>NC_138062.1:39739432-40939432 GCF_964194185.1 Rhinolophus hipposideros | reverse complement strand
CTTATAGCCCCTATTTCTTTTCATTCTTTTTTTCCTATCTCTAGGAAAACAGCGTCACCAACAATTTCTGGTTTCCAGATAAACCTCATCAAGTAAAGCAGCATTCACTAACCACCGTCCTTGTTGCGAGGAGTGGGATGAAGGAGCAGGAGGGTTTGTGGGGGGAGAAGCAGGATTGAGACTTGAGCAAGCAGTCCCGACTTGACCTTCATTCGCCCCTGAGAGAGGATGATTTCTTAGCAGAAGAGCTCTGAAATGCTACTACTGCCATCCTTGTTTCCTGCTCAGGTTCTGACCCTGAAGAATAATAGATGGTACAGAGAAGAGGTCGCAGATGGGGGAATGGACAGCGCTAGTAGCCATTGGTCCTCAAGTTGGAAGCCTGTCTCTTTCTTCATTATTGTATGACACTCAGAATTCACCAGTCTTTGATATAAGCAGACAGAAAAACCTGTTAGGATTCATTTCCTGTTTAGTCTCCACTCTATAAATAAAGGGGATGAGAGTGCTTGTGTTGGAAGGAGGGTGCTAGGGGTACTTGACGTTTTGTGATTAAGGGTCCAAAAGGAGAAGCAGGGCAGGTAGGCAGAGCTGTTTTTAAACACCAATCTCACTCTACCTTCTGAGAAAGATTAAAATCTTCCCCATGGTTAGGAGGACTTCAGGAGACGAGAAGGCGTGTCCTGGGGCCAAACCAGGGCAAGGGGATGGTGGTGAGAAAGAGAGCTCTGGGTCCCTGAGCCCCCTCCTGAAACCCCAATTCCAGTATTGTTCTGCCATCCAGAATATATTGGAGCCTGTGAACAACGTGAGGACCGTTGGGGGCAGGCATCACTCAGTGACTGAGGCTCGGAATCTCCAAGTACATCTGCAGGTCACGCACTGCTCGACCCTAGGAGATAACATTCCTGCTGGAGTCTGTAGTAATGCCGCTCCCTGAAGATGTGCAGTGTATGACCTTCACAGTCATTTGCCACTATTCTGCCAGGGCAACGGGAAGGAAAAATGCCAGACTAGAAGATTCACCTTCAGGGAGATGGCTTGCCCGAGCAGATGGCTGTTCTGCCGTTGGATGCAGGCCTCTTGCAGAACTGGAGATCCTACTTGCCAATCTATTACTCACCGCAATATAATATGGGTGTCTTTTACTTATACGCTCTGGGGACCACTATAAACACAAGCAACATAGGAAGGCAAAGATGGACAGCTGGGGCATTTTATACAGACTGAGCTTAAACATAATTATTTTAATTAAATAGAAACAGCAGTAAAAGGGAAAAAAAAAGATACGTAAGGTGGCAGGAAGGTTCCCCTCCCCAAAACATGGCAAGCTCAGGTGGAGTGAAGTAAAGCATTAATACTAGGAGGGTGGGACATGGCAACAGAGTTTGGGGACAATAATAGAGATACAGGCAGAGCAGAGGGGTCATTCTAGGAGGTTAGGGGAGAAACACCAGATGCACAACTAGTAACTAGGACTCTTTTTAGTCCTGCTGCCTCAGAGGATGGAACTAGCAAGAACTGGATAGGCAATCAGAACCGTCGCCAAGTACTTTTGCTTCATAGCCAAAGCAGCTTCTTCAGGGTGATTGAAGCAGTAGGTAGAGAAATTGGAAAATGCTGTGGAAAACAAACCAAGACAGAATTCCAATAGTGTGGGTTAGGTCTACCCTGGGAGAAAGGAGGACTATGAAATAGAGTTTGGTCTGGCACCCTGGGCTTGCTCCTCATAGAATGGGTTGGATGTTGGGGATAAACTTATGGATATAATTCCTGAGTTGGGCCTACATCTAAGAGTGGAAACCATAGAGAATGACACCACTCATCATCTGGGTAAATCTACAAATGATGGGCTCAAGTATAGGCCTCAAAAGGAAGGAAAATGGTATTCTGGAAGGAGACACAGTGCAAAGGGGAACTCAACTGTCCATGAGAAGAAAACTTCCCCTGTGAGTATCCAGTGTCCTGGAGGGATGAGTAATGAAGGGAACCACAAGGGACCCAAAAGAGGAGTCTGACTGGAGAATGATCCCAGCTATTTTAGCTGGAGCATAGGAGAGAGAGGAATGGCGAATAGACATCAAAAGAAACCATGGCACTCTGTTAGATTCTAAAAAGCTCCCTCTCCTTAAGCTGTAATTTGTTCAAGCATGATTCAATATGGAGTTTTGAAATACTGTGAAGCCTTGATTTGTTGATGTTCCTTTCTTTTCAAAGTAATCCCTTTCTAAAGCATGTAATACTACTACTATTCAGGAGTATATCCAGCCATTGAGCGCAATGCATTTCCCAGGTTTCTGATTAAGAGTTCTGGTCAGGCACGTATTTCAGCAGATTTTGTGGCCCACCAGGGTCCTGAAATACGATGTCAGCTTGGCTCATTTGCCTACACTTCGGCTTCAATTCCCACTTCCCATGCCTTTTACCCCACTTGCCCTGAAGTTCCATATCCTGCCCTGAACCTAGCCTGCTTGGCTACGTTCCCAATGCCTCTGTCAGCTCTCATCATTCCCCTGGGTGTCAAAGCTCACTGCCTATTTCCTGCCTTCCCCAGTCCGTGGGTGATTAATGTCATGAATGTACATATATTACTCTAGCTGAGGCCACATGATTGCCTGATGTCTAGAATCTCTAGCTGTCATACTCCACTCCCTGGGTTGGCTATCCAAATTTTGATTCTTGGTAGAATGTAGCCTAAGCTTGTCATGAATCTGGAACACATACTCTGTGTCTACATTTGGAGGAATAGCTTCTACAACTGGGCCAGTGTTCCTATCCAAGTGATAAGCTACACCCAAGGAAATAGAGTGTCATCAATACCAGTTTACCCTCACCTCTGCTATCTTGCTACTCTGTTCAGCATGCTTTCTTGTAGGTCTCACTAAACTTATGATAGCCCAAGGGTTATACTCAAATAAATGGTTTTCTTTAAAACAATAAAAAAGTCTATATTGTTTCCAATTTTGTAGCCACTTAAAAGGACAGAAAAAAAGATCCTCAGAATAACAAACAAATGCAACTGATAGAGCTGTATTTTTTCTGATGGAAAAATGTCAGTTCAGCCCAGTGCATTGGCTAGAGAGCGCCAGCTAGTGGGGAATAAGCTGCCTATTGTGGAGGTGTGGAATATGAGAGGACAAAACATCTTTTACTGATATTAGAGACGTTTCCAATCCCACAAAGACAAATTACTCTGCTAAAAACAGGAAAGAAGTTTAATTGCTTGAAGATATAAAATCATTTCGACAAAACTCATTTGGTATCTTTTTGGAATGAATATATTTTTAGGTAGACAATCATGTGCTTTGTTAGAATATTATGTAATTGAACTTTATATTTTTTATTTTTAGGCAAATGTGCAAATTGAAAGTTTAAAATTTATAACACTTCTTTCCTGAAGGAAGTTATGTCCAGTATATGTCAGAGAATCAAAACAATGTAGACTTGATCTCCTACTTTCTATAGCTTTCATACAGTCATTATTGATGCTCATAGTGATAAACCTAGAGCAGTGGTTCTCAAGTAGTGCACATAAGAGACACATTTTAAAACATGGAAGTGTGTTTTTAAATCTAAATTTCTGGTCTCCAAGCCCAGTGACTCAGATTCGCTGGTCTGGATGGGGCCCAGAAACCTGCATTTTTAACAAGCACACTAAGAGACCAGGCACGTGGACCCATAACAGGCTTAGAGAGACTTAGGGCACTGTAAAATGCCACAGTTCCTTCTGAATCATTAAAGAATGATAAAATTATGTGTATTCATATGTATTTTAATGCTTGGAAAGCTAGTAACCCCCTGTGAGTCACATGTAATAGCTCTCTGTCATCAGCATACTTGATAACACAAGTCAATTCAACACCTGAGCAAGTTGAGTAACAGGTAACTCACCCCTGAGTGTCAGAAACAGGGTTCTGGACTCAATATTCCCACTGGAGGATTCTTGCTACTTGCTACTTGCCTGATATCTAACTGCCAACTAACCAGACATGTGTGTTCTGGTTTCTGTGCTCGCTTCGGCAGCACATATACTAAAATTGGAATGTGTGTTCTGATTTCTCCATACAGTCTGCCTCGGGTCCACAGCTAAAGCCACTGTCTCACCTACAGGTTCAGCTCTGTGGCCCCTCCAATGGAGCCCCACCACACTTAAAGGAGTCCTTGAAGCACTGACAGCCAGAGAAGTGAGTTCTCCTGACTTCATTAAATACCTCCCTAAGTCCTGGATAATAAAACTGAATTCTCTCCAAAGCAAACTGACCAATTCAGAGAGTACCAGCTCTTGACTTTCAGCCCAATTCTATCACACCTTCTTCAAAATATATACATATATATGTATATACATATATATGTATGTACATAGGTATGTATATAGATTCATACAGATAGATAGATATAGATATAGACATAGACATAGATATAGATATAGCTATAGATATGAATGTATCCTCCAGCTCTTCTTCCTCAGCCATTTGGAGCAGTGACTCTCAACCTCGGCTGCCATTAAAATCATTACAACAGCTTGTAAAAGTTCCAATGCCTAGCCACCGGCACATACAAAAGTTAACTCAAAATGGATCAAAGACTTAAATGTAAAAATAAAAATGATAAGACTCCAAGAAGAAAACATAGGAGTAAACTGTCACAACCTTGGATTTGGCAATGGATTCTTAGACATGACAACAAAAGCAAAAGCAAAGAAAGAAAAAATAGATAAATCAGACTTTATTAAAATTAAAATCTTCTGTGAATCAAAGGACACTATCAAGAAAGTGAAAAGACAACCTAAAGAATGGGAGAAAATATTGCAAATCATGTACGTATCTGAACCTAGCCTGCATAGAGAAATCACCTGGGGATCTTCACAACATATTGATGCCTAGGTCTCACCCCAGAAATCCAGATTTAATAGGTCCAACTCCTGACTCTGACTAAGTGGAGAGATCCTAAGAGTGCCAGGAAAGAGAGAAGGACCCATCTTTCAAGAACCTTCCAGAACCTTTCAGAGCCTTCCAGATATCTCTGCCCAGGGACTGACATGTGAGTGAAGTCATCTTAGACCCTCCAACCACACCAGCCACCAGCTGAATACCAGTATGTGACTCCCATCCACACAATGTGAAAAAGAAGAATTACCCGTTCGAGCCTTTCCCAAATTCCTGACCCATAATATTGTTATAAATAATAAAATGGTTGTTGTCTTAAACTGCTAAGTTGTGAGGTAATCTGTTATGCAGCAACAGATAACTGGAACAGAGTCCAAAGGAATGACTGATGAAAAAGTCTTAAGGCAGGAACAACTTTTGGAGTGTTCGAGGGACCAAAATAAGTCGAGTGTGGCTGAAGCTAATGAAAGAATGGGGAAGAGTGGGAGATGACTTGGGGGACTTGAGCAGGGACAGATAGTGTGGTGTCTGGTGGGCAATGCAGTGGATGGCCATTGAAGGGATTTTAGTGGATGAAGTCTGAATTAAGAAAGTTCTTTCTGGCTGCTGTGTGGCAAACAGACAGTAGTGGAGCAAGAGTGGACAGAGAGCAACCCATTAGGAGGCTGTTGCAATTGGTTATTTTTCCTGGTTGGGAATTTGGCCCAGTATGTAGAAACTTACCCCGCAACACTGCCATCATGTTCCTGACCTTTCTTCCAGTTCAAGCAACTGAACCTCTGCCTTATTTCTGTAACTTGTCCTTCACTTTTCATCTTGATACTACCGATGGTGTCTTTATCTTGCTCCCCAGTGTTCTATGCTAATGGAGGCAGCAAGGAGAGGAATTTTTCCTCCTTCAGCTCATTCCTTACATGTAGAGAAGCCCCACTGATATACGCTTGGGGAGGAGGGTAACTTATTTGGGAACAATAAACATGTTGAGTATACTCAGCTCAGCTTCCAGCTGCCCATACATACCAAGAGTCCTGCTCTACTATCTTCTGTGATTAAATAGCCCTGTCCCCATGGAAGAGGCCCAGGATGGCCGAGTGCTATGGTGACTGGGGGTAAGTCCAGAATTTTCCTCACCTACTGACATAAGCCACATTCTTCAAAGTTTCATTAATAGTGAAGGTGATATTTTCACTAATGCCAGTCAAGATTGTGGAGTAGGTAAATGCTGTGCTTTTCTTCTCTCATAACCACATCAAAATCACAACTAAACTACAGAACAACCATCACTGAGAATCATTTGAACTCTAGCTGAACAGAAGTCCTATAAGTAAGAATATACAGAAGAAGCCACGTTGAGACTGGGAGTATAGGTAGAGACACAGAACTTGCTGGTCCTACAGCAATGTGTGGTGGTTAAAGATTGGAAGAAATATCCTGGCTGTGGAGGTCCCCACAGAGGAGCAAGGGGTTCTAACCCCATAACAGGCACCCCAGGCCAAGGCTCCAGTGCCGGGAAAAAAAGTCTGCACAACTTCTGGTTATGAAAAGCAGTGGAGATTGTTGCTAAGTGAGACAGAGGGCTGCTGGAGTCCCAGGCATTCCTCGTAAACTGAGACCCTGCCCCACCAACTTGTGGGACCACCCAAGCCTTTTCCAGTGGCTTTTCCACGCAAACATCCTATCTTGGCTCATACTATGGACTTTTCCAAAATCTTTCAAAGGGTCAAACCCCAATAAGCAGCATCTGGACTATGCACGCTCTGTACCTCTTACTAAGCAGCCCCAAGCCTAGCACTAGCAGCAGCTGGCCTCAGTTCACAGCTTAGCCTCTCCCAGGCACCTCAAAGCCCAGCACAAGTGGCAACTATTTACAGATCACTTTGTAGCTCATACCAAGTGGCCCTGGGTAGGGTACAGGCAGCAGCTGAATTTGGCCTGCAACAGAGACCCTCCCAAGAGTCTCCAAAGCCAACACATGCAGTGGCCAGTTTTAGGCAACAGCAGAGCACTACCCAACCACCTCCATAAATAACACATCCAAAAAGTAGACTGGGCAGGCACCAAAGCCCTGCTAAAGAAAATTCATAGGGTCAGCCCCTGCACCACAGCTCCTCCATTGTAGTCATGGCCAGCCCTCACAACCAATCAGCCTGAGGGTCAATCCCTCCCATTGACATGCAAACAGCAATCAAGGCTCAGTTACAACAGGAGGGCATACACAACCCACACAAGGGACACACCTGGAGCATGTGGCTCAGATGACCAGATAAATTATGTCATTGAGCCACACAGGACACCTACTATATAAGGCCACTCTACTAAGATGAGGAGACATTGCACTTAATTGCACCTAATTTGCACCTAATACATAGAAACAAAAACAGGGAGGCACCCAAAAATGGGGAAATAAAAAAAATAAATAAATAATAAAAGAACAAAAATAAAAGTCCCAGAACATAGCTCCAGAAAAAGAACTAAACAAAATAGAGACAAGCAATCTACCAGATGCCAAGTTCAAAATGCTGGTTATAAGGATGCTCAGTGATCTCAGGGAGAACTTCAACAAAGAGAAAACATAAAAATGGAGATAGAAAACAAACAAGAACCAGTCATTAATGAAGACTACAATAACTGAAATAAAGAATATATTAGAGAGACGTAACAGTAGATTAGATGAAGCAAAGGATTAAATCAGCAACTTGGAAGATAAGGTGGCAGAAAACACCCAATCAGAACAACAACATCATAGACACAGACAATAGTTTAGTGGTTACCAGAGGGTAAGGGGGGTGGGGGGAGGGAGATGAGGGTAAGGGGGATCAAATATATGGTGATGGAAGGAGAACTGACTCTGGGTGGTAAACACACAATGGGATTTATAGATGATGTAACACAGAATTGTACACCTGAAATTATGTAATTTCATTAACAATTGTCACCCCAATAAATTAAAAAAATAAAATAAAATAAAAAAAGAACAACAACAGCAACAACAAATATCTAAAAAAATGAGGTTAGTTTAAGGGGCCTGTGGGACAATAGCAAGCACACCAACATTCACATCATAGGGGCACCAGAAGGAGAGGAGAGAGAGCAAGGAATTGAAAACCTATTTGAAGAAATAATGACTAAAGACTTCCCTAACCTGGCAAAGGAAATAGACAGGAAGCACAGAGAGTCCCAAACAAGATGAACCCAAAGGGGCCCACATCAAGACACATCATAATTCAAATGCCAAAGCTTAAAGACAAAGAGAGAATCTTAAAAGCAGCAAGAGAAAAGCAGTTAGTTATCTACAAGGGAGCTCCCATAAGACTGTCATCTGATTTCTCAACAAAAACTGCAGGCCATAAGGGATTGGCATGAACTGTTCAAAGCAATTAAAAGCAAAGACCTACAACCAAGATTACTCTACCCAGCAAAGCTATCATTCAGAATGGAAGGACAGATAAAGTTCTTCCCAGACAAGAAAAAGCTAAAGGAGTTCATCACCACCGAACCAGCACTACAAGAAATGTTAAAGAGATTTCTTTAAGAAGAAGTAAGATAAAAAGTATGAATAATAAAACAGCAATAACTACATACCTATCAACAATTACTTTCAATGTAAATGGCTGAATGCTCCAAACAAAAGACATAGGAGAGCTGAATGGATAAGAAAACAAAACCCTTACATATGCTTCCTGCACCAGACTCACTTCAGATCAAAAGACACACTGACCAAAAGTAAAGAGATGGAAAAAGATATTTTATAAAAATGGAAACAAACAAAAAAATCTGGGGTAGCAATACTTATACCAGACAAAGTAGACTTTAAAACAATGGCTATATCAAGAGACAAAGAATGACCTAGTAATCCCACTTCTGGGAATTTAAGAAACCCAAAACACTACTTCGAAGGGAAGTGTGCATCCATAAATTCATTGCAGCATTATTTACAATGGCCAAGATGTGGAGGCAACCTGTGTATTCATCAATGAATGAATAGATAAAAAAGAGGTGGTACATATACACAATGGAATATTACTCAGCCATAAAAAAAAATGAAATCTTGCCATCTGAAACAACATGGATGAACCTAGAGGGCATTGTACTGAGTAGAGTAAGTCAGTCAGAGAAAGACAAATGTCATATGATGTCACTTATATGAGGAATCTAGCAAACAGAATAAATGAAATAGAAGCAAGTTCATAGATACAGAGAGTATTTTGATAGTTGCTGGATGGGGGTGGTTGGGTGGATGGGTGAAGGGGGAAGGAATTCAAAGATATAAATTGGTAGTTACAAAATAGTCATAGAGATGTAAAGTATAGCATGGGAAATTTGGTAAGTAGTATTGTAAAAACTATGTATGGTGTCAGATAGTTACTGCATTTATCAGGCTGACCACTTCATAAGTTATATAAATGTCTAATCACTGTGTTGTATGCCTGAAACTGATATAATATTGTATGTCAACTGTAATTGAAAAATAAAACAATATTTTTTAAAAAGAAAGGTAATATTTTGGCCTCTGTTGCCTGCTTCCTGTCTCTCAATTGGATTCAAACTCAGGTGGGGGAAAGGGCTTATTTATTGAGGCCCTATATCCCTAACAACTGAGATCCTGCATCAATAATCTGCCTGGTAGTCAGGACCCTTGCTTTGTTCACTAGTGCTCCCAGGAATGACCTGCCCCAGACCTCTGTTGGTGACCACCTGATTGCCCTGATGAATTTTCATATATTTCCTGTTCTTAGGCTTTTCCATTTTCATATGACATCTACCTGTCCCAAAGGCTACCCCTTACATTTGGTTGGATTTCCCAGAGAAGCCTGCTTCCCAGCCCATCACAAGTCACCTAACTCTGGAACTGAGCATGGACTTCCTTGTAAGCTGTATTAACATCAGGTGAGTTTGCCCCTTCAGGTCTGTCCTAACAAGGACTGCAGTAGATGTGTCATTCACATGTCAGAGTCCCTCCCACTGACCAACACACAGCTCATTCACTTGTGAGCTCCCATCCTTACAACATAGATAACAGAGGGTTCTAGAGTGCTACCAGATACTAACTATATGTCCTTCAGCTAGTTTCTTAATCTCTCTGTGCCTCGGTTTCCTCATCTGTAAAATGAGGATAGTGATTATTGCATCTACCTATTTCTGTGAGAATTCATGTCCCTTCAGTGATACACAGGACTTGAGGGGATGATGCTGCCTCCACACCCACCCCCCAGAAGGAAGCTGGGATGCTGGGAGGATGGCAGAGGTGTCACTAAGGCCATTTTATCAGAGAACAGAGGGACAAGAAGGAAGACACCTAGGGAGAATGAGCATTTGGATGCCAGAGAAACAGGCTCCACAGGGGCTTGTGGGTAATTAGATGGGCTAAGTAAATAAACATTTCATACCTCTGGACTCCAACAGACTGCGTGATACAATTATAGTATGGTCACTAAATATATTAACAATATTAAGAAAAAGAGGAATGCGATGACCACCAGGTGGCATATTAGTTTGTCAAAACTAAAAAAAAAAAAAAAAAAAGAAATTATATTGGCAAAAGAATAGACAAATAGATCCATGGAACAGAATAGAGAGACTAGAAATAGACCCACATAAATACAGTCAACTGATCTTTGACAGAGCAAAGGCAATACAGTGGAACAGTCTGTTTAACAAATGGTGCTGGAACAACTGGATATCCACATGTGAAAAACTGAATCTAGACACAAACCTTATACCCTTCACAAAAGTTATCTCAAAATGGATCACAGATGTAAATGTAAAATGCAAACTATGAAACTCATAGAAGATAACATAAGAGAAAATCTCAATAATCTTGCATTTGGCAAGGACTTCACAGATAAGATAACAAAGGCATGATCCATGAAAGAAAATAATTGATAATCTGAACTTCATTACAATTAAAAATTTTTACTTTGCAAAAGTATGTCAAGATGTCAAGAAAATGAAAAGACGAGCCACAGACTGGAAGAAACTATTTTCAAAATACATATCTGATACAGGACTGTTATCCAAAATATACAAAGAACTCTTAAAATGGAATAAGAAAACAACCAACACAATTTAAAAAATGGGCCAAAGACAAAAAATGGGCCAAAGATATTTCACCACAGAAAATACACTGATGGCAGAAAAGCACATGAAAAGATGCTTCACATTGTATGTCATTAGAGAAGTGCAAATTAAAACAATGAGATACCACTACACACCTATTAGAATAACCAAAATTCAGAACACTGACAACACCAAATGCCGGTGAGGATGTAGAGCAACAAGAACTCTCAATCATTATTGGTGGGAATGCAAAATGGTACAGCCACTTTGGAAGACAGTTTGACAGTTTCTTACAAAACTAAACATACTCTTACCATAAGATCCAGCAACACACTTCTTGGTATTTACCCAAAGAAGATGAGACTTATGTTCACACAAAAGTCTGCATATGGATGTTTATAGCAGCTTTATCCATAACTGCCAAAACTTGGAAGCAACCAAGATGTCCTTCAGTAGGCGAATGGATAACCTGTGGTCCACCTAGACAATAGAATGTTATTCAGGGCTAATAAATGGCTTATTGAACCATGAAAAGACATAGAAGAATCTTCAATGCATATTACTAAATAAAGAGAATCCAATCTGAAAAGGTTACATATTGTGTGATTCTAACTATATGACATTCTGGATGGTGGGGATATTGACAATGAGGGACGCTATGCCTGTTGGGGGTGGGTATATGGGAAATCTCCATCTTCCTTTCAATGTTAGTGTGAACCTTCAACTGCTCTATACAATAGTCTTCAATCAATTAATTAAAACAAAAATTAATAACTCCTGTAATATAGGGTTTTTCAGATGCAGAAAATCATTACTTGAATTCCAAAACTAGGAAAATGTCAATTACCTTGGTCTAGGCAGCTCTAACTAGAAGGTAGAAAAAAAAGTTTTCTTTTTTCTAATTATCTTAGCCCAGAGTCCTAAACATGCCAAATAAAGCCATTTTTTTAGCTAGACTATTTCAGCATCAATTATTATTTTAGGTGGTGATAACACTAATAACAAAACAAAATGAAACATGCTAACCACTGGTAGGAGGATGGGAAACAAGAAATGTATTTCCTGGCCCGAGGAAGGAGTTGCAGCAAAAGAGGAAAAGCTAAGGAAAGAACTGGCATGTTAAGTTTCATCTCTAGGCTGCAGAATTATCTGGAAAGCATGCAGTACATATGAATTCCTGAGTTTGATCCCAAACCAAGAAACGTATTCACCTTGAGGTCTTTTTATAGGATGACTTACTCATGCTTGGGTTCTTAATTTGGCTTTATCGTTAAATTGGCAGTATTAAGCAATTTTTCACAAAAAGAATGCATGGGTACTATGAAATAATTTTCTTTATCCTATCATTTAAAACTTTTTCCAGGAAGTGAGAAGCTGTTTTCATAGACTCATTTTGAATCATGATACTTTATTTCTATTTACATACTTAATGCTTTCTTCAAAAAGCTTCCTTCAATTTTGTCTTCGATTATTCCTTCTGTTTCAGTTGTTCTGTTTCTTAAGGAGCCCCCATAAACCTTGGGTTGAACCTCCAAACTCTATCATCTACGTTTATTATTTTAATCATCCCTCATAGTTGTCTTGTTTTTATATTTTTCAGATTTATTTGTCACAACACTAATTTAGCTTATTCACTATATTAGCTCTATGCTTTGCACCTTCTAATGAAGATTTTAATTTCACTGTTGCTCTGATTACCTTCCCAATCTTAAGCTGTCACTGATGACAATTAACAAAAAAAATCCTGATTCGATTCAACTTACAAAGGAAATCTATTATTTCACATAACAAGGACTTCTCGGACCCTCAGTTGGATATTAGGACGATGTACGTAGCTACTAACCCTATTTCCATTATTTAAGAAGTCATCATGTACTCTGTCTGAGGGACTCACATGGAATCCTCTTCCACCTCCACTGCCTATTTCTTTGATTTGATTATCAATTGAAATACGCAAAAATATGTAATCCTGGGGACCTGCTGCCAGCGCTCCTGTCTCTGATTTTGCCTATGGAATTTCCTTGAGAGGCCTTATTGCTCTTTCCAGGATGCACCAGGCGAAATGCAGTTCTCCTCAATGTCATCTCTCTCTCTCTGCCCCCGCCGTCCCCACTCCCACCCCCATCCTGTCCATCTCTGGAGCTGCGGTAAGTATATGGATGTGTTACAAATTATACTAATAATGACGATTGAGAGGGTGTTGTATGTGCCTTGGTTGTTTCAAGTTTTGAGTTTTTGATCCAGGGTGAGGATAAAGAGGCCTTTGCCCTTATGTCAAGCTGGAAGCAGGCTGACATGGATGGTTTATTAATTTACTTTCAGTGTGATTCCCTTGGCCTTGTTCTTAGTAGAAACTCCTTTCAAATCTTGGCATTAGGCTGATTGTCAGTACTAATTTGTGATGATTGGCAAGTTTTGGTCTTTTTCTGTATTTACATGGATAACATATCTTTATCGGAACTATTGCACTATTCAGAAAATACAGTACTTTGTGCAAACATATTCCCCCCAAATCCACTATTGAAATCTGAAATCTCCAGTAAGCAATTTGCAGGCCTGAACCAGTGAGCACATTAAGTAGCCCTGAGCCCAGGCTGCAGGATACAGAAAGCTCTCATTTTCCCCCAGCCTCTCCTAGAGTGGCAGCCCTTCGTGGTTCCCAGGTTAGATCTCCAGGGCACCTGGGGGCACTAACCACCTGGGTCCAGTGTAGATAGAAACTTGAATGCTTTTGAAATATTATTTCATGATTGACTTACATTGTAGCACATGTACATTCCATGACATAGAGGGAAAATATAATTACAACTTATGTGGCTCAGTGATGTTGTGTATGTCCCACAGAGAGACCCACTAAAGAGTGGGCTAACGGATATGCAACCGAGGCTTCCAAATGTTTTATTTTATTCAGAAATTTTTGGTGGGTTTTATGTAGATGTTTAAGAA
Organism: Rhinolophus hipposideros; assembly: GCF_964194185.1. Taxonomy (NCBI): domain Eukaryota; kingdom Metazoa; phylum Chordata; class Mammalia; order Chiroptera; family Rhinolophidae; genus Rhinolophus; species Rhinolophus hipposideros. The sequence goes on along the minus strand of NC_138062.1, from coordinate 40,925,543 downwards.
TATCTTAGTGTTGCTGTTGTTTGCTTGTTGGTATGTTTTTTTGTGTGTTTTCTTTTTCTTTTTCAGAAACAAAAAGATAGTTGAGGTTTTAGGCAACCAGAGAAGCATTATGATTTTTCCCACTGAATACAAGTCAGGCTCCCATTCTCTAAAAAATTGTTATTTAGTACATTTTCAGTAAAGAGTGAGCTTTAGCTATGAAGGGATGACTGTATTTCAGTGGGAAGTTGGGAACTGTGTCAGCATTCTTAGCCAACGGTATTTTCCTGACCTATCATGACCTGCTCTTCTCCCGTCTCCCTTCCCAGCCATTGTAGGTGGATGTCCCTCCCCCATTTTTATCTCTGTAATATCCAGGAATTCTGGCTATACGATTGTCAACGTGGACTCTACTGAACTGACCACAGCAGCCAGTTTTACTTCTGATGAAAGAGTCTACGGGCTGAGCTTAAGGAATAAGTAATGGTGGTCTGCAGATGGCACAGTAAAGAGCTGAAGCAGAGAAAAGATTGCATTAGTGCCTAGAAGAACGAAAAGACAGCCTTTACACTACCTCTCACTACCTTCTGCTTTTGCCCCACCCCCCACAAGGTCACATGTGCTCTTCTTGCGGCAAACAGCAGCATAAGCAGTTAAATAACATTAAAGAAACTAATCTCTCTTTTCAAACCCTGCAAAACCTGGCAGCTGGTAAAGGTTGCTCTCACAGGCATCGTGTGTCAGTGCTGACTGCAATGATCTCATTATTTCCTCATCAAAATAGCATTTTCTAACATCACCATTGGCAGAAACAGGCTTTAGGGAAAAACAAAAAAAGGAACTTGCACTAACCCAACAACATCTGACTTATTTTTTTAATCAAATATCCAGGCTTAAACAAAAACTGATAACAGATTTTTGCATCCCCTTTCCCCACGCCAACCCGCCTCCTCCAAAAATCCTATCTACCACCTTATTTTTGAAAAATTAGGGATGGAGTAAAGTGCATGAGTTCATATATAAAATATTTGCAGTTCTTTGTTAACCCAGGGATTGGCAAACTACAGACTATTTTTTGTACAAGCTAAACATTGTTTTTACACTTTTTAATAGTTGGGGGGGTATCAAAAGAAAAAGAATATTTTGGGACATATGCAAATTATACAAAATTCAAATTTTGGTGTCAACAAATAACGCTGTATTGGAACTCAATCATGTCCGTGCACGTACATATTATCTATGGCTGCTTTTGCAATGCAATGGCAAAACTGGATAGTTACACCAGACCAAGTGGCTCGCAAAGCCTAAACTATTCACCATTGGATCCTTAGACAAAATTTACCAGCTCCTATGTTAGCTCCTTAAAATAAACAAACAAACAAAAAAAATCAAAGTGTTGCCTTGCATGATATTATTAGGACCCATTACATTATTAGTGAGCAAAGTAACTGCCTCCCACAGAACAGAATCTTAAATCAAAGATCTAAGGAATCATCACCCTCTCTTGACTCTGCAAAGAAGCTCAGAGGCAGAAGCTGGTGAGTCAAATCCTTAGAGGAGTCAGAAGTCACACGTGGTGCAGTTGGTGAAAAACCCTGTCCAGTACATTCAGAGATTCCAGAAAAAGTTACTCCTTTGTTTTTTTCTAAGTTACTCCACTTTTCCTTGAAGTAGAAGAGGGTGGAGATTGGAGCCAGCTAAATACATCTATCTTTTCCAGTTTAACACTGTTTCATTTGGGTTACTTTGGCTTTTTTCAGGTAAAATCACCCTTTCAAGATTTCTGCCCCCTCGGACCCTCACCTGCCCTTCAATTATTGTAAGGAAAAGCTTACCTGAGCTTAGCTACAAGACAGGAATCTCAGATCCAAGTTTGGGCCTTTATGCAAGAGTCCAAGTTTCTCACCCCACCTGGTCATAGCCACTCTGCTCTCTCTTCTCCTCCCAATGCTGCCATCTTGGCTCTATCTGGCTTTCCCTGGTATTGCAAATGATCTGAATCTTAACAATGTCCTCCTTCATCCCCTGGCCTGGCTGTCCACCCACAGCTTCTGCTACAGTCTCAGGTGCTCTGAGTGGCCCCATAGCAGGTCCCCTGGCTCTCAACTCAGCGACCTTCTACAGTTCTCCACTAGAAGCACTCAGACTGTCTGGATCTTTTCTATGCCACACAGGAGCCTGAGAACACTTGTAGGCTGTATCTCTCACCTCTCTGTACAGGCCCTTCCTTAAAGTAGAAAACGGGTGGGGATTGGAGAGGAAAGATGTACAAACTTGGGCAGTTTGTACTTTCTAACTCACCACCTGGGTGCCACCATGTTGAATGCAGCAATTCTCTGGGACTTGACATTTCCCCAGTCAGCACCTGGAAAGGTGAGGAATGGAACCACTGCTCCATTCCTCCTACTACCCAGATTGGAATTCCCTCCTACTACCCAGATGGTGCTAACACGGCCCTCTTTCAGGGGAAGAAGCCCAGGCACAGATATCTGATTATTTTACCTTTACCTCCGACTTTCCTCTTCCTGTCTGGTCAGCACCTCCCTTATGAATTAACCTGAGTTCTCTCTACCTCAGGCTTATATGTCTAAGTGCCAGACCTAATTGCCGGTGTATAAAGGGAGCTTTTAAAATTCAGAAAATAAACACTTTCTCTCTCCTTAAAGCCTGGCTTTTAAAACTATTATTTCATTGTGGAATCAACAAAGTCAGCTTTTGAAAACCAAAGCCCATCAATGGCCTTTTGATTCCAGTCACTGCCCACCCCTCCTCTTCCTTGCAGTTTATGGCTTAGCATTCATGAAGGAAGGCTGTGAGGTACATGATTTACTGGGTTATGACAAACATGTCAGTTTATTATTTCAAAATATTTCTGTTAGCCTTACTAAGTGAAAATTCTTTGTAAACATTTCCATTCTTAAAAAAAAAAAAAATTATACCTCAGCAGAGCATTTTGAACTCTGTTGTTGTATTAGTTTGCTTGGCCTGCTATAACAAAATACTGCACACCGGGTGGCTTAACAACAGACATTTGTTCTCTCACAGTTTTGGAGGCTGGAAGTCGAAGACACCAGCAGGGTTGGTTTCTCCTGAGGCCTCTCTCCTTCTATTGCAGGTGGCCACTTTCTCGCTGTGTCCTCATGTGGTCTTTTCTGTGTCTATGCTTATGTCTGCGTCTTTGTCTTCTCTTCTCAGGAGGACACCAGTCATACTGGATTAGGGCCCACATATAACCTCATTTTACTTTCATCATCTTTTTAAAGGCCTACGTCTAAGCAGTCACTTTGCGGGTCAGAGCTTCCACATATGAATTTGGGGGGAACACAATTCTGTCCAAAACACTTGTCAAAACCAGTGTCAAACGAAAATTATATATTGTTGCTGTTGGTACAGTCTCTATAAAAGGCTTATAGGAATGCACACATCAGCTGACAAATGGGGGTTGATCACATGACTTTTTGCTCGAAGGACAGGTTCTACATATTGTGTAGGACCCGGGTTCTCCCTTGTGAGCATTAGTGACACAGTCATTTTAGAGCCGTGGTTCTCCTTCCTGGCTTCACATCAGAATCATCTTGAGAACTTTAAAAACAATTCTTTGTAGTAAGTGAAAAAGCCATTACCTTGACAACTGCCACCAGAGTTCCTGTGAGAGAAGGGATCTAACTATTTAGGAAAATATCTGGAGATACAAAGGGTGAGAAGGGGTCAGCCTCTGAGGGTCGAGGTTAGAAGACTAGGAGCAAAGAAAGAGCTAACTGTTGCGCATAAGACATAAGCTGGAATTGGGGGAGGAAAGGGGAGGAAACAAAAAAGAAAGGAGGAGGACGGAGGAAAAAGAGAAAAGTCAAATGACAGGAGAGGAGGGTGGAGCCTGAGGAAAGTCCCAGTGGCAAGTGGATGTATAGTTGACCTGTGAACAACGTGGGTTTGAATTGCACGGGTCCAGTTATATACAGATTTTTTTCAATAAATATTGTAAATGTATTTTATTTTCTTTATGATTTTCTTTTTTTTCCAAAGTAATCATTCTCCTCTCTTTAATTTTTATGCACATGTCAATTCTATAGAGGGTGCCAAAAAATGTGTACACGTTTTAAGAAAGGAAAAAACTGTACTAAAATTGTAATAACATATACCAATAACAAAAGATGAATACAAGTCACATTTGACTTCTGCAATTACAACAGGTGCTCAAAGTGGTTACCATCAGCATAATTTTAATACAGCTTTTTCTTTTCTTAAACTGTGTATACATATTTTTGGCACCCTCTGTATATATCATCAACTATACTAAGTTAAAAAAAAAAACCTTCAGGGGTGTCTGGTTAGTTCAGTTGGGTAGAGTGTGGTGCTAATAACACCACCGTTGCCAGTTTGCCACTGTGAGCTGTGTCCTCCTTAAAAAAAAAAAAAAAAAAAAAAAAAAAAAAAAACCTTCAGTTTTGATAATTTGGGCAGAAAACTAGAGTGTAGATGAAATTTTTGAGAAAGTTTCACAGACACCAAATTAGCTAGTCCTGTTAAAAGGCAGCTATTAAAATATATACCATCACAAGCTATACAGAACTTTAAAATCCAGTTAAGGGTGAAGAAAGCCTGGAATTTCTTAATGTATCTGAGAGTACTATAAACCCAAAGGTAGAAGCATCTTAAATAAAGAACATTTCAGCATTCTGGCATATTCAAAGTTTCTAGTATATAGTATCTCTCTAATACACAGAGAGCATTTCAGAAGGTGACCACAGCCTGGAAACCTGAGTGGGTTCTGCGGTCACACTTGATCTTGCAGGAGGGCCAGTCTCTGGGATAGTTCATCCTGCTCGGCCGAAGCCACGCTCGTGCCTACGGAGCCGGTCTGCCCCTGCGGCAGCTGCATGTTGAGGTCTAAGACAGCCTCGTCTGCCATTTCTCGGAGTAGCATATCCACCTGGTTCTGGGGAGGGGTCAGCGTCGTGGTATTGCTCATCATGCCCTCCATTTGCTGCTTTTGGACGTCCAGCGTGTCAAACTGGTGCTCGAATTTGTCCATCAAGGCAGAAATATTTTCCAGATCCATGGCTTTCAATGTCCCTTCCATCGACGTAACCATCCTGGCCACTAACTTGGTCACCTTGCCCATCATCACTGCCATCTGGACTCTGGCAGCTACCACATCGACCTGCGCACTCATACTCAAGAAATTCACAGCCTGGTTCTGGTGAGTGGCATGTTCGCCGTGTATCCTGGCAGTGTCCCTGTTGCCCTTCTGAATGGCCTTTTTAATTTTGGCCTTTTTGGTCTTTTCCTCCTTGTCTCATATTTTTGGCACTCCTGCTCAGTTCTTTGGCCTCGAACTTCAGGTTGAAGAGGTGTTTCACCATGTTGGACATAGTCGGACACCTCCTTGGAGTCTGCGGCCAGGGCCCAGATGACCACCGAAGAGAGGCAAGAAGCAGGCCTGCACAGGTTGCCGCTCCTTTGTTTTGGTTCCACTTCCTGTTTCCCTTGTGATTTTCTTAATAACATTTTCTTTTCTGTAGCTTACTTTACTGTAAGAATACAGTATTTAATACATACACATACAAAATATGAGTTAATTGACTGTTTAGGTTATCAGTAAGGCCTCAGGTCAACAGCAGGCTATTTGCGTTTTCAGGGAGTTAAATATTATATGTGGATTTTCGACTATGCGGTGGGGTGTTGGTACCCCAACTCCCATGTTGTTCAAGGGTCAACTGTATTGGTTTGCTAGGCCTGCTGTAACAAAGTGCCACCAACTGGAAGGCTTACACAAAAGAAATGTATTATCTCACAGTTCTAGAGGCTGGAAGTCCAAGATCAAGGTGTTGGTTCCTTCTGAGAGCTGTGAAGGAAGAATCTGTTCCTGGCGGCTGTCTCAGCTTGCAGATGGCCATCATTTTCACATGGTGTTCTCCCTGCATGTGTGCCTGTGTCCAAATTTCCCCTTCTTACAAGGACCCCAGTCATATTAGATTAAGGCTCACACTAATGACCTTATTTTAATTGATTACCTCTGTAAGACCCTGTAAGATTACATTCTAAAGGGGTTAGGATTGCAACATAATTATTTGGGGGAGGGGAAGGCGAAGACCACAATTCAACCCAAAGTAGTGGGCCAAAGAGCACCCAGTGATGTCCACTATTCTAGGTCAAGTTGTTTGTGTCTCTATTTTCTCAGAGTAAAAACACTCAGGATTTAGAGGTCTGGCAGCCACAAGCATTACGTGCATGTTCACTTCTGCTGCCAGCCAGAAGGTATGGGATGGTGATCAGAAACAAAGTAGGGCTTCCCACAGTTTAGCCAAGAGCCACCCAGGAAGCAGCTGTGGAGAGACCCAAAACTTTTTTCCCAAATAGATAATCTCAGAAAGAAGGGAGATTGCCATCAGACCTACATAGAGACAAACAGTCTCCACCAAACCTACAGAGTGAGAATCTAAGGAATCTGAGTGTTTCTAAACCCCCCAAGACCATTCTGATGCCACGTTTTAAAACCATTGCTGTCACCTAGAGCAGGAAAGGGTCAGGGTCACATCTGTTCCCTCTGGAGTTGTTTAGCCCTAATTGTAGTTAAACTCTTTGCCCTTGTTACCTCCCAAGCAAGTGACTAATAATACAGTTGACCCCATTTTCAAAATGGCAGCCCTGTGTCTCTTCAAAATAATGGCTGAATTATTTAGGGGCGGGGGTGTCATGTCTTTTGAAATGCACACCAGCTTTTTTTCTGATTGAAAAGCTTCTCACAAAGTCTTGCCAGAGGATTTAAGTAGGTTTGAGATACATTTCTTCCACTACTGATCATTTTGGGAACATTTCACATGAATAAGAGATGACTAAGACCTGCCTGACACTTTTTGCTGTATTCACTGATATATATATATATATGTTTTTTAAATAGGTGGTGCTTGGAAAGAGATGGGCAAGCCAAATATTGTTTCTATAGTGTCAAGATAAACAAAGCCAGACTAAAGTGGTAAGGACAGATTTTCATCGGTAATATACTATTTCAGTAGGGAATGAAGTGCAGTGTGAACAGAACTGAAGTGAACTTGGTTAGATGCCTATGCACCTCATTCAAGCTAGGAATAGTAGTAATTGCAAAGGCCAACATTGAGGATTGGAGCAAAAGTTCCTACCTGGCTGCATTGCCAGACCGTAATAGTCAAGGAATGATGACCAAAGAGATAACTGGTTCAGTGTTTTCAGGATTTCCTATTTGGGGGAGTGTCGTGAGGGAGGGCTGACAGTATAAGGTTGTAAGCACAGGCACTATTCAAGGTTGAATAATAGTACCTCACTTGCAGGGATATGTTCCCTCATGCCTGGATCTTTGTCAGTGACTGTAGGAGACTATGCCGATTCTCAGCCCCACTGAGCTCAATGCCCCTTTGTATAACAAATATTTTATAATGCCTTTTTACTAACCTAAAATGACGTTAGTAGCTTATTTAAACTACCTATACATAATTTTAGCAAAAAAGATGATGTCTTAATCTGAGAATAAAAAGGAACATCAAATATAATAAAATAATACATATTTCAACGTGTGAATGTTTGTAAATAATTACATTAGAACACATAGTAAAGTATCAAATGCTTGCAGACATATTGCATGTAGCAGGGACAAATGCAGATTGATGCATGTGAATTTTATTGATGACTCAAATACCACACGTGGCCTTGTCACCAGTGATGGTAATTTTCCAATAGGATGAACTCTTGGTGAAACTTTTAATAAAACAAAGGACAGATAGCTTATGATCACACTTATCTGAGGTACCTATGATAGGCAAACTCACAGAGACAGAAAGTAGACTAGAGGTTATAAAGGACTGGGGGGGGCAAGGGGGAGAGAATGGGGAGCTATTGCTTAATGAGTACAGAATTTCTGTTTGGAGTAATGAAAAAATTTGGGGAAGAGACAGCAGTGACGACTGTACTACACTGTGAATGTACTTAAATGCCACTGAATTATGCACTTAAAAATGGTTAAAAGGGTAGATTTTATGTTTTGTATATTTTTACCACCATAATGAAATACCAAAACAAGGCGGGGGGGGGGTTGTTTATACATAAAATGGAATCAGATCCTAGCTCAGATAATTAATAATAAATGGCCTTTCACTTACATGATTGTCCCAAGGGACAATTCTTTACTGTGCAGGACTGCCCGGCACTTTGCAGGGTGTCTAGCATTACTGGTAAATGCCAGTAGGGTTCCCCTGTGTTGTGATAAAAGTGGCCCCACCAAGTTCCACTTGCTCCGGAGGGTACTCCCTTGAGCACCCCTGAGATGCCAGAAGTGAGAGCCAGATAGATTACCTGAGTTCAGGCCCAGGGAGTGCCTGCAGTTCTCATGGGGACCTATAGTGCTGGGCAAGGAACCATCAGAAATTCAGTGCTTTGACGGGTCGACATGGAGCATGAAAGCCAGAGGAAGAAGGACGCAGGAGCCAGGACACCAAGGCTACCTCTGATCCCTATCACACGGGCTCCTGGTTTCCCCGGAAGCAAGACTTATTGCCATCCCCTCCCAGACGGTGGAGCTAAAGAGCCTCGGACACGTCTCGGTCCTGTGGTTGGCGCAGGATGAGGTAGGGCTAACTCAGTCGGCCATCTGCAACCACACCGCAGTGCTGCTGACTGTTACACGGCAGTCACAGCTACTATTTATTGAGTAATTAGCCAGTTTTTCACTATATTTTTCACGTCATTTTAACAACCTATTTGTTACAGGTGAGAAAACAAGTTCAGGCAGTTGCGAGAAGCTCAGGAAATCAAGTCACTGAAACAAGGCAGGGGCCCTGTCACAGAGATTCCTGCCGGAAAGACCCAAATCTGTACGTTCTGATGGATGTCTCCGCGGCCGCTCCTACCCCCCTCCCTGCGGTTTGCTGGGACTTCAGCCAGGGAGCCCACAGCCACCGGCCAAGAAGGGGATCCCGCCAGCACCCTTTTCTCCCAGTTTCCTCCCACCACTAGGATCTGACTGATGCAGGGGCACGTAGCTCACCCCCATGATGCGATCTCAAGGGGTGAAAGAACTTGGGAAACAGGACTTCTCCCAAGACGCTTGGAGATCATCATGCTAGAACGAATGGGGTTGGGAGACAGCTGCTTCCGGAGGCGGCTTCTTTCTCTGACATCTGCCTGCAGAGGCTCTTCCCCAAGATCCAACGTGAGATCTCAGGCACAGAAGCAGGACTGAAGGTCCCTATTTTTCCTCCTTCCACTCCTTTACACGGGGCTGGAAAAGCCCACCTTATGTCAGTTCCGCCCCCAGAGAGAGCTCTGATTTTAACCCTTCACCTACCCCACCCCTAGCACTTACCAGGACTTGCCTGTCAGTGAGCACTGACTCTGCCACAGTCATTTTTTTTCTGTGCATAAGAGTCGGACGTCCTTTTACCTTTAGCCCATACTCCATTGTAATTAACACAATAATTAGGTACATGGCACTAATAATTAGGGCAACTGTTGTGGTTTGGGGTTTTTTTTTTTTTACACTTTCACAGCACCTCATTTCATCCTCACAACCACCATCTGAGGCCGGTGTTATTCCCATTCTAGAGATGAGGACGTGTGAGGCCTGAGTCGCACACCTGGCATGTGGCAAACCCTGAATCCAGGTCCTCTCACCCCATAACCTGTGTCCTCAGCAAGGATTTCACACACCTGCTGGTGAGTCCTTGGAGTAAGTCTCTTGAAAAATCACATTGCTTGAGAGGACAGTGTCCAGAGTGCTTTGGCGGTTCCTTTAAAAAGTAGCAAGATTTTGTACTTTCTGCCAAAGTATTTAAATAACTTCACACCCATGAACCAATTTAAGGCTACAGAACTTCAGTAAGATTCAAAGAGCAGGTGTTCCCCGTTTCACAGAGGGAGCCACAGAGAGGATCGTCATTATTTATGGGTCCCATCTGGGTCCCTGGACCAGGAGAAAGATGGAGAGTCCAGCTTTGATGGCCAGACCCCTTAATGCCCCCAGTGTAGAATTTGGAGCCAAGGGGTACAAAATATAGAGTTTAGAGACAGGCTTACACATGCAACAGGCAAGGCAAGATAGTGAGCCAAAGGCTAAGCTAAAATCATAGAATCAAAGTAAAATTAGATGTAGATATAGATGACATAGACAGATACACACACATATATATATATATATTGGTATATACCAGGGGTACCAAAAAATGTATACACATAACTTGTATTCATCTTTTGTTATTGGTATATATTAAGTATTACAATTTTAATACAGTTTTTTCCCTTTCTTAAAATGTAGATACCTTTTTTTGGCACCCTCTGTAGATATAGCTTTATAGAAATTCCGGGAGTCAGAAGCCAGGAGTTCCAGAATTAAGCTTCAGGTGGGTGAGATTTGGAGTACTGAAGGTCTGAGCCAACTTGATCCCTCACACGAGTCCCCAGGGTCTTGGTGTGTCAAAATAGAAAGGCAGAATGACCAGCTCCATCTCAGCGAGGAATGCATAGAGCCAGAGAGAAAGACTAGAGTGAGTCACAGATCCAAAGGGACAGGTAAACAGAAAAAAACAGAAGTGAAGGCAAACCAACAGGAGCAAGCAGATTTATTTCTTCACGGGGCAAGGCTGTGACAGCCAGCAGTGTGAGTCCATAGTTTCCACAGCTGACACAAGGGTTAGTAAACTCACACAAATAGGTGTTAGCATCAACAAAACAGCTCTAACCTTTTGACAATCAATCAGATTGCCTTCTCTTCCAGACTCCCTCAAGTTGAGGGAAGTTGGATGACTTTGAGGAAGGCAGTTATCAGCATGTTCATGTCTTGAGTGGTCCCCAACATGCCATATTGAGGTGTTATTAGTCTTCCCTTGTGAAGCCTTGGGATGACAAGTTGCCAGTATAGGCAAGAAGGGCCTTTGCAAAGACAGCTTCTAGAATTTCAAGCTGGAAATGTTCCCAGGGAGAAGATAGGGTCAACCCCATATCTCTTGTAAGGCTGAGCCACCTGTGTGGAGTACAGGTGCAACCAAAGGTATGTGCAAAGGACATCTCAAAGCAGGATCAATCATTTTATTACTTTTTTCTAATGACCGCTATTCTTAATTAAATCAATGACATTACAGATAAATTAATAAAACACCGAGTAAAGGAGAAAGTTTACCCATGCCAATAACACTCCAAGTTGAACTAGTTTTCATTTGCTCTATTTTTCTGTTCATTTCATTGGCATATATCATTTTTATGTAGCTGAAATCATACTAGTGTGTAATGTATTCTTTTTATCACTTAAAATTAAATCATAAGCACTGTTTTATGTTGTTACGGAGTCTTCATAATTGCTGTTGGATCAACATATATCACGAGAGATTATACCACATTATCTACCCAATCATTTCCCTACTAGTGTTCTTTCAGATTGCTTTCGGCTTTTCACTATTGTCCCTAATTATATGATGAACATATTAGTGCATTACTCAGAGTCCAGAAGCCTAAGGGAAGACTGAGAGTGGGGTATTGGCAATTTTTCTGGTAACTCTTTGCATAAGATGACATGCAACAGGGAGTGGCCCTGTTCTGGCCTAATGAGGAGAGAGATGGGCAGTCAAGAAAAATGGAAGACACAGTGTTTGTTCTGCACCTGGACAGAGGCATTGGTTCTGGTCTTTTGTAGAGTTGGTGAATAAGCAAAAGCTGAAGATGTCTTTTTGCTGGTCCGGGTGAGAAAAATACAGTGGCCACAGGTCAGGGAACTAGGGGACATTGGAAGAGCTTGCCAAGTGCATGAAAATGGCCTAGATGGAGCCTTTTCATGTGGGCAGACCAGATGGGGTAGATGCCAAGGAGCCACCTTCAATGGCTTACAGGTTGAGGACGTCCATGAGCAGACTGGAGCAGAACAGAAGTAAACTTGGTCCTTAGCATGTGTGAGACGTGAGCAGGGGACTCTAAGAATTGACTAGGGACTCTGAGGCAGGGGCTTGAGGTCGTCCAGTCATGCGTGTGGGCCAGGAGTCCAAGGACTGTGGACATCAATGTCAATGGACTCTCGTCTGTACCCACAGGCCAGACAGGAAGAGTCAGGGGCTTAGATATTTTTTTCCTTTGGATTATTTTCCTAGGATAGCTTCCAGAAGCAGAATTACTGGGTTAAAGAGCACGAAAGCTTTTTTTCCCTGTGGAATTCCCAAAGCCAGTTCTGAGGCCCAGATACCAGGTTCTTTTCTTCCCTGGCCCCGTCCTGGGGACACAGCTGCTGTCATTTTCTCTTAGTGCTGCCTCTACTCTCTACCCCATGGAGTTGCTTTCCATCCATGACACCCCCCTCACCACTGCCATCTCCCTCCTTTCTCACTGCCTCTGAAGACAAACACACGGGTCCATTTCCTTGCTAAGCGTCACTACAAGGATATGATAAGGGAATGACTGAGACATTTAAAACAAGGGAAAAAGGAAACGCAAATGTGGAGGCCAGTCAAGATGGTGGAGTAGGTAAATGCTATGCTTACCTTCCCTCACAACCACATCAAAATTAACAACTAAATTACAAAACAAACATCATTAAGAATTGCCTGAAATGTTTCTGAACCGAAGCCCTGCAACTAAGGACACACAGAAAAAGCCAACTCCAGACTGGTAGGAGGGGCAGAGACGAGGAACAAGCTGGTCCCACATCCATGTGTGACCATTAAAAATTGGGAGGGATATCTCAGCTGCAGAGGTGGCCCTGGAGGGAGCGAGGAGTCCCATCATCATACCAGGTTCCCCACCTGGGGATCCAGTGCTGGGGAGAGAGGTCCCCATAATTTCTGGTTGTGAAAGCCAGTGGAAATTGTGACTGAGACAGAGGGCAGCTATACTCCCAGGCGCTCCTCTTCAAGGGACCACGCACAAACTTACCTACGAATCACTGGCTCTGGGCTCTTTCACTGTGGCAACAGCTGGAGAGGCAACAGGGACCGAGTTCTCTGGCTTTGGATGAGGGCTGGAGGGGCAGCTTTCTCCCGGATGTAGGAGCTTGCAGAAGCCATTGCTTCTTTGTTGAACCCTCCCCCTTCCCAGTGCTCAGACACAGGTGGGAGCCATATCTGAGTCTCCATCAAGTGGGCTGACAACATTCATTCGCCACGTCCTGGTTATTCTAAGACCCCACCCCACCCGACTTTCAGGCACACCCAAGCTGCTTCCAGTGGTATTTGTATACAAACCGCCTGCCTGAGCTCACGCTGCAGTCTTTTCTAGGGTCTCTCAAAGGTTCGTGGAACCCAGACAAGCAGTATCTGGCTTGAGCATATCCTGAACCTCTGGCTGAGCAGCCCAGCACTAGCGGCAGCCAGCCTAGGTTTGCAGCTTGGCCTCTTGAGACTCTTCCAAGCTCAGCGCAGTAGCAGCCATCTATGGATTGCTTTGAGGCTTCTGCTGGGTGGCACCAAGGAGGGCACAGGCTGTGGCTGAACTTGACCTGCAGCAAGTCCCCTCTCAGGTGGCCCTGGGCTGGCACGCCCAGTGGCCATCTTCAAAACAAGCTGGAGTATCACCCAGGCACCTCCACAGATGACACACCCAAAGGATTGGGTGTGCACCAGAGCCCTGCAGAGGCAGATCCTGCTCTGTAGGGTCAGCTCCTACCCCACAACTCCTCCACTGTAGCCACGGCCAGTCCTTAGAACAAATGAGCCTGAATAGATGAATGGACAAAGAAGAGGTGGTACATATACACAGTGGAATATTAACATTAAAAACAAAAGAATGAAACCTTGCCATCTGTGACAATACGAATGTACCTAGAGGGTAATATACTGAGTACAGTAAGTCAGACAGCCAATAACAAATACAAATACATGATTTCACTTATAAGTGGAATCTAAAGAACAAAATAAACAAATGAAACAATCTCATAGATACAGAGAACATTTTAATGGTTACCAGATGGGAAGAGGTTTGGGGGTGAGTGAGAAAGGGGAAGGGATTAAGAAGTACAAACTGGTTGTTACAAAGTAGTCATAGGGATGTAAGGTATAACATAAGGAATATAGTCAATAATATTGTAATAACTATGTATAGTGTCATATTGGTACTACATTTGTTGGGGTGTAGATGGGAGGGGGTTGGGGCAGGGTGAAAAAAGATGAAGAGATTAAGAAATACAAATTGGTAGTTGTAAAATAGCCATGGGGATGTAAAGTAAAGCATGGGGAATATAATCAACACCATAATAATAACTATGTATAGTGCCAGGTGGGTACTAGTCAGGGGGATCACTTTGTAAATTATATAAATGTCTAACCACTATGCTGTACCTGACATTAATATAAAATAATGTTGAATGTCGACTGTAATTGAAAAATAAAAAAAGGGGAGAAGATAAAGGGGAATAAGAGGTTCAAAGTTCCAGGTATAAAACAAGTAAGTCTTGGGGATGTAACGTACAGCATAGGAAATATAGTCAATAATATTGTGATAGTGTGGTACAGTGTCAGATGGTTGCAGGACTTATCATGGCGATCACTTCTCTAGCATATAGAATATAATCAATAGTATAGTAATAATTATGTATAGTGCCAAGTGGGTACTGTTGAATAACTACACTGTACACCTGAAACTAACATAATATTATATGTTAGCTATATTTTAATAAAATTAAAAAAAAATAAAACAAGGAAAACGGTACAGAAATTTTAGAAGCCTTACTAAGTTTTGATAGTCATAAATCATCACTTATAATCCCTGATTCTTTCCTGAGATAATTGCTTGATATCCATTTAAGATATCAGATCCTTTTAATCCGGGGTCTATGTTGAAGATTCAGGGGTCTAGGCAAGACGGGGCCTGGTGAAGAAAATGAAACCACTCCAGTTATTTTAACAGACAGAATGCAACATAAGGAATTAAGTAATCAGGTATTGGAGGGCTGGAAGACAAAAGAGAGACACCAGGTAACACAGAACTAATAACTGCAGGAAGCGGCTCCCAACCTAAGGCTGGGGAAACAAAGAAGCTTCAACTGGGGGAAAGAGAAGTTTGGAGGTTTCCACAGATCGAGGAGCCAGACTTCTGAGAAGAGGTGATATAGATTGAATTGTGTCATCCCCCCAAAAGATATGTTGAAGCCTTTAACCCACAGTGCCACTGTATGTGACTTTATTTGGGAATAGGGTCCTTACAGAAGTAATCAAGTTAAAATGAGGT
The DNA here is from genome assembly GCF_964194185.1 of Rhinolophus hipposideros. Taxonomy (NCBI): domain Eukaryota; kingdom Metazoa; phylum Chordata; class Mammalia; order Chiroptera; family Rhinolophidae; genus Rhinolophus; species Rhinolophus hipposideros. Next base: position 40,910,396 of record NC_138062.1, on the reverse strand, counting down.
CATTAGGATGGATCCTAATACAATATGATGGTGTCCTTATAGAAAGGGGAGTTGAGGGTACAGAGAGACACAGAAGGAAGACAATGTGAAGATACACAGGGAGAAGGCAGCCATGTGACTGCAGTGATGATATATCTATGAGCCGACGAATGCCAAAGAATGACAGCAACACCAGAAGTTAGAAGAGGCAAGGAAAGATTGTCCTCTAGAGGTCTCAGAGGGAGCATGGCCCTGCGACATTATGATCTCAGACTCGTAGCCCCCAGAACTGTGAGACTATAAATTTCTGTTGTTTTAAACCATCCAGCTTTTGGTATTTTGTTTTGGTAGCCAAGAGGAGAATGCCCAGCTGGGGGTATCTCTGAGGGGAACACCCTAAGGCTAGTTCTGAGAGTGTGGGAACAACTGGAAGCTGGAGCCAACTAACTACTAAAATCACCTGCCTCTGCTAGGATGGAACAACATCATTGGCATGACACTGACACAGACAGTGAGCAAAACAGAAGACCTTTCTCTCTCTTCCAGCCTTCCAGTCTCCCTCTCATTTGCTCCTTGGCCAATGCACACGTAATAGAGGGCCAGCTGTGGGGGGAGAAATGTGTGTGCTGAGTCCCAGCATCACAGAGATAACTCTGGCAGGTAGACGGGGCGCTGAGAGCCAAGCGCGTAAAAACCAGCATGGGGCATGTGAGCTTGCATGGGGGAAAAATATCACATCTTTTCTTCATTAACCTCTCTCTGAGATCTAACATTTCCTTCCTCTATGAATACGAGCCAAAAATAAGTGGATAAAACTACAGTAGAATTAGCAGAACCTGGAACTCTGTCACTAATGTTTTCATTGCACATTAGAGTTGTTGCATGTATTTCAAATTATCATTAATGTTCATCATCACTACTTTTAAATTGTAGTAGTTGTTAGACTTGCTGATGGATCTAGTAATTTAATGTGCCAGCAAATGTGTCACTAACATGACTTTGTTTTTAAATGTTCTCATAACTTTAGTATATGACTTCCTTTGGTCCTTTAATTATTGTTGTATTTTAGTCATTAAAAATCTTATTTGGGGAAAGATGTGCAAAGACTTCACCAGACTGACAAAGGGGACTATGGCACCAAAAAGTGAAGAACCATTACAGAGGAGTGAGAGATGAACAGACAGAGTCAGAGGATTCTTAAGGCAATGAAACTACTCTGTGAGATACTGCTGTGGGATACATGTCACTATGTATTGTCCAAACTCATAAATTACACAACACCAAGGGTGACCTTAAGCTCTGGGTGATAATGACGTGCCGATATAGGTTCACCTTTGGTAACAAATGCACCAATCTGCTGGGGCATGTGATTGTGGGGGAGGCAGGTGAGTCTATGGGGACTCCCTCTACCTTCCTCGCAATTTTGCTGTGAACCTCAAACTGGGTCAGGCCACAGAGCAGGTAGAGAAGGAGAGATAGGATCTGGAAGGGATTCTATGCAAGAGACGTCCAGTGCTGGTGTTGCTGCCTGTGCGACAGGTGCCGAGGTCAGGTCAAGGGTTCTAACATCTGCAGCAACGGTATCAGTGCCTCCATTTTCACCATCAACATAACTGCCACTTGCAAGGCTAATACAGAATAGTTAAGGGCGGCCCGTTAGCTCAGTTGCTTAGAGCTCAGTGCTCATAACACTAAGGTCGCCAGTTCGATTCCCACATGGGCCAGTGAACTGCACCCCCCACAACTAGATTGAAGACAATGACTTGACTTGGAGCTGATGGGTCCTGGAAAAACACACTGTTCCCCAATATTCCCCAATAAAAATTAAAAGAAAAAGAATAGTTAAGTCCAAAAAGCATTCAGCCAGTCTGTAATGTAGGTGGGAGAGGGAATGAGACAGGGAGAGAGAGATATAGAGAGAAAGATAAAGACATAGAGATAGAAATAGAGATAGAGACAGAGAGATAGAAATTCCATTCTAAGCTAAGGCTGGGAAATGTCTTTATTCCTGACAGATACCTTGTTGTAATAAAGGCCAGCAGTAGAACAAGGAGGGTGGAGGTGGAGACTTGTGCTTTTCCAACTTCAATTAACTTCATCTGATAGCTTACCATTATCCAATATCTAGGTAGGGGTGGGTCCTATGGAGGGAGGAGGGTGACACACCAGAAACAGGAGTCCCAGGGGTGTGGCCAGAACATAAGTATACTATGAGACATGAACTCCAGGTCTCAGAGCTCATAATACCTTCCTGTTATCTACTGGCATGGGAGTGGCCACAGAACCATTTATCCGACTGTCCTGCACTTATGTGGGCCCATTGGTTGAGCCATTGCAGAAGAGAGTGGGATTCTGTGATGCTTAGGACCAGCTCTCTGGGTCCTATTGCTCCTCTTCTGTATGTAGAAGGCACAGCCCCAATATTCTGGGTAAACTGGAACTCCGATGGAAAAAGAACCTGAGAAATAAGTGTTCAGAAGGGGATGCAGGTGATGATGAGCTGACAGCAGACCTTCTACATAATTGGAAAGGTGCATAGAAAACAGGGTATGGTCGATCCTCATTATTTGCAGTATATAATTATGGTCTATAAAGTTGCTGTGAACATTGTAGTAACAAACACTGAACCACTGCTCCTAAGGGAAGTACAGAATTAGGTTCTTGTGAGCTTTTGGTCATGACATTTTCATCAACGGATTAGTACATAACCTTATTTGATATGTGTTTCTATTTAAAGGCACCTTATTTAATGTATATATTTAATGTATATTGTTGATTCTTCAAAATTGAACTCATGGCCAACAGCACTGTAACTCACTAGTAGCCATTTACATGCCATTTACACCTGTGTTTGCTCTGTAAAATACATCACAGTTTTCTTGTACTTAGGAACACTAGATAACATTTCAGCACTATGTTCAGGGGTTATTTTAAACATGAAATTACGAATAAAAGGCACAATAATGCAAAAAACATAGCACTAAATAAACCACACAGAGGACTCTTTACGAGAGCTGAAACGAGAAGGTTGAGTGTTCCCTCATTTGACCTCACCTGGAAATTATGTGTCAGGCAACTCACAGTTTTCACTGCTCTGCACATTTCTGTGTATGGCTGCAAAGGTGCCATGCACACTGATTTGGAGGTTACAGATCAATTTTAGTTAGTAAGTCAATTCACAAAAAGACAATCCACCAATAATGAGGATCAGCTGTACAGATAACAAAAGATGGAAAGGAAATAAAGCACTCAAATAGAAAACAAAAAATAAAATACACATTTAAAATATTTAGTGTAATCAAAAGTAAAAAAAAATTACTGAGGCAGCATTGGGTATCTATCAAATTGTCAGAACAGATTAGAATCTTGGAAAGCATGTAAATGGCTAACTTTCTTGAGAGAAATTTTATAGTAAACAGTAAAGCCTTAAAAATTTTCAGACTCTGACTTGGCATTGCAAATCCAGGAATTTTAGCTTAAGTTAATAAGCTTAGATGTATACCAAGATTTAATTACAAGAGTATTTATCTCAACAAAATTTATAACAGCAAAAGAGAAAGCATAAATAACGTAACTGTCTTGTCATAGAAGATTGCCTAACTAAATTATGGTACCTCTGTAAAATAAAATACTATGCCGCCTTCAATCATGTTATAGAATGATATTCAATACATGTTTGGAAGATGTTCATAAAAGGTTAAGTCCACAAAAAGACATTAGAAAATAGTATATAGAGTTTGAGTGCGTTTTTTATCTAAAAGAGTAAAAGGAGAAACATAATTATTTAAATAATTGTGAAAATGATGTAATTAATTTAAAGGCGAATTTCTCAACAAAATCTCAGCAATGTAGGATGAAATTCAAGTGTATTTAAAGAATTAAATGTTCTAGCACCAGTATCATCTTTTGCTGTGAAAGTGACCATGCTATTCAGACAAAAGACGAAGGTACGATTGTTATTTAAGTTCTCACCAATAAAGCAAGATAAAGAAAAAAAGGAACTCAAACATCATTGAAAAGAGGTGTATATCATTACTTACACATGATTTTTTTGTGTACCTAGAAATCCCAATAAAGTCAATACAAATCTTTTGGAAATGATCAGAGTTAAATTAGATTGTTGGTAACAATAAATATAATAAGCACATAAAAAGATGTTTAATGTCACTGGTCCTTAAAAAAGTCTGACCACACTGAGTATAGGACATAGAAGAACTGGAATTCTCATTTCCTCTTGTTGGGAATGTAAAATAATATGATCATTTTAACATGGTTTGGACAACAGTTGGGCAGTTTGCTAAAAAAGTTAAAACACGTACCTCTGATAAGACCCTGCCATTCCACTTGTAGTTATTTACCCAGAGTAAAGAAATCATATGTCCACACAAAGACTTGTACACAAATGTTCATAGCAGCTTTATTTGTAATTGCCCAAAGCTGGAAACAAGCCCATATCCATCAGCAAGTAAATGGATAAACAGATTGTGGTCTATCCACATGAGAGAATACTAGACAGCAATAAGAAGAAACGAACTATTGATATACTAAATTTGCCTAAATGAATTTCCAAATAACCATGCTGAGAAGACAAACACAAAAAGGGTACATACTATATGATTCCATTAATAAAAACTTCTAGAAAATGCAAACTAATCTCTAGAGCTAAAAAGCAAATGAGTGGTTGCCTTGGGCCAGGGGCTGGTGCCAGGGAAATATAGATGACAAAGGGACATAAGGAAGTTTTGGGGGTGATGATTGTGGTGATGTTTTCATAAATGTATACATATGTCAAAGTCATCCAACTAAACACTGTAAATATGTGCACCTTACTGCATGTCAATTATACCTCAATAAAGCTGAAAACATAGAAGTAAATAAACAAATAAATACAATAACCCATATATATAGTTTTTACCTACTAGGAATAATCACTTAGACTATTTAACAGGAAAAGGTCTCATTCCACATTCCGACACAAAATATAAAATAACCTATAAAAACTAATAAATTGAACAAGCAGAGTGTAGGCATGATATGAAAAAAAAAAGTAAGTCTTTGTGATGATTTGACTCTGAAAATCTCTAGGAAAACACAGATTTGAATAAATGAAAAGACAATCATCCTCATTGCGTTGTAGTGGATGTTGCGATGGGCCATGCAGATTTCCCACTTTGGGACCAACGCCCTCATTCCCTTAGCTGCTGAGAGTGTTGGTCATCATTGGCTCTTTGCTGTGTTGTTCTCCAGGACTCTCTTTCAACTGGAGAAAGCCCCCTCTTCTCCCAGGTAGTTCTCATCTCATGACTGGTCAAGGGTGGAGGAGGGAAGTTTTCCAAAGGCCTCAGTGTGGGACAACTATGAAGTCCCCAGAGCCACAGTTCAAATGTTTCCTCTGTCCAGTCCCACATCCTTCTTTCCCCCACAGATATGGATCCCACAGGTACACCCTAATAAACGTACTGCGCGCACATCTCTCTCTCAGAGTCTGCTTCCCAGAGAACTTGACCTACACTGCAAAGGGTAAGCGTATCAGTTATACGCAAATTATCCATGTAATGCAATTTCTCATCATAACAACTGTGGAATAATTTTATTCAGTGAAAATAACTAAGGCCTTTTGGAGGGGAAAAGAACAACAAAGTTAGAATGGAAACACCAGAAATTTAATTTTATTATAGTGCTATAATCATTTCAACAATACATTAATGATAAGTAATAGGAAAAAACTGAGTGACACAGAAACCACAAGCAAGCTCCAGGATTACATTATCATTCTGCAATGTTTCTCTACTCCTTGACTTTTTGAATCCTGTCTCATCCCTGAGGATAGCAATTCCCTGGAACCCTTTTTAGTGGAGGCTGCTTATTCTCTCATATGGACATCAGAGGTAGTATCAGCCTTCTCTGAACTCTCTATAATGCTGTCAGAACATTATTTTTACTGCCTTGTACCAAATCCCCCCCCCTTTAAGGTTCAGGCCATTTTATTATACCTCCTCCTACCTTTCTCGTTAATAATCTACCAAAGTGAGCATCGGGCTTCTACATTCATTGAGCACTTTGATACCTGGCTGTCTTCCTCTCCCCTTTAGCATCTGCTATCATCTTAAATGAATTAAATATCCACATGGGCATCACCTGTAACACCCTAGCCTCTTAGTCCCTTAACCTCAATGGCAATAAATTCTAACTCCCTCTCCTCTCTGCAATCTAATTCCATGGGCACAGTGGCCCTTGTATTCATGAGGAATGGCTCTGCCTCTAAAACCTTAAACTCCAACATTTCTGTCTATAACCACAATCTCTGCGCCTTGCTGCTTTTCCACCACCTCTCCTCTTCTAAGTGTAATCCTATTTCACAGGGAACCCAAAAGAGTCGTTTCAACTTGGCAGTTAATTAGAGTCTCTCAATCCCACTTGTAATTTCTTCCTTTTATTGTTTGAACTTGAACCTATCATTTTCAGCTTCTGATTGCTTGGTCCTTCCACCACATCCACCCCAAAACTCCCCAATCCCGGACCAACATTATAATCTGAAATCTGAATGTTGTTACTCAAGTGGCATTTTCATGTTTGGGTGTGCTTTTGTAGCAGCTTGAAAATATTTGACTTCTCTATCCCTTTTGTTTCTGCTCGCTCTCCAGTTTCTCTTTGTAGCTGTTCCAAGTCATTCTCCTCATGCTCCTTACCTGCCCTTACACGCTACTGACGACTTATTCTTAAGGTACTTTCTTCCTTTAGCTTCCCAGACCTCACACTCTCCAGGTTTTCCTCCTACCTATTAATTTCTCGTCACTCACCTTTATGATCTATCTTCCTCACCTGTCCCTTAAATTGTAGTGCTTCCTGTGTTCACTCTTCATCGCTTGCTGTCAACCACAGACAAGCCTTCAACTACCACTTCTTTTCTGATAATGCCATCACCCACTTTTCTAGCCCAGACCTCCCTCCTGAGCTACAGAATCCCATCCTCCACTTTGTACTGGACATTACTACCTGAATGTTCTAGAGTCATCTCAGGCTCAGCATGTCAAAAAGGCAATGATGATTACCTCCCCACCCCAAGCCTATTTCTCCTTCTATATTTCTTCTCCAGCATTCTTGTTGGAGGAAATTCTTGCTCCTTTTTATTTTACTTTTTTCCCCATTTACCTTCTATGCTTCCATCCACCTCCCTCTAAATGGAAAAGTTACAAAACAGATTGGTCTTAATCCAAGGCATAGACTGAGCCACACTTACTGGTGGCATGCGATTACCGTAAATTAAAATTTTGTGTACTCTTCCACTCGTTTGCTTTTCCATCTCATTTGTGCTTGTGGCCCTCAAGAGGTTACATACACTGCTTCCTCCACCTAGGAGGCCCGCCCCACATTCACCTCAGTCTTTCCTGACCTACTTCTCCAGGCAGCCCTGATCACTCCTGCCTGAAAAATTGCCATTGTTTTTTATACATACCCAGGGCACTTAGCACCCTATATGGATACTATCTCAATGTCAAAGTCTCCTACTAGACTGTCAACACTTTGTGTCTCGGCAGATGTGAATGATATATTCATCATTACCTCACCACGCCTATCGCACGGTACATGGCACAAGGCAGATACTAGGCAAACATCAATGATAGCTACTCTACAGGATGGCTCTAAAGAGCAAATGAGATAACAATACGAAATGTGTAAGACAGTGCCTGATGTACAAAGAGCACTCAAAGTTTAGTTTCCTTCTTGTCTCTTTTTCCTCCTTACTTCTTATTTTTTCTCCTCTTAGTTCTCATCTCCTGCCCCTCTCCTCTTCATGCCTTTGGAAACAGCAATAGGAAGAAATAAATCCAGCTTCTGTGGATCCAACCATCACCAGCTTCAAAGTGTTCCGACTCCCAACCCGTGACTCAGCCAGTGCTCACCTTACCGCTGCTCCACCTTAATAAATAGTTGCCCTTTTAGCTCATGTGTCTAGAAAAGGTTCCTAGAAATAAGTTAAATGTACTCATTGGATGTCTTAGAATTTTCCTAATGAGGAGACACTGAGTGTCCAGCACTTCACTTAACAAGCCTTGGTGGGGGAAATCTGGAATTCCTTCAGCCAAACCCAACTCCATCCTCAATCATGTTCTGACCATTGACTAATATGGTCATTACATCCAGGTTTTACTTAACATTGTACCAATGAAACATACATGGAGCTTCAAATTACTCTGGTGACTCAGAAAAGAAAATGGGCTGGACACAGAGAAATCATCAGTTTGCAAATTTCAGATCTAAGCCTCTGCCGGGGTTTCCTTGATACTCACGATACTCATGAAAGAACATAATTTTACAGCGTAGTCCTGTAGAGTCTATCCTTATATAGAGACAAGGATGACACAGAAGGCTTAGCAAGGAAGATAAATGATGTAGTAAAGACAGTGACTGTTACTGTGTTTCCCTGAAAATGAGACCGGGTCTTATATTAATTTTTGCTCCAAAAGACGCATTAGGGCTTATACTTAAGGGATGTCATCCTGAAAAATCATGTTAGGGCTTGTTTTCTGGTCAGGTCTTATTTTGGGGGAAACACAGTAACAGTGAACTAGCATAGCAGGGCACAGAAGAAATGAAGGAAACAGAAGAGAAAGGAAGAAACCTTCTCACTATCCTACCCAGCTCTTTCCTATTTTCTAAATTAGGAATAAAAATAGTAACAGTAATGTAATTCTAAGGAATATAATCTAATTCCCATTTTACATATTAGAAAACTGACGCTCAGAGAAATCAAGTAATGTGTCCAAAATCACACATCAGTCACAGTCAAGTTTAATGTCAAGGCAGACATCAATCAAGGCATCACATCAAATTTCCAAACCAGGTCTGCCCAACCCCAAAGCCCATGTCATTTCTTATCTTCTAAGCTCCCTCATACTAAACACATGTAAAATTGATCCACTAGGTTGAATGGGGTTTATCTAACTTTATGGGTCATCATTTGGCTGAGAAATATTTTAGAACATCCAAAACCAATTAGGAGGAGACTTTCAGGTTTTGGTCCAGCATGTGGGTTGCTTAGAAGTTGTCACTCTGTCCTAACAACAATTGAAAAACTGGGAAAACTGGAAATAACAAACCAATAGCATCTATTTTTATAAAAGCTATGTAGAAAAATAACATCAATCTCATTCAATGCTAACCTTAAATATAAAACAATTGTATTACTCTATGATAAATGTAGAAAAAATTACATACAAGGTCAAGATGGAACAAGAACTAAAATGAAAAGTTACTTTAAGTGAGCTTACGTGTGACTTTTCCCCTCTTCTTCCATTTCCATTCCCCTTTCCATCCTGAACAACTCAGTCCTCAAACTATTAGATGGGCAGAGAAGGTAAGTGGGATAAGGTGGGGGTGGCAGTAGTGTGCACTGGAGCAGAATCCAGTGCCCAGGCAGACTGAGAGGGGCATACAGGTAGAGGGCTGCTCAGTACAGGGTGCCAGAACCTGATCAGCATAAAGAAAGCATCTTCATAGGAAGAGCCTCGCTGTGAAGAGCCTGGGAGGGAAGTGAAGAGAGGCAGGCATCCATATGGTGGGCACCACCCAGTGTGGGGAATTAGACCCTGAGCAGGGTGAGGACATTGTCCACAGAGGGGCAGTGGGCAGCCCAGTGTGGGAAGTCAGAGCCCTGTAATGGTATTGGAATTGAAGGCACCAGAGTGAACTCATAATTTTCAAGATAGACAGATAGATAAATAGATAGATAGATAGATAGATAGATAGATAGATAGATAGATAGATAGATAGATAGATAGACAGACAGACACAGGTAGATACTAGATACATAGATTAATGCATAGATAGGCAGATATATAGATACATAGCTAGTTACACATATCACATAAAGAAATAAAAGTGTATGCACATGTATATACATATATATACATATGTTCTCTAGCTTTGTCCTCTGAGAGGGCGTGGGAGCAGCAATACCCCCATAGCAATGAGCACACTTACTTCCCAGGTTTTGGATTCTAAATATCATTGTCCACTAAAAGCAGCCAGAGCTCTTTGGAGAAATGGCCTAAGGTAAGTAAATTACAAGAGGAGCCTGGACCATCTTTTTTGTGTTAGAAAGCAAGGAAGCGTTTAAAGAATGTTGAAACATGAAAAGAACACAGAAAGAGATCCGGCAGACACTCCCATTTTCTAAATAAAGGGCAATTTTAGCATCAAAGGAAATGACAGTAACAGATTATAATTCATTAAATAAAATAAAAAACCATGAGCCCATATTGATATAAATAAATGCATGAATAATTTGAAACTATGATAATGAACAGGATATTTTCATATATTCAAAATAACTCTTTACAAAATACTTAATATCTATAAAGAGAAAATATTTACAGGGGGATAACCTGGCAGATACCATGTTAATCAGTGAGCAAAGTGAACATGCCCTGAAAAGGGACAAATGGAAATCATGTACCATCTGTCCCGCAATAGAGGCATCATGTGAATTTTATCACGAAAAATGTGAGACAAACAAAAATGGAAGACAAAATAACTGGCCTACATACCTTCAAAAGCATTCGTGTCATGAAAGTCAAGGGAAGACTGAGGAAACACTGCATGCTAAAGAGACATAACAATACTCTGGTTTCTCTTCAGATCATATAAATCTTTCGCCTTTTAAAGAGACATAACAACTAAATGCAAGAACTGACTCTGAACTGGGTCCTTTTGTTACAAAAGACATTATTGGGACAACTGGTGAAAGTTGAATGAGAGCTAAGGATGAGATGATAGTAATGTATCAGTGTTAATTTCTTGGTTTTGAAGGTTGTATCATTGGTCATGTAGGAGAATCTCCTTGTTTGTAGCAAATATCCACTGAAGGATTGTATTAGGTTGCTAGGGCTGCCCTAAAAATGTACCACAGACTGTGTGGCTTAAACTGATATTTATTGTCTCACAGTTCTGGAGAATGGAAGTCCAAGATCAAAGTGTCAGCAGGGTTGGTTCTGAGGCCATGAAGGAAGGATCTGCTCCAGACCTCTCTCCTTGCTTATAGATGGCTATCTTCTCCCTGTGTCTTCACATCATCTCTGTACTGTGTCATGTCCAAATTTCCTCTTACTATGAGGACACCAGTCATATTGAACTAGGGCCCACCTTATTGATCTTATTTTAACTTAACAACCCTATCTCCTTCTTAACAACCCTATCTCCAAATTCAGTCACCTTCTGAGGTCCCAAGAGTTAGGACTTCAACATACGAATTTTGGGGGAAGGGGACACAATTCACCCTATAACAAGTATCAAGGGACATATTGGAGCATTGCCTCAGCAATTTACTCGCAAATAGTTCAGGAAAAAACAAGTTCTTTGTACAGTATTTCCAACTTTTTTGTGAACTTGCTTTTCTTAGAACAGAAAAAAATGTACTTGACAGTTGAACTTAAGTCTTTCTATTAGGTTGATGCAAAAGTAATTGTAGTTTTTGCAATTATTTTTAACCTTTTAAACCACAATTACTTTTGCACCAACCTAATAAAATATTCTAAAGCCAAATGAAGGCAAGAGAGTGATTGTGTTTTTATAAAGATTGAAATAAAAAAGTGTTAATTTTATCCCTCACATGATAAACTTCCATTATTTTGAAAATGTGCTTTAGTAGAATACTTCGTGCCTTGGAGATACTGGATATGTGACATATGGTATAACAGATACACTTTAATGCCAAATAACATGATCACGATGGACTCATCTGTTTCAGATCTCTGCTGGGTTTTCCTCACACAGTCAAGCTCAGGCATTTTGCAGGATCAATGTGTTTATTCCCGAAGTGGCATCTTACATCATCTTATGTCTCCTTCAACAGGCTACCAGCTGTGTGAGCCTCCCACAGAACCACATAGTGTATTAATTAGCAACAGAAGAAAAAGGAAGGGAAGGGGGAATGTAAAGGAGAGTTTAATTTCATTTTACTGTTTTTTGTCAAATTATAACATCATGCCATATGGTGTATGTGTGATGGTGTTGGATCTGGAAAACACAGGTGGAGCTAAAACGGAGGAAGATGGGAGAGGATAAAAATGGTAGACTGGCACATAAATAAAGCAACCAAGGAGAAATGACGCTCACTGGGAGATACCTAGATAAGATGTAGAACCACCAATCCCTCAGCAGGCCTTCATCTACAGCCTCCCATCCCTGCTCTCCCAAATGCCATGCCCCTAGACAGAGACCCTCTTCAGTGCTTACTTACCCACGGTGATGACATGGTAATGCTCCCTGGTCCAAAGTACATTCCTTATAGACTCCTTGCTGAAGGTGTAAAATTCCACTCTAAAAAAGTAGTACCACCAAGTAAATCACTACTATAGTATATGTGTATATATAGTATACATATACATATATACACTAATATGTGTGTGTATATATATGTGTGTGTATATATATATATATATATATATATATGAAGAGTAGTGAGTTAAGACTTTTCTTTTGTTGAGTCACCTCCGTATGAATCAGTTTGTGAACCAATTTCTGCAGGACAGCTGTCTGAAATCAATAGGGTCTGAGAGAAAAAGCAAAAGAAAGGGAAATCCCATTTATTGACAGTCAAGACTAGTTCAGGCATCCATTCTTTCCCAGTTTCCCTCTCACAAACTGTGCTTCTGCTCCCCCTCATACAACCAAGGCACAGGGAAACTGGATTAAGCACCATTTCACGAGAATCCTCTGCATTTTCCAGGTCTTATCTTACTCTCTTTCTTCCATCTGTATTTCCCATCCTGGCCACAATCCTCAATTCAGCTGATTTTTATCGACCTGTAAGATTAAACTAAAATGTCACTTGTTCTAAGAAGTCTTCTGCCATCCTCCCACCTACTTTTCTATCTCTTTTTTACACCTCTCTTTTAGCACCTTATTCTGGCATTTATTTGAGTATGTGTCAATTCTATTACTAGGTTGTAAACCATTTAAGTGCATACACCAGGTCTTGCTCTCTTTCTGTCCCCACCTCCTATTACACAGTCTGGAACATACCGTGTTTCGTAAATATTTGCTGAATTAAATAGACTCAGAGTTAATGAGACCTTTGATTTTCCAGGGCCTTATTTACACATTCTTCTCACGCCACCGTGTAGGAAGGCATTAAACCAAAATGCATGGGAACAAGCCTCTTCGTGCAGTAAAAAAAGTCTCAAAAAACATTCATTAAAAGGCATTTCCCATTAAAAGGAAAGAACAGATCCAAGGGCAGTAACTCCATCCTCACATACCTAGTTAGTTAAAATGCATACGCTTTTGTGCCATGGATTTGAAAGTCATGAACAGTTCCCCTTAGCTTTGTGAGCTCTGAATTCTGTTTCCTTCCCCATTTGCTTAACATCAATGACACCCAGAACAATGCCAGGAAGGGCGCTGGGGGTGCCCATGATGTTATCAGTGGTTGCAGGGGAACCAACTCGAGAGCTTGAACTGGAGCCTGGCCAGAAATGAAAGTACATTTCAAAACATTGAGTTTATCCTTCTTATTTGTTATTTGAACCCACTCTGAAAGGTTTGATTCTGTATTAATGAGATTTTTTCCAAACCAATACACTAGAATTTACAAATCTAAATGAGTACTCTCCCCTCTACAGTCCATATGGTCACTCCGTTGACTTCAATATTGCTCACCACGTATTTGGAAGTTCTCCTTGGGATTGCCTCAGATTGGAGTCATCCAAGACTCGCTTTTGTATCTGAAATGACATCTTCAAGCTGGGTCACTCACCGCCTTTTGCCAGACTTAGCTCCAAACGACCTGGAGCTGATCTCAAAAATTGAAATCTGCTTTCAAAGGACGCAGTGACGACTGCTAAAGAAAGATATCTAAGAGAAGGTGCCTCCGACACAGACATCTACAGCCATAGTCACCTCTGGAATAAGCATCATGAGTGTAAGAGCGAGGCTAATCATTCAGATATCCCACATTCTGGCCTGTTTATTTAAAGGACAGACTCTTGGCCTTCATCTGTAAAACAGAAATGATGGTTCCATCCGTAAAAGAAGAACAATGATGCACGGGAGAATAAAACAGGAACTATGTGAGGTGATGGATGTGTTAACTAATCTTACTGTGGCACTTATTTGCAATATATACATCTATCAAGTCATCACGTCGAACGTCTTAAACTTACGCACTGTTAAGGGTCAATTATATCTCAATAAAGCTGGAAAAAAATAAAGAAGTGGAGATCATAGAAAAAAAAGATCTACAGGGATTAAATAAGAAGGAGAATGTGGAAAAGAGCAGAACATCATTTGTTCATTCATTCATTCTTTCACTCAACTCACATTTACTAAGCACTGGCTGTAAAGAGAGCTGCCCCAGGGGCAGAGGGTACAGATGTGTGAGATTCGGTTCTTGTCTCTCCAAGAATTCATACCCTGTTTGGGGTGAGAGACACAGATCAGCTCCGTATCTCCTCAGTGCTTCCCAGGGAACATGAATAAAGGAGCCGTAAGAGCATACACAAGAGGAGCTGACCCAGGATGTAGCATGCTGTGTGTGGGGACAGGCCCAGAATACGTAGCACAGACTTTCTGGAATAGGAAAAAAAACTCCACTATGTAAATAAGAGCACTAGTTGGCTTTAAGACAGATCACACTGCAACGTCCTCATCCCAGGATAAAATATTGCAACAACCCAGAGAGGCTATATATAATTTATCCAGAGCCTAACAGGAGGGAGTATGATGATCCATGAAAATAGCTACACAACTAATAAAATATAGGTCACCATTCTATTTAGTCTGTGACGCTGTGAAACATTTCAAGTCTTCACCAACATAGAAACAGAGAACAAAGATAAACAACGATTGCTTCTCACTAGGATCTGTCTCTGCTGGGTTAGACTCCTCCCTACCCAACCTCCCCTCCCCCAACTACAGTCCAGCTGCTTTGATTTCTAACGTGACCAGAAGGGAAAGAAGGTGTTGTGTCATCTGAAAGTGAGGCCTTGTCTCCACCTTCTAATCATGCTTCCTCATGGGGAACTACCCCCAATCCTGCCTGCCCAACTTCTAGCTGCCTCCTCCTCCTTCTACGTAGCACTCACTCTCCTGGATTCTAGTCTAGAGTCAATCCCGTAATTCATCGAGGCCTAAATCTAAGAGAGTTCAGTCATTTCAGTTAGTCTGGCTCCCATCTTGTCCTTGTTCTCATACTTAGACTTCCGACTTATTCGCTAATCTAACCACCAACCCAGAACACGTTTAACATATAACAATTCCATGAGACCACTATTCCATTCCCTTACAATCTTACATGTAAAAAATTCTAGGTTCAGAAGAAATTTACCTATTGTCCAAGATCCCACCACAAGAAAACTGTGGAGCAAGGGTTTGAACACAGGTCTGTCATTCCAAACGTTCCCCTGGCCTCCCCTGTGACTTCTGAATACGTTGCCTCACCTTTCTGATCCCTACGTTCCCAATCTGTAAAAGAAAGGGACCATATCAACATTTCTAAAATTATTGTTTCTTGGTACGCTCATGTTCACAAGTTAATAGTGTGGGCAAAGGTGGGGGAGGTCCCCAGTCAAGTACATTTGAGAAAACAGATTTAAACAAAAACCAACATATTTGTCTCCATCAGGACTTCTCAGAGCCTTCAATATATTAATATGCTTTGGGAACCTTAGAGGTTCTCTGAGATATAGTCTTATTTCCTCTATTTAACCAGAGAACGCTGTTCTCTCTGGAACACTGGTGCCTCTCGGAACCAGTTTGGGAAACACCGTGCTGGATGCTAAACAAGCGGCATCCAGTTCCTAAATCCAGTGCCTGGACCCCAGAGCCTCTGACTCCGTTTTAAAGACCTCTTAGGAAGATGAATCCATAATGTTTACCTGTGGCCTAAACTGAAGCTGCAGAGAGAATCTGTTCAGCTAATTAATGGAATCGCTAATTCTTTAGTTAGTACAAATGTAGACTACCGTGCACCTCCTCAGTGAGGACCAGAGTGAAATCCCATACCTGCAGAGCACTGTTTGCACAGGCCCTTTCTTCTTCCCACACGGCTGTCATGGGCCCACATCACTGTCTCTTCATGGTCAGTGATTTCTCCCTAAGTACTTAGACTTGGATTTATTTCCATAAACTTAAAGCTGCTATTTTCGGATTTGCTTTTGTTACTCTAAATTGATTTAGTTCAGAGTGGACTACACTTTGTCGCATCTTTCTAAAAGGAGAGCTGCCCATTTATCTGCATTTAGTCCAAGTGCAGTGCTGTCTGGATGGAAGGAGCTGGGCTGAAGCTTTATGACAGTTCTTAAAGTCCAGGATTCTGTGATTCCCTAATTTTTCATCCCACTCCTCATATATTTTTAACTCCTTCAGAGAGCCATAGAAATTTTAAAAGGAAGGAAGGAAGGAAAGGGAAAGAGGGAGGGAGAGAAGAAGACAGGGAAGGAGGGAGGGAATGAAAAAGAGAAAGAAATTCTGATTTCCCTTCCCTTCCATTGGTTAATGCTTCCTATACCCATTATAATTTTAAAAAATAAATTTTCTGAAGTTGTCAAAGCCAGGTTGGCCCCAGCAGCCAGATGAGAATCCCTGTTTTCATGATTAGGAAGCTAGGTTCTATTCAAACTGGCCTCTAGATTTTTTACAAACTAATGGACAAGTCACAACAATTTCCCCAATGTTTTCCCAATTATAAAATGGGATAATCTCTCTAACCCTTTCTTCCACCCTTAGATTTCCCCAAAGATGAATTTAATCTTACAAAATCACTTTGAACACTTTAGTGAAAGGAACTACACAACCAAAAGACATAATTATAGAGCTGCTGGGTAATGCAACTATTGCATTCTGACTACAGTGAACCCAGACCAAATATTTTATTGGATGTTGCTGCTCTGTTTAACCACCATATAGAATATGACACATCCTATTTCCCACTGAAAGGACCTAAGGCTCCTTGGAGAAAGGGCTGATGTCAGATCTGAAACATTCTGTCATGACAATACGGCAAGGAAATTAATAAAGACTATGAAAGTCATTTCAAAAGGACTCTCGTTGTCCCAAAATGAGACCACTGGGGCTACAAATAAATAAATAAATAAACAAACAAACAAATAAATAAAATAAATAAAGTCATTGAAAATATCAACATGCTTAAATTTATCAGCTCATAAAATACTTTAAAAATCTAATTCATGAGCAATATATTCATTTTTATAACTAGGGTGATATTTCACGGGTATGTACATATATTTGTCAAAACTGCTCAAATTGAAACACAATGAAATTACAACTAAATTATAGACCAATCAACATGGAGAACCATCCAGTCTAGCCGAACAGAAGGTCTATAACTAAGGATATAAAGAAGAAACCAGTAGAAGAGGCAGAGATGTGAAACAGGCCTCAAACCTCCCTGTGGCAGTTGAGAATCAGGATGGCTATCTCAGCCACAGAGGTTCCCCCTGGAGGAGCAAGGGACCCCAGTCCCCCAAACAAGGATCCCCAGCCCAGAGTCCTGGTGCCAGGAAGAGCCCCCCCCACACACCTGGCTGTAAAAAACAGTGGAGATTCCAACCATCTGGATGAGATAGAAGGTGGTGGGAAATCCAGATGTCCCTTAAACATCCCACACATGGACTCACTTGCTCACAAGCACTCACCTTGGACTCTGGCAGAGGGATGATGACTCGGGGGTCGTCGGAAGCATAAAAAGGGCAGACTGAGGTATGTGGCCTCATGGTGAGGGCTGGAGGACAGCTGCCATTTTCCCTATGAGAAGCCTTCCTCCCATGCAGCTGGCAGGTGGCCAACATCTTTAATATGTTGAGCCCTCCCCCTACACTTACAGCCAAATCTGAATCTAATTAGCCTGGTGAGCTCTTCGGCTCTGCCCTTCTAACTCATTGAGACCCTGCCCTACTCAATTCCTCCAACATCAGAGGCACTTTCTCCAAAAGCAACCACCCCACCCGTATTGCACTCTTTGGAAAACTATCGGAATCCACCAGCCCCAGGCGGACAACGACCAGCCTCAGTGTACTCTGAGACTTTGGCTGAGTAGTTCCAGGCTCAGCACTGGCACCAAACGAGAATTTACATTAACCTAATGACCACAACTTTTGCCACTCTAGTAATTCCCTGAGACCCTGCCTCACCCAACTCCCGTACTGCACAAGGCTTTATCAGCAACTGAAACTTAAAGGACCTGGCAAGTGGCAGCAGGCCTCAGGGTGTCCTGGCCTTTTTGCAGAGCTACCCCAGGCCCGATCTGGTGACAGCCATCCTCAGTTCTCAGTGTGGCCTCTTCCACACACTTCCAGGTTTAGCACAGGCAGTGAAAAACTGCAGATTGCTCTGTAACTCCTACCAGGTAGTCCTTGGCCGGTCACAGGCAATGGGTGACCGGGCCCTGCACTGAAGGCCCTCCCAGAAGGCCCCAGAACCAACCTACTTGGAGGTTAGCTTCAGACCACAGCAGAGCACACCCAATTAGCCCCACAAGTGGCACACACAAAGGGCAGTCTCAACAGGCACCAGAGCCCACTGGGACAAATCTTGTTCCATGGGTTAAGTCACCCACATAGCTGCCCATAAGCGGTAGATGTGGCCAAACCCCACAGCCAGCTGGCCTGAGGGTCAATCCCACCACTGACATGCCAGTAGCAATCAAGACTCAACTATAACAGGAGGGCACACACAACCCACACAAAGGACACTCCTGGAGCACCCAGAGCAGGCGACCAGGGAGACTGCTCCAGGACCCCACAGGGCACCTACTACATAAGTCCACCCAGCCAAGACTGGGAGATATAGCAGATCTACCTAATTCATAGAAACAAACACAGAGAAGCAGCCAAAATGAGGAAACAAAGAAATACATTCCAAATGACACAACAGGAGAAAACTAAACAAAATGGAGGCAAGCAACCAACCAGAGACAGAGTTCAAAATAATGGTTATAAGGATGCTCAAGGAACTTAGTAAGAACTTCAAGAAAGAGATAGCAGGCATAAAAAAGGACATAGAAACCATAAAAAAGAACCTGTCAGAAGTAAATAATATAATAACTGAAATGAAGAATGCACTAGAAGGAATCACCAGCAGACTAGATGAGGCAGAGGATCAAATCAGCGATTTGAAAGACAAGGTAGCATAAAACACCCAATCCGAACAGCAAAAAGAAAAAAGAATCCAAAAAAAAAATGAGGATAGTTTAAGAGACCTCTGGGACAACATTAAGTATAACAACATTAGCATCATGGGGTTATGAGAAGGAGAAAGCAAAGGAAATAGACATACAAGCTCAAGGAGCACAGAGAATCCCAAACAAAATAAACCCAAACAGGCTCACACCAAGATATGTTATAATTAAAATGGTACAGGTTAAAGACAAAAAGAGAATCCTAAAAGCAGCAAGAGAAAGGCAACTAGTAACTTGTAAGGGAGTCCCCATAAGTTTGTCAGTTGATTTCTCAACAGAAACTCTGCAGGCCAGAGGGATTGGCATGAAATATTCAAAGTGATGAAAAGCAAAGATCTACAACCAAGATTACTCTACCCAGCAAATCATTTAGAATCGAAGGACAGATAAAAGAGCTTCCCAGAAAAGAAAAAGCTGAAGGAGTTCATCAGCACCAAATCAGTATTACGAGGAATGTTAGAGGAACCTCTTTGTGGGGGGAGGGGGGTAGCAAAATTATGAATAATAAAATGGAAATAGCTACATATCTATCAACAATTACTTTCAGTGTAAATGGATTAAATGCTCCACTCAAGATATATAAGAGAGCTGAATGGATAAGAAAACAAAACCCTTACATATGCTGCCTACAAGAGATTCACTTCAGAATGAAAGACACACACAAAAACAGAAAGTAAAGGGATTGAAAAAGGTATTTCATGAAAATGGAAGTAAAATTTTTTTTAAAAAAACCTGGAGTAGCAACACTTATACCAGACAAAATAGACTTTAAAACAAAGGCTAAAACAGGAGACAAAGGACAGAGCTGTCCCAATTCAAGATATTTATCTGAAGAAACCCAAAACTCTATTTCAAGGAGACACATGCATCCATATGGTCATTGCAGCATTGTTTACAATGGCCAAGGTGTGGAGGCAGCCTGTGTGTCCAACAATGGAAAAATGGATAAAGAGGAGATGGTACACGTATATACAGTGGAATATTGCTCGGTCATGGAAGGGAATGGGTTCTTGCCATCTGCGGTGGCATGCATGGACCTGGAGGGTATTGTGCTGAGTGGAGTGTCAGACAGAGAAAGACAGATGCAATGTGATTTCCTTATATGTGGAACCTAAAGAACAAAATAAACAAAACAGAAACAAACTCACAGATACAGAAAACATTTTGATGGTTGCCAGATTTTTGGAGGGGGGGGTCATAGGGGTGGAAAAGGGGAAGGGATTAAGAAGTACAAACTGGTTGTTACACAGTAGTCATGAGGATGTAGGGTATAGCATACGAAAGATAGTCAATAATATTGTAATAACTCTGTATGGTGTCAGATGGGTACTAGATTTGTTGGAGTGATAGATGGGAGGGGATTGGGGACAGGGTGGAAAAGGTGAAAGGATTAAGAAGTACAAATTGGTCGTTACAAAATGGTCATGGGGATGTCAAGTAAAGCACAGGAAATACAGTCAATAATATAGTAATAGCTATGTACAGTGTTGGGTTGGTACTAGATTAGTCAGGGGATCACTTTTTACATTATATAAATGTCTAACCACTATGCAGTACACCTGAAATTAATATACAATAATACTGAATATCAACTAATTGAAAAATTAAAAAGGGGGGAGTTGAAGGGGAATAAGAGGTTAAGTTTCCAGGTATAAAACAAATATGTCACGGGGATTTAATGTACAGCATGGGGAATGTAGTCAATAACATTGTGATAGCATAACATGATGTCAGATGGTTGCTGGACTTATCCTGGTGATCACTTCTTTAGGTCAATAAATGTTGAATTACTATGGTGTATGCCCAAAACTAATATAATATTGTGTATTAGCTATATTTTTAATAAAAATATTTTTTAAAAAACTCATCAAATTGCACACTTTAAATACATGTAGTATACATCAGTTATACTTCAATAAAGCTGTATCAATTGGTTACTATTGGATGATGCTACAAACCAACTCATTATTTTGAAAATTAATAAATAAAGGAAGAGAATCAAGCACTTTTCTTTCCAACTCAAACTGTACTTGTTTTCTGGAGATATTTAACTATTATGGATGAAAATATATGACACCTGAGATTTACATCAAAATAATGTGCAAGGGTAGAACAGGGTAAAAAAAAATGGCCATGAGTTCATAGTTGGACAGTAGACACATTTAGTATACTGTTCTCCCTACTTCTGTATGTGTTTTAAATATTTTTTAAAAATAATAGTCTGTACATCCTCTTGGCAAGTAAGTAAACTCTCCATCATATTCTTACCCAGCAGAGAAATAAATCCAGTAGCATCAAACTCTAGGGGCTGTTTATGTCTGTTAATATTTAGAACAATTTTTGAGGTTTGAAGATGAAAGATACCATAAAGCTGTATGGTATTATTATCATATAAGAATTCAATAAATTACACAGTAAATTTGGAAATCCAAATCTGATCACTACCTGACTCAAGATTTGGGTCATGTGGAGAATGAGCTTCCTGAGAAATGCCATTGAGGACCAATGATCAAAGGTTGATTCAAAGGACATTCTTTCCCATATAAGACTCCTGCCTTATGCAGAGCAACCCTGAGGCAAAATTACTAAGAAACTTAAGTACACCACAGTGTCCTCCATTTTCCTAATCAAGATGCATCTTCTGCCTCTCTTATGCCCTCTTCCATGCTTCCAATTAACCCATGAACATCAACAATTACCATGTCAATCAAGACTTCATTTTCCTCAACAAACATTTATTTAGTGTTGACTCTCTGCTGGCAATACAGTCATGAAGACAGCTCATCCTGGAGGAGCTCATGGACTATTGGGGCTGCAAGACATCTAAATAAATCATTTCAATGGAACCACATGAAGTATGGACAAAGTAGGAGGAGAACAGAGGGAGCTGCTAACTCCCTGTGGGAAAATCTGGGAAAGTGTCACCAGGGCACATTTAACCTGCCTCATGAAGGATAAATAGGAGCTCACAGATGGAGTCAAAGGAGAAAGGCATTCAAGATGTATTAGTCAGGATTCTCCAGAGAAACAGAACCAGTACGATATTGTAGAGATAGTTGGAAGAGATTTATTACATGTGTTGGCCCATGAGGTTATGAAGGCCGAGAAGTCCCAAGATCTGCCCTTGCAAGCTGGAGAACCAGGAAAAATGGTGATGTAATTCAGTCTGAGTCCAAGAGCCCAAGAAACAGGACAGGAGAAGATGGAGGTCCCAGCTCAGGAGAGCAAATTCACCTTTCCTCATGTTTTTGTTCTGTTCGGGCCCTCAACATTAGATAATGCCCACATTGGGGAGGGCCATCTGCTTTACTCAGTTGACCAATTAAAATACTAATCTCTTGGGGGGAGGGGTGTCCACACAGTGTGAGGGATATGAATGATAAACGTCTAAGTATTACTTTGTCTTGTGCACCTGAAACTAATAAAAAAAAATACTAATCTCTTCACACCCTCACAGATACAGCCAGAAATAATGTTTTACCAGCTATCTGGGCATCCCTTAACCCAGTCAAGTTAACACACAAAATTAACCACCACACAAGGCAAAGGGAGTGACACAATCAAAGTCATTAGAGGCCTGGAGACAACTTACTTGTGGAATTTGTTGGTTTGGAAAGCTGGGTGGAGTTTGGTCTTGAAGAGCCCTGTACACTGTGCTGGGGTCTTGAACTTTATCCTGGGGACGCCTGGATGCTTTCTAAGGAAGAGATGCCTCGTTAAGATCAGTGTTGGGACTGTATGCTTATTTGTCTTTGGACTGTGTGAGACTACAGATTCTTTGCCCAGGCTTATTCAATCTTGTAGCACCAGTTCCCAGGACATATTTAGACCTTTTAGAAGGGTCAGACTTCAAGTCAGCAATTTCCATTTTTTTCAGACACAATTGCTACAAACAATGCATTGGAAAGGAGCCTGAGGAAGAAAAAATAAAAGAGGACTCTTTTCCTTAAAATAGGTCTAGCCTGGCCACATGAGCTAATGTAACCTTTATTCCCACTTCAGAACTCTGGATGGCCCTCCTCATAAGTCTCCCTTGAGAGAAACTGAAAAAGGACTTAGAGGTCAGAGGTCATGTCTTTAGGCAGAAGTATTAAGATGGCTGTACAAAAGAAAGGAGAAAAATGTAGGCCCCAAGGCCCGTGAAAAGAAGGTAAAAGGAGCTCATCCTAAATGAGGAGGAACCTGTGTCCTCATTATGAGTTGGGTCAGGGAAGGAGGATGATTGGTGCAGCACAGAGCAGTATTTCCTCAAGGGACTTCCTTCCCAGCTCATGGGAACTTGGTCTAAGTCAGTGACAAAGAGGGCTGGACATCTGAAAGATCAAAACTACCACTGGGAATTTGAAAAAGTTACAAACTCTCAGAGAGCTGCACGGCCCACAGCTGGCCGGGAGGAAGTGTCAGTTGCAGGCGTCTCTTTTGCTTGGCTGGAAAGATCTTCTGACCCTAAATGGGTGGGTTTCCTGGGACCAGAGAACAGCAATGAGTTGGGGCATGGAAGAGACTTGTAAAGGGCAGGCTAGGGACCCCCAGCCTTTTAGCTGGACCTTTGGCAGTCGCCCCTGGACACAGAGGGATACATTTATGCAGCATGCTACAGATGAGACGCAGCTTCTAGAGGCCAGGTGGTGTGTGGATGGACAGCTGGTGAAGTCCTAGTAAAACAGTTGGGAGGTCCACCCTGGGAATGGGATTTCCTGCCTCTGAATCACAGACTCTTGATGGAAGTCCTCTTGGATGTCCCCAATGCTGGTCCTTGGCTAGAGTGTGAATCACATTAATACCAGCTCAGACCTCGCTGGATTACTGACTTTTTATTCCTCTGATAATACTACTTTATCTTAACTCACTCTTTCTCCAACAGACTGTTCTGCCTTTGGTTTCATCCCATTGTCCAATCTTAGCATTTGAAGCTACTTTTGAGAGAGATAACATAATCCTCAATAAAGCCATACATGTGGCAAGTTTTGTTTCTCTCAAATAATCTACTTAGGTCCTCTGACATAACCCAATTCCTATTTTCTGTCTTTTTTATCCTTATTCACAGATATTTTGAGAATGTGTGACCTTATTAATTTATTAGTAATTATTAGTCATAGGTAATTCATTTTTTCCCTATTGTTCCATCATCAATAGCCCATCATCTACTACCACATTAGCTAAATGACTAATCGTTGGTGTAAACGCCATTGTGCCTATGACCAATCTGGATATTTTCATTGGTTGAATCCATTTGTGGTCCAATTGGCCTAAACATGAATCAGTGGTACACAGCCAGTGTCATAATCACTCATAAGTTAAAAATTATGGTACACAAAGTTTACATTTTACATTACACCTCATAATATCTTTAAAAATTCTGTTATCAATATACTGGAGTATTTTATTTGTCTGTGTTTATTTTTAAATTTTTTTAATAAAATAAAAAGTTTTTTGAAAAGTTGAATGGGAATCGAACAACTAACTATGCTTACAAGCAACTGTCTCTGTTTTTTCCCTGTGATTGGTCCATATTAGAAATACACATGGCTTCCGGATTTGGAATTCAGTCTTTGGGTTGCTTTAGTGCACAACAGCCTTGGAAAGGGCTCTTGAAGTAGTGCTTAAAGTGTCTGACAGAAAAGGGACACACTTCTCTCAGAGTACAACACACTTAGTGTGTAAGTGGGGGTGGGGCAGGGAATTGAAAGAATCATCCAACCTATGAGAGTTTTGACTAAGAGCACAATGTATTCGTTATGACAAATTACCCCGAAACTCAATGATTTCAATCAACAATAAACATTGCTGTACTGTGCACTGTCTCCTAGTTTCTATGGGTCAAAAACGCAAGGGCACCTTGGGTGTTTCTGGCTCCTGACTCATGAGTCTCTCATGGGGTTAGAGTCAAGATGACAGCCAGCGCTGCAGTCACTGGAGGCTTCACTGGGACTGGAGGATCTGATTTCATGGTTGGCACGGTGGTGCTGGCTGTTGGCAGACGTAGTCCCTTGCCACATGGACCTCTCCAGAGGACTGCTTGTGTCCTGACAGCATGGCAGCTGATTTCCCCAGAGAGCATGGTCCAAGAAAGAACCAGATGGAAGTCACAATGTCTTATTCTTACCTAGCCTCAGAAGTCACAAACCATCAGTTCCATATCACACTGACTGCCCAGGTCAACTCTATTTATTCAGTGTAGGAGGGGACCGCACCAGAGTTTGCATACCACGGGGCAAGAGTGATTGAGAGCCTTCTTAAAGTTTAGCTACCCCAATAACCCACATAGATATAAACCCCTCAATATTTCCAAGTCTCTGCCTTGCTAGAGTTTCCTTGTCCTTCACAATATAATTAAAACTCAGCTCAAACACCCATCCCACATTTGGAATAAGATCTAATGACCATCCCATCATCTGCATCTTGGCCCAAAGGCCTGTGTTGGGCATGGAGACACTCAGCCCAGAGGCCCTTCCAGGAAGGACCTGTTGTCCCAGCTGCTGAGAATGCTGTGAATGGACAACCTTCAGTTGTCATCTCCTCCAAGGTGCACCTCAGCTGTGCCTTGCCCAAGGCCACACCTGCTGAGGGGGCCCATGTCCAGTGATGGATGGAGGAGAATGTATGAAGGCCCAGTCATTTCAGCCCAACTGGGGACAACTCTAACTGGTCATTTCAGCCCCAGATTGCCCCTCAAGGTCCCCTGAGGTTGTAAGGCACAGCTCAGCCTCTCCCTGGGTTAATCCTCCTTCACGTAGTCCCCACAGGCCCTGCTTAGTAGACATACTGGATACTAACTTCTGTCTAAGTATCTGCTTCTTGGAAAACCCAGACTACCACACTGCCACTCACCCTCCTTTTTTTTGAGAGTTCTTCCAGAGCTTTCTCATTCCTCAAACCAAAAATGTCGGTACACTGCTTTGACAGATCATTTACT
The DNA here is from genome assembly GCF_964194185.1 of Rhinolophus hipposideros. Taxonomy (NCBI): domain Eukaryota; kingdom Metazoa; phylum Chordata; class Mammalia; order Chiroptera; family Rhinolophidae; genus Rhinolophus; species Rhinolophus hipposideros. Next base: position 40,884,303 of record NC_138062.1, on the reverse strand, counting down.
GCCTTGGACAGAGGCCCTGAGTTCTCTTTTATCAAAACCAAGTTGCTCCATCAAGGTCGTTGTTAAATAGACTACTGTCCCCTCTAGGAATTTTAAGCTCAGATATGAAGCAATTTTTTTCTTCTCCTCACTCAAGGGGGAGGGGAGTGAATTAGGAGAATGCCTGCACTTGCCGTCCAGGCCCCACCCTGCTTCCACACCACCCTGTATCTAGCTTTGGCCTCCACTGCAGACCGTCTCTGCCCTCTCAGCCAGTCGGGCCACTCTTCCGCCTCACTCCCTACACAGTTTGTGCCGTTTTCATATTGCTCCTATCACCAGCTCCTCTCCCTCTGTCCCCTTCTCCCACCTCCCACAGCTAGCTGGCTGTGCTCCCTCCTTGGAAACACAGCCCTGCCGCAGCTCCAGAGCCCATCCTGACTGGGCCAAAAAGGACAAAAAAGTCTTCCGTGGCGGTAACATCCTTAGCATGAAGTACCCTTCCTATTGCATAGGTCTGTAGTGTTGTAGGGATAAGAAATGCCCGGCTTCCATCTTTCAGTGCTGATTTTCATCTTATGTCTGAGTTCTTAGAATGAAGCTGGGCTCCACAGCCCCAGCCCCAGTTCCTACCTCAGCCCCCAGCCCTCTTACACGGGGCCATGCCTTGCTTCTGCCAGGCCTTCAGCCAAGGTGTGGATCCTAGGCGTGCCCTGGAGCAAGACTTGCTAGATCGCTTGCACTGCCCCCCTGCTTTGTTGTCAAGTGGGGACTGCTTCCTCATCCCCCACTACAGTGATCTACGCAACAGCTTGCTTGGGACCTTTGGTGCTTACTCCTATTCCACATTGCGTTCTGCTGTGCCCAAGCTGCTGTCTTCAGACTACTTAGCTAAGCCTGTGCCCAGCCTCTAATGTGGGCCCCCAAGAAAGAATCACAAGTGAAGACTGTTTCCTCTCCTTGTGCACAGTTGGTGGGAATGTAAATTGGTGCAGCCATTATGGAAAAGGTATGGAAGTTTATGGAAAAGGTATGGAAGTTTATGGAAAAGGTATGGAAGATTATGGAAAAAGGTATGGAAGTTCCTCAAAAAATTAAAAATGAAACTACATATGATCCAGCAATTCCACTTCTATATATATATATATATTCTATATATAGATAGATATTCTATATATATATTATCTATATTCTACCTATATATCTACATATTCTATCTATATATATTCTATCTATAGAATATATATAGATATATTCTATAGATATATTCTATCTATAGATATTCTATCTATATATATTCTATATATATCCAAAGGAATTGAAATCAGTACCTCAAAGAGATATCTGCACTCCCATGGTCACTATAGTATTATTGACAATAAGGAAGACATGGAAACAACCTAAGTGTAAAGAAAGGATAAAAAAGATGTGAAATATATATATAGATATATATATAGATATCTCACAATGGAATATTATTCAGCCATGAGAAAGAAGGAAATCCTGCCATTTGGAACAATATAGATGAACTGGGAGGACATTATGCTAAATTAATTAAGTCAAACAAAGAAAGAAAAATACTGCATGATCTCACTTATATGTGGAATCTAAAATAGTCACACTCATAGAGGCAGAAAGTAGAATGGTAGTTGCCAGGGGATCCTGGGAGGGAGAAGTGGGGAGATGTTGGTCAAAGGTACAAAGTTTCAGTTCTGCAACATGAGTAAGTTCTGGAGACCTAATGTACAGCATGGTGGCTATAGTTAACACTGGACTGAATACTTGAAATTTGCTAAGCAGATAGATCTGAAGTGTTCTCATCACACACACAAAAAAGGTAACTATGTGAAGTGATGGGTATGTTAATGAGCTTGATTGTGGTGATCATTTCATAATGTGTACCTGCATCAAAACATCAAGTTGTACTTCTTACATATATACAATTTTTATTTGTCAATTGTACCTCAATAAAACTGGGGCAGAAGCAGGGGGAGAAAGGCAGTTTACTCTCCCTAAATTGCCTCCCTCCCTTCTATTCCAAACCTACCCATCTTTCCTTGACTTCTTCCACCCACAAAAATATCTCCTTCTCTCAACTCCTCCTATGCTTAAAAGCTGAACCACAATTTAATACATAATTACAGCCTTCCTTTATTTGCTCACTGCCTTGTGTACAACATGTCTCACCAACGAATTTGTAAAATCATTAAGTGCAGAGACTGAGTCTCTCTACAATGTTCACATTAGGCTGACTCATTCGCTAATTCATCAGATATTTCAGTGACTACTCTGTCCCACTGTTGTTTTAGATACTGAGATACAGAAGGTAAGGAGGCAAAAATAAACAACATCCCTGCTCTCATGGTGGGAAGACAGACAATCAAATAATCACACAAATCAATGTAAAATTACAGCAGAGAGCTTCTATGGAAAACAATATGGCGGTTGCTCAAAAAATTAATAATAGAATTACCATATGATCCCACAATTGCCCTTTTGGAAGAGCAATAATATTCCATTGTGGATACGTATATATATATATATATATATATATATATATATATATATATATATATATATATAGATACGTACATACATACATACATGTATATTCAGAAGAACTGAAAGTGGGGTCTCAAAAAGATATCTGTATACCCAAGTTCATAGCAGCATTGTTCACAATAGCCAAAAGGTGGATGCAATCCAGGAGTTCAACACAGGAATGGATAAACAAAGTCTGATAAGCAGTATGCATATAATGGAATATTATTCAGCCTTAAAAAGGAAGGAAATTGTGACACATGCCACAACATGGATGAATGTTCAGGACATTATGCTAAGTGGAATAAGCCAGTCACAAAAGGGCAACTACTGTGCAATTCCACTTATATGAGGTACCTATTGTGGTAAAATCCATAGCAACAGAAAGTAGAATGGTAGTTGCCAGGAGCTGGGAGGAGGGGAAATAGGCAGTGAGTGTTTAATGCGGACAGAGTTTCCATTTTGCAAGATGAAACGAGTTCTGAAGATGAATAATGGTGATGGTGGCACCGCAATATGAATCCACTTACTGCCACTTAACTGTACACTTAAAACTGGGTAAGATGGTAAACTTTGTGTTATATGTATTTTAGCACAATTTAAAATAATTTTAAAAATAAGAAACAAAATACACCAGAGATAAGAGCAACAAAGGAAAGTCAAGGCTACCTAGAGGAAGTGATGAACAAGGTGAGTTTTGAAGGATGAGCAAGGGCTGTCAGGGTCATTGGGTGCATTTGTTCTTCCCCACTGCTGAGGTCATCAAATTGCACAGAGCCCTGGGCTCTTTCAGGAGCTGCTTCCCTCGGTTTAAGAACCATGTACAGAAGTAGATAAAGGAGCCTTCCATACAATATCCTGTGATGATGTCCTGTGATACACAAATTGCCCTTCAGGTGGTGTGTTGTTTTGTTTTCCAAAGACTAAAGCAGTGCTCTCAAACATTAGCAAACACAAGATTCATCAGAGGTGCTTGTTAAAGACAGACTCCCAGGCCCTGACCCCACACATTCTGGTTCAGTAGGTTTGAGTGGGCCCCAGACATCTGTATTTTAAATAACGTAGACCCTCCAAGTGCCTCTAAAGACGACCAACCTGGAAACCACACTTTTGTGAGATACTGACCTGGCTCTGTTTGCCACTCAATTGTGGGGTTAGAAACTGAAGCCATTTATTTCAGACTGGCCTCATATAGTTACACAATGCCTATATCTCAAACTACTTTACAGACAGTTACCCTCTACAACTTTCTGGGAAGCAAGGAAACAGAACACCCATTCTAGAAACAGATAAGTGAAGGCAGGCACAAGGCAGCAATACGAGTTATCTAAAAGACAGGAGCTTGTCATGAAATATGGCTCTCGACCACCTGTCTGTGTACCAGAACACAACCCGCCCACCAATTTACCGGACCTTCATTCCCTCGAAGCAAGGCTGTCAAAGTCACTTACTTAGAGGCCCACACAGGTAATATTTACAGGCTTATTAGCCCAAGCTATTAAAATGTGTTCCCAGCAACTAGGATTAGGTCAAAGCTGGCATATTTAGCACTCCATCAACCTGAAATCATTATTTTCCAATTTCCCTGCAATGATGATCACAGCCGACCTGTGACTCTGCACCATTCTTTGGGAGAAATCCTGCTCAGTCATCAAAGAAAGATTACTCTGTTCTGTATGATCTGACTGTGAAGTACACTATATTGAATCTTACTGCTTTGAGAATTGGTAACAAGGTATTATTAAATAGTATGGTTACTATATAAACCTGAATACACTCTTCCCCAGTCACGGCAGGTAGTGGTCCACTTACCGCTGTATGCTACAGAACGACACTGCTCATTTCACAGGACTCTAGATGGGACTGGATATAAGGTGGAATGAACACTCACATAGTGTTTGGAACGAAGAAGTTCCTATTAATAAGGATGGGCCATTCTTTTTGTTTTATCTGAATCTTTTACTTTTGCAGAATATCCATTAACCACAGTTATTTAATTTCAACTCTTTCTGAGACTTTCGAAGACATCCATTGGCTTGACAATTCCATTTTAGTACTCAATCTTTATTCCTATCATTCGTTTGTGTCTTATATCCCTGGGGAGTCAGGAAGCAGCCTATTAAACAAAAATGATAACTTCCACGGCTGAAAGTCTTTCTAAAAGAAAAGGTTTATTAGGCCATTGCTAGCAAAACAAAACAAACAAACAAACAAAAAGGTCTTCCAGTCGTCAGCTTACCTATCAGCTTTCTTCACTGTCCGACTTTCGCATCCAGACATACTAATTGGGAATACACTGTGCCCTAAAGATGCATTTAGGGAGGGAATCTTACCAAAGTGCAGGGCCTCTGCTGAGCTGGCTAGGAGATAAGGTTAGCTACAGTTACTAGTAAAGTAAGACCTGGTTTTCAGGCTGTCTTCAATTGCCAGAGGAAAGATGAAGCCTTTGTGATGGTACTGAATCGGGAGTCCTCAGCAGGAATCTTGTCCGGGAGCTGGAGCTGGATTTGCTCCATCGCCAGGTCAGTCTCCGCAGAGAAAAGGGCAGGGCCACGGGGCTGACTTGCGTCTCGAGCTCCGTAGGTGGCAGTGTGTGTGCAGAGATGAGGGCGGCAGGCGGGCGTGGCCATCCCGGAGTCTGGCCCAGACCCAAGATCAATTCCACACCCCGGAAAACGGTTCCCGCAGTGATCCAGATGGCCTTCCAGGCGCCCATCCATTGGCCTCCCCTTCTACTTCAGCCAGCGTTCTGCGCTGGAAACAAAACTCGGATTTCTACAGGCTCATGTGCAATAAAAATACCGCGTGAAAAAGCCTCAGCTGACTTTGTAAACATGGTTACTTACCCCTTGCTCTCGGAATGGGTTCTTAAATTTGTTTTTCTTTTAAGTAACTGATTCCTTGGTCAGTCATTCCTTCTCAGTCCTGAGAAAAGCATTCAGCCTGTGAGCAGTTTAAAGGAAAGGATATATGGCTATAAGGACTCAAAGCCAGGCTCATTCTCAGCGTGTTTGTCATTTGCACAGAAGTAAATGTTTTGCTCACTCCAGCCCCCCACCCCAACAAGATGATTTGAGGCTTATGTGTAATCTATACCCTCAGGGCACTCCACAAATTCTCTCCTTCTGGCACCCCTGAAAAGCAGCTGTTTCAGAGGCTAAGGATACCAGTTGTCTGGAACATATATGAACAAATGCTTAGAAGAAGACAGAGTGTTGAAGTTTTAAAGACATTAGCCCCACAAAACCAGGCAGGTGGCTACAGTCTTATGAAACCAGCACAGACAACGGAGTCCTGGGTTCAAGTTCCCTCCTTACCATTTACTAGAGTAAGTTACTCAGCTCTTGAATTCCAGTCTACAAAATGGCCCGACCTCAAGGGTATGTATAATGAAAGAGTTGTGCCATGCCCAGCCATTTAGGAGCTGGGGGCCAAAGAAAAATAAATCACTAACATGGATATCCTGTCTTTATTTAAAATCTTGATATTTTTCTCATAGTTGATTATTTTGCATTGATTTTTAATAACAAATAAAAATTGCATTGAAATAGTATTTATCTTGATTACTGGATCGCAATGGTTTTTTTAGCACCCTTACCCCCCTAAATTTGGCAGAAGAGGCTAGCGCTTCACACACCTCATCCTTGTCAAAGACCCTGAGAGTTAAAGTAATGTATGTAAACACACCAAGAACCTTGTAGACTTGCCCTAATACTTGCCAAACAAATGCAGAGAATTTGGGGCTGGGTTTGAGAGCTGGGGGCCACGTGAACACAGCATTGGACCTTTCATATAGTATCTAAATTCCACAACAACTTGGAGCTCAGTGTTAATTTCCCTATCTTCAGATGAAAACCCAGAAGTCCATAGTAAAGTGTTTGTAAGAAAGTGATACTTTTGGTCCCCTGAAGTCTCCAGTTTGCAGGCCCCGTAGCAATGGTGCTCTGCTCTGAGTCATTTGAATTCTTCCTCTAGCTGCCTCTTTCCTGCACACCCACTAATATGTGAGACAGCACGCCAGCCTGGCAGTGCAGTGATGGCAGTGGGGCAGGTGGCACAGTGTGTTCGTTAAGGGGGGGCACTCTGAGGCAGCCAGAGAACCTAGGCATCTGGCAGTGGGGGGAGGGGCATTCACAGGAACTCATTTCAGGACCTGCATTGGCACCTTCGTGATCCAAATACTTTCAAAACTTGGTTACCTGCTGTCTTTGGGGCGTTGGGGGAAGGGGGGCTGATCAGCCGTGTAATGTACTCACTGAAGTTCTTTACAATTGTTTCCTTTTTTTAGAAAATAAAATACTATTATTAAGGTTCGGCTTTTTAAGCAATGACTCCAGTATTATTCCTAACCTTGAAAAAAAAATTTAGAGTTCAGTGGTTTAAGGAAAACAACTTTTTGATATGTCTTATAAATAAGCTATGTCTACCGAACAGAATTGGTCTTAGACTAGCATGAAAGCAAGTAGAATGGATGGTGTGCTTGCTTCCTTCCAAGAGTTATCATTGAATTCAGCTATTGGGTTGGTAAGGACGTATTTAAAACAGCTTCCACTTCAACTGCTTATAGCAGCTCCTCCTTCCATTCTTGCTTCTTTATACTCTATGGCTCCCCTCTGGGGGGAAGAAATGAATTACTGAGTCTTTGCTGTGTCAGGTCCTGTGTTAGGGGTTTCCGTGTGTTATCTAATGTAATGCTAAAAGATACTGGGAAGTAGACATCCTATCATCATTTTAAGGATGAAGACAGGAGTTCTGTATCACCCCGAATCTAATGGCTACCCCGGGCCTTAGCCAGGCCTTCTGACTCTTAACACTTCTCTCCAGCCTCTCACCCTAACCACCATCTTAAATTCTGACTTCAATTCTGTCAGAGCCCATAACTAGATTAGTAGATAATGGGTGTCCTGCAAAATGTTGTGACCTTGAATTTGCCACACCCAAGTGTTTATTATTTTATTAATCTTCATTTTATTGTATGAAAGGTAAGAGGTGGACATTCTCTATGTTCAAAAAGAAAGAACAGATCCTGATATAAGAGTACTCACTGTAATCATTAAATGAATGAATACAGGTCCAGGTCCCAACAGAATGCCATTCTTCTTCACCCAGGAGACCCTAGTGTGTGGAGTTGCTACTGGTCAGTGGGCCCTCCTCGGCATGGTATCCAGGTTCTTGGCGTCTTGAGCAAAGAATTGAACGAGATACCGAGGTCAAGTAGTGAAAAAGCAGTTTATTAGAAGAAAAGGTACACTTCAAAGAAATCAAAGCAGGCCCAAGCAGAAAGCAGTGGCTTAAGGGCCATTATTAAAAGAGACAGTACGCTCCAAAGAGTTTGGAGCAGGCTGAGCAAAAGAAGAGGCTCAAAAAAGGGGCCTGACTGGCCAGGACTTGGAGTTTTTATCCTTTTTCCTCTAGAATGGGCTGTTCCTTTCTGGGCCTGTAATCACTTGATTGACACCTGTGATTGACAAGAGGTTATTACCTCATCTTTTTAGACTGCGGATGTTCCTTCCCAGAATTCAGTCTGTTATAATGAACTTCCAGCCATATGTGTGATATTATGATGATGGTATAGTGAGACCCAGGTGAAATGAAGGTGGTTGTGACCTTTACTGTGCAGGAGTGAGTGACTAGTCTAATCTAGTTGGGTATTTTGTACCCATTTGTTCCTCATAAGGGTAGATACTTACAATAAAAAGGGGAAGTTCTGGACAGAGAGGGGAGGTCTTTTCGGCAGTAATGCAGAGACCCAATGTCTATCTCTAACTGCCTGCCTTGTTTTTCCCTTGAGAGATGTGATCCCCATAAAATTTCTGTGAGAAGTTGAGGGGCAGGACATCTGTTTTTCTGTCGTGCGGGGTGTCCGGCGGGGGGGCCTGCGAGGTCTCTGCTCCCGCTCCCCACATAAGAACGCAGGACATGGTGAGGCCAAAAAGGAACACCCACGGAGCCATAGGTAGGGAAGTCATACCACTATGGTCTCACTGGAGGCTGGGTTTACACGACGTGCGACCTGCTGTCCGCTTTGCTGCCAACCGACCAACTGTCCTCGACTCTCCTTACTCTCCTTCAGTCTCCTCCTTCACTCTCTTTGGCTCCCCTCCGTAGCCGCGGCCGTTATATCAGTGGCCAATGGCTTAACGGCTACAGCTGATGGCCAACCAGCCACAGCTGATGGCCATCCACTATCTGAGCCAGCACCTCTCCACATGAGGCCGAGAGCCTGGAAACTGCTTTCTGGGGCTCTGTCCCCACATCTTCTGTATCTGCTTCTTGCTGGACAGGGGCGTAGAGCTGTCCCTACCTATTGGGGGATTCACGGAACTCTCACCCTATCTGATCTCAGATGAGAGGAAGGGGTCTCGAGATCTGCCTGGAAGACCACATTGGCTTCTTTGGTTGGGACTGGTAATCTTGCTGGGGTATCCTCTGTTCCCTAAATGAGGCCCCTAAATGAGGATAAATAGATTTTAATTAATAACTTCGTGAGCTCTCTAGAGCCCTTGGCCGTTCAATCAGTTATTTCGGTGGCATCAGTTGTCCCGGAGCTGGGCCCAGAATGGGTTGGAAAGAAAATTAGGCTTCAATGATTATAATCAACAAGTATATACTGGCTTTGGGGGTCCGGAATAGCTTGGGGAACATTGGGAAGTCACAGGCTTTTAAGTAGTAGATATCTGAAGCAGGGGTGAGAGACATGTTCTGTGATTCAGGCTAGGAGCAATCTTTAGTCTAGGATTCAAAAACTGATTAGAAGAGTAATCAGAACCAGGGGCTAAGAAGCTAAGAAACTAGGAGAAAGGAGATTTAACTTTTCTATAGTGAGGGGTCTCTCCCGTAACAGAGTGGTTACCCTTCCCTTAGAGCTGCTCCTCCTGAATAAGATGAAATGCTCGGATTCTGCTGACCGCAGTGAATATCCAGGGACCAAGTACACAATGCCCAGTGATCAATGTCAGGATGACTATCGTTTAGTCACAGTTCAGAGGGCAGTTTTCACATGAGCTCTGTGTACATATGTAGAGAAGAAGACCATGAGTGTGTAGGTGCGAGAATGACATCATTTCTTCTTTTGTTTTGGCCTAAGAGGAAAAATATTAGCGGCATCACTTCTGTTTCCTTCCCTTTAAGATGTCAAGATATTCATGACAATTTTTATGTAGAGTGGGAGAAACATAGAAGGGACAAAAACAGCTATTTATCTTCTCCAGAATGGAAGAAGTGAGAGGGGTTGCAACTGGCTGACCTTAAAATTCGAGTCTCCCTTTCCTCCTTCCTGTTAGAATCCCAGACTTCATTTTCCAGCCTTTCTTACAGAAGCCAGGTGCCTAATTCCTCACCGAAGAGGTATAAGAAGTACTGTGTGTGTTTTTTTGTTGTTTTTATTTATTCATTTTAGGAAAGTCTTTTTTAAAGACAAAGAATGCTCTTTTCTTCTCCCCATTCCTCCATCTTGCTGAGTGAACGTGGATGTGATGACTGGAGCATTAGCAGTCATTATGGACCAGGAGGCTACCGAGGGGTAGAGCTGGAAACTGGCATGGGACTTTGGTAAATTTGTGGAGCTAATCACAGAAGTCCTGGAATGCGTAACTCTACTCTTTTACATGAAAAAGAAATGGAATTTTATCTTATCTAAGACTAAATTGAGAGAGGGGGAATGTGTGTGGGAGTGTTTCTACTTTATGCAAATAAACCTAACCTTAACTGATACAGAATTTATGTTGAAACAACAGTCCTTTCTACCCTTTCTACCAGGAACTTTCTTTTCTCGATGTGTAGGAAGAGACCATGGCCAGAAGGAGAAAAGTTGTGTAAAGAATCTCACCTTCCCTACATTTTTTAAATGCCACATTCATGCCAGAGGACAGAGCAATCGATGGACTGAATGTACTGAATTTGACTGAATTTACTATGCATTATTGATGTGCCAGGAACAGGACAGACTCTGCCCAGGGAAGTCCTGTTTGTTTCACAATAATTTAATGAACTAAGTAGACTATCAACATTTTAAAAGTCCCTCCATTGCCTCCCTACCCCTGCAAGAGAGAAATGAAATAATCAGTGGTCACCGGCCCTGATCAGAGGATTAAGTGTCATGAACACATGCCAAGGTTTCATGTCCTCACCCTCTTTTAAACTTTAAGCCAAACTGGCAATAAGTATTATTGTCTTCAATTTGTACATGTGTAAACTGAAATGCAAAGAGATGGGCCAATTGGCCCTTAGGCATCCATCCAGTCCATGCTTGAGATACTGCTCAGGAAATATATGTTGAATGAATGAATCAAAGTGCATGGTCTGTTCGCTTCTTTGTCCAACATAAATGTAAAAGACAGATGTTAAAGAAAAAAAGATCACACAAATCATTCCCATTCCTAAATATCTTTGGAATGAATGAGTGAGAATGGATGTGGGTGCTTCTCTGGAGCCAAAATTGGATGAGAAGTTGTATCTGCTCTAGACTCTACACATTTATCAATCAATCCACTGACCAACCTTCTAGATCACACTACTGTTTGTTAGGTTCTGTCTGCTTGACGGTTGGCAAACCATGGTACAGGCATCAGGAGAAACTGTAAGACACACCCCTTTTGCCCTAAAGGGTTTGCTGGCAAGAACAAAGCCTCAATCAATGTATTCTTGCCACACTTTCACTAGGAGATATGTGACCTTAAGCAAGTCACTCAATCACTGGGCCTCAAGTGCCTAATCCATCAATGAAGGTTTTATTCAACAAATACTGGGGCGTGGCACTATGGGAAATATGGAGGATGTAGAGAGAAAAGATGTAATACTTGTCCTTAAGGACCTGAGTCATGTGAGGGAATTTGCAGATAAACACAAAATAATGATGTGGTTAACAAGACATGCTGTCCTGTTTCCTGAAGTCCCTAATTTGGGGTACATGAAAGTACTCCAGCCAGCTCAGAAGAGGGGAGCAAGCACTTCTCTCCATCCTATCCCCACGCCCTGGCGTCACCATCCTCTAGATTTCCAGTTGTCTAGGGTTATGAATCTCCTGGTGTTGCAGGGTGGTGTCTTCTGAAGCACCATAATGCTCTTGGCATTTACTTTATGCTGCCCCCAGTGGGGCTCTTCTCCTGGCCCCCTGGCACTTCCTGTCAGAGCTAGACCCTCCTCTCCTGGTACTGTCTCCCCAAACCTTCACGGTTTCTACCCGCAGCCTAGTCAGTCCTCACTCCTAATTAAGGCCTAATTTTACTTCTTTTTTTTCAAATGATAGGTTTTTCTGGCCTATAGCAAAAGATATTAGGACAAAATCCAAACCCTTAGTAACACGGAATAGAGGATCCAGATTTTAGAAACAGATGGTCTTCCTTCCCAATAAGGGAGAGAAAATGATTTTACTCAGATTGGAGTGATACCAGTAAAGACTTCTCGCTGTAGGTAACATTCCAACTAAACGTTCAGGATGACAGAGTTATTCTCAGATAATCAGCGCTAACATTTTTTGAGCTCTTCCAGGAATATGTGCCAAGCTCTGAGCTAAATACTTTACAGCTAAGCATTTAATCTCCCCTCTAGCAATCCTGCAATAGACTCTAGTATCAGCTGAATTTTACAGATGAGAAAACAGAGGCACCATGAGTCATGTAACTTTCCCAAGGTTAAGTTGAGTCCAGCCCTTTAAACTCCAAGGCTCACACCTCTAACCACTATTCTAGATTAGATTTTGAGTCTTTTATCTATTGCTTTGAGGATCCCAGCAGATGTCTTCCTTTGTTTAGAATGCCCTCCCGTCACCTCTTAGTCTAACCTGCCCCTACTTATTCCTGGGCCTCAGGTTGCATTAGTCAGCTTGGGCTGCTGTAACAAAATACCAGACTGTGTTGATTAAACAACAGAAATTTATGTTCTCATAGTTTTGGAGGCTAGAAGTGCAAGATCAAAGTGTTGGCAGGTTCAGTTTCTTCTGAGACCTCTCTCCTTGGCTTCCAGAGAGCCACCTTCCCTCTGTGTCCTCACACGACCTTTCCTCTGCGCATGCTTCCATGATGTCTCTATGTGGTCAAATTTCCTCTTATAAGGACACTACTCAGATAGAATTAGGGCCCATCCTAAAGACTCATTTTAACTTAATCACCTCTTTAAAGGCCTTATCTCCTAAAGCAGTCACATTGTGAGATTAGAGCTGCTGTGTGGGGAAGTAGAGGGGAGGGCTTACCACACTGAGTAGGATTTGTCCCAGCATGCTCTGGTGCCTGTTAAGTCCCCTCTTTCTATGTGCCACTTGTGGGGCTAATTGGGTAGTGCTCTGCTGTGATCTGAAACCAACTTCCAAGTATGTTGGTTCTGGGCCTCCTGGGAGGGGCTCTGATGCAGGCCCAGGTCAGCCACTGCCTATGACTGACCAAGGGCTACCTGGTAGGAGCTACAAAGCGACCCACTGTTGTTTCACTGCCTATGCCAAACCTGAAGGTGCATGGAAGAGGCCACACTGAGAATTGAGGAGGGCTGCCACCAGTACCAGGCCTTGGATAACTCCACAAAAGGCCAGGACACCCAGAGGCCTTCTGTCGCCTGCCAGCTCCCTTAAGGTTCAACCACTGATAAAACCTCATGTGGGTATGCAAGTTGGGTGAGGTAGAGTCTCAGGAAGTCACTAAAGTGGGAAGAGTTGTGGTCACCAGTTTAATGTAGACTCTGGTTTGGTCTGAGGCTGGAGCAACTCAGCAAAAGTCTCAGAGCACACGGAGACCAGTTGCACTCCTCCTCCCCCTCCCAGGGCCCATGGACTGTGATAGTTTTCCAAGAAAAAGTGCAATTCGGGTGGGTCTGTCTGCTCCCAGAGAAAGTGCCTCTGGTGTTGGGCAAGTTGAGTGGGGCAGGATCTCAAGGAGTCAGCAGGGTGGAGTGAGCAAACTTCCCCAAGCCAATCAGATTCAGATTTGGTCTGTGCAGGAGGGCTCAACACAGGAAAGGTGGCAGCCACCTGCCGCCGCTTAACAGAATCACACAGGGAAAACGGCAAACATCCTCCAGCCCTCGCAATGAAGACACACCTCAGTCTGCACCCCCACTTACTGACACCTCCCGAGCCACTGTCCCTCCACTGGAGCCCAAGGTGCATGCCTGTGAGTGAGAGAGTCTGTGCTTGGGCCATTGAAGAGGACACCTGGGTTTCCTGCCGCCTCCCGTCCTACCCAGATGGTCAGAATCCCCTGTTTTACACAGCCACATGTTGTGGAGGCTCCTCTTCCCAGCACCAGTCGAGCTGGGGAGACTGGTTTGCAGCTGGGGTCTTTTTGCTCCTTCGGGGAACCTCTGCAGCTGAGATTTCCTTCCCAGTTCTCAGCTGCCATGCGGAGGTTTGGGGCCAGGCCATTTCATGTCTCCGTCTCTTCTATCAGTCTCAACATGGTTCCTTCTTTATATCCTTAGCTATAAAACTTCTGTTCAGTGAGACTTCAGATGGTTCTCCAGATTGATTGTTCTATAATTTAGTTGCAATTTTAATGTCTTCATGGAAGGATGCAGGCACACTGTTTATCTTCTCTGCCATCTTGGATCTCGGCAGGCTAGAGAGCTGATTTTTAAATCTTCAGGAATTGTTCAAGTCAGCTGTTAAACATAACCATTATTAAAACTTAAATTCTATAAACTTCTAATTCAGTAAATGCTATTAAAAACAAAAGAAGGGTGGCCCGATGGCTCAGTTGGTTAGCGTGCAAGCTCTGAACAACAAGGTTGCTGGTCCATGGGATGGTGGGCTGCACCCCCCACAACTAGATTGTAGGACAACGACTTGACTTGGAGCTGATGGGTCCTGGAAAGGCACACTGTTCTACAATATTCCCCAATAAAAATTAAAATAAAAAAGAAAGGAAATACTCAAATTCATTATTTCTTAATTATTTTACTCCATTTGTTATGGGCTGAATTATCCCCCCACAAAACTCATATTTTAAGTCCACCACCTCAGAATGTGACTGTGTTTGGAGATGGAACCTTTAAAGGAGTGATTAAGTTAAAACGAGACTGTAGGGTGGGCCCTGTTCCAATCTGACAGGTGTCCTTGTAAGAAGAGGAAATTTGGACCCACAGAGACACCAGGAATGCATATCCACAGAGCGACTGGACAACCATGTGAAGAGGTACAAGAGGAAGGCCGTCTGAAAGCTAAGGAGAGAGGCCACAGAGGACATCAACCCTGCTGACACCAGGATCTTGGACTTGCAGCCTCGAGAAATGTGAGGAAATAAATGTCTGTTGTTTAAGCCTTCCAGTCTGTGGTATCGTGGCAGCCTAAGCAAACTAATACACTGCACTATTTTCTATCATCTTGAGGTTATTGACACCTACTGTGTCTTCTGGTGAGATGCCTATGGGATGGTGTGCTATTGTTCCTCTCTTCCCAACACCATTCTTGATGACATCATGTGGGCAGCTCCAAATCCACCATGGTGGAAATACTGCCACCATAGAAATGGGCAAACCAGAGCTTTTCCTCCCCAATGAGCCTCGTGTGACGCACTTACCTGCACACACCGCTTTTAAGGTACCAAGGAAAGAACAGTGGGAAAAAGAGACTGAATATAATAGAAATGTGAGAATGGTTTTGACTTTTTCTTTCCTTTACTCATTCACTTCAGCAAACTCTGCTAGTTTTCTCTCTAATGACCATCTCTATTTCTTTTTACCAGACTTTGTTTAGGACTTTGTTTAGGAGAGTATCACCCTCAACTAAAAATACTTGCCTTCCCAAACTCCCTGGTTAGCTGGGAGTTAGATTCTCAGCTGCTTACAGCTTAAATGCATTTCTAAGTGCCTTATCCACACACTCAGAACTTGAAACAAAAAACCACTGACTTCGGGGGTAATATATAAGTACTAGGGTCAGAGAAGGTATTCAAAAACCAAAAAATGAACCATGCTCTGCATGTCCACAAATCATCTTAGCCGAGTGTCAAATCTCAGTTTTCATGAATTAGGAAAACTATAAAACCCAAAAACTTTTAAATAAAGGAAGAGACAGTAGTTGGAATTTGCAATATATATTTAAAGGAGATAAATTCCTTATGTCTCTTATACAACTATAAAACCAAGGAAAACATACTCGATCATGTTTTGCTAAATCAATTCACACATGTTGTTAAATAAGTTGGCGCTGTTATTAAATAAGTTAATACTCTTATTTAAAAATAAGACCCTGTAGCCTCAGGTCCGGCTCTTTAGTTATACTTTTCTATATTTTGACTTCCATAATAGTAAGGCAGAGAACCTCTGTTTGCATAGTATGTTGTACAAAATGGCATTAATAATGTCAAAGCTTTGTTTGCTAGTTCAAGATAATCCGAACCTATGCTTAACCAAAACTCTGCTAGGGGTTGGCCTTCAATGTCATGCAGTGTCATTTGATCTCTGCAAAGTAGTTTTGTTCATTTGAATGTGAAGTTAACATTGCAGCTTTATTGAAACCTGCATTTAATACGTATCTAATCCAATTATTATTGAAATTGGTTACAGAAAATTTCTTCATGGCACATTTACTACCATATTTATAACTAATGAACTGTTGCCAAGTAGGCATGTTCTGTGATGGGCTCCACACAAAACATCTGATTGCTCTGCCAATAAAAGACTGATGTCCTGGCCCAGGGATTTTTGAGGATACATGTGATGGTTTGAGCCCTTCCCTACTTTCCCTATTTGAACTCCTGCAAAACTTTCAGTTACATCGTGTGCTGTGACAGTATTTGAGGCAGTGTATTGTAAATAGTTGAGATTGTACTCTAGAGTCAGAGTGCCTAAATGCAAATCTTGGCTCTACATTTTACCAGCTGTGTGATCTTTGGCAAGTCACTTGACTTCCCTGTGCCTCAATCTTCTCATGTAAAATACTAAGAGTATAATCTTCATAAAGGTACTGACAGGATTCATGAGACAATATATGGGTTTAGAAGAGTGCCTAGGACAGAGGATGGGCTCTGTTTCTTTTGTTATCACTGTTTGGCCTTCACTTGATATGAATTCAATCTTAAACACAAATTCAAATGTGCACTCAAGCACCAGCATCTTCCTGAAGCCTTTCCTTATATATCCACTGCTCTATTGGGATGGATTAACCACTCTTCTCTGAAACTAATCTTGCAGTCTTCTATCACTGAGCACGTAAAGGTTTATTGCCTTCCTACATTGGTCTCCACCAACTGGACCATAGGTTCCTATTGTCAGACAAATCCTGACCAGCCTTTGTAACCCAGTGTCTGGCACACTATCTAGCAGAATTGTCCTGGTAAATTCTGAAAGAGAGAATAGGAAGAGGAGGGAGGAGGGGATGCAGGAAAGGTTAGAAGAGGGGGTGCTAGAGGAGGAGGAGGGGAAGAAGAAAGATGAAGAACTCCTAGGTTCCCAGCCTTTCCAGAGAGATTCATATTTTGAAGAGAATCCTAACCTTACAAGTAAGACACTGATCGTGGACCAGTAACTGCATCTGGCAGGAAGGGACAGTCTGAGGGTGAAGCAAGTACAGCAGCCGAGGTGTGCTGGAGGATCTCATCCTTGAGTTAAAAGTTTTTAGTTTTTGTGGTTTTCCCAATCCTTGAAAACTGAGGTCTGACACTTGGCTAAGATGATTTGTGGACGTCTAGAGCATGGTTCATTTGTTTTTTTGGAATGCCTTCTCTGACCCTGGTGCTTGTATGTTACCCTCAAAGTCAGTGGTTTTCAGTTTCATCTTCTGAGTGTGTAAATAAAGTATTTAGAAGTACATTTAGGCTACAAGCAGCCGAGAATCTAACTTCCGGCCAGGGCGAGCAGGCTCCCAAGAGCCAATTATGCATGACTCTCCCCAGTTCATTTTGAATTAGGGAGCTTGAAATTGGTATTTTGACCATCAAAACTTTCCCAAGAGCCAACTTTTCCCGCACACCACTGGCAACAAGGTTCTCTGTGATTCTGAAAGCCATGACATTTTTACATGCTGAGTGACAGAAAACTGTGTGGGGCACAGAGGGACTCTTAAAGCAGAGCAATCAGGCTGAGGCTGGTCCTGGGTGGGTGCCAGGCCTCTCCACCTGTGACATCACAGCCCTGGCCCCAGTCACGTCTCTGGGGGCCACACCTTTATGATTCTCATCAAAGTCATCATGCAAGCATCCATGGAGATTTGTGTCTTGGTACTGTTGACTGCTTCTAATCTGTTAAAAGTAGGCTAACAATAAAATTCATTATGTTAATGACTTTCCAGTCATAAAACCAAACAATTGAACTGGACTCTTTGCTTAATATTTTCATGAGAGAATGTGCACGTGACCTTGCAGCTTGGTGCCAGTTACATTTCTATTTACATGGAGACTGGGGACAATTAGAACATTTATCTCACTTAGTCACTAGTCGCCCTTTCCCCCAACCCTCCCCTCCCTTTTCCCAAAAGAAATGAGAAAACGTTTTCATTATAAACTGCTATCTGTTGGTGAAAGCAGCTATTTTTAAAAAGTGATGTCACAGCGTCTAGAATGCTACATTGTTCTGGTTTCAGAAAACACTAAATGGATTCTTTAGTTCTAGCTGTTTCTACATGTCAAGTGAACACTAAGTAACCTCCCCTCCTTATCTCATATCTTCTTTTATTCATTTCCAGAACTGTTGTTAGACACCAAGGGTACTTCTATATCAACTTCTGTTAAGTTTATATTATTTCCTACCCTTCAAGTAACGTATCTTTTCATACATTGTATACGCATATAACCATCACCTGCCTTCATAGGACTTCAAATTTCCATCTTTGTAATTCCAACTCAGAATATTCTTGTTACATAAGCATGTATTTGTATATTTAAGTAATATTTACTTGTTCTAAAAAACCTGAAAAAGTCACAGACACTGAATTATTTTCCACAGGATACTTCAAGAATAAAAAAAAAAGTGGATTTTTTTTTTATTTTTCATAAAAAATAAAATAAGAAGAATAACCTTTCCAACCAAAAAAGAAAAAAGAAAACAAAGACACCGATTATATAGCAACAAATATTTATTATTTACCTGTATAAAATTGGAAAATTGCCATTAGAGGTCTGTTTTCTAGCTGTAGTTTTTCAAACACTGAAGAATAAATTGCACTTTGGCAAGAGCAATATTTTACATGAGAAAAATAAACTTCAAGTTTAATCTTAATAGAGAAAATAATCTCAGTGTCTGGAATGAGTGTGACCCAAATGCCATGTTTAACATGCAAGGCCTCAGTGTTTGTGAGACTCCAGTAATGCACACATTATAGGCATGAACTACTGATAAATTGAATTAGAGCTGTGACCCCAGCGATGCAGGGATATCACGGGAAACTCACAAGCCAGTCCATTAACCTCGCCTGAATCCTCTCCAATGTGCTTCAACTTTTATTTACCACCACAGTTCTCCCCCCCACCCCCGTCCTACACACACACACACACACACACACACACACACACACATACCTACACACACATTCACAACCGTATGCTCCCTTTCTTCTCAAATCACTTACTGTACCTTCCGGCACCCCCCTCCATAGTTAACATACTTGCCTACATTTTTACTCTTAGCCTCTTGCTTGAGTGGATTCCCAGCTCTTGGCTTTCAGTAAAACCTAGCTGTCTCCAAGTCTCTCCTACGTGCACTGCTCCACCTGCCACATCATGAGGACCTGCCACCCTGGGAGAGACTGGGGTCCTCCTCACCAGCTTGTGTGGTTTTCAAATCATTATTCCCTCACTTTAGTGTAAAGATTTCTGCTCCTGTCATCTGCCCCCACTCACTGACGTCATCTACCCACATCTCAGTTATTCCTGCTTGTTTGAGGCCCAGCCTGTGACTCATAGTCTTTCTTTAAGCTGAATTCTGCCTTTATTTAGATAACTTCATGATATATGCAGATATCCTGGCCAACATCTCAGTTTCTTGAACTTCTCAGCTTCAGTGTCCCTCCCTTCAAGCCCACTTCAGACATCCAATGCCGTGAACCCACAATCTTTGGCATCTGGAATTCAAACAGTCTACTCTCCTTTCTCATTCTATTTTTCAGTGCCTGTATTGTTATGTAATGCAGCAAAACTAATCACCCCCAAACTTAGCAGCCTAAAACAAAGAAAATGTATTAATTCACACAGTTTCTGATGTCAGGAATCCAGGAGCGGCGTAGCTGGGTGGTTCTGGCTCAAGGTCTCTCAGGAGGTTGCAGCCCCGATGTCCAGTCTGCTGGAGGCACCTCCTTCCTCCTTAGGTAGCTCGCTTACGTGCCAGCAAGTTTATGTGTGTTGTTAGCAGTCCCTCACCACGTGGTCCTCTCCATAGGGATTCTTTTTTTTTTTTAGTTTCAGGTGTACAAAACAATGTAATAGTTAGACATTTACACCCCTCACAAAGTGATAACCCTCGTCCCCCAATCTACTACCTCTCTGCCATCACATACAGCTATTACAATTACATTGACTCTATGCCCTCCATAGGGATTCTTGACATGTCCTCAAGACGTAGTAACTCGGCTGCCCAGAGCAAGCAATCCAAGAGAGAGGTGCCTTTTATAACCTAGGACCTTCTGCTTTTTTTCTGTATGTTAGAAGGACAACATTAGGGCCAGCGCATGTTCAAGGAGGGGAGAATCGGGTTCCCCTTTTTAAAGGGAGTAGCAAAAAAAAGGGCTATATATTTTAAACTACCATAGGGTTCTTACTTCGTTATTCCTGCTACACCTGCTCTTTGATTCACTGAGCTTTTTTATCCCATGTCAGTTCTCATTTCTCTCTGTCAGCCCCATTCCGTTTTCACTTCCTGCCATTTCCTTATCCCATCTGGTCCATCACTTCATCTAGTGTTTTGCCAATGTCCTGATTTCTTTGTCTTATCGTTCTTGTCTTGCTTCCACCTAAAGGGGGAAAAGCATTTTAGTTCAAACCAACCATCCACCTGACTCCATCACCCAGACGGTCGAGTGCTGCTTGGGTCATGAGCCCACTGGTGGTACGACACAGCCTCTCACATTCCCCGGGCAGTCGGCACATCAGAGTTCCTTCTGTTTCCCAGAGTGGCTATGTTGAGCCTCACCCACTGCCCTCAAACCTTCCTCAACACCATGAATCAGGGTCCTTCTCAGTTTCTTCCATTGCAGACCTTGCAATGCCCCTCCTCTTCCATCTAAACCTCCACACGTGGCCCCTGGCCTTGCTCCTCCCTTTCAGTCACAGTGGAAGAGGTGAGGAGGTATCTTATCTAAGATCCAACCTTACATGGAGTAAACACTCAAGGAGTGTGTCCTTTTTTGGGAAAAACATGACATGAACTCTGGATCAGAACTTTCCCACACCTCCGAAACCTCACTACATCTCTAATTTCCTCTCTTTCCTGTGTCTTCACCTTCCCTCCACTGACTCATTTCCTCCAGCATTCATAAATGCTCAGATCTCCTCCATCCTACAGAAAAAGCCTCCCCTTCTAGCCCACATTCTCCTCAGGTGGACACTGTTTCTTGTCATACTGAAAATTTTTGAAAGCATAACAAAGTGATCTACACTCACCCTCTCCATTCTTTACTTTCTTTCCTTTCTAGAACCCACTCAGCACTCCACCAAAATGGCCCTTGCCAAGGTCACCTCCGTGGGGCTGACATCATCTGCTCACCTCGTCTTTCTTAAGGTCCTTGAAGCATTGATACATGTGGCCACACCCCCTCAAAAAGGTTCCCCTCCACAGGTTTCCATGTCTTTACATTTCTAACCACTGCTGTTGGCAGGCTCTTCCTCCATGAGCCTGTGAAAGTTGCGGTTCCTCAGAGTTTTGTCCATACCCCTTTTTTCTTCTTAACCTGCAGTTTATTCACTTCCATGGCTTTATATACCATCTCTAAGCTGATAAAGTAATGGCAGTCTATATTTCCAGCTAGTATTTCTCTTCTGAGCTTCAGTCTTAGAACTCCAACTACCCACTAGATATATTTTCTTGGGTATCCCATAGGCCCTGAAAACTTACTATGGAGTCAATATGAGAAGTGATTAGAGAAGCAAGGGCTCCAGCATAAACTCATTCTAGTGTTAACTATACCACTTAGTAGCTGCAGGACTTGGATAAGTCATTTAATCTCTCTGAACCTCAGTCTCCTCATCTGTAAAATGGGGGATATTAATAGCCCAACTATTTCACAGTTATCACAGTTATAAGGTAACTGTGAATAAGTCAATTCATGTAAAGTTCTTGGCAAGATCCTGGTATGTGGTAAGAGGGCTCAGAAATGTGAGCTATTATTGTGAGGATTCAATGAGACAATACACATACAGCACATGGCCACAGTTAAGTGTGGACTAAATATTATCTGGCATTATTCATTCTAACCTGAATTTATCTCCCCAACCCTCTCTCACTCTGACAAGTCACCTCTTCCTCCAGCGTTTTCTCTCTCAGCAAATGGGTCCTTTAGCTCCCATTTCCCTACTCCTCATATCCAAGCAATCACCAAGTTCTAGCTGTTCCACCATATCACTCTCTTTCTAGTCAGTCCACTTCTTCCATCCTGGTTCCATCCCCTCTGTGTCTCTCCTTGGGTTACTGCAAAGCCTCCCACCTGGTCTCTGCCTGTAACTCTGCCCCTGGCCAATCCATTCTTCACACCGGCAGCCAGAGTGACAGTGGCACTCTGAGATGGCAGTCTAAGTGGCACTCAGAGTGACCAGTCTAAGATGTGCATCAAATCGGGTAATTTCCCTGAGGGCTTTGCATTGCCCTCAGGCTGAAGTCCAGTGCTCTTAATTGGATTACAAAACCAATTAGGGTATGAACTTTGCTCTCTTCTCCAGAATCAACTCTCAAGTTCACATTCCTTTCAGTTTCTCCGTTTTCTCTAGCCTCTCTGTGTCCTGCACATTCTTCTAAAACCTCCTTACTTGGCCAACCATCTCGTGCTTGTCCTTTAGTTCTTAACTTGGACGACATCGCCTCTAAGAAGTTTACCTGACTGTCCCCAAACTAGAATGGGTGTTTGCCCCCATATACTCTCCTAGAATCATGTAGACTCTCCAAAGTATAATTATCATACTGTTATAATTGCCTGTTTATTTTACCCCCTCCCCCACCTTTAGATCATAAAGGTCACCAAATAATGGTTGAATGCATATATGGGTGACAAATGAAGAGCTGTCCTTTATCCTGTGTGGACAGTGACACTGTTGATCTCTCTCACCACAATGTGGGTGGGCCCTTTCCAACCTCTCCCTAATGACATATGTACGATACCCTCGGGAGTATAGGTGGGAAACTGGGAGAGCTGAATTTAAGGCTTGTCTGTCATTTACTAGTTACATGATCTTGTTAAAGCTGCTGAAGCATTTTGCATAGCAGTTTCTTCATCTAAAAGCTGGGGACAAAAAATACCTTTCTCCTAGATTGCTGGGAAGCTCAAATAATGTATATGAAGGTGCTGTATAAACTGCAAGGCATCACATGGTACCAATTCCAACTCTTTCCATTTTGGGGTTCTTGCTCCTTTTCCTCCCTCAGCTTCTTTCTCTTTTCCCTCCTCTCCTTCTCATTCCTGCTAGAGACACCCAAGACTTGGTTGACAGTGGTTCTCAGAACATCCAGGGTCAGGGGGTTAGCAACCGTTGAGGACAAGCGTGGAAGAGCATGGAACTGGTCAATCAGGACACATAGCCCAGTTGCAGCCATTCACCCAGCCAGTGGCCAGAATACCCTGCCTCTGAACAAAGATGCATAAGGAATCCAGGTGAGAACAGAAGAGCCAATTATCTGGCCCAGCATAAATTGCTGATAAGCAAATTAGAAAGTAAATAAGTGGTTGTTGTTTTAAGCCTCTGGCTTTCAACGTGGTTATTATGTAGATAGAAGCACTTTCGAGCTGCAGTTTCAGTCTTGGTTCCCTCATCTGTAAAACTGCGATCATATTTTTTCCCACAAGCACATCGAGCCACTAAGCAAATAAAAGATTATCAATAAATGTTGCATCAGAATAAATACAAAAACCTAAAAACAAAAATCATTCATCCATCCTGACAGCATCCCGCATCTAGCCTCTCATCTAAGAAAACACAGCCCTCCTGCTTTCAAGCCAGGCGTGTCCTCAGATGTTCTGCTGCAGTTGTGTGTGAACCAAATTCAGCATTCCCAATTACTAGATCTAATCAGTTTAGCCGGAGACGGATTCTGCAGGATTGAACTGTTCAGTGTGCAAGCCCAAGTGAGTTTTAAGGATGACAGATTGATTTTTGCTTCCTGAAAACAAATTTAAATTGATGAGACCTTAATGAATTCTTTCTCCCATTCCTGAGGGGGGGCGGGGGGGCTCAGATAATGCTTTAAGCACACTGTGAGTAAGAACTGTTTGCCAAGCTCTCTGATACTGAGAAGGCACTGGATTTCCCCTGTTGAGGAACTCTGGGCTTGTTCAGTGAGAACAGTTTCAGGGTCTAATGGAAACTGTTTCCCTTTTAGTTGTCAGGGACTAGCTCTCCAAGTTCTCAGAAGTGATCAGTCAACAGGATGTATTTATTCTGAGTTATTTACACCATCCTAGGTGCTAGGTGGGAAGTGAGAGAATAGAAACCATACTCTTTCATCCATTCATTCAACAAATATTTATTGAGCATCACGTCTGTTCAAAGGATTTGGGGTATATAATTAAACAAAACACTCAAAAGAAAAAAGAAATCCCTGCCCTCCTGGGGACATTTTATTTGGGGAAGACAGATGAAAAAAAAAAAATCTCATGAATCCGTAAATTGTATAATATATAAGAAAGTTTTCAGTGCTCTGGAAAGACTAGAATGGAGTATGGAGATTAGGAATGTCGAGTGGACTATGACTACCAATTCTAAATAGGTTACTCAGGGCCGGTATCTTGTCAGCCTCAATTGATAAAACCACACAGCCCACAATGAGTCAGTGGTGGCAGCTCAGGTGGAGAGAGCAATTGTGGGTCTAAGAGATGAAGGACGCCAAGAATACCCGAAGAGCCATACAATGTATTTCTAATACACCATCGACACTCTGGAGCCACCTTGTAGCAGCTCGCTGGAGCTGAGTATGCACATTCCTTCCAGTGTGGTGTGCAGTGTTGTCGTGTTGGTAGCTTGCAATTGGTCATGATGAGTATTTACACCATGGAAGTCAGCAAACCCTACAAATCGGGGCTTTGTTTCTTTCTTTTTTTTTTTAATAAGAGCTGGTTGTTAAGCATTGCTTAGCATGCCACTGAGTGGACCCCACCTCCAACCACACCACAGGAGGAATGCAGATGTTTGCCCTTTACTAATATGCGTAAGCATAGAGGTCAACTAAGTGTAATACTTACAGGGAGAGATCGCCATGGCAAAGTTTCAGGAAAAAGTTTTTTGGAAGAGTCCCTTGAGGGAGGAGCTACGTGGTATTTATGTAATACAGAGGACAGAGAGGACAGAGTGAGTAAAAAGGATGACTGATAGACAAGAGATGGAGATTGGGCTGACATGGTGTTATAGAAAACCTCCAACAAGCAAACATCAAACTGACATTGATTTCAGTGTCGCACAAGGTGGGATGGGATGCTTTCCAAAGTTGAACTAAAATTACCTTGTCTTTCACGCCCCCACCAAAGTTATTCCTAGCTCTTTGAAAGCTTTGTAAACCTTGATGAACATGGTCCATGGGTATCTTTAGGAATAAAATGTGGGCTCAGCATCTGTTTGATTGGAGTTCTCTGAATTTTTCTCCATGGAAACATGAGCTGGTAAATAGAAACTAGGAAGCTGAATGCTTGGTTCTTTTCACATTTCTGTAACTGCTTTGCTTGGTAGTATCGGGCAAGTTATCTCAATGCTCCATTTCCCCACTTTAAAATGATCGATTCACATTCTTCACTCATAGGGAGATAAAGATGAGCAATATCATCTTTGGGAAATAGCCCCAGCTCTTTTAAGAAAGACATAAACAACGATATGCTTATGAGAAATGGAATCATATTATTTTTCTTCCAAAAATAAATGTGAACATCCTTGAAAAGCTCAAAAGGGAGAGAAATGCCTATTAAATGTTTCTGTTGTCAGGGAAGCCTTTTTCTCTCAAAGTACTTACTCCTCCTGCAGATCATAAATTTACAAGAGGAATTCCCACAAAGGCTGTGGTTAACCTGGCCTCCAATCACAGATTCAGAATATTAGGCAATCCAGTAGAAGTATAGGGAGTGAAGGGGATGTCCTGGCCAGGTGCCATGTTCAGCATGACATTCACTCTCTCAAATCCTCTCACCTCCCCAACACCATTCTTCTTCTGTGACATTCCAACCTTGGATAAGTCCAGCAATTTGTTTCAACTTACACTGGTGCCTTAGGCATGGTGGGAGAAAAATCCCACGACCTGGCAGATCAATGGCCCTTTAAATTCTGATCACCAACATCAAATGAGCATTCAAGACCCACTCAACAAGGTTACCGTGCTTTTCTAATGTGATTTTTAACCTCCTCACCACAAAAACTAGTTCATATCTTTTCCCTTCACCCTCAGCTAATAATTATCTTAGTCAGTTTGGGCTGCTATAGCAAAAATACCATAGACTGTGTGACTTACACAACAAATATTTATTTCTTATAGTTTTGGAGGCTGGGGAGTCCAAGTTTGAGGTGTTAGCAGACTTTTATTTTTTTGTTTTGTTTTTTATTTTTCAATTTTTTAATTACAGTTGTCATTCAGTATTATATTAGTTTCAGGTGTATAGCATAGTGGTTAGACATTCATATAATTTACGAAGTAATCCTGCCGATAAGTCTAGTACCCACCTGACACCATACATAGTTATTACAATATTATTGACTATTTTCCCCATGTTGTACTTTACATCCCAGTGACTATTTTATAACTGTCAATTTGTACTTCTTAATCCCTTCAGATTCTGTGTTTGGTGAGAGACTCTTCCTGGTTTGTAGGTGGCTGCCTTCTGACAGTGTCCTCACGTAGTGGAGAAAGACCAAGGAAGCAAGCTCTGTCTTATCTCTTCTTGTAAAGGTGTTAATCCCATCATGAGGGCTCCATCTTCATGAATTAATCACCTCCGTCTCTTAGTACCATCCCAGTGGGGGTTAAGCTTCACCTTATGAATTTCCAGGAGACACATTAGCCTTGTGTTATTTCCTAATTTATAGTATAGAAGTCACCAGACAAAACTTTCCCAGCACTAAATCCACAGACCTACCTTTTATTACATCCATTTCTTTTAACTCTTCTTGCAAATAAAAGTCCCTTCTCCTCCCAGAACCCAGTTCCTCCAGGTAAACCTTCAATCCTACTCCTCCCATTTTTTTTCAAGGATCCCAGACCATTGATTATCACCTCCCTTTCCTTCATCTTCAATCTCTTCTCCTGACTTGATTATTCCTGCAAAGATCCTAAGATGTGCTAATAACTACTGTATTTCAATTTTAACTTTTTATTTTGAAAATAGTGTGTGTGTGTAAGTGTGTGCATGTACATGTATGAAGGGAGGGAGGAAAGAACAGAAAGAGAGAGAAAGCACATATGGCAAAATGTTAAACGTTGTTGAACCTGTCAAATAAAATGATCCAGTCACTTATAGGGGAGAGAAATCAGGCTGACCTCAGAGTTCTCCATAGCAACTGTCAACGCCAGAAGATTGTGGTGCAATACTTAAAGATCTTCAAGAAAAAGAAAGTGTTACTCAAGGATTTTATATCTAGCTGAATTATCTTTCAACTGCAACAATAATCTTGAACATGAAAGAATTAAGGGAATATTCATTTTATGAACCTTTCATTGAGGAAACTATCAAAGGTTGAATGTCAGCCAACTAAGAGATAAATTGGGAAATTATGGGAAAAAGATTGGCAGCAAGTTTTGAATATATTTACTTTAGATTAAAACTAAAATAATTCTACATGTTGGAGTAATTGAAAGGGATGTAAAAATTACGTGTCCTGACAATACATAGACTATATCATTAACAAATATTGGCAAAAGAAGTGAGAAAGTAAGCGAGAGGTAGAATAAGTTTAGTGATTGCTACAACTGTTATAAGTGGGAGTCAGAAAACATCCCTCACAGCTGACAAACCAGGTAATAAAATCATTTTTAAAGTACAAAAAACAAAAAAAGAAATTGTTGAATCTGGCTAAAGGGTATATTGGAGTCTTTGGGCCATTCTTATAATGTTTTCCAAAGTTTGAGATTATTTTAAATGCCACTTCCTCAGGGAGGTCTTCGCAAATTATCTACTTTAGAGTAGTTACTCAATATTATTTTCGCTCCTAGTAAACTGTCCTTTTTATTTCTAGCACTTACCATATCTTGTAATTCTATACATATAGCAGCCATCTTAGCTGTGTTTAATCCATGATGCAGACGTGATTAAATGTTCCTGAAAGGCTGATGAGAGTGGATGCAGGGCCAGGGCGAGGGTGAGGCAAGTGAGGTACTCACCCTGGGCACAGAATTTACAGGTGCACCAAAAACTCAGGAATCGACAAATAATGTTTTAATATAATATTTAAAAAGTCAAAACTAATGCAAAAACCCTAGGATAAACAAAGCACCACCATTTAAATAAAGACAAGATCTAAATCTGTACTTGCATAACCCTGTCTCCCTCACCTTACCCTGATTCTAATGTTGGTTCCACTAAAACTTTATTTATAAAACCAGGCAGTTAGCTTATGGGCCATAATTTGCTGCTATTAAAAAAAAATATTGAGCCAGCCTGGTGGCTCAGGTGGTTGAAGCAACATGCTCCTAAGATGGAGGTCATGGGTTCAATTCCCACATGGGCCAGTGAGCTGCGCCCTCTAGAGCTAAGATTGTGAACAACAGCTCTCCTGGAGCTGGGCGGCCGTGAGCAGTCCAGCAATGAGCAGCCGGTCACATACGTGTCCTACACAGCTAGACTGAGAAACAAGGGCTTGAACCGAAGTGTGGGGGGGAGGCAGAAGAAGGGGAAAAAATATATATATTTTTATATATATGTAATATATATATTAACATAAATAAATATGTTATTTATATTAATATATAATAAATATTATATACTATTATATATATATACTAATATATTAATATATACTATATATACTAATTAGTATATATTATATATATACTACTATATTAATATATAATATATATATATATATATGTACCTCGATTACTGAAGCTTTTTGTGTCCCTTTAAATTTTTTTCACTCTAGTCCCAGCTTTGGGAGGACCCCCTCTACCACTATCATGAGGATCTGCTAAGGAGCCTCCAGGAAATAAGTAGAGGCACGCTTGTTTGTTTGAAGATAATGGGCTAAACTTGGAAAGGAGAGGCAGTTCTGAGCTGAGCACAGTGTCTGTCATTCAGATTGTTGGTTTGCCTGGTTGATTTAAGCACCCCACCTTTGTGGCTCCCCTGCACCCTATGTACACTTTGCAAGCTGCATATTCATGTATTACACTTCATTGAAACTGTCTATTTATTTATAGGCTGTGTGTTCTTGGAAGGCCAGATTGCATCTTTTATCCATAACTCTAAAACCTGAGCTATAGTAGATGTAATGGAATGCCCGGGACTTCAGAACCTAACATTTTTATACACGAGATAGGCTGCCAACTAGTGGGTTGAATGGACTCCACTCCATTGGAAGGCCCTTAGTTACAGATCTGCGGTTGTTCTTGTTTGAAGAGGGGTCAGGGGAGATAAAATGAATAAATCTGCAAAGCATTCAAAGGTCTTTTTTGGTAGCGAGCAAATGGATTGAGACCTCAATTCTTTTCTTTTTGAAGTTCAGCATTAATGGAAACTCTCGGATGAATTTGATGCTGGCAGGAAAATCCCCAGGGATACACAGCCACAGGGAAAAGAATCTAAATTGGTGGCCTGGACCTACATTCCTAGGGGAGGGATGGTGTCTAAAGAGTAGCTAATGCTGTGAAACACATCCGGATCCAACCTCGTGGGCAACAGGGTCATATTTTGGAATAATGCCTAAGTAGATAAGTGTGGATTAAAAGAGAGCTAAACTTGGAGTCCAAAGTTGAGGCACCACGACCACTAATGCGGGTCTGGACAAGCAAAATGATCAAGTCCCTGAAAGGGGAGAGAAGCTTTCATCTTTTCATCAACATAATGGATAATCAGCCACAGGTATGAATGGGACCAGTTTTAACAGCAATAGTGAGGCTTTGAAAAAAACACTGGCAGTGGTACACTGATTCAACTACTGATCTCTCTACCTGGCAGATCCAGGACTAGCTTGGCACTTTCAGTTGCACAGGTGTCTGATGCTCTTAGACAAATCAGAGGTGGCTCGAGAGGGAGGTGTACTTCCTGCTAAATTGGGCATTTGGGATCCTGAATGATTAATTGGTAAAATAGAAGAGATGTGATCACATTTGCACACCCTGGCTTCAGTAGATATTTGATAAAAGCTTGATGAATGAATGAATGCATGTTGTAATCTCTTCTGCCCTGTTGCCTGGGTCCACCTTCTACCCTAGGATACTGGGGAATTAGAGAAGGGGCTAGATGATGAGAAGGTCACTTGGAACTATGCTGATTATACACATCAGCTTCCTTTAGGTGAAATGTCCCTATCTTTTTCAGGCGAAACTATATATTTACATACCATCTTTCCTTAGATCAGGAGATACTTATTGTGCAAAGCACACCTTTGCTCCCCAAAATTTGTCTATTGAAGTATTTTAAAATTCATTCTCAGTCATGCTTCATTACTATGCAAGATGAATCAGAGCTGCCTCTCTCAGTGGTATCAAGGAAAAAAGTCATTAGGATAGAGTTCCTGTCTTTGAATATCCAGATTTCTTTCCTTATTTAGATACACAGAGGTCCTTTTACAACCAATAATATTTCTGGTACCATGAATATGTAAGGCTCTAAGAGGGACTGATCCAAGTTTTATGGAGTCTTAAGCTTACACAATTCAAAGGGCCTACTTTCAAAGAAAAAGAACAGAATTAAAATTAGATGTGAAAATGAATATTTAATCAAAATGAGAAAATATATCACAACAAATAGCAATTTTTAAAAGCTGATACATCTAGAAAAGCTGACCTAACAATCCAGAAAAAGTACTATAATGTTTTTATCAATTTACTGCCTAATATCCCTCTGTAGTACATTTTTCTTACATTTTTTTAAATAATTTTATTTATTTATTTATTTATTTTCCCCCTTCTTCCACCTCCCCCAGTCCAAGCTGCTGTTTCTCAGTCTAGTTGTGTAGGACACAGCTCCCTGGCCCATGCTGGTATTATGAGCCTCGCGCTCCCCCCAGCTGAGGCAGTCGGTCAGCAGTTCAGGGCCACCGGCCGCTCACGCTGGCTGCCGGCCACTCATGCTGGCCACTGGTGGCTCCTAACAATACACAGTAGCCCAGCTCCAGGGAGAGCCATTGTTCAGAATCTTAACTGTAAAGGGCACAGCTCACTGGCCCATATGGGAATTGAACCGGCGACTTCGGCATTAGGAGCACAGCACTCCAGCCACCTGAGCCACAGGCTGGCCCTTTCCTACATTTTTGTGCTACATGGTCTTTGATCCCTCTTTATCTGACAATGATTTTGTAATATAATTTATAAAGAAAATAGACAGATAAATTCCTCTTTTTTTCTAACATGGTTCTTTGAAATTTGTGTTTTTTTTGTTATTAATAATTCCAATTTCTAGAGCTGTTACTCAATTTAGAAAGCCCTTTATCAAATTTCTTTTATATGAGCTGTAGAATTTGGAAGAATTTTCCACAGACTTCATTTTTTTTAATTTTTTAATTTTATTTTTCAATTACAGTTGACATACAACATTAGTTCCAGGCATGCAACATAGTGATTAGACATTTATATATAACTCACAAAGTGATCCCCCTGGTAAATCTAGTACCCATCTGACACCATACATAGTTACTACAATATTATTGTCCAGACTTCCCCACACCTTCACATCACCACACCTGGATGGCCAGCAATAACTTAAGTAGACATGGAAGTGACTGTAAACCACATAAATATATCCCTTTAAACCCAGATTAAATGTATCCACAGATCAACTTCCCCTTAACTGGATCCCCCAAAATGCCCATGGCCATCCCGACGCCACCAACTCAGGGGGAAATGTGACAGAGAGCAAGACCAATGGAATGGACAGCAATTCTATTCAACTAAGGCTAAAATGTCTTAATATAGGAAGTTTTACTAAAGTATACAACCACGTGAATACATTACTAGGCACTCCTACTGGGTCTTGGAAGGGGACAGTGCAAGTAAAAGGCCCTGAGGCTTAAGTTTTATTAGCTTGACTGTAAAGCTTCCTCTGTGGTGCTGTTAAGCTCCAACTCTTTCCCCAGGTCTACATGCTCTTCTGTGTCTTTGTGCCCTTAGAGACTCTTTGCTACCAACTGGACCCACAGTTGATTTCTCCACAGATTTCATCTTTTCCACATCCCTGGACCGGTTTCTGCAAAGGGAGCTCCTGCTTTGTCCCTGCTCTCTACCTCACTCTTGACAGTGCTCTTTTCTAGAGCCTGGAATTCTCATCTTTAATCCTAACATGATGATGGGTCCACTTTCTTACGGAAAGTCCTGTTAGTCCAGGATGATCACGGCCCACCAGCTAGAATCTGAGGGCCAGCTGCCCCAGACTCTCCCCTTAGTTGTACTTGGCTTGCTAGATTATGACCCACTTACTTCCTCTTAGAAATGCTTCGAACTATTGTTTGAATCAAAATGGAGTGTGCCTATACCTTTTGGGCTCTCTACCTTGGACTCAGGTCCTTATAGCTGCGTCCTCAGATGTCCCTAACCATAAATTGTGTCCTGGCTTAATTTCTGAGCCAGTCACAACTGCTGAGACAGAAATGGTTTAGGTAACCTCAGCTCTACTCCACTTCTCACCCTCCCTTAGGAAAGAGAGGGCATTAAGTCATCTTTCTCACCCTTTTCAACACACTTGCAGCTTTGCTTTCAACATACTTCACTGTTTCACTCCAGTAGACCCATTCTCTCAAAGGCTTCCTAAATATGACATCCAACATAATGATTAATTACATTCAGTTTGTACCTTCTCAATTTTTCTGCAATACATAAATTATTAACTATCCCTTTTTCTTACAATTCTTTCCCTTGGTTTCCATACCACCTGCATTCTTACCTCCCTCTCTATTTCTCAATTTTCTTCCCTAGTTTCTTTCCCTAATTATCGTTTAAATTTAGGCCTTCCCATTGATCTGCTTCTTGGTCTTCTTATTCTTGAAAACAATCTCCCTTAGCTTTAGCTACAACCTTTGGAAATGTCTCCTAAATTTACATCTGTGGCTCTGGTGTTTCTCCCAATCTCCAGACTGTATTTTCTAACTGCTTTTTAGATATCTCACATGCATGTCCTGTCTGGCTTCAAACTCCATATGCCAATGACGAACTTCTCCTCCTCACCCATCAGAAGCTCTTCTTCTTGTGCCCCCTATCTCCATTCATAGCCTAACCATTCACCCTGGGCTGGAAATCTTTAATTT
Source organism: Rhinolophus hipposideros (assembly GCF_964194185.1). NCBI lineage: Eukaryota > Metazoa > Chordata > Mammalia > Chiroptera > Rhinolophidae > Rhinolophus > Rhinolophus hipposideros. Next base: position 40,851,298 of record NC_138062.1, on the reverse strand, counting down.
TTTCCCCTTCAATAAACTTGTCAGTTCAAATCACGTTGAGTCTAGTGCTACCACGTCTCTCAAATCCTCGTCCAGTCAGTTTCCGTGGCCATCGCTGCAGTCCAACCATCAGTTCCTTCCTCAGCGGTCTCTTCATTGATTTACATGTCCCCAAGTGTTCCTCAGTCTATTTTTTCCTTCATAATGTTGACATTCATTTTTCTGTAGTACAGATTAGCACATGTCACTTTCCTGTTCAAAACAACTTTCATCCGTAACAAAGAAAGTTCAATCTCCTGGATGCCACCTTGAACATCTATATAATATGTCCCCAACTTAACGTCCCTGCCTTATTTCCCACCTAAGCCCCAGGCACCAAACCACACTGGCCCTCCCATGCCTTACCCATGCTGTTCCATCAGCTCCATGCTCCTCCTCTCCTCCCAAACCTCTCATCCCTCAAACCAATCAGTCTTCTTAATTTGAGAGAAACATCCTCAGTACCACAGCACTGGTTTGAAATGATGTCAGTTTGGATGACTGCTATATGGTTAACATATGTTTAGATGGAGCCCTCTCTTCCTCCATTAAACGGTGAGGTTTCTAAAAGCAAGTAGTGGGTCTTCCTCCTACCCGTTTTTCTCCATTCTTGGCACTGTGCCTCTTCTTGGTAAACTCATGGTTGTTGTGGAGGTTGTGGTTTAGAATCCTTGGGGACAGTGTGACTCACTGTGGTGTGGCCAAACTGCTCCGTAGATAAGGCCTTGGGTTTGCCATCAAAGGGACCCAGATGCCAAACTAAACTACATCATTAGTGGTAAGCCTTTGGAAAAATTCCTTGCTACTTCTGACCTCAGTTTCCTCACCAGTAAAACTAGACTAATCGTAACTTTACAAAGTTTAAATGACATAACAGGCACAAGAGTGTTTGGACCTAGTTGCCTCTCAAATATTGATTGGACCTTATCATGCTGTCTGTGCCAAGCCAACCTTGATTTTATTGTTTTTTAACCTGGAAACATGTCACAGTCCAAAAAAATTACTTTGGAATGAAAAACACTTCAAAAATCTTTAAAAATTTGCAGAGAGGGAATAAAACCAGTGGCTAACACAGTAAAGTGATAAGTGTTATAAAGCCCTTATTATAGTGCTTGCCACATTATATTATAATCATTTTTTGGCTGTGTCTCTCCTACGAACTGCTCAAAGGAAAAGGCTGTGACCTTTTATCCCTAGCACCCAACACAATGCTTGGCATGAATAAAATATAGAAAGCAATTTCATAATCTTTCACGAATTAAATTGCACATAGCCTTTGACCTAAATATTACATGTCTAGGAATTTATTTTACAGATAAGCTTGCACAAGTGTGCAAACAGATAAGTCCAAAAAAATGAAATGTATGCTATTGTTCATAGTAGCAAACCAAGAAAACAACAACAAAAAACCCTCGGATGTCCAGAATTAGAGGTCCAGTTAAATAAATAAATACATGTACACTAAAGTACACTATGTAACATTAGAAACTATGAAGAAGGGAGGCCACTTGGCACAGTCGTTAGAGCGCAGTGCTCATAACCCCAGGGTCAACAGGTCCATTCCCACATGGGCCAGTGAGAAACAACTGCTTGAGCTTGAAGCTGAGCCCCTGGTGAGCAGCCGGCTGGCTCAGTGGTTAGAGCTCTGCGCCCTCCACAACTAGATTGAAAAAAACGACTTGACATGGAGCTGATGGGTCCTGGAAAAACACACTGTTCCCCAATATTTCACAATATTTAAATTAAAAAAAAACACAAACATATTTCTAAAAAAAAAAAAAAAAAGCTATGAAGCAGATTTCTGGGCACTGGTATTGAAATGTGTCCAATACACAGTGCCTATCGTTAAACTAAAAGAGCCAGCTGTATAGTGCAAATATATATACACAACACACACACACACACACACACACGCAGGCTTCTATGTGCAAGAACAACTTCTTGAATGATATACAGGAAACCGTTCATAGTGGCAACCTCTACAGACTGGGCCTAAAGAGAACGAGGGAGAATGTTCATGCTCACTGTTTACCCTCCAATGCAATTTGAACTTTTTACCATGAGCAGCAATTGGTTTTAATTTTTTTTACACAACAAAGTAAGTATCTGTGGAACAATTTTATTTTGAGTTTGTCTGGGTAGAATTTGATTATTAATTCCCATCAACAAGATAAAGATATGTGAGGCTCCTTTCTTTTTCCTTGATGTGAGTTCAAAGACCATAGGAACAATTTCCGGGACATTTGGTTGCACAGCAGGCATCTCTGGTGGTTTATCAATGTCACTAAGAGCTTCAGATGCATTTATAATACCCCTCTAAGGGTCGATTGTGGCTTGTTCCCCACGATCAATTACTAGCCCCGTCTTATACTCTGTTAGTGGAAAGCACAGCCTCCTGAGGACAAAAGGGAAAATGGAGAAAATCAGCTTTGCAGATTGTCTCTGCAGACTTCACGCTCTTTCCCTGGAAGTCATGTGGCTGCCTTAACAGTTGTCCCAAAGCTGGCACTGCATACAGGAGAGGGACCTATAGCAGCAAGTGGTGGTGATTAATTTTAAGCTGTCATGGAAAATGTTTTTGCACTTTAATGTCAGAGAACTGTATTATTATTATTACAGGTCTGATGTTCCCTTGCCAAAGCTGTGTGTTTGCTCCCAGGATACAAAATGAACACAGAAAGCTTTCTGGCTGGCTCCCACGAGCATCTTTTGGAGAAAGGACAAAAGGAAGGTTGCCAAGCCAGCCAGGTCCCCCTGGGTCCCTCATCGGAAGCGTCAGCCGCTCTCTCACACACCAGCCTGCCTCCCTGCCCCAGGCTGGAGGAAGCCCTAACTTTGCCCCTCTGCCCTTACGGTTGTCCAGATGGATTCTGGTTTGTCCTCCTGGGCCATTTGGAAACCCCAGATAGTAGTGGACACCTCAGAGGAGAAAAGGATAGAAAAGGTCAAGATTCACTGCAGAGAAAAGAAGTCATGGACAGTAGTGCAGAAACAGGTGGAGAAGAACGTGAGGCCAAGATGAATCCGTACACAGAGATTTTTAAGTCTCATGCCATCTGGGTCTGAGTCAGAAACAAAAAACTGTTCCTCTACTTTACTCATTTCCATGCCTACCACCAATCCTCACTCCCCACTATACACAGGCAGAAAGAGAGATGGAGGGAGGGAGGAAAGGGAGGGAGAAAAGAGAGGGAGAGAGAGAAGAGGGAGCCACAAAAAATGAACTAGCTTTTGCATTTCAATAAAATATTTATTTCTTGCATAATCTGCCAGTAAATTAGATCAAAGAGCTGTCAGTTTTTAAAATCATGCAATTCATTAAGGGGAGAAACTTAAAATATACTTAGTCCAAAATAACATTTTCCAAGAGGCAGGATTGATTTATGTAGCTAGAACAGATCTAGGAACTAGAAGAGAGTACAAAAGACAGATAATCAGACCATTTACTTTATGGCACTATATCAAACTTCTTTTCAAACACTTAAGTAAGATCATCATATTAATAATAATAACTAGTATTCCCTGCGATCCTACGCTGTGCCAGGCCAGGCACTTTACAAAGTTTTTATCTGTAATCCTACTGCATGGTAAATATAGTCATTCTCCTTTATCCGATGAGAAATCTGAGAATCAGAGAACTTACTAAAAACACAGTGAAAGTATGTGAATACCACTTTGTCTCTCTGTCTGTCTGTCTATACACTGGACCAGGCAGCTTCCTGGCATATACTAACAAGAGAGATACATGTCATGGCTAAACAATCTACATTTTAAATTAGCCTTGGATTCAAATATTTCTTCTTCTTCTTCTTCTTCTTCTTCTTCTTCTTCTTCTTATTATTATTATTATTATTATTATTATTATTATTATTATTGGGGCAGGGAAACAGGACTTTATTGGGAAACAGTGTGTATTTCTAGGACTTTTTATTGGGGAACAGTAGTGTGTTTTTCCCAGGACTCATCAGCTCCATCCAAGTTAAGTTGTTGTCCTTTCAATCTTAGATGTGGAGGGCGCAGCTCAGCTCCAGGTCCAGTTGCCTTTGTTAGTTGCAGGGGGCGCAGCCCACCATCCCTTGTGGGAGTCGAACCGGCAACCTTGTGGTTGAGAGGACGTGCTCCAACCAACTGAGCCATCTGGCCACCCTCAAATATTTCTTTTCATTGCGTCCTTATTCAACCCTTGACAGAACAGAGGTCCTAATTTAAGCTTTTAAAACAAAATGTGGTCCTTGAAGCCAATAGAAGAAACTGACTTTGCGCTCCTGAGTCAAGAAATATTGCTGTATTTCATGTTAGAGTTTGATGGCGGGGGCTGAGAGTCCATTGTGTGTAGCTTATAGGCTGTAGTGTCTATAGCCGGATTCTTGTCCGGTGGATAAATAGCCACTTCCTAAGGTTCTCAGAATAAAACAACATATTGTGCACCCTCTTTGCATTAGCTCTCTCCTCTGGGCTCCAGAATCACACAACCAGAGCCATTTGGATGCCCCACAGGCACCTCCAGTTCGTCACGTTAGAACTGAACACAGCCATTTCCCCCAAACTCACTCCTGGTGTTCCATCTGAATGAATAGCCCCTCCAAACTCCCAAGGGCCCCAGGCAGTAACTGGGGTGAGAGCCCTAAATTCGCACTACCCACATTTGACATTCACCAAGTCATGACCATTTTGCTCCTTCGTATCTCAGCTGTGTCCACCCCTCTCTGTCTGTATGACTACAGCCTTAATTCAGGGTGCCTCTCCCACTACGGCAACGTCCTCCTAACCAACCTCCCCTTTTCAGCCTTGCCCTGTCCCACCCAACCTCTATATTGATACCAGAGAATGTGTTCTAAAGAGCAAATCAAATGATGGCACTTTTCTGCTTAAAACTGAATGGCTTTCCTGTTGCTCCCATATTTTTTTTTAACAGCTTCATTAGATATAATTTACATATCATACAATTCATTCATTTAAAGTATGTAGTCCCCTGGTTTTAGTGTATTAAGAGAGTTGTACAACCATTACCACAATCAGTTCTAGAACATCTTCACCACCAAACAAGAAATCCATATCCATTAGCAATCACTTCCCATTTCTCCTCAACCCACTTCAGCCCCCAGCAATCACTAATCTACTTTCTGTGTCTACGAATTTCCCTATTCTGACATATTATATAAGTGGAATCACACAATATGTGGTCTTTTATGACTGACTTCTTTCCCTTAGCATAATCTTTTCAAGGCTCAGCCATGTAGCATGTGTCAGTACTTCATTCCTTTCTCATGGCTGAATAATATTCCATTGCATGGATACACCACATTTTGTTTATCTATTCTACAGCTGATGGCCATTTCCACTTTTTGACTATCATAACTAATGCTGCTATAAACATTCATATACAAGTCTTTATACGAATATAGCTTTTTTGTTTCTCTTGGCTAGAAGTGAGTGGAATTGCTGGGTTTAATTTTTTTTTTTAACTTTTTAAGAAACTGCCAAATTGGTTTCTATAGTAGCTGCACCACCCCCAGATATTTTCAATCCAAGTTGTTTAACATGGTTCACAAATCTTTCCTGATCTGGTTACAGCCTACCTTTCCACCTTCATCTCCGTCCATACTCCAACTCAAACTATGTATTTTCATTATGCCCTACTTAGCAGTCTAGGGGAAAAAAAATCCGCTGTCTCACTTGGGCCTCTGTAAACACTGCTTCCCATGCTTGGACTATTCCATATCAGGCTCATGCCCCCTGGTCCTCAGGCTTTGGTTTCTGTGACACTTCTCCCCAGGACTCCCCACAAGACTAGGAGCTCTGCTCCTCCTTCATCTGTGCCCTGAATTTACTGCTCTAGCAGCACTTGTCACACTGCATTGTCCTTGCCTGTTTGTTAGTCATTATCCTTTACTAAATGATAAGCTCCCTAAGGGTAAGGATTATACGTTTTCCTCGACCTAGAGCAGTTTCTGGTGTCTTGGAGGTTCCCAATAAATGTTTGCTAAATGTATAAAGCCTCTGGCATATAGTGGGTCGTCAATCCTCTTCCCTGCTCGATTAGAGCTGTGGTGCAATGGTCCGGAACTCTTTCTCCCAAAGGAAATCGTTCACAAACCATCTTGGAAATGCACAACCTGATTTTAAAAATAAAACATTTGTAGTTCCTTCCTAAATCTGTTTTGCTCAGGCTAATAATAAAATGAGTTGGCATTTCTTGGGTATATATCAACTGACAGTAGAGGGAGCCAAGCCAAGAATGTGTTAGGTGGCGGGTAGGAATCTGTAAGCAATTAAAAATAGGCCATGTGTAATAATGCAGAATTGAAAATTACTCAAATGACCAACAATTGGGAAATAGTTAAATAAATTCTTATATCGGATAGATAGACAGGTACTAGAGAAATAATACTGGTGTTGAAATTACATATATGGAAAAGTCTGTTCAAAATAATTCTAAAAATAAAACTAGAACACCAACTAGAATAACACATTGATTACAAGTAGGTGACACGATGAATTTGCAATGACAATGGCCAGAAAAGGTCATGTCCTAGAACCATAATAATAGTGGGTGCTTGACAGTGAAATTTAGAGCGTTGTTTTTTCAATGTTTTCTAGCTGTTGCTGTAAAAATCTATAACAAATAATTGCCGTGTACTGTTTCCAAAGTGTGAATTTTGTAACATTGAACCCACTGAACTTTTCCAAATTAACTAAAGGCACTGTTTATAATTTGTTGGTATATATGATGCTTTGCATCCCTACATTTAAAAAATATGTGTATGTATGTATACATATCCGTCTGTACACACACGGATACATCTATGATATGGCGCTCTGAGAGGAGTCCTGCCACATGTTTCACTTTGCTTTGGTACCTGGCCTACAGTACTCCAGGGACTCAGACAGAACAAGCACTCTCATATCATCCCCTCTTTATCAATTTAACTTTATACACAAGCTGAAGCTGAGATTTATGAGGTGACTTGCTTTTAAGGTCACATAGCTGGGAAGGATCAGAACCAAGGCCAGAACCCAGGTGTCTCCACACAAACACAGCTCCATAACTTGGCCCAGAAACCTGAGCAAGAACGAGAGTGCAACAAGGGCTCACTTCAAGCCCTCAGGATCTGTCAAGCTCTTTCCTAAACACCTTACATAGGTACATCCAGAGCTACTCAGGTGGTATTTGTTCAAAGAATCAATGGATGGGGGTGGGAATTAAACAGGTCAATACCGACCAGCCAAAATTCTTTGGTACGCTCTGTGATGTCAATCTTCATCAGACCTTCACTACTACTTCAGATTTTTCCTCTAACAAATAGTTTATCCACTCATTTCTTCCTTCATTCCGCAATTATTATTAGGCAACCACTATGTGTACTATGCTATGTGAGCAGCTTAAGGCATTAGAGAAAAAACATATTGTTCTTACCTTTAATAAACTTATAATCTACTAGGAGAATGAGATTTGTATTAAAAAAAAATCACTATCATTCCTGGCAGAATCTGACATTAAGAGAATATAAACAGTATTCAGAGAGTCCAGAGGAGAGAGGATTGATGTTCAGTTGAAAGAATAGAGACAAACTTCATGGAAATGTGGCATTTCAGTAGGGCCTTGAATGACAGGTATAATTTCAGAAGAAGAGATGGGGGAGGACATTTCAGGAGAGGCGGAACATTTTAACAAAGGCATGAGGTGAAAACCTTCACAAAAGTGAGGATCGAAGAAACACTCTGTTTCCTTAGAGAAACATTGCTGCTAAAAATGTGTTCATCTTTTCCCACAGTCGCTTTTTCCAGTCATTCTATCTAACGTGACAGAGATGGTGCTTCAGTCATCCCATCTGGCTCATGCAGGTGTTAGAACTCAGGCCCCAGCTGTGTAGGAATATACTATCAAGACTGGTCTGTTAATGTCCTCTCTTTTATGAGCGAGGTAGAAAGTATTATTAGCCCTGCTTTACAGCCCCGTGTGAAACAAAGGTGCAGAGAGACCGGGAACTTTCTCAAGGTCACAAGATGAGTCAGCTGGAAAGAAACCCTAGAACAACTGACTGCACCTCTCCAAAGGAGCCTGCACGGGCCTGTCTGCGTGAGGGGACACTGTGTTGCCACCAAGACCCTTTGCATTCCCGCGGTGTCTTTTTCCTGGGAGCTCAGCATGCCCCAAGACATTATCTAATTCGTTCTCTCAGCACCACTGTGGCTGAAGCAGGGGAAAGGCATATTTACATTCTTTCCTCAAACAGCCAAACTAAAGTCCACAGGGTATCCGAAGCAGTCCATCAGATAGCAAGTGTACGTGACAGAGTTAAGCTGACCATTGACTCAAAAGCAACATTCTCTTTGGCTCTTATGTTGGCTCTGAAGGCTAATTAGGAAGGTGGTGGATTGAAACAGGGCCAGGTATTTTGAGACATGAGCTCTGATTTCAGAACTCAACTCTGTCACTCGCCTACAGGTTAATCTTGGGCAATTGCTCAACCTCTTTGAACTTCAGTTTCTTCATCTGTAAAATGGAAAGAACATTGATATATTTGTATCCATCTACTCACACATCCATTAAAAGTGGTTACTTCTGGGAAAGGAGAGTGGACCTGATCAGCATCTATATCTTCGTAATCGATGTACTTCTGTTTCGTTTAGAATTGCTTACTGACAATGACCTAGGCCAGGGGTGTCCAAACTTTTTTCAACGTTTTTCACCAAGGGTCATATGCGGTAAAATACACAAACAGCCGGGCCACTCACGCGAGGTGAAGTGCGCATTGCCTCACCTGGTTTATTTAAGTAAACTAAATATATTTTTAGAATTTGCTGTAGGCCAATTAACAATGGATCCCCGGCAGCAGTTTTGACACCCCTGACCTAGGCAAACCAATAAAGGATAAAAATAAGAGCAATCTCATAAATTACCATTTAGAAAATACCTAGCACAGTGATTGCCAAATCCCACCTTCTCGATAAAATTATTTTGTATTTTAAAATTAATCATTATGCTCTGTGGTGAAAAAGAGGTAGACTGTGAGTCAGAGAATGAAAGAACGGTAAGAGAATAACACAGCACGTCTAATCAAGAGCTAAATTCCTGGGGAGACAATGAATGGAAAAGAAAGGGTACGGGCCCTGGCTTTGAAAAACAGGCCTGGTTTTGAATCTGATTGCTGCCACGTACCCATTCTGTGACCCTGGAGAAGTCACAGCCTCTCTGGGCCTCAGTCTTCTTCTCTGCAAATGAAGATAAAAAATTCTCACCTCATAGATTTACTGTGAGGATTCCATGAGACAAACATGTAAGATGCTTTAGCAGGTCCTGAATATCACATACAGTGTGGGTCACAGAAATAAAAACACCATGCGCACCTAGGAAACTCCTATTTTACCTGTTTCCAGAAGGTGGATTGTTTCATAGGTTGTCCATGGGCCCATATAACCGGGGATCTCCTAAACTATTGAAACCATAAATTGTTCTTTTAAAAATATTTTGTATCATATACTTGAAAATTGCTATAACTATTGAGCTTCAATATTCTCACCATAACAACAAAAAGTGGTAATTATGTGAGCTAAAAGAAATGTTAACCCACCTTATTGTGATAAATATTTCGTAATATGTATGCATACCAAGCAACCACATTTTACACCGTAAACTTACACAATGTTACATGTCAGTTATATCTCAATAAAGCTGGAAAAAACATTTTAACAGAAAGAAAGCCAAGAAAGCACGTTGAAAACCAGCCAAAGTGGATCGACCTTTCGATCTTTCCGATCAAGACAGGCTTTTCAAGCCCGCGTACTTGTGGTTAACTGCTGGCCTGGGTGATCTGGTGCTTCCTGGACAGTCTGTGTTTATTCTACTGCAGCCTTTGGTAGCAGATGTGTTTAAAGAGCCATAAACTCAGCAACGATAGATGGGAACATGCTTGCTCTCCTCCAACATTCGTTGTTCTGATTCAAAGAATTTTCCCTTTGTAGGAATTTGGCCTGTGTGCCCTGTGTAGTAGTTGAGGGATGTTTATACAGGAAGCTCTAAATCAGGATGATCTTTGTCCACTTTGAATCAGAGCAGTTGGCTTTCTAAGTCTGTTTCTTCATCTGCGACATGATGCAGCCTCGTTCTCACAATGGCATAACATCATGGCTTACTGATTTAAATGAGACACTCTGTGTGACAGTGTTTGCAAACTGGGAAAAGTAAACCATCCAGAAGAAAACACGCAAGGGGAGCTGATGTCCCCAACGCTAGAACTGCAGGATCAATTCTCTTGGCTAAGGAGAGACTTAATGAAAACTTTCTCAAAATTCAGAGGAAAGGGAGCATTTTGCTTTTGAACTTCACAGATTTCTTTTCCCCCGACCTCCTCCCACTGTTTTTGTCCTTAGTCTCAATTTTACGCTTTCTATTTTGGGTCAGTGCTTCAGCCTGTTTCTGTGTTTTAAGCATTTCTTCCTCTTCTCTTTGCTACCATGGACCTTTCCTGGCCACAGGTAGACATTTTGCTTCTGCCCTGTAAGGGGGGAGCTGTATTTCTCAGAGGAAGCAGAGGGGGAAGGTAGTGGCTGGTCCTTCTAGCCTCTCTGGCTAATTCCATCTCTTAATGATACTACAGAGGGCAGCACAATTTTCTAAGAAATCTCGCCTTCTCTCATGTATTGAGCCTTCCAGTGTGCGAGACACTGTGCTAAGTGCATTAGCTTCAGTCTTGCTTACGATGCTCACAACAGTCTATGAAAGAAGACTTTTTATCTATTTCACAGATCTGGAAACTAAGAGTCTAAGTGAGATCTTAAGTGACTTGTCAAAGTCACACAGCTAATTAATGACAGAGGTGGGACTCAAATTCAGGTGCATCTGACATGGAAACCATTAGCGACTGGACTACTCTGCCTCCTAGCCTGCTAAAACTTTTATATGTCCTGGAGCAAATCGGACCCCCAACCCCCACCATACGTTCCCACAATATGCAGAGCTGTCTTTCATCGAGCCTGGGGACATCCTTTTCTCTCTCGAAAACCCTAGCTAACTCCTGCCTGCCCTTCAACACTCAGTTCAGGAGATTCCTTTGCTGAGAAAGACGCGCTGACATCACCAAGCTGTCTTCACGGCCCTCTCTAGGTTCCCACAGCCCTAACACTGCATATTTTTATATTTCAGTTGTTGGTTTACTTGTGTGTGTCCCCACAACGTGAGGGCAGCATCTGAAAGTTTTTGTACCTTCCCAGCACTTAACCAGTGCCTGGCACTGGGATGGTGTTGGTCCTCAGTATTTGTCTGTTGAATAAATAAATGGATTCATATGTAATGACTACGTGAATAGCAACAAAAATCACCACAAAGAACAATCCAATCTTGCTCCTTGCTTCTTGTACCCTTATCCATATCAACCCGACCAATCAACTAGCATTAAATCAATTCAACAAAGATTTATTGAACTGTGGGATGGTGCAGCAGAGTGTGGACACTTCACATCAGAATTACGTAGAAGTGAGGACCCTGGGCACACATTTCTTGTCTGTAAAAGGAGTACAATAATCATACCTTTATCGCAAGATTGCCATGGGGGTCAATCACAGAATGGATATGCAAGCACTTGGGAAATTGCGAAGTAATATGCAAATGTGGGTGGTCATTATTTTGTTGTTATTATGATTCACAAAGCACTGTGTCAGGCCTCATGGAGGAACAGGTGGTGAGTAAGCTACTGCCCACAGTACACCCGCAACATAATGAGACACTCAAAAGACTATGAAATACGGCAGAAAATAATGAAAGTTCAAAGACCTAGAGGGGATTCAAAGGAGGGAGAGATCCGGGGCCAGGGGTCCAGGACAACCCTTTCCTCTAAAGCTGTAGGAGCTCTGCGGGAGGTTTAATGACAAGGTCCCCACTCTCAAGCCATTTCTACAGTGTCATGAACTATGTGGTATTTGAACACAGAGCTTTTCCAGTGTGTGTTCAGGGAGGACATCAGCAACCAGGGCTGGATCTTGAAGGGTGGGTTGGATTCAGGGTACAGGAGAGGAGGAAAGGCCTTTCCAGGGAGGAGGATGTAAACAAAGGCAGGATTGAGCTTGGAGGTTCTGGGAGAGGAATGAGGAGAGCAGAGAGGGCCCTGTGTGCTCCCTTGTCCTTATTTCATGACTCCAGGCAAGGCATCAAAATCTTATGAAGTCCCACTCTGGGCTGGATCAATAGCCCATTCAGGCCTCTATATTCGTACAGTAGCTCCAGGGGATATTTTGGGAGAGCCTCTGGTCCTACTGTTTGGATAATTCTTTAGCAATTAGGAAGATAAATTATATAATATCCCATTATGCAACAATCATTCATGAATTTTTAACCCTGGCCACATCTAGAAGCAAAAATCCCAAGAAAAGACCATCTTAAAGAAATGTTCTGTAATACAAAGCTGTTTCCATGGGCTTTCAGATGGTTGATAGGAAAAAAAGTGTTTTATATAAAAAGCAACCCTGAAAACACCACAAAACTATAAAGGCAGAAAGTAGATCGGTCGTTGCCTAGATCTGGGGGTGGGGATGGTGAGTGACTAAATAGGCACAAGGTTACCTTTCAGAGGATGGAAGTGTTTGAAAGTCACCTTACAATGGGTTAATGTTATGATTAATTTTATTACAGCTCATAAAAATTTTTTTTTAGTATTATATAAATGCTTCCTCCAGTCCTTACCCATTAAACATTATTCTTTATAAAGAAAGATACCCCAAAGACAGAAATGAGAATGGGAGGACACTCAAAATCATGTCACATGAGAGAGGTTTCAAGTGTCGGGAATGTTCATTGCAAAGGTGAGCAGAAAAGAGGAGAGAGAGAGAACCTGGGGAGACCTGTCTGTGGGAAAGGGATCAGAGGTGCATTGTTTAACCCCCAGGAGGCTGAACTCGCTAAAATGGATGAAGGTGACAGATTGCTCTGAGAAGCAGGGAGCCACCTGACACTGGAAGGCTTCAAGCCTAGGATGGATGCCTTGTTATTGGATGTTGCAGGGGTTTTTTTGTTGTTGTTTTGTTTGTTGTTGCAGCTTTTTAAACCATGGATGAGGGCATGGAGTATAAGGACTTGAAGACCCTTGCTCACCCTAAGAATTCAGGGTTATATCAACTTGGTGAAATGTGGGTTTGCCCCATACATAAGGAGAACTGAGTTTACATACATGCGTTTGCTCTTTTCCTTCCCAAAGAACCTGACTACAAAACTGCAGAAAGATCCAGCAAGCAGGAGGGGGAACGCGCCGTCAGCCGTTAATGCTCCCAGCGTTTTATATCTTTGCAGTCCGTAGAGGCTGAGGATCAGGTCTGTTGTATCTTTGGGTCTTAAGGGCCTTGAGTTTAATCCTTGGCTTGGCCTCCAGAAGCTTTATCCATAGAACTCTGAGCTCCCTTTCCAGCCTTACTTCAACGTTCCCTGCTACAAACCATCCGTTCCAGGCAAACTGGCCAACACACAGCCCCCCAAATACCTTTCAGATTTTTTATTCTGCATCTTTCTTTAGGCCATTCTTCCAGCACGAATGCCCTCTTCTGATCCCCACACTTGCCTAAGTCCTAAGCTGCCCGCAGGCCGAGGTCTGGTAGCTTCCTATCACTGCCCCCCAGGTGAGATGGTCGTGGAGAGGTGTTCTGGGCATTCCTCATGGGGAGCTGTCCACCAGCCAAAGCTGGCCATCGGGAGGCTGTGGCGGTAACAGGCCCAGGGATGAGCACAATAGTGGAGACCGGAAGTCCCAAATATGTCAAAGCCACAGGCATGTTGCTATTGTCACAGGATTCGGGATCCAAACACAACACTGACCCAGTTGGCCTTTTTTTCTCTCGAGGTTTTCATATATATATATATATATACTGTATATACTTTATATGTAATATTAATAAAGTCAGTCTTAAAACAATAAAATTATATTATCACCGTTTAGATAGTTTACTTACATAAATTGTCATTTTTCTTTAAGTTCTAAGGTGTAGTCTATTTTTACTCCTAATTAAAATGATACACTTGTTGAAAAATGTGAATGGTCACCAAAATCTCATTTCCTTTTCATTTATTTTTTTATTATTAGTTTTAGTTGGAAACCTCATTTCTTAATTTTAGGCAAGCCAGAGAGAGGAAAATTATAATTTCTCTGTCTGACGATTTTAGGAATCCACATAGTAAGCATCCTCCAAAAGGTATGCTCTTGGTCTTTGAGGGTTTCTATTGTTAAACGTAACAGTAAAAATTGAAAATGAAGAGATTATATCTTGAGGAGTTTCAAAATTAAAAAATGTTATAAAAATTAAGTTTATATTTGTCATAATCATTAATCTGTGATCTATATATAAACCTTTGCCTTCTTCTTTTAAGATATCACTATATAAAGGCGTGTTAGGCACAAAGCCCTCATGCAATAAATACATAATAAGCTGAAGTAAATTGACGCATGCCATTTCTACAATCAAACCCACTATTGCTTTCTAGCTTTTGGTGAGATGAGTAGAGAGCTTGTCAGTCAACTTGATTACATCCTTGGAAGATACAGTTGTATCGTTCAAATACAACTAGAGTAGAAGACTCTATTCTACCCTAGAGTAGAAAACTCCATCGATTTGATGTAGAAGAGTACGTCAATTTCAGGTCCAATGCCTGGAAATTTCTCTATAACCAATATGGGATAACCAAGATCCATGAATTGTCTTCTCTCATCTCATCTCCAATATTGTTATCCACAAAGAGGTAGCTCTTGTAGATAAGTGGATTAAAAACAGCAGCATCAATCTTTTCACAGAGTCAGGGAAGCCCACACAATGTGTAATCTTGAGATAATTTGGCTGTGGTTTTAAATCAGGATTAACCAGTACTTGTCATCTTGAAAAAGACAACCTTGACTCCTGACTCCAGTGGCATAAATGGCTTGATGGCACAGGAAGCTTCCACCAGAAGAACTCATCTTTAAAGGAAAGGATTTCAGCGATAGCATCAATATTTAAATTGAGGTTCAGTAGTGTAAGGATGTGGCGTAGGTTGGTACTTTTGTGAGTCTCCTTAGAGAAACTGAATGTCACAGTTGTCATCAGTAGAGAGGCAGAATCTGTTGGGGTCAGCATAACTGCCAGTTGCAGGTCCATACGGACGGGCAGTGGTTCCATCTCTGCCATCAAAACGGTTGGAGTCCCTGTGAGCCTCTTGTGTGAAATATATCGCACTGTCAGCTTCACTGGGGTTAATCTGTCAGAATTTCAGGGGGTGACATCACTCCACATTTGCAAAGCCTCTGGATAGCATAGTTAACATCCTCCTCACCATGTCAAGAGTGTAACGTGGCCGGTGACGTGGTATTCCAACCATACGGGCTTCCCCCATTATTTTGCTGAACTGGTGAACATTGGGCATTCACATCAAGGTGTGCTCATCACTGCCAGAGGAGATGTATCCAATTGCCCAGACACATTTAGCCCCCAGAACCGATGCATTCTCTGGATTTTGCCTACCATAACGTCGCTAATGACTCGCATTTTGAGCATTTGAATTCTTTCCATCTGGAGGCCATAAAAGGTGCCTGGCATCTTTGTGCAAACACCATATAATTTTTCTCTGGACTATTCGGTAGAGGAATCGCTCCAGAAGCAGCAACTTGAAGAACCAGAATTAAAAGAAAATACTTCGTGTTAAACTTCTCTTGAACAGTTTAACCCAATTTGCTTTGTTCCTTTTCTGTCTCCAGTTGGCTTTTATATATATATATATATATATATATATATATATATATATATATATATATATGCAGGTATTTCCACCCCCAGCATTCCAGCATGTCTCTGACACCAGCTTTCAGGGAGAACTCCCACCTCTAAATTCCTTATTAACCTGTACCTCCTATTTAATGATATCTTCTATCATGACTGAACTTTTCATAAAAGTGAACTTATTTACCAACTGTATTGTAAGACCCTTGAGGGCACACAGGCCAACCTGAGTTCCCAGATCTATTATTATTGTTGTTCATTTGCTGTTTTTATCTTGTATGCTGACATCTCCCTTCTACCTCCCACTCTCTCCTTTGACCCCGAATCTCCAACTTTAGACCAGAAACATTTTCAGAGGTGCGTTCGGATGAAAATAAGGTAAGGAACATAGCGCTACTGTGCAGTCTGAGGGAAAGGAAGCCTCAGCACTTGGGATCAATGTCTACAAATGATGGCACTGTAACTGTCTCAGATCAAACCTGACTTTTAAAATTTGGACTCTGTGTATCTACAAATGCATATCTAGAATTTTCAGCTTTTCTGAGCTTTCTGTTTTTGTTATTGTGAAAGCAAACACATACTATTTGGAGGGGTCCAGCCTATGCATAAAAGGTTCTTTCAGAATGTGGAGGACTTCGTTTAAAACATTTTACTGGAACTCATTCCACACTCTGGACCACTAAATGGGCAGCAGCTGAATTTTTCTCACACCCCTTTTATTAGTTGAAGGACCGTAGATATGTTTATAAATAACCCCAGTACAAGTGGAGGTGGTTAGTCATCTACCTGCCATGGAAGTCTTGGAGAGGGGAGATTGTGTTTTATCTTTTATTCAGATTACTCGCTCTTGCTTTGGGTATAGAATTGTGTTTAAAGGGGCCCGTAGAGGTTATTTAGCACAAGCTCCCAACAGACTCCGGGATTCTCTTTATATCTGGCTTCTGTATGACCACTCCCACTGTTGGCAGAATACTCCTGTGAGGGAGTCCCGCCCACTGCTGCGTGGTTCTGGTGGTCCGGAAACCTCCCGTGGGTGAGGTGGACCTTCTTGATATTTGTCTGGAATTCCCCTCATCTGCTTCCCTCATTGAGTGTAGTATCTTAAACTACCATGGCAGGTCCAACCTAACAGGGCACATGACACACGTGTGGGGATTGTACTCCTGACTATCAAAACCCAGTGGAGACTGTTAGAATTTGCACTGTAGCATATCTTCTTTTTCATTTCTTTCTTCTGTTATTTCAGATAAGTTAAACTTAGAGAGTTATATAATTGTTAAATTTATAGGGGACCTCAATGTTAATCTAGACCATGAATTCTCAACACAGGCAAAAAAACCCCAAGAACACAAAAATAACTTACTCTTTTTAGGTAAAAAGCACAGGTGTGCATACAGTGCATAAAGAGATAGACAGTATATCTTGGTGGCATTAAAATTTTATGGGAGAGAACAATTAAGAAAAATATTCTTTATAAAGGCTCCTTAGGGGAGAAATAATGAAAAAAAAATTTTTGAGAAACACTGATAGACCAGTGTCTTCAGACCAATTAAATCAGAATCTATGACAAATGGGATCCATGCGACACTATTTTTTAAATTATTTTTCTACCTCATATCCAGGATTGAGAACCACTGGCCTAGACCAACCCGTTATTCTATGGGGCCGTTGAGAACCAAAAACAGAGACGACCAAATTAGACAGAAATAGAGTCCCTCACGATTGCTATTTCAATGTTGTTTACACCATGCATGATGTCTTTTTAAACTTTTATTTTATACAGTTTTATTACACTTTACAATGCAATTTGGGCCATGTTTTTAAGCCAAACTTGATCCTGACAGCTTGAGTAATGGTTTATAAATCTTTGTAAAAGTTGAAAACGTACTGTATGCACATAGTAGTTTTGAAAAATTCAAATGGAAAAAACGTGTTATGAAAACTAAGTTTCTATTTCTCAACCCTCACTCCAGTCTCCCAGTCACCAACCCTGTTCCCCAGATGCAGGCTCTGTGCCAAGTGTCTTGAGTGTACATCCAACAAAATTCTGTGCCTCCTTCTACAGCTTTTAAATAATGAAAGTGCTTAATAATTAAGCAGAAAAGGATAATGCTCAAATCAGGGCTAAGTGTCTTTACTTCTTACTCCATTGTACCTTTCTTAGGGTTTGGTAACAAGTACACACCCTTCTTCAGGAGTGAAAAGCTCAACATTTTGAACAACACTGCGATTATACTTTCATTTTCTACCGAACCTGCCTGTATCGGAAATGTCCCAGCTATAAAATAGGACCATGACGGCCTGTCTCATTGTTTTTTTATAAGGCAGTAGTAGTGGTAAGTTACCCAGCACTTCACAGAACAATCGACTTATCAGAAAAGGAAAACTTGCCTATCGCAGATTTCCTTTTTTTTTTTTTTTTTTTTTGCTTTAAAAGCAAATTGTTTTAAGCACAAATTGATCAAAATCCTGTGTAACTGATGTATTCTAGTGAACTGTAAAAGTCATGGTGGTCTTTCAAATGCACATAAGCATATATTGTCCTTGTTGGACAATTTGGAAAGTTTGATTACTGACTCCTCTATTTTGTAATGAGATTTATAAGTAGAGCCTCTTTCTGTCTTCCTTACCAGGATATTACTGATGTTCCACAGTGACCTGAGGCAGTGACAGACAATCAGCTATAGTCTCTTATTCTAGGTTGATGACTAATCTCCAAAATTCTGCTCCTCCTCTCTCTGCCCACCCCCTAACTCCAAAGTGTTACCCTAAGGAGAAAAACAATTTTATTTCTCTGGAAAGATAAAGTTTTGAAACTCTTCTCTTGGTATTTATCCCTACCCAGAACATGCTGACACAGAAGTGATAACAGTTAAATTTAGAAAGTTCTTTCTCAAATCAAGGAATACTCCAACTGAGAGGGAAAACAAAGCCCTAGCCCGTTATTTCATTTTACAGAGAAGGAAAATTGAAGACTAGGGAAGTTAACTGGTTTTCCAAGATTACATGAGAAAATTCACTCATTTTTCTCAATAAATAGTTATTGGGGGTCTACCAGGTATCTAGCACATCCCAAGCATGGACCTATAGCAGCAAGTGGGTTTCTGTCTGGGGCGTGAGTGACTGTGCCAGGGCTAGACCTCAAGTTCTGCTCTCTCCCACCAACCTCCATCACAGTTCTCTCTGGGGGACCTCTGGCCTTGCCTCAGAGGATCAGCATTCAGAGAGATAAAAATAAACAATTTCCAGGAAGATGGAGCCTCATTTTTCTCAGTTCCCTCTGGCAGCAATTGAAGGACATTTGGGAGGAAGCCAGGGACATCAATGTGTCCTTATTCATAGGGATGATGCTATATTGTCCCAGAGCACATAAGACATGGGCTTCACATGATTTTATAGATAGCCCTTTCGTGGTCACGCACCCCCTTGTGAATCAAGAGAGGGGGTCTAGAAATGGCCATAGCACATGCATGAGAAAACTGACCCACTCAGGATTGCAACCAAGTCTTTATCTTTCCCAAAACAGTGCTGGAGCCAATTCAGCCACAAACAAAACAGTCCTGCAATCTGACTTTTGACCAACGACTTACTTGCTTCTGAAATGTCTATTTATTTTGGCTTCATGACTTAACAGGAATCGTGTGAGGTAAAATGACATGAATCACTTAAGGTCTTTTAGATGGTGAGGTACCAGGTTTGACAAGGAAAATGAAACAAACTGCACAGACAGGCCCAAGGCATGAACATGCCCGCATGCATATACACACATATGCACAGAAGTAACAAAGCTGATTCTTAGAGTTCTATGTGCTTTACTACCTTACGGCAAGTATTTGGAATAAGTCAAAGGAAGATTTAGTAATCCTGGAGGACTTGCCACTCAAAGTGTGGTCCCAGACCAGTCGCTTGTGGGAGCTGCTTAAACATGCAGAATCTTAGGCCCCACCCCTGCATTTCACCAAGACTCCAGGGGATTTCTGAAAAGCTGGTTAGAAATGTGGGGTTCTGGGTTCCACCTCCGTGAATCTTCTCTAAAGTACCCCCTGGCCTAGAAGTTTTAAGTTACTTTAAAATGTTCATATAAAAATGTGAAATTTCATATCCATAGAATTCCTGTGATAGCAGTAATTGCTTCTGGAAGAGAGTTCTGGGAAAGGGAAACTTTCATGTCCTATTCTTTGTATGGCTTGAATTTTTTCTTATTATGTGCCCAGATGATCTTCACCATGGTAAAGTAATCATAAGCCATTTCTAACTATCACATTTCAATAGAACATTATAATTTGCAAAGTACTTTCATATACATGATTTCACAAATACTCTAAACATTCTTACCAAGAAGTGATACATTCAGATGTCCCTATCTTACAGATGAAGAGGTTGAAGTATAGTAACAAAGATTATAAAGAAACACTGAAAATTAGAGCCAAAAATAGGAAATAGGACCCAAGTATTTGAAATGTCTTTATTATGAAAAATTTCAAACATTTACAAAGCAAACATATTATAATGGACCCTCATGTACCCATCACTCCTCACCCCTACTCCATTTTATATATATATATATATATATATATATATATATATATACACACATATATGTATATACATGTATATATTTTTAAGGTAAAATTTACGTACATTGAAATGCACAAATCTTATCAGGATCCCTTTCCTCCCTTAATTCCTATCTTGTTTGGCAAAAATCTGGCTCTATTGCCTCCCAAATGTAAATGCTATTGACGGATTTCCTGCTGTTTCCTATACCAAGTTGAATCATCCTTCCCCCAATTTAGGTTTGGCTAGAAGAAGAGGAATGTCTTTGTTCTCAGTCGGAAAGCATCTGGGATATCAAGTCTGGTTGCTGCATTGTGATCCACTCACAAGTGAAACCCAGGCATGCCCCCTTCAAACTGTCCTCTTGGCCAATAGTCAAGAGTCTGCTTCCAAAATGGAAGCACAGAGCCCCTGAGCCATGCTCCACCCCCCAGCCAGCCCTGCACCCCACCTGGGCGCTCACCATTCTGAGTCGGCTATTTGGGCGGTCATAACTACAGTCAATGTTCATTGATTTAGTCCTACTATGTGCTAGGCATTGTCTATACTTGATTTCATCTCAAAGAGATCTGAACTCATAAGACTCCCCATCTCCCTTGAAAAATTAGAAAAGAAAATATAAACGTGTCTTCCATCTCATTGCAGGAGATGAGTCAGCAGAACAGGAAGTTCTCCTTGCACAAGCCCTTCTGATCTCGTGGGTTGGGTGTGTGTGGTATCGAGGGCGGGCTGGGAAGGGAACCGGCTTCTCTCCTGGAACCACTTTGAAAGGTGAACAATGCAATTTGGCTGGTGAATTTAGAAGTGTTGACACACACCTTGCCAATTAGAATCGTCCCAACATGTTTTGGGGAAAGCTCAGCTGCTTCCAAATAAGGAACAGGGCAAATAAGGAAACTCATTGTTGCCAAAAGTGAGGACTTCAGAATGCGAGAGGCTGTGAAACTCAAGGTGCACCTGTGCGGCAAACCGAGTTCTCAGGGCTGTTTGAGGAAAGAAGTGATTTAAGGCGGGGTTCAAGGAAGGCACTTCAATGCCACAAAAGCCCTAGTGGTGCAATTATGCACATGCAGTGAATTACAGAACGAAGAACGGTGGGCTTTGGACATGTCTGCATGAGGAAACCACCTCTGGCCCAATCTCTGACTACGTTGCAAAGTGCGCTGAGGGCACTCAAGTTCTCATCTGGGTTCCCCTCCTAACCAGCTGCGAGACTTGGAATAAGTCATTTTATCTCTGTGGGCCCCAGTTTTCTCATCTGCAGAAAGACAAGTTAAACACGATAAGCTCTTCAGTTTCTAAATACTGTAGCCCCATTACAAACTCCAACGGGTTTGGCATGAACTCCACTTTGTCCTTCCATTTCTTTTCCAATGAGACAATGAGGGAGAAATAGCTGAGTATGGCTGTGAGCGAAACCAGGACTCTTAAAAAAATAACTATGCTGTGGGAATCAGGCACTGGGTGTTTGTGTGTGTGTGTGTGTGTGTGTGTGTGTGTGTGTGTACACATTTCTGTTGGGCGGGGCTGTGTAAGGGGAAAAAGCATTTAGCCAGCTCTAAATGTTTCAGCTTTGCAGAAAAATAGACGCAGCAAAGACTGAGGAGTGAAATTTTGCATATGAGAAGGAGGTGGGGGAGGAGTAAATGTGCTGAGATTCCAGCACTGAATTAAAATAAGGATGAAGACGCAGTTAGAAGGGTAGGCTGAGAGTGAGCCAAGAAATAAAAATATGCTGGGGCTTTTAAAAAGGGTGTAGCCAGAGCCAGTTAAATCCTACTCTTCCACTCCGACTGGCCTTCCCCCTCACCCCACCCGGACCCATTCTAAATTCTTTCAAGGCTCAGATCCCTTCCCCTCCTCCCACGCAGAGAAATGATATAGGAGCCGGGAGGAAGTGACACATTTTCCTGCCTGAATGGAGCAGGCCCCTGCAGCAGCCTCTCGCATTCGTCAGCAATCTTATCTCACCCCGGCCGTCGCAGGCGCCTGGTTCCTCAAACAATGCTTTCCTCTGGCTGAACCCTGGGTGATGACTAGAATGCCTAGGAAAGCTCCCTACTCAGAGGTTCAGGGCTCCCGTGCATTGTTCAAGATCCTTTCGAATGCAACTTCCAGTCAATAAAGAAACGCAAAGGGTAGCACTTAGAGCTCTGTTAGATCAGCGAAAGGGGGCTGAATACAACCTCTGCACCTCGTGAAGTGTAGGACCCTTGGGAGGTGCAGTAGGAGAATCCCAAGATTGGCAGTTCTTGAGTCCTGAGTTTGCATGCCAGCTCTCTCACTTACTAGCTGTGTGACCTTGGCAAGTTACCCAGCCTCTCTGAGCCTCTGTATCTTCTGCTATAAAAGGAAGAGGTATTGGTAATAACTGCCTTGAAGGTTCCCACATGGATTTAATAAGGTAGTAGATATGAAGTGCCTGGAGTATTGTAGATATGTAAAGAAGTCCCTTCCATCTTGGACCACCTCCACCCCAACCTGTCCAACCCACTACTATTTGCCTACCCCTTAATGGCACTTTTTGTCATTACCTCATCAGCTTAGCACTTAATTTCATGTGGTTGTTGTAGTTTAATCATACGGGCTTCATTCCCTCAGTGACAACAAAAATGTAAATCAGCATTCCAGCCTAACATCTCATTAATAGTTCTCAAATGACTAACTAAATGTTGTACTAACGGGATAATAAAATGGAGGAAGAGTGAGGTTAAAAACATCATAGGCAAAAATGGCCTCTAGTCCTTCCTGTTCCCACTACAGTTTTTGTCTTGCTGTGTGTATACTTCTACTACATCGGACTTAACTCATTGTCTTGTTATTATGTTTCCCTATGTATTTCTCACCACACTATCAGCTCCTGGAAGGCAGGACAATGCCTCTTTTTGTATGTCCAGAAGTTAGCCTAACAAAATACATTGTAGGTACATAACGATTGTTTAATGAATTACTTTGGAGAAGCCATTGAACCAGTAGATGTTGGCCTATTCTGTTGACTGATGTTCTTCTGTACATGGAATAGTGTCTGGCACATAGTAGGTACTCAATAGACAAGTGTTGAATGAATGCCTTGGGACCTCCCTGGGTGTCCATTACTCATCTGTATGAGATTGGTTCATTGGGGTCAGTGGACTGAATTAGTGGTTCTCAAATCGTGGTTTTCCAATGGCCACAGCAGAATTATGCCAGGATTTTAAAAGATAAAGATTGCTGGACTCCATTCAGTCAGTCTGAGCTAGGACCTATAAATTTGTACAAGAGAAAGAGAGAGAAGCTTTCCAGTTGGTTCTGGTATTGGACAAAATGTAGAACTCACTATCCCAGACATTTCTAACAGTACTCAAATACCATAATTTGATGTATCATTTTGACTGTTTTCAAAAGATGGCAGACCATCAAAGTGGTTTACTAGGCTGACATAATGTGAATATTCAGAGCTTTATTTAAACAAACAGTACCTCAGGAGGATCAGTAATCATGCACCATTTAAAATGATTTATTTTTTATTGTTATAATTTTTTTTTAATATAGAAGAAAGTTTATTACATCTTTTTTTAAAAAAATTTTATTGGGGAAGGGGAACAGGACTTTATTGGGGAACAGTGTGTACTTCCAGGCCTTTTTTCCAAGTCAAGTTGTTGTCCTTTCAGTCTTAGTTGTGGAGGGCACAGCTCAGCTCCAGGTCCAGATGCCGTTTTCTAGTTGCAGGGGGCGCAGCCCACCATCCCTTGCGGGACTCGAGGAATCGAACTGGCAACCTTGTGGTTGAGAGCCCACTGGGAATTGAACCGGCAGCCTTTGGGGTTTCGGAGCATGGAACTCTAACTGCCTGAGCCACCTGGCCGGCCTGATTTATTTTTTTTTAAATCATGTATTTAGTAGAGTTAGAGGGGAACATTTTTTAAAGAAATAAATACATATTGCATATGTCTTTATGTTCAAATAAGAGAGTTATGACTTTTTCCCCCCTAAATTTCTGAACCAGACAACTTCTTAGGATGCAGATAGCATAGTTTCAAATTTAAGTAAAAATAAACTGTTCCAGGTTAACAACTCGATGTCATCCATTATTCAGGCAACTGTCAGCTGGCTGCCTTCAAGGGTAGGATAGGACCTGAATAAAGTTACACCTCAACCTTATGTGCATGTACCACAAAATGCTAAAGGTACCAGGGATACAAGCACCAGGAAGCATTTTGTATTTCTTCACGGGCACTCTCTACTTTGGTGGTAGCACGAGCAATTTGCATTTCACCAATCAGGTTAAGAAAACCTGCATTAAGCTGCTGAGATTGTTCAACTTTACTTCAGTGGTGATTGAATACTACACCTTTTAGTTTGATGTCCCAGGTAGCCAGCCACTCAGCTGGCTCGTTAGTCCTCTTCACATTTGAGACATGTTAATCAGATGACAAAAGATCACTTCTAGGCCTCACAAATATTTTTTTCTCCCTCTCCCCAGTCAATGTTTTGGACTTCATCTGTTATATAACTGGATGAGGTCGGAGGCAGAGGAGGAAAGCGGGTCTATTTTGAACTGGATCAAATTCCCTCCCACTCAGTAGTCAAGGCATCTGTTAAGAAGCCAAGTAACTGGGAGGAAGAGTCCAGAGGAGTCCTGGAAATTCAGTATCTCTTAGCAGGGCAGTCAAGAGGAGGAGTCAGAAGCATGTGCACAAACAGACACAGAGCCTGTGAGCAGATACCGTGTCACACACGATAGTGACAGTCAAGTGCGGATGGGACAATGAAGGTGCTGTGATCACCCGTTGAATTCTACCAGTGTGTTTGTAGTTATTCTTTATTTCTCTTGTCTATGTTGATGAAAAATGTTGCTGTTTTTACATTGTCCATGAAGAACAAAAAGCTTATGCCGTTGCTCAACACAGAGGCCATTCTGTGTCAACTTTTGACTGTTCTCTCATGTTTCTGACTCAGAAACACTCAACTCCTCTGGGATGGTGAGGGTGTCACATGTCTGCCTTTCCATTCCCACAGGCTTTGTCTATGTCACTATGTGACTTCTGGTGCCAACACAGGCAGACAAGATCAGAAATATGGTTGCATGTTCCCCCAAGACGTTCTGGTTGGTGACAGAAGAAAGCATATCCTTCAACACTGCTGCCTACAGGGGTTCTGGGGAGAGGCCTCCTGGTGAGTCGCTGGCAAAGCAAGTGCATGCCATTGGTTTGCAGAAGAAAGC
The DNA here is from genome assembly GCF_964194185.1 of Rhinolophus hipposideros. Lineage (NCBI taxonomy): Eukaryota > Metazoa > Chordata > Mammalia > Chiroptera > Rhinolophidae > Rhinolophus > Rhinolophus hipposideros. The sequence goes on along the minus strand of NC_138062.1, from coordinate 40,825,791 downwards.
TCGAGATTTAACAGTGATATTCTGAACTGCAAAGCGTTGGCTGACCAAGCAAAGTGAAAGAGACATGCACAAATACCCTAACACTTTCCATCAATGTTTAGGATCTGGAGTGACATGATGGAGGTCACAGACATTTTGGATTTGGCCATAGAGTTGATTTCTCTGAAAGGACCAGAAGCCTACTCTGAGGACATCCGAGTTCTTCCTCTTCTGAGATCCAAAGCTGCAAAGCACATCTCTAAGCATGACCTGAAGGAGGTAGTTCCTATGGTAACCAGCAAAACTTGTATTTAGCATGGAATCATTCATGGAGTGTCAGCTGACGGGGGGTGGTATAAAATGGCACGTATTCACGACTGTTTTTAGACTTTCTGCAGAGAGATTCAGCCCAATGACAAAGAAGACTGGGGATGACTCCTCCACATAAAACCAAAGCAGCCTGCTTGCCATCTTCAAGGGGAGTAACTGCTCTGCCTTCAGAAACTTGTCTCCCATGAGCATTGAGGAGAGAGGTCTCGTTCTCAGCAGCTACTTTTAAGGGAGTAGAAACTCTTGGTAAATAAACAGAACTAGAGCACATTTCATTGCATCATACTCCAGTTCCCTTAACTGTAGTATTGTCATTCTAATACATCCAATTGTATTATTGTCACCCTAAATTCCTAGGCCAGTAATAATGTTACTCAAGATGAAAAGCAGCACCTGCTTTTGCGGCAGTGGAAGTTTTCCCAAACATTTATTACTAATTGTCCAATCAGTCCTCTTATTTGTGCGACACTTAATGAAGGATGAACCCTGGAGTCAGACTGCCTGGGTTCAAATCTCAATTCTGCCGCTTATTACCTGAGAGACCTGATCGAGTTCTTTACGCTCTCCGTGCTTCTGTTTTCTTGCATATAAAATGACAGTGATAGTACCTACCTCCTAGTGTTGTTGTGAGGCACAAATGAGTTAATATATGTCCACGGCTTATGGCATTGCTAGTGAGTGCAAGGTAAATACTTGTTTATTCTGTTGCTGTTGTCATTCCCTTCTGAAAACACCCTATTCACTTAGTACCAAGAGCAAAACTGGCCATTCGGATGCTTCACATGACACACCTGCAGGACAAAATGGGTAGTATTAATCCCATTTCATCAGAGCTGGGGCATAATGAAAATACAATACTCTGTTGTGAGTGATACTGTTTTAACCAGGGGTACTGATTCCCAGGGACTAATCTTAAAGGGCCAGTATTCTGCTAGTATGAGGATATTTGCTATCCCAAATAAATTTTCTCATAGGATCTTTTACTTTCCAATAAATTAGTGGTTCTTAACATTTTGGGTCATGGACTCCTTTAAAAATCTGATGAAAACTATGGACCCTATGCCTGGGACAGTGCACATTCATATATGCATAGAATAGTTTGTATGCACTATCATGGGGTTTGCTGATCTCAAGTGAGGAATGATTCCCCTGCTATGGACATGGGAGAATTAGAAAAAGAAGATTCTGGAATGGATCTTTTTGCCAAAATTCTTTGAGGCTCGTCTCCATGGTGACTGTTTCAAATGCCAAGTTCCAGGGCCACACGTTCATAAGATGAACTTCAGGAATCCAATTATTTTTGCCATTATATTTTTAACTTCTCCTCTTGCCATGGTTCTCAGCTTTGGCCATATGTAAGAGACACATGTGGAGCTTTTAAAAATCCCATTGTGTGCCCAAGCCATACCCCAGATCAATTAAATCAGAATTTCTGGAGTGTGGGAGCAAGGCATCAATTCTGTTTAAAGTTCCCAGATGATTCAGAGGTTCAAGGTTGAGCAGCACTGCTCTCTCTACTGGCTCTCCATAATCAAGAGAATAATTCAGTTAATCTGGGCATTCCAGCCCCTTACAAACCTTGTATTTTCCCTTCTCTGTCTTTTCTGTGTGGGGTATAACATTTTCCCCTTTAAGCTGATAGTTGGCTTTCACCTCATGTCATGCAGTATGTCACTAAGAAATGTATTGTTCAATTACCACTTAAAGACTTCATTTAACTCAGAGGTTCTGATGGGGAGGAAAAGAAGCAAAAGTAAAAACAAAGCTTCTCTGGATTATTAAATGCCATCTAATCTCCTGAGTATGCTTTACCGAAAATGCAGAAGACAAAGAGGAGGTGATGACCAAAAAATTTTTTTTAAAAGCTGATTTTAAAGAGGTAGATGACTCAGTGAAATCTGCATGAGTGAAGAAGTCCACAGATGAGGCAGAAATATATGAAGAGCGACGTTTCTTTCATTGTAGGAAGTGAAGGGTAAGGTGAAGACTGAGTAGGTGAGATTGAGTAGAGAGAGAGAAAAAAAAACGTTATTTTTCTATAGAGTATAATTTTAGAGCTAGAAGAGACCACTGAGGGACGTGAGTGCTAGTTCTTTCTCTTTTTTTTTGCAGGTTATCTAAAGAATCTTTCCTGTTGTATTTCTCTTTGTATTGTACTGTGGTATATTGTTGTCTTGCATTAGTTTTCCTTTTGCCCTGGTCTTTACTTCTATTTTCTCTCTCCAGTGTCACCCACTTTAATATACATTTTATGTATATATATATATATGTGTATATATATATATATATTATATATATGTATATGATATATATTTTTAGTTGTATTAAATTTATTGGGGTGACATTAGTTAATAAAATTATATAGGTTTCAAGTGGACAACTCTATAATATATCAGCTGCATATTGCCTTGTGTGTTTACCACCTGAAGTCATATCTCCTTCTGTCACCATATATTTGACCCTCTTTACCCTCTTCGTCTTCTTCCCACTCCCTCCCCCTCTGGTAACCACCATACTGTTGTCTGTGTCTATGAGTTTTTGTTTGTTTCTTTGTCTTGTTCCTTTGTTGCTTTCAGTTTTATATCCCATATATGAGTGAAATCATATGGTTCTTGATTTTTTCTTTCTAACTTATTTTACTTAGCATGACATTCTCAAGATCTATCCATGTTGTCGCAAATGACAGCATTTCATCTTTTCTTACGGCTGAGGAGTATTCCATTGTGTATGTATATATATATCACATCTTCTTTATCCAATCATCTATCAAAGGACACTTCAGTGGTTTCCATGTCTCAGCCACCTATTTCTTTCATTTTATAGAGGAGAAAACAACCAGGTTGATGATGTCCCACCCTGACGTCTCAGCTGGTAGTGGCAAGGTCAGGAATGGGCCCAAGTCCCTGTTCCCTCATCCTTCGTCATGCCAGGCTGACTGGGGCAACTCTGGCCAAGAGAAACCAGGTGAGCAGAGGAAGCTAATGTAACTCATTGATAAAGTGACCACATACTTGCTCGTTTAAACTTAGACACTTCTCAGAGTACAAGGGGACAACAGGCAAACCTGGACTTATTTCCCTCTAAAACCCATTTGCTATCTTCTTTGTATCACGTTATCAATAATTCTACCATCAATAATAGTTCTATGTGGTCCGTGGTTTTTAGAAGCTTTTCAACTCATCTGCCAGCCCTTCCAGTTGAAAATGCCGAGTTGTCAATCAAAAGAAAAGTTGTCCATTCTAACTCTGTCACTTCTCTTTTTCCTATCTGTCATCTGGATCCTACCGTTCCCCCAGGGTAACACGGGCTCTTGAGAGAACATTTCACAAACACGCCTGCCATGGTAGTAAGGCCTCAGATGTGTGTCCTACACGTCGCTCTCCACTTCCTTTCTTATGGAGTTACTGTGTATGAAACCTACACTCTGTAGGGAGCCTCTCTGACTTCTTTCTTTCCCAGAGATGTAGTGTTGCTTTCCAGGCCAGTGCACTATTTCTCCTTTCAGTAGGTTTCCTTTTTGAGAAGGCAATGCTTTGATTTTTCTGTGACTTTCTTGCTTGTTAAAAGACAGATCTTCCCTCTTTCCAGATTAGGTCCTCTTAGGGCTGGATTTAAATATCTGCCAAATATTGCTCAGCGACGACAATGGCACCTTTCGTCAGTCTACTGCAGGTGCTGCTCTCATGTTCCTATGTTCAAAATGTATTCTTTTGGAATCTTCCAAGAACAGAGTGTCATTTCCTTACAGGAGTGGAACGCTGCCTCCAAATGGACTAATTACATGTCTCTCCTGCAGGTTTTTTTCCCAAAGAAGTCTAAGGTAGTTACCAGACTAGGAGATTCTTGGTAAGCTCTTTATGATCTCTCTGCACTGATATGCAATGAATTCCTGTTAAAAACTCTTGAGATTGGCTTTCTTGGACTCCTTTTTAATCAAGATTGGGACCCATCAGGAGCTAGAATCAGTCGACGTTACACAATCCCTCTAAAATCTGCAGATTTCAGTTATCAGTACTTCAGTGTCCACCCAACTGTTGCTGCATCAGTTTCACCTAACATAGCAGCTGGTTAGTTCAATTATCTTAATTTAGTGGCTTACCAACAATAGGTACCCTTCAGTCAGTCTGCTGTTATGTAGACTTTTGCTGTATGGAAGACACTTCAGCCCATGTATTCTTGGATGTGGCAAGACTTTAGCTGTGGCACAGTCTTCAAACTTTGTTGGAGCTCGCACTGCCTTATCATGTTGCATTGGTTTTTATTAGCCTCTCTCTCCAGGCACAAAGCAGTATTTTCTCGTGGATGAGTTACTCAGGGCCATGGAGCCCAGAGTGAATAAAGAGGTTAGATTGCGGAGGTGGGTACCAGTGCTGGACGGAAATCCTTAGGTTGGAAATGACTCTGCAGGTAACACAGGTGGGACAGTCAATAGCATGCTCATGTGACTTTCAAAAGAATCACACATTTTTTTCATTTTGCCACTTGGTGGGGGTTGTGAACTTTGCTGGGGTGGAGGTTGGATGGTGGAGGTAGGTGCTTCAAATAGCATTTGCAGAGTGGTGTCTCGTCTAATTTCCCTTCCTGAAAGCAATTTTGAAGTTAAACTTTTGTTGTAGCCTTATTGCCTTCCAGATTAAGTTATTAAATTTAAATTTGTATTGCAAAGCTACTAACATACCATGTCAGAGAGGTTTTTGCATGTCTATTAAGTGTAAGCCACATTTGATTCATTGTTTTCAATTTTCTCTGAAGCCATCTTCAAGTGTTTGTGGAAGCTTCCATAACCTTTTTTTTTAGGGGGGGGAATGGGGAATCTTTTCTAAAGATGAGGGGTTCAGTTATACCAGGACCTTGTAGGTGAGTGTACATATTTTATACCCAAGGAATTTTTACTCGGACAGTTATAGTTTGATTATTTTTAAAGTGTGTGTGTTTGAGGACATCTCTTCTGCAAATACTCTGGATCACAGTACAGTAAAGATAAACAGTAGAGAAATAATCAGCTTGGTGGCATAATGGAAAGAACATTAAATTGAGAGCCAAAAAAAGTGGCTCCCAGCACTAGCTCCCAGTTTCTCCACTAACTAACTGGGTGACCTCAAGCAAGCTACCAGCATTTAATAACAAATGCCTTAACCTCTTAGAACCCCAGTGTTTTCACTTATCTTATGAACATCTTTGAGATAATATACACGATACACAAAGCTAATGTACTGTCCCAATGCGGAATATTATTGTTTATTTTGTTGTCATGAATAACAATATTTTGCCATTTGAGATTTGAAACCTGAAATATGGTAAAAACTAAAGTGAACAAGTCAATGACTCACTCAAAAATTTGGAGGGTGAAACACAAAAAGAACTGCATTGGCACCCCTTTGCCCCATACACTTCAGAGGGTCTCAGTGCTTAAGGCAAACTCAATGTTGGATCGGGGTTCGAATTCAGAAGTGCTACGGTTGAGATAGGACATTGTGAATGAAGTGTGTGTCAATATGAAAAGTTATTTTCAGGTCATTAAGTGACAAACTGTTGCTCTGAGGAGCTTAAAAGCAACATGGACTGGACTTGGATATAGTATTAGGTTGGTGCAAAAGTCATTGCAGTTTAAAAGGTTGAAAATCATTGTAAAAACCACAATCACCTTTGCACCAACCTAATACAATAGGATTCAGTAACTACTGTAATATTAGAGGACCCCTAGGTTCTTGAATGTATCCGACCCGATAGCTAGTGCAAAACTGATAAATAGAAGGTCCGGTGGAGGCACGTCAAAAGACCTAGTGTTAGGGTTGGGGGTCCATGGCTAAGATTGTGTGTAGGGAGGGAAATGTGTGTAAGTAAGGGCTCATGGAAGTACTGTTTTATCAGTGTTGTCAACGAGTTGTCAAAGAGTTCATTGAAATAGTGTAGGACAGTGCAGAATCTCCAGCCAAGGGGCTTGGAAGGACCATTAGCACTAAAGAGTTTCTCATGACTTGCTACAGAATGTCCTAAGCTAGATATGGACAGGGAGTGGATAATGGCAAGATACAATAAGCCCAATGTAATGGACGTCCAAAAGGAGGTAAAAGCACAAAAGCTTAAGTAAGTCCTAACCTCCATTATCAAATATTGGGGCAGAGTTGTGGACCAACTGCTGGGGGAAATATGGGAGCAATACTAGCTGGCAGTATGGTCAGAAATGAATAAGTAACAGCTTTAAGCACGTCCAGGTCAATCTTTATTGCAACTCAAAAACAACCTTACTTTGCAAGTATAGATTTCTTTTGATGTTGGTTGGTTGGTCTTCATTCATGACTACACGTATTCTAATATCACTATTTTGTCATCTCAGTAGAAAAAAAGGTTCACATCCAATGTGCAGGCATATGTTCGCAAGCATTCTGAAATTGGAATTTTAAAATGAAAAGTTCAGACTCATGGAAATGAGGGTCATCACAACTGGAATGTGTCAATGGGAAAACATACTTTAGGGTAAAAATATATTGATTAGGAAAGGAAGCAGAGTGTAACCATAGGACGGAGGTTTACTTAGTGGACGTCAATGAATTCATGGGCAGTGACGTGCTGGCAAATGTTTAACAACCAGCTTTTTAGCGGGGTGGTGGGGAGCCCTGATTTCTAACATTTGATGATTACTAAGGTGTAAATATTCCCATCATGACCAATTTCCACCACACAGATGCAACACATGTAAAGAACCCCAAGAACATAGAAAATAGGAAAATGTAGTAAAATAGTTATGAGTGATGAGATTTGAGTATTTTTTTTCCTTTTTGTTTTTGTATTAGTTTCAGGTATACAAAGCAACATAATAATTAGACATTTACACCCCTCACAAAGTGATAAGGCCCCCCAAGTCTACTACCCATCTGACATCGTACATAATTATTACAATACCATTGACTATATTCCCTATGCTGTACTTTACATCCCATGATTATATATATATATATATACATACATATATAGTATATATATATTATATATAGTATGTTTAGTATGTATACTAAACATAGTATGTTCAGTACTATATATTATGTATAGTATGTTTCTGTGTATATATATATATATATATATATAGATACAATTATACATGATTATAGTTGACATTTAATATTATTCTACATCAGCTTCAAGTGTACAGCAGTAATCAGGCATCTACACAATCTATGAAGTGATCCATCCCCCTGATAAGTCCAGTACCCATTGGACACCTTATATAATCTTTGCAACATTATTGATTATAATCCCCATACTGTATTTCACATCTCCGTGACTATTTTGTGACTACAAATTTGTACTTTCTAATCCCTCCACCTTCTCACCCATCCCCAACCCCCCTCCATCTGGCAACCATTAGTTTTTTTGTCTGTATCTCTGAGTCTTTCTGTTTTATTTGCTCATTTATTCTGTTCTTTAGATTCCACATTTAAGTGAGGTCACATGGTATTTGTCTTTCTCAGTCTTACTTATTTCACTTAGCATAATATTCTCTAGGTCCATCCATATTGTTGCAAATGGTAAGATTTCATTCTTTTTTATATTATTTTTAAATAAGTATTTTATATTTTTTATTATTATATATTTTTATAAATATTTCATATTATTTTTATAAATATTTTTTATGTTATACTCCATTGTGAAAATGTATTATACCACAATTTCATTATCCAATCGTCTATTAATGGGCATTTCAGTTGTTTCCGTACCTCGGCTATTGTGAATAGCTCTGCAGTGAACATAGGGGTGCACATACTTTTTTGAATTAGTGTTTTGGATTTCTTTGGATAAAAATCCAGGAGTGGAATTGCTGGGTCATAAGATAGTTCTATTTTTAATTTTTTTGAGGACCTTCCATACTGTTTTCCATTGTGGCTGCATCAATTTGCAATTGATATTTGAGTATTTATTAGCTTTGTTCGTAACAGAAATAATTTAGTTATAAATTTAGATATTTAATTTTTAATAATGGTTATTTTTTAACAACCAGCTGACAAAATTCCTGAAAACCTCACAATTGGCTCTTGAGAGCCAATATGAGCTGGCTCCAGCACTCCACTGCCTATGAATGAAAACAGAGCATCTTTAGGGAAAGATAAAATGAGAAAGTAATAGCAGTGAAATATGTTTTTATTTGTGAATATGATATGGAGAAATGTGGGTTTAGATCTTTCTTCATTTAAGTTAATACTTCAATATAGAATGGAAGTTTGAACACTGGAGGGCATGTTGAATAGGGAATTTAAGTATTCTTTGTGAGAATTGGTCTAGTTAGTGTCTCAAGTTCCTTGCAACCTAGAACCTATATATTTCTGTTATTTAGGCATAAGACACAAACCTGTGTCATAGCTAAACTCAAATGCCACCTAAAAAATATGCAGTGTGGAAGTAGACTCATGCTTTAAACAAATAGGCTATTTGGATAATAGTTTGTCTACCTTACAGGTCATTTATGGTCACTTACTAAGAATACTGAAAACAGAATTCAGAGATAATGTTTAATTTCATAAAGTTTGCATTTTATATCAAAGAGTTATTTAGATTATATATTTATAGACTGACTATCCCTCCCATGAAAGCATAAAACGTGATTTTTTGTTGCAATTTACAAACAGAAGGTAAGGGCACGAATTTATTAATCTTTCCTTCTTCTTTAAATATACACACTGTTAAAAGGCCAAAACAAAATGTTTCTCTGTTTTATGGTCAAACCATGGATTAAATCACATCTGTGTATACAGTTATAATTGGCTACAACTTTTACTTCAATGTGGAAAATCTATAACATAGATTTTATCATCATGCTGTAATACAAGTATAAGGATGGAATATTAATATTAAGCTTATTCTTTCCCTTCATATATGTTGATTATAGAATATTTGGAGAAGCTCAAATGTCAAAGGAGAAAAAATTAGCTGTTGTGTCACTGCTCAGGGACATTTCTGGGAACACCTTGGTACATTTCCTTCCTGTCTTTTTTGACTCTACATATATTGTGTTTGTTTTTGTATGTACTTGTGATCATATTGCATCTGCATTTTTGTATCCTGCTCCTGAAGCACAAGCAATTTCCTCTGTTTTTACAAAAGTTTGACTAATAATCCACCTGGTGGATTCACTGTCGTTTTTCTTAAACACCTGGTAATGTAGGATTTTTGGTGATTTGATGAGTTCTACACTTTGAATGTTGTTGTGTGAATTGTCATTATAGTCTAGATTTTACAGAGTTTTGGGAAGCTGCCTTCAGGCTAAATTTGTAGATATGAAGGAAGTATATAAAAATATACTTGAAATTTTCCCCTGTAAAGCCCTTGAATCTGCTCCATATCAGAAGGCATGGCTGTGGTGGGTTTACCAATATTGTAAACTGTATCGGTTTCTAATTAGGAACTTCTCCTTTTAACCTGGAGTTCACAGTCTTTCTTAGACACCCCTAGTTCTAATTTGTCTAGAGGAAAGAAGCATCTAAAGAGTGCCATTTCTCATTTAGTGTAGAAGAGGGTTGTTTTCATCTTAACTCCAAGGAAAAGAACAACTTGCAAGTAATTCTTCTCTCATTGTATAATATACTTTAAAAAGCTGTCTTGCAAAAAACCCAAGGGTGAGTCCCATTAGCTCCATTCTGCTGGTAAGATTGTGGGTGTTCTTGGTACTTCGCAGCTCAGCTTGTAAGTAGAACACCTGCAGGACTTATAGGCTCTGCAGGAGTTCACCAGGAAAACCCACAGTGAGTTTCCTCTTGGGTGTCTAAGCTGATCTCAGTTCTGCAGGGAGCTATTTGTTCATCTCACAAGTGGTCAGGTGTTGAAGTGCTGACTAGGGGCTCCCTTGAAAAAATGCTTTCATGGTAGAATGTGGATGAGGGAATGGTGTCCCATGGAATTCCCTTGGATAATATGTATTCAGGAATAAAGGACCAGTTGGATGCAAGTAGTTGAGATGAATCTATCTATAAGCAACTTACATCTTTAACCAACTATTGTCTAACAAATGTACATCAGGATGACCTAGATAATTTGCAAAACGTCTCCTTCTTCTAGGCATAAGAAGGGTGAGTGAAAACATTTATGATATGGCAAGCTTTAAGAAGCCAACATTCCACTGGTTTTCTTCCCACGCCAGAGATTTATTCATTCATCCATTAATCCAAAAAATTATGGGCTGGTGATACAGGGATGAATAAGAATATTTCCTACTCTCAAAGAATTCAGTCTAATAACAGACACATATTTAAATAATTTAAACATAACCTAGTAAGAGAGAAGTGCATCAGATTGTACGAGACTATTTAGGAAGGGCACCCAGTCCATTTTAAGGTGAGTAAGGAATGGGGGGGGGGCGGAATGAGCAAAGCCTTCCTGGAGGAAGTTACATCTGAATTGTTTTTTAAAGAACCTTTTACTGGCTGAGGAAGGAAAGAGGGATGGGCATGTGGGAATGTTGGAGCGGAGTGGTAACTGGATAGTGATTTTCCAGGCAGAGAGAAAGCATCAACCCAAGTGGAGGGAACACACAATGGAGACTCGTGTTCTGGCAGTGCTTGTTCAAACAAGCTTATTGGACATTTGTAAAAATGTCAAGTAGGCAGGTAGAGGTGTGTGTGTGTCTGCAATTTGGGGGTAAGGACAGAGCTAGAGATCTAGAATTTTCACTAATAAATTCATGGTATTTACATCTGTAAATATCTGGAAATACTATAAGAGGTTGCCCAAAAGAGTATGTGATCAGAGAAGGGGACCCAGGACAGAGGCCAGGGAGACAGATCACCCTAATATTTAGAGGATAGTCTGGGAGAAGGAGTCAGCAAAGAAAACTGAAAGGGGTGGCTAGAAAGGTTGGAAGGAAACCAATCGTGTGTCAAGGAAAAAAGGTCTCAGTAAGGATGGACTGATTAGTCATTTCAAATGCTTTTGGGAAGCAGACAAAACCAAAGAAATGACTGCTGGATTTGGTAACATGAAGATCATCGAAGACCTTGACAGAAACCATTTCAGTGAAGTGGTAGGGACAGAAGCCCTAGTACAGAGGATGGAGGCTAGAATGCAAGATAAGGAAGGGGAGATAGACAAGAGCAACCCTTGCCTTTATGCTGGGGGGGTATTCTGGCCTCTCTTCTTAAGAGCCATTCAGAAGAAAGGGAGGTGGCTTGTGGTCCACTGATATGACTGCTCAGGGTCAAAACGTGCCAGGTCGCGTGTACCTGGGCACCAGGATGCACAGATCTTCGATTATTACACCTTAGCTCACTTCATGACATGTAGTGCCCTCTAGACTGTATACAATGCTCTTAGAACAGCGCCCAGGACATTGTCAGTGCTCTATGAACTTTTGTTATAATTATCCCAGTTTCTAGGCAAGCTTTCTTGTCTTCTAAGAACACATCATTTATATAGACCAAATCATTTTTCAGGATGTGTGAAGATTCAAATCTTACACGTGGCAAAATTGAAGCATAAAAAAGAAAAATGATTTGCATATAGGGATGCCAGTTTTCAGCTGAACGATCTGTGTTGTCTCTCTCTCTCTCTCTCTCTTCCTCCCTCCCTCTTGCTCTCCCTCCCTCCTTCCTTCCCTCCCTCCCTCCCTCTGAGTTCTGGTTAAGGTGGAGAGCCATCACTAGTGAAAAGGAAAATGAATAGTAAAGGCACATGCAGAGAAATAAATTTATGGAATCAACCAAAATAGAAGTAAATACAGCAAATAGAGAAGTGAAGTGTTGTACCTGTTTGTACAGGTAGCTGAAAGATGGCAGATACAGGGTGGATATTTAGTTTAGATTTGTTTATTGGCAAAGTGAGAAATATTAATGTAGAAATGGAGGAGTAATAACACAGTGGTGCAGTTGTTCCATGTGGAAGAATTCTGTATCTTGTGTTGTAATTGAACTCTTCTGGAGAGCAAGACTAAGGTAGAAAGTGGAAATGATGGACAGGAGGTAAATATTGTAAACTTCCCCTTGGTCTCCAAATGCCTTATCACTCTTTTCAGCCTTAAGGTCAAATTCTAAATCCTTTGCAGTGTTTTTTATGCCGAAAATTTGGATATCTATCTCATGGGATTATTGTGGAGATTAAGTGACATGTAGAGTGTACAGTAGTATACTGTGACTGCATCATTAATTCACCTTTCAATGAAGTGCACATGCCCTCTTGACTGACAACTAGTGTTTTCTGTTTATTTTTTTCCTTATACCTCTTCAATCTATTGAAGATGCTTTCAATACCAATTTAATGATAACCACAGCTAACAGTTATCATGCACTCACATTAAGTCATTTAATCTTCGAAACAACCCTAGAAGGTAGAATTGTTACCATTAGCTCATGTGTGGACTCAGCATTTGGCAGCCAGGTTTCAGAGCCCAGCTCTTAAACACCGTTTCTACACTTTCAGCTGGACAGAACTGGGCCAGTTTTCCAGCCATATTCTGCTACTAGCAAACTCAGTGTTCTGTTCAGTAACCACTCTTAACTGCTTTCAGTCGTCAAGGACTCTCGCCTCGGTTCCCGGGTCACCCAGATGGAACCATTCCAGCTACGTCCTTTTAAGTTCTGTGACCTTTCACCTTGGCTAAGCAGCGAGTTTGCACCACTGTCCCTTTTCTTCAGTGGCCTAAGGCTAACCCACAGGGTCACTATTGTAAGTAGCAATACTGGTATTCTCTAAAAAGACACAGGTCTGCACGACTCCCTCAGTGAGCACTTGAACTGCACAGCTGAGCGCGTCCCAGGGTAAGGACACTGTCACGAAGGCTTGGGACAGCGTGATGTGCAGCAGGGCCGCGGCTTAGACGGGGAGAGCCGGTACAGGGACCAGATCAGCAGCGTGCGTTCCCGGGCGCGGCACGGGCTAGCCACCTAGGACCCAGCAGCCGGGAGGGGGAGGAAGGGGCGGAGCCAGAAGCCTGCCCGGCAGCTCCCCCGCCCCTTCCCCTCGGCTCTCCGTCCCAGCTCTTGCCCCGCCCCGCCCTTCTGGCCCAGCCCGGCGGCTCCGCCCCCGATGACGTCACCGGCCAGGCCAGCCGGCGCCATTTTGAAAGTGGAGCCCCTGCCGCCGCCGCCGCCGTCGCTGTCGTAGCTGCCGCCGCCGCTGCTAAAGAAAGAGCAAGAGCGGGGAAGCACAAGAGTGAAATCCACCATCCTGCTGGCTGGTCTGCCCGCCCCTCCTTCCTTCTTCCCCGACCCCCGCCCCCTCCCCCCACAGGTGCCATCCGCCGCCATCCGCCCTCTCTACCCCCCCATCCCCAGGTGAGGGGGGTGAGTTCAGGAAGCAGAGACCCCGAGGAACCCAGCAGGGTCACCATTTGCAGCGCAACATGGCAGGTAAAGGAGAAATCACCCTCGGCCACTGACAAGGCACCGCTTCCTTCCTCCTCCCTCCATCACCCCCTAGCGACCGCCTCTGCCTCGCATAGAGCCACGGGGCGCCCCTTGGATTTCGGGGAATTGGTCGGGTGGGGTGGGTGCGGGTGGGGAGGGTTCCGGTGAGGCGAGTGGTCGCTGTGATACCGAAAGGGCTTTTCAAATGAGGGCTGGAACCTTGGCATGGATGGGGGTGGGGTGTGTGCCGGCGAGCCGGGGGGTGAAGGCGTGGGTGGGGCGGGGTGGGGGCGAGTGCAGATTTGTCCCCGCAGCTGGGGAGCCTGGTGTAACCTCTGCTCCCCCCACTTCCCCCGCCCCGGGCTTTTTGGCGGATCTTCCTTCATTTAATTACTATTTTTTTCCCCTGCTGCAAGCCTCCTTGAGTGTTTATACAAATATATTTTGCACTGAGAAGCAAGAGTGCTTTACAAGTTTAAAATGCAATCGGTACCTATGTGTATTTTTTTTCCCCCCACTGTGGGTACGTGTATTTTTGAGACTATAAACCTGATTCGTTTTGTCTCAAACCGTCTCCCTTTCGTTGCTTACCCTTTACGTCCAAAGAGTACAAGGTCTTGAATACAGCAAGTTGCATGAAAAATGTGATTTCAACTTTCCGTTGTGCATGTTAGCTTTTGTGCAGATGTCCTTTTCCCAAAAGGCATTCAGTCGAGTTCGTTAAAATAGTTGAGTTCAGTGATATAAATAGCCATGGGGAGAGAGATTTAGGGAAAAGCTTGGGATGGAGAGGGGATACGTAGAGAAAACCAGGTTGGAATATTTAGCAAGGAACGGAAGTGGAGGAAGAGCAAGATAATTGCTTTGAGGATTACTTTTGTACATTTTGCTGTTGCTGAGTATCCTTCATGTAGTAGAATCAATTCTAGGTCTGGATTCAGTTTCTTTATCCATTGATTCAGGACATTTCCTCCTCAAGTGCTTAGAAGTGAAATAGAAACATTCAGCGACTAAACCAATTTTCCGGGCTTCTTTCAATATTTAGATAGATGATTAAATCTTTGAAAAGTTAACATGTTGGGTTGACTTGTGGTTTGCTATAAACAAGTTTTGCTCTTTGGCCTTGTTGAATAATTAAGTGAAATTAATATTGTTTCACACAAGAGGACAAATTAGCAAAATTAATTCTCTGCAAGGTCCTCTGGAATCTGACGGATAAGGTGAAGGGAGGCAAAACAAGCTTCCTTTTGACAGTCTCTCCACCAGTATTTGTTTCTGCTTTTCCTCTCTGGAGCTAGTGATTTGCTGGGAATGAAATGCAAGAAATGGGTGGTGAGTGTTGTGTTTGCTGTATGTGCGCTTTGGTGATAGGGTTCCTATGAATCATTGCTCCTCAGGCAGGCAGTAATGTTCCTGAAGTTTTCTCCTCGTGCCATGTTTTATGGTAGTTGAACCTTATTGACTTTTCTGCAGGCTTTTTAAAGGAAAACACTCTTTAAAGGAAAACTCTCTAACTTTTGGTATTTGCTTTTTCCTGGTAGGTCGTGCTTGAATGTAAGGCTTTTACTGTATTTGAGGGAAAAGGATGTTTTAAACGCATGTATAGTGTTAATGCCAGTACATGGCCTTTAAATATTTTATATCCCAAATCTCTTTTTTTCTAAAGCAATACCAACTATTGGGGACTAGCCTTTTTCCAAATTAGTGCTCTGGGGTGGTGGTGATGTATGTGGGCAGTATGAGGCTATTAGTATCATGCCAACTATGGATATCATCTCAGTGTTGACCGGAGTAAACATGAACAGAGCTCAGTTTTAATTGGTATGTTTTCTTTTTTCTAGGAGCTGGAGGAGGGAATGATATTCAGTGGTGTTTTTCTCAGGTGAAAGGAGCAGTAGATGATGATGTAGCAGAAGGTAAGAAAGCATTTAATAATGCAAAATTTGAGTATAGAATGTTCAAAATCTTGATTACTGAAAATTTTCCTCGCAGATGAGTCTGTTAATAGTTTAAGAACATTTTGTATTGTCCAAGCAACGGAAGAACAATTTTAAAAGTTAACCTTTCTGGAAAATAGTCTTAAATTCTTCATTCTTTATGCCTCATTTTATTATTTTTTTTTCCTGAATTAAATGAAAGGAACAGTAGATTATAAATATAAAACCCATGAAAAGAAAAGTCTGAGGTCTGTATGATAAAGGTTTCCTTGCTATATAAATTTCACTCACAAATAAATGGTGATGCATTTTGACGTTTGCGTATAATTTTAGATAATTAAGCTGAAATAGGTGCATCAGCATTGAGCTCAGAAGCATCTTGACAGCATCTTTTATTTTTGAAGGAAGATTTTTAGTTTTTTTTGAACTTGCTATTTTGAGATTGTGGTGTTGATTGGCATATTCTGTGAAGAAATGCTGGTTCAAGTGATGCATTTTATCGTCTTGTAAGGATTAATTTACGTGGGTAAGAAAACAGTACTGTGGATATATTGCACGTCTTCTGAGGGGCTTGCTTATTCTTGTGCATTTAGAAGCTGGATTCGATCAGTTGAAATACTTAATTCTTAATTTTCCCCCAAAATTGTTTATTAGTGTATTTTAGAAGTTTAAAGTTTTGAAACTTTAGGGTTTTGCACTCATCTGAAATGGTCTTAGATGGAAGAGGTATTATTTCCCAAAAAGTAGTTGCACTATTTCATCATTCAGAAATATTACTTAAGGTTTGAACTTCAGTATTCTGTGTCTTGAATTACAGTAGGAATTTTCCAGCAAAACTCAGATAAATCAAAACATGTCCTTTTAATCTTTTAAAATTGTCTAGTGTGCAAGTTGATAAATCATCTTTCTCTAAATTGTATTATCTTCATATTAAGGCCCTATTTCTGACCTTGTAAGTAGGTTTTGTGTTTTTTTTGTTTGTTTGGTGTTTTTTTTTTGAGAATTTGTCCAGGTGATGATGGGATGATGGCCTTGTGTTAATAAGCCAGTCAAATGCTTGAATTTGCTTGTGTCAGTGTCATTTTTAATGAAATGTCTGATCGGACTTTCGTGAGTCCTGCAGGGAGCCAGCCAACTGGCATGCATCATACTTTACAGAGCACTCATGTTTCTTTTCTTTTGAATCCTCATCTGTTTTTTCAGATGAGAAACTGGAAGCTTGAAAGAAGTTAAGAGACTCAGTGATGGTCACAGAAATAGCAAATCAAGGTTTTCTGGTGAAGACTATGGTGTTTGATTTGTTTAGAGAAATAAATCCTAAGTTCAAGGGAGGAGTCATACGTTGTTCACTTTCTGACTCCTTTACCTATTGAATAGTAGGCGCTCAAATATTGGATCCTTAGCTCTGCTGTCGTGTAATACCACGTTATGAAAGTGCTATATACTTGAAAAACATTCGTTGGTTGATTTCCATTTACTCCTTTTTATCAGAGATCTGTTGGGGGCCTCCTAAACTTTGAGCACAGGCTGTGAGGTGTCTAGAACATAAACGGTGCTTTGAAGGAGTTCATAGTTTACTTGTTAAACAGTCGGCGGAAAGACCACATGGGTGTTTTTATTGTTTTGTTTTGTTTTGTTTTAATGGGAGAAAATGTCCAAAATTTATTACAGATGTTTATGAGGGGGTGCCATAAGAAAATGAGATGCATTGGGCAGTTGAGATTTGCATGCCATTTTGGACAAAGAAGACGGGGTCTGGGATTTCAAAGAGAAAGTAGGTAATTTACAGGTAGATGAGAGAGAGTGAACATGTGGTAAACAATTCTTGCTGAGCCTCTCAGAAGCAATGGTATACAGTCAAGTTCAACAAACAGGCTTTGCTAGATTTCTCTGTCTGCTGCATTTAGTTTATGTTAATATTAGGATGTGAAGGTGATGCTTGCTCCCTTCCTGGAAGCTGACTTCCCTTAGGCAAGTCAAGAGGGAGAGGATCAAAGGTTCTCTCTGAGTGTTTTCTAACAACCAACCCAAAGTCAATATCCCGAAAGGCGGATTTTGGAGTGGCAAAACTTTGGTCCCCTTCAGTCCTGCCTTTGAAAGTTGGACTAAAAAGTTGCACGTTCCAGAAGCTAAGTTGGTAGGTTGCTCCTTTTTCATTGAGTCAACCATTCAGTCCTGAGAATAGTCATTTCAGTGAAACCATGGTGCAGATGAGCTCCCAAATTAGGTACCTGG
The DNA here is from genome assembly GCF_964194185.1 of Rhinolophus hipposideros. NCBI lineage: Eukaryota > Metazoa > Chordata > Mammalia > Chiroptera > Rhinolophidae > Rhinolophus > Rhinolophus hipposideros. Next base: position 40,807,985 of record NC_138062.1, on the reverse strand, counting down.
ATTTGATTTCATCAGAAGACATTGATGATTCCAAATTTACCGAACTGAACCCAAATGACTGTGACACGTATCATGGATCAATTGGTAGTTCTCTTCTGCTAATATTTAGTAGCTGCATTTGCTGCTGATTTCATTAGTTTTCTTTTGAAGTTGATAAATATTTTTAACATACAGTGCATTTTTAGCATCTTAACATGCTGAAGCGTGGTATGTATATTTTAATAAAAATATGACTTATAGTACCTATGTTTATACAAATGTATTGAGTATGAAAAGCACCCAATTTTCAACTTACACTGGTTTGATTTGGGTATTTTTGCATATTATACTTTGCCTATCAGAGTCTATCATCTTTATTTTACTAAGGGAAAATTTGCTTTTCTGAAATAAAATAAGATTAATAGTTTTCCCCCTTGGTTTAGACTAACTCTAAGCAGGTGGCATCTAGCTCAACCTTTAGCTTAGCTTGTCTGTTTTCTGTAAATGATACATCCCAAGTCCTTTCCCATTAAAGGCTTCAAATTGTCTTTCCCCTCCTACATGTAGTTGGCTGTCATGGCATGCCATTTTTATTTCTGTAGTGTTTTAATCTTTCCACATATCCACTTTTACCTTAGTTCAGGTTCTCAGTATCTCTCATCAGGATTGCAGTAACTTCCAAAATGGTTCCCTGCTTCTTGTCTTATATTTTCTTCTAAGTTAACCTTAAATGCAGTCCCAGTGCTATTTTTCTCGTAAATCTTCAGTGGTCACTGTATCCACACGATTATGAATTGCTTTCATCTATCTCAGCCTAGAATATGAGACCTTTCCCCACTATGGCCCCTACTTCTTTATGTTTATTTACTAGTATGGCTTAAGATCCAGCTAAATGGATATTGTTCTTCTTCAAACAAGTCCTGCACACTCGTACTCTTGGGTTTTTATGTTTTGCTGTTCCCACCTTGGAATGCCTGACACTCCTCCCACAGATCTTTTCTTATCAGAGTCCTATTTATCCTTGAACTCATGCTTGTAACCCTTTTACTTATCTCCCATTTTGGGGAAATATTTTAAAAATATTCCTTCATAGCACTTTGTATCTATATTTAGTATCCCAAACCTCTACTGTGATACTGGAAGCTCTATGCCAACATTCTGTATAAAATGCTGTGTTAGAACAATGCCTGGCACACAGTAGGCATTCAGTATTTGTTGAATAAAGGAATGTAAATGTTACTATTACAATGTTATGAATGGGAAAGAGAACAGGCCAAAGAAAGGCTGATGGAGATATACTTCTGGCAATCATGAATTTATTTACTTGACAAGCTTTATAACTGGATTAATGAGATTACAGCTGTGTAATAGAAAAAAATGAGGAGACCTTGAGTTTTTATCCTAATGACAAACTCATGTATAATCACTTTGGCTAAGTACTCCTCTGGGTTCCAGTATGTTTAGCCTTAAGATGACAGGATTGGATTGGGTGGTTTCTATTGTTCTAATCTTGTTAATTCTTAAAGATATTTTAGAAAGAAACAGCCCAACATTATTTCTATATTAAATTAAACTGTTTGAGATGTTGGACACTCTGGGAGCCTTAGTTAAAAAATAAGTCTTCACTGTTACTCAAAGGTAAGACTTTTCATTTAATGTTAAGTAATTTTTTATGATTTTCATTATTTTAATGTAAGTATAATTTTCCTTATCTTTATATTTGATAATCTTAAACTTTCATAGGAAATTATTTTGGATTATGATTTTATTACATGAAGGCTGTTTTTATGAAACTTGGATCTAAATGCATTACAGCTTTTCAACACTTCACTTCCTGTTTATTTTTGGTAGGATTTAGACTTGTGGACTGGTACTTGGGGAAAAAACTTTTAATGGTAGAATCTAAATACTCCCCAAATAAGGGAATAAATAAAACTTTGAGAAACATAATCTTTGGGGTATCACATATCTAATGCTTTTAAATCCATATGTAATGCTACAATACAAACAATTTAAGATCATTTGTGTTCTGTGTTTCTTAGAGTAGTATGCATGTTAGATTTAGGCACGAGGGTCAATTAGTAGAAAAAATGGAAGAATCGTGTTTGCAGATTTCAAATATTAGCACATTAGCTATATTCCAAAACCTAATGACCCATAACAAAGGTCTTATTTAACATTTTTACCTTGTATCCCATGTGAAATTGCTCCTTTCCGTTAACACTAGCATTACTACTGATGAAAGTCTAGTACTTAGGCAGTACAATCACTTACGTAGTGAAAGTTTGCCCATTAAATATCATGAATGACTATGATTATCTGGTATTAGGCAGTATCCTCGTTTTTATTTAACATATCAATTTTTTTCTTATTGATAAAAAAATTATAAGAGGTAATTGGAAGAGTATTAGTTGACATTTTGTCTCAGGTTATTAAAATAAACAAAAATCCAAAATTAAACTTAGGTATTTCTTTTTCTTTTCTTTTTTTTTTTTTAAAGATTTTATTGGGGAAGGGGAACAGGACTTTTTTTTCCAAGTCAAGTTGTTGTCCTTTCAATTTTAGTTGTGGAGGGTGCCATTTAGCTTCAAGTTGTTGTCCTTTCAGTCTTAGTTGTGGAGGCTGCAGCTCAGCTCCAGGTCCAGTTGCCGTTGCTAGTTGCAGGGGGCGCAGCCCACCATCCTTTGCGGGAGTCAAACTGGCAACTGAGCCATCTGGGAGCTCGACGGTAGCTCAGCTCAAGGTGCCGTGTTCAATCTTAGTTGCAGGGGGCAGAGCCTCCCATCCCTGGTGAGACTCGAGGAATTGAATTGGCAACCTTGTGGTTGAGAGCCCACTGGCCCATGTGAGAATCGAACCGGCAGCCTTCGGAGTTAGGAGCATGGAGCTCCAACCACCTGAGCCACCGGGCCGGCTCAGGTATTTCTTAATACTATCTTTTAGTGAACTAAATCATAAAATCCTTGAAAATTGTGGAATAAACAGAATGATGAGAGGTTGTTTGAAGCAAATAATTTTATTAGTAAAAAGATTCCCATGTATTACGTATTTGTACACATATATTGCCTAGTTTAGTTGCAGGAAGAAAGTTGCAGGAAGGTAAACTATGTTTTAAGTTTCTTATGCTATTAAATAGGAAAATTGAAAGGTAGGAAATAGATGTTTTGACTAATATTCTCAACTGTAATCTCTTTTCCCTTCTCTTAGGTGGTAATGGAAATTATAATTGAGTAATCAAGGGTATTCAAGTTGCTTTCTTAGTAGAAGGAAAGACAAGTAACAGCCTTGTAATATATAAATTAGACTTCTTATAGATAATTGAATTTAATTATTACACTATATAGTCAGTATATAAGGAAGAGATGGCATGGCCATCTTCAATAATCACAGCAGCCAACATTTATTGAGTACTTACTATGTGCCAGGTATTGTTTTAGGTGTTTTGTATATATTAATTAATCTTCAAAAAACTCCATGAAATACGTGGACACTGTTGTTTTTCTACGTTACAGATGAGAAACTAGGCTGGGAAGGTTAATTTATGAACTTGACCCTTGAGCAGGTGGTGGAACCTGGATTCTTACTTCAGATCTTTTGCTTTCCCTTTTACTTTCTTAGATCTTTAATTCTTTTTTTTTTTTTTTTCAAAACTTGAGCTACTTCTTTTAGTTCATGTGAAGGTGTTTAAAGTTCTTGGGATGTGACTTGTTTATAACAGTTTATTTGTAATGCCTAGTAGATTACTGTTTTGAAGTAATTAAATACAATTTGGAGACTTACTGAATTTTCTGATAATGAAATTCTTAAGTTAGAATATATTATAAATGGGCTGTGAGGGTTTTGTGAACGTTCTGGAGTTGTTTGTAAAGTTGTATTGTGTGTGCTTGTACACTTGCATTTTTCTGGTCAGAGAGGGTCCATAACCATTATTAAAACAGCCATCATTTATTGCATTTCAAAGTGTAGTGTGGACGACCCTTCAACTCTTTCAAAAGGCTTATGAAGTTGAACCTATTTTCACAATAACACTAAGACGAATTGCCCCAGTGGTACCAAAGCAAAGTGGGTACATCTGGCGCCTTAACATGAGTCACGGCCTTGGCACCAGGCAGTCCCAGGAAGTAGTCATGGTCGTCTTCCATCACCATGTACCAGCAGTGAAAAAAGGCCCACTTTGCTTAAGGATGTTCTTCATGAAGCAGGACTTCATAAAATTAATACTAGTTTTGTTAAATCTTGACATTTGGGTACATGTCTTTCTGTGTGACAAAATGAGAAGTACTCCTAAAGCACTTCTGCTACAGACCAGAGTACAGTGATTGTCTGGAGGAAAAACGTTAGTGTAATGATTTGTTTCAGGCTGAACTAGCTGCTCTTTTCAGGGAGCATTTTTACTGTTAGATTGGTGCAAAAGTAATTGTGGTTTTTGCGATTGTTTTTAACCTTCTAAACTGCAGTTACTTTTGCACCAACCTAATAGAACTACTGAGAAACTATGGTTATTCAGACTTGGATGTTTGGCAGTCATTCTCAAATGAACAGTGAATCTGTTGCCTCAATGGATAATATTTGTTGCCCATGATAAATTTTGAGCTTTCAAGCAAAAATTAGAATTTTGGAAAATGCATATCTGCCGTCCTGAACTTGATAACTTTCCAATACTTAAAAAAAGATTTTTCATACCAGATCAATAGTAATATTAGCTTATTAGTGACCGGTTTTTGCTAGCTGTGTAATGAAATGTGTCAGCATTTGGAAGATCTGCATAACAGTATTTTACAAATGACCAGTGCTTGTGATGTTAAGAATCATGCATAAGTAAAAGTGCAAGATAGAACATTGGATTTTAATGTAACAGATAACCGATAGGGTTTCAGATTCCACAAACCTTGAAGAAACTACCACTTGCCAACTTTTTGTGTAGTGTCAGAGATACTCATAACTGTCTGCAAAGCTTATTAAAATACTCCTGTCTTTCCAACTATATCCCCGAGTGAGGCTGAATTTTCTTCATATATTTAACCAACACAACTAGGGTAGTTGAATGCAGAACCTAAGAGAATCTAGGCGTCTTCTGTTAAATCAGACATTAGACAGACTTGCAGCAATGTGAAACAATGCCATTCTTTTCACTAATTTTTTTGGGAGGGGCAATAGTTATTTTCATAAATTTTTGTTAATAAAGCTTATTCTTATTATTTTTAAATGAATAAATACTTTAAAATTGAAAGGTTTTTGAGGTCCTTGTAAGGGAAATCCTATCCAGAAATATCCGACAACCGTCACTTTGGCCTGTTAATAGATTTCATTGTCCTAATGCATTAAGAGAGTCTCATGAACCACAAGATAAGGGATCAGAATAGCGTGCTGCTTTTGTGCATGAGTGTCTTAAAGCTTTCCTATGACTTTAGCCTATTTCCTTTTTGTTCTTTAGATATCAAATTATGATCTGCCTTCAACTTTTTCATCTGATGATCTTGATGAAGAAAGGATACCTTTACGACTTTAAAATATGTATTTTTAAACTTAGCTGTTCCTTAGATTAAATACCAGTATGTATTTGCCAAAATCCTTTGCCTCTAAAAGTTTTTTATGGCATTTCCCACTCTGCTCAGGTCCAGCTATCATTAATACTTTAATGTAGGATTACTGACATCCTCAGAGCCTAGTCTAGTGGCATTTCTGGGTTGGCTGCGTAGTCATTAGAAATTAGTTGATGCCCTTGACAGTGTATTTTATTTTGAGCCCAACATGTACAATTTTCATGTTTTTCCTGAAAGAAAGGCATAAAATTGGCATGGTAACTTTTTATTTCCCAACTCTTTTATTTAAAGAGAGGGAAAGGAGAAGGAACAGTATTTTTCTTTAAATTCTACTTAAAAATAGTTGCTGAATTTTCCATCCTATGAATGCAGTATCAACTACATTGCTTAGCATTTTCAGTATTTTCGTGGCTGTTTTTCTACCCTTTAAAAAAACACTGTCAAAGTATGTGGGGCATTTAAAACTAGCTGTACCAATTTTCCATCCATGTTTAAACATTGGATTTTTCATTTAAAAAGAAAGCTAATTTTTTATTAATATGAATTTTTTAGTTAGTATTAACAGTAGTTGATTAAGCTGTCATCTAGATCTTTGCCCATGGCATATGTGGAAACTTTGGCAAATCATTATTGAGTGCTTCTATATGCCACTATACCAAGGGTTATATATTTTGTAATTTTAGTTTCTGTTTGTTGACTTCCTTGAATGTTCAAATGTCAAATGATGTTTTTTCTCTTTGGAACTTTTTGAGTGATCTCTGTTATCCAGTTCCGGGGGTTCATGGACCAGTGACCCTGTGTAGGAATCTCTGCTTTAATCTCAAGTTTTGCCTATGGTGATACGCTTACTGAAATTTGGAGGAGTCAAGGATATTTTACATGGAAGTGATAATTTTTAGCCTATTAAGAAGGCATTCTCTCTTAGGAATGCTCTTAGTACTTATTGTTCCTGATGTAATACAGAGGGATGAATCTTCTCTAAGATGTTAGACTTGACAGCTTTAGTGTATTCCTTTAATTTTTTTTAAAATTAAAAGCTATCACTTTAACCATAGGTAAAAATATTGGAATATATTTGATTTTGAACCAATTGCTTGTTTTATATTTCATTTGGAAGGACTCTAAATTCTTCAGTTGTCTGTATTAAGAGAGAAACCAAAGTAGATAAAGTGGTGGATTGGTGGGAAATTTTAAAAATTTTCCTAAAGACTTGGAACTGCCATTGTACAGTTTCAAGTCTACTCTTCGTGAAAGTAGAAGTGGAACCTTTGTAGTTCTATTAACCCCGTATCTCTCTTTTTTCCAGCTTACCATGAGGTAAGTTTTATGGGCTTGGAGTAGACATGTTTCTAAAATAGCATAAGAGGAATTTTTAATATTTTCTGTTGGCTTATAGATTGGGAAGGCTCTATGTCAAGACAAACAGCCTGTTGTAGGCAATAAATGATTCTTGTCAAATTCCTATTTAGGGCTGCAACATGCGAAAATGGTTATTATAGAAATTGGTTGTAGAGATGAGATTGTACGTAGGTTGTTTTTTTCCTTGACATAAAAAGAGATTTATTTTTTTCTAGCAGCAGAACCAGTTCTTCAAGTGAAGAATTTTTAGCTCCCTAATATTTTAATGCACTTTTATTGTAAAAAAAACCTTGATATAAAATTTACCATCTTAACCATTTTTAAATGTACGGCTCAATAGTGTTAACTATTCACACTATTGTAAAACATCTCTAGTAGAACTTTCTCATCTTGTAAAACTGAAACTGAGCCCATTAAACAATTCCCCATTCTACCCTCCCCTCAGCTCCTGCTTTCTTTTTCTCTGAATTTGACTAATTTAGATACCGCGTGCAAGTGGAATCTTACAGTATTTGTCTTTTTGTGACTGGATTTCCTGTCCTCAAGGTTCATCCCTGTTGCAGCATGTGACAGAACTTCCTTTTTAAGATTGAATAATATTATGTATATACTGCATTTTATCTATCCATTCATCTGTTGGTGGACATTTGGGTTGCTTCCACCTCTTAGCTATTGTGCACTCCTGGTGTTTTTATATATAGCTGGGGCTCTGTGGGAAGGAACATTGTACTTCCTATCGGTGATTGGAGGTGGACGGAAAGACCACATCCAATGTGGAACCTGGAAGTATCACAGTGGAGGAGGCGAGAGAGTACGGATTGGTACTGCGAAGAGACACATCTATTATCCTAGGGTAATAATTTGAAAACTAGAACTGGATTACTTTATTTTATAGACTATTTCAGGATAGGATAAGGCAAAATCCAAATTTTTGATCAAAGTTTCACCTCATTTGTTTTGCAGTTTCTGATTTAAAAATAGAAAATCCCATAGATTTTATAAATCACTTTTCCTTACTGTAAAACTATGTTAACAATAAAGACAAGCAGTACGTTGTTTCAGGTATGTTTTAGTGAAGCAGTCTTCAGCATAATGGGAAAATTTGATAACTGCATCACATTTCTTTGTAATGAAATTGTAGATAAGGAGTGATCAAGGTTGCGTTTTTTACAGTAGCCTTTGAGGCAGGCATTATTGTCGTTTTGTAAATGAGGATACGGAGGCTCAAAGAAGTTGGACAATGTTAACCTAAGATTCTGAGTCAGTAAAACTATTTTGTCTGCTCTTTAGTTTGCTCTTTAGGTTCCCATGTTGCTTCTATGTGGTTCAATATTTAAAAATACTATTTCATTAAATATAAATCTCTGTTTCTCATAGGGAGAGGGTGGAGATAAGGTGAGGGCTCAGTTACTCATCCCCATGTTAACAAGTGTATGTTGAGTGCCCCTCACTGTGGAGAAAGAAATAGAAGACATGGTTCCTTCACTTTAGATGTTCTTAAGAAGGTCAATTTTTATTGCAATAAGCATTTTCTTTAACTTTGTAGCTTTTGGTATTAATCTGTTCGTGTTACTAGGAGATCTGTAGTTAATCTTACCATGCAGAAATTTTACAAGTGATGCCAGAATGTGAGTAGTTAATGATTTTCTCTTTTCCTAGTTGACATTCTGCTGGTTGATATTGAGATGGTGTCGTACAAATACTTCGTTGTTCCTGGGGTTAAATGAAAGAATCAGATATAGCTCAAATCCTTCTGAGATGCAAATGTCTTTCTGTGGTTTCAAATGATTGTAAGTTGAATTTACTGATGAATATTACTGGAGATTTCTCCAGGTAAAATGTGGTAGTTGACAAGCCTTTCCTTTCTTTCCTCTGTAGGCTATGTTTCAAAACCTTTTAATAGTTTGGCACTTTCTTACAAAGTGAAACATAAATTTACCGTATAAGCCATCAGTTCGTGGGTTATACATGAGTGTACACGAATGTTTATAGCAATATTATTCTTAATAGCCAAAAAGTGGAAACAAAGCAAATGTTTGTCAACTGATGATGTTATAAAGGAAAGCTGATGTATCCATACAGTGGAATATTATGCAGCCATAGAAAGGAATGAACGAACTACTGGTACAGGCAGCATGGGCAAACTTTGAAAACATTACGCTAGGTGAAGAAGCCAGTCACAAAACACTGCGTGTTACATGATTCCATTTTTTTTTGAAATGTCCAAAACAGGTAAATCAATGGAGACAGAAAGTAGATTAGTGGTTGCTAAGGCTGGTGGGGGTCAGGAGGAAGGGGAGTGACGGCCAGTGGGTAAGCATTTCTCTTGAGTGGTGGTGAAAATGTTACGGAATTAGATAGGGATGATGGTTCCACAATTCTGTGAATGTAGTAAAAATCATTGAATTATATACTGAATTTGAAAAAAATCATAAATTAAAAAACAGGCGAGAGGTAAGGTAGACTTCTCAAACATGTTAGAGCCAATTAAAAAACATGCATTTACAAAAGAATAAGCTTCCATTTTTCAGTACTTCCATCTCATGCGTAGACTGCATTTCCATCTGACTTTCTCCACTGTATTAATTAACCAAATCTAGTTTGCACATCTTTGCTACAAACCAAATATATGGCCATTATTTTCATGTTTTACTAACTAGGATTAAATACATACAAAAGGGTAAATCGAAACAATATAAGCTCTGTACAGTGACAATACATCTCCCTGTTACCCAGTCCCGCGGGTTCCAGTCCCGTGCTCCTTATTGCAGAGCTTTTTCACATTTGCATGTTTTTACTGAACCCGAGCGTGCTCATCATTTCACGTTTGAAAGCTGAGAAACGTGATCGGGCCTGTAGGCTTGTCGTATACGTGAGGCGATGAATTGCCCAAGTAGCTGCCATTTTCTTTGAACTGGTCTGTGATTTCTGTATTTTCAGTCCGATAGTTGCTGGGAAGATTGTACAGGTTTGGGATGTGCATCCAATTAGTGGACTCGAAACACAACTAAGTAAATTTTATAATTTGTAAGATATCCAAGTCTGTAAAAAGAACAATTTGGGTTCATTGATGTCTGAAATCTGTCTTACCCTTTATTAAATTCAACCTTGAGCTTTCTCCTGTTGGATATTACTGTTCCTGATAGTGCCTGAGATGACCAGGTCTTTCTGATAATTATTTAGTTGGGACTGTAATAGCCATTATAGAGTAGGATAGATCTTAAAGACCTGATGCGTCTGTTTTTTTCCTTCTAATGTATCTTTTTGACTGTTCAGTAAACATGTATAGGTCCTTTTGTTCACATATCCACCAGCTCTAATTCTCAACTGAATTTTTTGGGAATTTTGTTAACATTGTCTAAAATGCCAAAATGTTGTGATTTGTCTACTCAAATTGATGAATACAGCTTAATTAAATTCCTGCTCTGCAATAGTTCGTTAACATTAAGAATTTTTATTTAAAGAAAAAATAATTTTCTGAATATAAACAAAAGACGTCTGATGTATTTTAAAAATAAGTGTTCAAAAAACTTAGCTAACTGCTTATCAGTGTAAGTGCTTTCCATGGATTATCTCATTTAATCTTAACCAGCTCCTCAGGATAGGTGTTACTATTATTTTCATTTTAAAGATGAAAAAATCAAGGATTAAGTAAAGGAACTTGACTAAGGGCACACAGTTGGTAAATGGAGGAAGCCAGGGGCTGGACCTTTGTTCCTCTGACTTCAAAACCACCATAAGTAAATGAAAAAAATAAAATCACATATAATCTCAGCATTTTTTAGGTAATATCTGTTAAAATTTTGGCATAGATCTTTTTAGTTTACATTTATTTTTCTTCTGTGAATATATATTTTCAAAGCTGTAATTACATGAATCGTTTTGTATTGTGCTTTCCCCCCAGTAACATCTAAGAAGATAAATGGTTGTATGATATTTAATTGGATTTCTAGTGTAATTTGAACATTTAGGTTTGATTTTTGCTGTTACAAATTTATGATGAACATCCTTGTGAGAATCTTATTACTCTAGGGTATATTTCTGGAGATGGAATTGCTAGTCAGAGGTGTGATCTTTTTTAATGGCTTATAGTGTGTATTACCACATTCCCTTAGAAAGCTGGTGTTGGCTTTCACTTCCTCCAGCAGTGATTGGGAGTGCCCATTTCCTGACTTGTTGACAATGTCTGGCACGATATTACCATTCAGAAAAATGTTTCCCACTTACTTGTTTGAGTGTGTTTAAGTGTGTAGATTCTGTTCATGTTTTGTGTGCTTTGGGGATGCTCATCTTCATTATTCATTTGTAATAGCATAGACCTTTTCCTTCTTTGAGTCATATATAGCTGAAGAAAGTTGCATGGAAACTCAAAGAAATGAGTTGGAAGCTAAAGTAGATGGGAAAGACTTTCTAATGAAGTGGGGTTTTTTTGGTTTTCGTTTGTTTTTGTTAGGCTAAGGAAAGCAGAAGATAAGGAAAAACATTTGAAAACTACTTGATACCTTGCCTGTAAATGAGGATAATTAATAGTACTGTTATTGGGGATTAAATGTACATGAGTTTAGTTTTGGCACATACTAATCACTCAGGAAATTTAACTGGTGCAGATATTTCGTTTTTTAATGCATGATTAACAGAAATAACAGATTAACAGAAGAATAAAACCTTTTTCAAGTCCACAAATCAAGATCCACTATTTGTTTTTGAGATCTGGGGATGGTTATAGGCACTTGCAATAAGTATATGTTGCATTAATGAAAACAACTTGAGCTCGGTTGGGTTAGGAGTTTGGGAATCCAAAGAGAAGTAGGACGTTTAGTTTCATCAGAATTGGTATTAGGCTGGGGTCTCGCATGCTGACTACTTATTTGACTAATTTTAATGTGTGGCAGCAAAAGTTCAAGCTTGTTCCTTTTTAATTTTTTTGGTCTCGTTTTCCCATTTTTCTCAAGTTCCTCCAGTGTTATGTTTTTTCCTGTGATTGTATACTCTACATCTGCTCTCAAGAATAATGTAATTGGGGAGCGAGGGGGGACTTTGAACATGCACTAGAGCCCAAAGCATCCTTCGCTATTAGTTTCATTTTCCCTTAGAAGGTAGGAGTGGAGTTTGAGAGAACCTGAAGGTGTGATCTGAAGAAAATCCTTTTAGAAGTATTGACCCTTAAACTGCTATGTCTCCTCCCCCTCCCGTTTGTTGCCTAAGGCAACATTGTAAGTGCGATATTCTTTTATATTATAAATATTTTCTCATTACTCTTTCCTCCGCTCCTCAGCTGCTTTTATGATGATCTGAATCCTTTACCAGATCTTGAATAGGCTGAAGAATATTATGTAGAGCCTGTAAACATTTCTACAGGAGTCTGAAGAGAAAGGCAATTTTATTGTACCAATGAATACCTTTATTTCTCCCCTTGATTCCTTATTCAGATATGTGCAGTTTTGTTTTGTTAAGAAGAATTGTATTAGCCCAATACAAGTACTTCTCAAGCTTACGAATTTCCTGGGGATCTTGTTAAAATGCAGATTATTATTCTGTGTGTAGATCTGGGGTGGAGCCTATGATTTTGCATTTCTAACTAGCTCAGTGATGGCCATGTCTCTGCGGCTGCTCTGGTGGTCTGCGGTCCACACTCGGAGTGACCAGGCAGTGTATAGCCTGTTTTTAGGGGAAGGGAGAACAGGTAAGGCAGTATCTTAATTCTTTTACTCAGCATTTCTGGCAGACTGGATAGATCCATTGTGCTATTCTCACATCAGTTAACATTTGTTCAGTAAATGAATAAACACCTCCTGCGGAGCTTTGTACTAGCTGTTAAAAGAGCAGCTTGCATCGGAGTACTTCCCTGGTTGTTGGATTAAATTTGTGTTTGTATTCCAAGTTTAGGTCAGATTTTACCAAAAGGTTTTCTCTTGCTAGTAATCTGCCTGTTAGTAGATTGTCCCCCAGTGCTGTGAAAGGATGAATTTAGGAAATAAAATCTTAACTTTTTAATTGATTGTTTATAACCTCTAACACAGATTTTTAATATGTATAAATGAGTAACCTTTTAATTTTTATGTTTGTGATTTTCTTTGCTTCATTAGCCTTGAGGTACCTTTTCAGTCTCCAATCAGGATTTCTCTTCCCTCCCCAGCTACCTAATCTTAGTTTTGCTTTAGGTTGGTTTTGATTTTATCTGTAAGCTCATTGCACATAGTTTAACAAGTCAGTAGTTTTAAAATTTAACAGTTTTCTGTCCCTCTTACCTATCCTCATCTTGACTCCCCTCCCCAAACTCTTTTTAGCTGTTTCTTCTGGTATTTATTCTCCTATTTCTAAACATTATACTTATACATCTGTTTCCTTATCAATTTTAAACATCTTCAGATGTTCAGTTTTATTCTGCCCCTCCTACCACTCCCCTGTTTTCTCAATATTTGTATACCTTTATTATTGTTTAAACCAATGTTCACAGTTGTAGCAAGCTGAATAATGCTACATCCTGTAATCCTGGGAACTAGTGAATATTACCTAATATGGCAAAGGGATTTGAGATGTGAGTAAATGAAGGATTTTGAGATAGGAAGATTATTGTGGATTATCCTCCTAGGCCCTAAATGGAATCACAAGGGTCCTAATAAGGAAAAGGGGGAGATAAGAAGGTCTAAGGGGGAGATAAGAGGTGTGACACCAGAAGCAAGAGGTTGGAGTGATGTAAGGAAAGGGTCTTCACACAAGTCAAGGAATGCAGGTGGCCTCCAGAAGCCAAAAAAGGCGAGGAAACAGATTCTCCCATAGAGCTTCTAGAAGGAGCTAGCCTAGCTGACACCAATAAAACAAATTTTGGATTTCTGGCTTCTAGAACTGTAGGAGAATAAATTTGCCTTGTGTTAAACCACCAAATCTGTGGTAAATTGTTACAGTAGCCATAGGAAACTAATACAGTAGTAGATACATTATGTCCATATAAATACTGGTCACTGCTGTCAGATAGTGAATTATGATTATATCCTTTCTGCTGTAACATTGTTTTCTCGAGAGTTAATAATTACCTTGTTTTTCCATTTGTTTGTTTGTTTGACCTACCTTCACTGTTTTCTTTCTTCAACTTTCAATATAATTTTCTCCATGGTTAGAAGAATCAGATAATCCTTACCAGTTTATTATTTCCCTTTACTCCCACCCAAGTTCTCCATGTGTTGTTTCAGTCTGGAGTGATTTGCTTCATTTTCTGTCAATCTATCGATCATCCTCAAATCTGTCAGAATATTGAAGTATATCAGATATTCCATCAGTTTTACTTCTGCCTTGAGCTCTATCCCTCCCATACTCCCTCGGTCTGGCCTGCGTTTTGTTGCAGCATAGCTGTTGTCCTTGGATTTTCCTTTGTTCTTACCCCTTTCATGTTGCTATTGTGAGGATTCCTTTTGCCTCTCCTCTGTTGGATCTCTGTTCTGGGATCCCATGTCTTTTCCTTACTTGGTTTACTCCCTCATTTTATTGGTGCACAGCTTCCAGTATTTCATAAGAGTGCATGGGTAGTACAGTTTTTGAGATCTTGCTTGTCTGGAAAAGATGTCTTTGTTTTCACACTTCCATGTTTGGCTGGATATTGGAGACCATCTTTCCTCAGAATGTGGGAAGCATTTCTTTTTGTCTGCTGGTGTCCAGTGTTGCATTTGAGAAGCCTGATGATGCCATTCTGTCCGCTCTTCTTTTTTCCTCTCTAGATGACGGGCCTTGGTGTGGGGTCTTTTTCGTTAACTGGATCAGTACTCTTTGGGCCCTTTCGACTTGTAGAGTCATTTCCTTCAGTTTTTTTTCTGTTTTATTCTTGCTGGAACTCCTGTTACGTGTTTGGACTTTCTGATCCTCTAGATTTTTGTTTCTGTTTTCCTTCTAGTTTCCATCATCTGTACGTTTTGTTCTACTTTCTGGGAGAGTTCCTCCATTTTGTTTCCAATTCTTTTCATTGATTTTTACAATTGCAATTATTACATTTTTAAAAGCTCCCCCTCCCCATTCCTCTTTCAGCAACCTGTGTTGTAAATGGAGTATATTTGAGAAGATTAATTTTATAAAAAAATTTTCTAATCTTGGCATTGGTTTTCCTTTGAATTTCTTTTTTCTTATTTGTGTTATTAGACTGCAGTATCTGGTGACCCCTGGTTGTCTATGAGCATTTAAGAATGAGGTGCTAAAAAAGTAGATTGGAAATGCGAGCTAATTAGCTGTGAGCTTCACTGTGAGGTGATGAGCCAGGGACTTCCAGTGTCTCTGTGTGAGAAGGAACTTCCAGTGTCCTGTCTTGGAGGGATGTCAGCGTGGGAAATGTCACACTCAGGCCTGGCTGTTGACATTCTGTGAGCCAGCAAGATAGGCGAACGTTTCATTTTAGTTTAGTATGCATCCTTTTACTTAATATTGTTTTCAGTTTGGTATTTCACCAATGTCTTCTGGTTCAGTTTCTTCAGAAAGTAAAGTAGTTTTCTCCCTCAGAGTGGGGCTTCTTTGCATCTTAAAGTAGATGTTTCATCCAGTAGTCCTGTTTTGAGCCCCAGACCTCACGGTGGTCCTTTCCTGACCTTCTGTTGGATGAATCGGTTTGCCTCTCCTTGGCAGCTCCTTCCTTGTGCTCTTCAGAGGGTTTCAGTTTCCTTTATTCTGCTGCTATCTGCTTTCTATTTTCCAGCACATTTGTCATCATGTTCCTTCTGCTGCTTCCCTGCATGTGCCTTTTGTTCTTACTGTCTTAAACTGGTTTTGTTCACTTATTGTCATTTTAGTGGGTTCTAGAGAGTAGAGATAAATGAGTGTGTTTTAAATCTCTGTGTTTAACAAGTGTATCATTAAAATGTTTATCGTTTCATTTCCTTTATATCTCAGAACACTTGGTAATCACTTTCTCTGCAATGGAAAAGGAGAATCTGTAGAATTTATATTTGTAATTTTTTTATATCAAAGTAGATTTAATTGTTTTCTTAGCTCTAAATTATATAATGTTTTTAATACGTTAAGCCTTGTAAGGTGGAATTCTTTTCCTCAATTACAGCAAAAAATGAGACAAGTTAAAATAAAAGACACTAACTTGTATTTTCAAACCTAAATTTTAGGCTTTAAGGAGTTAGCCAAAAGCAGTGAGGTTTTACAAAATTTGTTATTACCATTTTTAAACTTTGAAATGTACTCTGAAGTATTAAACGCTCCAGGGACTGGGTCTTTATTTACTGTGCTGTCTTCAGCACCTGCAGCCGTGTACGTATGACACACGTAGTAGGCGTTCATGAAGTATTTGTTGACTGAATGCATATGTGAAATTTGTTCATATTTAAAATGTCAGAGAAAGCTTTAGCTTTATTAGGTAGAATGAATTCAAGTTTGTTTCTATTCTTAAAATCACTTTTAATTAAAACATTGGTCCCAGAGTAAAGACATTTATAGGTAAAACGTAAGACTATAGTGAGTTACTGATTTCAGGGCAGCTAAGACCATAATTTTCTTTTGGGAATATCATTTGTTCCTGAAACCAACATGTAGAATTAAGGGACTAATAGTTTTTCTGTTTTTCATCCAGAAGCACTCACCTCCTGATATTAGTAATACAGTGTTTGTACGCCTAATACAAGGCTGTCTCTTCCTACCTCTCAGATCTTTTCTGTCATTCTCTCCCTTGGTCGCTAGGAGCTCAAGCCACAAGGGCTTTCTTGGTGGTTGGGAACATACAACATCGTAATCTTGCTGAAGGCTTTGAACTTGCCCTTCTTAACCTGGAATATACCTTACCCAGAGTTTTGTATGCTCTTGACTAATCTGTGTAAACTAACTGATTCACCTCCCAATCCTAAAGTATACTCAGTTACCTCCTTTTTTCTTTTTCAAATACCTTTATTATTATTTGAAATCACCTTGTTCATTTTTTTTGCTTGTTTATTGTAGGCTTTCTCCCAAATTTTAAATTTCATGCACGAGGGCATGAACTATTATTTCATAATAACTATTATTTCATAACGAGGGAGATTATTTTGTCCTACCTCTTTATTCTTAGCATTAATAGTTTCTGCCATGTAATAGTATCTGGCACTTCGTGGGCTTTTTGTAATTATTTGTCCAGTGGGTAGATAAATTGTGCGAGGTGTTTTCACACGCCATCCCATTTTAAAATATTTGAAATTTCAATTTTTTATTTTACTAAATGTGCGTACTTTTTTTAAAAATAGGAACTACGGTAAACTAAAGAAGTTAATTCTGCCCAGTTTTGTGAACCAATAAAAGGAGGCCCAGAGAAGTAGCTAGAGTCACATAAGCTATTATATAGGCCAAGCTGCTGTGAAAGATCCAAATATATAGTGGTGCCCACAATTAGAAGCTTATTTCTCTGTCATGTAACCCAGCAGTGGTAGAGAGGAGTATGAAATGGATAAACTGCTTTTTTGGCCGAGACTATCCAGCATCACAGGTTTCTTCTGTTTCGCTGTTCACCTTTCTGTGGTGTATTACTGTTGTCTGCATGGTCATATCTCTGTTACCCCCTTCCAACACCCTCCCCCCCCACCACAGAGAGTAGGGCAAGTAATATAATTTTTTTTTAAGGATGTGATATGGAAATTTTACACTCACATTCCATTATTCAGAACTTGGTCACTGGCCTTTGGAGAACCTAAGAAATGTAAAGTCTTATTTCCTGTTAAAACTGTTTAGTTTTGCTGGGGTCGGGGAAGTGGGTGCCAGGGTGTTCTAGTACAAAAAGGTGAAAGGGAGAAATGGCCACTTACTGTAGGAAGTTAATCTCTGCTATAGCTGGTGATTCTTAGAACTTTTACTCAGGAGTATTGACTCCTTAGTTCAGTGCTCTTAAACTTCCTTCATCAGCACCTAACGTTAGGTATTTTCTTCAGGAAATTAAAAAAGAAAAATGTCACCATAACTAACTTTCATTGTCAGAAATGTTGGTTAGTGCAGAATGGGATAGGTTCTAGAGTAGTAACAGAATAGTAACAATGAAAAATGTTCAACTTTGGTTTGGTTGTTACCTTGTTTGATGGGGCACACAAAGAGCCTACCTACATTTCCCTTTTAAGAGGCATGAGTCCCCCTCCAATGAGGAGTATGTAGCCTAGTTAGAATAGGGGAGATTATTAGGCTGGGTGATGGTTTCGGGAAACCATGCCATTTTAGATCTTGGTTTTCATACTTGCTAGGTGAGAAAAGGCCATTCTGGCATTTTTTTCATTATAGGTGGATTCCTGGTTAAGGACTAAGCTAAATGTGAAATACGGCCACATCTGGACAATGAAATACTAAGAGTTGTGTCTGCTGGGGGCAGGAGCTGGGGGTGGTTCTGTGAAAGGCTTCTCAGCCCTTTAAAAAGAAACCATCTCAAAAACAAAAAAAAAAGAAAGAAACCATCTCTTTCTTTCCTTTTTTTTTTTTTGCTACAGTGTATGAGAATGTATCTGGAGCTGCTACATTCCCTCCTTCCTCTCTTTTACAAATTATTTTGAAAAATTTAAAACTCATAAAGAAGTTGAAAAATAATAAATACAACTGTAGCTATTTGTATTTGCCATTTGTAAACATTTTGCCACGTTTGCTTTCTCTCTCCTCCTATACACAGACCTGCACTCCTGCCCCCAGGTCTTTTGAAAGTAAGTTGGAAACAGCATATGGTGCTTTACCCTTAAATAGCTCAGCATTTATCTCTTAAGAACAAGAATATTCTCTTACACAACCACAATACCATTATAATACCCAGGACATGTAGCATTAATTCAGAAATGTTCTCTATTACACAGTCCATATTTAAACTTCCTCAACTAGCTCAAAAACTGTCCTTAAAATTTTCTTTTCAATCCAGAATCCAGTCAAAGCATTTGATTAATTTTGAAGAGTCAAGGATTGTTACCTTATAAAAATATCGCTTTCTGGATTCCACCATCTATTTTATTTGAATTCAATCCAAGTTAAGTATTTTTGGCAAGACATATTACATAAGTGAACATAATATGTACTTCCTAGTGCATCAAATCATGTAAATTTGTCTGATTATTGGTGATTCTTAGTTTGATCACTTGGTCATGTATTGTCTGCCAGATCTCTTTAAAAAATAACCTTTTTTCCCTTTGTAGTTAATAAGCATTCATTGATGGGTTTTGCCTAAGGCATTCTGCATTGGTGGATGCAGAAGGGTGATTTTTTAAGTCTCGCACCCTTTCCTCTCCTTTTTAGTATTACTATGGATTCGTAGGTTTGGGGGTTTTTTTATTCCATATATTAAGAGTCTATTAATGCCACGGTTCCATCTGATGCTCAGATTATCCTAAATTTGGCCAAATGAGAGACCCATCAAATCCCCTTTACATGTCCCAGTCAGTCTGATCACTCCTTGTTTTTCTGACACAAGATGATTCACATTGTGTGTTTTTTCTGCCCAGACCTGGAATCATAGTTTTCTAAGGAGCCTTGGGTTCTATTAGTAGGGAAGGGTATTTAGAAGCCATTTTATGTACTGTGTTCTTTAACTACTGGAATGTCATTATGTCTAGGTCCTGTTCTTTTTTTCTAGACAGAGGTAGGAAATAAGGATATGTGGGTTTGGTTTTGTTTTTAAATCACGAGTTCATATAGGGTGAACTACAAAAAATGTATGATCTCTTCAAAAGACAAATTGCAAGAAAAAGGCGTATAGATAAAAAAGACTTAAAAGATAATATCAGTCAATTATAATCTGAAAACAGTGGATCGTAATTCAAACAATTAAAAAATTTTTGGACATAAGACAATTGTAAATTTGAACATATACTGGGTGTTTGATATTAAGAAAGTACTATTGATTTTCCTTCTGAAATATTTATGGGTGAAATAATTGGATATATGGGATGTGCATAAAATAATATGAGATGGCTTTATAGATGAAACAAGATTGTCCATGAGTTTGTAATTTCTGAAACTGGGTAAGGGTACATAGGAATTCATTGTGTACTGTGCTCTTCTACGTATTTTTGTATATGATTGAAATACTCTGTAATAAAGAATTTTAAGTATCAGTTTATACTGATCCGCCAATTTGGATTGAATACTACAGATTTCTTCCTTACCTTCTCCTATTTTATATTTGTATATTTTTTTCCTCCCACAATGAGAACCTTAGTTCCCAATCCTGTAGTTAGTTTTTGTCAGATGAAGATGAAAAGAATCTTGGATCTTTGATGAAATGAACCAGTGAATTAATTTACCCTGGGTTTAATTGCCCTACTTTTGGGACTATGGGAGTTAACTTAATAATTTTTGTTATGGGAGATAACAGATAATTTTTTATTGTGATAAAATATACATAACCTGAGATTGTTTTAACTATTTTTCAGTGTACAGTTAGTGGCTTTAAGTACATACACGTCGTGCAATCATTACCACCATCCAGCTCCAGTCCAAACTGAAACTTCATACCCATTAAACAGTAACTGCCATTCTCTTCTTTCCCAGTCCCTGGCAACTCCCATTCTACTTTCTATCTCTATGAATCTGACTACTCTAAGTACCTCTTAAAAATGGAATTTCATAGTATTTGTGCTTTTGTAACTGGTTTATTTCATTTGGCATAATGTTCTTGTCTTAGACCATTTAGTCTTCCATAACAAACTACCATAGACGAAATGGCTTAAATAATTTATTTCTCACAGTTCTGGGAAGTCCAGGATCAAGGCACTGGCAGATTTTATGTCTGGTGGGGGCCTGCTCCTTGATTCACAGAGAACTGTCTTCTCTCTGTGTCCTCACAAGGCAGAACGGGTGAGAGCTCTCCAGGGTCTCTTTTGTAAGGACACTAATCCCATTCAGGAGGGCTCCATCCTCATGACCTAGACATTTCCCAAAGGCCCCACCTCCTAATGTCATCACACTGAGGGGTAGATTTCAACCCCAATGTGAATCGAGGGGGATACAAACAGTCAGTCCATAACAGACCTCATCAGTGTTAGAGCACGGGTTGGACTTCTCGTTTTTAAGGCTGAGTAATCCATTGTATGTACCTATATACCATTTTGTTTATCCATTCATCTGTTGATGCACATTTGGGCTGCTTCCACCTTTTCGCTATTGTGAATCATTAGCTTCTGAGTTTCTGTTTGAGTCCATGCTTTGAATTAATTTGGGTGTATACCCAGAAGTGCAATTGTTGGATGATAAGGTAAATTCTGTGTTTAACTCTTTGAGGAACTGTCATCCTTTTCCACGGTGGCTACACCATTTACTTTTGCACTAGCAGTGTACTAGGATTCTAATTTCTCCACATTCTCATTGACGCTAGTTATTTTGTTTTTGTCTTTTGATACTAGCAATCCTAATAGATGTGAAGTGGTTTCTCATTGTGGTTTTATCTTTCCCAGATGATTAGTTAGGTTGAGCATCTTTTCCTGGTTTTTTTCGGCCATTTTTATATCTTTAGAGAATGTCTTTTCAAGTTCTTTGCCTGTTTTAAAATTCTTTTGTATGATTGTAGGAGTTTTCTTCATATATTCTGGATATTAATCTGGTATCAGATACATGATTTGCACATATTTTTTTCATTCCATGGGTTGCCTTTTTACTGTTAACTGTGTCCTTGGATGCGCAAAAGTTTTTTTATTTTGATAAAGTTAAGTTTATCTATTTTTTTTCTTTTGTTGCTTGTTTTTTTAGTCATAGTCAAGAAGTCATTGCCAAACCTAGTGTCATGAAGCTTTTTCCTTATGTGATCTTCCAAGAGTTGTTTTTCCAATCTACCTTGTTTCCCTGAAAATAAGACTTAGCCGGACAATCAGCTCTAATGTGTCTTTTGGAACAAAACAAGACCCGGTATTATATTATGTTATATTATATATTATATTAAAGACCAGGTCTTATATTACAGTAAAATAAGACCGGGTCTTATGCTAAGTTTTGCTCCAAAAGACACAGTTAGAACTGATTGTCTGGCTAGATCTTATTTTTGGGGAAACACGTAGTGTGTGGGGGGGTGCAACTCACTGGCCCATGTGGGAATCCAACCAGCGACCTTCGTTTTATGAGGATTGGCGCTCTAACCACTGAGCGAACCGGACGCCCTTCCAAGAGTTATGGTTTTAGGTCTTATGTTTAGGCCTTTGATCCATTTAAAGTTAATTTTTTTTAAGTGGTGTATGGTACGGGTCCAACTTCATTCTTTTTTGTATGTGGATATCCAGTTTTCCCAGCACTGTGTGTTGAAAAGACCTTGTCAAAAAACATTTGATCATATGTGCAAGGGTCACATGTGACAATATGTGGAGTACAGAATAGAGTTTATTTCTGGACTCTTCCTTGAACTATATGTC
This sequence comes from Rhinolophus hipposideros, assembly GCF_964194185.1. Lineage (NCBI taxonomy): Eukaryota > Metazoa > Chordata > Mammalia > Chiroptera > Rhinolophidae > Rhinolophus > Rhinolophus hipposideros. The sequence continues at coordinate 40,785,796 of NC_138062.1, read as the reverse complement.
TGTCTTTAATTTCTTTCAGCAATGTTTTGTAGTTCTCAGTGTATAAGTCTTTCACCTCATTGATTAGGTTTATTCCTAAATATTGTATTCCTTTTGATGCTGTTGTAAAAGGAATTTTTTATATGATTTCCTTTGGGGATTGTTCATTGCTAGTGTATGGAAGTGCAACTGATATTTCTATGTTGATTTTGTATCCTGCAACTTTGCTGAGATACTAAGTAATTTTATTCCTTAAGTGAAGTGCTAAAATGTTCGGAAGTCCTTTGTCTTTGACTAAGAACATACTACCTAGAAATCTGATTAGATGAGATGCAGGGTTTAATCCTTAGGCACTCTTTGTTTGTACAGGATGACTGCTTGTGCAGGTTAGGTCCCATGTAGCAGTATGGGGTGGCCACGGGTAACACATTTGTGTTAATTCCCTTCTTATTTCTGTTCCCCGTGTATTCATCAGCAGGGGACAAAGAGCCTGAATTCTGACTATCCAGTAGACTAGACGTTCTCTCTACCAGAGTATCAGATCAGAACATTTGTTGACATCTGACTTAGTTTTTATTGATTCTCCTCCTACCCTCTTTATGACTGTTCTAAGGAAATAGGGTGAATAAATTACCTGCAGTGGAATGAGGATGGGGTAGAGTAATATGATACAGGGAAATTTTTTTTTCATTGTTAAACCAAAAATGGATACTTTGGTTTGTGAGTTAGAATGCTGTTGATATTCTGACTAAAGATTTGTCTTTGATTAAATATTATTTCCATTCCACAATGTGGCCACTGCTGGGTACATAGTTGTCGGGACATCTTTACAACCCTGTGGTATGTTCTTCTGAGCTCCTTTTAAGATTGTAGGTATATTGTTAAAGTGTTTCTGTGCTTACTAAGTTTTGTAATTAGTCATATCTCAAACTGAACAAAGTTTGGTGACGTGGTATTTTTTAGAAATCAGCAAAATTCAGTTACTTAGATTATCATAGTAGAATATATCCTGGGAATTGATGATGTGGATTAAAGCATCTATGTTTTATCCACTAATAGAATTGAATTATATGGCTAGGAAAACCAACAAGCATTTCCTGTCACATTTGTGAAAACAGAGTCTTTTAAAGAATGTATAAAGTGCTTTACTTAAATAGCTATATGTTGACTTGTGGTATAGAACGGTGATCTAATAAATAAGCCCATGTGTTAAAACAAATAGACAAATACACACTGAAATGACCAACTAGCATAATGGGGAGAGTTCCGTCTCCTCCTAGAAACCCTGGAAGGGTGCCATAACTAAACTGAAAGGAATTTTAGCAAGAAATGGCATAAATGAAAAACAGTGAGGGAAGTCCTTACTAGCTGACTTGGTGTTCATTTGTGTGGTGGAAATCCCTCATGGGGTATGAGTAAAGGAACTTTGAGCAGCCAGAGCTACGATTGAAGGGTGGTCCATATATTGTACTTTGAAGCAGAGATTCGAAACCAAATGGCTCAGAATGGTCTTACCAAGGGGAGTATGACCAGTGGAGAGAGGCTAGCTACCCATGGTTGCAGGAAAGAGACTCATCATGGAGCACAAAGTTGAAACTTTCCTGCTCTAAAGCTACAGCCCTTCTTGGGTCTGCAACCCTGCACCTGACTACATATTGCTGACTCTTTGCTGACCAAGGAAGTGTGGCAGGCAGTCTCTAAAGTGGCCTCCCATACTCCCTGCCTCCTAGTATTCATGTCCTTGGGTGTAATTCCCTCCCCTTAATGTGTCGCTGTATCTAGTGGCTTGCTTCTCAAAGTATGGTAAATGTGATGGGATGTCACTTTCAAGGTTAGGTTACAAAAAGGCTTTGGCTTCTTTTTTGGGCTGCCAGCTCTCATTTGCTCCGAGGGAAATCATCTCCCATTTTGTGAGCTTCCCTGAGGAGCCCACATGGCAAGGAGCTCCACAGGGAAGGGAAGCCAACAGCCAGAGAAGACCTGATACCTGCCAATAGCCGTGTGCATGAGCTTGGATCGCAAGCAGACTCTTTCACCATTAGGTTTTCAGATGACAGAGGCCTTGGCTGATAAATTGACTGCAGCCTTGTGAGTGACCCTGAGCTAGATGCCCTCAGCTAAGCCACACTCGGATTCCTGATCCACAGACACTGTGAGATAATACAGTTTGTTATTTAAAGGTGCTAAATTTGGGGTTATTTGTTAGGTATCAATTGAGAACTAATACAGAAAAGTAACAGTGGAAGCATCCCTCCTCCCAAAAACAGATTTGAACTTGGTTCTAAATGTTTTCTGCTTGAACCCAGCACAATCTCCAATATTATATAAACATAGACCTTTCTCTTTAAAGCTGAATGTACAAAAAGATAGACAAGACACATATGGACTCCGTAATCTGAAAGAAGGTGGTCGGGTGATTTTCTGTGAAACAGACTGACTGCCAGAAACACGAGAAAATGTTGAAATTTAAAGAACAACTCATTAGTATTCTCAAGGAGACTCATGAGTGTTTGAAGGATAAGAATCGGAGCAGAAAGGAGTTCTTAAGTGAAATTTGTAATTCTTAACTGTTGACTCTTTGGAGGCAGGTAGCAGCAGGGCTTTAGAAATATTCCCACAATTCAGAGGAAAAATAAGATGAAAAAATTATAGGCAAAAATATAAGCAACACAAAGAATAGATCCAGTGTGTAATAAAACTTCAGAGTAAAGGGTCAGAGGAAACAGATAAAAGATAAAGTCGGAGAAACAGTAAAACTTTTCCTGAGCCCAAGAGAACTGATCAGAAGTGCTTGGGGAATGTAGCTAACATTTATTGAACACTTAATATGTGCCAAGTATTTGTCAAGTTGAAGCTCATTTAAAATTCTCCATAACCCCCACATGGTAAGACCCATTAATATTATTTTCTTACAGATAACTAAACTACATACCAAGCAAAATGAGTGAGATCCATACCTAAGGATAGCCTAGTGGAATTTTAAATTTTAGGGTATAGAAATAAATAGTACAATTATCCAGACAAGAAACACGTTAGTGCAAAGGAAGGTCTCTCACTTAGGCATTGCCTTTGTCTTCTGTATGCTACAACTCTGCTGTCCAGCTAGTGGTAACCACTCTCCACATATGGTTATTAAATTTCACTGCAATTAATTAAATGCATTTCTTCCGTTTCACTGCTGCTAGTTTAAGTGCTACTTACTATGTGGCTGGCCAGTGGCTACCATGTGTAGGATAGAACGTTTCGGTTCTCACAGAAAGTTTCGTTGGACAGTGCTATGCTAAAAGATAGTGGAGTGGCACCTGGAAAACTGAGGAAAAACTTATATAACCTAAGAATTTTAAATTGACTGAAACTGTCCTTCCCGTAGGCAAGGCAACAAAATTTTTCAGGCTTACAATGACTCAAAGTATGTCACTCAAGAACTTTTCTTGAAAAAAATACTGCTCTTAGTACACTCAGCCAACTGAGAAAGCCTGCAACTCAGAAGCATGATGAGTCAGTCAGCTTCACAGTCCTGTTTTGTTTAACCCTTTGTGTTCCAGAATAAACAAAGATACATAAAAGTAAGGGAAAGTCTTCATCGATGGCAGGTCTAAAGAGGATGCCCTATATGTAAGCCAAATTTCAGACTGCTGGAACAGTCTGATTTCAACCTATATAACTCAACTCCAGAGCTGCTGCTTTTCACAACCATAAAATAAAACCACAGAAAACAGCTTTTATTTTAAGGATAGTAATCCACTGAAACCGCTTTTGTTGAAATCAATTCTCAGCCCTCACTTTCCTTGATCTCTGACAAGTTTTTGACACAGTTCATCACAGCATGCTTTTAGAAACACTGCCTTTGTCTGGCTTCCAGAAAACCTTCCTACCTTCCCAGTAGCTCCTGCACAATCCCTTTTTCGATTAGGTTGGTGCAAAAATAATTGTGGTTTAAAAGGTTAAAAATAATTGCAAAAACCTGGGGGTTTTTTTGCAAAAGCTTGTTCCTCCTCTTCAGTGCTAAATGTGGGAGAGCATCAAGGCTCAGTCCTCAGACCAGACCTCTTTTTTTAAAATTTGTACTCCCTAGGAAATCACATTTAGCCTTCGAATACCTTGTATTAGCTGATGATACCCTATTTTTCCTCCTTTTCCTTCCCTAAACTGCTGTGAAATCTGTCTTGCTGCTTACATGACATTTCTACTTGCATGCCTGGTTGAAATCAACACCAAAGATGTAAATACGGAATTTTAGGCTGCTTTTTGACCATAAACCTGCTCCTTTCTAGTATGTTTCTCCCCAGTAAGAGGCACTGCTTTGCTCTATAGGGCTGGATTCTGAAAATTTGGAGTCATCCTCTCTTCAGCTAGTTGTAGTAGTTCTATCTTCAGAATATATTCTGAATTCATTGATTTATCTGTGGCTGCCACCTGAATTCAGACCATTACCATCTTTTGCTTAGGCTATTGCAGTAATTTAGGAAAATTCTTCTTTCTTCCAATTTTGCACTATATTTGCACAACAGATGATCACTTTAAAACATAAATTCGAGACTCTCCAGTGGCTTATTGCCAGTCATACAACCAATCCGCAGTCTGCCTACAAGGCTATGTATATGATCTGGTGTCTGCTAAATGCTGCATCTTCTCCACCACTTTATTCTGCGCTAGTCTTACCAACCTTGGCAAACTCATTTCTACTTAGGTGCTCTGTTTGGATTACTTGCTTTTACAAGTTTAGATGACTAATTAAATCCCTCTTTATTTTGGTCTTTGCCTAATCACCTCCCCAGAGAGGCTTTCTCTGACGACCCTACCTGAAATGCTCCCCTACCATTACTTTCTATTCTCCTATTGGTCTGTGTATTTTTATAGTATTATTTAGCACTACCTGATACATTGTATATTTATTATTAATTTGTTCTACTGTATCTCATTACTGGATTATCCAGTGTATCCCATCACTGGAATACAAGATTCAGGAGGGCAGGGTTTTTTTTTTGTCTCTTATTTAGTCTTGTATCCCTAGCACCTATTAATAGAAATACGAGCTGAGCTAGAGTACCTAGCATATAATGAATACTCAGCAAAATATTTGTTGAGGAAATGACTCTATAAGGAATGAACAAAACAACAAAAAATCCACAAGATTTATAAAAAATAAGACCAGTTCTTGGAATTAGAGGAATAAACTTTTAGTTCAAGTAAGTGGAGAAAACCTTTTTAATGTTTAATTCTCTTTTTCAGTGAGATGCATGAAAGAAATTGCATCTTTGAAAATGGAATCATGTGAAAATAACTTCAAGTCATTTCAAAAAATACGATTACAATTGTTTAAAACGGAAACGTGAATTGCAGTGTAAATACAATTGAAAACAAGATCAGGAAATTATCACCTTGAGCAAACTAATCTACCAGAACCAAGAGGAAAAGGGTGAAAAAAGGAAAAGATGAACAAAAACAATTATTTAACTGTTTTTTGGGTTTTTTTTGTAATAGTACATAATGTATTTCTTTTAAGAGTTTTGGTGAAATCATTGATGATAAAATCTTTTGTATTATTTAGCCAATGGATATTAGGTTTTTTCTATAACCTGAAGTTGTACCTGACATTTAGATGGCTGTTAAATAATATTTAACGTAAGGTAAATGTTCATTAATGGTATCAGATACATTCAGCCAGCATCGAGGACCTGGATATTATTCTTTCATTTTTAGCTCTCCACACCTAATCAGTTATCAAATCTTGCTTTATATACTTCATAAATGAAATTTAAAATCTGTATACTTCTGTCCCCTCTTTTGCCTTTATGCTTTAGTTTCTTCCTCTGTTAAATGGATATATTAATACAACCAACTTTATAGGTTTCTTGTGAGAATTAAATACCTAACACACTGTAAGTGCATTTTAAATGTTGGCTACTTGTGGTAATGTTGCTGTACTGCACTGGATTAGATCATGATCATTATACACCAGGATTTCTGGAGTGACTCCAGGCTGGTCTCCAGATTTCCTTCTTATTGCGCTCCCTGTTTCCAGTTCTCCCAGATTACCTCAGTTTCAGTCATCTGAGGGCATGTCTAATTGGATTACTGCTTTTAAAACTCCCCAGTGGGCTCCATTTTGCCATTGGAATAAAGTCTATAAGATTTTCTTTAGTATACCTTAGAGATCTCTAGCTTCTTTCTCTAAATATTCTGTCCCTTTGTGCCCAGTTTATTGATAAGCTGGAGGAATCCTGTCAAAACAAACTTGAATTGGGTGTGACTCTGCCAAGACAAATAGAAAACGAGGTGCTTTCTGGTTCTTATAGCATGGCTAAAACAGTCGCAGTTTGTAAAGATTTTAGGCAGATGTTATTAGGTTGGTGCAGAAGTTATTGCGGTTTTCGCAATTATTAACCTTTTTAAACCACAGTTACTCTCGCACCAACCTAATAATAACCAGATACCCATTCTGGTTATAAAAATATCTGAACGCATGCGTAGATAGATGTGCAGGAGCTTTGTGCAGTGCTACTTTTTTGTATAGTCTCCATGAGAAACTGTTTGCATTGTATTTGATAAGGCAACTTAATGAGGTGATTTGCTTTGTGGAATTAATTATGAGCCAGATATAAGTTGGTGAACATCTAACGAAGATGGTAACTTTAGGTTTAGAATGGTTCATTTAGAGCTCTCTTTTCTAACATTATATATAACAATACACCAAGGCTTGTTTGTTAAGATCACTCCTGTAGACTAAATTTATTAGCAACTGTTTATCTTTTTGTTCTTTGTTGCAGGAGGGTATGGTTCCATTCCATTTTATCCAAACATGGTATCAGATTATCCAGGAACAAGTTAAAAAGAAGGGAGACTGGTTCCAGAACACATCTCTGGAAATTACCCTATGGACCTTGACTCCCATGACAACATTCCAATGTAGGTTTTGTATGAGCATCGATAGCCAGTGAGTGGTCTTTATTGAGCTTATCACATAACATGTTCCTGTTCAGAGTCAGAGGTTCAGAAAAGTTCTTATACTAACTTATAAAGTAAGTTAGTACTTACTTAAGTGTTGAAAATCATGGTGTAATCGAGGCGATAGTTTGCTAAGAGACACAGGAGTAGAGATCCTATCCCTGACCAGTCAGGCTCCAACCTGAGGCCTCTTTTGTGTCTATGCAAAGAAGCATCGAAACAAGGTCTCTGTAACACTTGACTAATTTGGGCTTTAGCCTCAGGCTTCAGGGAGCTAAGCTGGACATTTGGAGAACTTGTTACCTGGGCTAGATTGACTTGCATAGCCTAGAAACAAATAAGGTTAAATGCTTGTTTCTACTTTGTGCAACAAACCCCAGCCAACATCTTCTGATTACCAGCATGCCTCGTATGAGGCTCATTTCTTTGTATTTATGGCCTATTTAGCTCTCAAAGTAAGTCCATGAGGTCGGAATTTAAAGATGAGGAAACAGTCTTTAAGAGACTGAGTTACTTCCTCGAGCAAGGTCGTATATAGACAGTTGAAGTGGGGATTTGGCAGTTTGACTTCTGGTCATTTCCTGCACAAGTTCCCTACAGGTGTGGCCCCAAGAATGTGTTACAAGTCTACTAAGATAATGATCCCTCCATCTTTGGGTGTGGGTGCCTAGGTGGGGTGGGGGGCTTAGCTGACGAGTTCCTGGGCATACATGGGCAGCCTCATCTTACTCTTATATTAGTGTGCCACACAAATACTGTATTGTGTGTGTGGCATGACATGAGGAAGACAGAAGTGTGCTGGCCTGCTGCACTGAGTCCAAGAGCCAGCAAGAGGAAGCATGTGCCCTCAGTGCCTATAGCTGCTCTCCTTTCAGCCTCTCTGGCTACAAGAGGTACTATCCCTAGTCGATGCCAAGTGAGAAAGAATGTTTGGAGTCACAGGAGTCTGGAGGGGAGAGAACAAATAGTTGAGGCCTGCTCCCCCTGGGGCAAGTGAAGCCTTATTCACTTCTGAGGAGCGAGCAGTACATTCCTACAGGGATGGCATACATTTAACTTGCTCTTTAGGGTGCCATAATAAAATATTCTTGGATTTTGAATATACTGCATTTGTGGAGTGTCCTGACCTTTGGGAAAAAGTAACAAGAACTTTGAGCTCCCTCTAGAGGTCAACATGACTAAGTGATAAAAGTATCATCGTGGTCTATAGAGAAAGTATAACTATACCTAAAGCTAGCCTGCTGCCGCCTTTAACAAAAAACTAGCATTTTATAGATGCATGATCTTGTAAAGTATATTCTTATATTGGGGAGTGATTACTTACCTTTGAGGAGAAAGTTGAGTTAGTCATATTCTCATTAGCTGAGTTGGGCCAATCCTAAAGTTTGCCATATAGGGCATATAGTGAACTAATAAAGGAAAAAAGATCATGAAAACGGATCATGTGTCCAAAGAAAATAGTATGCTTCTTAATGGGAGCTCTTAAGTGTTGAAACAAACCACGTTAAAATAAGAATTCAGTTTATGTGCCAGAATGTTTTGACAGTAGGCCCTTGCCTTTAACAGACATAAAGGGGGTCAGTATACCTGCTTTCTCACCCCACCTCCCCAACATCTGAAAAGAAAAGCATGGTGAGTACCGGAAGGTTACTATTGTGAACTCCAACTTGTAGGCATGTTACAACTTCTAAGAAAGTTAACACGTTCTGTTTCTTAACTTTTAGAACCTCAGCTGACCAGATGAGAAATCTATTCCAGGACAGAAATCTTAGTCATGGTCAGAACACTGCAAGGATGAGAGTGATAGTGCTGACATTTACTCTGATTATTTCTTTTGTTCTCAATATGTTTATACTTTTCATTCAGAACTCACTGAGAGAGTTCAGTTCTTAAAACTTAGTATATAACTGTGGAATAAAAGAAGTCATATTTAATTAAGAATATATGAAAATTAACGCATTTTTTAAAAACTTCCAGAAGTGCTCAAACGGAAGGATAGGAACATGTCAAAAGGACCCAGGAACCAATCTGAAAGAGCTCTCAGTGGCCAAATCTGGAACAATTTGAGCAACACGAGAACTTACATAGTATTTGTATGAAGTAAATGTCCGTGAGTTCATACTGATACATGATTGAATAAATAAATGGGGCAGAAGAGACAAATTTCCCATACAGAAGAACTCTAAATAATTTATAGATATTCCCTCCCCCTCAAATGGGTAGAGTTTAACACCCCTCATCCCTGGAATGTGGCCTGTACTTAGTGTCTTCTTTCCAGAGTACTTTGTATGGGGGGGTGAGGGTGGGCAGGTCACTTTATAGTGGAGGAACCTGGCAGAAATGTTACCTTGGTCAGATAATCTAGGTTATCATCAGTATGTTATATTGATAGGATATGTCCTTGATATGATGTGATAAGAATGACATTTCACCTTGGTCTTCCTGCCAGTAACCCATAATTGTAGTGTGGTCATGAGAAAAACACCTGACCATCTCAAATTGAGGGACATACCGCAAAGTACCTGACCGGTGCCCTTCAAAACTGTCAAAGTCGTGAAAAACAAGAAAGGTCTGAGAAACTCTCACAGACCAGAGGAAACTAAAGAGACATGATTGTTGAATAATTTGGGTTCCTGGAAGGGATCCTGGAACGGTTTATAAAGGACACTAGGGGAAAACTAGTGAAATCTGAATAAAGTATGGAGTTTAGTTAATAATATTCCAGTCTTGGTTCCTTAGTTGTGACAAATGTACCATAGTAATGTAAGATGTAAACAGTAGGAGAAACTAGGTGAAGGTTATATAGGAAGTCTGTAATATCTTTGCACTTTTCTGTAAGTCGAAAATTATGCTAAAATAAATTTATGGAAAACAGAAAGATTCAGCTCAACTCTTCTATACAGGTTTTGTTCAGTGATGCTTGAAAAGTGGGGAACTTTTCTGTTGTGTGTATGTACATTATCGTTTGCAGTTAAGTCGTTTCTAATCTTTCTGTGTAGAAGTGAGGGACATCCCATCTCAAACATGTAGTGAAGAATGACAGGACGTGAGGCTCTCCAGTACTGTGGTCTGCTGCGGCAGCACTGTGGGAGATGAGCAGAACACGGATGGTCATGCTTTCTTGTCCCTCTTCCATTCTGATCTCACCATTAATTGGCTTGTAATTTACTGAAAGTAACTTTTCATTAAAATCACTGTTGATGAATTACAGGTTTAAAAGAAATAAGCCTGAGATCCATTTTTTGTCAAGAGTGAGATGTCTAGTGGAGATCCATGGTCATGGGTCGAGTTCCACAGCTTTTGCAATGTGTTGTCCTTTCGGGTCTTCAATATTCCATACTGGAAGTTTTCTTTAAAAAGCATGTTCTTTTTCTCTAGTCATTATTCTGTTTTCTTCCCCAAGATGTGTGGAGTTTAAGTGTCTGAGTACATGTTGTATGTGTTCTGTGAAAGAGATATTCTCTGAAGAGAGAGATCATCTATCCGTGTTGCTTTGCAGATGAGAAATTTGAAGTTCATAAAGATTAATTGACTAACTCATGGTCAGATTATTACTTAAATAGAGCTGAGACTACGTCCCCAGGGATCTTGTTCTTGCCTGATGGTTAATGAAGAGGAAGGGGTGAAAAGGGAGGAGGATTGCAGGAAAAACTGGAGCAAAATGTGAAAGGTTATTGGCAGGATAAGTACATTTGATGTTTCTCTTATATTCTCTAACACTTCAGATAATTTAAAGACATTAGTGAGCATCTTTATGCATGAAAAATTTGGGGGGTGATTGTTTCAGTAGGATGACTTCTGGAGCTGACATATAGTTCTAAGGGAATGAATACTCTATGGCTTTTTGGTATAAATTATGAAATAATTGTCTAAAGTAATATATACTATCTCCAGTGTAGGTAAAGATCAGTCTTTTGAACAGTTTGTGTGTTTCCTGTAGTTTAAGAGATAGAAGATGATATCGTAATAAAAAAAAATTTTTAATTTGATTTGACTGGATATTTCTTTATATTTTACCAGTATTATTATTCTGTGACTTGTCTTCATATGTTGTATGAACTGTTTTTAGAAATACAAATATTTTTTCCTAGTCCACTTGTCTTATTTAGTTACTGTGTAAAAATCATGTTTTTCTTTTATTGTATCTTATAGACATTAGCCTTCCGGTGTGCTGCTACATCTCTAGAGATACAATATGAATTCAGTTCCTTTTTCTCTCTTTTGTTTCTTGGTTATGTGCCGCATACAGAAGGAATAAAGGAATGGGGAGAGGAAAAGAGGTATTTTAGGCAAGGTAGACACTATATCCAAGCTAAAGGAGGCATGAAGGTGGGCATAAGTATATCGTATGTTGCAGGTATAAAACAACCTTCCTAGAGAATTTGTGAATGCTATGGTACTAGAAAGTAAGATGGTGTACGTACTTCAGTATTCATACTATGGAGTAAATTGAATGTCAGGATTACCCGAAAATTTAAGGTACTCCTTAGAGAACCTTGATGGTTATAGAGCAGGAAAAGCATTATATAACCAGTAGGTAAAACATCAGGTTAGTATTTTCGATGAGATTCCAGTATCTGGATTTTATTGTTGTTTTCTTACGGTATAATTTACATATATTGAAAGTCATCTCTTTTAGCATAGTTCTTCGAGCTTTGATTTAAAAAAAAAACAACAACATACAGTCATACACGATCTGACAGTTAAGTTCATGAACTTATCCTAGAAAAAGTGCTCCATACCTCATTGAATATCACTATGGTCACCTTCGAAGTTCTCCCTTGGGAAGCTATGCACCAACGCCAGAGCCTAGTCCACCCTTCAAAGCAATTTTGGAACTCTTTTTCTGGAATGGCCATCAGAGCTGTCGTCATATTACCCTTGATGTCCTGAGTGTCATCAAAATGTCTTCCTTTCAGTATTTCCTTTATCTTTGGGTAAAGAAAGAAGTCACTGGGGCCAGGTCAGGTGAGTAGGGAGGGTGTTCCAAAACAGTTATTTGTTTACTGGCTAAAAACTCCCTCACAGACAGTGCTGTGTGAGCTGGTGCATTGTCGTGATGCAAGAGCCATGAATTGTTGACAAAAAGTTCAGGTCGTCCAACTTTTTCATGCGGCCGTTTCAGGACTTCCAAATAGTAAACTTGGTTAATTGTCCAGTTGCTACAAACTTATAATGAATAATCTCTCTGATATCTAAAAAGGTTAGCAACATCATTGCAAGAAGTTCGGGAACTCAATTGTCAGACCTCGTATAGTCACTTAAGATAAAAAGTAGTTCCATTACTCCAGAAAGTTCCATGTCCCTTTGAGGTCAACCTCTACCCCACCCCTAGTCCCTAACAGCCACCGATACGTCCCTCTAGCTGTGACTTTTCCTGAATGTCATATAAATGGAATCATACGTAGCCTTTTGAATCTGGCTGCTTTTGCTTAACATGATGTATTTTGAGTTTTATTTATGTTATTGCTGGTATCAGCAGTTTGTCCTTTTTATTGTTGAGTGGTATTTCATTGTATGGATGTCCCACATTGTGTTTACTCAGACCCCAGGGGAGGATCGCTTGGGTTGTGCCAGTTTGGGGCAGTTATAAATAAGGCTGCTGTGAACATGTACATCAGGTTTTTGTGTGAACTTAAGTTTTTATTTTACTTGGGTAAATATGCAGTAATGAGATTGTTGGGTTACATGGTGTTTAACTTTATAAGAAACTGCCAAAGTTTGTTTTTTCCCCAACGTGGGTATGCCTCATTGCATTCCTGCCAGCTGTATGTGAGAGTTCCAGTTGCTTGATACCAGCACTAAGGATTCTTTATTTTTTTATTTCAGTCATTTGAATGGTGTGTAGTGGTATCTCATTACTTTATTTACCTTGTAGACATTCATTTATTGTCCGTTTTCATGTTACTGTTATACTAACAGTTATCAAGCATCTCTTCCTTGGTCTCCTTATAGCTAAGCTCTAATTCCATAAAGCTCTGATTGTTTTATTAATGTTATACAAAAAGGTTCAAACATGCTTTGTAACATTTTTTAAAAACTCAGTAATAAATTGTAGACAACATTTTTTTCTCAACTTAAATAGATCTGTTAGTTTTGTACTGAGCATGTGAAGTACACGTGGACGAACTTGGGAAAGGTATCTACTAAAATGACCATAGTGGTTTTCTCAGAAGTGGGTCTCACTTTTAGAGTTATGATTGTATGTTTTTTACAAAGTAGTTTCTTTGTCAAATTAAAAAAGAGAAATTTTAATCCGGGGTTAAGTGATTTTACAGAAATCATATATAAATAATACATCTGATATATTTTGCAGTTTACGTGAGTTTGCTAAAACTCAGTTATTGCCTATGGTTATCTTATCTCTTGGTGCTGGTATTTCAGGTTTTCTTAGTCTTCTAGTTTTTATAAATTGGTTATAGTTTTTTACAAAAACAATGCTCTCAAATATTTATATACTTAGGTTCCTATAAATCTTTTTAAAGTATTTTTATTGCAATACTGATTTTTTTCTTTGCCTTTAGCATTCTAAGATTACCAAGTGGTTTTAGAACCAATGGTTATTATTCTTTAGCTTATTTAATTATGGTTAGAGTATGGTCTTTACACTTATAATTAGACAATTCTTCTTTAAGGGATTCTCTGGCTCACTATGAGTTTCTTAAAAACTGCATAGGTCTTTGGAGGCAATATATATTTTTATATGTGTAATAAACTCTGTTTGTCAGTTATGTTTGTCAAGTATCCTTTCTCCACCCCAAATTGCCCCCATCCCTGCCCCCCACTTTTTATAAAAAATTTGCCAGGTGTGGAGAAGAATATGTCAACTTTCTACTATAATTATGATTTTTGTCAGCTCCTCTATTCCTAATAACCCTGAAGTATATGCAGCGATTTATATATAGCGAAGTATATAAATCTTCTTTGAACGTAAAGATTTAGCTGTTATATCTTCACCATACCTTTTATTTTACACACACACACACACACACACACACACACACACACGGTGCCCAAAGAATGTATACCCATTTTAATAAAGGAAAACTTAAAATTGTAATACTCAATATATACTGATCACAAAAGATGAATACAAGTCACGTCTGACTTCTGCAATTGCAAGAGGTGCTCAAAGTGGTTACCATCAGAGTCCAGACTCTTCTGATTATGGCGAACTACTGCTTGGGCATAGATAACATCTCTTAAAATGTGTATACACTTTTTTGGCAGCCCTGGTATATATAATGAACTGTTGTCCTGTTAAACTCTTTTTTACTTAATTTTGCCAGTGATTAGAGGCTTTTATAAAGAATTTCCCTGATTTTGCAAAGTCACATCACCAGTGCAAGGCTGTTGGTGGTTTTTGGATTGCTACTCTTATATATACTTGGTTCAATTCTTCTACTTATAGTGTCATCATGTTTGAACATTTACATACTATTCAGTTTTTTCAAATATCCCCACCTTTTTGGGAGACTGCAGTGATATGTAGAAGGTCTGACAATTAGCGAACTTGCCACAATGCGCTTTCATTGGCAGCACTGTACAAGCAGCTCAGTAAGGTTTCGTGATCTTGGTATATCAGTGTCTCACAGCTGTGTTTGTGTTGATGTGTGGTGGTGTCTTGCTCAGTGGTGTTAATAATTGTTGCGTGGTTTTGTGTGCCATCGCAAGAATGTCTGAGCTTGAATTAGAGCAATGAACAAACATTAAATTTCTTGTTAAACTTGGCAAGAGTGGAAGTGAAATCGGACATGGTAGTCCAAGTTTGTGGGGATAATGTCGTGAAGTAAAACGTCAGTGCACAAATGGATTAAACCTTTTTCTGAGGGGAGAGAACACGTCACTGATAAAGAAAGGTCAGGGCGGCCAGTAATGAGCAGAACTGACAAAAAAAATTGCAAAAAGTTGTCAAACTTTGTGTCAAAATCATCGCCTGACTGAGAAGCATAACAGACCAAGTAAACATCAATAGAGAAACCGGAAAATCTTAACTGTAAATCTTGACTTGAGAAAGGTGTGTGCAAAACTGTTCCCGAAGGAGCTCTTGCATCACGACAATGCACCAGCTCACACAGCACTGTCTGCGAGGGAGGTTTTAACCAGTAAACAAATAACTGTATTGGAACACCCTCCGTCCTCGCCTCATCTGGCCCCCAGTGACTTTTCTTTACCCAAAGATACAGGAAATATTGAAAGGATGATATTTTGATGACATTCAGGACATGAAGGGTAATGTGACGACAGCTCTGATGGCCATTCCAGAAAAAGAGTTCCAAAATTGCTTTGAAGGGTGGGCTAGGCACTGGCGTCGGTGCATAGCTTCCCAAGGGGAGTATTTCAAAGGTGACCGTAGTGACATTCAGCAATGAGATGTAGCACTTTTTCTAGGATGAGTTTGTGAACTTAATTATCAGACCTCATATGTTAGAATACTTGATACTAACCTGCAAATCAGGTTTTGTTCTTTTTTCCCCTCTTCCTTTTGTCTTGATTCGATTGGTAGGCCTTCAGGTTTTACTGCAGTGTCTGATCAATTAATCCTATCCAGTGTATCTTTCGTTTTTAGATGTTCCTTTTTTTATCTTTTGTCTTCCATTTCTCGTCATGTTCATGATTCTATGTTCTTGAGCATATAGAGCATATTTACAACAGCTATTTTAATGTTGTCTGCTAGGACCTTAATTCTGTCATTTTTGTCATTTCTTTTTCTGCTTCTATTGGTAATGTTTTTCTCCTGGTTATGAGTCAATATTTGTCTGCTTTACATTTCTGGTGATTCTATGTTGGATACCAGACATTGTGAATTAATGTTGTTGAGTGTTGGCTTTTGTTCTAGCACTTAATTAAGTAACTTGAGGTTAATTTGGTCTTTTTAAAGTTTGCTGTTAAGCTTTGTTAGGACAAATTCAGTCTTTATTGCTGACTTAGTCCCATCACTAAGATGATACTCTTCTGAGGACTCTACCTGATGCCTCAGTAATTACGAGGTTTCTCAATTCTGGCTGGTGCGAACCCTAACTATTCTAAGTCCTCATAAGCTTTTCTGCTGGTTCTTTTCCTGGGCAGTGCAGAGTGTCAGCCACATGTCCTCAGCTCCATCAACCAAAGATTCTAAACGATCCCTGCTTAGATCCCTTGAGCTCTTTCTCTGTACTCTGCCCACAAATTCTAGCTGCTTCAGCTTTCCCTGAGCCCCCATTTCTGTTTCCACAACTCATTGAGATTGCTGGTCAGGGTTTGGATTCTTCCTGGCTCACCACACTGCCCAGACAGCAAGTTGGGGCACATACAGGGCTCGCTTTTTCTCTTCTCTAAGGGGTTCATAGTCCTACACTCCATGTTGTCCACTGTCTAAAAACAATTGTTTCCTATATTTTGTTTGTTTTCTAGTCGTTAACAGCAAGAAGATGAGTCCAGATTGTCTTACTTATGGCCAGAAGCAGAAGGCCAGTTACAGATTTTTAATTTTTACTATTGTCTTTCACTTCAACCTTTTGAAAGAGGAAGTTGCTAAATTATTGCACATTTTCATTGGGTACTATTTCTTTGGATACCTTTGTTCATGCACTTAGTTTTCGTGTTCTTTGTTAATCTTTGGTTTTACTGAAGTGGAACAAAGAGAGAGAAGACAGAGTTGTGGGAAAGCAAATATCATTGGTAAAAATATTAACTATAGCTAACTTGTTAAGTTCATTTTTTCTAGGTATGAAAGGTTTATTTCATATCTAGAATACCACACTGGCAACTGTACTCATAGCAAGTCTGCAGACACTCTTTTCACCAGACTAGTCCCTTTGAGATAATTTTCAGAACACAGAATTTTAAGAAACAATGGTTATTCATAGAATTTTTGTGAACCTCATGATTATCTTAAGATTTACTGTCTTATGTCACATAAGGCACATATATGTGAATTTTCGGTTTATTTGCTGCAGCAATGTTGATAGTATTTTACGAGTTTCAACCTTTAAAATTTTCTTCTGTTATTTAGCTGTAGAACCTAATCATAGCCAGAAAAATAAAAGAATCAGGTTTGTCGGCATCCAATGGATGTTCTGCTGTTTCAAATGGAACTTTCAGGAATCAACAGTCAAGATGGTTAAAAAAGCATAAGCAATTCCTCTCCGTTGCTGTCTCCCTTTTTTATTTTAAAAAGGAGGGAGCATCTTTACATAGTTACTCAGTCTTGATGTCTTAGAATTCGTTTTGTAATTGTTTCTTTTGCCTTATGACATTCTGTCTTTGGTTTTCTTAAACATTTACTAAATTCTTTCCTTAGTTAACTGTTCATCTGTTGTGGTTACATTCCACTTTCTTATGAGCCTCTTTCAGGGGTAGAATTTAGAATGTGGATCATTAAGTGTCTTGGATGTAGCAGGTGCTGAAAATACTTAGAGGGAGAGACAGTAGTTGTAATGTGGTCATTAGTAAATAGTATAAAATCAATGTAGTTTGTGTTTTATTGAACACAGGCATCTTCGCAGTGAAAAAGAGGCAGTAAAGAGGCAGACCCTTACACATTATTCCTTTATTCATCATTCAGTGACTTACGGAATTCTGTGCTGCCACCCTATCCATATGATTGTTCACACCTGCTAAATTTGAATCCTGCTCTCACACTGGGTAGAGGTGTGATAGGCAAGTTGATCTTTCAGTGCTCCACTGTTTTCTTGTATAAATTAAAAGTGGTATATCATAGTGGTATTATAACGATTAAATGAGAATGTTGGTAAGTGTTCACTCAGCACAGTGCCTGGCACATTATGTTTGTACACACGTGTGCTTCGACACACTGGTTATGTCTTTGTATCTACATAAACCGTATTTGTTATTTTAATGTTAATATACAATTATATTAACATACAAGAGCAGCTGTTGAAAGGCATTTTCTGGAAAGGGCCAGAGAGTAAATGTGTACAGCCTGTCCCAGCTATTCGACCCTGCAGCCAAAGACAGTATATAAACAAATGGGCATGTCTGGGTTCCAATAGAACATTATTTATAACCCATGTAGTAGAGGTTACTTTTATATTGCTGATTATTGGATGTTTGAAGTATGTTTGACTCTTTATTATATATGGAAGTGTGTTTGACTATTATATGGGTAATACAGTTATAACCATTTCTGTACTAATTTTAATTGGTTTCTTTCAAATGATTTATTTGGGCCATAGTTCTGAAATGGAATTATAAAATCAATGAGTAACCCATTTAAGTACCTCACCATGCAAGAGATGAAGTATTGAGAGAACTTCGGAGCTAATAATGATTTGGTTACTCAATATGTAGTAATTATTGTTAATTACTACCATTTGTATATACTGTTTATTAATTTTGTCTCATCTGATTTTTATACTGAGATTATCATTTTTGAACCCTTGACTATCTGGTTGTGTCCTATTCTATCTGTAGTATTATAGCCCATAAGAAATGGAGAAGGCAGGTAATAAGAAGGGAACAGTGTGGTGTGCCCGATGAAGTAAAAACTGACCAGCAGTACATACTGTTGTCGTTGTTCCCACCACCACCACCAGTTACCGTTCCACCCCCAAAAGAAAAAGTTATTTCACCTTCTTAGGACGAAACCCAAATGCTGATGGTGTAGAAAAAAGAATTCCATTTTATATAACACACTATAAATTCCTTGGTTTTTACTAACAGTATGTAGAATTTAACAACAAAGGATAAAAGCATTACGTTTTCTTACCAAAAATGTGAGTGTGCCTGTTAAATGCTGCCTTTCTGGAGCGCTCTTGGAGGTTGGCGTGTGCCTTGTGTTGGCTTCATGCACAGGAGAGCCGTTGACTCATGTTCTGAAGGGGAGCCCTTCCTTTCATTATATTAAAAGGTTCTTGTAGAATCTTAATGCAGGCACTTTTTCATTTTAAAATAACATTTTCATTGGCCAAGAGAAGAGTCTTACTTTTCTCTTTAAAGGAGGGAGTCTTTTGTGCTTTGGTTTTGGTGCCTTGTGTTGGTGGTTTGGAGAACATGACCCTGTTGATGTATTACACTGGGTCCTGCTTCGAGTTCCCTATTCTGGCTCTGACGGAGGTTAATGTCTTTGCCTTTTTAAAGCATGTTATCGTTACTTTCATCTCAAGAGTAAAGTGTTCTCAAGTAGTCATAGCTTTCATTAATAGTTTGTTTTAAAATTCTAGTATACAGGATTCTAAATTCTCATGAAATGCATTTGTATTTTCAGCCTGATCCTCCTGGGGCAACCATCGTGTAAATAAGGTAGCTTTATTTTACTCAGAGTGCATCGTTGAAAGGTTCAAAATTCTCTTTGTTCTAGCATTCTTGGCTTTGCAATAAAAGTTAGTGTTCACTCTGAAATAAATGTTTTAGACCTAGGCCGCCTGGTATGGTGGCCACTAGGCATATAGTGCTAAAATTAAAAATTCAGAAGCCCCAGATGGCAAGTGATGACTGTATCGGACACTACAGATATAGGCAGGGCTCTTCTATTATAACAGAAAATGCTGTTGAACACCACTATTGTAGACTTTCTGCAGTCATTACTATGTAATTTTTTAAAATAGCATAGGAATCAGCATTACAAGAATATTTTCTAGGAATAGATTTATTGTTGTGTTCAAAAACGTAGATAACCAGTATTTGGCCAGCCTTGGTTGTCGGGGTATAGCACGATGTGGGAGCATGATTTTTAGAGCAATGATTCCTCACCTTTTGCACATCGGTATGGCACACTGAGATACACAAGCTGCTCACCGTGGGAGGTTTCCGATTTGGGTGCTCTGCAGAATCCCGGCAAACTGTAACCCCTTCTAGACTCACCACTGTGCAGTGGCACATAGGGCTCAAAGCTCAGTTTCACAGTGTTCTCCGTAAGTCATTCCTGGATGTTTGTTATGGTCTATAAGCATAATTTTGTTTCGTTCTCCTTTTTATTCATGCATTTTACATGTCATATTCCCAGTGAGATCTTGTGAGGTCTTGGCATTTTACGACTCAGATAATCTTTAAAAGCATCATCCATGAAACTTAGAGATTTAATAGGTGCTTATGTGCATGGTGGCTCACACATCCAGAAGTTACGGTGTTTCTTTTCTTTTTTCTTTTTCTGGGGGAAGGGATGAAGGAACACCATGACATAGTGCCTGTGTAAATTCTATCATACAAACCAGGAAAATAACTCACCTCTCTGAACTACGGCTATCTTAAATGCATACAGTATAAAATCACAGCAAGAAGGTCACGAGTCCTGACACCTACCCCGCCCATATATAAAATGTCTCTACACTATTTAAGTAGTGGCTCAGTTGGCTATTTCTAAAATTTTCTTTTTGTTCATTGGCTTTTGGCAAGATAAATAGTAACAACTACTAGTGTTTTAAGAAAATCTACAAATTGAGAAAATGGGATGCCTTTCACCCAATATTTCTCTTCCTCAGGCGTTTATGCTGTAAGCTTTGGTTCTTGTCCTTTCCTGATCAGCCTCTCTGGATACTGTAGGCCAGTTGTCTCTGGGCTTCCTCAGCCTATTGCAGGCATTCTTGCTACAAAGCTGGATCAGTCCTGAACACATCTCGCTTTACTCTGGAATTCTCATTGTAAAATAACCATTCCGGGGATAAGTGGTGACACAATATAAGAGCAAATGTCTTATTATTCCTGTTGGCAAGTTGCAGTAAATGACTGGTCTTTTTTCTTCTTCTTCCTTCTCTGTCCCCACTCCCCTCGTCCCTGAGGCACGCACGAGTGCGTTCTCTCTCTCTTCCTCTTCTTCCCCTCCTGGCCACGTTCAGTGACTGCGCTATAGCTAGCTATGAAGTCAGTACTAGCTTCAGTACTTTGGGGTATTGTGCCTGCTGCTTTATTACCCGATGCTTGCTCTGTCTTGTAGGAGTAATGTAAGTGTGGAAGCGCCACCACCACCCTCACCCCAAATCTCCTCCATCCTTTTATTATAATGATCTCCGTACTGACTTAATCACCTTTAGATTTGCTCCTGTCCACCTCACAGGATGATCAGGATGACCCCCTGTTAGAAATGGAGCCCATCGTGCAGTACACCTGCCCCCCCCGTTTTTCATTCCTGCTCCGCAGAGAGGCTAATCGCTCCAGGATCATTCACACATCCTTTATTGAGTTTTAGCTATAACAGCTCATCTACATAACAAGGAGTTGTAATTTCTTTAATTCAGGTGAATGCCAAGTCTGGACCTAGGAAAAAGATGAAATAATTTAAATACTGAGCCAAATCTCCCTATTATTCATTCCATTGGGTGAAGAGGAGAATAAATCTGGTGTTGGTGTCACCTATGAGCATTTCACCAAGCCAGGAGCATATTCTAGAGTTCAAGGATAGGTATTTTTGCTGCAGCATGATTTTTATATTCAAATTAGTTGCTTCATTTGATGGGTAGCCACAGAAGCCACAAACTTATCAATGGCGTGGGGAAAATTGGCTGACTTGGATTTACAAGAGAAGGAATTTGTGTCTCCACAGTGATGGTGTCTGAAGGATTGAATTTAAAGATAACTTACTGCGTATGATTTTTACCTCATTCCCTAATTTTTAGAACCTAACCTTCAAATAAGATGTGATTCCCTGTATTTTGTGTAATGTTGTCGTTTCTACTAATTTTCTCTCTTCAGCTATACTCTGCTGAGCTTTAAGTCAGAGATGAAGTATGTTTTTAATCCTTTTGTTCACTACAGAAATCAGTACGGTACAGAGCACCTCATGCAATGGCTTTTAAGTACCTACTGCTGCGGCCTGCAGAGTAGTCCGTTCATTGTCTTACACCTCTGTGTTATGTACGCATGCAGTGTGAACAGTGCGTTGATTCTTTCTTCCCCATACTACTGACTGTGGTGGGCTCTCGGGCTCAGATTTTTAACCTGGAGGTGAGATGCTGTCCACACCCTCTGAAATTGTGTGCTAATTTTTGTGTGCACTTAACTGTGTGCAATATCTTGGGAAAGCATGTGTAACTTTGAGAAGGGTCTCACAGAGTTTCAAAAAGGTAAAATGCCTGGGTTGTAGATAATGGCAGATGCAAAGAAAGGTTTCCAAAACCAAATGGGACTTGGAAAATATCACTAAAAAGAAAATTGTAAAATACAGGTGATGGACAGATTATTGATAAGCTATATTGGTCAGTAAGTTTTTAAACTTAAGGTATATAGTGTTCTTTATTATCTAAAGTCATGTTGTTAAATTCTTAGAGGGTGCTACTGTAGACCAGAAAACAACCTTCTCTTGTAGAAAAAGTTGACTTATTTATTTAAAAATGCATATGATAATCTTTCCTAATTTGGCATAATGCTTTATAGTGAAGAATTCATTAGCAACAATGGTGACTTGTCCAGTGTAATTGCTTTATTTTAATGCCCAATTCTGTAACTTATATTTTTGTTCTTAGCAAAATGGCTCTGGTATCCAAAAGCAAGGAAAAATAACCCCGATAATTTTATTTGAACTTGTGTGAAGTTAGCACCAACTTTGGGTGCAATGTTACTGATTCTAGTAAACCCCACAATGTTTGGGAGCCGTAGGAAGAGTTGTGCAGCCTGAAGGTGCACAGCGCAAAGCGTTTCTGGTATCAGTGTGTTCTTTTGCAAACATTTGTTTAAGAGGCCATAATTTGAATGTATTAATTCATGACTTCAAATTCCATCTAAAAGTATTTTTATGTTTACGTTTTCCCCCATCTTAGTTATATCTGCCTTAATTTTAGAGGCCATCTTTGGGTTGGCATAAAGGAGCTTATGAAAAATATATAAGAAAGAAAATTGTCAAGATAATTATTAATGTTTAATGACATTATAGAATGTTTCACAAGTTGTTGATTTCTTTACATTCGTGAATTTAATGTAATATTAATAAACCACTAGTATTTATTTTTGTTGTGTTCCTGTTTGTTAAACTGGTGTCATATTGGTTTATTCTGGGGAAATGTTTTTTTTGTTGTTGAGGTGAACCAAAGTATTTATAAAGAACTTTAGATTTACTTTATTTCTGATGAGAGGTTGATAGATTTGGGATATGTTAGGAAAAACATGCTAAGTTCTACAAACCTAGTGAATTGGGGGATAAAAGCTAATATCTTTTTGTTTGTTTTGATTATACAGCAGATATAATTTCGACAGTAGAATTTAATCATTCTGGAGAATTACTAGCAACAGGAGATAAAGGTGGTAGAGTTGTCATCTTTCAACAGGAGCAGGAGGTAAGTGTTTAAAGTTTAATATCTAAATTTCAGTTTGCTGTTGGGACTAGAGCTTGTGTTGCACTGGAGAATACCATCAGAAGATAAATTGGCAGTTTTTAAAAGAAGTGTCTGTTTATTGAGCAGAATATCCAAGGTATAGATAGCCTTGTTTCTCTTAGTTTTGTGTTTCTGTGTGTATGCACTTGTGTATGTGTTGTTTTAAAATTTAAAGCATAATGCTTTAACTGTAAAAAGATTTGGTTAGAGAAAGGGATGGGAAGTGATGGAATAATGCTAGCGATTAACCGGTTTTAAAGCCTTGGCCCTCATTGTTTTCCTCTGAAAACTTCATAAAGCAAAATTGCTTTGCTCTCTTCTCAATGCTGAGTTTGCTGTGTTTTTGTGTAACTGGGAGAGGGAGGCTAGGAGGCTAGCTTAAAGAAAAAGCCACTCGATTATTTTGATGTCAATTCATAGTAATACTGTTTTTCTGATTTAAATTTAAAGGGTTTAAATGAGTTGGATATATATGTATGTAACGTAATGTATAAGTTCAGTACCCCTTTCAAGGTGACGTTGATTTGAAAATTGTTTCCTTTTCTTTTTGAAGAAAGGAATTTCTCATTGCAGAATCTGCCATTAAAGTGGGTTTTGTTTTGTTTTAGGTGCAAGAGTTAGGCACACTTGTAAATCTGATTGACAGGATTTCTCACTAAAATTTTATGCTAAAGAAAATTTGTCACACTAGTGTTTTCCCTTACTCTCCCCCTCCATTTGTAGATCAAAGTTAACTCTTTAAAATCATTTTTGAAACGTCCTGGCCCCTCTCTATCTATAATATATTCAGAAAGAGTTCAAAGTAATGTGGATAATTGTAAGGGTTTACAACTAGATGGATGTCTCAGTCATAACACAGAGTTAGGTTTTAAAGGATTGTGAAGTTCCTGCAATAAGCAAAGACTCTAGTAATAATACTACTACTTTGCACTTCTATAGCGCCTCTGACCTGAGGACCTCAAAGTGCTTTACAAACACTAATGAATTAATCCTCAAACACCCCCGTGAGGTAGGTAATTTAATTTTAAAAGAAATGATTCATAGTGTCTGCTTAGAAGATGCACATACACTAAATGTGTCTCCTTTTATTATTATACTTGGTTGGAAGAAAATACGAAAATAAGACTCAAGTTTTTCTTGACAGAGAATGTTCTTTTGGGAAGGGGGATGCAAAATCAGTTTTCTGTTCCCGTTTTCAAGCAGCTAGAAACTTGACTATAAGAATCTTGAAATACTTGGAAAGTTGAAATGGAACCTTACAGATCATTACAATTTTCCTGTATGTACAAGTGAGAAAGCCCAAACGTTAGGGGATCACTTGATTACTTAGTGGCAGAACAAAGAACTAGAACCCAGAACTTCTGACATGTCATTTTTTCAGTGTCTTGGATGCCTTTCATGTTACATAACCAAAATGTGGGTGTTAATTTTGCTAATCGGAATTTGGAGCTGGCTTGCCCATAGACATTTTCTGCCCTAGAATGCATTTATTTTTAATGAAAGTCAGTGGCTTTCTTCACTTTGGTTTTGTTTTAAAGAAACGTGTTTGGAGAAAAACATTTTAAATTAATTTTGTTTCCTAAGCAGTTTCATCTTGAAGGATAATACGCAGGCTTAACATTGAAGGATTCTGAAAGAGTCTACGTTTTTAATGAGGGCTTTATGTTACTTTAAAATCTAGGTTGTTAATTAAAAGCTAACTGAGAAATATTTTGCTTGAGAATGAGGTCATTTTCACCTCCTCTAGACAGTGGTTTGTTACTAAAGTCGAAATTAAATGTGAAGAAAAATGACTCAAATTTAATAGAGATGTGTGCTTTAATAGGGGTTTGAGAAAGGTAGTCAGAGTGATAGCTTAGTATCTTCCTAAAGGCTGTCAGTGATATACTGAATTGGAATTTAAGGTCTAACATGGAGTTACTGAAACTGTTAAGCATTTTCTTGTATCAGAAAATAAGGCCAAAAAATTGAAACAATAATCATTTCCTGTGATTCTCTTCTGAAACTTCACTGCAAATTCTAAAGCTCTAATATCTAAAATATATACTCTCATAAGAAGGAATGAGCAAATAAATGACCGATTCTTTGAGAAGGGCCACTGATAGAAAAGAAGGACTTCCTTTTTTTCATCTATCATTCTTAACTGTATTTAAGGATTTAAGACAAGATTCATTATCTAGAACCTCAGGTTAGTATCATGTCTTTTGAGAATTACTTAGTGTAACAATCAGTATGTTTTTTAAGTGATAGGTTAAAACACGGTGATAGTAATAATTGAGTTTTCCTCCCTGCAACTTGATCTTCCTATTATTAATATGGTGCATTTTACACCTAACTTATTTTCTCCATTTTAAAGCCCTCTCTGTACTGGAGCTTCTAATACAGTACTGTCTTCAGGACAATCTATGTGTGCGTTACTGATTATAAATGTATGTACCTTACACTTCTAGAGGCACCTTCATTTCAGTACCTAACATATGTAGGTTTTTCGTATGTATACATCTGTAAAATAGTGTTACATTTTGAAAAGTGGAAGAGAACTTAGAGATGGTCTTTTCCTAATTTTTAGATAAATTTTGGGGGAAAATGTAATATAACAGGATTATAGTACTTGGTTTCATAGCAAAGCTCTGTTATTAGAACTTGGATCTTTAAATTTCAGTCCAGCTTCTTTTAACAACCACAGCTATTCTAATACATTCCAGGGTCCACTGGTGCCTATGCAGTGAGCACTTCAGAGTCTCTGATGATGCCAGGCTAGCGCTGTTTGCAAAACACAGTGGCATTTGCACTGTTGGAGCTTTATCCTCTCACCTTCGGCTTCACGTTTGGCAAGCGTTCCTGGCAAAACTTCACTTGCCTGGAGACCAGAATATTTTCACCCAATCTTTTTGTTGTCCTTACTTAAGAAAAAAGGTCATACAGTAGCAGCAGTGAACCTGCATGTCCAACTTTCACATCTTTAGCCCACCTTTCTGTCTCACTTTTACCCTTCAGACATGGCAGGTCCCCTTGCCGTCATTTTTTTGGGTATCTCTTGCTGCTTGTCCATCTATCCCCCAAAGAAATCGAGTATTCATTTAGAGGGTCTTTATTCAGTTTGAGTATATTTCAGCCTGGTGATCCGGTAACATTATTTTGCTGTCATTTAATAGTATTTTTATAACTACTATATTTGAATGGTTTTTTTTTGTTTGGCAGAATCTCTGTGACAGAAGTAGATCATGTAGGGAAATGAAGGCACAAGGGTAAAGTGATTTGCATGAGGTATCATAACCCACCGTGTGGTCAGTAAGGGTTCCATTTGTCTTTACTAGTTTATTTCCCAATTACAGTTGGCATACAATATTACATTAGTTTCAGGTGTACAGCATATAGTGATTAGACATTTGTATACCTTCCAAAGTGATCATACCAGTAAGAGGTCCATAGTTTTGATATCTAATCCATGTCTTGAAATAGGTGACCCATCTTACTAACTTGTTTTCATAGTTTATATATAATAGGTTTTGATAACAAAGTAGATATGTGATTTTTTTTTTTTAATGGACAGTGAGAAAGGTGGGGTGAAGGGAAGGTATTCCTTTTTTTCATTTCTTCCTGTATTCTTTCTAGATTGTTATGCTGCCTTTATTTTCTGTATTTGAGGACTGATGATGGTAACTTGCTAGGATTTCTTTTGTATATTTTTTTGTTCTTAATGTGATACTCCTAAAATTCCTTAACAGGATATAGAAGAAACCTTAGAGAACATGCTTACTACAAAAGACAGATGGTACTGTTGATATGATTACATTCTCTTTCTAAATTATTTTAAAAGACTAGAATGGGGCTCAAAATCAACAAGATGCAGTTTAACAGTGTTCAATTTCATTTATACAAAGGGATTGATGTTTATTTAAGGGGAAGAACAGGGTGATGTGGCAGCATTCACTTAACATGATACTTAACTGTGTGCCAATCAGAACAGCAATTTAAACATGTCGTGGGGAACGGTCGAAGGGATCGAGGCTGTGTAGCCAGAAGAAGAGACTACGAAGCGTCTTGATATTTAGGGATTCGTGTGGAAGAAGAGATTATTTTGTGTATGGAAATAAATACACAAGAGTTGAATGGCCATCTGTCAGGAATACTGAAAAAAGAGCACACAAGAAGTTTAAGAAAATACCACTGTGGTTTCTTCCAAATCAGAGATCTATAAAATAAGGTTCCTTTTCTAAGCTACCATCCCTTAACTGTCTTCATCCTACATTCACTCTCTGATCTAAGGTTGTGTTTTTCAGAGTACAAAATGTTAAAATCACCTGGGGCATGTTTTATAAATGCAGATTCCTAGAGTGCACCTCAAAACCACTAAATCAGAATTTCTGGAGGCCCAAGAATCTTGACGCTTGCTTTTTTAAAAAGAGTCCTTTGAGGGCTTCACCTGATAGAAAATGGAAAATTAAAATTGTCTGCATTCCAATACTCGGATAATGACAAAAACTCCAAAATATAATTTCAGGTTTATATTATCTAAAAATACTTTTAAACAGTTTTCCCAAGGTAGATTATGCATATAGAAAAATGCACAGAATCCTAAGTGTACAGTTCCATGAATTTTCACAAAATAAACACACTTGTGTAGCTCACTCTCCCCGGATCAGGAAATGGGATATTGTTGGCACGCCTGAAGCCTTCTCTGACCTCTCTCGTTGCTATCACCCTCCTTTCCCAAAGCTAACTGTGTTTGTTTGGCTTGTATTGAACTTTATGTGTATATGGTACATTCGTAGAAATTGAGGGAAAATTTACAGGGTTCTTAACCTTTTTCATGCTATTGATACCTTCAGTAGCCTGGTAAATTCTGTGGACTTCTCAGAATGTTTTAGTTGCATAAAATACATGGGCTTATTAAAGAAATAACATTGAAATATGTTTTTCAAGGTATGTTAAAAAACATTGAGTGATGTGTTTTTGTGCGTGGACCTGATTTGTAAAACATGTCATTTCTATAGTGACAAAGACACGGGTATTGATAATACTATGCTTTGTTGCCTACATCCATAATTAAAACAAGTGCCGAATTTCTGCTACAGAAGAGTGAGAATAAATAGGTAAATTTCCACCATATCCAAGTTCACAAAGTCCCTGGGTTCTATCCATCTCTATCCATGGGCCCATGAGGGTTGGGTAGTCTGTGGGCCCCAAATTTACAACCCTTGGTAATGCAGTCTCCTTTTACCAGTAAAGAAACTGGGAGCCCAGACAACAGGTTAGCTCATCCAGAGTCGTACAGTTGACAGAGGTGAACCCTTCCTCTAGAACCCATGTGTCCTGATACCCTGCCCATAGCTTTTACCATTCTGACCTGAGTGTAGCGGCAGTTTATCTCATCCTTGGTTCTTTGTTTTGCTTCCCTGAATTATGTGGACCTTAATTTCTACTTTTGACTCAAGTTTCACATACGTTTTAAGTTACTTGAAGGTAGAGATTCTGTGTCATTAAATCTGTACCTCTAGGACCCCTTGTGCATAATACTTATAGTCTTACTTAAGTTTAAAACTCGGCATCCATATTAAACACTGAATTGCTATTTGTTACAGTTTTCTTGCACAGTAACATAAACCTTTTGAGACTGAGTAATTTTTAGTGGGAGATTTATGAATGTCTTGTAAAGTGGTATCAGTGTATACATATTTAATTAACTGGGTTATCTAATTTGGTATGAGTGCAGTAATGAGACAAAAGTTCTGATGTTTACCCTTTTTGTATCCCCAGTGTAGATTATGTTCTGTGGTATGCTCTGCATTCTTGATATTGGCAAACCCACTCAATAATAATTGATAGTGCTATCTGAAGGTCAAATATAACTGTAACCATGAATGATCAATCCAGATAATCAAGCTACTGGAACAAACAACCAAAACATATGCTTTCAAGAGGATGATTCAATAAGGTTTTCTGTTTATGTGGAGAATAGTAATAACTAATGGGTTATTCTTAGTAACAAGTAATGTTAAACATTTCATTTGATCATTTTTGTTTAGAAGAGTTGACTATCAATATCTTAAAACTTTTCTAATATGTTCTTCTTTGAACTGGACTTTGAATATTTTGAATGGAAAGATTTTTAATCATGTGATGATAGGTTAAAAGATGAAATTCTGAACATGGTTAGAATTCTCACTTTTGCTAAGGTATTACTAGTGTTACCTGAAGAAGTTCACAAGTCGTCTCTATACCCAATAGATTAAACTATATTCACTCACAGTGGCACTAAATGAAATAAGTAATCCCTGTGCACTAAGCTCATAATATAAGAAGGCTAATTTCAGGAGTGTAAGCAGTTGTTGATGGGGCAGTGGGGTGAGGTTTGCTGGATAATGCTGAATGTGGACTTAATGAGTCATAGAGCTCTGTAACTATGGAGTTGGGATGGGAGGTAGGGTCAGATGGTGCCATTACCTTTATTGAGATCTCTTAAAGAGATTTTCAGCAGTGAAATGACCTAAAGGCAGGCAAAAAAAGGGGAAAAGAGAAAGACTATATCTTATTCAATAACTACCTGAGAATTGACCCTAGTGTGGGAGGGGAAAGCAGATGTGCCTCAGCCAGCTGTTTCTGGCAAGCTTTTCTCATTTAATCTTTACTTTTTAGATGAGCACCTTTAGTTAAGGATGCCCAGGGTTTTGTTTTTTATTTTTTTGTTTCTTATCAGTTTGTATCTAGACGATTTAAAATATAATGATAAATTAGTAATTGAATTGATCTGTGTTTCAGTGTCACTTTTCCTAGTGAATTGGGCTAAATCATTAGACTTTATTTAGCTTTTCCCTTTTTTTCTTTTAAGCTTCCTTATTCCTTGAAAGACTTTAAATACAAAAAAACAAAACCAAAAACAATATAATTGTATATAAGATACAGGTAATGAATTAACCAGAATTTGCAAGATCAGTTGGAATTGATTATGTTTGATTATTTTGAAATATTTCTTAACAGTGGTCCAAATATTTTTGTTTCCATTTTAGAACAAAATCCAGTCTCATAGCAGAGGAGAATATAATGTTTACAGCACCTTTCAGAGCCATGAACCAGAGTTTGACTACTTGAAAAGTTTAGAAATAGAAGAAAAGATCAACAAAATTAGGTGGTTACCCCAGAAAAATGCTGCTCAGTTTTTATTGTCTACCAATGGTAAGTGTAAATTTTTTCTTTTCACGTGCCCTCTATGTATACATATTCTGTTGGATACTTTTCCCTTTTCAAAGAGGAACACTTGTTAAAAGATCTCTGCAAATAGGCATTTGGAAATATTTCTTCCCCACATAGAACGTATACTCTTCCCTTTTTTGTCTTCCCTTTTTAAATTTTCGTTTAGTTTTTAAATTCTGTGAAAGAGATTCTCGGGTGTCAGTTTTCTTCTAGCACATACCAGTTTGTAGTGAAAAGAATGGGCTTTTACCATTGGGTTTAGATCAGATTCTGTTTCTACCACTTGTTGGCTTAGTCTAACACTGAGTCAAATTTCCTCATCTGCAGACTGGAGATAGTAATATCTATAGTAGTATTGTTATGAGTAATAAATGTGATAATTCCTAATGTTTTAATTCATAATACGTGCTC
Source organism: Rhinolophus hipposideros (assembly GCF_964194185.1). Lineage (NCBI taxonomy): Eukaryota > Metazoa > Chordata > Mammalia > Chiroptera > Rhinolophidae > Rhinolophus > Rhinolophus hipposideros. The sequence continues at coordinate 40,755,020 of NC_138062.1, read as the reverse complement.
AGTTAATGTTAATTTCCTTTCTGCCTCCTTTTTTAAGTGTGCCAAAACTCTTCAAAGAGTAGTTCAAACTGTAAATTCAAAATGCTCTGTTAAAGTATGGTCTCCATGTAAGGATACTCTTGAGGAGAGCACTCTTCCTACTTGATCCTTGTCCACTGGGGACACAAACTGGAATTGACATACTTGCTTCTTCCCAACAAGCCTCGTGTCTGGAAGAAGATTCCTCTTACACTAGTTTGCTTGCTCAAGAAAAGTCAGTAAGTGTGAGAGTTAGAACTGTGTGTTGACTCTATCGTAATTTAAACTCCTTTATGACAAGAAGTGGGTCTTTCTTATTTTTGTTTTTCTAATTTTTTTTTCACGAGTTATTGTGACTTGGTTTATCCTTTGGGGGAAGGAGTCTGAAGAGAGTCCTTAGAGTGATTAAACGATACTTCCAGGTTCTGGGTAGCCATAGTCTGTAAAAATTTAGATTACAACTGTTTTGAGACTGGCACAAGGGTTGGAAAAACCTTTCATACTTTCTCATCCCTTCACTATTCATAAAAACAGATTTTAGCATCTAGACCTTAACCATTCTTTCCCACTTGCAAAATGGAAACTCAGTGTACTTCTGGGTTGACATGGTGGGAAATGTGGAGTGCCCCTTTCATCCAGTTTAGGCGTCATCACCCTCGGTCTTGACTTCTTGGAAATACATTCCACACATGATGCCACCCAGACACCGTAGGTGTCTGCCTCCTGTAGCCCATTTTCCTGATCAGCAAAGCTCTCCCGAACCAACCCACTGAAACTTGTACCCTCTACCCCCTCTTTTTCACATAAACTGCATTTGCTTCTCTTCTTAGTAAATGAAAAATAAATAGAAATAGCAATTTAAAGCTTATAACTTACAACATTATAGATGGAAGTACTATATTTACTCATGTCATATATTGGCTTCTAATCTTGGTTCAGTTTTAATTTGTGTAACAAGCTAAGTTATTTCAAATAGCACTTTAGATACTGCTTTTTTCTTTGACATCAAATAATACGTAATTATACCATTTATATAGTTTCTACTTTTGGAAGTAAACGTCCCAGGGAAGTGTGCTGTTACATTACATGTATTGGAGTATTTGTTCTTAATAATTTGGCAGTTTCATTACTTACAGGCTGAATCATTTTACTTGTTATAAAGGGAAATATTTAAAATACCGACTGAAAGAGAATAGTGTGAAGCCCTACATACCCATCACCCAGCTTCAACAATTCTCAGTTCTTAGCCATTTTTGTTTCTCAAATACTTCTTCTCACCCTCCTTCTCAGTATTATTTAAAAGCAAATTCCATTTCAACTTATTTATGGACTAAATCTTAAATATCTTTCAATTCCCAGTTTATATCCATGTGTCTTCCTTGCAGGCTTTCTTGTGCTCCTTTGGTTTGAAATAAGCAAGGCAACATAAAACCAGATGAGCCTTTCTAGACACTAAACTCTCCAAAGGCTCGTACAGGAAGAGACACTGGGGATTCCAGTGATTGGGTCAGGGGTTGTGAATCTATGTAATACTTTTCTGTAGACTCAGCAGTGTCTCCCAAATAGGTTAATGTAAATTTGAAAAATCATTGATTAATAATTAAAGTTATTTTAAAGGACACTACAAAGTGCATTGTAGGTTTTGGTCTATTTGTTGTTGTCAATCAATACTAAATAAAATACAAGTATTTGAGGGTTGCATTTTTGTGTGTGTGCTAAAAATAGAGTCCAATGTAGAAGACTAGAACGGGTATGGGAATTTTATAAACCGCTGTGTCTGGATATGGTGGGATAGGAAAAAGGATAGGAGGAATAGGACTTCAGGTATATTTGAAAAGCTTTATTTTTTTAAAAGAGAGAAAGCAATTATGGGAAAATGTCAACATCTGTTAAATCTGAGTAATATCTTTATATTACTTTATATAGTTTTTCTCTATGAGATATAGCATAATAATACCTCCTCTCCCCAAATGTGTAATGGGTCTTTATACTCATAAAAAGATTAGAAACTACTGTGGGAGAATGGTAGAAAAGATGACCAAATCTGATTCAGCAAAATTAATCTTACTTTTATCCTTACATTGGCTTTCCATGATCATCATAAACTGTTCAGTGTTTCCCAGATCACTTTTACTTAAACAATTTTATAGTCACTTTTTATAACTATTTCATTTAATGTTTCTTCAAGTGATTTTGTTTTCTTTCTCTTCAGTCTTTTTTTGCCTTTCTCTGAATTCTCCTTGATTCCTCCACATTACAAAAACGTCCAACTCTAATCTGCTGACCATGGGTCTTGAATATGGGTAATACAAAGTTCACTCACAAATGGGTTGTTTTAACAGCTTGTCACAGAAGCTTTTGAGATCTTACATAAGGCTGCGTTCTCACAGAGGAAACATGGTAGCATGATCTTCCCTATCCCAACTTTCTGCTATGGCGAGAGAAACACAGGGACTTCTGGGCTTCTGCGATACTTTTTTAGTTATTAGTGCTGATGATTTAAGGAATCATCATAGAGCAGTAGTTCTTTACCTGTTAGAAGTAACGATAATCCCGTTCACAGAAAAGTGTATTATACTCATATAATCGTGCATGCAGTCTTAGGGAGTTTGATTATTCTCGTATTCTCATTGTCCGTCCACTGATGGGCCAAAAATTCCAGATTTAAAAGTCACTATCATAGAGCACATGAATTTAAATTTTTAAAAAATTTGATGTAATAGGTATTAAAATTATTTTATTTTCAACTTGCTTTGTCCTCAAGCAGTGCTGAAATTGTGTAGTACTTCTATGTCCTGTCCTGTGTTTATGCTATTAAAATTTTTTTCAGGATAAAATTTTTTTATCCTCTTTAAGTCACAAATAGTATCACTTTAAAATTTTTAAAGTTTAATTTGTTTTGAAAAATATTTACCCAACTTTTCATGCATTTTTAAAGAATTTTCTTTCAATAACACTATTAGGAACCATAAACTGATTTCATCTCATGTGAAAGTTTAGTAAGTATATTGTGATTTCTTTATCTGGATCTTTAATAAAGTTGATGAATTTGAACAGGCCATGAGACAGTTATGGGGGTTGGGTGGCGGGTGAGGGTGGGGTTGGGAGCTTGTCATCCTCATAATCTTTAGATGATAATTTCTCCCAAAATACAGATTTTAGACTTGATTCATTTCTATTACAGATTTAGGGACAAGTAAAATATTCTAAATATATATAACTTTAACTTATGTAAATATATGTAAATTAAATTGAGCATAGAACACACATGTAACTGCACTGCAAGATAACTAGAAACATGATTGCATAGGGTTTAAGTGAAATACTAAATTACAGATTAGCAGAGTTAGCCATTTTTCTCTGTTTACACTTCATCTTTGCCGAGGGCATCTACAGGGGTGGCCAGATTAGAGGAGTCAGTCACTGCTACCGCTCTGTATGACAGTTTTTAAAGTGACTTCGTACATTAGTTTTTTAAATTGTATGGTGCCCATTTGCTTGTGAAAGACCATTAAGAATACAATATTTCTATGAGTGCAATTTTAGGATTATAACAAAGTATTAAAATAACATGCATGAATCCATAGCAATATAAATAAATGAACAAAATAAGTGGGAAGAAGTGATGCTTTTTATAGGAGAATTCCAAATACTATGTGGATGGATAGTACTCCCTGCAGTGAGGATAACTTAATTCTCCCTTTAAGTGTGGACTGAGTTACTTACTTCCAAAGGATAGAGGATGGCAGGTGGGGAAATAGTAACTGCAGTGGAGATACTAGCGTAAGCTGTCTTAGCCACGTGATCAAAGCTAATGTCACCAGCAGAAGGAAGCGTCCTGTTGATAACATGTATACCCTCACTTCACCTCCGGTGCTCTTCCTAAAATCCCAAGATCCCAGTCAGGTCGAGAAAACAGCAGATGTACCCAGTCGAGGGACATTTTATAAAATGCCTCACCACTGCTTCACAGTACTATCAGGATGGTGAAAAGTAAGGCAATCTGAGAAATTGTTAAGGTTAGACTGAGACTTGACAACTAAATGCAGTGTTATTTGGATTCTGGTTGGGATCCTGAAACAGAGAAAGGGAAGTTAAGTAGAAAACCTGGTGAAATCTGTGTGCAGTCTGCAGTTTAGTTAATACTAATGTACAGTGTCATTTTCTTAGTTTTACAAATGTACCAGGTTGCATGATATGTTGACATCAGAAGAAATTTGGGTGAAGGGCTTATGGAAACAGTGCTATGTTTTTAACTTAACCCAAAATGAAATTTATTTTTAAAAAATACTGTTTTATATATTCTTAATACCTAAGAATTTTGTATTGAGGGACTTGGAAATGTATGCTTTTAATCGGTCAGTTTTTTTCGGGCCCTGTTAACCTGCTTATCCCTAATGCAGTGGGGAAAAATAGATTTAAACGGGCATCCAGGCTAGGAAGTGTGAGACCAAGTGAGATATTCTTTACCATAAGTTAGGATATCTTAACTGACTTTGTTGTTTGTTCTCTTTTAAAAATTAAATATTGAGCGTATATCGGCAGGGTGCCAAAAAATGTCTGTAAGTGGACACTTTGGTCAATGTTGCTCAAGCAGTAGTTTGTCGTAATCAGAAATGTCTGGAAACTGATGGTAACCACTTTGAGCACCTCTTGTGATTGCAGAAGTCAAATGTGACTTGTATTCATCTTTTGTTACTGGTGTATATTATTACAATTTTAATAATTTTTTCCTTTCTTAAAATGTGTGTACTTTTTTTGGCACCCTCTGTATATGTGTATGTTTGTATATAGACTTAGTCATATGTGTTTTCGTACACATAAATTTTTTTTTAATTTATTTATTGGGGTGACAGTTGTTAATGAAATTACATAATTTCAGGTGTACAATTCTGTATTACATCATCTATAAATCCCATTGTGTGTTCACCACCCAGAGTCAGTTCTCCTTCCATCACCATATATTTGATCCCCCTTACCCGCATCTCCCTCCCCCTATCCCCCTGACCCTCATCTCCCTCCCCCCACCCCCCTAACCACTAAACTATTGTCTGCATACACATAAATTTTTTCCCTTTAGCTTTAGTTTTAAAAAGATAAGCGCCTGGCTGTAACTAGATTTTAATATCAAATGGAATTTTATGAGTTTCATTAACATAAATTTGCAGTTTCTGCCCTGTATGTCCATGTATTAGGTATTTTTATTTACCTGGTGATAGGAAATTTGTTAAGTCAGATAAGGGATTTTTATTCTTGGGATATTTTTTTAGGTGAAATATGGAATTGCATATTTAAATATACCTTAAAATGTTTTTCTTCTGTCAGTATTACTCATCTTTTGAGGGCTTTCTTCATTGTTCCCCAGATAAAACAATAAAATTATGGAAAATCAGTGAAAGGGACAAAAGACCAGAAGGGTATAACTTGAAAGAGGAAGATGGAAGGTTTAGAGACCCTACTACAGTTACTACACTACGGGTAAGTACGTACTACATAGTCTGTATCTTGAGCAGCACTTGACGAGGAATAATTACATTGGTGGAAACGTAATTGCAGTTTAAGAGGTTAAAAATAATTGCAAAAACCACAATGACTTTTGAACCAACCTATACAATCCAATCCCTCCCAACAGTTCTGTAACTAGATAGAATACTGAAAACTTCCATTTTTAACAGACCCTGACCCACACAGAGATCTCTCTGTGGCCATGGGCAGAACCAAGACAACACAAGACTGCCACCATGTTTCCCCAAAAATAAGACCTCGCCAGACCATCAGCCCTAATGTGTCTTTTGGAGCAAAAATTACTATAAGACCCGGTATTCTATTCTATTCTATTCTATTCTATTCTATTCTATTCTATTCTATTCTATTCTATTCTATTCTATTCTATTCTATTCTACCCGGTGTTATGTTATGTTATGTTATGTTATGTTATGTTATGTTATGTTATGTTATGTTATGTTATGTTATATCATATTATACTATACCCAGCGTTACGTTATATAAGGCCCGGTCTTATATTAATTTTTACTCCAAAAGATGCATTAGAGCTGATTGTCCAGCTAGGTCTTATATTCGGGGAAACACGGTATATAGTGTACCACACTCTCTTGTTCTCTTGGTTTGAATATCAGCTACTACAAAATTAAGTTTCTAGATTAATTTTCTTTGGAGATCAAAAAAGGTGAAATGGATCAAATCTTCCAATACAGCTTAAAAAATATCAAGAATTAGACACTCTGGGCTAATTTCCTTTTTAGCTACTTTAATGTAAACTGTGAACATTTACTAGATTTGCAAGTCTTTCAAGCAAAATGGTGGAGCTGGGAAGAACTGCAAATTCTAATACTACTGCTATTTGTAAAAGAAGATTAATTGTCCAGGCTGTTTATTTTTCTTTTTCTCATTTCAACACTTTAAAGGATCAACATCAGTTGCTTTTTAAAATTAAATCTGTGTAATATTATACTGTTTTATATTCCCTCAAAAACTGTAAAAATGAAGTGTTCTGAACCCTCCGCGCTGTTGTAAACAATGAACGTTTTGAACTGACTGTTTTTCATGTGCTTATTGACAGGTGCCAGTCTTTAGGCCCATGGATCTAATGGTTGAGGCCAGTCCACGGAGAATATTTGCCAATGCTCATACATATCACATCAACTCAATTTCTATTAATAGTGATTATGAAACATATTTGTCTGCAGATGATTTGCGGATTAATCTTTGGCATCTGGAAATTACAGACAGGAGTTTTAGTATCCATTTGGTTTCATTTTTGGGTTCTATAAAGTCAATAGCAATATTTCTTCAAACCCCATTTTTATTGTTTATATTATCCTCCTGAAAATTTTCTGTGCATATGCAAGTATGTGATATATAAACATATACATATATGTAGATGTATACAAATCTATATGTTCTTAAGTATGTTTTTAAAGTTCTTGATAAATGTTAGCAGCTATTACTACTACTGTTAGTTTTTCCACATACATATCATTTGAAAAATTAATACTTTACTATAATTCATACTTAACAATGTATGAAAGAGCCTGTTTTCCTATACTTTTCCCACTCTACTTAGTGAAAGTACTCTTTTGTTGTTTTGATTTGTGTTTATTTCATGATGAGTAGGTAAACATTTTTCATATTTATCAACCATTTATTTTTTTCTTTTCTAATTTTTAAATTAGATTTGCATGTTTTTATTTTTCTTTGTTTTTAAAGCACTTTTTATGTTAAGTAAATTAGCTCCATTGTTTGTGTACACTAAGTTCTCTTACTATTTAGGAAGATAAATTTATCAATCTTTTCTTAATGGCTTCTGGGATTTGTGTTGTACTCAGAAAAACAGACCTCTAAATTTTAAAATTTGTCCACATTTTCTTCTAAGATTTTTCTTTTAAGCGTTAAAATAAAAGTTTTGATCCCTCTGGGATTATAATCATAAGGACTAGATTGCAATTCAGAATTAATACTTGTGCTTCAGCCTATGAATTAATTTTAGATTTGAGAAATGTAAGATTGTGTTTGCCCTTTTTTCTAAGTGGAAATTCCTTAATAAGATGCTGTCCAGATATTGTGGATATCAAGCCTGCCAATATGGAAGAGCTGACAGAGGTGATTACAGCAGCAGAATTCCATCCAAACAGCTGTAACACGTTTGTATACAGCAGCAGTAAAGGGACTATTCGGTTATGTGACATGAGGGCATCTGCCCTCTGTGACAGGCATTCTAAATGTAAGTTCAGTGTGTCTTTTTTTTCAAATTATAGTATTTTCTGTTTGTCTGAAGTTAGCCTCAGAGACATGGTGACCACATGTACATAGGTTTACAAGTCTTAAACCTTTGTGCCCAGGGCTGCTTGTACCCTTTGGTAAGCTGCTGACTACGGAGAGGCATTGTAGGTTATTTGGAAGAATATAGAAGGCTTTCTCAGGGGCCTGTCGATATCCCAGTGGATATATTTTTGCTGGAATGTTACACATTGGGAACTTGGGGTGAGGCTCTCCAACCGTATATATATTCAAGTAAAGCAGTTACTTTCTTTTTTTCCCCTCCCTCACTCCCTTTCTTCTTTTCTGGTTTGAGCTTCTTGGGAAGGTTTCTTCTGAGAAGAGACTTCCTTGGCTTTAAAAAAAGTTTGAAAAGCACTGGGTTAAAAAATTAAGGGGGTGCATTATTCTTGTCTTCCTGTTTCTGAATATTTTTCAAACTCATGAAAATTGGCACCTGCCTGTTACCAAACTAATTTTAGCTGGGCCACTAAAAAATACAATGCAGGTATGAATTTGAATGGTGAAGACAGTGTGTTTCTTGTGGTGACAGTGCAGGCAGGCAGTATACGTAGAACGTGTCTCTCCGGTGTCCTGGAGCCAGAGAAGTCCTGGGTGAGTCTGGTCTGCTCAGTGAGCTGTGGGCCTCTGGAAGCGTACTCTGTCCTTCTGCATCTTCAGTTTTGGTGTTTACGATATTCTCTGAAGAAACTTTCAGGGAGATCATCTTACAGCCAGACAGATGGTTCTGAGTCCTGCATTAGGCTCTCCTATGTAGTTCCCTCTTAGGAGGTTTGTGAGCGGTTCCAGCAAATGCTTTGTGCCAGCCGCAATATCACACAAATTGTTGTTCCTGTTTTTTGTGTTTTGCTTGTTTTTTAGTGTTTGAAGAACCTGAAGATCCCAGTAACAGGTCTTTTTTTTCTGAAATCATCTCCTCTATTTCTGATGTAAAATTCAGCCATAGTGGTCGCTATATGATGACTAGAGACTATTTGTCAGTCAAAATTTGGGACTTAAATATGGAAAACAGGCCTGTCGAAACATACCAGGTATTTACAGTTTTTTCTTTCAATGATCACATACCCTGTTTAAGTGTTTATAGAGAAGGATTTTGTCGTATGTGTAATAATACAGTGTTTGTTCACCATTAAGCTTTTTCTTGCAAAGGTCCATGAATGTGTTGTTTTTCCTTATGTTAAATGCATGTGGACTTTATAAGCTGTGTTGTCTATTCACTTTTGCAGTTAAAGTGTGATTTTGCTACCAGTTTGGTTCAATATTGACAACTTTCCCCCCTCCTTCTACTTACATTTAAAGTGAGGAGGGAAGAACACACTCTATTAGGGTCTTGGGGGGAGGGAGGTGGAGAGGTAGGGAAGAAAGTAGCCAGTCCCAGTAGACGTATCCGGGTCGGAGCATGTGCAGCAGTAGTTGAACTAGAACTTAACTTTGGCATAAAAAGTTAAAGGGACTGGCATTCTGCGTTTTGACTGATAACTATTGTCTTAAGCTAAGGGGAGGGGTTTGAAAGCTCAGTGGACAGCTTTAGGACGGAGTTGCCTGTCGTTGTAGGATGTCAGTTCTGATTGTCCTGTCAGCCAACCACTACCAGTGACCCCCTAACCTCTTCTAGAGAAGAGAAGGAAGATGCACACGGTCGGGAACAGGCGGGGCGCAGAAACCTGTTAGACCCTAGGTGGTTACAGTGTAGAACACGCTTGACATACAGAATTGAAAAATGGTACCTTTATGTTGTGTGTTCTCAGTAAGATTAGAACGGTATTTCTCAAATTTTTAATCCTCTTTAACAAACATAAACCACTTAAGATTCTCCTTAATGGTATTTGAAATGTCCAAATACATGCATGCTACATTGAAGCAAATGCAGAGATAATACTGCTCTGTTTTCAAATTAAATTTGTATAACTGCCAAGACGCTGATTTGTGTCCTTGTGATTCTCACCACCCCTGCCATTCCCATTGAGAATAATTGATTTGAACCGTAACTTCATAGTCTTGTTTGATGAGAAGCCCTGTACATGCATTCTAAAACTTGGCTGAATTGTTGTGATTTACCTAATTTGACCTGACTGATTGGCAACTTTTCTGCCTTTGCTGAATTAGGTTAATGATTGAGAATAGAGTCATACTCGTAGACAGTGTATGCAGATGCAGCTGTTCCTGTTGAGTTTGTATAAGCATCTTGCTAAACTCTGTGTGATTGAAGGGTAATTTTTATCTTACTAACGTTTTGTCTGCCATGCTCACTTTCAATGCTGCTCCTACATGAATTGCAATTCCTCCATGTTAACAAATTTTCACTTACTGTCACATAGACGTGGTCTGAATCATTCCACTATACTTATAGTTGAAATGGACTCTTATATGACTTTAGGTTGCTTCATAAAGAATAGAGAATTCTAGGCATTTAGCAGGTACCTACTCTTTTCTATCACCACTATTTAAGGTTCTCTTTAAGAAAGATTCTCTTCTAAGTAAAAAAGGAGAGTGAGATAGAGACTCCTTTTTTCCCCATCTGATCACAAGAAATACTTTGAAATTTTCCTTTGTAATTGAACAATATTATGAAATGTATCATTTCTCAGGATATGTCCTAAATACCAGATTTATTTATGTTCTAGTTTATCCCTTTGTGAAATAATAGTGGTCAAATACAGAATTATATTTCAAAAAGACAGGTACATTTTCACTAGTTTTTGGTATTGTATAAGTAGTATCACATGATGATCAAATTTTTCAATGACGCATACCTAGGGTAACCATATAATTTATCACCAAACCAGGGCATGGTCATGCTATGTATAAAATATGCATTTAATGATAATGTAGGCTTCAGTGATTTATGCTCAGAAAATGGTATTGAAGAAGGAAGTACAGTATTTTCTATCCGCAATTTATGGACTGAAAGCCAAGTGTCAGCATATTCAAATATTGCTACAATATTCTTTAGTTTCTTATCTGTGCCATTTTCAAACATTTGTGGCCTAAATATTTTACTCAAACTTATAAAGAGTACACGTTCCATGCCCAGAATGGTACTTTTCTCTGTTGTACAATAAATAGGAAAGTCTTTGTTCATGGAAGAGGGGCTCATGTTTGTAAAAGGATAAAATGCCTTTATTATTTCCAAGGGAATCAAGTTTTAATAGGAGTCAGAGGTATATGTGTATGTCTGTATCTGCCTTTTCTTTTAAAATATGGACTTGTTAAATCAGTTCCCTGATTTTAGTTGGTTTTTCTTGAAGTGTAAACTAAGAACATACGTAATATAGTTATGTTTTCCCCCAGGTGCATGAATACCTCAGAAGTAAACTTTGTTCACTGTATGAAAATGACTGCATATTTGACAAATTTGAATGTTGTTGGAATGGATCTGATAGGTAATTGATTTTAATTTCCACTTCTCATTCAAATGTTTTATTAGAGGAATGAAATTTACTGTGTCGTCACTCCTCCTGGTATGGTTACCATATTCACTGAAAATAAGGCGAACTTTTTTTAGATAGACATAAGTCATAAATCCTAACTTCACTCCCCCTCCCCCATAGGGTTTTCTTGAAATAAATTTAGTAATCTTACAGCAGTATTGGCAAATAAAAAGTAAACATTGTGTTTCACTAGGAAATGTGAAAATACACAAAAAATTCCAGATATCATAAATTATGATTTAAATATCTTTAAATGTTTCCCTTTTATGAACCAGATCAGTCATGTTAGACATGCCAACAATTAAAATGGTGAAATTTCAGTTTAGTTGTTAACTCTACTGTTCAACTGTTTTTAGAAATATTTGGACAGTATATAATTTATTTGCAATGTTACACACCAGCTTTTCCAGCTATTATATTAATACCTCGTAGAAGTGGTAGTCACTATATATTATTTTAACCCTGTTACCCTGAGTAATAAGGCTTTTTGTAATCTACAACTTTTCCACAGTATGATTCCTTTTTATTATATCATCAGATGTGTACCATTATTTCCAAGCATAAATAAGCTTTAATCTTTCAATTTTTAGTTGCCAATATTTATTCCAATAGAACAGAAAATTGTAAAAGAAAATGTAACTTTGGAATAACTTAAACTTGCCTTCAGGATCATTTGAGGTACTTCATTCAACAGTACTTTCTTTCATCACTGAAGCTTGGTATGATTCAGGTTTTGTGGTGTGTTACATGTTATAAGGGGTAATAGAACTTGGATTATTTATCTTTTTAAAATTACTTGTAAAATTATTTTTATCTGATTATAATGTGAGGCCCAGTAATAAGCTAGCCACAATGAACCTGGATGAGGAATAAGCAAGCTTTGCCTTTGAATGTCACTACTAAACCTAAGGCATTAAGAAGGAAAAAAAGAAGGGGATAGACATTAGAAAGAAGAAATTGGCAAATTTGAAGAGAAGGTACTGATATGAAAAGATGTGGTGCACTGCTACAGCTCGTTCTTCCTCACTAGGTTTATCACTGAATCATTTTACTGAAAACAAACTCTTGTTCACTTATTTGACTGAGTGCTCTGTCTGCCTTTACAGTGTTGTCATGACTGGATCTTACAATAATTTCTTCAGAATGTTTGACAGGAACACAAAGCGAGACATAACCCTAGAAGCATCACGGGAAAACAATAAACCTCGCACAGTTCTGAAGCCACGCAAAGTCTGTGCAAGTGGCAAGAGAAAGAAGGATGAAATAAGCGTTGACAGCCTAGACTTCAACAAGAAAATACTTCATACAGCCTGGCACCCCAAGGAAAATATCATTGCTGTAGCTACTACAAACAATCTGTATATATTTCAAGACAAAGTGAATTAGGGTTGGCATTCCTAGCAGAAGAGCCCACTTCCTGCTTAGTTGAGATAGTTGAATCTAGCATTCGTACCTAAAAAAAGAGAGAGGTCCATTGTGGCGCCCCTTTCCAGTGTTTGACAATGTGCCATTCGACAACACATTTTTTATAGCTACATGGAGAAAGCTCTGTGGATTCATCACCGTGTGTTCTCCATGTCTGCTAGCCATTTAGGTAAGGGTAGGGCACTTTTAATTTAAATGACTTCTTGCACCATCTTGCCTAATGGACTAGATTGGACTGTATCAACATTGATTTACTCCACTTTTTATGCCTTCCATTGTGATGACGTCAAACACAGTGAAAGCCTTCAGTCATGCTTAATGGGATTTAATTGTGTATCCTCATTACTGTATCATTTGTGGGGTACACCCCTCCCCCCTTTTTTAAATTAAATACAGCTCATTCTTTCTGTGGCTTGTAGCATTCCTCCTCTTCTGGCCTGGACTCTTCCCTTCATCTCTCTTACCCTTGCCCCCTCCACCCAGTCTTGGTGGTGGTATATTAAAAAAAGAAAGAACGAAAGCACACAAAATGAGTCAGTTTGGGGTCAGTGGTAAAGGGGGTGTATGTTGAGAACAAATGTTTTAATAACAGTTGGCTGTAATCACTCCTTGCCGTGTCTGGCACTGAAAATAAGGAAAACTACTACTGAATAAAAGTGACAAAGAATGGAGAATCTGGTTTTCTTTTTCTTTTTAATCTACCTCTTAAAGCCAATATTTTGTGTCATAACTTTGGGCGTAATGAAATGAAATGAGTTTCCATTGTTTTATTGGTATTTTTGTTAATTATTTTTAACAAGTGTTCTTTTACATGGAGAAGGAAAGGGTTCTGTATGGACATGTTTTGAATATATATTGGTATTGCTAAGGATTTCACAATCTATAAATGCTACTAGAGGTGTTTTTTTTTTTTACTATAGTTATAAGGGTATTGGATACATTGTATCTACAGTTCTCATTATCTGTTAATGAAATTGTTGTACATGGGAACCAAATTTGTAGAGCTTCATTTTTAAAGACTTTCTACAGTACTTAATTTCATTTTTGCCTTACTAAATACTGAGTCAAAGACTTACAAAAGACTTTTTTAACAAGTTAAAACTTTTTTTGTCATTCAATCATAAATCATAAAAGTATCCTCAAGTGATTTGCGTAGATAAAATTGACACTGCACTAAATATTTTTTTTTGTATTTTATTGCTATCAAATCTGAATGAAAATGTACTTTGCCATAGATGTTTTTTCTCTATTTTTGGTTTTCCAAAGCTATTAATATTAAAGACAAACTTTAAAGGTACAGTGTTCGAAAAGTGCTTAATGGACTCCAACAGCTGCCTCAAATAAAAATTTAGTAATCTGTATATGAGTACCTTTCCCTAAATGGTGATACCTTATCCAAAGAAGAAGAGTACCCCTATTTTATATAGGTAGAATGTACCTTTGTCAGTCTTGCAGAAGCTTTAATGGAGAACAAATGGACTTTATTTTTAAAAGATAAATTGAGCAGGCATTTATATTATTAGAGAATGGTAGTATGCTTTGCTTGAGCAGTAATATAACAACCTTGAATTTTAGAGGACTCTGAGTGCTTCCTATATGTCCACTACCTGTTGTTCTATTCTCATCAGTGAAAAATGATTAAACAATTCATCCGTAATTCCCTCTACACTTATATAAATATTATGTCTTGTAAGTTAACATTTTTAGCACACAGGAGAAATTTTATGTAATAAAATTACTGTATCTTTTGAACTTAAAAAATTTGAATTTGTGTTTAAACACATTGATTATATGTCTTGGTAATCCTTCAAATAATGGCACTTTTACTAATTTATTTGGGGACCTTGGGTGCATTCGTAATTTGTGTTATTTATTCTTCACACTTGACTTGGAAGTGGGCTATTCCCCTGCCACAAGTATCAAACCACCGATACTCTGTCTCTGATCAGGCAATTTTTCAGAAGATCCTTTTGGGAGATTGTTTCCCTAAACTTTGGGTGTAGGCCTTGAGATAACACCAACAACTCTTGGAAATTCTTTTTTGATTGAGCGGTAACTGTGATAATTCTCATCCATGACACTAAGGGTTAGTTTTTTTATATTTAAGAGAAACATTGCTAAAGTTCAAATGCCTCTATAAAGGAATGCTATTATAAATTATTGTAACAATATTCTCGAGTATCAATTTTTAATTTCTCTGGTGTAGCAGACTAAGCCCAGCCACTCATATGGTCATGGTTAATCTTTTTATTAATAAAAATTATACTTAGAATAAACTTAGTCTTGTCAAGTTGCTTGTATTTTCCTATTCTCAACACCTACGATCATGCACATACTTTATCCCTTTTGTCGTTTTAAAAATAATTGCAATAGGAAATAGAACTTCCATTCTGTTAATCTCCTTTGATCTTTGTTTAGTGGCTGGGCAATAGTTATTTTATAAATCTCTGTATATAAATATGTGTGACAACTACTGGATATTAAGCTTTCTTCTGTGAAGCCATTAGTCTTGGAATAAAAGAAATACACTTTTTTTCCTTTCAAATTAAGTGAGGAATTTTCTAAACCGTAAATATGAGAATTATTCTGGTTACAGTTATTTCTAGAGAAAACTAGAATTATGAAAACAAGATCTTTTAGTGTGTAACAGTATTTATACAAGTAATGTAGAAAATTATATGCAAAAGCTAGAACAGTACTGGTATTTTTAGTGCAATATAAAGCATTACCTCTTAGGGAACACTGCTTCATTGTGGGGGTTTTTTGTTTTGTTTTTTACCACATGTAAATTCAAGTGGAGATAGTCATGTGCACTCCTGAAAGAACAAAATCTAGCTCCCACCCCCCAAAAAAGGTGTATGCAAGGTCATCAAGAATCAAATCAATTTAGTCTTTGAGAGCACTCCTATTTTAGGTATCTTATTTATCTGTTCAGATGGTTGACCATTTGTGTGTTTGTGTTTTGACATGGTTTAAGAAAGTTTTTTATATACCCTCCCCCAAAAACTTTGGAAACTGACCTTGCTTCATTTTGTAATTGTGCACGAGGTCAAAGTGTCGTAATTCAATTTAGTATTTATTCAGATGCTTAGTAAATTTACAAAGTTCTCAAATGCTGAAGATATTTTGAAGGCAATGATAAATTGAGTTTCGTCTCCTTGACACCTCGCCTCGTGGTGGTGGTATGTGAGCCTACGCTGTATATAAGAAACCCTCACTTGCAGGCTTAAAGTGAATATAACACGTGAAAGGCCCTCCGTGAACACAGTCCCTATCGAGCAGAAGGCACTACAAAGATTAGTTTCCCCCCAAAGGAAGAATTTGGCAAATAAAAATAAGCTGGCCTAAGGGGGAAAGCTAGTTGTCTGTTTAACGTTCTATGCTCTTCATTAGCAATATGAGAACGGTGGTGCGTTATTTGAGGACTTTCCCACTAGAGGGCAACATTCAAGCCTTTATGGGTATTGAGAGTAAACAGGGTTTCTGTTTCTACTGGAAGAGCTTCATAATTAAAAACCAAATTGGGGACCAAACAAAGGGAAAATCCAAAATGTATTTATGTCCAAATAAAACCACCATTCATCATGACTGCAGTGAGAACTTGAGGGCCCTGTATTGGAGGGGGACCCAAATATCAGCTATGATGTCTGTCATGGTCGCACCTTATTGGAGAAGCAGCGAAAATGAAGTTGAAAGGGTTCTCTGCTGCCCTTTCTTTTCAGTCATAGGTTCCTCAGTCTGCCCACCCCTTTGCAAAATCAGATCCTTAGGCGCCATATTAGCTGCCTTCTTCACCAGGAGGCCAGGGATTTCATATTGCACTTTTATGCTAATTTAACTCTGGAATGACAATCCCTTCTAAACTTCTGAATACATGTTCAGAAAGTACACACACACAAAATTACCCCACCAGTAATCTCATCATTCAGGGAAAACTCCTATTCACATTTTATTTTATTCTCTCTTGAAGGCATCCATTTTTTTTTTATAGAAAATGAAACTATATACAGTTCAATTACAGTTCAATGTCCTATTTCTCCACAGCATGGTTATTTTGTGCATTTTCCCATATCAAATGTTCTCTTTAAGCAAGGTTTCCCTGTCTGCATAGCCTCACATTTATGGATGATCCATTATTTAACCAGTCCCTGTTGTCAAGACTGATTCTTGTTCCCATTTTTGCAAGTAGAAGTATTGGAATAGTGAACATACATACCAGTCATGTGTAAGGTTTTTAGGATACATTTCTAAAAGTATAATTACTGTGTTAAAGGGTATGGACATAAAAATTTAAGATTTGATACGTATTATCAGATTTCCCTTCCAAAAGTGGAAGTTTCATCACGACATTTGAATGTTGTTTCGTTAAATAACACTGATGGATGCCATAGGAACTTTTGCTTGTTATCAATTAGCCTATGGTCAAATTGGTTTCGTTGTATGTCATTTTGTCGCGGTTCCAAGAACCTATCAATATTAAGTAAGGACTTACTGTATATGGGATTACCCATATCTTCACACTCATGTTTTATCTTTGTCAATTTGAAAGAGTCAAAAATGGTAACCCAGTCTGTGTTTTCACATTTCTAGCCAGATAATTTCTATAATCTGTATACAAGGGGCTTTTACCAGACGTGTGCTGAAGTCCCCTTTATCAACATTTTCTTTTTTTAATTAATTTATTTTTTAGGGAGGGCGCAGCTCACAGTGGCCCATGTGGGTATCGAACTGGCAACCTTGGTGTTATCAGCACCATGCTCTAACCAACTGAGCTAACCAGCCACCCCTCAACTTTTTCTTTAGTGCATTCTGCTTTTGGTGTCATCTAAGAAATCTGCCTAACTTAAGGTGACAGAGTTATTTTTCAGAAGTTTTTAGTTTTTACATTTAGGTCTGTCATCCATTTGAGTTAGTTTTCATATATGGTACCTATAAAAATTATGTATCATTTTTCTTTGCACCATTGTCAAAAATCAGTGTTAGTCTCTCTGTGCTATTCTATTAGTTTATGTCTCTGCTTTCACCCGTATTGCATTGCCTTGATTAGCTTCACATAAACAGTACTCCAACTTCTTTTTCAAAATTGTCTTGTTTTAGTTCCCTTGTCTTTCCATAGACATTTTAGAATCAGCCTGTTCACAAGAACAAAAACACTCGTTTGGATTTTGATAATTGTGTTGAATCCATAAACCAGGGAGAGGAGACATGTTAAAATTTGTCCTGCATCATATTGCTCCACATATATAGGTCTTTGATTTATCAGTGTGCATGTCTTTTTGTTTTTGTTTTTGTTTTAGCATACAGATCTTGCACATACATTTTTAGTGCCTTAAAGTTTGTGTTTATGTTCTTGTAAGTGGTAATTTTAAAACTTCCAATTTCCAATTGTTCATTGCTAATATCTAGAAATACAGTTGATTTTTGTATATTGGCCCCGTATCCTGACACCTTTCCAAATGCACTTAACGTAGATTTTTAAGTTTTATGTCAGTTGTAGGATTTTTCTAAGATGGCCTTTGTCAGGCTGGGGAAATTCTCTTATGTTCCTACTTTGCTGAGAGTTCTTAATCATGAATGGATGTTGGGTTTTGTCATGGTTTTCTATGTCTTGAAACGATCATGTGGTTTTTCTTCATAATGTTGACATGGGGATTTACCTTGATTTTCAACTGTGGAATGAGCCTTGCATCCCAGAATAATGCTGGATTCTTCTGCTAGTATTTTGTTGAGTGTTTTTGAATCAGTTTTCATGTGTGATACTGATCTGTAGTTTCTTTACCTTTTAATGTCATTGGTCAGTGTAACGTTCACTTCATAAAATGAGTTTGTCCTCTCCTATATTATGGAAGAATGGGAGTTAAATCCATATAATTTCTTCCTTAAATGTGGAGTAGAATTCACCAGTGATGCCATTTGGGCCTCTTTATGGGAAGATTTTATCTAAATTCAATTTTAATAGACATAGAATTATGCATATTATCTATTTCTTGTTGAATAAGTTTTGACAGTTTTTCTTTCAAGGAGATTGCCCGTTTCATCTAAATTGTCAGATTTATGAGCATTGTTTTATAATAAACTTGTCTTAGTCTGATCAGGCTGCTATAACAAAATAGCATAGACTGTTTTTAATAGTCAAACCAAAGAGTTTATTTCATTGGTTAGAAAGTCCTTCCCAAACCTAAAAAAGAGAAAAAGTTATGTCACATTTTACATTTAATGCTGTTTTTTGAATCATTTTATTTCTTCATTGCATTTTCATTTCTATTAATGATGACATATGAGAGCTATTAACTTCACTATATTTTAAATTTACCCATTAACTAGAGTATTTAGTCATTCTAGTTAGTATGTCAGTTGAGTCTTTGGTGTTTTGTATAATTATGTTGTCTCCAAATAATTTCTTTTCCAATATTGTAGCTCTTATTTCACTTTTCTGCTTAATTGCAGAAACTTCCAAAATAATGCTCGAGACAGTTATGCACCGTGTAACACCAATTCAGTCAGTGATGGACCACTTATACAACCGTGGAGCCATAAGATTATAATGGAGCTGAATTTCCTGTTAGAAATGGAGGGATCTGTGATTTAAGAGGCATTTTTTTTCCTCTGATGAGAGCAATATCTGTGGGATGTGGTAACAGATTGCCTCTCACTGAGAGCACCTCAACTTTGAGTGCACAGACTACGTCCCCATCAGTCAGCCTCTGACCTATTCCAGCACAGAGGAGCCTCTCCCCGCAGCATTGCATGTTCAAGGGGCCCTCCAGCCCACCCAGATCCAGCTTGGTCTTCAGAGTACATGGCTGTGAGTTCTTTGCTGAGGACCTAAGGCCTGCAAGGACACAGGTCCACAGGCGCTACCTTAACAAGTAGTGAGTGTCACTGCCACTTGAGTGAGAGCTTCCTGTGGTGGTGTGGAGCCAGCCTGGCCCAGTCCTTGAGACTATTTTCAGGTTGTAATGATGTAAAACATAAGTAAGTTTTATTTCTTCTGTCAATTCAATGCCAGAGAGAGCCACTTGTGATAGGAAAGGTCAATAGACCCAAAAACAAAATTTCAAAATCCTCAGTTCTACACCCTCTTTTTTATGAATAGCACAAAATTTCTTAATGTGACCACTGTTCCAACATGTAGTAGCCAAAACCACATTGTCATGACAATCCCCTGTTCCTTTATCTCTCCATCTCGATTTCTTATTCCCGCTGATCCTCAGGCCACCTTTCACTCCCTTCTGACAGTCACTATTATGGTGATCTATGCATTACCCGCCAGCTTTTCCTCAATATTTCCAATCAATCCAGCCCACATTTCTGTTCATGGAGCAGCATTGACAGCTTCGATCTTCTGTTGGAAGGAAGCAGGAGGGAGGGCTCATGGGATGGTATTTATAAAGTCTACAGCCGTATACAGTCCTGTCATCGGCCTTCACACGCTCACCACTCACTGACTCACCCAGAGCAACTTTCAGTCCTGCAAGCTCCATTCATGGTAAGTGCCCTCTATAGCTGTACCATTTTGTATCTTTTATACAATATTTTTCCTGTACCTTTCCTATGGTTAGATATGTTTAGATACACAAATACAATTGTGTTATCATTGCCGATGGCGTTCACCACAGTAACGTGCTGTAGGCTCATAGCCTACGAGCAATAAGCTACAACATCCAGCCTAGGTGTGTAGTAGGTTGTACCATCCAGGTATGTGCTCTCCGTGATCTCTGAGCATGCCAAGTTTCTGATTATCACAAGGCTGCCCCTTTTATGTCTTGGTCAAATGCCGACTTCTCAAGAGAGCTTCCTCCAGACTAAAGCTAGTCCACTCCCCTTATGTCTTCCATCACCAATCCCCGGCCTTCTATTCATGGCAATTGTTATTATCTGACGTTAGGACATTCATTTCATAATTATATGTCACACTGCTGAGATAGGAAACTACAAAAAAAGACTTCATAACTGCTGTGATCTGGATCCCCAAACATACGTGGCGCTTAATAAATGCTCAACAAATATTTTATGGAATGACTGAATAAATACATTCTGCTTTTTTTAATTAGTCCTCAATAACCTTGGCCAAGCTACTCAATGTATTCCTAAGCTTTGGATTTCTTGTTGGTAAAGTGATGCTAATAATGCTACTTAATTCAGAAGGTTCTAATGAGGATCATGGGGGGGTAATAAAATGCCTAGCATAGCCCCTAGCACTAAACAGTAGCTGTTACGGTGTTGGCATTTTTAATGATGATGTGGTATTTTGTAAAGTATTCATTGAAGGAAATTTTCAGTGGATATAAATTCTAGGTTGACTTTTATAATTTCAGCACTTCAAAGAGATGCCAGTATTGGCCTTGCATACTTTCCAATGAGAAGTCTGCTATATTCTTATCTTTGTCTCTATAAATTGAGTTGTTTTTTTGCTGCTGCTTTTATTTTCTTGGTCTTCTTTTAATATTTTTTTAGTTTCAGGTGTAGAGCATAGTGGTCACACTTATAATTTATGAGGTGTTTCCCCTATAAGTCTAGTACCCAACTGACACTATACACAGTTT
Source organism: Rhinolophus hipposideros (assembly GCF_964194185.1). Lineage (NCBI taxonomy): Eukaryota > Metazoa > Chordata > Mammalia > Chiroptera > Rhinolophidae > Rhinolophus > Rhinolophus hipposideros. Next base: position 40,733,803 of record NC_138062.1, on the reverse strand, counting down.
GTACAATATTATCGACTATATTCTCCATACTATACTTCACATCCCCGTGCGTATTTTGTAACAACCAATTTGTACTTCTTAATCCCCTCACCTTTTCACCCAGCTCCCCAATCCTCCTCCCATCTAGTAACCATTAGTTCTCTGTCTCTATGAGTCTCTTTCTGTTTTGTTTGTTCGCTTATTTTGTTTTTTAGATTCTACATATAAGTGAGATCATATGCTATTTGTCTTTCTCGGTCGGATTTATTTCACTTTTTTTGCTGCTGCTTTTAAGATTTTCTCTTTATCACTGGATTTTTGCCATGTGATTACAATGTGCCTTTGTATGATTTTTCTTTGTTTTCCTGCTTGGGGTTTTTTGAGCATTTTCTAAGCATGGGATCATAGTTTTCATCAATTTGGGAAATTTTTCTTCAAAGAAGTTCTTTTTTTGTTTTTAAACTTTTATTTATTTTAAGTGTGTTTTTCCAGGACCCAAGTCAAGTGGTTGTTTCAATCTAGTTGTGGAGGGTGCAGCTCACACTGGCCCATGAAGAGATTGAACTGACAACCTTGGTGTTACGAGCATTGTGCTCTAACCAACTGAGCTAATCAGCCGCCCAAAGAAAGTATTTCTTTAATGTTTTTCTCTGGTCTCCTTCTACTCAAATTATATGTACGATTTTTGTGAATATCACAGGTTACTGAGGGTCTGTTCATTTTTTTCCTACCATTTTTCTCTGTGTACTTCTTTATTTAATGGATTCTATTGCTTTGTCTTCAAGTTCATAAGTTTTTTCCTTTGCATTATACAATCAGCTGCTATACCCATCCAGTGACTATTTCACTGCAGATATTTTATTTTTTCTTCTCTAAGGATTCTATTGGTTTTTTAAATTTCTCACTTTTTTCATTATGTTCATGGTTTTCTTTTAAAATCTTTGAGCATATTTACAATAACTAACATCTTTTGTCTACTAATTCCATTATCTTTGTTATTTCTGCATCTGTTTCATTGACTTATTTCCCTCCTAGTTATGGCTCATGTTTTTCTTCTTGGCATATCAAGTAATTTTTTTATTAGTTTCTGGACATTTTGAATCATAGTGAATGTATATTGTGGAACATCTAGATTTTGTTTCCTTCTCTTAAAGAGTATTGGGATCTGTTCTGGCAAACAGTTATCTGCAGTTCAACTTCATCTCTTCAAGACTTCTCTTTATTACGCTGCGTGAAGTTGGCCATAGAACTTCACTGTCCAATATGGTGGTAGCCGCTAGCTATATTGACTATTGAAGTTTCAACACAAATTATTTAAATGAATTAAAATTAAGTAAACTAAAAACTCAGTTCCTCCGCCACTCTAGACATATATAGTACTCAACAGCTACACGTGGCTAGTAGCACTTGTGTTGGAAACCACTAGTCTAGAATATCTTTAGAAATAGTTTGGACCTACACTAAGGCATAACCTTTCTGGGGTTTTTACTGGTGTTCAATAAGAATGCCCCAATCTGCCTTATCAGAACTTAAATATATCCCATTCCTGAGTGATTTCCATCCCTGGAAATTGCTCATTTTGTAGCTTCCCATACAGTCTTTGCATGTGAAGTTTCACTCTATGCTTGCATGACTTAGTATTAAGCAAAGCATAAAGGGAACTGATATGCAGATTTCTTTCTCAAGCTTGGTCCCTTCTCTCCAGAACTCTGTCCAACAACTTCCAGTCACCTTACCTCCCTGGACTCAGACCTCTGTCTCTTCATCTCACCGACTCTGCCAAACTCTGCTTTTGATTCTTTCCTGCTATGGTCCTCACTTCAAGTGGAAAGCCAAGGTAATCATAGGGCTTGTCTTGTTTCCTTTCACGTATCAAAGTACTATGTTCCCTATTGTGCAATGTCTGAAAATTATTCTATATATTTGATCCAGTTTACTAGTGGTATGTTGTCAGAAGATAAGTCTAGTCTAGCTGAAGTGGAAATCTCTGTTTCACGGAAATTTTTAAAATTTTACTTCCTGTCCTAGTGACTTATGCAAAATATCAGATTTATTTAATATTTCTACCACTATTACATATAACATATAATGATGAAATTAAACACTGAGGCGTAATTTTACCAATATATTTTACTTAAATAGTTGTATCCATGTTCTAATTTATTCTGTCTAGAAATTTTTTATACACCTTTTCAATCAGTGATGCATTCTTTATTTGTTTCTCCCATATTTACACATTTTAATTGTATGTTTTTTTTATATTTAGATAACTAAATATAAAGTCTTATTCATAAAGAAAATCAAAACCTCCCAGACAAAGGGATGACTACGTTTTTAGAAAAAGTTCTGGACAATGACAATAAAATTTGCAATATATTAACATTGGGATGTAAAAGGCATTTGTTTGAAAGTTGCAAACACACTCATTTATTATTTTAATCAACATGTCACTTTGTTCATTTTTAAATACATTATATTGTATATATATAATATACAATATTTATTATATTTTGTATATATAATATACAAAATTTATTATATATGATGTATATAATAAATTCATTTTCTATTGCTTCCATGCAAATCATCACAAACTTGGAGGGTTAAAACAACACAAACTGATTATCTCACAGTTCTGTAGGTCAGAAGTCCAGGTGGTCTTGGCTGGTTTCTCTGCTCCAAATCTCACAATGATGAAATCAAAATCATTGATTGTGTGGGAGAGAAAGGAAGGTAGGGGCAGGAGGGAGAGATTAAAAAGGACATTAGGGAAATGTTGGAGATGATGGATATATTTACTATCTTGATTGTGGTGATGGTTTCACAATGTACAAATAAGTCCAAATTTATCAAATTGTGTACATATAATTATGCGGTTTGTTGTATGTCTATTGTGCAAAAAACAAGTTGTTTCAAATATAAAAAGTCAACAGGCCAATCTTTTAGAACATTTATTATCTTAGGAATGCTATTCTCAGGTGGAAAAGTTCAGCTAGCCAGAGATAATTTCATAAATTTTGGTAATAAGACCCATGGAATGAGCAGGGAATCTAGAAGTATAGAATTGAAACTAAAACAAATATGGGGATTATGCTCACATTCTGTTGTAGATTATATTATTGTCCCCTATTCTTCATCCTCCCAGAATCCATTCCTTTTGAAATATGACTTTGCAGTTGGATATCTGACTTGTTTTGGCCAATGGAATGTACATGATAGTTCAGAGCTGCATTTACTCAATTCTTTCTGAGTTTCTTTCATCATGAGAAGAATATGCCCCTGGTCCAAAGAGGATGACAGACAGGGGAGCAGAGCTAGACCAACTTTCACCTTGGAACCAAATCCATCTGAGCTAAGTCTGTATTAACTATCCTTCAGATGCATGAGAGAGAATTAATGTTTCTTGTTTAAGCCAGTGAGCTGGGGGGTTTACTATGCAGCATGATTGTGGCAATAGTATAAAATACAAATATTGTGATATATAAACTCTAATAATATTGAAACGAATAATTAACAAAAGTTGTTTATGGTGGGGAAAAGGGGAAAAAGTAAGTGGGCAAGTATGCTACCTTATTTCTACTCATCAAATTTATATTAAGTTGATAAATCAAGTGATACATGTACAACTATAGCTAAAACTACAAAAGTAAATATTAAGAGAGTATGATCAATTAAAAGATGGGTAGTTGAGGGAAAGGTGGAAGAAGAGGAATTACACTAATTTCATTATTGTTCCTTTCTAAGTATTAAAAGAAACTGTCTAAAGAAATGGAGATCAAAGGAATTATATTTAAAAAATACACAGTTATAAAGGGAAATCACTGAATAAAAAATAAAAATTTCTACATTTTAAAATGAAATATATTATAAAACAAATAGGCCCATAGTGAAGGATATTTTAAGATAGTAAATGGAAAGCATGATATAAAATAACGAAATTAAATACAAATACATTGATATTATCAGTAAGTGTAAATGTGTTAAACTACCCTATTAAAAGAAAAAAACTCTGACTATACCCTAAAACAAAGACTACTTTTTGCAGTTATCAAGTGATACACCTAATAGAAAGTGATTCAGAAAGGTAGCAAAAAGAATGGGTAAATGTACGTCAGGATGTTGCAACTAAACAAAACACTAACAACAGCAATAATTAAACTAGCATCATGATTTTAATATCACACAAAGTTTAACTGAGGACAAAATTATTACCACAGTGATAAAGAGACAGGAATATCTGCATCACATAATGAAGCATCAACTATTATGAAAGGAGATAGAAGAAACAAACATATTAGGAGATATTAATTGACCTCATGGAATCCATGACACATAAAGTGGGGGGGAAATATAAAATTTAAATGATATTATTATTAGTTCCAATAGATACATCAAACCTGATACCCTGAACACAGAAGCTACACCTTATTTTCAAATACTCATGGAACATTCCCCAAAAGGGACCATATATTAGGCCTCAGAGAAAACCTAAGAAGAATCTCCAAACTAGAAATAGTACAAAAATATACTCTGACCAGGGAAAAATTCTTAAGTACCCAAATAATTAAAAAACGAAATAAGCATCAAATGTAAAAAGTTAGGAAAAGATGCGGAGTGATAGCTAATGAGTACAGGGTTTCTTTTTGGGGTGACAAAGGTGTTCTAAAATTAAATTGTAGCAATGGTGTACAACTCTGTGTATCTAATAAAAACACTAAATTGTGAACTTTAAATGGATTACTTTTATAGTATATGAATTATATCCCAAGCTGTTAAAAAAAGTTAAGAATACAGTTAGGAAGAAGCAACTAGATTTAAGAGTCAATAAAATAGATAAACCATTAGGTAATATAATCAAGAAAAAGTAGAGGACAAATAACACAAAATAAGAAATAAAGGTAACCACCTACAGAAACAGAAAATCTCTTAGATCTGTATGTTTCTGCAGGGGAACTATTTACTTAGGAGAACCAAATGCTTAAAGAAAAGTAATTTCAACTTCATTTACTTAAGACCATAGTAAAAGAAACATTCCATTTATTTTTTTAAATAAAACGAGCATAAAATTATACCATATCTCAAAAAAGATTAGGAAACGATTAAGACATTTTTTTTTTATAAATAAAAGTTTATTTTTAGTCAGTTACTTATTGATTTGGCCTTGAATTAGGTATTTAAAATGTATGTGGTTAGAATTTTTTTTTTGATTTTTTTTTTTATTAAATTTATTGGGGTGACAATTGTTAGTAAATTTACATAGATTTCAGGTGTACAATTCTGTATTACATCGTCTATAAATCCCATTGTGTGTTCACCACCCAGAGTCAGTTCTCCTTCCATCACCATATATTTGATCACGATTAAGACATTTTTTAAGAAGCAACTTTTTTATTTAAGAAAAACAGAATAAGGAGGGATATCATAGTCTGAATGGGAAAATAATTTTGTAAATATGTCAATTATCCCCCCAACATATTAATTGAATATATTTCTGATCAAAATATTAAAATAATTTGCAATGGGATTTGACAAACTGATCCTTTAAAAATTTTTTAGTGTGAATATACCCAAGTATATTCAAAAATAGGAAGAGTAGTTTAATGTATCCATCACCTAGCTTCAATAATTAACAACACGTGGCCAATCTTGGACAAGGGAATTTTTAAGTTCATCTGAAGAATAACTAAACAGTTATGAAAAATTTTAAAAAGACAAATAAGGAGACACTTTTTCTAATATTTATCTAATAGAGCTATTGTAGAGAGGCCTGAAATAGACTCACCTTTTTGTGGGAATTTAGGGTGCGTTAAAGGTGCAATTTCATACAGTGTGGAAAGGATGACTTAAAAATGAATAAATATTGTTGAGTCGATTGACTAATTATAAATAACTGAAGTTAAGTAATTTACAATATATAAAAAATGAATTTCGGATGGATTAACAGTCTAAATATAAAAATAAAACCTATTAAGAAAATTAGAAAAACTTATAAGGAATAGATTAATAATCTTGATTTGATGGCATTCCCAAGTCATATAAAAAGTAATAAGTTTGATCACGTGAAAATTTTAAACGTCTGCAGAGCAAAACAAAGTTAAAAGACAAGTGACAGACTGAGAGAAACGTATGCTACATAAATCAGACCAAGGAAACTGGACAAAGACATTGAGATATTAAGTAGGTGGAGTATTTGGAACATAAAGTCGTTTAGTGTCACCCACATATACGAGGTAACATGGCTTTCCATGTGATGTCCCAGAAATAAGTTAGGTGATGGGATCTGGGTGATTACCTTCTCTGCGTTTTCCTGGAGTTTTCCAATTTTCTTTACAATGAAAACGTTTTTAAACTCTTTAACAACTAAAAAGTCTGGTCTGCTGTATATTGTTAATGTTTCACTACCTTTATTTTAGGTTTAATGACAGGGAGGCACTGGGGTCTTTGCTTCCTTTGTGTCATCCACCATACCTATTACAGAAGTGAGTCCTTACAGATGTTAAAAAGAAAATGCGCACAGATGGATAACACATTGTTGATCTTGTAGATGTGGGAGATTTGGGTGCCAACACACAACACCTTACACTTCCTCATTACACAGTTCTCCCTATCCTCCATCCCAGTTCCAGCCGCATAACTCACTCCGTCCTGCCAGTACAAATGACACGCAAGAATTCATTCCTGGCGCGCGCGTCAGCGTGACTCCCGGGTCTTCAGGTCTGCAGCCCTCCTGGGAACGCCCCCGCCCCGCCCGTCGCTTGTTGTGTTGTCGTCACGTGGTCCTGGCGGGCCCTGACGTCAAGGGCAGGGGAGGGACTGCGCAGGCGCAGAAAAGGGGGCGGGGGACTCGGCTTGTTGTGTTGCTGCCGGAGAACCGGAGACGGTCCAGCTGCGGCCACAGCTCTTCCAGGCGCCCGACAATGTCGTCTCATTTAGTAGAACAGCCGCCGCCCCTGCACAACAACAATAACAACTGCGAGGAAGGCGAACAGCCTTTGCCACCGCCAGCCGGCCTCAACAGTGAGTGCTAGGCGGGCGGGCTGGGTGAAGGAGATGGGGGAGGAGGAGCTGCTCCAGCCACCGCCACCAGCTCCACCGGGGCTGGAGGGGGGGGGGAGACGGGAGGAGAAGGTAGCCCATTGGTCCGGGCCAAGGATGTGCGGCTGACTGACAGCTCCCTTCACCTGTCAGAAGGAGGTGCTCTTGCCTTCCTCTGGACCGGTCTCCCCTTCCCTCCTGGGGTCTTGGGTAGGGGGCTGCTTGGGTTCGCTGTTGTGGAGGGCAGGTGGGTGGGAAGAGAGGCAGGAAGAGCCGATCCTACCTGTGGTGGGCCCCTGAGAGGAGCCAATCGGGGCGTGGAGGGGCGGGCCTTGGAGCGCGGGGAAGGAGGGTGGGCGGAGCGGGCCGCGGAGGAGACGTGGGCAGGGATGGGGACGTGCGGCGGGGACGCCAGGGGATGGACGCGGGCCGCCGGCCCAGGGGAGGGGGCGGGCGAGGGACAGGCGGGAGGTCAGGTGTGCGGCGGGGCTGGGCCTGGCCGGGCTGACCCCGCTTGGCGCGCTGGGTCGGCCTGGCTCCCCGGCCCGGAACGTGAGCCCTCTGGTTGCCTTTCTTTGTTACCACAGGGTGGTCAGGAAAATCATTTGGTAATTTAGTGGTGACTTGTATCACGCAGGGGTGGCGAGGTGTGAGGAAGCTACGCTACTTTTTTTTTTAAAGGTATTTCAGAGTTGCTTAAGTGTGTGTTTTTTAACGATGGGGCTGTGTGCCCTGTTAAACCTCTTTATGAACAAACAGCCTCTTGAACCATCCAAGATTGCACAAATCACAGAGTGTGGGGCAATGAATTTTCAGAAACGGGATTAAAAACAGATTCATACACAAGGGCGGTTGAAAGTTAATGGCAGTGTTGAATTACGACCGACTACAGTTGCTTTTCATAACATTCTGGTGATACTCCGACATCGTGTCCCTAAGGTTATTCCCAGGTGTCCTGAAGGCCCGTAGTCTCGGAAAGGTTTTTGCCTAATCTTTCAGTAATTCCTCTCGTGAAAGAGGTGGTTGGGACATTTAGCATATGGCCACGTGAAGTTGTTTAAAACTCATTTGGGTGCTTAAATGACATCTAAAGGCATTGCAGTATCTTTCATAAGAGGAAGGTATCCTAGTATGGCCTAAAAATTGTTTTAGGGAAGAGCGTTCCTGTCCTTGCAAGATGCAGATAGAATGTAAGTGTTTTAAGATGTTTTCATTGCTTATTGCCACTCCCCTATCTTTTCCTGGATAAATTCCTTAAATGTTGACTTATTAAAACTTTTAAGTGTCTTATGTGTTCTAGAATGTAATACTGAATATTATAACTTCCCACAGGAAATTAGGATTAATTTATGTGTCTGTCAATGTACTTGCTTCACGTATATGCATTTATGAATTATTTACCATTGTTTGCATGTTGTTTAACATGGGGATTTTAGACCAGGAAGAGACTTGAGAAATAACTGTCCCCTTTGATTGAAGAGACTTTAGAGATAACTGTCCCCTTTTATTGACCGGTAAAGAAACAGGTCTGGAGTACAGTGTATTGTCCAAGTTCACAGTCCTTTAGGATGGAGCTGAGGTTTTTACTTTCACCCAATCCAGTGCTCCTTTCAGGACATTTCTTTTCGGTGGACCAGAATCCCCTGATCTCGTGTGTTTTTTTTTCCCCCTCTTCTTTCGCCTCCCCCCACTCCAGTTCAAGCCTTTGTTTCTCAGTCTAGTTGTGTAGGACACAGCTCCCTGGCCCATGGTGGTGTTATGAGCCTTGTGCTGCCCCCAGCTGAGTCAGTAGGTTGCTGGTCATCGGTGTGCCGCTCACAGCAGCTGGGTCACTCACAGCAGCTGGGTCACTCACAGCAGCCCAGCTCCAGGGAGAGCTGTTGTTCACAATCTTAGCTGTGGAGGGCACAGCTCACTGGCCCATGTGGGAATCAAACCGGTGACCTCGGCGTTAGGAGCACAGCGCTCCAACCACCTGAGCCACCATGTTGGCCCAATTGTTTGCTTCTTATTCTTTCAGTATGTTACTCCACCTAATGTAGTGTACAGAGGTGACCTGCCTATCTCTTTTTAGTACACTATCTCTTAATTTTACTCATTGTGTTCCTGTGATACTTATAAGTTAGCTGTTTGGTTAATATGTGTACATGATTTCACAGAAAGCAAAGGAATTGTAATTTCCTTTCACCATTTAACAAAAAAAAAATGGGGTTGAGCCATATGTGATTGTTTAATCTCTATGTCTGACAGACCTATGAGGTATTTGATGTTCTTGGCCAGGCAGTTGCTGCTACGTTTATGTTAGCTCTTAGGAAGTGGAAGAACACTCAGCATGTGTGTGATATCAAAATGTTGCTTTGGGAAGTCTGCTAGATAGAAAGTATTTTATTTGGGGTAGGGTGACCTTTTAAGTTACTGAAAAGCTTTTAGATAGTGCCATATTTAATTACTCCCCTCTTGCTTTTTACTGTGTTTGTTTTTTTTGTTTTTTGTTTTTTTTAGCTCATTATACAACACTGAACTGAACAAAACAAGAAGCCTTATTGATTCCTTCAAGTGATTTTTGGGCAAAACAGCTTATTCAGGCATCTAACATGTACTATGCAAATTGCTGATGAGTTGAAGTTCTTTTTCGGGTAAATTTGCAGAACTGTGAAAAACAGGAGATGAACTCATTGTAGAGATTATCTCAGCCTTGGGATTTTATCTTTAGTTCAGGGGTCAAAGCAGAGTTTTAATAACAAATTATTGAAATATTTGGAATAATGAAATCTTTCTCTGACTTTTTTTGTTTACCATCGTAGAGGAACTGTTCACTTTGATTACAAATTAGTAAACACACAGATCTGAATTATTTCCAAAGCTAAAAGGTTATTTTCTAGTTTTCAGTTGTTAGTTTTACTCTTAAGAAAACTATTAAGTTACTTAAGAATATTTGTGTAGGACATATAGGTCGTAAAAATCAGACAGTAATAGGAAAATCAAGGTAGCAGTATAACTCTTGTTGTTTAACATGGGAAGCACAGCCTTTTTTCTCCTTTTTAAAATATCTACCATGATGTTCTTGCTCCCCCAGTATGACAAGAAGGCTTTTAAGGCTATGACACATGAAACTTCACTGCTTATAATACTATTTTGGACACATAAGTAACGGGTGTCTTGAGTACCTGCTTGGGCAAAAAGACCAATTTTTTTTTTTTTTTTTAAATAGGAATGACAGTGACTGTTTCTGTCCTGGATTCCAGCATTAGTTAGTTGAAATAAATAAAGGTTTTGGGGAAAGAAGATAAGACATAATGAAATGTGTCACCCTGGTTAGGGTTAGAGTGACACGTAGGGCCTTGTCATCTTGTGGAAAATGAGAAATAGTACTCTTTTTCTTTCCCTCTCCCATCCCTAACTTTCCCCTTCTTGAAAGAGGATTGAACTGGTGATTATAAAACTATGAAGAGTATACACAACATATAGTCATGAATATAATGACAATCACTGGACCAACCTTCACAATGTACTACTATGTTGGAGAAAGTGGAAGGATGTGTCTCTGAATCTCTTAGCGAGTCTCAGAAACTTGTATTAGAAAATATCTCATGTGTTGTGTGTATGTACAATCTGGCATGACAGAACAGTTTTCAGTTTGTAAGTAGGCTTTGAATATAATAGAGCCTGCATGGTTTTTTTTTTAATTTTAAAGCTTGATTGGTAAAAAGAGAATCACTCTGAGATTGTTTTCTACTTTGTATTGCTTGGACAGCACAATCATATTTTACCGTGTTTCCTTTCCAAGTAAGAAGGGACTTGGGATTGATAGAATTAGAACATTAAAAAATTCTGAGGCTGTGAATAGGGAGTGAACTAGGTAATGAAAAAAAGGCACATGTAGTTCATCTATTAAGAAAGATAAGTTTGCTTTCACCCCCATTTTTCTCAAAAGATAAAGCTGATATGTAGCCTCTTAATGAATATTTGTGTACATAATTTCCTCTGCAGTACTGTTTTTTCATAGATGATATTTCTGGAAGAGAACTATTAAGTTAAAGGAAATCTACCTTTTTAAGGCTCCTAATACATATTGCCGAGTTAACCCTCCATTGAAGCCTTGATTTTAATAACATTAGAAACAGTAATTTCGTTAATGGTTAACCGTTGCCATTTGGATAATGATTAAAGTATGGTATAGCTTTATGATGGGGAGCAAAGCAGTTGTTTAAAAGAATGAAGTAAGGCAATATATATTGATGTTGAAAGACATCTGCAAGTTGTTAGGGTAAGGAATGCTACTTACAGAAGGATATATACAGTCTGATTCAATGTTTTTGTAAAAACTAGAAGTTTACATGTAAAAGTTTTAAAAGTGGTTTCCTTTGGTATAGGAATGTGAGATTGGGAGAAGAAGTATTAATTTCTACTTTATGTCTGATGTTTGCATTTTCAAGAAACACATTTTTGCAAATAAATTTTTTTAAAGGAGTATAATTATAACATTAGCTAACACATAGCACTTACCATGTACTAGGCACCTTTTGTATTTTTTTATGTGCTTTATTCATTTCATCTTCCTAACTGTGAGGTAGATACAGTTATTATTCCTACTTTACAGATTAGAAAACTGACAGATCTAGAGTGTAACAGGTATAAGTGATAGGATGGGAGTTTGGCTTCCATCTGTGCACTTACCCACTGTACTAGTAATATATGCACAAACAATATTGTCTGCCTAAAGTAGAAATGCCTTCAGTTAGGCTGAGGGTTAGGGCCATTGCGGGAATCACTTCACTAAGCTTTTCTAGGTATGTCTCCTCAAATTCCTAGATTATGATTGCTTACATATTTTTAGTGCAGGAAGTAGAAATGGTTTGGAAATCCTTCAAAAAAGTAAGGTCTAGAAAACCTGCTATTGTTACACCCCTTTGTCTCTTTGATCAGCTACAAGTGAACATTAATTTTATTTTAAGGAAGATTTGCTTCCACAGAGACCTCTCTAGAACACCTGATAGCTTACGTAGTCCTGCTTCTGCCAGTGCAGAAGCAGGCTTTTTATTTGTTTTTGTTTATTTTACACATTGGGCTTCTGTACAAGAAGAACCAGTAAATTTGAAAATCCTAGAAACAGTGCCAGTAGAAAAAAAGTTTATCATATACCGCTGTCTTTCTGTGTCTGTCTCTTTCTAGTTAAAATATTTTGCAGAGCCCTAAATTTAGGACTGCGTTTGGCATATGTTTTATACACGCCAGAGGCACTGCAAATATTTAGTAAAATTACGTTCAGTGTTAGGTCTATCTTAGCTTTGTTAGTTAAGTTTGTTGATCCATGTTGAGTTCTATCTAGTGTGTGTCCATTTTTGTGTGTATATAGAACGAGAACACGGAGATGTCATACAACTTTTGTTTGCCAGTATCGTCCCAAAGAATTGGTGCTGATTAAGGGACTGTGACAACTCCGGAACGGCCTTAGAGGGAAAGGAAGGAAAGGGTAACTTCATTTTTATTTAGCAAACACTGTTTTAAGTGCTTTACAAAGAAAAACTCTTTTAAGTAGTATATAACAGCATCTACTGTTTGCTATGTCCTTTACCTCTGTTCCTATATTTAATCCTTATAGCAGCCCTGGAAGGTAGGTACTATGTTATCTGTTTTGCAAATGAGGAAACTCAAGGTCAGAAAGTCAGATAGATAGTAAGGGGTGGAGTCATATTTCCAGCCAGGTTTGCCTTTGAGCTTTTCCTTCCGATGATGCTGAGATCACTTCTGGATCTGGACTAGTCATCACCTCATTTAGAGTGCCTTTAGGTTTCGAACCTGTTTTCATGATTATTCTGATTTATTGATAGAAGACTGTTCAGTCACAAAACTCTCTCTAATGCTTCTGCTGGGAGTTTAGGGGAATGGCCCCGCCAACCTGCTTGGCTGTACTTTCTGAAACAAATTTTATTGTAAAGAATGGAAATTATGGGAAAAAAACATACACTACTGTCTCTTTTTGTTGTAAAGTTGGCTTATTGGCTGCCAACATGTCCCTTCTCACCCTCTATCCACCAACGCTTACTAAAACAACCTTAATGTGTTCGGCAAACTCATTGAGCCAATAAATATTTTCAAGACCTAGCCAAATTGCCAGAGCCACGCCCCTTTCCTGTGGCTCCACCCCCTTTATTCCCCTGAGAAAACTTCAGTGTTGCCTGTAGCAGATCCTCAGCCATTTCTCCCCCCCAAAACTAACGAGGCTTAATGAAAACCCTAGAAAGCAGGAACTCGTGGGAGAGAAGAGAGAAAAGACAAGTTCACAAGGTATGTTTAATGTGTAGAGAAAGAGTGAGGTATAAAGGAAAGGAAGAAACTAATTTGTGGGTTAGAGGTAAAACTTTTTTCAGAATTTTTAGCAACCTGATTTTGTTGAGAGCCGGCTGCGTTAATTTTATGCTCCAGATTTGTACACAAACTGAAATTTTTTTATTGTATTTAAGTTCCCTCTCTAGGAGCTTCTCAGTTGTTTGTGCTAAGTATGACTTAGTTGTTAATTTATTTAGATGACTTTTATGAAGTTTTTAAGTCACATGTTTATTTCATTTGTGGAGAGGATACAACTAAATAGCTGGGGTAGACTATGAAAAAATCACATATAACTAGAATATTGAAGGTAAGTAGCCTGTCTAAAAATAAAATAGCGATTTATTTTTTAAAAAGTGACCTAAAAGCTTTTACTGAAGTGTTTATTGTATATAAACTAAGCTTTAACCAGAGAGAAAATTGGCCAAAAGATACATTTTTTTAAGATACTAGTTGTAGAGTCCCAGCTTCTAAATTGGTTGATTGTGTGAGTTACATCAGGGACAGAACTATATAGATTTTTAGATGTTTATTGCTCTTTGCTTATTTTCTTCAGAATTCTTTCTGCATTTGGTTTAGGTGAGTCAGACTTATCTAAATTCACCATATTCACATCTGTGTGCACAGGACAGATTGCAGTTCTGCTGTGGTTAACGTAAGTTATCTGACTTGTCCAACAGGTTCCTGGGTGGAGCTACCCATGAACAGCACCAATGGCAATGAGAATGGCAATGGGAAAAACGGGGGCCTGGAACACGTCCCTTCCTCATCCTCCATCCACAATGGAGACATGGAGAAGATTCTCTTGGATGCACAACATGAATCGGGACAGAGTAGTTCAAGAGGCAGCTCTCACTGTGACAGGTAAGTGAGAGCCGCGTTTTGGTAGAATTCAGGAAACAGATGGGTTACAAGGGGAACTCCCATTAGAAAAAATAAATGGCTTACATCTTCATTTAACCAAAATAGGATTCCTGATTTATTGCAGCATGTGTATTTAAATCAGACAGCTGACTGACAAGTACTTGAGTGCCCTTTGTTTCCCCCCCGGATTAAATCAATGTCCTTACCAGATTGTATCATTTTTAGGTGTTTATCAGTTTGAAAGTCAATGGCATAAATGTTTATGTACAGAATTAATCTGACTTTCTCCCATTTTCCTTTGTGCCTCTGTTTCACAGATCTCATTCTCCTAGAATACGGTCATCTCTGTGTATCTCTGTCCTCCCTTCTAGATGGTGAGGCTTTAAAAGGCAGGGGTCATGTTTCATCTCCTTTGTACTCTCACAGTAACGGGACTGGCATGTAGTAGACACTCAGTAAATGTTTGTGTCATAGGAACTGCAAATTGATTCAAGTTACAGCAGTATTTACACGGAAACACCAACCAAGGTCTGTAAAGATAGTTCATTTTGAAGGCCATTCTGTTTTCTTAGAGCAAGGTTTATTTCAGACCTCATTTTGGTATATTTGAGTTAAGAAAATTAATTCCACTGATTAAGGGCTGCTTATGGTGGAAGAATAAGAATATAGAGATAGGTAGGAGTGCAATGAAACCGAGCTATGTTTATTTTTCAGTGTAAGTGAAGTGTCCCTTTTTTTCTAGAGGGTCCAGGTATCAAATGACAGTACTGTATTGAACAATGCTTAGACCAGTTGTAGCCATGCTGATAGCATGCTGGGGTACTGGATGATCTTCTGGTTAATTAAGAGTTAACTGATATCTGCCCTGTAGAAAATGCAAATACACATGAAAAAGATGAAGGCAACATTTAAAAATGTAAACAGTGATCAGGGGGTAGAATTACGGGTTTTTCTTCTAAATATTTTTGTATTTTGTAAAAATTGTGTATATTGCACATATTATTGCTTATCAGAAAAAATATAAAAGGAGAAACAGAGTTAAATTGTGTTTGAAGTGCCTGTACGTCTTACGACCCAGACACGTTACCAAGGCAGCAGAGGACTGGTTTGCCTGCTCTGTGCACCCCCGCCACCCCGTCTCCTCTCTAACTTTTCCCTGTGCTGCTTAAAAGCCTGGGTAGCTCTAGTCATAAGCAGAAGCAGAACAGATGGCCCTTTTCTGAGCAGCTTGCCATTGATTCCAGTAGCTACAGCATTAATCTGTCTTTCAGAATGAAGTTTGTATTAATACAGGCAGACCTCAGAGATACTGTGGGTTTGGCTCCAGATCACCACAGAAAAGCAAAAAATAAAGTGAGTTGTAATCTTTTTGCTGGTGGAGGGTCTCTTGCCTTCAATTTGTAAAAAATGCAACATCCGTGACGTGCAATAGTAAAGTGAAGCGGACAAAATAAAAGTGCAGAAAATAAAATACCAATGCATCAGTGGGCCTCTGAAGTTTTCTGTTCGTTGTGGGCCTGTTGAGAAAGCTTTTCCTGTACATCCAAGTTTTCATGACCATTAGTCGGTGGTGCCCGTGTGTCCCTTAACCTGTTCACTTGGTGCTATCCTGGAGCAGAAGAAAGTCGCCAGCTTGCCTTTCAGGTTGTCTTAGTTCATTGATGGCTGCAATTATCCTTGTGATTCAATATGAATTCACCTTCCCGTGATTGTGTTTATGTTGTGTTCCTAAAGAGGTGAAGTGAGGTATGGTAAATGCTTTTGAACACTTTCCTATCCCTCGGCCTGGGTATCTTGAGGCTCTGGGTTACGGGTCATGTTTCAGAGGAGGCCTAGAACTCTTATCTAGCTCTGGTACTCTCCGGGGATATAACACCCGTGAACATTTAAAAGTGTCTTCCAAATTCATGCCGTTTGAATTGCCATGCATCTCTATGTTTGAAGTTGTTGAGGGGGTTTCTTGTAGGTGGAAAAGTTTTAGGATTGTTGGACATTAGTCCCAAAGCTAATTTATGTGTACTTTCAATTTAAAAATGATTCCACAGATATATTTTTGTCACTATGGTGGTCGTTAGCAGATAACTCTTTGTGTTTTGCTTTGTGTTCCACCCGGTTGTAGGAGTTTTCAACTTCCTAGATTTACCCAAGGAGCTTTTAAAACTACCAGTGCACAGACACCATCCCTGGAGATTCTCTTTCTGTTGTCAGGGGTGGGGTAGAAACATGAGAATATTTTAAAAGCTCCCCAGCTGATCCTAACACGAGCCAGGGTGGAAGCTCTACTACGTTCCAAATTGTTAGGAGTAGTAAACAGCTACCAGGGAAATGTTTAGTGTTTTTCCGAGTGAGATGGGTGCCAGTGGGAAAGAAAAGTGTAGAAGTAGATCAGTGTTTCTGTCGGATTCTCGACATCATCGAGCTGCTGCCTTGACCTGGTCATGGCTGTTAAAGCTGGCCCTTAACTTGATCTCTGGCTGTGAACCCAACAGGCTTCTGAGCATAATGACCGTAAACTGAGGACAGCGAGAGTGCCTTGTTCTACTTGGTTCCCGTGCTATAGCCTGAGGATTCTAGTTCAGGATAAACGTTTTCTAAACACGTTTACATGTTGGATATAGAACCAGCTTTTCTCTTTTCCTGTCCTCGTTTAAGACTCTCCTGTGTCAATTATAATAATCTGGAACGCCTAGGCTGAATCATTCTGATACTTTTCTGGTGATCTTACTTATTTCTGAGTCCTAACTTATTTTTGAGTCAGTTTCACCAACATCTCTATATATTATCACTGTACTCATCATGTTCTTGATAACTTTAATAATTCATATCTATTCCTTTGAGCAAGTTAAGCTTGGAGCATTTTTCATCCCTACTTGAATTTAGATTCTGGGGGGTGGGGTGTGTAGTGAACAACCTAGACACTTGCTGTGGTTACACAAGGAATCGTTGATAAAGCTAAGAATAGAACTTAGCACATTGTATTCCTCTGTTGTATAATATCAAGGACAGTTCACGATCATGTGTTTTTGTCTAAAAATTTATCTGTAAATTTTTGTAGTTCTGGAACTATATCTTGTATTTTTCATTAAAGGTTATATGTTCGTATGTATAATCTTATCTAATTCACTCTGAAATATCTCAGAGCAAATATTTATGAAATAAGCAGAATAGTGGTTCTCAAACTCTTTGGTCTCTGTGCTCCTTTATACTCCTACAAATTATTAGGGACCCCAAAGATCTTTTGTTCGTATGGGTTATATATTTTGGTATTTACCATTATTAGAAACTAAAACTGAGAAAATTGTAAAATATGTATTCATTTATTCAATAATAATAAATCAATTATATTTTAACATAAGTAACTTTTTAAAAATGAAAAATAATGATTTTCCATAACCCCCTCAAATTAGAAAGACTAGTGGCATTATTTTACATTTTTGCAAATCTCTAATGTCTCTGGCTTAATAGAAAATAGGTGGGTTCTCATCTGCTTTTGCATTCGATCTGTTGTAATATCACACATGAAGCTCCTGGAAAATTTCAGTGTACATTCATGAGAGAATGAGAATGAAAAAGGCAAATGAATCCTAACAGTATTATGAAAACAATTTTAACCTAGAAGACCCTGTGAATGAGTCTTTGAAAACTGCTTTCACCCTTCGAGAGCTGCTGGTGATGAATTATTTAATGATCAAAGAACTTTGAGACAGAGAAACCCAAATTGGGTTTCTGAATTTGAAGATTGTTTTACCTTTATTGAAAAAAATAGTAAAAATAAGAAAATATGACAGTCTTGTGTCTTTAGGTAACATTTCCTTTGTAAAATTATCATTGTGAAGGAATTTTTCACCACTGAAAAATTCCAGAACATTTTTGGGAGTAAGAGTGTTCAATTTCACTTTTTTTTTTGCATGTGGAAAAATGATACACTTTTTGATTTGCTGCTTTTTCAAAGCCGTATGACTGTAACTTTTAATTTTCTATTTTCCTGTAAAGGCTAATTTATTTGACAAAAGGAAAATTCAAACTAATGGCTAAATTCCTTCTCTTCTAGCCCTTCCCCACAAGAAGATGGACAAATTATGTTTGATGTGGAAATGCACACCAGCAGGGACCATAGCTCTCAGGTGTGTGTTTGTTGATTTATTTTTCTGATTTTCAATAAATAATAATGGAAAATGCAAAACTCTATATAAATATATTTTGCTAAAATATATTAAAGAATAAGAAGACTTAAAAATAGTTTGAAGCTGTTTGAAGTTATTAAGCTCTGGTTTTGGAACTTAATTAGAATGCCGTAGTTATTTTGTACCCCTTTACAACTGAGAATTTGGGGACCTGTTACCCTAAAAGAATGGAAAATTCTTGTCTGTGATGTATCATTGCAGTATTCCAATCTAGTGTCTTGAGTTTGTAAATAGGAAACTGAGACTTATATGGCTTATTTAAGGTCACACAATAAATTAAAAGGAAGATTGTTGTAGAACCAGGTGTGAAACCCTTTCCTGTGTCCGCAATGAAAGCAGTGACTTTTGAGATGAATTCCAACAGCTAAGATAAAATTTGTTTAAATTATGTGGGTTCCTTAAGTTAAAGAAGATAAATATAGTCCACTAGGAGCTGACGTTGTTGGAAATGTAAATGGATATAGTATTGAAAGCTTACAAAGATTTAAATGATAAAATTTATGATAAGTAAATAATTGTTAATGATTTAGAATATTCCTAGCCAGCTCTTAACTTTATTGAGGGTATCAGGTCATCTAAAATCTAAAAGTATCAGAGTACAAATTCTTGAGGACCGAAACCATTGTGTTTTTCTTCTGTGTTAAGGTGCTTGAAGAATGTATGTTGTGTGAATATTTAAATGAATTCTAACAAAACCTTTGTTTTGTGGGGTTCTCACTGAACAATGTTCTGTACACTTTGAACTAGAAATACTTTGCATGTTGTCTTGGGTCCACCCAGTGTTCTTTCTGTTTCAGAAGGCGGCACGATTTCTCCCTACTTTGACTATTCTGTTTGTGCTGTTGTCTGAAACCTAGAAAAATCTATGGGATTGAATACAAATTTATTTCATGATGAACTTTATACTGTCTTGAAGCTTAGAGTAGCAAGGCTCTCATGTAGGAAGATAAGGTGTCTGACTGGCGTTGAATTGTTGGGGTTTGTATGTCAGTTTTGCCAAGCTCAGTAAATTCTAACATGAAGAAGAAAGTATATAAAGTTTTCATGGCAAAAGGTGTACTAAGGAATCCCAAGATAGAGAAATGGAAAGAATTCTTTGCCCCAGTCTTTCCTGAGGAAGATATCCCCAGTCCATACTATCTTTTGTACACACTAGTTGAAAATCTAGATCAGCATTTTCCAAAATATGTTTCAAGGAACAATTTGCTCAGTAGGAAAGCTCCAGAAAATAGTTCTGAAGTCAAATAAGTGGAAAGTCATGCAGCCCCAGCCTCACTCATTTCCCCCTTCTTTAGTCACAGTGCGTACTAGCATATTAAAAGCTCTGACAGCTCTTGCAGTAAAAAAATCTATTTACTTAAACCAAGTATTTCCTGATTATTTACTTTTCCCCTTAATAATCTACCTAAAAACTTAAAGGGATACTTTTGATAAGTGCTGTCTTGCGTGGCTCATGGAGTGGCAGGTATACAGTTAGGCTTAACTGATAACTGAATTTTAAGTGGACTTCTAGAGCTGAAAATGTAAGGCTTTTGGCCTCTGTGTCAGATTATGATAGAATTGCTAGTATGATCCCTATTCGGACACAAGAACCTAAAAGAACATTGGGTGTCATCAAGCCTTGGGTAAGCATTTAAGCATCAGAGCAGTCAGTTTAAATAAGGTTACATTTTTGGAAAAGCAGTCTTAACTCCTATAAGGAAAAATTACATCTTTTAGGGTAAGTCTCTTAGTGAGGAAGAAATCAGTAGGTATAAGTTTATTTAAACTTTCAAAAAGCCTTTTAAATTACTTTTGTAATTGAAAAAAATGGTAATTTAAAAAGTAATCATTTTAGGGTTTGGGAAGATGAATTTTAAGTTTTTCCCACTTTTATTGTTCTCAGTCCAGTGAAAGAGGTGATATTATCCCCATGAACAAATGGGAAAGGTATTGCTTTGACTTAATTAAGTTACTTATCTAAGATTGCAAAGCAAGTAAGTGATAGAGCCAGGATTGAAACCAGGGCTGTCCGAACCTGTGGCCCCTGTTCCTTCTGCTAAAGTAAGTCAATGAATGGGATCGATTTCAAGAGAGCTCATAAGGTTGTGAGAATGAACTAAAACATCTAGTCTGGTGAGTTACGTTGCAGTATGTAGAAGCCTAAGGTGTGACACATTTAGGAAAAATATCATTTAAACTATACTTTTAGAATGATCGTCCTCAAGAGTCTCAGTTTTGTGGCAGAAAACAGACTGTAGATTATCTCTTGAAGGCATTTTTGCGTGTGTTTCTGGGACCAAAGAGGCCAGCACAATGTTGGGTATCATTGGATGATGATAGAAACTGAAATTGTCCTCCCTCGCCCCTCTTGTAAAACTGGATTATCTGAACACAGACCACTATGCAGTATCCTATCCATGTTTAGAGACCTAAAGAACTTGAGGTGGGCCAGAGAAGGGAAATGTAAGAGATTAGAAGGTAAAGGCCTTCCCCGGGAGAGCAGGCTAAGAATGATCAGAATCTTCTCTGCATAGACGTAGGTATAGAGAGAGGGTTATTGATTTGGTTGAAAGCATAACTCTTGTTTAATTAGATTTACCATGCTCTGAAATCCCAAGAATTAGAAAGAAATTGAAAACCTGAAACTGGCAAATTTGAGATTAATAAAAGGAAGCGCAGGGCAGTCATGAATGAAGAGAGCTGGCTGACTTCTGACCCTGATTCCTAAGGCTAGCATGCTAGACTAATGGGCGATTTTTTTTTTTAAATAATACTCCAAAAATAACTTTGCTTCACTCAACTGAGAGAAAATTATATCATCTTAAAAAAAAATTTAGAGCATAAAAATTGTTCTACATTTTCATTCTCTCAGAACGTATGAAATACTAACTTGTTCACAAATTTACATCTAAAACTTGGAGCAGTTTTAGAGACATGTGACACCAAAGGTGGAAACTAAATAGAAGAGACCTGCAGGGTGTTGTTGAATCTAGTCAGATATTCTGTGTACAGGAATTGATCTATAAGTGCATTGTAACATTGTTTTTGATTTAGGATGTTTGCAGATTAACTCTAAAGAGCCAACTCGTGATTCTGAGTAATCTCAATATTCAGTGGAAAAAGCTTAATCCTGAAGGCTACATTGTGTCATTCAGTAGAATTTGCCAAGTCCCCAGAACTAAGTAAGAATGATACTACAGAGTCTTAAAAATCCACAGGGATTTTACTTCTGGTTTGACAGTAAAAGGGACTATCTGAAGCTACCTTCCCCCCCGGGCAGCCTGTCCACAGAGAACTAGACCTATCAAAAAAGGAATACAGGGGTATGTCAGGCTCCGCATTTCATAACTACCTACTGAAAAGAATGGAAGCATTGGCCAAACGCTGAATCCTGTTCAAACAAAATAACAAATCAAAACAATTCTTAGCTTTGGTTTGAGGTCATAGCATCACACATTCCTTAAAACTGATAAATAATGCTGTGTCATTTTTAGGAATGTCTCATTCCTGTGCCTTCTATGGAAAGAGAAGCTGTGGAAATTTTGATTGTTTTTGGCCTGAAGCTAAGCTTTAGGTTATCATTAGTAAGAAAACTGATTTTTTTTTTCATTTGTTTGATGCAAGATGTCAAATTCTGACTCAGTATAAAATAACTTATAAGTGGTTTGGAATAAACCTTGGGAGATGTTTGGATAGTGATTTGTCTAAAGAGTATATAATCTCCTTCCAAGGAATAAAATCTAATGCTTAAGAGTGAGGGTTCTAGAGACAATTTGAATACTGGCTCTGCTACTTACTACTCATGGAACCGTAGGCAATTACTTACTTTATATCTCAGTTTTCTCATCTATAAAATAGAGTATTACCAGTTCCTATTTTTGTAGGGTTGTTGCAAGGTAAAAGTCAATGCATGTAAAGGGCTTAGAATCATGTTTGTGTCTTGATACATGCTTAATAAATACTATTATTATTTCCTCATTATGTCTCCCAATTACTTTTATTCTCTTCACTTTATATTTGTTCGCATATACTTTTTGATATGTTTTCTTTTATTTTTAACTGAGGAAAGTTTTAAATGCATACAAAAGTAAAAAGGATATTACAATGACCTCCATATAAGCCTCACTTAGATTCAACAGTTATCAACATTTTCCACGCTTTAGTTAGTATTATGTCCAAAACACACTTTTGTCAGGTTTTCTTATTTTTTTTCCACGAGGGTATAACTGATGTTTCAGGTTCATATTCTATGCTTAGATGTAACAACAGTGAAACGGATTATTTTTAAAATTCTAGATACTCTGATCTTAGCTTATTTTGTCAGACTTTTTTTTTTTTTTTTTTTTAGAAAAAAGGCATGTTTCTCACATAAAAATTACTGATAAAAAAATTACTGATGGACAGCCTATGATGTTGGTATATTTTCCGTCTGGATTTAGCTTTTGTAGTAGGAAGAACTGGTCTTTTTTTCTTTTTTAGAGTTTGAATTCTTTTTTACAGTCAGAAGAAGAAGTTGTAGAAGGAGAGAAGGAAATTGATGCTTTGAAGAAAAGTGTAGACTGGGTGTCCGACTGGTCCAGTAGGCCTGAAAACATTCCACCTAAGTAAGTTCTCACGTGTTTCTTTTTGGTGGGCACAGTGGCTGTATATGCCGTGGACCTGCTAATTTCCAAGACATTTTAAGTAAACACCTTTCTGACACCTCCTTCTGAATTTCTTCCCCCAGGGAGTTCCACTTCAGACACCCGAAACGTTCCGTTTCTTTAAGCATGAGGAAAAGTGGAGCCATGAAGAAAGGGGGTATTTTCTCTGCAGAATTTCTTAAAGTGTTCATTCCATCTCTCTTCCTTTCTCATGTTTTGGCTTTGGGGCTAGGGTAAGTACTGGTCAACTCCTACAGTTGTTTTTTTTTTTAAATTCATTTTATACTCTTATGTGAAAGCAATTTGTATTGTTTTGCTTTTAATGTTTTAGTGCAAATAGGGTGAGCTTAGGAGAATTATTAAAGTTGATACACTACTGGTATACTGATCAGCATTTTTAAGAGTAGAGTTTTTTTTCTTATTTGAATAAGTTGTTCATATTTGTCCCCTAAATGATTCTTTTTAAGTGGGCTCTTCTCTGGTTGAGTTTTCTTTTTCGGTTTTGTTGTTGTTCCTTATAAATTATGCAAGATTATCTAAATTTTGAAAGTAAACTACTCTTTAGTGTGTAAATTTAGAACCGATGTGAACATTTTTTTCCCAGATGGGAAATACACCATTTTATTGAACAGTCATTGAGTGAAACTGGTAGGTTGGTTGGGGATATGTTTTTTTCTTTGTAGCATTTTCATTTATTGTTCTAGAATCGGTCCCACGTTTACCTGTAATTCATTAATTTTTCAGGCATCTTTTAAATTTTTTTCCTTGATTTGAACAGTTGAGGAAATATATTTTTGAAATACTTCAGGAGTTAAACACTAGCTGTTAATTTTTTGAAGACATATCTGTTATTCTCTTTAAGAGTGTCCAGAGTCATTTTCCGTATATAATATACAAAAGATACATCATCCCTTATCTTCCCTTTAAGGAGCTCAGTATATGGGAGAGATGTTCACAGTCACGAACATGGAAAAATATGTGTGACTTTCCCACACACCCCTTTTGTCTTTTTGGGGGCTTGGTGGGCTTTTGTATTGGCGAAGACAGTGATCACAAACATCAGAATGGAAGGTGTTTGTGGAGGAAGGGAATGTGTGAATGTTATATTTGGTTGGTGTGGGCGCAGGGGTAGGAGTTTCAATTCCCTTGTAGTACCGACTGCACAATAGTTCATTTGTCCTCAAGAGGTTGGTTTTTGTACCCTGCAGTATCTCTTCCTGTCATGAACCTCAGACTGTTTCTCTTTCTGGTTTAAAGTAACTATTGTTATAGATGAATGTAGAAAAAGGATTTTAAAAAGTTGCTTGCTTTTATTACACTGAAGGGTGGGACTAATTCCATATTTTCCTCAATTTCCCTTCTGCTTATGTTATTTAAAGATAAAATACTTGCTTGGCACGGAAAAGTAAATTTAGGTTCTTAATCCTTAAGAGTTAAACTGTTAGTAAGAGCCCTCTTGAAAGCACTGGCAGCTTGGTAATTTGGCATATTGCTGTATTTTATATCTGAAGTATCAGTCAATCTACAAAAGCAGAACTTTTTGTCTACCACAAAGGAATATCTCAGAGGAGGTTGGCTCTGTTTTATTCTTTGGAGGGATCTGTTCTGGCTTTCCTTGTCTAATCACTGCCCCTATGCAGTCCAGTCTTGCCTCATGAGTAAACATAGTCATATTTAACCCGTTTGGCTGGCTGGTGACTAGTTTTAAGTAAGTTGGTAATGTTTTTAGGGTGTTAAAGAACTGTGCACATATAACTTGAACCTTTTACAAGGACTGAAAAATCTAGCTTTTAAGTACCCTTCAGCCTGTGGACAAGCTGGTGTAGAACTGTCGACACAGATGAAACATGGTCCACTCTGTTTCCTTTCAGCATCTATATTGGAAAACGACTGAGCACACCTTCTGCCAGCACCTACTGAAGGAAAGAAAGCCCCTGGGAAAGCGTGTGACCTGTGAAGTGGTGTATTGTCACAGTAGTTTATTTGAACTTGAGACCATTGTAAGCATGACCCAACTTACAACCCTATTTTTACATATCCAAGCTCCAGTAACTCTTAAATCCAGTATTTTATTCAAACGCTGTTGAGGCATTTTACTAAAAACCTCATTCCCTTTCTGGTCTGTAAGACACTTTAGAATTTCCTAACAGAGTTTACTGTTGTTTAGAAATTTGCAAGGGCTTCTTTTCCGCAAATGCCACCAGCAGATAATAATTTTGTCAACAATGCTATTGTCTCCTTTTAGTACCACCAGACTTAGACCTGCATCATTCATGGTATAAATTTTACTCTTGCAAGATAACTCCCATCTCTCTCTTAAAATAAGATCAGTTTAGCAAATGATATATACAAGCTTCATTGTTTCGTTTTGTTTTTCAAGACAAAGGCAAGCTTCCTTAAGCTTGAATTTATAGTTACTAAAAAAACAAGAAAAAAAAACACAAGCCACAAGAAAAAAAAATATCCTGGGCAATAAAAAATTATTTCAAACCAGCTTTGGAGCCACTTTTTGTCTAAGCCTCCTAATGGCGCCTTTTAATTTGTAGGAGGCAGGCTATATAAATGATAGGTATGAAATAGAATAAGAACTAAAATACATCAGCAGATTTTAATACTAGTATGTTGTAATGTCTTTTCTATGGTGTAGAATCTTTATTTCTGACAAGGAATGTCTCAGGCCTAGAAATATATGAAATTGCTTTTGGGATTTTTTTGTGTGTATGTTTGGTATTTTTATGTTTACTAGCTGCATGTGAATTTTTCATGACTTTCTTAAAACTTAATTTCTTTTTTTTTTTTCTAGTAGATTTTGGAAAGAGGTCAGTTAATGGTATAAATGCAGGCTTCTTGTTTTAGGAAGCATCACGTATACTCTGAAGCCTTTAAACTCTGAAAATAATTGTTTCAGAGTTATTCCAAGCACTTGTGCAACTTTGTAAAACAGACTTGGTTTGTGGGAACAGTTGACAAAAAGTTCTGAAAAGATGCCATTTGTTTTCTTCTGATTTTTCCCTTTTTAATGTTTACTGTACAATCTTCCCAAGGTGATTCCTGTGATTCTGCAGGCACTGGTCATTTTCTTTTGTAGCCATCTCCAGTTATGTTAAATTCCAGAACGCTCAAGAACTTCTTTCAATGATGTACTTTTTGTTTGTTTGTTTGTTTCTAAAATGTGAAGCTTTAGGACCAAATTGTTAGAAAGCATCAGGATTACCAATTATTTCAATTAGATTTATTGGATTACAGAACACATAGCATGACTCTAAAGGATACTATTATATGTTTTATATACTATAAATAATTACTGTTTATGATATAGACATTACTATTGAATACTTAGAAACCATTGTTAACTTTAAAACTAACAATCTACTCATTAAATAAAGTATATCGGGTTGACTTGAATAAAAACACTATGACAACCAGGTTTGCCAATTTGCAGAAACTCTTTTCTCTCACACATCAAGTTTTGTAAAACTGATGTGTTATAATGGAAAATAACATACAGGTTAAACAAACAATTCTGTGTTCTTTTTCAAGAGTATAGCTGGCTATCTTTAAGAAAAAGATGATATACCCAAAATAGTTTTCTAAATTATTTTACTTTGTTTTTCTTTCTAGCATTTGATGCTAAATAATTTGGACATCTTTATATTATACCTTGTTTCTCTCTTATTCTTAAACCTGGTAACACTTGATTTGCCTTCTATAACCTATTTATTTCAAGTGTTCATATTGGAATTTCTTTGGGAGGCAAGTAAATCTGATCACCCGCTGTTTTTGAAAAGCCTGAGTAAAATTGGAAAGGCTGGTAAAATTGAGAGAACTAAATAACTAAATTGCTATAGTATACAATTTCTATAACAATTAGTATCATGGGAGGGAAAAGTAAAATTATTCTTAAAATAAGAGCAACTTTTTACAGGCAATACATTGCCCTCCTGAAATTCAGCAGCAGCTCTATCAGTAGTGTGATTGAACTTGGGTATATTTATGGTATTTTTTTCAACATTGAAAATAAATTCAGTTCTGTTCTTTTTCTTAAAATATCTGTGAAATTTTGGACTATTAACATGATCATAGTAGAACTTCTCATAAAATGAAATCGTGCAGTATTTATTGATAGCCCTAACATATGGGATACATGTTTATGCTCCTAATCAGATTTGTGTTGAACGGAAACAGGTTAAGTGATTAGAAAGGAGAATCCAACAATTAACAGTTGACATTTTAAGATTAATGTTTAAAAAGCTTTACAACCTGTTTAC
The DNA here is from genome assembly GCF_964194185.1 of Rhinolophus hipposideros. NCBI lineage: Eukaryota > Metazoa > Chordata > Mammalia > Chiroptera > Rhinolophidae > Rhinolophus > Rhinolophus hipposideros. Next base: position 40,706,521 of record NC_138062.1, on the reverse strand, counting down.
AATTTGGGGATGAAAAGGCAGGTTTCGTTTTTCTTATGTTGGATGAAAACTGGCTTAAAATATTTGTAAATAGAATCAAGAGCAACACTGCACAAACTTGCACGTTGAAAAGTGCAACAAGTTACTTTGATTGCAGTAAAAATATTTACTATCCTAAAAAGGAAAATCGAAGACTTAGCCAGGCAGATGAATTTTTAAAGTGGACCAGTTGAAATTATTGGAATTAACTGAGCCAAAGTGATTATGCATTCTTCATCTATTTAGTTAGCACTTTGTATCATTATATACAGTTTACAATACATGTATAACTTGTAGCTATAAACATTTTGTGCCATTAAAGCTCTCACAAAACTTTTTCTGTCAGTATATCATTTTATGTCACGTGTGTTGCCTGGGAGTTTAGAGGAGACGAGGCCTCATCTGTCGACACAGAAATTTGTCATCGTTGAGTTCCTCAAATAGAAGCATGCTTGACGGTGTGCCAAGCGAGACAGGAGTAAATGAGACTCCTACATGCCTGAGTTTCGTACTCTTGAGAAGACAGTCATCACACAATATGATTAGTTATTGGAGAAGAGTGTATGAAGTATAGTGGGGCCTTCGGAGTATTCAGAGCAGTTGTTCTGCCAGATAGTGTCAGGACATTATTCACAGAGGAGGTGACATACTGAAAGATGAGTAAGTGTTCCCGTGCAAAACGGAATGAAGGGTATGCCTGTAAAGGGAATGGCAGGAGCTGACATGTGAAAATACATTCCAGGAATCACAAGAAGTTCAGCGTAACTGGAAAACGTGGGCAGAGAGGAAACTGAAAATACAGTTTAGTGTTGAACCAAATTGAAATGTATATGGCCATCCGGGGGTTGAATCTAATTGTGTTAGTTGGTGGAATACCTTTGAGGGGCCTGTTTAAAGCAGGGAAATGGTTGAAGAGTTAAGTTTTAGACAGTTATGAAAGTGTGAAAGAAAGTACCAGATGCAAGCTGATGAGTCAGTTCTGTAGGTAATGAAGAAGGGCTTGTCCTCAGCTACAACCTTATCGCTGGGAAAGGTAGGCCAGGGTAGATATGTAGGTATGAGACACAAAGCTGAAAATGTGGGAAGATGATTTAGGGGGTAAGAAGGCATGTGTGTTCTTGCTTTTGTTTTGGTGGGGGGGCGCTGAGTATTGGTGCCATTAACTGAGGAAGTGAGGACAGGAGGAGTGGTAGAGGGAGAGAAAGATGGTTTCCATTTTGAATGTGTTAACCTGGTTTGAACATAACCACTTGTGTAGAGCTCGACCGAGGAGAAAGTTTTGGAGTGGAGCTGAAACACGCTGAGACACACATGCAGATACATTATACATTATTGAAAGATTTGACCACGGGGAAAGAAGAAAAGAGTTAGAGTAGCAGTGAAGTCTAACATTTGAAGATTGAGCAGAAGAGAAGCGCAAATGGTCAGTGATGTAACTAGCATGGTAGGAGAACCCCCCAAAAGAGGAGGCAATGAATCCTGTCAAACTTAGTGGTAAAGGAGGGTGAATTGAAGGAGGGAAGCTTTTGAACTTGACAACTGAATCACTGCCGATCTTTGCAAGAGCGTTCTGTAGGAGCAGAAGATGGATCCTGGATAAGATTGTATTGGGTCAATACATAAATAGCAAGTAAGAAAGGGTTGGCTTTTCTCAGTAAATTTAGAGATGAAGAAAATGAGGGGGAGGATTTTGAAAAGACAGGATGGTAGGGTTGTTTGCTTAAGTTGGGATACAGAGATAGGAGTAAGTTTGTAGGCTCAGGAGAGAGTGCAAAGGAAATACTAAAGTTACAAGGGAGCAGATAAATAATGGAATAAGATCCTAGAGGGAGTAGGAGGAGTGTATTAAGGACACAGAGGGGAGATTAACTTTTGGAACCATTAAAAGTTCACTAAACTTTACGATAGGAATCGAAGCACATTGGGTTTCTTAAATTTTCCTGAAATAATTCTGGTGTCAATTTATATCCTGAAATTCACAGCTAACCAAAACATTAGACTTACGCAATAATTAATATTCTTGAAAATATGTGTCAACTGTCCTAACGGTAGATCGGGGAAATAACAGAATCGGATCAAACAGCAGGCCATGTTGTCAGCGTGGCATGTGGTTATATTGGGCAATACTGCTAACCCTTGTGTAAAGATAGACTTTACGCTTCAAGCTGTCCATTTGGGCATCACTAAGTTCTTCATCATGATTAAACCTGAAAAAGAAAATCCATACACATTTCAGCCATTTCTGAAAGTTAATTTTCATATCACCTGTGCTTTTCTAGATTCTACAATGTTCCTGCCAAAGAGTCACATAGGGGGCCGGGTATAATTCAGGGTGAGCAAAGCATGAAAACTGTCAGTATCCACCCCAAAAAAAAAAAAAAAAAAAAAGTCAGTATCACTGGTTTCTTAAACATGGCGGTGTTAGCCATATCATTTAATAAATCACTGATTTGGGTGAGGAGTGAGGAGCAAGGGAAGGAGGAGGAAATACGGAACCATTGAAGGAGCGCTTAGCATATTCCAGACATTGCCTTTTGAAATCTGAAACATTCTTTAATTGTCACAACAATCCATTTGAGGTAGTTGCTCTTTCGGTTTTCCAGAAGAGAAAAATCGTGGTTCAATAAATGAACCAGGTCTCTGTCTGCATTCTTTCTCTGAGCTTCTAAATCCTTTGGTTTTTGGTCCATAGTTAGATGGCCCATACCTCCAAGTAAACTGTCCTTCACATAATGCACGCTCCCTGGTTGCTGGGTCAACATTTTGTTCTCTGGTGGATGCAACTTTTTTTCCTAGTGGGAGAAGAAATCATGGATTAATGTAGTAAACCCAATCTTAAAGGAATTTCCAGTGTTAATAAATGAAGCATTTTCCAAACTTTGGTTTAACATTTATGATTTTTGCCATTTAAATGTCAGGTGAATGTGAGTTTTAAAAATTATTCTGTGTAAAAAGAGCAATCTTCAGTCCACAAAGGTATATATGACCCTTTTGTTCCATGCATTTTTTTAAACCAGGAAACATTCATTGTGTACGTGCTACATGCCAGGGATTCTCCTGGAACACTAGATTTATAGCTGTCGTAGTATTCAGCTGTACCTACTAAATTCTGGAGTCGTCTGACCTGATATACACAGGGGTCTATTAAAAAGTTGATTAATTTGATTACAAGTGACAGAATCATTCAGAGGCTGGAGAGCCACTCCACGGAACTGATGGATACTGCTGAACAATAGGCACTACATTTTTCAGTTCTACTCCCAGGACCTTAGTTGGCAGCCACTGCTGCTGCCAGCACCAAAACTGCTTCTGTCCCAGCAGCTCACCCTTGAAGCCACCACCACCACCACCACTTCCTCCCCAAGGGGAGGAGTGAGTTTCCCAACCTTTTCCTCGTGTGTTACTAGTTATTGAGCAAGCTCCTTGAAGGATGTACCAGCTGGGGGATGGCTCATGTCCTGCCTGCAACAGCGGCTCGGAGAGTGAGGAGCTGGGGGTGGTCTTTTACCTTCTCGTCCCTTCCACCAGGATTCATAAAGAGGTTGATTCTTCCAGCAAAGAAAGATGAAGTGCTGCATTGCCAAAAGGAAAGTCAAATGTCATCTATGACTGAACAAAACAGACATGGAAATTTCCTTCTAGAAGGGAAAGTAAACAGCCAAATAACTTCACAAATTACTATGATAAGTATAAGGAAAACTTTGAGAGCCTAGTACATGCGGACTTAAGTGTGAGCGAGCAGAGGATGGAGCCTTAAACCCAGCCCTGAGAGCTGTGAGTCAGCTGTTAGGGTTGGACAGGCAGACAGACAGCAAACAGATTAGATACGGCCTCAGAGGCCATGCCAGTGATTATGGTCTTCATTTCAAGAGCTTGGGGACCAACAGGCATAGATTTGCTTTATTAAAAGACCACTCTTTTGAACTTAAAAGAATGAACTTGAGAAGGACAAGAATGGATGTGGGATGACCAGTTAGGAGGAAGAGATTATAATGGCTTAAGACTTAAATGTGGTTGTGGAGATGGGGAAAGATGGGGATTTGAGAAATATCCAGGAAGTAAAATCAATCATGCCAAATGCATGATGGGATATGTCACCCAAATGTGAAAAAGGTTACTCCTAGGTGGCTACTGGATGATGGTTCCATTTCCTGAGGCACAGCCAGTCCAGTGGTTGAGGGCTTCTCATTGTAACCAGGTAGAAATCAGGTCATTGGATAGATGTGTCTGGAACTCAGAACTGGGTTTCAGGTACAGATTTTGGTCTTAATCAGTAAACAGATGGTAGATGAAGTCATGGAGTGGAGGATCTGGTCTAGAGGGAGACAGTGAAAGAGAAGGAAGGTAGGTCTAGGAAAAAACCCAGAGAACCACACTCTGATGATTTGGACAGAGAAGCTAAAAGGGGGATGGAAAGGAGGCGCCAGAGAGGAGGAGGCGAGCTGGGCATGGGAACCAAGAGAAGAGCGGGTTTTCTAGAGCGGCAATGCCAAGTGTTGTTTCAAGACTCATCTAAATGACTGCAGTGCATTGGCTGCTCTCATCAACATGAAAATCACTGAGTGGAACCACAGCCCATTTAGAAGATTGGGGCCAGACTAGAGTGCTTAGGGAGTGAGAAGGGAGAGTAGGGGCAGCCCTTTCTGGAAATGCTGTGAAGGAGGAGAAAGAGACAAAATGGTAACTGGAGGGAGAGGGGCTTGAGGGAGGATTTTTTTTTTTTTAAAGATGGAACAGATTTGAGCATATTTAAATACTTAAGGATCTAGTAGAAAGAAGTTGATGATAAAGATGGGATGCGAGTTCTCAGTTTTGTTGTTTCTTGTTGACATACTAAGTTGTGTCACAGAGGAGGATAAAACCACCTCAAGATTGCTCACAGGTACCCTGGGCCTCCAAGCCCCTGGAAGGCCAGTGAAAATGCCCAAGGGAACAGCTGTTCTGAGCACAGTGATGTGCTTAGTTTCAACACCATTAAAACAATAACTACTACTTGTAAAGGGATTTGTAAAGGCATGTTTGCAACTATATGCAACACTTGCAGTCACACCTGGTATGTGATTTGAGGGCACATGGAGAGAGCTGAATGGTTCCTTCTCATGCAAGGAGAGGCATTTGGGGTGAGTGTAGGGTTTCTAGGGGACAGAGAAGGATCCAGGAAGAGGAAAGAGGCCACAGAAATTCTCCAGCTGAGAAGGATTTGGAATGTAAATCTCTTCTTCCCAAACAAAATCTCCAGTGAAGTCTGCCTTGTTTGTCCCAGTAACTAAATGGATTAATTGGGGGGGGGGGGGCATTCAAAGAGATGAATTTCATAAGTGGGTCAAAACTAATTCAGAGGAAGCTGTATTTACCAAGTAACTTACTTTTCCCATTAACAAAATCAGGCTTAATATACACAAAGTAAAACTTTTTAGTATACAGGTCTTCAAGTTTCAACAAATGTATACAGTTGTATCACCACCACGACAATCAAGATACAGAACAGTTCCATCACCCACCCCTCAAATTCCCACATCTTCATATTATTAATTTTATCCTCATAGTAAACAAAATACTGATTGGAAAACTGGAAATGACCTCAATCAATGGTAGTTTGGGATGCTTAAGCAGTCTCCAAACAAAATCATTAAAAAAAAAAGAAAATAAAAAGAAAAAAAGATGGTAGCAGGCAGAGAAACTTAACATAGATTTTATAATCATACCAGGTATGTAGCAACATAATTGCAAGTGTTGGATGTACTTGCAAACATGCCTTTAAAAATCACTTTACAAGCAGTATTTATTGGCTTACATGGTTTTGTAAAAAGCTCTCTCCAAATTGTTCTAAGCAAATGAAATCGGTTTAAAAATTTCTTGAATGGGGAAAGCCATAGCCACACTCAAAACATGATAACCACTTCCGTAGTGGAGAAATGTAAAACTGAGCAGAGGTGGAAACTGTGGAGTCTCGTTCAGCAGCGGGCGGTGAAGCCTCACACCCGGGAGCTGATGGAGCTAAGCTATCACTGCCACAGTCTCGCTGGGGACCCTGGGAGACTGGGCAGGGGCACCACCAAACACACAGGTGGGGGAGGCCTTCTGCCTGCGCATGCCCTACAGAGACCTCCGGCAGGTAAGCCTGCAGACCATGATCGCAAAACCATGAAGATATCTAATAGTAAAATAAAGCAGCTCTTTCTCAACCTCAGCTGTTTTGGTGCCTGCATTTGCTGAGGTCCTCAAGCCCCGAGGTGAAGTCCCCTATGGCCTCACTGTGCCTGCAAGGGGGTTTCTTGTGATGGATATACATCAAAGATGCCTGGGGAAAGGGAGAGAGGCGGGGGCAGGGAAAGACCCCTGGGGAGGAGGAGGGAAGGAGGAGAGAGAGAGAGAGAGAGAGAGAGAGAGAGAGAGAGAGAGAGAGAGAGAGAGACACAGACAGACAGACAGACAGACAGACAGACAGAAACACACATTTCAGATTATTTCAGAGTTTAATTTCCTAGACAAAATGATAAAGCTGAATAAAAAGTCATTTCAACTTTTTGAATTAGGATGTTACCAATCGGGATTTAAATTGTTTTTTACTATAATATGAGATTTTATCGACACTAATTTGCAAACACAAATTTATAAATCTCTTCTCATGAAAGTCAAATTTTGACCATCTCAAGTTGATTAGTCTGAGACCAGAGTGGTGTTTTTTTTTTTAATTATAGTAAAACACATAACATCAAATCCACCATCTTAACCACTTTTAATAGACTTGATTTTTGAGAGCAATTTTAGGTTCATAGCAAAAGAGAGGAAGGTACAGAGATTTCCCATATACCCTTCACCCTCACACATGTACAGCCTCCATTATCAACACCCCCACCAGAATGGTGCCTTTGTTACAACTGATGAACCCACATTGACACGTCATTATCACCCCAAGTTTACATTAGGGTTCCTCTGGGACCTTACATTCTCTGGGTTTGGACAAATGTATAATGATGGGTCCATCATTATAGTATTGTGCAGATTATTTTCACTGCCTTAAAAATCCTCTGTGCTTCTCCTCTCATCCCATTCTCCCCCCAATCCCTGGCAACCACTGATCCTTCTACTGTGTCCATAGTTCTGCCTTCCCCAGAAGTCATATAGTTGGAATCATAGCATATGTAGCCTTTTTCAGATGGCTTTCTTTCACTTAGGAACACGCATTCAAACTTCATCCGTGTCTGTTCATGACTTCATAACTTATTTTTGAAATCACTGATTATAATATTTAATTGTTTGGATGTACCACGGTTTATTTCAGCTACCGAGGGGCCTCTTGGTAGCTACCAAGTTGTGGCAATTATCAATAAAGCTGCTATAAATATCTGTATGCAGGGTTTTGTGTGGACGTAAGTTTCCAGCTCTTTTGGGTAAATAACCAGGGAGTGAAATTGCTGGATCACATAGTAAGAGTATGCCTAGTTGTAAGAAACTGTCCAACTGTGCCAAAGTGACAGCATCAGTTTGCATTCCCACCAGCAGTGAATGGGAGTTCCTGTTGCTCTGCTTCGTCAGCATTTGGTGGTGTCAGTGCTCTGGATTTTAGCCACTTAATAGGTGTGTAATAGTATCTCGTTTTATTTTACATTTCTCTGATGACATGATGTGGAGCATCTTTTCATATGCTTATTTGCCAGCTGTATATCTTCTTTGGTGAGATGTCTATTAAGTACTTTGGCCCATTTTTTAATCAGGTTATTTTCTTGTTGAGTTTTAAGAATTCTTTGTGTGTTTTGGATAACAGTCCTTTATCAGGTGTGTCTTTCACGAATATTTTCTCCCAGTCTTTGTTTTATCTATATTCTCTTGACATTGTTTTCCACAGAGCTGAAAAGAATTAATGAAGTGCAGCTTGTAAATTCTTTCAGGGATCGTGCCTATCTAAAAAATCATCACCAGGGGCCGGCCCGGTGGCGCAGACGGTTAGAGCTCCATGCTCCTAACTCCGAAGGCTGCGGGTTCGATTCCCACATGGGCCAGTGGGCTCTCAAAAAAAAAAAAAAAAAAAAAAAAATCATCACCAAATCCAAGGTCATTTAGACTTGTTCCTATGTTGTCCTCTGTGAGTTTTAGAGTTTTACATTTTACATTTATGTCTTTGATCCATTTTGAGTTATCTCCACCATTTTTAAGTATACAGTGCAGTATGTTAACTATGTGCATTGTTAAGAAACAGATCGCTAGAACTTTTTCATCTTGCAAAACTGAAACTCTACACCCATTATACATCTCCCTAACCCTCGGCCCCCAACCCCCAGCTTTTGACAACCTCCATTCTGCTTTCTGTCTCTTTGAATTTGACTACTCTAGTTACCTCGTATTAGTGGAATTGTATAGTATTTGCCTTTTTGTGACTGGCTTAGTTCCCTTAGCATAATGTCCCCAAGGTTCATCCACGTAATAGCATGTGACAAGAGTTCCTTCTTTTTTAAGTCTGTATAATATTCCAGAGGTGGTTTCCAGGGACTGGAAGAAGAGGGATGAGGAGTTACTGTTTAATGGGTATGGATTTCAATTTGGAAAGATAAAAAATTCTGGAGATGGTTGGTGGTGATGGTTACACAACGTGAATGTACTGATTGCCACTGAACTGTTCACAATTATTTTTAATTCTTTAAAAATAATTAAAATGGTAAAATTTATGTTATACATATTTTACCACAATGAAAACAGGAAGGGGGATAATAATAGTATCTATCTTGTAGGTTTACTGTGAGAATTAACTATGCAAATAGATGTAAAGAGCATGGAGCACTGCCCAGGAGGGGCAGGCACTCAATGAATGTCGGTTATTATTATTATTATTATTTCCTGAACACATTCACCTTAACCAGACGCATGCTCATTTTATGGACCACTGTCCTTAAGAGTCACTGACTGGGCATGTCCCCTCTATGACCCTCTTCAAGAGCCACCGTATTTACTTCTGAAGTGTCTCATTCTTCTCAAGAAAATGGGCAGAATTGGTTAACTCAATCTTACTGGTTTTTAACCTTAGTTATAAATGAACCAGTTTTGCTGACAAAACTTGAGCCAAGTACAGAGCTCACAATATTTAGAAGTGCCTCAGCCACTGGTTCATTGTATTGTCCAAGGACAGTTGGGTCATCTTGGTCTCCCATCGGGGAACACATTCCAGCCAGCCTTGAGAGGGCGGAGCCGGGGACAGTGCATTCAAGCTGCAGGGTTGGTGCCAGCAGCAAGGAATGCTGGGTGTGCGCAGTGACCCCTTCCTGGCTCTCAGATCCTCTTGTAATGATCCCACTGGTATTATTTACCACATGTTGTTGTTAGTGCCTCCATCATCCTAGACAGTGAATCACTCACCTTTGAACACCCAGGCCTATGTCAGTGTTGGCAATGGGTAGTGAACCAGTGAATGCTCATCACATTAATTAATGATTCTAGTACTGCTGCCTCCTCGCTTTCCTTGCTAAATAAATGCTATTTGTGAAGCATCTGCTCTGTGCTTGGAATTATTGTCCCAGGTCTTTCACATGTTATGGTGGGCTGAATTATGATCCCCCAAAGATGTCCACATCCCAATCCCTGGAACGTATGAATATGCCTGTTACCTTCTGTGGCAAAAGAGACTATGCAGTTGTGATTAAGTTAAAGATCTTGAGAAGAAGTGATCCTGGATTATCCAGCTGAGCCCAATGTAATCATAGGGTCCTTATAAGGAAAAGGGAGCATTGAGTCAGAGAAGAATGGTGACATTGGAAGCAGAATTCTGAGTGATATGGGGCCATGAGCCAACCAGCGCGGGCAGCATCTAGACCTGGAAAAACTGAGGAAATGGATTCTCCTCTAGAGCCTGCAGAAGGAACACAGCCCTGCTGACCCATTTTAGACTTTGACCTCCAGAACTGTAAGTTAATGCGTTTGTGCTGTTTTAAGCCGCTATGTTTGTGGTCATTTGTAACAGCAGCAGTGGGTGACTAATACACATGCATTCTCTCATTTATACCTCATGACATTCCTGAAAGGTAGATATTATCATACCACGGAGGAGGAAACTGGGACTCAATTCGGTAAGGACTCAGTGGTGCAAGCTAACAAGTAATGGAGGCCGATTTGTAGGAAGAGCTGCCTGCTCGAAGCCATGGTTTTTGGGTCCCTCCTGAATCCAACACTCCCTCCTCTAAAATGAAAGCTAAGTTCCACTGTGAATGTTTGGCTGCCATGGTACCAGATAGGTGGCAAGAGTACATCTCTGGTAAAGGCTTAAAACCTTTGGAAGGAGAGAGAGACCATCAAATAATGAAACATATTGGCCTGAGATGTCCAAAGTTTTATCCCTGCTGCCTTTCTTCTTTTTAAAAAATAAACCACACTCCTGAATTTTTTGTTTGTTTGTTTAAATAAATCCCTGTTTCAGTGTCTTTGGGTTGAGGGTCATGCATAAACAGGTATGTATTAAGAGTCTCCAGAGAAACAAAACTAGTTCTAGATCTATATATAAATGTATTAATATATACATATGTATATATGTATATAAATATAAAGAGACTTGTTATCAGGACTTGGCTCATGTGATTGTGGAAGCTGAGAAGTCCCACAATCTGCCATCTGCAAGCTGGAAGCCCAAAAAAGTGGGTGGTGAGTGAGCCAGTCTGAGGGCAGAAGACCAATGTCCCAGCTTGAAAACAGGCAGAGAGTGAATTCTCCCTCGCTCCACCTTTTTGTTCTCTTTGGGCCCTGAATGGATTGGACGAGGCCCACTCACCTTGCGGAGGGCCATCTGCTTTAACTCAGTCCACTGATTCAGAGGCTTATCTCGTCCCGAATCACCCTGACAGACACACTCAGACTCATGTTTAACCAAACGTCTGGGCACGCCATGACCCAGTCAAGTTGACACTAAATTATCCATCACAAGTCTCACATGGATAAATGAGAAAAATGTCCAGGTCAATTATAGTTCAGGACCTGGGACTAGAAGCATGCTGAGCTCAAAGTTGACCTTAGTAGGTCATTCGTTGATTCACTCAGTTTTAGGTCTGGAGATGACTTTAGAGGGCGACCTATAGAACCTTGCGTTTAAGAGCTTGACGTGCTGAAGTGTTTTGCTCAGATACATACAGCACTTAGTGGTGGGGACCCAGGTGCCCTCAAATGAAACGTGCTGTGATGGTAATAAGCTAACGTACTGAACCTCACCATGTGTCAAATACGATTCTCAGCTCGTTCACTTTATTAATGCAGTTAATAACACGTGAGCCCCTAATTTGACAGATGAGGATACTGAGGCAGGTCCATGCAGGTACCAAGGGGCAGAGCCAGGAATCAAAAGCGTGCCTGTTGGTTCCAGAGCTTGTGCAGTTAACCACCATGCTAGAAAACCCAGCTGATGTGCCTGACAGCGGTGTGTGGGCCCACAAGAGCTTTATATGAGGCACAACTTGTACAAAGTCACCTCACTTGGAACTTGAGGGGCCCCTGTGGGCTGGACTAGTTTGGGCCTCTGTAGCCTTTTTGAATTGGACTCTTCGCAGATGAGTCTGGTCTCCAACAGGAAAAGGACCGCATTCACTATTGGAATTTCATTAAAAGGAGCTTCGGCATGAGTCAGGTTAGTCACTGACTGGGAGTGGGCAAGAAAATGGAACTGATCCTTGCTTTGGAAACGCTCAGCTGCCGTGTGATACTGAGGAAGTGAATCAGGTAAATGGGGTTTCAATACCAGGGAACTGCCTTCCAGGAATGAACAGGAAGCTGGTCTTTCTCTGCTTCCTTCCCCCACAACCAGACGGGGGTAGCCTTTTCTTTTTTCTTTTTTTAGAATGAATCTGGGCGTTTACTTCCCATATGCCCATATGTGTTTTGCCCCCTTCATGTTTTACCCATCAGTGGCATTTTTACTTTTATTTGCAAAAGGCACACTGTTTTAGATCAAGTCCCTAGAAGCAAGACCTGAGACAGATATTCTTGTGAAAGTGATTTATTAAGAAATGCCCTGCAGGAAGAACCTGTAAGGGAGAGAAAAGAGCAGGAGAGAGAAGGGAAAGGGCTGAACAAGGATATAGCCTCAAGTAAAGTTTAGGTTTGGCTGAATCCACCAGGGGAAGGTTCTGGAACAAAAATGCACTGCAGAGCTGACCCACCTCGAGCAAAGGGTCAGCTTTTTATACAGTATCAATCAGTTCATGGCTGTGGGGGGCTTCCATCGGTGAAGGCTCTTCTCCAGACAAGGGGGGCTCTGGGCTGTCAGCAGCCCCACTCACCCCAGTGGTCTGGCAGTGTTTCTGGTGAGGGCACCGCAGCTGCTCCTTCCCATGATGCAGCTTGATTGCCCCGTGTCTGACACCATCTTTCCCCCCCCTCCCCCGCACCGTGCATTACAGTGCAGTTACCAAATCAGCTTTGAGAAGGGTCTGGTGAGACAGGAGAGGTGACAGCCATCTTGCTTTCGTCCTGACGCACGGCACACCTGGCCTGCTATTCAGCACACTAATGTGAAAGTTCAGAGTGGGAGAGCAGGAGGGGAAGTTGGAAAACTGGTCTGCAGGTGGGCAAGATGACAGAGCCTGTGGGCACTATGCTCAAGGGGAGGGAGTGGATTAGTGGCGAAATCAGGACTGGAACTCAGGTCTTCTGACTCCGAGCCAGGCTCTTTTCCCAACAGTATGCTGCCTGTGCTGCCTCCTCAGAGACTCTCCTCATGGTATCTACGCTCTGGAGCTTATTATTCGCTGTATGACGACCCTGGAGGGAGCCCGTTGGTGCAGGCTCAGAGAGGTTGGGATGGATGAGGGAAGGGTGGGACCCCTGGCCGTCCTGGAATTGGCAAGTACAGGGAAGTCGATGCTGATCACATCACTTCCCTTTCAGAAGACAAAGGAAGCCAGAAAATTGTGTTTTCATTTCACTCATTTGGAACCCATGCTAAGTCTTGAAAACAAATCTACAAGCCCTGTTGTTTCTCATGGGTACCTTGGCACTGGGCATCTTCAGCAAATGCTACCTGGACCCACCTTCCGCTTCAGTCAGCCGGAGTTGTGCTGGATGGATGCCCTCTGCCGCTGCTGGGGCAGTGCTGGATAGGACACCGGTTGTCTTACACCCATCGTTTGGTGGGGTCCACACCTGTCTCTCCTGCCGTGACACCGAGGCTCAGGTGATCCTCAGGCAGCGATGTGCCTCAGAGCCACCACTGACCCTACTGCCACCTGTGATGGCCCTGTTACTCCACCTGTGCACCTCAGATCTGGTCTGAACTGACACCCTGCTAAGCTCTTGGGCCATTCCCCTGGCCAGGACTGTCCCACCCCACTAAGCAGCTGGGACTGTGGTTCCATTATCCACCTGCCTTCAGCACGACTGCATGCCACCTGGAGCCCCCTGTGACACGGTGCTCTCCACCATCTCAAGTGTGGACTATTGGCCTAAATCAATTCCTGGTTTCTCACCACAACCCTTGCAGTGTTCTGCGTTGTACTGTTTTTCAGCCCACGTGAGGCCAGCCCTACACCAGTTACTTCTTTCAGCTCCGACTGAGTCTGGCCCTCTCTTCCATTTCCCTACCGTCTATGTTTCTGAGGCCCCAGCATGCCTTGCAGTTGAGCCTACCTGAGTTATATGGAGTTGACCTTATCTTGTTGTAGGTCTCTTCCTTTCCTCCTCCCTTTCTATAAACCTTTCTTGAGACCCTGAGAGGCGCCACTGGTATACAATGATAGGCATTAGAGAGAAAAAGTTGAAAGAAACCAGATTGCTGATTAACGAGGATCTCCAAACAAACCTGGGATTCTGTTAGCACCATCACTGAGGTCTTACCGGCAAGACCGGTAAGTTCAGGTTATGGGAAGGAAGGTTAACCTGGGAGAACCTCAGATCCACAGACAACCTCCTTGGTGTCTTCTTTAGCTCAAGTGTAATTATCTTAGTGTATCATTATTTAATAATTCAGATAGTTTATATCCTTTCTGCACATGGAGTTATCGTCTTATATTTCTCTTTCATCATGTTACTTTCTTAGCATAAAATTCGCCCGTGACTTATCCTTGCCTTCAGGATGGTCTAAACTGGTTGTCTTGGCATTTGAGTCCCTTCCCAGACAGGCCCCCATACGTATATTTCTAGCTGCATCTCCCAATACTGACCTGTTACCGTGTTTCCCCCCAAATAAGACTGGGTCTTATAGTAAGGTTTGCTCCAAAAGATGCATTAGGGCTTATGTTCCGGGGATGTCATCCTGAAAAATCATGCTAGGGCTTATTTTCCAGTTAGGTCTTATTTTGGGGAAAACACGGTAGAACATTTTCCAATTAGTCTGGTTGATTGGCTGACAACCAGACTGATATTTCATTCCTGCCCCTGCACTCAGCTTTCCTCCCTATTCAAATACCCCTGTTCTTTCTATCCACATTTACCCTGTGCATCAAGGCTAGCCCACAGATCTCATCCTCCTAGGAGCCTTCCAGGTCCACACCGCTCCTCTTTTAAATTGGTCATTCTTACCCCTGATTGTATGTTAGAATCACCTAGGGAGCTTTTAAAAATTAGGTGGAGTAGGGAAGGAGGGGGTGTCACAGACCAATTTAATCAGACTCTCCAGAGATATTTGTCTGTATTAAAAGGTCCCAGGTCATTCTAACATGTAGTCAGCACTGAGAACTACTGGTATAAATAAATACGTATTGCTTCCACCCCTTTGGCTGTATTATAAGAGGAATGATGAGCTCAGTTTGTTAGGGAAGAAGTGGCAGTATGGAGGATGGACCAAGAGAGAAAAAGATGGCAGATAATTTATAGCTACCTAGGCAAGATATGAGCAGGGCCTATATAAGATTTCACTTGGCATAGTTGCTGGGGGAAGAGTTGGGCAGGATAGCCAAGAAGCCATAGATCTGATGAAAACAGCTGCCAAAACTTCATCTTCAGGTAAAAGATGGTGAACCACTGATACCACTTCATAAAAGTCTCTTGCATGTGTTTCTTGGAAGAAAGCGGTAGGAGGTGATACCATACTCAACACCATCTGTTGGGGGTTGTGTTTGTTTCCTAGGGCTGCCATAACAAAGTACCACAAAATGGAAGGCTTAAAACAACAGAAATTTATTCTCTGGTTCTAGAAGCTAGAAGTCCAAAACCTAAGTGTCAGCAGGGTTGGCTCCTTCTGAAGAGAATCTGAGGGTAATTCCATACCTCGCTCCTAGCTTCTGACAATTCTGTGTGTTTCTTGACTTGTAGATGCGTCACTCCAATCTCTGCCCCATCTTCGCATGGTGTTCCCCCCAGTGTGTGCCTGTGTGCTCAAATTTTCTTTGTCTTATACGGCCCACCCTGATCCAAAATGACCTCACCTTAGCTTGAGCACATCGGCAAGATCTCTAATTCCAAATAAGATCCATTCACAGGTAGCAGAGGTTAGGACTTGAACAAATCTTTTAGAGGGACACAATTCAGCCCACCTGGTGTATTAGGTCTGCTCTTTCGAAAGCATTGGATAACCTCTGGCTTAAGCGGAAAGGGAGTTTATCTACCTGCATAACTTTTGAAACACAAGGGAGTGGTTCTGCTTTCCTCAGTGTTGCTTCATTCTCAGAAAGGATTACTCCCCCCAGGTGTCTGAGATTACCCTCTGCCCATCCTGATTCCACCCAGGTTTGCAAAGGTAATCACAGAAAAAAAAGTCTGTGGCAACCCCCAAAGGAGTCACGTGCCCATCCTTTGAAGCATGGAGACAGCTTGCCCAGATCATAGCAACAGAGGAGGATGATCACGGAATGTGGGGGATGATTTTCCAAAGTTCCGCCAGGCAATGTTCTTTCTCTGCCTCTACCCAAAAGTGGGCAAGGAGAGAAAACCCCAGCTGGAAATACCAGCTTCTCCCTGGCTATCTTGTCTGTGTGGGCTACTTGCACGATCGACAGACACTGGCTCCGCTGACAGGGTTCGCGTGCTTTTGATGGATGCGGATGTGTCAGCCCTTTATCCTATTCAGGAATCTGGCATTTGCCCTCGTGTCCTCACCTGCCCTCAGGAGATAAGAGCCAGTGAGCAAGGTTGCTCAAGTGAGTGGGCTGGGCTCAGCACCTAGAATCTCTCCAATGTTCTGAGCCTCCAGGCCCGCGACACAGGGTGGCTGGCCACTGGGTGCTGCTCCTTGCACCATGCCCTTTGGGACTCCCTGATACACATCAGGTTCTCCCTTCACAGCCCCCCTTGGGGTGCAGGGAATCGCCTGTCTTTCTAGTGCTCCAAACCGGCTTCTTCCTCTCCCAGTACAGGCAAGCAGGAAGCTAAAAACATCTTGAGGGCCATACCTGGGTCATGACTCCATCAACATCCCACTGCCATCGCTCTTAGCGTCTCAGCTGGCGAGCTGCCCTACTTCCCTCCGGTGGGCTTTCCTTCCATGTTGCTCATCCTCAGAGTTAGTTCCCTGACCATAGGCCAGAAGAGCTAGAAAAGACCCCAGGACAACGAGTCCAGACCTCTCGCTGTAGAGAGAGAGACCTTTATTTTCACCTTCGTTCAACTGTGGGACAATGTTGGAGGAGGAGGTGGCACCTGTTGTGTACTGGGCTGCTCTGCTGCCCTGCTGGATGCCTGCCTTCCTGTGTCACAGGTGAACATGGCCCCAGGCTGGGCACTCTGTTTTCCACCCACGTTTTCCTCTGGGACCTCCCATAGGGTGAAACAAAATATTAATAATCTCATTAAAATATCACCACCAACAAAATAGTAATAACCATCCCCAGGTGCCAGGCCCTGTATTTAGTTCTTTCTGATCAGTAGGTCATTTCCTCCTTCCTCCTAAAACGTAGATATCATCCCTACTATTCAGATGAACATACTGAAGTTCAGAGAGAGGTCAAGTAATTTGTCCACGTTCACAAACCTAGTATTTGATAGGACTGTCAAAGTTGAACTCTGTGGCAGTCAGGCTGTGGGAAGCGGCAGGGAAAGTAGACGAATATTGCTTTGGTTCCTTTTCTCTTTTCTCATTGGAACCATCTGCACTTCTCCCCCAATTCCTTGCCATCCTCTACATCCATTTTTCTTAATTTGGAAAAAAAACAAACTTTATTATTTTTTAAAATTTCTTCACTACTATTTTTTATTTTCTAAAGAATTAATTCCCCCTGATCCTCATTAATTTCTTCTTTTTGATTTCTTTAAATTTATTTTTCATAGGTAAATACCTCTGTGTTATTTTCTAACCAGCCTATCATTTTAGTCTTGAGTTTCTCTTTGACCCAAGAGTTAAAGAGAGGGTTCTAACATTTCCAATTGGTTAGCCTTTGACATTAATTACTAGTTTGTTTTTGTTTTTGTAATGATGGAGGTGAGTGGGAAGGGGTGTGTGTGTGTGTGTGTGTGTGTGTGTGTGTGTGTGTGTGTGTTTAAGAGAAACTATTTTTTTTTTTAACTTTCATTTATTTAAGTGTGTTTTTCCAGGACCCATCAGCTCTAACTCAAGTAGACGTTTCAATCTAGTTGTGGAGGGCGCAGCTCACACTGGGCCACGTGGGGATCGAACCAGCAACCTTGTTGTTAAGAGCACTGCACTCTAACCAACTTAGCTAACCGGCTACCCGGACACTTGTTTAGTTGACTGGCATTAATTGACACCAACTGTGTGAGGACATTATGTTGAACTCAACAGGAAACAGAGATGGGTAAGGCAACCCGTGTAGAGAATCAAGTCCCAATTACTTGCTTCAGCTTCTAGGGCTTTTTTTCCCCCATTGAGATATAATTGACATATAGCATTGTATTAGTTTTTGGTATACAACATAATGATTTGATATATGTATATATTGTGAAATGATCATCACAGTAAATTTAGTTAATACCCATTACCACACAGTTACATTTTTTTTCTTGTGATAAGAACTGTTAAGATCTACTCTCTTAGTAACTTTCAAATATACAATTACTAATATGTTAACTACTAGTTTTTATTGTATTGGAGCTAGTTATTGTGGCCTGTACAATTTCTACTTTTGAAGTGTATCAAGCTTTTAAAAAGAGTATATATTCTCTATAAAAGTAAATATAGAGCTCTTAAAACTATAAAACAGAGAAGATATAGGGAAAAAGCTTCATGACATGGGATTTGGAGGTGATTTCTTGGATATGACACCAAAAGCACAGCCAACAAAAGAAAAAATAGATAAAGTGAACTTCCCTGAAATTAAAAACATTTGCGCTTCAAAGGGCACTGTCAATCAGTGTAATGAAAAGGCAACCTGTAGAATGGGAGAAAATATTTGTAAATCACATATCTGATAAGGGATTATATCTAGACTATGTAACAAATTCCTACAACTCAACAACAAAGAATCCAATTAAAAAATGGGCCAAGGACTTGAATAGACATTCCCCCAAAGAAGATATACAAATGGCCAATACTCACATGAAAAGATGCTCAACATCATTAGTCATCAGGGAAATGCAAATCCAAACCACAATGAAATACCACTGCACACCCAATAGGATGGCTATTATAAAAATAATAAGGAAAGAAAATAACAAGGGCAGAAAAGGATTTAGACAAATTGGAATTGTTGTGTATTGCTGGCAGGAATGTAAAATTGTATAGTTGCTATGGAAAACAGTGTGGTGGTTCCTCAAAATACTGAACAAGGAATGGTCCATATGATCCAGCAATCCCACTTTTCTGGTACTTGTATACTTAGGAGAATTGAAAGGAGGGACTTGAACAGATATTTGTACGCCCATGTCCATAGCAGCATTTCTCACAATAGCCAAGAATCCAACCCAAGTGTCCATCAACAGATGAATAAAATGTGGTGTATATATAAAATGTAATGTTATTTAGCCTTAAAAGGAAGGAAGCTCTGACACATGCCTCAACATATATGAGCCTTAAAAACATTCTGCTAAGTGAAATAAGCCAGTTATAAAAGGATAACTATTGTATGATTCCACTTATATGAGATACCTAGACTAATCACATTCAGAGACAGAAAATAGGATGGTGGTTGCCAGGGACTGGCGGTTGGGGAAAATGGAGAGTTAGTGTTTACTAGGTATGGAGTTTTAGTTTGGGGACATGAGAAAAGTTTTGGAGATGGATGGTGTGATGGTTACACAACAATGTGAACATACTTCATGTCCTTGAACCATACATTTAAAAATGGCAAAAACGCGAAATCTTATGTATATTTTATCACAATAAAAAGGTAAATACAGAGCTCTTAAATCAAGTTAATTTCTTTTTAATTGAAAAATTATATTTTATTTTAGTTCATACTTATTTGATTCTTAACAGAGTGGAACATTTTTTATTTGTTTATCAGCCATTTAAGAGTCTGCTTCAGGAATTCTGTCTACAGTCTGCACACCTGTATGCATTGGTGTGTGATAATAACATCTGAAGCATAGATTTAGGCATCAGTCAGGGCTGTTAACTGTAAGGAGAGAGAGTGAAAGACAGTAAAATGGGGAGGGAAGGAAAGAGGGCAGGAGGAAGAGAGGGAGGGGAGATGGGAGAAAGGGAGGAGAGGAGGAAAAGAAGGAGGTGAAGAGGAAGGGAGGAAGGAAGGAAAAGGACTATATTAAAAGGATTTGAGGTAGTTCGAAGGGTGTTTTAAAAAAGATTTTTATTAAAATACTCGTATAGCTAACATACAATATTGTATTAGTTTCAGGGATACACCATAATTATTCAACATTTATAGACCTAAAGAAGTGATCACCATGATAAGTCCAGCAACCATTTGACACTGTACCACGCTATTGCAATATTACTGATTATATTCCCATGCTGTACATTACATCCCCATGACTTATTTGTTTTATACCTGGAAATTTGGACCAATTATTGACCTTCACTTCCCCCCTTTTTAATTTTTCAATTACAGGTGACATTCAATATTATTTTATATTAATTTCAGGTGTACAGCATAGTGGTTAGACATTTATATAATTTAAGAAGGGATCCCCTCGACCAGCCTAGTACCCACCTGGCACTATACATACTTATATGTATAGTGTCATTGACTATATCTCTTATGTTATACTCTACGTCCCCATAACTACTTTGTAACAACCAATTTGTATTTCTAATCCCTTCCCCTTCTTTCACCCACCCCCCCAAAGCCCCTCCCATCTGGCAACAATCAAAATGTTTCCTGAGTTTGTTTGTTAATTTTGTTCTTAGATTCCACATATAAGCAAAATCACATTGCATCTGTCTTTCTCTGTCCGACACTCCACTCAGCACATTACCCTCCAGGTCCATCCATGCCGCTGCAGATGGCAAGAACCCATTCCCTTCCCTGGCTGAGCAATAGTCCACTGTATATATGTACCACCTCCTCTTTACCCATTCTTCCGTAGACAGACACCAAGGCTGCCTTCACATCTTGGCCATTGTAAACAATGCTGCCGTGAATACATGAATGCACGTGGTCCCTCAAAGTAATGTATGGGTTTCTTCAGATAAATACTCTAAAGTGGGATTACTGGGTCCTTCTTTGTCTCTCATTATAGCCTTTGTTTTAAAGTCTATTTTGTCTGGTATAAGTATTGCTACTCTAGCCTTTTTTGTTTGTTTGTTTCCATTTTCATGAAATATCTTATTCTATCTGTTTACCTTCTGTCTGTGTGTATCTTTCAATCTGAAGTGAGTCTTTTGTAGGCAGCATATGTGTCATGTTCTTATCCATTCAGCCCTCCTATGTCTTTTGAGTGGAGCATTTAATCCATTTACATTAAAAGTAACGTAAATTTTATCATGTTGAATATTTTGTGCCAATCCCTTCTGTCCTGCAAGGTTTCTGTTGAGAAATCAGCGAACAGTCTTACGGGAGCTCTCTTATAAGTTACTAGTTGCCTTTCTCTTGCTGCTTTTAGGGTTTTCTCTTTGTCTTTAAACTACCATTCTAATTATAATGTGTCTTGGAGTGGGCCTGTTTGGGTTCATTTTGTTTGGGACTCTGTTCTTCCTGAACTTGTATGTCTATTTCCTTTGCTAGGTTAGGAAAGTTTTCAGTCATTTCTTCAAATAGGTTCTCAATCCCTTGCTTTCTCTCTTCTTATGGTGCCCCTATGATGGGAAGTTTTTGTGCCTGATATTGTTCCAGAGGTCTTTTAAACTATCCTCATTTTTTGGATTCTTTTCTCTTTTTGCTATTCTGATTGGGTGTTTTCTGCTACCTTGCCTTCCAAATCACTGATTTATTCCTCTGCTCCATCTAGTCTGCTGGTGATTCCTTCTAGTGCATTCTTCATTTCAGTTATTGTATTCGTCACTTCTGACTGGTTCTTTTTTTATGGTTTCTACGTCCTTTTTTATGCTTGCTATCTCTCTGTTGAAGTTCTCACTAAGTTCCTTGATCATCTTTATAATCATTGTTTTGAACTCTGTCTCTGGTAGGTGGCTTGCCTCCATTTTGTTTAGTTCTTCTGGAGCTTTTATCCTGTTTTTTCACTTGGGATTTCTTTGGTTCCTCATTTTGGCTGCCTATCTGTTTGTTTCTATGTATAGGTAGATCTGCTATGTCTCCCAGTCTTGGCTGGGTGTCCTTATATAGTAGGTTCCTTGTGGGCTCCTGGCACAGTCTCCCTGGTCATCTGCTCCAGGTGTGTGGGTTGTGTGTGCCCTCTTGTTATAGTTGAGCCTTGATTGCTATTGGCACTCCAGTGGGTGGGACTGACCCTCAGACTGATTGGCAGTGGGGTTTGGTCGTGTGCAGAGCTTACATGCTGCTGTGGGAGGGGCTTACCCCACTGAATGAGATTAGCCCCAATGGGCTCTGGTGCCTGTTGAAAGCACCCTTTGTGTGTGCTGCTTGTGGGGCTAATTGGGGGATGCTCTGCTGTGGTCTGAGCCAACCTCCAAGTGTGTTGGTTCTGAGGCTTCTTGCAAACAGTCCTGGTGCAGGCCCAGGTCACCCACTGCCTGTGACCAGCCAGGGAGCTACAAAGTGATCCACAGTTGTTCACTGCCTGTGCTAACCCTGGAGGCATGTAGGAGAGACCATGCTGCAAACTGAGGATTTCTGCCACGGGTATCGGGCCTGAGGTAACTCTGTAAAGTGCCGGGACACCCCGAGGCCTGCTGTCACCTGTCAGCTCCCTTAACATTCAGCCCCTGATAAAGCCTCATACGGTACACAAGTTGGGTAAGGCGGGGTCTCAGGGAGTCACTATAGTGGAAGAGTTGTGGTCAACAGGTTAATGTAGACTCTGCTTTGGTGCCAATGAAGCTACCCAGCAAAAGTCTCAGAGCAAACCCAGGGGCCTATGGATTCTGAAAGTTTTCCAAGGAAGAATGCAATTCAGGTGGGCCTGGCTGTTCCCAGAGAAAGTGCCTCTGGTGTTGGGTGAGTTGGGTGGGGCGAGGTCCCAGTGAGTCAGCAGGTGGAGCAAGTAGAGCTCCTCGGGCCAATCAGATTCAGATTTGGCCTGTGGGGGAGGGCTCAACACAGGAAAGATAGCCCACCTGAAGGCTGCTTGGGAGAAGGACCTCACACAGGGAAAATGGCAACCATCTTCCAATCCTCACTATGAAGACATGCAGCTCAGTCTGCTCCCCGCTTGTCCCTGACATCCCCCGAGCCACTGTCTCACCACTGGAGCCCAAGGTGAGTACCCGTGAGTGAGAAAATCTGTGCACGGGCTGTTTAAGAGGATGTTTGGGTTTCCCACAGTCTTCCGTCCCACCCAAATGGTAGGAAACCTCTGTTTTACACAGCCAGATGTTGTGGGGTCTCCTCTTCCTGGCACCAGTTGGGCTGGGGAGACTGGTTTGCGGCTGGGGTCTCTTGCTCCTCTACGGGGAGCCTCTGTGGCTGAGATATCCCTCCCAGTTCTCAGCTGCAACATGGAGGTTTGGAGCCAGCCCATTTTGCGTCTCCACCTTTCATACCAGTCTCCACATAACTCCTTTATATCCTGAGTTATAAAACTGTTTGGTGAGACTTCAGATGGTTCTCCAGGTTGACTGTTCTGTAATTTAGTTGTAATTTTAATGTGTTCACGGATGGAAGCAGGCACAGTGTTTATCTATGGCTGCTTTAACTTGAATCTCCTCAAGTTAATTTCTTTATATAAGTCTTCTATGCCACCTATTGCCTAAGAGATGTGATCAAGAAAGAGGGAATTGGGGGTGGCCGGTTAGCCCAGTTGGTTAGAGCATGGTGCTGGTAGCACCAAGGTTGCCAGTTCGATCCCCATAGGGGCCACTGTGAGCTGCGCCCTCCTTTAAAAAAAAAAAAAAAAAGTTTGTTTGAGTTTCTAAAATCAATCTGATAGTTGCAATTTTCCTTGTTTTATTTTGACAGTTTTTACTTTAAATAAGTTGATATGATACAATTCAAGACCCAAGGGTTTGTGACTTTGTTCTTGCCCTTTTTTAGAAATACAAAATAAACGTTTGTTCCATTTATAGTTTTCACCTTTTCTTTGTATGACACTAGGTTTATCACCTTTGCTTTCTTTTTTTGGCTTGTATTTCCTCCACTCCTTCCTTCCTCCCTTCCTTCAGTAAATAATCATGTGCCCTTCCTGTGTGCCAGGTACTGTTCTAGGTGTTGAGGATATAGTAGGGAACAAAACAGACCAAGTATTTACCCTCCTGGAATTTACATTGTAGCGCAGGGAGAAAGAAAGTACTACACGATAAATATGAAAAACACAGGATAGTGTTTTAGATGATTTCTGTTTAAAGTGTCCTCCACAGATCCGCAGGCAGAGAGGCAGCAGCGGCATAATGTGGGAATGTGTTAGAAACTTGGGGACCTATTCTGGGCCAAGTGAATGTGCCTCTGTGTTGTAGCAAGATGCCCAGGTGAGTCACTAGGACATTCAGGTTTGAGAAGCACTGCTTAGCCCCTGACAAGTGCTAGGGAGAAAAAGGAGGCAGTGAAGGGGCACTGGGAAGGAGGCCTTTGAGTAGAGAAAGTGAGCTCTCTGGAAAACTGGAGGAAGAAGCTGCAGCATTGGAAAGGCCTGTGGGCATTGAGGCAGAGCTGTCTGTTTCCAGGAGGCTGGGGCAGAGCGAGCTGGTGAACTGGTGAAAGGTGAAGCAGACCCATCCTCACTGTGTGTCTATTGCAGACCTGTGTTTGCCTGTGCCCTGGCAGCACTGTTGCTGAGCTGTAACTTGAGCGGCTCTGCAAGACAGTGAGGTGCTGGAATGCATGGAGCACCAGGCTCTGTGTGTCCTTGGGGACCCTCACAAGTAAAGCGTTGTCCACCTAAGGTTTCTGCCATTCACGGTAGTTCCCAAGACTTTTCTACCTTGGCTTTCTTTTTTAAGTGCAAATTCCCCCCTTAGATCTGCTAGGCTTGTAGCAGAAGAAACCTCAAGGCAAACTTGGATTTTCTTTCCTCTTCCTCAACCTAAACGTCCTTCCCCTAAACGCCACCTCTCATTCCAGCCAGCTTCCCCTATTTTTCCATTCTTGCACCACCGAAATTCTTAGAAGAGTCGTCCTCGGAAGTGGCTCTCAAACGGGAACAACGGAAAAAATCACCCGTGCCTCAATTTGTCCTCGGTTTTTGAGCAGGAGGGAGGTGAAATCCGGCCCGGATCTGCGTCTGACCCACCCGGCTCCGCCCCGCAGCAAGTTCCTTCATCTCCGCGCTTTAATTTCCGTCCCTGTGAGAAGCAGATAATGACACCCGCCTGACTGGCTTGTTTTGAGGCCCAAATGAGATCATTTATAGGAAAGCATTCTGTAAGTCATGCAGTGCTGCAGGCTCATGACTAATGTCAGCGCCAGGATTCCGGCTAAGTGTTTGATGTCTGGACTCCCCGCCCATCTCCTGGTTTCTTCTGCACCCAGAGTCGCACTCCTGCACAGCTGTTGCACACACTGTACTCGATTCCGTATCTCCGGCCACAGGGTCCCCAGGAGGACAGGCCGGCTGTGGAGCCCCGGACCCATCGGCTGGGAATGAGATGGGTCCAACCGGGTGCCCGGGGTGCTGGGGGCGCGGCTGGGGGAGGGGCGGGAAGGAAGTCTAGAGACAAGGGTGCAGTCGGGAGAAGAAGGGGAGAGGGACGAAGTGAGGAGGGGTTGGACAGGGTGGAGAGGTGAAGAAGAGGAGCAGGGTGCAGGGGAGGAGAAGCGGAAAAGAACGGGGTGGGGGTGACGAGAGGTGGGAGTGAAGGAGAGGGGAAGGTGGGAAGAGGGAGAGGGACAAGGTGGGGGGGATGGGACGGGGGTGCTCCCCTGTCGCCGGGGCGGTGGCCTAGTCTCAGCCTGCGGGGACGGGGTCCCTCTCTTGGGATTCAATGGTCAATCATTACTGGTCCTTAGGGGAGAAAACGTACAGGGCCCGCGGGTGCGCGGAGGGCACAGGCGGGGGCCGGGTTTGCAGGTGCTGGCAGAGCCGTGGCTCCCGTGCGGTCGCCGCGCCCAGGAGGTTTCCGGTCACAGCGCGTTTCTGAGCATTTTAGTTGTTCCCCAGCCGTTCTCACAGCTGCCTCCCTTCCGTCCCTCAGCTGCTGGACAGCGCGCCGGAGGAGAGGGACATCGGGGTCATGTCCCGGGCACTTGGTGGCCTAACGGAGGGGTGGAGGGTGGAGCACTCAGCGACCTCCAAAGGGACCTACTGTGTGCTCGGGGCGGGGCTGGATGAGTGGGATGCGGAACTGGACCCTGAAAGGGGCAGTTCTAGGAGCGTCTGTAAGGTCTGGCGGCGGGGTTTGCCAGCGAGCGTCAGAGTGGAGGAGACATGGTCCTTGAAAGATGGGGCGATCTGCTGGGTGGAGATGTGGGTGCTCCAGGCCAAGGGAATGAGGTGATGGAGGCGCAGGCTTGCTGAGGTCCAGGACTGGGGGAGTGGGAAGGGCACTGGAAAGGTCCCAGGCCAGCCCAGTGCCCTGCACAATATACCTGTGCCAGGTGCCAGGTGTGTCCAAGGGACACTCCTCCTACACTCAGCAGTGTGTGACCTGACCAAGGTAGCCTTTCTGAACCTCACTGTCCCCCTCCACAGGTGGGACAACTTCTCACATGGTGAAGATTTGTAATATATGTAAAATTGCAGTGCTGGTCCCAGCATAAGTGCTTCATAACCTTAGCCCTTTTCTCTCCTGGAAGAAGAGAGTCAACGTGTGAGGTTTCCCTGGACACTTTAGTAACACAGCTAGGAAGCAGAGTCCAACAGAATCGGTGTCCAAGGGTCAAACAGAACAGGTGCCTGGCGTAGCTGGCCATCTGCTTCTGGGACTCACATCCTCCTACAGATGGGTCTGCATTAAAATTTATGGCCTTCACCTGTTTATTCTTCGTTGGGAATTCTTACGTGTCACAGCAGAGGGAATGCACTGACGCTGATTGCATCAGAATGGATGAGCATGCACAGAGAGAGACACACACGTTTGATGGCTTTATCTCTTCATACGTGTATGGAACTCTCCAGATTATCCTCAGCCAGAATTCCGTGGTTGGCAGGTGTCTGTGTTGTGTTCAGGATTCTAGCTTTAATGGCGGCAACATAACAGGATCTGGGAGGCAGGATCCCAGAACTGCCACCGCAGAGCCTTAGGCAAAAGTTCTGGCACCCGTCAGTCCCCATGTCAATGACACACCATGGAATGGAGTGACGTGCCTGAAGTCACACAGCTTGTGGGTTGGGCTTTGTGGGACCTCACTGAGTCACTGAAGTGTTGAGAATGCCCTGGTAAGCCACTTCCATGACTCAATTTCTCCAGCTGTAAATCAGGAGTAAGGATGCTGGCTGTTTAGCTTCCCTCAGGGTAGGTGCAATATTAAATAGCTCCTCCTACGTCAATGCAGTTTGGTGGGTGGGACTGTCATTTTTGTGGGATGGAGTGGGAGCAGCCTACCAGTGAGGTCAATGCCCTGTCATGGCTGAAGCAACACAGGGGAGCCTGGCAGGAAGGGAGGCGCCCTCCAAAGGGAGAGGAGAAGGAAGGCTGTGGAGGTGTGGCACACTTGGCAGAGAGAGATGGCATGACACTGGGGTTTCCCTGGGGCAGAGCGTGGCTCTGTGAATGCCCCAGCGCTGGCCAGGGCAGGTGAAGCTTCTCTTTGTGCTAACCGTGGGGCTGTGAGTTAGGCAGTAGCTTGATTGATGGAACAGTCAGGGCTGCGCCCAGAATGTGGCCATACATGCAAATAGGTTGCACCTTCTTTCCTCTACAGAGCAATAGGCAGCCAAGCCCTCTGGAGCTTGGCCAGCCTTGCTTCCTTGGCTTCCCTCTCCAGGTGTATCCTGCTTTGATGATGACAGGCTTGTTCTTAGAAGCAGGGTCTTTCCGCAGAGCTTCACATAATACAATGCTCAGCAGGCTGTGCGGCTGTCAGCTCTTGAATGTCACTGAAACACGCCCAGTGAGCCCTATGGGCAGCACTGAATAAAATGGCTGTGAGACCCCTCTTCCTTCTGGCCAGGCTGTGTCTTCCTTCTCTCAGCATCTGCGTTGCCCCTCTCCTCAACAAGCTCATTTACGTCTTTGTACACCTACTCTCAGGATCACACCCTGCTCATAGCTAAAAACCTCTCTCCCTGGTCAGTCAGTCAGTCCCATGTTCCAGGTCTAGTGAAAGCTGGTGTCCATCCTCAGCCCTTCCCTGGTAGCTGCGACCTTGTTCTGGGAACTCATAGCATTCAGTGTCATTGCACGTGCTTATGTGATTGTGAGTTGCCTGCCATTGTTCTGTATTTATGAATCTTACCTCCTCATCTGGAGTGTAAGTTTCCTGGGGGCAGAGAGGCTACCAGATATATCTTTGTATTCCTACAGCACCCAAAATCATGCTGAATGGACTTCAGGCTCTGACTAAACTCTTCCAGGTATAACTGGTAGGTTGCAATGTTGTCTTCTCCCCTCCCCCTCTTGCTGAGATGGGACACTGATGTCCACCCCTTCCTGGGGCCCTGGCCCATTCCAAGCTAGGATAATAGAACGGGTTCTTGATAAGATGGAGAAAAGGGATAGAGACTCTCTTAGTCTAAGACAAATGCTAGAAAAAGCAGTCCGCTTTAGCAGATGTTTTAAGTTGTCTTTCCAGTTTAACAACTCCCCACCCCCAAAACTTAGTGACTTAAAGCAACAACCATTTATTTGCTCGTGAAGGTGCCATGTGGGCTAGGCTGAAGTGTGTGGTTTTGGTGCACATTTTTGCCTGGTGTCACCCGTGCTGTGCAGTCAGATGGGGAGGGCCAAGGTGGCCTCACCCCTGTGGCTGGCAGTGGGTGCTGGCCATCAGCAGGAGCTCCTCCGTTCTCCATGGACCCTCTCATCTTTTCTGTGGGCCAGATTGCTTCTTAACAATGTGGCAGTGTGTTGTTCCAAGAGGCCTTTATTACCGAGGCCTAGGAGTCATTCAGTGTCACTTCTGCGTTCTATTGACTAAGAAAGTCACAAGGCCAGCAGGACTCAGCCGAAGGATGTGGACCCATCTCTTGCTAGGAGGAGTGGCAAAAGTCACACTGCAAAAAGGCAGGTGGGATGGGAAGGATTGTTGTGGCCATTTTTGAACCAAACGACCTCATCAAGAGTGCCATGTCTTTTAGAAATGTCACTATGAAGTAGCCCAAGGGGGCCCATGTTCCCTTACGTGACACTCCCCCCACACCACCCCTAAATCACCAGACCAGAATCTCCTTTAGCGCCATGGTCTGAAAACCAGGTGGAACGAACAGAGAGCCCGAGCCCAAAGCTCATGGTTCTAGCTGCATTGTGGAAAGATGGAGGGTCCACGGGGGCAAGAGGAGGAAGGCTGCCCATCTGGGGAGGTTTGGTGTGGACTGAGGTGATGGCAGAGGAGAAGTTAGCAACTGTTGGGTGTGTTATGGTCTGGGTCATGCTAGGATGACTTTCTTTCTGGCTATAGTTTCCTGTTGCTTTCCATCCACGAGGGGCACAAGTTAAACAAGGGTATTGACAGATGTTAAGAATTTCACCCAAATAGAAAATCCAGAAGAGCCAGGTTAAAATGGATACTTGAGACTTTTCAGAAAAGATAAAACCCCCATTATCTCTCATCCTAATACTTACATGAGAATCAGAAAGTTAAACTGTTGGGTGCAGCTGTGTGATTCCTTCTGGGCGAGGGTAGCCCCTTGGAGTCACTGTGCCTGCAGGTGCCCTCAGCACCCTCACCCCCTCTCCTGTCTCTGCAGCCTCTGAGTCCAGGCCAGTCTGGCCTTAGCCCTCATGTGGGAAGAGGCCAAATCTCTCCAGTGGACCTCAGATGCAGTTCAGCTATGTCTGGAATAAGCAAGCTGCAATACCACACAGTGCCAGGAACTTTGCTCTTCCTGGCTCAGGCAGCAAAGGACACAATGCTCTCAGTTTCAGCAATTGAGGTGGCATGTGAACTTCAGGGGGTTCACCAGGTGAAAACACAATTCAGCAAATATTGACCACCTGCTGTGTGCAGGGCCCTGTGCTAAGCAGTGATTTGGCAGGCCAGCCATCAATCTTGAGTGCTACTTTTTATACGAATATTATAAGACTATTATAAGAATATTTTATCCACATCTTATCCTCTCCCTGCCCCAGCTATTTGTCCTAGGAGCATTGGTTCTATTGAGCAGAGAATGGATTTAGAAAACAAGATTTGCTCATTAAAATTGGGGTATTTGCCACTCCCAGATCCTCTCAGTGGACAAATCTAGGAATATACACGAAGATGCATTCAGATATTTACATCTATGCCTATATATTTATTTCTATAGCTACCTGTTCTATTGAAAACCACGAAAACTTGAGCTCATGTCTCCCATAGAAAATGACATATTTGCATGTAACCCACCCACATCCTCCTGAATGCTTTAAATCATCGCCAGATTACTTGTAATACCTAATACAATGTAAATGCTATGTAAGTCGTTGTTATACTGTACTGTTCAGGGAATAATGACACAAAAAAATGTCTGTACGTGTTCAGAATAGATGCAATCATTGTAGGCCTAACTACACAGTACACATCAACAACAACGTTAACTTTTTTGTGTGAATATTTTCCAACTTTGGTTGGTTGAATGTGCAGATATGAAACCCCAGGATATGGAGGGCGGACTGTATATTGACTAAATTAAAACATATAAATAAGGAGAAACAACTGGGAAGACCACTTTGTTAAAAGTGGTTATCATTTTTTGGTGGGATTATGTAACTTAATTTTTTAAAAAATTTTTTTGCATCTTCCAAAATGTATACAATAAATCTTACTTAAAATTCAAAACATTATTGTAAAATGAACTTGGTTAACTTCAACATAACTAATTGAAAACTGCTCTCAGCCTGAGCGATTGATGGTGCATTCTTCTTCTGCCTGGCAAGTTCTAGAGTCATGAGTGCCTGAATTCAAACTCTGTCTCTGCCATTTTCCAGCTGGGAAACCATGGGCAAGTTAATTAACTTCTCTGTGCTTTGTTTTTGGTTCTATAAAGTAAGGAGTCTTACAGTAGCTAACTTAGGGTGATTTAATTTAATTAGATAGTGTTTAAAAAGCACCTGGCACAGTGTAAGCATACAAAAATGTTAGCTATTAATGCTATTATTATTCATGAAGGAATGTGGTAAGTGGTTCCTCAGATGTCTCAGAGTAAAGAATTCCTTTTTCTCTGAGTGGCCTCAGCTATGCCTCCCTCAGAATTGGTATCTTGTGACCAACCCAGAGATGTTAGGCAGCTGGACCTCCCATGGGGCAACAATTGGGGGCAAAGGTGACAAGGCAAGGGAAGTGTTTTCTTCACTTCTTGGGTGGGATCCAAGGAGATTAGTTTCTTAACTGACTCAGCATCTTGATGTTAGGACACCCACTGGATAAGTAATACAGCTCTGTCTGTGTCAGTATCTAACTTAGGATTCAGTCATTCATTTATTCATTCCTCTTGGCCATCTGTATGTACTCTTTGAAGAAATGTCTATTTGTGTCCTCTGCCCATTTTTTAATTGGATTGTTTGTTTTTTTTGGTGTTCAGTTGTATGAGTTTTTGTAAATTTTAGGTATGAATCCCTTATCAGATGTGTCATTGGCTAATAACTTCTCCCATTAGGTAGGTTGTGTTTTGTTTTGGTGATTTCCTTTGCTGTGAAAAAACTTTTTAGTTTGATGTAGTCCCATTTGTTTATTTTTTTCTTTTGTTTCCCTTGCCCGAGCAGATATATCAGTAAAAACATTACTAAGGGTAACGTCTGAGAGTTTACTTTCTATATTTTCTTTTAAGAGTTTTATGGTTTCGGGTCTTACATTTAAGTCTTTAATCCATTTTGAGTTTATTCTTGTTTATGGCGTAAGAAGGTGGTCCAGTTTCATCTTTTTTCATGTATCTGACCAGTTTTCCCAGCATGAATTATTAAATAGACTGTCTTTATCCCAGTGTAAATTCTTGTTTCCTTTATCATAGATTAAATGGCCATATAGGCATGGATTTATTTCTGAGCTCTCTGTTCCATTGATCTGTGTGTTAGTTTTTATGCCAATACCATGCTGTTTTGATTACTATAGTAGTACTATTGTAGAATATTGTAGAATAATTTGATATTAGGTAGCATGATACCTCCAGCTTTGTTCTTATTTCTCAGGATCACCTTGGCTGTTCGGGGTCTTTTATGGTTCCATATAAATTTTAGGATTATTTGCTTTAGTTCTGTGAAAAATGCCATTCGTATTTTGACAGGGATTGTATTGTGTTGAATCTATATATTGCTTTGGTAGTATGGACATTTTAACTATATTAATCTTCCTATCCATGGGCATGGTATATGTTTCCATTTATTTATATCTTCTTTAATTTCTCTCTTCAATGTCTTATAATTTTCTGAGTACAAGTCTTCTACTTCCTTGATTAAATTTATTCCTAAGTATTTTACTATTTTTTTGATGCAATTGTAAATGGGGTTGTTTTTGTAATTTCTCTTTCTGAAAGTTCATTATTGGTGTATAAAAATAGAACTGATTTCTAATATTAATTTTGTGTCCTGTAGCAGCATTATTTATAATAGCCAAAAGGTGGAAGCAACCCAACTCTCCATTGATAAATGAATGGGTAAACAAAATGTGTATATACATACAATGGATATTATTCAGCCTTAAAAAGGCAGGGAATCCTGACGCATGCAACAACATGGATGAACTTTAAGGACATTATGCTGAGTGAAATGAGCCAGACACAAAAAGACAAATATTGTATGATTCATTTCAGATACTGGAGTAGTCAAATTCATAGTAATAGAAAGTAGAATGGTGGTTGCCCTGGATTGGAGGGAAGAGAGGATGAAGATTTAGTGTTTAATGAGTACAGAGTTTTGATCATAGGCTTAAGATCATAGGCTCCAGGAGAGCAAGCTCATGTCATGAAAAGTGTTCTGGAAATGGTTGGTGGTGATGAATGCACAGTAGCAAGGGAGAACATTGCCTGGAATGAGTCCTTAAAGCTTCCAGCACAAATGGTACTTCTGATTGACTTTTAGGGAAAACTTATTATTCTTTTCTCTCTATTCTCCTTTCCTTTTCCTCAAAACTCATTAGCAAAAGTCTGTCTTCTTCACTAAATACCAATAATCCAAGTCTACAAAGGAGGCTTCCACTCACCCATGTTCATAGCAGCAGCATTTTACAATAGCCCCAAATGCGGAAACAACCCAAGTGTCTATTAGTGGATGAATGGATAAACAAAATGTGGTATATACATACAATGCAATATTATTTAGCCTTAAAAAGGAAGGAAATTCTGACACATGCTACACATGGAGGAACCTTGAGGGTATTATGCTAAGTAAAATAAGCCAGTCACAGAAGAACAAATCCTGTATGAGTCCATTTACATGAGGTACCTGGAGTAGTCAGATTCATAGAAACGGAAAGTAGAATGGTGGTTTCCAAGAAATAGGGGAAGGGGTGATGGGAGTTGTAATTAGTACAGAGTTTCAGTTTGGGATGATGAAAAATTCTGGAGATGAAAAGTGATGGATACACAATACTGTGAATGTATTTAATACCCCTGTACCTTACCCTTAAAATGGTTAAGATGGTAAATTTTATGTATATTTTACCACTATATATGTTGTAAAAAAGCGGGAGGGTGGGATTCTTCACTGCCAATATGGAAAGCCAGGAAATCTCTTTCCCAGTCTTGTACTTAGTGTCATCATCTTTAATAAGAGCGGTTGATTAGATGCTTCTGGGTCTGTGATCTGATGTTTCCATAGTAACCACAACAAGCAGATCCCTGGTCAGCAGAATTTCATCGTCAGATCAACAGGATTCACCCTACTGGCCTCCCTCTCTTTCATTCCACTCTCTAAGCTGCCACATAGAGAGCTAAAAATCAATGTCAAATCTTGTGCCTCTCTCTGCATCTCATGCTATCACCCAGATACTCTGAAGTTTAGTTGTTCAAATGTGCAGTGCTCTAGTTTGTTCCCAGCCAGTCATACATGCTCTTCTTTCCACTCTAAAACACATTATCCCACTTCTCATGCCCCCCAGTCTCCTTCCTTCTCCTCATACTAGCTCTTCCTCCTCCTCTGAACTCTCCAGTGCTCAGCTGAAATGTCACTTCCTCCAGGAAGCCTTTTTTTCTTAACTGCATGTGTGTCAACTTGAGTTATCATAACAGATACAGCAGAGCAGCTTCTGTCTGTGAGGTACAGATTTGCCTTGGGACACTTCTCCTGGGGAATTCTCTGGGCTTCTAGGAAAACTGCCAAAAGGCCAATGGGTCTGTTATATCATCTACAAGAATATAGGCTCCAGGAAAGCAAGATCATGTCTATTCTGTCTATTTTATTAACTAGTGAAACCACAGCACCTAAAACACTGCCCAACATTCAAGAAAATCTTTTTTGAATGAATGAATGAATGAATGAATGAGTGTTTCATTGATTGATCTCCATGTGCTCCTAGACAAGTCTTATGTCAGGAAAAGAAGAGGCCTCTTACTTAGAACCCGATTCAGAAGCTTACCCAGGCTCTGATTCTGACATGCCACATGGCCTTGACTTGTTATTTGTACTTCCTGGTTTCTCATCACTCAGCTGGTGATGGAAATGACACTTGCTTGGGCTTACCTCACAGGTGTCATGAGCATGGAGGGGGATCGTGTAAATAAAAGTGCTATACGAATGGATATCATAATTGTCTCTAACCCTGCACTCTCTTCAGGACACCAGCCATATATCAACAACTAACCTTCCACCTTTGGGCACCTGTCAGATCTCAGTACCCCGCCACAAGCAGTCATGGCTTCCAACTTCCTATTTTTCTCGTTATATCGCTATTTTCTTAGTCTTTTGTGCTTGAAACTTAAGTCATGTCTCGCTTCTCCCTCTCTCTGGCCTCCCCTTTCTGCCATAAGTCTGGCTGCTTCTTTCTTTTTGTGGCCCTTGTTTCTTCTGCCACTACCCCTGGTCAGGAGTCCCTCCCTTCTTTCTGGCCGTCACCAAAGTCTCGACAATCTCTTATCTTTTGACTTTTCTGCTGTCAGAGAGACCCTCCTATAACCAGCCCTGATCATCTCCCTACTCAAAAATACCGATGGATGTTCTCACACATAGGATGGCTGCTATCAAAACACAAAGCAACAAGTGTTGGCAAGGATGTGAGGACCCTGTTCCCTATTGGTGGGAATGTAAAATGGTGCAACCACTGTGGAAAACCGTACGGCACTTCCTCCAAAAATTAAAAACAGAACTGCCATTATGATCCAGATATTCTGAGTATACATATCCAAAAGCATTGAAAGCCTGGACTCAAAGAGATAGTTGTTGTACAACTATGTTTACAGCAGCATTACTCACTATAACCAAAGGTGGAAGCCACCCAAGTGTCCATCAACAGATGAATGGGTAAACGAAACGTGGTGTATACCTACAATGGAATATTATTCAGCCTTGAAAAGGAAGGAAATCCTGCCACATGTATAAAATAACATGGAGGAGCCCTGAAGGCATTACATGTTAAGTGAAATAAGCCAGTCACAAAAAAACCAATGCTGTATGATTCCACTTAAATGAGGTACCTAGAGTGGTCAAATTCAAAGAGACAAAAAGTAAAATGGGAGTTACCTGGAGTTGGAGGGAAGGGGAAAAAGGGAGTTGTTTAATGGGTACAGAGTTTCACCTTTGCAAGATCAAGAAATTCTGGAGATCTGATTCACAACAATGTGAATCTACTTAACACTACTGAACTTCAACATGGTCAAGATGGTAAATTTTATGTTGTGCCCTTTTTACCACAATTTAAAAAAAAAGAAAATGACTGATGGATGGGTTGACTGAATCTATCCTTTGCTCTCTGGCTTTCAAAGCCCTTCCACATCTAAGCTTTCTGCTTACCTAACCTGGAAGTACCTGGAAAATCCTTGCTTTTTCGCGTTGGCGTGCGGAGCTCCCTCTGGCTGGAACACTGCTTTTCTCCCCTTCTTACCCTGTTGAAATCCTGCCTATGCTTTGGAAACTGAGTTCAAGTACTCCAACTGGGCTATTTCTGGGCTTCGTATGCACTGCTATTACTGCATATACGGCACTGGCTCAGAAGTGTCGGTTTGCATTCTTCCCTTTGCTCCTCCTACTTGACTGACTTCCTTAGGGGGAGGGGATGTTTTTGTTCCTGGTTCCCAGCACTGTCTGGTCCAACCAGCTAGCTGTAGGTGGTTGCTGGTTTGGGGGGGAATCCTTGCTCCCCCATGAGGCTGTTTCTGACTCTCCTTCCCTGTCTTTCCGGACTTTTGTGTGCTGGCCTTCTCCACCCTTTCTGGTTGGTGAGTTCTCAAAGGGCAGAGCCTGGATTTTATTTTTTTGCATGTCCCACAGCACCCTATCTCACCCTGCCCCTTTCTTGGCTCTGCGGGGCTGCACAAATGTTTGATGGTTATAAAAATGAATGTGCCTCCATAGCCGCTGGCCCTGTTGCCTCTCTCCCTGGTGGGAAGCTGAGAAGGAATTGGCAGAGCTCGTCTTTCTCCTGCCCTCCATGAATTATCAACTCCGGTCATCGGTCATCGCTATCCTGCTGCTTCCGCATTTCTTCATGCTGGAGCAGGTGCAGCTGCCAAGACAGCAGAGGAAGGGGACAAAGGAGTCGCCTCAGCCATCTCAGAGGATTGTACTTGTTGCCTCTAGTGCCACCAGCTAGAGGCCTTTTCATTCGACCAGATGCATTGCCTTGAGGTTGGCTGTAGGCCGGCTAGGCTTGCTGTCCCTGGTGGACTCTGGTTAGCATCTTAGCTGGATTGGGCTGAGTTGGAGAGCTCACGGGAGATGGCTGGTCCACTTTGGTGGATCTGCACATTCGCAGGCGGTATGTGTGCCCATCTGCAGGCCTGGCAGCTTCCCTGCTGTCTGCCTTCTTTCTCCTCGGTAGCTTATCGGCAGGGGGAGCTGGATCCATCCACCCGCTGATGGAAACCAGGCTTCCTATTCTCAGAGGAACAGGCTGAGTTAGTCTGGCATTGTTCAGATTGTCATGACTTGATTCATTAGAATGGAGATGAAGTGCTAAATGTAACAGTCAAATGTGGTGTAAATTTTATATCTTTGTAAAGTTTCTCATGTAAATTCACTAATTAAAAAAATCCTTTTGGACAGCCACTTGCTCTTATTTTTGTGTTACATGAGCCATGGGGAAACTGACAGGCAAGACGTTCCAGCCCGGGACACAATCTTCTGAGCAGCATGAGGCATTGCCTTTAAGACATCAAACATGACACAGGAGGCTGGAGTTAGCCCAGGGGTGGGCGGCCTTCTGAAAGCCACCATAAGGTCCTCTTTGGAGAGGCCCCCACATGGCCATTTCTTATCTTCCAATTTGCCAGCACTTTGACCTTCTTCTTGATTTCTGATCCTCAATTCCCACTTTGAGCTGGGACTTCTGTATTAATCGTGCCATTTTATTCTCTGTATTTTTTGACATCTCTGTGTGTTTTGACATCTGGGACATTGCTGATCCTGGAGAGACAGCTCTTCCCAGGACTAGCCAATTCCTGGAGAGAGTAAAGACTTGCCTGCAGGTACACCTTTCATATGCAATCCGACCCATCCAAAGCCACACCCTCAACCACCTTCTTTATCAGCTCTAACACTCTGGACCACTATCCACTGGCCCCAGTCACCCCAGGACCAGACAATTGGGACAGGCCCTGTGCTCCAGAGCCAGCTGAAATTATTCAAACCAGTCAGTCATAAGCCTTCTCCCCCTGCTTTGCCTTTCCCACGAAAGCCACAATAGAGGCTCTTGCCTACATTTTCCCCTTGCTCCCTCTGCCTCATGACCAACCGTGGTGCTTCCCCATGCGATCCTAGAAGGCATACCACATCCCCTGTTTTTAGGGATGTGTGACTATAAAGCCTTCCTCCATGACAGTCAGTTTTGTGTCTGTATGTCTTACCATACCTGATTAAAATAATCCTGGGTACAATTTACAATAATGTATAGCCTCTTTTTGACTCAAATCTTAGTAATTCCTGGTGACACTCTGCATAGGACTTGGCTGCTTGCTCCTGGCCTTAATTCTTTAGCCAAAGATTAAGTCTGTCATCTGACTCTTCAGATTTTCTGCTTTCATTTCTCTCTGGCCGATGTCAAGCCAGATACAACTAGCAGAGCTGAATTTATGCTTAGAAGAGAAGTGTTTACCTTCACAGGATAATTTGGGTTGCCCTAGAAAGGCTCCAAGCCTCCAAATAAACCGTATTCTGATAACTAAAATTTTCCCATTACCAATCACCCTCTTTCCTTGAGCATCATCCCTACTTTCTTCTCCTCTTTTTGTTATGGAATAAGCTTTCTCAATTGATTTCCCCTTGTAATAAAATCATAGAGATTGGATCAAAATGGTATACCAAGTACATGTATCTGGTTCTTCTTCTACCCCAAATCCCACGAAGTGACAGAAAATTTATCTTTACTAAGGAGATCCTCCAAGCTCAAAGTCATTAATTCCCCTCTACCCATACTGACAGCATTCAAGGCAATGATATATATTCTGATTAGGCCTAGATTTGGACCAAAACAACTCCTGAGCGATCCATCAGTAATATCCATATTGTTCAATGCAACACCTACTTCAGTCCTCATCAGTCTTGACTTCTTGGCAGAATCTGACATGATCAATCATTCTCCTTGATTCTTGATGTTTTCCTTCCCTTGGCCTCAGTGATCCAGCATTGCTCTGGACTTTTACAGCTTTGGAGATGTTTCTTCTGCGACTCTTGCAGGCTCCACTTCTCAGAGGTGTTTTTTCTCAAGGCAGCATCCTAGGAGCTCCTCTCACTCTACTTTCTCTCCTACTGTCCCTTCCCCCCATCCAGGCACATCTACAATTCACAACTACAGAAAACCTCGAAATGATCTCTGACCCAAGCGTGTTCTTTGAACTCCAGACCAGCATCACCTTTTGGACAGCTCAGCACTTGCCTCATTATTAACATGCCCTAAAATAACCCTCTGACTTGACCCCAATCCTGGTCTTCTTCCAGCAGTACTTTCTCTGTGCATGTCACTATGGACTTGGGCAAGCCAGAGCCCTCAGGGTCAGCCCTCACCTTCCCCTTCCCTCATCCTCTTATCCAAATCTTGTCAACAGTGGGTCCAAAATATTGCTCAAATTCATTCACTTCTCTCCACCACCTCTACCATCACCACCACCACCACCACTGCCACCCCAAACAGTAATGACCCAGTTTTGGCCACATTTTTTCTCACCTGAACTATTGCAAATGGGACAGTAGCTTGAATGACCTCTTTGACATGCAAATCTCTTCATGTTACCCTCCTGCTTCCCGAATAGTTAAAACCCCTAACAAGTTCCTCACCCCACATCCCTCCCTCCGTATCCTATCCACTCAGGCTTGATTCAGTCCGGCCTGCTCTCCATACCCCTCACACCTCAGGCCTTTTGCACATGCAGTTTCCTCCAGTTGGAATTCTTTATTCTGCCTTGATTCTGGGAACACCTACTCAGTATGCATAACTCCGCTCAAGCAAGGAAGCTGACTCTCTGAGTGGGACAAACCTCCCCCTTTACAGCACAGGCTCTCTCCTGTGGAACATCTGTCACAGTTGGCATTTTATATAGCTTGTGTGATTTGCGTAGTGCCTGTTTCACCCTTAGACTGTAAACTCCGTGAGGCTGTGGATTTTGAATGCTTTTGCTCACCATTTTACCCTCAGTCCTTAATCCATAACCACTC
The DNA here is from genome assembly GCF_964194185.1 of Rhinolophus hipposideros. Classification (NCBI taxonomy): domain Eukaryota; kingdom Metazoa; phylum Chordata; class Mammalia; order Chiroptera; family Rhinolophidae; genus Rhinolophus; species Rhinolophus hipposideros. The sequence goes on along the minus strand of NC_138062.1, from coordinate 40,667,370 downwards.
TCATAGTAGGCACTCAATAAATATTTGTCAAATGAATGAGTGACTAAATGACTTCCCCATAGGATTCTCAATACAGACTGATCTTCATGGCTGCCTTCTTCGAAAGATGGCACAATAATGCTGATAAAAATTGCCCCTAAATGTGAGTGACTCTACAACAGATGAATCCTATTAAACTCAGCTATCGAGAGTGGCTTTTGACTTTCTGGGAAAGAATCCAGTAAATAATGTTTCTTTCTCCTAGCATGCAGCTATGCCTGAAATCTAGCTCGTATTTCACATCATCACCATTTCTTTAGAGCTCAAAGGAAGCTCTTGGTATTCCAGATGCCAAAATCTGGACACAGTTGTAAGATCCGTTTTCATCCTACCACAGTGGTAAGGAAGTTCCTGAGTTGAACTCTGTCTACCTCCTTTCACATATGGATGACGTGGCCATATAACAGGCACAGACAGAGAACTGCATTTCTCCCAGGAGTGAGCAGCCTGTCTTATCCAGAACCGGATGTGTCTTGGGAGAAAGTCTGGACCACAACCTCCTGCTGAATCATCTGCCTGAAGGTTTTGGCACAAGTCCACTAAGGAGGGCTTTGGGGAACCAAAAAATACTTCGGGTGTCTGCTTATCCCGTTCTCCCTTCTTGAGAATTCCCCCTTTGGAAAGGAAGGCCTGACACCAGGCACCATCTCTGGTCACAGTTGAATGGACTATAGTGAGACACTTGACTGAATGTAGGTAAATAAGATGATCTTCCTGGAATTGGGGCTGGCACGAGGACTCTTCTAGTTCCTACTGAACGTAGAAATCAGAAGGCCATGTTGACTCACGGCTGGCATGACCATTTCTTCCATGAGCACAGAGAGGCAAGGCAAGTTGCCTTGTCTCTCTGCAAGTTGATAAGCAGAGAGAGAGAGAGAGAGAGAGAGAGAGAGAGAGAGAGAGAGAGAGAGAGAGAGAGAGAGAGAGAGAGGCCAAAGTGCAGGAACACGAGACCATTTGGTCCCACGTCCTGGTTCCAGGCCATTATGAGGCCTGGCTGTGTTTCCCATCCCAACATTTTACAAGATACCCCTACATCCTTTCAATAGATTCTAACTTGTATTTGAGCATGGTCTGTATAAACAGACACAGAGATAGGATGGGGAGAAGAAGTATGTTGAGAGACATTTTGCAGGAAGAAATGCCAGTCTTTTCTTGACACAGTGGACTTCAGTGTGCGAATGGAAAGAGCAGAGGGCACGAATGTTGGCTGCATGCCTATTATGCTCGGAACTATGCTGGGAAACTCCCGTATCTCACCTCCTTTTTGAATTGCAAGAACCTTACACAGCAGATCTTATTATCCTTACATGGCAGACAATGAAACAAAGACTCAGAGAGGTCACCCAATGTCCTAAAGTCACACAAGTAGTATGTGGCATGGAAGCAGATATGCAGCTGGCATTAGGAGCAAAGACGGCAACTCCAGTGGCTCCTGCCTAAAAGACTGAGCGACCGGCTGACCAGGAGTCAGGGGCATGGTGGGGTGGCCAACATCTCCCTGTCCGGGGAAGCAGCAGCCCTTTCTCTGTTGGCCTGGTTACCCCGATCATCGCCTGTCCACACAGCAGAATGCTTTAAAGACATTGACCAAGCAAAATTCCTTCTCTGCTCCTCAGCACTGGCTCATTTCCTTCTCTGACAGGACAGGGTGCAATTACATTGTAGCCTTCCTAGGTAGATGCCTGTTTGACCTGTCACTCAGGCCAGGGGAGGTCTGTGCTCCATGTCATTGAGGGGCTGGCACATTTCCCATCATGTTTCTTGGGAAAGCAAGAGCAAGGGGAAGGAGGTGTATGTTCTGGTTGTAGAGCAGAAATCTTTTTGCTTTTCCCTCCTGATTACTTGTCCGCAAGCTCCCACCTCAGGCGCTACATTCTCTCAGGAGCCAGGGCTGATCGTACTAGAAGTTGACCTTCTGTATGCATAGCACAAACGTGGTTGCCATGGGAACATCTCAGAAGGAGGATGCTAGGATTCCAGGCTCTTTGTGGCCTGGGATAAATAATGGATTGCATGCTTCTTAGAAGCCCAGAACCTTCCCTCTACCTTCTCTAATGCTATTTACAGACCCTCCCACCACACATAGAAACAGCAAGTGAAATGAAAAATTAAGTCAATTCAACTTTAATATGTAGAAAAAAAACCCTTGTGTTTATTTAATAAAGCAAGTGTATGTGGTTTTTTAAAACTCAGAAGTACAAAGAATCCTAGGAGACAATTCTAACAAGGGACCACTGAGGTTCCTGCGGGGCTGGGGGGTGGTGCTCTGGCTCCTTTCTAATATCTTGTCTACTCAGTCACTGCCTGATTTAGCAATCTCTGCAGTGCTGCTCCTCAGCCAAAGACCATTCATTCATTCATTCTTTCATTCCACCATCATTTATGGAGCACCTACCCAGCTGGAGACACAACACTTAAGGAACTCACACCTTAGTGAGTAAGACAAATAGGAAAATTATAAATTACAGGTGAACCCGGTCCTGAGGCAGGAGGAATTCAAGCAAGTCCAGCCCCACATGTTATAAATCAACCATTGAGACATTTTCATTAATAGTCAGCCCTTTGCTTCCTGCCATGAGGATTCTTGAGTACTTCGGTCCTATCCTTAGAGGAGAATGGCCTTTCTCTTTCTAAGCGTCCTCCTGAGGATTGCAACCTGCCGTTTTTTCATTGGCTGAGTTTTGGCAGTGTCCCATTGGCTGGGCTGTTACTGGGCCAGGAGGAATCTTTTCTTCCTCCTGCGAAGGTTGTAAAGTAGATTCACTTCCTGTCAGAAAGGCAAGGTAGGGTCAGTAGTGTGTGTTGAGTGACATGTGTGAGAGTTCTGTCTTCTAGCCTCACAAGTCCATTGTAAATGAGGTTTCTGTTTATTAATTTTCACACCAGTGTGACATAAGAAATATCCAAACCTGTAGAGAAATTTTATGAGTTTATTTGAGCCAAACTGACAATTGCCAGGCATGAAAATCTCAACAGATTGGGGAAATGATTTGAAGAATGACAGTTTTGCAGCTTATTTTATACATTAGAATCAAAGGAGAAGACGTAAGGAGGGTGATAGGAAGCATATGAAGCCCATTGGTGGTAGATGACGAGGTGGGAGAAAGCAAAGTGGGGAAATCTCTGGCATTGAATAAAAAGTAAAATAGACACATACTTCTTTTACATTGGTGGGTTCAGGATAATTAATAATTAACATTTACAACTCAGAAATGGTATGCGAAGAACAAGACAACCACGAGGGGTTCTGTGGTCTTGTTACCAGGAATGATGTTTTCCTTGGTTCTTGTCTTCTTGAAAGAAAGAATTCAGTGAAAATTCTGTCAAAATTTTGAATTCAGTCAAAATTCTGTCAAAAGACAGAATTAAGCGAGTTGCAAAAAGCAAGGTTTATTAGTAAGAAAGTACACCCGAGACATGGAGAGGGCTGACCCAAGAGAGGGAAGCAGCCTCTCCCTACATTGTGTGAGGGTTTTTCTCTCTATGGGTAGAATTGTCTCCCCACCCCAAATTATTTTCTTCTCTCTGCTAAGGTATCCCATCCTCCCTTCTGCTTCCCAAGGTTGTTTCTTAGGGCATAAACACGAACCCATCAACTTCCTATGATTAATTTGAGTAGCTCATTGAAATGGTCTTGAGAAGGATGTATATATATTCTGATAAGCGGGACGTTTTCCCTCCCTCTTGGGCATTTTTCCTTCTAACGACATATCTTGTTCTCAGTATCCTGCTGAGCAAGCAAAGTGTTTGTACCCCAGATGAGAGCAGCTGCAAGGGACCTCCTAACCTGGGCTAGTTTCCCCCTTCCGCTCATTTCTACTTTTCAACCTACCCTATCAGTCTTGAACTCTGGTGGTTGTGCCCTGAAGGGTCTGGAAGTAGAGATTACTCAGCCCTTTCAAAGGTTTGTTATCTAGATGCAAAAAGACAATAGGCTCACTTAAGGTAAAGATTAACCTTAGTCAAGGAAGATTCAGGTAGCCTAGAATGTGAATACCCACCTTGACCTGCTTTTAGTTAGGAATTTTTCTGTTCATCCTACCGTGTGTCCCCGAAAACAAGACCTAGCATTAGAGCTGATTGTCCGGTTAGGTCTTATTTTCGGGGAAACACAATGTGGTTACTTTCAGTCTTCTTAGTTTGTAAGGCCCACCATGCAGGCCTCCCCTGAGCTTCTCATGTTTAGCACGTGGCCCCTTTTTTTGTCCACACCAGCACAGAAAAATAATTCCCTGTCCCCCCCAGATTCTGAGGCGTCCCTGAGCCCATAAAAATAACACATCTGCACTACAACTTTCTAAGGCCCCAATTACTGTCAATATTCTAGGATGGTTGTAGGTTCCAATAGTTGCCTTACGACCAGTGAAAAGTTAGCTCTGCTAGGGTCCTCAGGAAAGCAGATGCTAAAGTGAATTAAGAGTACAAAAGGTTTATTAATGGTAGTGTCACAGGGAAATGATGTTGTAACCTCAGTTCTTGTCTTCTTGAAGGAAAGATTTCAATCAAGAGACAGAATTTTGTGCAGCATGAACAGCAGAAGCGTATTAGTAAAAAAACAGTACACTCCGAGACATGGGGCAGGGTGACCCAAGAAGCAGCCTGGCTTTACGTTGCATGAAGGCTTTTATTTCTATGAGTGGAATTGCCTGCCCCTATCACTTCTCTTATCTCTTTCTTCCCCTGAGGGGCCTAGTTCTCTGGCATTTAGCAATGCAGTTCTTTGATTTAAGGACGTGTGTAAACACATCCCTTTGGAGTATGTGAAAACCTGGAACTCTGCTGGGCAGCTGCAAGGGGTCTTGAGCCCAGTAGGAGCTACAGCAAGCGGCTTTCTAACCAGAGCTAAATTCCTCCTTCTCCTGCTCATTTTTATCTATCTACCTACCCTATCAGTCAGTGCACCTGTGAAAGGAAAACGCGGGAAGCAGGAGGGGGCAGGGGTGCTGGGCAGTCAGAACGCAGGACAATTCTAAATCTCTGCCAGAGAGAGCTCTGGAGCACACACCTGCCAGAGGAGTGGTGGATGGGAATGGCCAGGCACTCCTGCAGCGTCATGCTCAGTCATCGTGTCAGCTGCTCCAGGAAGAGCGTGACTGTGACTCCAAAGCTGAGGTGGATCCAAAGGAGTTAAGGACCAGAGTCTGTCAGTGAACCACATGACTCGTGGCTAGGTCAGTGCTTCCACGAAGGGTGACCTGATTAGCGCATCTCTGTTCCTGCCACACTGGCCTTGGCCCCAAGCAAAGGGAAGCAGCCCTTCAAGGATATGGGTCAAGCGTAGACATGTCATTCTCAAGAGTGTATCCACGCTAGGCAGTATTGCCCATGGAGATGAGGCATCATTTGAGCAGCAACACATGTCAATATCCCACATGATTTGTGTAAGTTCTATCCTCATATGGTGTCTCAGTTCCCCTTCCCCAGCAAGGTACGAGCTCTCCAAAGCCAAAGACTGGGTCTGACTTCCTCAGCATCCTGACAGAGCCCAGCCCCTGGCTGAGCACAGAATGAAAACCCTGGGGACACTTTGTGATCCATCCTCCGTGGCTTCTCACTGCTGCCTCATCCCATCTCTAGTGTGTCCCCGTTCCATCCCTAAACACTGCAGTTTGAAAGCTCCATTAGAATAGGCCATACCTTAAGCCCCTGGCTCACTCTCAGGGAGAAATCCTGACAGAGGAGCATTTCCCTCCCCACTCCCCTCTCCAATCATTCATTGTCTTGTCGAAAATTAAAGAGAAAAACAGGCAGTGCTTAGGGAAAGCTGTGGCCCCACTCTTGACACCTCCAGTGCAGAAAAGCGGTTGACAACCAGTTCCTATGGCAACAGGCTTTCTTTGAAAGAATTTCTTGTTCTGCATGCCAGACCCCCACTTTTCTCTTCTTGGGAGTAATGGCCAGCATTGAAAATGAGATCAGATGAGGCAAGGGGAGACCATCCAGACAAGCCCCAGGTGGCTTTCCCAGGCCCAGGAGGGCAGATCTCAGTGTCTCTCTGCAGGGCCACACTGGTGATCATCAGGGATTAAAAGATGCCAACAATGAGGTCTGAAAAAAAGCTGACAGCAGTGTTAACTGGAGCTATTTAGAGCAACACAGTAGTGGAGTGCAGAGTTCTCTGATTTTGGAAAAGGGCCATGTTTGCACATTCTGAGCAACAACGTCTGCCCTGGCTTCCTTTTTTTTTTTTTTTTGGCTCTTTGTTGACCTTGGCAATGAGCAGTGCTTTCCCCTCAGAGGAGAGCTGACCCTGGCCCCTGCCCCTCATCCTCATGACCTGTGAAAATTTAGCTATGCTAACGTCCTCATGGAAGCGTGTGTTTGATTGAATAAATGGGACAAGGTGTGTGTGTTTTCTATAACTGCTGCTTCTTTCCTTCTGTCCTGCAACTGTCATGAGAGACCCTGTACCCTCCCCTACCTGGAAACATACTACAAGGGGAATTCTGGGGACTGTAATTTAGCCTACACAAATTGACATATAACAAAACCACCACGTTTAGCATTCAAAATAAAAATTATTGGACAGTCTATGATGCAGGAAAATGAGACCCACAACAAGGATAAAAATATAAACATACCCAGACATGACCGAGATGATGGAATTAATGGAGGAGGAATTTGAAAGAGCCATCATAAACATGTTCAAGAATTTAAAGGAAAACCTGAAGCTAACGAGAAGATAAATAGAAGGTATAAAAAGGAAGTAAATGGAACATCAAGAACTGAAAAATAAAATGTCTAAAGTGAAAAAAGTCACCAAATGGGTTTAACTTTCGATTAGACATTACAGAAGAAAAAGTATCTATTAAATTGAAGACATAGTAAAGAAAATCTCTAAGTAGAAGCACAGAGAGAAAAAAAGGCTGGGAAAAAAAAGGAACAGAGACTCGGTGATTAATAGGACAATATCAAGTGGTCTAACTTATTTGCAATTGGAGTCCCCAAAAAAGAGAGTGGGATCAGAAAATAATTAGAAAAATAGTCAAAAATTTTCTAAATTTGTTGAGAAATATAAACCTCTATATTCAAGTTCAATGAACACCAAGTAGAGTAAATGAATACCATATCAAAGTACGTGATATTCTGATTGATGAAAACCACTGAGAAAGAGAAAACACTTAAAGAAACTAGAAAAAAAGACATTATATACAACAGAACAAAAGTGAGATTCACTACAGACTTTTTGTCAAAAATAGTGCAAGCTGGAAGATACAGGAATGACATCTAATGTGCAGAAATTAAAATAAATTCCTAACCTAGAATTCTATTTGTCATGAAAATACTCTTAAAAAGTAGAGATGAAATAAAGACATTATTCATACAACTTGAGATGATTCATTGCCAATAGACTAGCACTAAAAGAAATTGTTAAAGGCAACTCCTCAGGCTGAAGGAAAATGATACTAGACAGAAACGCAAATGTACACAAAAAATGAAGAGTACTAGAACTATTAATTGGGTGAGTAAATATCAAAAATATTTCTTCTAATTTTTTAATCTGTTTAAAAGAAAATTAAACACAGAAGACTTTCGTTTTTAGCCAACATGGAGTAACGGATTAGATTTACTGTTTTTCTTTTTTTGGTCTGAAGAAATCAGAAAAATAAGTGAAATAACAGTTCACAAGATGTTGATTATCAGGAATCAAACACCAGTGATCCTTGAGAATCAGGAAAAAAAAAGTGGCCCCCATAATTGCTCCTGCTTATTGCCTGAAGAAAATGTTGACTTCAGTGCAGGGAGAGAAAACGCAAGTGGTGGTCTCCCTGAGTAACAGAGAAGGAGCTGGGAGCACAAAGAGGCCAGGGTAGCTAGAGTTCATAGGGCAGAGTACTGGAGATGGGAGAGCTTTCACACAGAGAGAATTCTGGAGATCTGCAGAAGGTCACTATCAAATGATCAGCTGAGTACTGATTAGCTCGTGTGTGAAGAAACCACCCAGTTCTGGGGAAAAAACCACTTCAAAGGATTAAAGGTAAAAGTCATTGATACTCACACCAGGTCCAGGAAGACTGCCTGTTCCCACCAACTAGAGTGGAAAGCCTCATAATTTATGGGGCATTGGGTAGAGTATTCAGAAAGATTTTGTCACAGTTTTGGGGCAAAGTAGATCTAGAATAAATTATATACTGGCGCTGCCTAACAATGCTTAAAAGTAAGAAGGATAAAGTTGTTACCACATACTTATCCCTATCCCAGAACAAAGCTCAAGAATATTTATAAGATTAAAAACTGTATATATTCAGCAAGCAAAATTCACAATGTCTGGCAAAAATCACCAGGCATTCACATAATGAGAAAAATCAATGGAAACTGACCCAGAAATGACTCAGAAAATAGAATTAATAGAAGAGATCATCAAAACATTTTTAATGACTGTATTCTATATATTTAAGAAGCTAAAGGAAAGATAAGTAGAGATACAGAAGATACAAAAAAACCCAAATCAAATTTCTGGAGATGGAAAACTATCATATCTGAAAAAAATACATGCAATGTAATTAATCAGATTGTCTATTGCAGAAGGAAACATTAATGAACCAGAAGACATAGCAATAGAAATGAGACAAAAAGAAACCAGAGAAAAAAAGACTTAAAAAAAAAAAAAAAAAGACGATCAACAGTGATTTGGAGCATAATTTTATGTGGCCTTATATACATGTAATTCAAATCACCAAAGGAAGGAGGAAACAAAAACATATTTAAATAAATGATCAAAGTTTCCCAAATTTGATAAGAGCTCTATACTTATAGCTAGATCAAAGACATCCAAAGAACTCCAAGCACAAGAAATATAAAGCATATACACCAAGGCACATAATAATAAAATTGCTTAAAACCAAAAATAAAGAGGAAAAACTTAAAAGTAGCAGTGATAAAAGACACATTACATATGAAATGCAAAGTTAAGGATCACAGCAGTTTTCTCATTAGAAACAATGCAAGCTAGAAGTTGGGAAAACATCTTTAAAGTACTGAAAAAAAAAATGTCAACATAGAATTCTTTATTCAGCATAAATATCTTTCAAAAAAGAACATGAAATAAAGACACTTTTCAGATATACTAAAGCTGAAAAAACTAATGCATTTCTTACACTGCAAGAAATGTTAAAGGAAGTCCTTCAAGCAGAAGGAAAATGATACCAGGTGAAAATATGGATCTATACAGAGGAATAAAGAGCACTGGATATGGTAATGACATATCCATGGGTGGAATTGCCTGCCCCTCTCATATAAGTGAATATATGATATTTTTCAATTGTTATATAACTTGAACAATAATTGACAATGTAAACCAAAAATAATAATGTATTTTGGGCTTATAACATGTAGAAGTAAAATGCATAACAACAATAGCACAAAGGCCAAGAGAGGAGAAATTAAGTGTACTAGTGTAAGGTATTTATACTATATGTGAAATGATGTAACATCACTTGAAGTTAGACTGTGGTCAGTTAAAGACAGATACTATAGACCCTAAAACAACCACTAAAATAATGCAACCATCATGACCAAGTGGGATTTATCCCAGGAATGCAAGGTTGGTTTAACATTTGCAAGTCATTGAACGTAATTGCCTATATAAACAGACTAAAAAAGAACCACTCAATAAAAAAAGAAACACCATATGATTATCTCAATAAATAGCTAATGACAAAATCTAATGATAAGAAATTCCTCAAAGTGAGTGTATAGTATTAATTTTCTGTTGATGTATAGGAAATTACCACAAAGGAGGCTTAAAAAACACAACCCATTTATTATCTAACAATTCTGTAGATCAGAAATTGGGGTACTTGGGGTGGGCTGACCTTTTCTCTCTGCTCTGGATCTCACATTTTGGCATTGGCTAGGCTCGGCTCTCCTTTGGGGGTTCTAGGGAAGAATTTACTTTCAAGATCATTCAGGTTATTGGCAGAACCCAGTTTTAGGTTGTAGGTTGTAGGTCTGAGGTCTATGTTTCCTTGCTGTCAGCTAGCCGGGGTCTGCCATCAGCCACTTTTGGTCTACATTTCTTCTCCATCTTCAAAGCAGTGATGGTGTCAAGTTCTCACACTTTGATCTCCCTTACCCTTCTACCAATTGGGGAAAAGAGCCTAATTTTTTTAAAAAGATTTTATTTTTAGAGCAGTTTTGGGTTCATAGAAAAATTGAGAGGAAGTTACAGAAATTTCCATATTCCCTCATCTCCACACATGCAGAGTCTCTGCCATTATCAATACCCCTCACCAGAGTGGTACATTTGTTACAACTGATGAACCCACACTGACACATCAGAATCACTCAAAGTCCATAGTTTGCCCTAGGGTTCACTCTTGGTGTTGTACATTCTTTGGATTTGGACAAATGTATAACGATATATATCCCTCATTATAGCACCATACAGAGTATTTTCACTGTCCCTAAAAATCCTCTGTGCTTCACTTATTCATCCCTGCCTTCCACCCCCACCCCTGGTAACCACTCATCTTTTTACTGTCTCCATAATTCTGTCTTTTCCAGAATGTCATAAACATTCATGCAGTGCTTACGGACAGGAATACATTCCGAGAAAGGCATCATTAGGCGATTCTGTCATTGTGAGAACATCACAGACTGTATTTACTCCTGAAGAACTTGCCTGACGCCCTTCTTGAGAAGATGTCACTCTTTTCAGAAATATGTCCCTGGTGGTTTGCTTGGTTTACTTCTTTTTTTCATCATAAATTTGCTTGTAAGCATATAACACATCATAAACATTCCTCTCTGTTAATGAAAACCTTTCAGGGCTGGGGTCCATCTTTTCAAACTTTTTAAGGAACTCGTTGAAGTCTGCAAAAGCTTCTGCTACACCCTTCACTGTTTATTTTCCTAGGGGTTCTTCTTTTTCTTCTTCTGCAGTTTCCTTTTCTTTTGCCTCTTCTTCAGCTATGAGTTCGTGCTCCAGTTCCAACAACACTTCAAGTCAATTCCTCAGAAAGTACCTCCAAGAGCTCCTCAGTGTCATACTCACCCACACCCAGGTTCCAGCAGGCTGCCGTCTCAGCCACAGCCGCAGTGATTACTGCAGCCCCTCATCCTTGGCAAATCCTTTGAAGTCGTGGATGAACCTCTTGAGTGTCTTCTTCCAGATGCCATCCATACACTCCTTGGTGACATTACCCCAAGTCCAAGCAAGGTTCTAGATGCAATCACAGATGGAATCCTTCCAGAATTGCATCAGTGTCTTCCTCAGTTGCAGCAAAGGCCTGGGCGAAGGTCCCCCTCAGGTAGGAGGCCTTAAAAGCTGCTACAACTCCTTGACCCATTGGTCGGATCAAAGAAGTGGTGTTTGGAGGGAGAAACACCACTGTGATCTAGGGATGCAGATGACCCATAAAAGAAGGCTGTCCAGGAGCATTACCAACAATAAGCAAAGCCTGGAAAGGGGTGTTATGCTGCAAACAGCACTTCTCCATTTCACGGGCACAGCAATTCAGGAGGGCATCTTGGAGGAGGAGCTGGGTCATCCAGGATTTCTTGTTGCTCCTGTAGGACACTCGCTACATGTACATATTGACACACCTGAAGGCCTTGGGTTCTCACTGTGCCAGATCACAAAGGGTTTCCATTTGTGGAACCCTGAAACAATACCCCCAAGCAAGACTGTTACCCTGTCCTTAAAAGTCTTAAAACCTGGCATTCACTTGTCCTCCTTATGTATGAAAGTCTTTTCAGGCATCCATTTCCAGAATAGAGAGGTTTCATCTATATATTGAATATTTGGTCTGGCAAGTCATTTTCTTCCATAATCAGCTTATCTAGAGTTTCCAAAAATTCTTCAGCTGCCTACACATCAGCACTCAGAGATTCCCCACCCACTTTCACATTATGTAATGAATAATGATTCTTGAATCGTTTAAACCACCCAGAGCTAGCAGTAATTTCAACATTGTAGTCTGGTCCAGCCTTTTCTTTCAACATCACAAACTTTTTGCTTTCGCTGTAATCGTCATGGTGCTGAGAGGGACATGCTTCTGTGTCTAGTCTTCAATCCAGGCCATTAGAAGTTTCTTGATGTCTGCTATAAGCCCTTCTCGAATTTTTGTCAATCTTGTTGCCATCAGTGAAGTTGATCCTTTAACAACTTTTGTCACTTTGTTCTTGTTTTTCAAGATTGTAGCTATGGTGGAATGAGACATGCCTGTCTGGCGAGAAATAATAACCATCACTGATTTTCCTCCATCGTAGTCCTTAATCACTTTTAATTTTTTTCCAGGTCAATCACTCGACGTGGCCTCTTCCTGGTAACCTTAGCAGTGGATTTTGTATACTTAGGGCCCATGATGAACAAAACAACATAAGATTAAATCAAATACAAGAGAAAATGATGCAATCAAAACGTGGTAGAGACGAGATGCATGAGGCTGCTGCTGGCGTAACAGACATACTGTTTTACAGCAAACTTTTTAATAAGTAGAAAGAATACACTCTGAAATAATGATAAAAAGATAGGATAGCTAATACATAAATCAATAACAGTCATTTACTATCATCATCAAGTATTATGTACTGTGCATAATTGCATGTGCTATCCTACTTTTATACCATTGGCAGCGCAGTGGGTTTGTTTACACTAGTGTCACCATAAACCCTTGAATAATGTGTTGTACTACGGTGTTGTGACAGCTACGAAGTCACTAGGTGATAGGAATTTTTCAGCTCCATTATAATCTTATGGGACCACCATTGCATATGTGGTCTGTCGTTGATCGAAACGTCGTTATGAGATACATGACTGTAATAAGATCAGAAAATAAATTAATAAAATAACGATGAAGACGATAAACGAACAAAAGATGATTCTTTGAAACACATTAATGAAATAGCTAAACTTCTGGCAATAGTAACCCAGAAAGAAAAAAAAACCCACAAATAATTACTATTAGGAATAAAAAAGAGCCATAACCATAGAAGCATTGATAATTTCAAACACCTGAAGAGAACACTGACAAATTTATGCTTATACATTTGAAAAATTTAGATAAAATGGAAAAAAATTAGAAAATCTGAGCTACTGAAATTGACTCCAGAAGAAAATAGAAAACCTGAATATTCCAATTACCATTAAAGAAATCCAATCAGTAGTTACAACTTTCTCCCCAGTTGCCCCAACTCCCGATACTGCCAACCACCTCCAAATATATTCCAGGTTCAGATTATTTTAAAGGCAAATTTTTACTAAACCTTGGCCCCAAACTTAAAAAAAAAAAAATCCCTATTCATCCCGTGGTTTAAAGATGTTATTGTTCTGTCTTTTGACCTCTATATTTTTTTATGAGAAGTCAGTGGTAATTCCTATCATTACTCCGCTCTATGTAATATGCTTTTTTCCCCTCTGCGTGCTTTCCAGATTTTTTCAGTTTATAGAAGTACATCTTTGGTTACAGCATTTAACTATAATGTGCCTGCCTATATGTGTTTTCTTCCTACTTATTCTGTTTGGAGTTATTGTTCTCATGCTTGTGTTTTGTTCCACTCCTTGTCTATTTCTAGGTTTTAATTTCTGGTGCTTTATCCTTTGTTTTAGACGTAGGTTGGAAGTGCCAGCAGTGGGGGTAATGGGTAGGAGGCATGCATGGCCCCCTCTGCCTCTCTCTTTATTCCTCAGTTTATGTCAGTTCCCATCACTGTGCCTCTGAGGGCTTTGTCTACTTCATACGCAGATGCCCAGTTCAACTTAACCTGCCCACTCCTGGCAAACACCCCAGGCTGCCTGGTAACAGAGGAGGTAGATGACCCCAGCACTTATCCCTTGCATTACAACTTTCATGGAGTCCTAAGCCAAAAATATTCTAGTTACCAGGGAAGTACATTTCAGATCCATGCCATTTCATTGCACATTCTGAAGCATTAAAAAGCTTTCGGATGGGCCTTGGTCAAGGAGGTCTAGCTCTCAAGTAGTTCAGCTGCTGATAAAACCGAATGGTCCTGGTGAGGAAATATGACCTAGAGATTCCGCAGCTCTGCCAGGTTGCTCTTTTAGCGATCGACTGGAAACCTACCCAACACACTGATTATGGCCTGTGGAACCTGTGAGCCTGGGTCCTCACCCCACATTGCCACCTGTTGGCCGTAAACCCAGACCAGTGACAAAGCTTGAGAGTCCAAAGAATTACTACCTTGGTTTTAGACCCATAAATCACCTATAATTGGCATTGGAAATAGTCCTGGCAATTCTATGTTGGTAGATGTTTCTCCCAAGATGGCAGCACACTTAGTCCTAGATATGTACAGTTGCTTTAGGCGCACATAGAAGCTTTCTATTTAGAAGCTTTAATGTATCCACTAGCCAGTATTTGGAATAGCAGGGTCCCCGAGCTCAACAAGTGTCATCAGAGACCAACACCCTTGTAGGGCATGTTGCCAGGGAGTGCAATATGATGGCTAGTCAGCAGAACTCAGCATCCCTTATTCACCAGCTGGGTTTCCCATCTTACTTATAGTCATTTACAGTATAGAGTTTACTTCTGTAGAAGGAAATCCTGCCATTTGTGACAATATGGATGAGCCTGGAGGATAGTATGCTAAGTAAAATAAGCCAGGCACAGAAAAATAAATACCGTATGATCTCACTTATATGTGTTATCTAAAAAAAAGTCAAACTCATAAAAACAAAGAGTAGAATGGTGTCTGCTAGGGTCCTGCGGGTGGGTGGGAGAAGTGGGTCTAAGAGTACAAACTTTCACTTACACAGGATGAGTCTGTTCTGGAGGTCTAATGTACAGCATGACGATATAGTTAATCTGTATTTTATGCTTGAAAGTTACTAAGAGAATAGATCTTAAGTGTTCTCACTACATACATACACACACACACCCCCCACACACAGTGGTAACTATATAAGGTGATGGACATGTTAATTACTGTGTTTTCCCGAAAATAAGACCTAGCCGGACAATCAGCTCTAATGTGTCCTTTGGAGCAAAAATTAATGTAAGACCCGTTCTTACATTATATTATATTACATAAGACCGGTCTTATGTAATATATATTTATGTAATATATATTTATAGTAAAATAAGACCGGGTCTATTAATGCTTGTTCCAAAAGACACATTAGAGCTGATTGTCCGGCTAGGTCTTATTTTTGGGGAAACACAGTAGCTTGATTGTGGAGATCACTTCACAGTGTATACATATATCACAACATTACATCGTATTCCTCAAATATATACACTTTTTGTCAACTATACCTTAAGAAAGCTGGAAAAAAACTAAGGTTTAGTTTTGTGATAATTGCTTGTTATTTCAAGAAAGCTTTATTTTGGGTAATTGAGTTTGTTGGCCAAGCTGTTCTGCCAAGCAGGAAAGAAGCAGTGCGTTCACCTTTAGGCCACACAGAGCAGGAGCAGGCCTGGGACAGGATGGGATAGGGATAAGCTTCCCCTGCCTTCCTTGGGGACTTCCTGCAGGGGCTCCCAGCCTCAGTGGCACTGCAATCTGGGTAACTCCTCCCTTCAGGGGTGGGTGGGGGTGGGGCAGACTGGGAAAAAGTC
The DNA here is from genome assembly GCF_964194185.1 of Rhinolophus hipposideros. Taxonomy (NCBI): domain Eukaryota; kingdom Metazoa; phylum Chordata; class Mammalia; order Chiroptera; family Rhinolophidae; genus Rhinolophus; species Rhinolophus hipposideros. Next base: position 40,651,807 of record NC_138062.1, on the reverse strand, counting down.
TCAGCTGCTGCTTAAAGCAGCCCAGACAATTAATGGGCAGCTCCAGCTGGTATTCTGAAAGAGAGACTGAAATCCTACACCTTGTTTTCTTATGACAGAATTGATTTTGGCATATACTCTGGGGTTACTCTAGTTTTTAAGGAAGTGTCCATTTTGGGTGTCAAGGACCACTTGGGGACAGCAGACAGTTGCGTAACGCAGGTCTGGGCCAGGGACAGCTCCAGGGCCTGCTGCCATGGCAAGGCTAGGTTCTGAAAAGCCCATCTAGGGACACCATGTTCTACCCTAAAAGAGCTTCTCGATGCAGGTATTCCTTGGACAAACTCAAGGAGTTCCTGGCCCACCCTTTCAGGAAGGCGATAGGAGAGATGTTTATCCTGGTCCTGGGCCTTTAGACGATCCAAAAATTATGCTGGTAATCAACAAAAAACAAACCCTTAGTGCATTAGACAATTCTGTCTCTGATACTCTTACTTCACTTCTTTGTTTCATTTTAGGCTCTACTCCTTCAGTACTCTAGCTTCCAACCCTCTTTGCTTTTCCAGTCTTGACTTGTAGAACTCTCTTGGACATGGCTTATAGTCACAATCTTTTTCTTCCATTTCATTGCTTTAGATGACACCCAGCCCGATTCAGTGCTGGGTGGGCCAGGACTTAGCTTATTTGCCAGTGCTCCAGGATTGTTAGCCTGGTCCACAGTGGGTGGGTGGCACAGCAAAGTGGGTGAGCGTGTGCCAGGAAGGAGGGAATGTGTTTGCAAGTGGGGAAATGATGATGGTGACCCAAAGGAAATGCTACCACTATTCTCCAGTCTTTCCTGAGGTGGGGAGGCTGAGCAGCTTCCCTCATGGGGCTTGAAGGTAGCCAACTACGAGGAGGACCCGTGGTCAATTAAGAAATCTGATACAGGGTACTCTGCAAGGAGGCTGATCACTTAGGCTGGTTTGTTTCGGACATCATGGAATATCCAGTAGGCATGTTGGAGGGTCCCAAAGCACTGGGAAGAAGCGTACGGTAGCATGTACAAAATAGGAAAGATGAGAACTGATGATCAGAGAGTCCTGCATTTAGGATGGCCAGCGAAGGAACGCAGGACTGGCTGGTATAGGTGATATCAGGTGACCTTTCCTGAAGGCCTGAAGTGGCTGCTGGCCCCTGCTAAAAAGTTGTCTTCAGCAGTGGGCTTTGTAATCTTGGAAGCCTTAGTGTCTGAGTGTCAGGACTGGAGACATATTAAGTACAAGGCGAGACCAATCTCCTGGGCGGTTTTAGCTCAAGTGATTGGGAGAGGGTGTTGGATATCCCTTAGGACTCTTGTCTTGTAATGGGTCGATCTGCACTGTGTGCAGCCCAGTGAGGAATGCGCCCCCATTGTACTATAGAAAAGAGAAAAGGCAGCAAATTTAAGAGGGCCAAAGGCGAGAGGAATTTTCTCCCTACACATCTATGCAGTAAAAAAATGACTCCATCCAAGAAAGGCAGTATTTCAGCATTACGTCGTTTCACCCTTGGCAGAACAGAGGCTGGTGAATTTCACTGTACAGTTACTTGCCTAAGCAAATGAGTTGGAGGTCTCTGAGGGAACTGGCCTCCATCTGTCATTTCTTGTATTTTAAAAGAGAAATCAATGATGGGTGGACTGAGCCCTCACTCATCCCTGGAGACAAAGCCCAAGTATTCTTATTGCAGCATTTTTCTATCTGGTTTTTATGTCTAGAAGAGTTCAAGACCTTTTGGCTTTGGATTGATTTCCTAACGTTACCTATGCAAATTTTTCTTTTAGTAATAAAACTCCTTCTTCAAGCAATAGTTTATACAAAACCACAATGCATGGAACAGAAAAATACTCAGAATTTTATTAGCATGTATTTATTTTTTAACTTCACATTGATAACATTTTACTTCATAAGCTGTCAATAAAAGAGAAAACTGAGGCCATTTTCATAAATACAAAAACATACAAAATCAGGGTGTATTGGATGATAACTGTATCACTTTGGTTGAACAGTATTGAAACATATAACTTAGATAAATGATCACAAATGATACCTTTTTAAAAAATGCTTTTCTTACAACCTCAGGATATTCTTCAGTTAAAACTATCCACCATCAGAAAGAACAATTTATTGTTTCAAAGTTGAATCACTAAGAATAGTCAACAATTGCTGGAATACTTATCACAAAATAATAGACAACAAGCATTCAGACTTACCATAAGAGCTAAAACTGTTTCTACTGCAATGTTATCACAACTTGACCGACAGACTGCATACATAGTTACTGCACAACTGTTAGAACAATAAAGAGAGCATGCATTGAGCAGACAATAAGATAATGAAAATAATAATAAGTCTCAATGTAGTGAGGGCTTTCTATCTTCCAGACACCATGGTAGGTCATTACAAGGCATTATGTCATTTGATCCTTACAAAACAGCTCTAGTCTATTATCTTCCCATTTTTTGATGAGGAAAGTGATGTTTGGAGAAGTTAGGCAACTTGTTTGTTGTGTACACAAGCTACCAGGGTGTGATACATCAACTAGCATTTCACGGAATGGTGCTCATTTATGCTCTGCCAGTACATTTTACATCACAGGACACGCATGGGCCTGATTTAAACACTCATGAGGTGTTTAGCTCCCCTAATCTATGAACATTAAGATAAGTTCAGATATGTGCCCAGACATTGCAAGGGAACCTTTTTTCCAAAGTCTGTACAAAATGAGTAAATCTGGAAATAAAAGTGAGCCCGCTGGTGAATGTCTGGGTGTTAAAATTTGGGTACCAACCCACTTGTGTCTACCTGTTACCTATTAGACTTTAGGGCTTAAAATACCTTTTAAAGATGGAACTGCTGAAAAATCTCTGCACAACTTGGAAAACACGATCATGATGTAGGGCAGATTAGCAAGAGTCAGAGAGTTATGGACTCCTGTCTTGGGTTTGCCACTTGTTAGCAAGTTAATATTGAGAAGACCCCTTAACCCACTGGAGCTTCAGTTTCTTTCAAAAAGAGCAAAATTATACCACTTTGGGGTTGCTGTACACATTAAATGAGACATGTGCACAACACCAGGCACATAGTAGGCCCTCCTCTTCTCTTTGCCCTCTGTCATCACTAAAAATCTTCTCTACCTAGACCGGCCTGTTCACTAAATCCTAACTCTCCAGCATGCCCTCCAGTCACGCCTGCCCTTTCTTGAGGATGTCTCTCTCACTGGGAACCTCTTGAAAGCAGGGCATAAGGCAGTGCCTAGAACTGTCTCTCTGACACCTAGCAGAGAAGTGGGAGGAAGGAGAGAAAGTAACCCGAAGGTGGAGATGGTTGTGTTCATTTAACAGTCACACTTCTGCTGGCTTCCACTGGCCTTGTATTTACACATAAGGTTATTTAGCTTTTACGTCTAGAGGCTGTGTCCTCAACGACACTGTCACTTCCTGAGAGCACGGCCACATATGTATATGCCTGTACCCTCCTCCAACAGTGCCTCACCCCGCTCGGGACACAGAATTTGCCACTTTGTAAAAGGAAAACACCTGACAAGTCAAAAAACTTAGATCTTTTCAGATAGATGAACGAAAGATTCTTTCTCACGTCAACTCTTTCTTCTACCGTATGGGTACATTTTGGTCTATCTGGGGATGTTTAAAGGAAACCGGAAGTTTCCTTTAGCCTTACTATGTCCTATTTGGAATTTAATCTTCTGTTTATTGGTGATCTATGCAGGGTCCCAGAAACTCTCAGTAGTTTTTTTCTTAGAAAGGAGGATCACGAGCTGGCTCGAATGCCTTGATTTCAATTGCATTCATTCAAGGAAATAACACGGGAAAGGTCTTAGCCTGGTAAAGTGAATATCCCCAGGCCCACAGGCTGTAGGTCCCGCCCTGAGTTGGCTTTTAGTCATCTGCCTCGTTTTCCCAGGGGCCATAGCTATCCCCTTCATCCGGCTCTTCAATATTCTCATTTTCAAAAGAGGCCTCTTCCTCCTCCTCTTCTCGTATCACCTTCATTAACTCAAGGAAGCTCGGGGGCGGTCCCTGATCTTTCAGCTCCCTAAGCCTACACCACAGGATCTCACTGAGGCTCGCCCCAGCCATGACCTGCTCTAAGCGGACCTGATCTGCGATATTCCTGGGGATGGCCCGTTTCTCCACGGCCCTCCGGAGCAGGGTCTCTAACCGCAACACATAGGCTGAGACTTTCTCTCCTTCCTCCTGATAGGTCTTCAGGTATTTCACCTGTGAGGTCCTGCGGCTCTCCAGGCTTCCAAACACTTGCTTAAATGCCTCCAGACACTCTTCCACGCTTATGGAAGGATTGTCTGCCTGCACTATGTGCATGAGGTCCAGGGCAGGGCCACGCAGGCTTTCCATCAACCACCTTTTCTTTTCTGCCTCTGCTACCGGCCACTCTTTGACTATCTCTGTAGCCTGTTCCAACCAGATTTCAAAGGGCTCTTCCTCTGGGGCGGGCACAGCGCTCCCCGAGAACACTCTCAGCTTCCGGTATCTCATGGGGAGCAGGGGCTGAGGGGCATGTGCTATTGCCTGTCCCAACAAATGGGCCAGTAACTCCGGTGATACGCAGGGCACTGCGGCTGGAGATACACCCTCATGTCCAAGTGCTCGGAACATACCTGAGACTGTCTGCCCCTCTTTTTCGAGAAAGAGATTCAGTCTTTCAAGAAATTCAGTGTCCTGGTTAGGGGTTTTAAAGACCACTTTCCAGATGCCCCCCTTCCCCTGAACCTCACTGGGGATCATTGAGACATCAATGTCCTCTATGAGCTCTAACAAGACAGCATTTGCATTCTCTTGCTTCCTGAATATTTTGCCAAGCAGTCTATACCTGCCCAGAGACTTTAAAGTCTCCTGGAGAACCTCCTGAATCTCAGTCTCATCACATTCCACCGGTATGCCCATGACCATCAATGATTTCTGGTCATCCACACTCATTATGCGGCACCAGTCCTCCAACAGCGCCAGTGCCATCTTCACGAGTATTTATTTCCTCTAACTCTATGGATACCAATTAGTTTGTGGTGTAGGTAAGCACTGCCTTAGGATTTAAAGTATCCTTTAAATGGGCTCTTGAATCTTGAACCCACCAGTGAATGGGTCCAGGTCAGGTCACTCCAACATCAGTCTCAAAGTCTTCTGGACGGACCAGTAAAACCCTTACTTGTCCAGTGGCAAGCACTCAGCACTTCCAACTGTCTCTAGAACAGACCCAAGGTGCGTGGTTAGTGTCTCAGTTATGACAGCGCCACTGTCTGTGGCTCTGCAGTCGCGTGGGTGCTGTTTCTCTCCTGGATGCCAGCAGCCACGTGGCGGTGTTGACCCTCTCTGACCAGCGGAGAAAGGCGAGAACTGCTTTCACACTCTCCGGGTTTCTGCCGCCTCACCTCTCTCTCGTCAGTGGGGAAACAACTCTGCCCTGGCACCCAGAACTCCTGGAGAGAAGTCTCGCAGCAGAGTGGCTTGGACTCCTAGTGAAACAATGGTCAGTTACACACAGCCCTCTCCTTCCCAGGAAGCATCCACATTCTAGTTACGGATGGAAGTGAAGATAGACGAAGGTTCTGCCTCACATGGTATTTGTGCTGTCCCACTCTGTCAGATCTCTTCTTTGCTCCTAGTGATTTTTTTTCCCTCTTGGGGACCCTCCTGCCATCTGGCTTCCCCACAATATACTCATCAGACACACCAATTAATGTCTGAGCCCACTTATGGCCAGGATTCAAGATCCTTCCCACGGGAAGAATGATATGAGGAGATGTGGCTAGATACCTGTTTATGTGTTCCAATGTTCCATGAGAGACGATGATCTTAGTTATTCAGCTTCTGCTACAGGAAGATGTCACCCAACTCCATACAATGGCGTTTCTGCATCCTTCTTAGCTCTGGCCAAGCCAAGCTGCCCTGTTGCACATAAATAATAATGGTGTATTTTCATATTTTGATAATATCCAATGATGAAGACTGTCAGTGAAGACATTTTTTAATGAAGACATTAAAAAATATGACTATCCGTCACAATTCAAGCTACGAAACAATATAGTTGCTTCAGTTCTTTGATGAAAAAACTCCAATTAGAAATCACTCGAACATGTAAAACCAATTAGTATCAATATAACAATATAACTTATATAATATACTTTAATATGATATAATAATATAGGTATAAGAATTTAATATACATTGAATAATTTTTGAAAATCTCAGGGCCAAATAAGTTAAACTTGGATTATGAATCATGCTCTTTTGTTATGTCTGGTCAGGCTTGGCAAATGCACAAGTAGGTGTTTCTTTTGCTATGAATGTTAAGTTACTGACAAGACATTATTGTTGTCGCATTTGAACTTGAATGGATCATTTGAGGAAAAAGGAAAAGAGAGAGCATATCTATAGAGAGCCAGTGGAGATTGGGTAATGTAATGTAAAAAGGGAAGAGTGCCTAACGTCTCCCAGTTCTGTTGTAGAGTGCGTGTTAAGGCCATGATCATTCTTCCTTAGGCCTGAAAATCTCCATGAAGCCGAGTGAGGTCCATATGCCACAGGTGCCAACCTGTGGCCATAGTGGCAGCTGTTCCTGCTACAGGCACATTTCCTCAGTCCTTCTGGAAGGTGCTGACGGCATGGAGTGTGCCCGAGGTCCAGAAGGGCAAAATGGTGGATAATGCCCTGGCCCAGCAGCCCCAGGGATCTGAGCCCAGTGACTTCTCCATGCCTCCCTTTTCCTTTCAATGCGGGGGTGACCTTCCTCCCACACTGTAGTATTTAGAGGAAACATGAGATGTAAAAAGGCATCAAATGTGCAGGAAGAAACATTTCCAAGGTCTATGGAATAACCGCCATGGCTTCTTCCTCCAAATGCAGTCCCTACCTGCAAGGTAACTGTCAAATAAAAAGATGGCAATTGAACCACCGATTTTGATACACAGTACGTCCACGGAAGGAAATATTTAGATATGGAAAAAATGTAAAAAATCTTGTGTTTTCTAACATAAGGATAAGTTGGAAAAGGGACCATACTTTCAGGTGGAAGACCCCCACTGGAATTGTTGGACCATTTAATTAGTAACCTTAGGCAAAGCGTCTCAATCTCTCTAAATCTGTTTCCTACCCTGGAAAGTAGTGATGGAAAAGCACTCATCTCACAGGCTGCTGTGAGTAGGAAATGATGTAATTCGTATGGAAGCACTTTATTCAAATTAGAAGCACATCTGGTGCTGAGTCTGAATGTCCACCTGTGGGTCTCTCAGCCCCCTACCGTCTATAGCTCTCCTTCTTCCTTCTCCCCTTCTCATCAGGAGAAACCTTCCCACCTATCATGGTAGGCTCTTCCTCAAACTGTGACTGGTGGTCCTCCAAATTTAACTCCATTCCCGACCAAACTATCCCTCACATTTGGGTTGAGGGAGAGTATCCACATCTAATCCTAATAACGGCAAGAGCTGACAATGGGACAGAATCCTTGGTCACACTTTCCGGCGCGGCAAGCAGCCTCTTTTAGCCCAAACCCACCGTCGTTACTGAGCATGCCCAGACTTCCCTCTCGAACCACTAAAGGATGGGCATCATCTTTGCAGGATATTGCCACTGTAGTAAAAGGGGCGGGGCTGTAATCGACCAGAGGCAAAGATTGATACAAGAAAAGTACGTGGGGATGGGAGTGAGCAATGAAGCGCGCCCAGTGACGGTGTTGTTGGCACATATCAAAATGCTGTCTGGATATCCATCAACCAGGTAGCTGTGCCTGGTCTATCCGCACATACACAACCACATATCCACACACCGCTTCCCTGCTTGGCCTCATACAATTCAAAGCGTTCAATCACAGCCCCATCTCTTACCTCACACTGGACTCGCGCGGGCACATATGCCCCTACCCCATCCCCCCGCACGCGGCTCTGGCGCAGTGCGCAACAGGGGCGGGGGTACAGGGGAGGCAGACAGGTAAGGGCTGGAGATTCGGGGAGTGGGTTGTAATCTGTGCCTTTCCCTCCCTTTTGAGGGTGGGGGCAGAAGATACCAAATCAGAACATTCTCCTGGGCCCTTGTTGGCGCAGTGGCGCAATTACGGTACGTGGCGCCCTCAGGCACCCTCTCTATGTATTAGTTGTGCTGGGCCGGAATTTGCACTGTATTCTTGGCTACACTCTCAAGCACGCAGAGCTATGTCTCTTTATACCCCACATCCACCACCATTTGCTCCGCCTCTGCATTTCTCCCTGCCGTGCTGTGCGCCCTCCACAACTGTGGATGCACTGAGTGAGAACCTTCTCGTTTCACTCTGCCCCCAACAGCCCTCCAAAGCCCGTAGGTAGACTGAAGCTTTGGTGTCCCGCGTATCGGGACAAGGCCCCCACCTCTCCGTACGGCCTGCGCCATTCCCTCCCCATCCTCACTGCGGCCTCTTCCCTTCTCCCCCCATGTCTTGTCGCCATCCAATTTGTCTCCCTTTCCTCATCCATCAGCTCATGGCCGAGGTAAGAGGAGGGAGCCCTCCCCATAAAGGGCCCTAGCGCCCGGTTTACCTCCGCAATGCGGTGGGCGAGAGGCGCCTGGGTCGCGTGGGTAGGAGAGAAGGGCGCGGGGGCCAGGGGCTGGCTGCGGCCTCGGGTCTTCGCCCAGCGTGCCTATCCCATACTCACCCTGGAGCCTGTTAGCGGGCCCTCCGCTCCGCATCCATTAGCTGGTGGTCTGGCAGCTTCACTTCCGGAGCGCGGGACTCTGGGCGGCGCAACCCTCCCCACCTCCCAGGCGCTCGGCTCGGGTCGGGAGCTCGCAGCGCCCCGCCCCGCCCCCGCCGCGCCCCGCCCGCACCTCCCTCCGCCCGCAGCTGCCGGGAACCGGGAACCGGCAGCCTGTCACTCCCGCTGCCGCAGAGGCCGCCCTCCCAGACCCAACTTTGCGGGAGCTCGCGTGGTGGCGGGGGGCGTGGGCAGGGAGGGGAAAGAGAGGGGTCAGGGGGAGGGACCGGGAGGGAGGGTCGTCCTCTCACCAGCCCTCCTTCCTTTCTGTGCACCTTGCGGTAGGCAGAGAGCGGCAGCCGCTGCAGAGGGTTGTGCACAGAGAGGCAGACTTAGGGATCGCAGACCGACGGGCGGACGCAGAGGACCCTCCCCGAGCCCCCGCGCCATGGCCGAGAGGAAGCAATCTGGGAAGGCGGCAGAGGACGAAGAGGTCCCTGCCTTCTTTAAAAACCTGGGTTCAGGCAGCCCCAAGCCCCGGCAGAAATTCTGTGGCATGTTTTGCCCGGTAGAAGGGTCCTCGGAGAACAAGACCATCGACTTCGACTCACTGTCGGTGGGCCGGGGCTCGGGGCAGGTGGTGGCTCAGCAGCGGGACGTCGCCCACTTGGGTCCCGACCCGCAGCCACCGTACTCCCGGCAGGGCCGGCGCGCGGGTGGGGAGCCATCTGTTGAATCCGGCCGGAAGGTGGAGATCCGGCGGGCCTCGGGCAAGGAAGCCCTGCAGAACATCTACGACCAGGTTGGTATTGGGTGGTGGGGGTGTTTGAGACGGAGGACCCGGCGCAGAGGTCGCCCCTCCGTCGCCCCCCTTACAGCTCGGTGGAGAACCGAGCATCCCAGCGTGCCCGCCGTCCTGCCCCTCCCCGCATATGTACACGCACCCCACCCAACCCGCCCCTTCTCCGCGAAAGGCATGGAGAGGCGCGGGCTTGGCTGTGGCAGCCGTGCGCCCACAAAGGCTGCCCGCGCTTTCCTGGGCCTGATGGGTGGCGATGGTAAAGGTTCGGCCGATCCCCGGCTTGGGGGGGGGGGGTCGCAAGGTGGGGGATGGGGATGGGCCGCGGTTCCATTCTTCTTAAATCCTCCCGGGAGGCTTCCGATTGCAGCTGTGGCTGGGTGCCCCACCCTTTTTTGGATGCAGCTCTGGGCGTGCAGTGGAGGTTTCGCACGAAGCCGGCGGGCTCCCTGGGGGTCAGAAGGGGCGGGGGCTTCGACGGCTGCTCCCCGCCGCGCCCTGCGCGCGCTCCTACAGCATCTCCTTCCTTGCCATCCGCGCTCGCGTCCTGAGCTGGAGGCCAGGACCATGGTCAGCGCCGCCCGGACCGCCCTGGAGAATCTCATCACCCTGACTCCAGTGTGCCGCGTGAGAAGAACCAGGCAGGCGGTGGAGTCCCCGGAAGAAACCCAGACGCTCCTAAATAGCCCATGTGGAGAACAAAGTTCCGCTAAGTATTTCAGCAAGGGCTTCCCAGCGCGCTCCCCCCAACCCGCCCTATGTGGGAGGCGCTTTGGGGATAGGGGCCAAGTGGATTATGTTCAAAGAGTGAAAAGAAAAGGGGGGGAAATCCTTCACATTTTGGATCCAGTGTCTAAGATGGATTGGCACCCTCCATACTGTGTTAATGGGGAAACAAAGAGGACCAATTTGGTAAACCTTGATTTTAGAAAATGTTCGTCATCTCCGGCGAATAAGAACAGCGTGCATTTTAAGGGCAGTCGTCTTCTCACACCAGTTTTTTTTTCTTTATCAGGGTGACCTTCATACTTGTGCATTCCCCCCAGCCTCCCCAGAGCCTTAATTCCTCAACTGATAAATTACAGTGTGAAGTGTTTCAACATTTGTTTGCTGTTTCTTTCCCAGGCCCATTGGTGAAAATGAGAAATCAGTCAATGATTGATTATTTATTTTGTGTGCCTTGCCTTGTGGGGCAGGGGGAAAGTTAGCTATATATAAAAAGTTCAAGGTGATTTCTTCTTACAGAGCTTTCAGAGTAGTTGGGAGTGGCCTATGCATATTCACTGAATGATTCCACAAGCATTCATTTGGCTGGACTTCAGACAGTGTGCTTATAATGAACACATCAGAGAACAATGAAGAGTTGGTGCTTAATGGCACAAACATGTTACTCTTTCCTGATGTGGCATAGAATTTTGCAGCTTTTCACTTTTGTTGGACCAATTCTAGGAAAGATAAACCATCTGCTATCATTTTCAAAAGGGGGCAACTAATTACTTGATTCCTTCTCTCCCAGCCCTGTGCTCTGATTTATTCATATGGGGGCGGGGGTTACTGGATATCCATATTTCACTGTCAGTCAGCCAGAAGAACTTAATCCAGAAAACTTACTTTGTACCAAGTGATCAGACAACAGAAGTAAAAGTTTCTAGTAATGTAACTAAAAACGAAAGCTGAGTGTGAAATGCTTTCCTACATGAATACACTGGGTGAGGGCCAAACCATGATCATTATAGCATGAACAGCAGAACCTCTAGTGCCACTCACACATGTGAGTGTCCTCATCTTAAACAAGTTGTGCTGATAATTCTAATGTCCTAAAGGGAGCAGAAAAATGCCTAGAGATAAGGAAGAGATCATTTTTAAAAATGGCCGCTCAAGGGGTGCAGGTTGACAGTGGTCTCCTTGATAACGATGGCAGTGAATTAAAACTCAGATTTGAAAGACAAAGTTTCACTGGGTTGAATAACACATTTCTTTTTCTATGCATTTAGAAGTTCAAATATTAGATCATCAGAGTTACTTGTTTGAACACTTTCTAAATTTAATAGGAATGATAAACCTTGAGCACATGGAGAGAAAGATTTGAAGAGGAAACCAAACCCTAGGCAGTTTTAGCCTCTGGAAACCCAAAGTTGCTTCAGTTGCCTGGTTATTAGTAGCTGAGGGTGATTCTGGCTTGGTCTTTCTGCCGCCTTCCCTGAATTTTCATTTTCAATCTTGCCTTATCATGTAAGGACTGTTCCTTTGGGATTTGTTTCAGTCTTGACTAAGAGTATTTACCAGGATCAGTACTTAACACTGTTTGAATATTTCATGACTATTAAGACACAAAAGATGTGTGTGTGTGTGTGTGTGTGTGTGTGTAACAATGGTGATTTCCAAAAGTATAGTTGGGCCCACCATTTTGACTGAATCAAGTAGCCATTACAACCCCAAAAATAAGACCTAGCTGGGCAGTCAGCTCTAATGCATCTTTTGGAGCAAAAATCAATATAAGACCCGGTCTTATATTATATTATGTTAGATAAGACCCGGTCTTATAGTAAAATAAGAACTGGTCTTATGTTAATTTTTGCTTCAAAAGATGCATTAGAGCTGATGATCCAGCTAGGTCTTAGTTTCGGGGAAACGTGGTAGTTTTCAGCTAATGAGTAGGGTGACTGCCAATATCTCAGTACGTTTTTATCTGAAGCCCTGGCACATAGAGGTGGGGGGGGATACACTAGAGTGAGTGAATCTCACATCTTTCCTCCTCCCCTAAATCTGTGTTTATAGATGTTATTAATGCATGCAGACAGGCTTTGCCCACCTGCCACACTAGGAGTTCTGCTGTTCCTCTAGTAAGGCAGTGGGAAGGGAGGGAACACGCCTCCTTAGCCCGGATGCCACATGGCTTATGGGAGACTAGGGGAAGTTGAGTTACATGTATCCCAGCATGCAAATGTCAACAAGTCAGCACCAGAAAGCACTCGGTGTGGCTTGGGCTGGGATGTTAGGTTTTGGTGAAAGGAAGAGCCAATGCCATGAGTGCAAATGAGGAAAGTTTCTATCTCATTACTCTTTTCCCTTTGTCTCGTTGGGGGAAGTCCATCTTGGGCTGCAGAGAGGTTAAATTGGTGACCATCTGTTAGGGACTCTGAGCCTCTTGCAATAGAGAGCAGAAGGACACTACTGTTGGCTGTATTTTTTCCTCCTAGTGCCTAGGGGTCCCTCAGCCTCCTCCCTTCCACCTAAGAATTCCCTCCATTCTACCTCAGACACAAGTTAGCCAGAACCAGCTGTTCCACCAGGGAAACTGGATCATGAGCATCCCTTCCAATGGGGCTCCCAGGACCTTTTCCCAGCAGCAAACAGTCTGCATAGACTGGGGTGGCAGGGGACTGATTCTTCATTTCTCTGGGGGCATGTGCCAGTCAGGGAACTACATGAGAGTGCTGTTGAACTTGACAAAATCACCAAGTCTGTAAAACGCTTTCTGATATGCCTTTCCATTCTATGTCTCCATCCCTTCTCCCCATGTTGATGATCTCTCAGCCCTGGGTGCCCAGGGGCTCTGCTGCCCTCTTAATGTTTAATGCTATCCTTGCCCCTTTGTGATGGTGATGCTTCTTCTAGAGCTTTCTTCCTCTAAAAGCAAGGAGTTCTGAAATCACTGTCTTCCCTTTTGCCCTCCCTTCTCTCATTCAAAATCCCTTCCTTGTGTTAATCTTAGCTAGAGAAAACTCCCAATGATTCAAGGCATCCATCGCTTCTGTGAATGACTGATACACAAGTTGTCCCAAGAGATACGTGTTTGATAATAGATTAGCCTGTTCAACAAAATGAATGCCTAGTTAGCAGGATGTGTGGTAGAGATTTGGCTGGGAGCCTAGAACAAGGGCATTAATTTGATACTTTGGAGGCCACATTGGTTCGAAAGAGGAGACACAAATATGAACATTTATGGTTCAGGATCCCAATATACCTAAGACCCATCTGGGTTCAAAGGGAGAGAGGGGCTTGGGTAGGAGAAGGAAATGGTAATAATCCATAATTGTTGGTTGTTCTTGATTTCCCAGATGATTTTTTAACTAATCATATAATTAGTTAAATAAAAAAACATCTAATTGTGGTAAAATACACATAACATAAAATTTAACATTTTAACTATTTTTAAGTGTAGAGTTCAGTAGTGTGAAATATACTCATATTGTTTTGCAACCCATCTCTAGAACTTTTCCGTTTTGCAAAACTGAAACTCTGTGCCCATTATACAATAACTCCCCAAATCCTCTTTCCCCCAGCCCCTGGCAACCACCATTTTACTTTGTCTCTGTGAATCTGACTACTCTAGGTACCTCATATAAATGGAATCATAGTGTTTGTCTTTTTGTGACTGGTTTATTTCACTTAGCATAATGTCCTTAAGTTTCATCCACGTGGCAATACAACAGGATTTCTTCCTTTTTTAAGGTTGAATAATATTCCCATAGTTAGTACATTTTAATGAGTCATTGACATTGAACAGTTGTTGCTCAATTAATAGACCTGCAATGAATTAATTGTGGGAGGAAGTAAGAAGTGTTACATTTGGGATGAGATAGATCTTCCCCATCCACCTGGGACCCAACGCTGAGTAGAAGAAAACTCCCTCCAGCTAAACAGCTTCTACAATCTTTCTCCCTTGTAGCTTAAGGGTGGAGAGAAGAATTGCTGTCATTGAACCTCCAGTGACAACATCTGGCTATGACCTCTCCAGTGTTGCGTAGTTCATGAACTTGTGGGCCGTGGAAATCCAGATAGGGCTGGTTGGTTTCCTACCTGCGATAAAGACAAGCCAGGTATTCCGATGGGTTCTTTGATCCCAGTGTCCCTCTCTACTTCCTTGAGAAAGAAGAGAGAGTCAGAATTGATCATGGAGTCCAATGTGTACTACCACTGAATGTCAGAGCTTGAAAGAGACCTCATTCTAAAGGTGGAGAAAGTGATGACCAGGAAAGCACTTCATCCTATGGAACTCAGGTGACAGTCCCAAGATTGGGACAGAGGCCTGTCACCGCCCGGTCCCACCGCAGTCTTATAGCACTAAAACCTTGTTATTTATGTAGCATTATATAACTCAAGAATGTATGTCTATTTTAGAGTGTTCAGAATATATTATTTTAAAGCTGTCTCAGCACTTTCTGATATAGGCATCATTCCCTTTGTGTAAATAAAGACAGAGTCCTGGTGATATTTACTGACTGATCCCAAGGTCTTGCTATTTAGTAAGTACATGAACTAGGATTTGAACCAATGTTTCTTGATTCAGTCCCATATTTTTTGCAACACAGCATTCTGTGGCTCTGTTCCACTGCCAGAGATAGTGAATGTAAAAGTACAATTTAGTTTTGTGGCCAAAATATTTCATATCCCGTTAAACTTCATATGTTCTATGGGGTAGGCCCTGAGCTACATGCTTTATTTGTGCCATCTTATTAATGCTAAGACAACTCTGTTAAGTAGGAACTACTGTTATCCTTATTTTGCAATAGAAATATCTGAAGGTGAAAGTAACTAGCAAAGCAACTTGCTGATGAAAAGCCAGAGGCAGGATTGGAGCCCAGGTCTATGTGACTAAAGAGACTCTTAATCACCGTGATGTACTGAATTGCTTTCTCTATTAATTATTCTTATATCGTCTCCAAAGAATTAACTGTTGCAAAAAGGTGCTGTACCTATGTGGTTTTTTGTTTGTTTGTTTGTTTTCAATGAATTCTTTGAAGCCATTTATAAAAGGGACTGTTGATTTGCTTTATGAACGTGCCCTAAACTGCGGGTAGTCTGTCCATCAGTTTTTTTAAACATAAGAGATGTCTTCAAATATCGCTGAGACAGAGGCCAACTCTGAGAGTATGAATGACATGCTTTTCAAAGATTAGAGCAATGTGATGACAAGGTGATTTTTCCACTTAATGTAAATCATAAATGACAAGCAAATAATGACCAAGCCACCAATAGGAGCATTGGCAGTGGGCTGATGGACACTTGAATTCAGTTGATTGGTAGCATAGGTCCAGAGCTGCACACAAAGAGTGTCTTGAAGGGGAAGCACTTGGTCTTGAAGGTGGCTGGGGTTTGCTCTTGAGACATGTGTAGACAGCTTGACTGGGCTCTGATTCTGAGGCAGCTCGCTAGCTCTCTGACAGAAAGAACTCTGGGCTGGGAGATGGGAAGCCTGGTTTTTCGTCTGGCCCTGTTGTTCGCTAGCTGTGTTGCCTGCGCGATCATCTAACAGGGGGCTCTCATCAAGCTGGGCCTTGATCTGTAAGGCTCTGTCTCCAGTTTCCACTAAAGGTTCTGAAGGAAACCTGTGATGTCTCTGGTTTTGTTCTTTTTTTTTTTTTTTTTTTCAGTTAGGGTAAAATTTACATAACATAAAATTCTCACTGTAACCATTGTGGTCTACAATTCAGTGACTTTAGAGCATTTATAATGTTGTGCAACCATCACTATTGTCTATTTCCAGGACTTTTTTTTATCACTTCAAAAAGAAATCTCATATTCATTAAGCAATCATGTCTTATTAGCTCCTTACCCATACCTATGGCAGCCATGAATCTACTTTCTGTCTCCATGGATTTGCTTTTTCTGGACACTTTGCGTAAATGGAATCATAGAATATGTGGCCTTTTGTGTCTGGCTTCTTTCATTTATTGTGATGTTTTCAAGGTTCATCCATATTGTAGCATGTGTCAGTCCTTCATTCCTTTTTATCACTGAGCAATATGCCATTGTTTGTATACAGTGCATTTATTTATCTATTCACTTGGGTTGGCTCCACTTTTTGGCTATCATGGATAATACTGCTGTTAGCATTCTTTTAAAAGTTTTTGTTTAAACATATGTTTTCAGTTCTGGAAATTGCTAGATCACGTGGTACCATGTTTCCCCCAAAATAAGACTTAGCTGGACCATTAGCTCCAATGTGTCTTTCAGAGCAAAGATTAATGTAAGACCTGGTCTTATTTTACTATAATATAAGACCTGGTATAATATAATATAACACAACACAACACAACATAACACTGGGTCTTATATTAATTTTTGCTCCAAAAGATGCATTAGAGCTGATGGTCCAGCTAGGTCTTATTTTTGGGGACACATGGTATTTCTGTTTAGCCTTTTGAGGAACTGCCAAACTGTTTTCTCCCATTTTACCACCTTTTTGCATTCCTGCCAACAATGTACAAGGGTTCCAATTTCTGCACATTCTCCACCTCACTGGTTCTTTTCCCCTTTTTAAAAACTATAACTATCCTAGTGGGTGTGAAGTGGTGTCTCATTGTGGTTTGGATTTGCATTTCCCTAATGACTAATGATGTTGAGCCTCTTTCATGTTCTTGGCTGTTTGTGTATCTTCCTTGGATAAATGTCTATTCAAGTTCTTTGCCAATTTTAAAAAATTGAGTTGTCTTTTTCTTGTTGAGTTGTAGGAGTTCTTTATATATCCCAGATACCAGCACCTTATCAGATACATGATTTGCAAATATCTTCCCCTCTTCTGGGGATTCTCTTTCTTGATAGTGCCCTCTGATTCACAAAAGTTTTTAATGTTGACGAAGTTCAATTTATATTTTCTTTTGTTGCTTATGCTTGTGTTGTTATATGATCCCTGGGTGTTCTCAGAACTGCTGGATCAACTGAAATCTAGTAAAGAAGTTCTAGGGCCTCATTTCCTAGAATGATATTCATGTAACTAAATCCTATTGTTTTATGGGAACCTTGAAATTTATTAAGAAGAACATTTGCAATAGGTTAGTATTCTTGAGTGTTTTGTGTACTGCTTAAGTTTGGTCTTTCTATGTCATGATCCAACCATACAAAGAAAATTCTTGTGTGTGTGTGTGTGTGTGTGTGTACATATATATATGTGATATATATGTGGTAGTATACATATATGTGGTACTATACATATATAATGTAATGTAATACAATATAATATAATATAATATAATATAATATAATATAATATAATATAATATAATGAATATATCAGGGGTACCAAAAAACGTATACAAGTGGACACTATGGTCAATGTTGCTCAAGCAGTAGTTCCCCGTAATCAGAAGTGTCTGGACACTGATGGTAACTACTTTGAGCACCTCTTATAATTGCAGAAGTCAAACGTGACTTGTATTTATCTTTTGTTATCAGTATATATTGAGTATTACAATTTTAATACAGTTTTCCTTTCTTAAAATGTGTATACATTTTTTGGCACCCTTTGTGTGTGTGTGTTTGTGTTTGTGTGTGTATGTGTGTGTGTGTTTAAATGACCTTGAAAATTTTTTTACCAAATCGGTGATTTGGGAGTGGCAGGATGGTGTTGAGGAGGGCTATGACTTAACAAGCTGAATTTAGGAAAAATTAGTTAGAGAAAATAATTCAATTCAATTTTTATTTTCCAGTTTTCAGAGGTAATATGACAGAGTACCATGTTTATTGTAGATTATACTGCTAAGCAAATTTTTTAAGAAAGAAAGAAATCACTGATAATCTTATCTAGAAATAACCATTAATAGCATTTTTTTTCTAGTCTTTACTCTCCCATCAAAAATGAATGAGAAATACTGCTTTTTAGCATTCCTGACATCACTGGGTATTATAGTTCTTACAGTATTTCCCAAATTTACAATGATTTCCTGCTTTTTGCCCATTTTCCTCTTGATGTATTCATATTTTAAACATTGATTTGTCAAAATTATATGTTAAAATGTATCCATTTTAATGTCACTTATTAACACATTTTTTCCTAGTTTGCATCTAATTTTCTTATAGCCTTCATTTTTTGGCATCCAAATTTAAATTTTATTTAGTTAATTCATCTTTTCTGTGTTTTTTGGCTTTCAATATTAATATTTAATTATATTTTTCTTCTAAAACCTTTTTGTATTTTGTGTTTATTTGTATTTAAATCTGGAAATTAATTTTTATCTATAACTTGAAATAAGGTATAACAAATTTTCAAATAGTTAGCCAGTTGTCCTAATAGTATTTATTTAATAATTAATGTTATTTTACTTAGTTTTTATATACTCAATTTTTAAATATATGTCTGGGCATTTTTTGGCTTCCTTCTCTGTTTCACTGATCTGCCTTACTAATTTTGTAGTGGTTCAATACCATTTTAGTTACTGTAATTTAAAAAATATCTTTACTTTTGTTTATTTTTTGTCATTCCCTTGCATTTTCCATGAAAGATATTTTAAATTACAGAACCTTGATATAATTTTTACCAGATCTCTACTGAATTTATATATTGAATTATAAGAAATATTTAAGATAGTAAGCCTTTTTACTTAAGTGTATAGTATGTCTTGCCTTTTTTTCAGTTATTTGGTTCTACTCTTCTGAAATTTTTTGTTACATTTATTCCCATGTGTTTTTTGTGAATGGGAAATTTCCCCATTATATTTTGAAGTTTACATTTTGGTGACTCTTCAGTTATATATTAATTGGTAATAGATTGCCTTGCTGAACTTACTCTTGGTTCTAACAGTTTTCAATTGATTTTCTTGGAACAGTTTTATTATCTAGTATTACTTTAATGTCTTTTTTTCCCAATGCCTTTATTTATTATTTCTCTTCTTTGCATGATTACATTGCCTAGCCCTTCTAGAAACATGTTGGGTAGTAGTGGTACTATTAGGGCTGTTTGATTTCTGATTTTTTTTTTTTTTTTTTTTTTTTTTTTGAGAGCCCACTGGCCCATGTGGGAATCGAACCGGCAGCCTTCAGAGTTAGGAGCATGGAGCTCTAACCGCCTGCGCTACCGGGCCGGCCCTGATTTCTGATTTTAATGAAAAGGTCTCTCTGCTTTCATTATCGTTTGAGAGAGCTACTTCAATCTTGTTAAATAATCATTCAATTCCTACTTGTGCATGCCGTCAACGTCCTTCATCCAATGACCACCAGGACCACAATTGTAGTGGCACGAGTTGGGTTTATTACTTGTTAAATTGAGGGAGAGCACATACAATGGGGAACCATCAGGCATCTCTGTCGGGAAAGGTATTAAAGGCCTGAGCTTTGGTGGGGTGACTTTGGAGGGGGGGGGCCAAGGAAGCGAGGATTCCCTCTGGACTGGGTTCTGTCATAAAGTGGGGACAATTCTATGATTGGGGATCTCAAGAAACCTTATCTAGAGAGGGGTAGATTAGACTGAAGCCAAAGCTGTGATTGGTATTGAAGCAGCAGGCACTCATTAGTGAGGAGAGAGGGACGTTTAGTATTTGGTGATTTGGACAATGTTCATATTTTAGTAGATGTGATTATGGAGGGGTCTCATTTTTGTATTGGTCCATCATGGTCCCTGAGTGGTCTTGTCTAATGTGGATGCTCTGTGAAATTTACTTTCAACGGGAAGGCCTCGCTGTGAGTGCCAGGCCAGGTCTTGGCAACTAGTTTCTGTTTCTCGCTATGCTGTTAAAATCAGGGTTTGATGTTGTAGGATTATATGCTATAGGGTTTTATATCTATTTTTGTTTTAGAGATGTCTTCCTATCTTCCACTGAAGATGCCAAATAGTTTCCTGAACTCTCTCCCTCCAAGGATATCTCCTATCCCTTGTTCTGTAATAGTTTTTCATAAGCTTGGTGTTTTTTCCTCTGTGTTTACCCACTCAGGTCAGATCCCATCAGAATCCATGTCTTTGGCAGAGGAATGTGTGACTGTCTTTGACCCCACTCTCTGACCACATGTACAGTTGAGCCTTCTTTATTATGGTTACAGTTTGAGGATTGATTCAGGTACCAGCTCTTTGTCCATTTTCCATTTTCTGGTGCTGAGGTGGCAGACTTTGGCTTGCATACTCCAGTTAAATTTCAAAAATAAATTTGGGGAACAACTTCATGGTTGCCAAATTTTTCTGTTGCCAAAATAGGGACACTGAAAAAAAAAACTATTATGTAATATGATCTCATAAAATGAAGACTATTTTAGCACCAAAACTGTTCAAGAGAAAATAGCTCTAGAATTTAAAAACTATGCATAAATTGAACTTTATGAAAAATCGAATGTATTGTCATATGTTTCTCATTTTGACCTAGATTTGTGAACACTTTGCCCCAGGAAGCCTGGCATCAGCTGCTACACCAATATTGGTTGACGTGGCGTCTCTCTCACTTCTTATCTGCCCCTTCTTGCACAGTCTCTTTCCAGGGGTTGTTATCTCTGTTCAATAAAAAGATAGGACCCTCACAGGCCTGTATGAGCAACTGTTTCAAATCACTGGGATTGGTTTTAAGCAGCTAAGGCAAGACACGCAGACATCGACCGGTCTGTCATGAAAGAAGGACTTTTTATACTCACAGATCCCCAGAAACAGGAGATGTAGCATGTGTGCAGGGCCACATAGGGAAACATGGAGCTAGTCAGGAGGCCGTGGGACGGAGGGGTAGACGCGGGCAAGAGCTATTATTGTAGTTTCTGGGAAGGTACAGGCAAGGGAGGGTCAACAGGTTTAGGACTGGCTAGTTGGAGAATTTTAGTGGGCTCTGGGGCATAGGGCCTGTCCCTAGTTGTCTGGAACCTAACCCTGGGGTGATTAGGGTAGGGAGACAGTGACCCTGAGTTTAAAAGTTTCCACAAAGAGGTAGATGGGGGTATGGGCTTTGCATTGATTGTTTTGCATATGAGATGTGCATTCCTAGGAGAGTTTAGGAATCTAGGAATTGGCCAGCCCTGGGAGCGGCAGCCTCTCCAGGGTCTTCAAGGCCCCAGATGTCCAAGCACCAGAAATGCAGAACATGAAAAGGCACGATTAATATAACAATATTAGCTGGCAATAGTAGACCTAAGATTCTTACAAGATTCTGGCCTTACGTGTCTGTTGGTTTTAGGTTTATAGATTTATTGGGCACTTTTATATTTGTATGATCTTCATTAGCATTTTAGCTGGAGTGTACTGTCTGGGGTCTCTGGCCTAAAGCTTTTTGAAGGCTGGAAATCCATCATCTGACTTTTAAAACCTGATGCATGTTCAGAGTTATAGTCATGCTCACTAAAAGCAATGGAGTCCACACCTGTCCATTACATGGCTGGGTCTTTTTATTTATTTCTGTAAATGAACTACAGTTCTTAGAGGACACATGATTATGCCAAAGCTGGTAGTGAGATGGCTAGAGAAAAGTCCACTGCAAAAAACGATCATCTACAGCTCTGCTCACTAACTCTCCTCCAACGTCAGTGACAGAATCAGCAAAAACAGGATTTCTGGGAAGGATCAGCTTTACCTCCTGACCATGAGCTCATCCAGTAACAATAAGCCCCCCAATCGTGGCACTGTAGCTATCTTAGCTTATCAATAGGACACTAGCAAAAGTACATCTCCGTAATGTTTTTCTTGACGTCACCCTTAACTGGTCTGTGGTATTTTTTGGTCACATCCTAATTAAGTATGGACTCTGAAAATTATTGTGCAGGATTCAGGAGTTACGCCGTGCATTGAAGTAATCCAAATGTGGGACCAGGAAAAGCAATGCAGAGACGTTCTACAAACTTCTCAGGCCCAACAGGACTCGGGACTGCTTTTAGGACCCTTTACTATTTGACACTATCACCAGGTAGTTCTTTGTCTTTCCTTTTGTCTTGGCCATTTAGTTAGAGAAGAAGATGTGCTTTCTGTGGGAAAACCAGTCCAGTGTTGTGCTTCACACTCATTCTTAAGGTTTCCTTACACGTCACTGGAGAATTTAGTGTGCAAAATATTAGGCTGAGTTTGCCATGTTATAGAGAGATTTTTTATTATACCAGGTGGTGGTTTTGAGCAAATCACCTATTTCTTTTAGACCTGCTTTTTCATTTGAAAAGTGGGCATCAAAATAGTGACCTCCTGGAGTTATTGTGAGGATTGAATGGAGTAATATATGGAAAATGGTTGGCCTGAGTAGGGACCTAGCAACCTGAGCTGTTAATACTGTAAAATGAATAGGAGACAGATGTGTGTGTAGGTAATTGGAACATCTTTGAGGAGGTCCATAAGAAAGGTATGGAAGTGTTGCTATGGGGGTGCCAAGGTGGGAAGACTTTAGTTTCTTTTCATTTACGGCCACGAACTACAAATGGATGTTCAACCCTTTCCAGTACCAAGACAAATGCTCCACATCTTCTCTTTCCATCTATCTTCTTTCAGTGAATGACTCTACTTTACTCACTGGGAGGGAGTGAGTGGAGGGAACCAGTCTTCAGAAAGACACCCACTTATCTTCTCACCACCAAACTTATCATTTTCCATCACTGGTACTATTTTCCCCTCCCCACCGCTCAGCAGAAGGAAGGTCCCTACTCCGCCTATGGCCATTGGCTCATGTATGCCCCGAATACCATCACTTCCTACTTCCTGAAACTGTCCACCTCCTCACCATCTACTGCATCGTTTCTATCAGCATACACATGTCCGTTAGCACCTGTATTATAAAACAACAACAAGAAAACTCACAAAAATCCCCTCTTGACCCATATTTCTCTCCAAATTCTGTTTGTCTACTCCTTTTCTTAGCAAACTTTTCTAAAGACTTAACCTATATTTGCTGTGTTTCTTCATCTCCCATTCACTGCTTAAAAAAAAAAGAACTGACATACATCACACAGGAATATATTATTAAACGGAGAGATAGCTAAAGCCCCCTTTGACCACTCTCCTCATTCCAGTCCTCTCCCCTCCTGGATAAACTATAATCACGGTTTATTCATTCCTTTATATCCTTTCAGACTTCTACCTATTTACATGTATATCTGTCCTTGGAGAAAATGTGTAGTATTATTTGTGTGCTTATGTGTGCGTGCATGTGTGTTTGTTTTACATAAATGATATCACTATATATCAACAACTTGTTCTTTTTCTTTCTCTGTGTTGCAGAGGTCTATGTTAGTATATAAAATTATATTAGTTCATGTAAGTTTACATTCTTTTAGCTGCTGATACTAATCATAATTGCTAATAGTTATTGTGCTAAACGTGTCCTAAGCACAATTCAAATTGTTTTCCACATGGTTATTTATTTCGACCATTCAATGACCCTGGGGGGTGGGTATTATTGTCTCCATTTTCATGAGGAAACTGAGGTAGAAAGAGACCAAGTAACATGCTTAAGGTTATGTGCTCAGTAAGTGATGAAGTCGGGATATAAAATCAGGCATTTGGCTCCAGAGTATGTGTTCTCAATCACTGCATTGTTCCACAGTTTGAATATACCATGGGATATTGAGCCATTTTTCAGTTGTTCCCAGTCTTTATTGGTAATAAACAACACTTCAGGGAGCCTCTTGCACATTCTTTTTGCTTGTGCAGGAGTGTGAGTGTGCCTTTACGGTAGACACGAGATAGTGAAACTCCTGGCTCATGGGTAAGCATACTTAACGTTACTACAGATATCGTCAGAAGTGGACAGCAAGGGACTGTCCATTTTACACTCTCCTCAGTCATATAAGAGCACACCTATTTCCCCATGATTTGGTATCAAATTTAATACTCGAAATCAAATTTAAAAGTTGCCAGTCACATAGGTTAAAAATGGTACCTCATAGTTTCCCCTCGTCTTTGTCTGATGCTAGTGGATGGAGCATGTTTTCATATGACGACGGGTCATTTATAGTGCTGCTTGGTCAACTACCTGCCTATAATCTTTCCCTACTTTTCTATGGATTTGGTTGTCTCTGTCTTTTGGTTTGTTAAGAGTTATTTACTTATTTGGGATACCACAACTCACTCTTGAACCCACTCCAATCTGGTTGTTATCTCTAGTGAAACTTGTCAAGGTCACAGTGTCCTTCATGTGGTGGGCTTCGTAGATCCTTCCTTCCTTGTCATTATCTTAATCCATCACCCAGGCGTTCATGCCCATGCCCATGAGGATATCAGGGCTGGCAAAGGGAAAACAGGACCACTAGGTGGCAGTAGCACACAGCCAGGTTTATTTGGGCAACACTGACAGTGGCCTGAGAGGGGAAATCCTCACAGCGTCAGCCCTTCCAAGGACAGAGGTGTGAGCCACCATCCAGAAGGGAAAGAGGACAAGGGGACACCTGGGGGAGAGGGACATCATACAGGGCAGGGATTAGGGGCTTCTGTGTCCTGTGATGTTGCTCAGCAGCATAGTGGGGGTCTCTGTGGTAGAGACTGAAGGGCAGCAACACAGCAGCTTGGCGTCTTTCAAAGTCAAAAGGTTTGTATTCTCTGGGGCTAGCAGATGTTGCGTGCGGGTTTTGCAGGATATGCAAAGCAGGCAGGCTCTAAATGGCTAAAAATATGCTTATTGGGGCTATATTTAAAGCAGTTGGATGCGTAAAAGTTTGAATTTGGTACTGGGAGGCTTTGAACCCACAGTCCCAGTATACTGTGAAGCAGACAACCTAGGGGCTGAGATATAGGGGCATCTTTAATCCACTTATTGAACTCTCCTTTTTAAAGCACTCTTTCTGACTTGTAGAATGCCACAACCTCCTCTTTTTGCTCATTTCTCTTTGCTGACTCATGCTTTTCTATCCTACACACACACACACACACACACACACACACACACACACATATTATATATATATCGCATATATCACATAATATTCATATATGTATCTATCGCATCTTCTTTATTCAATAGTAGACAGACACATGTTTCCATATCTTGACCATTGTGAATAATGATGCAATAAACATGGGAGTGCAGATGTCTCTTCCATATAGTGATTTAATCTTTGACAAATACCCAGAAGTGGAATTGCTGGATCCATATGATAGCTCTGTTTTTAAATTTTTGAGGAACTTTCATGCTGTTTTCCGTATTGGCTGCTCCTGTTTACATTCCCATCAAGAGTGTCAGCCATTATTTCTTTAAATAGCTTTCTGTCCCCTTCTCCCTCTCTTCTCTTTCTGGGATTCCAATGATTCACATATTGTTTCTGTCGATGGTTTCCCATAGATCACATAGGCTTTCTTCACTCCTTTTCATCCTTTTTCTTCCTTCTCCTCTGACAGCATAATTTCAAAGGTCCTGTCTTCTAATTCACAGATTCTTCTGCTTTATCTATGTGGTTTTTGATGCTCTCTATTGAATTTTTAAAATTTTCATTCACTGTATTCTTCAATGCCAGAATTTCTGTTTGGGTTTTTATTATTATTATTATTATTTTTTTATGATTTGTTAAACTCCTCTAATTCTTTGTTAAACTCCTCATTTTGTTCATGTGTTGTTTTCCTGATTTCATTGAATTGTCTTTCTGTGTTTCCTTATAGCTCATTGTGCTTCCCTAAAACAGCTATTTTGGATTCTTTATTGAGTAAATCGCACATCTACAGGTCTACGGGGTTGGGTACTGGGAGATTATTATGATCCCCTGATGGTGTCTTGTTTCCTTGATTTTTCATGTTCCATGAAGTCTTGGGTTGTCGTCTTCACATTTAAAGTATCAGTCACCTCCTCCAGTCTTTACTGACTGACTTTGGGAGAGAAATGCTTTCTGTCACCCTACTTACTAGTGATTCAGAGGCTTCTCAGATCTTCTATAGATATGCCTGCTTCATGTTTCTTGCTCCCTCTTGTGGCAGAAATCTTAAGATTATATGCTTTCTCTCAATCTTGCAATGTACCAGGCGAGGTGCTGCTAGCATTCTTTTTGCTTTCCCAAGAGTGGAGCTCAAGTGCAAGTTCGTGGTCTCTCTGGCCCACAAATTTGGGCCAGCTATCTGACGGTACTCACTAGCTGTCTGCCAAAGCTTGCTGTTGTCATTCTTGCCACTGTCAGGAGCATGTACCCAGAGATGGCCACAGGGTGGGGGGGTGTGGTTGAGGTGCTCAGAGCACTGCTTTTACCTGTGATCCAGCTGGGAGAATCTGCAAGTGAGGCATCCCCAATGGCTCCTGAGTTGGCTTCTTGATAGAGTACACAATAGAGTACAATTTAATGCCCTCCGAGTGTCCTATCTGTTGCTTTCCCAGCCTCTTTCTGACCCCAGTTATACAGCTCATAACTCAGTACTCTGGATGGGGTGAGAGAGAAATGGGCCACTGTGGCAACGTCCCACACAGCTGGGGAAACTGGGGGCTCACTCACACATTCTCACTTTCCTCCACGGGAGAAATCATGGACCAAGAAGGGCTCTTGGCATTGAGGGCTCTGCCACCTTGGGGGAGGTATGATGCAGATAAAGTCCACCTGTTCCTCACCCACTCCAAGGCATCCAAACTCGTATATTTTTTTCTCTAGTGGTACACTGGCACGTCTCTGCTGGAAATCTGGGCTCCCATAAAGGCTCTCTTATCCCTGACAGTGGGATAAGGCTCTCTTATCTAAGACAGTGTTGTCCAGAGGCTCGTGCCCCGTGGCTGACAGGGGCTGGAGCTGGTTCATGAGCCACTGCAGTGTCCACAGCTGGAACTGAGGTCTCTCTGACTATTACCTGATACACAGATGAGCAAGACTCTTCCAGGATCCCTTGGATTATGGTGCTGGAACCCACAGCTCCTCCAAAGGCACTTTTGTCTGCAGATGGATGCCAAGGGTACCCTGGCATACAAGATGAATACAAGCGAAGGGTATTGTAGTTGGTCATCTTGTTGATATTCATCCATACTAAATCTTTGAAATCTGGTATACAGGCTATTTATATGTACAACACACCTCAGTTTGGACTACCCACTTTTCTAGGCATCAATAGCCATAGGTGGCCAGGGGAAACTGTATTGGATATCACAGCCTTAGAGTGACACTCTCCCCTGTCCTAGTACCCTCTCTCACATCTCTGTTTACTTCTTTCATAGCCATGGTCCTGGGGGTACTCAGAGGAGTTAGAGGATGGACTTCAGAACTAGACCAACTGAGTTCAAATACTGGTTCTACCATTTGCCTGTTGCATGATCTCTGAGAAAGTTAGTTAATGTGCCTCGGTGTTCTTACCTATTAACCTAACAGAGAAATAGTCCCTATCTTAGAATGTTGTGCAGTTGTCAAGAACTTAAAATAGTGCCTGGTATACAGGAAGTGTACATAAATATTGGCTGTTGTTATTTACTTGCTTAATATTGTTCTTCCCCCGAGAGATTATAAACTTGGTGGCAGAAGCCATGTCTCCTTTAACTGTTGAATTTCCTGTGCCTGGGATATAGACATGCTTAATGTGATTTTGTTGCATGAATTGAATGACAGGGCTCAGGGTTTCCCACACAGAGGATATGATTTTTGAGGTTGGCTTTGAAATATGAGTAGGACTTTCCATCATGAAGAGAAAGGGACTATACCAAGCAGAAAGAAGAGAATATTAATGCCATTGAGTTGAGCGAATGCATTATTTCTCAGGAATACTCTCACTGGCTAAAAGGTGCAAGCTGAGGGAGGAGGGAGCAGGAAAGAGTAAACCATCAGGAAATGAAGCTGCAAAAGGAGTTGAGGCCAGATTGTGGAGGGCTGGGAAAGCCATGCTAAGGTGTTTGAGTTTTAGTATATCTAGCGGGGGAGAGGTGCTAATGGTGGCGTTTCTGTCTTTATATTTTCCTGTAATGTCTTAAATAATGTGATTTTAGATTTCTCTTTTCTTATATGGGCTCTCTCCAAGGTTTGCTGTTAGATTATTATGCTGCCTTTGTGGGATTTAGAAGCTTTTCTTCTTTTTGCCATGGACGGGTGTACATAAATTCAGATTTACCTCTTCTTTGAAGGTCTGATGAAAAGGGAGGTTTCTCAACAGAAATGACATGATTAGATATCTGTTGTGAAAAGATTGTTCTGTCAGGAGGAGGAAGAATTTATTAGTGGTGGGAAGAGTCTGGTGGCAAAATGACCAAAAAAGATGAAGAAAAAGTAGCCAGAGGAATAGGACCAATAGCAGGCAAGAGGGGTAGCATGGCAGGTAGAGGACTGATTTTGGAGCCATCTAGAGCTGAGGACGAGTAAGATATAAAATGCTGAGCTTCGGTGTAATGAATCTACTGGCTTGGGAGCCACATAAGGAAATAGAGACAATCCCTATTCTACAGCATGGTACAGACTAACCAAGACAATTGGTAGAAGTGCAGTGCCTGGGATTAGCAGGTGCTTAATTAATGGCTGTTCTATGTTAATTAATATCATAAAAGTTAAGATAGGGAGGAGAAGGAAGGAAATTTCAGAAGGTGCAGGATGGTCAATAGTGTCAGAATAAATAAAAGCAGAATGAAATGAAGTGGAATGAAGCCTGAAGAAAGACCACTGGTTGGCCATTAGGCACTAGTCTTTGTGTGAGCAATCTTTTTTTTTTTTTTAAACATACATTTCTTTTTTCTTTTCTGTTCTTCTTTTTTTTTTTTTTTAAGATTTTTATTGGGGAAGGGGAACAGGACTTTATTGAGGAACAGTGTGTACTTCCGGGACTATTCCAAGTCAATTTGTTGTCCTTTCTGTCTTAGTTGTGGAGGGTGCAGCTCAGCTCCAGGTCCAGTTGCCATTGTTAGTTGCAGGGGGCACAGCCCACCATCCCTTGTGAAAGTCAAGTGTGAGCAGTCTTGGTGCAGGTTGGGTGGCAGCAGCTAGGTGCTGTGAGGTTGGGGAGATTGGGAGGTGAGGTGGTGGGGGTTGGTGGGGGTGGGTGGGGGGATCTCATCTTGGTGTCCCTAGGGAAGACAGGCATTTTGCTGGGAAGGCAGGCACAGGGAGGGCCCTTCTGTGTTTGTAAGTCCATTTGCTTTTGACAAGATGGGGACCGCTGGTCATATTTGTGTAGTGAGAGGAAGGCTCAGTGGGAGGGCAGGCCTGATAGAGTGGGGCTGTGGTTCCCTGACAAGAAAGGAGCGATTGGCTTTAAGTGCAGAGGTGCATGTGGTTACTCAGGGATGATCTGGGCTTTCTCTTACAGCTGGGAAGAGACTGTGTGACCCCAGGCATGGGGTTGAAGGTGAAGAGAGGGCACTTGAAGGAGCTGATGCCTTATGGGTTTTATTTTTAGATAAAAGAGGAGGGGAGGGTACCTTCCAAAGGTAAGTGGGGCCAGGGTAGACTTGAGGAGAGTAGTGAGTTTTGGTAAAGCATTTTTTAATTGAGATACAATTCACATACCATAAAATTTCACCCCTTTAAAGCATGCAATTCAGTGGTTTTAGTGTATTCACTAGTTGTGCAACCATCAACACTTTCTACTTTCAATGTATTTTCATCACTCCAAAAGAAACTCATTAAGCACTACTCTCTATTCTCCCTACTCCTAGTTCCTGGAAACCACTCATTTGTTTTCTGTCTCTGAATTTGCCTATTCTGGACATTTTATATAAATGGGATCATACAATAGGAAGCCTTTTGTGACTGGCTCCTTTCCCTTAATTTTAGGAACTGAATGTTTGTGTTCCCCCAAATTCCTATGTTGAAACCCTAACCCCCAATGGAATAGTATTAGGAAGTGGGACCTTTGGGATTTAGTTAGGTCAAAAGAGTGGAGTCCCCATGATGCGATTAGTGTCCTTATAAAAGGAAGAAGAGAGCTATCCCTCCATCTCTCCACCATATGAGTGAGGATACAATGAGTAAATGGCCACCTTTAAGCCAGGAAGAAGACTCTCACCAGAACCCAATCATACTGACACCCTGATCTTAAACCTCTAGCCTTCAGAACTGTGAGAAATAAATGTTTAAGCCACCCAGAGTGTAGCATTCTCTTAGAACAGCCCACACTTAAACACTTAGCATAGTGTTTTCAAAGTTCAGCCATGTTGTAATATGTATTAGGACTTCATTTCTTAAATGGTTGAGTTATATTTCATTGTATGACTATTACTACTTTTTCTTTAGCCATTCGTCAGTTGACAGACCTTGGGTTGTTTCCATTTTTGGCTAGTATGAATAATGCTGCTATGCATATTTATGTACAGTTTTTGGTGGACATATGTTTTCAATTCTCTTAGGTATGTATTTAAGAGTGGAATTTCTGGGTCATGATAACTCTATGTATAACTTTTTAATGAACTTGCCAAACTGTTTTCTGCAGTAGTGGCCCCATTTTACATTCCCACTAGCAGTGTGTGAGGGCTCCATTTTCTCTACACTCTCATCAACACTTGCTATTGTCTTTTTGCTTATAGCCATCCTTGTGGTCATGAAATGGTATCGCATTTTGGTTTGGATTTGCATTTCCCTGATGACTAATGATGTTGAGCGTCTTTTCATGTACTTGTTGGCTATTTGCATATCTTTGGAGAAATGTCTATTCAAGTCCTTTGCCAATTTTTAAAAATTGAGTTGTTTGTCATTTTCTTGTTGAGTTTTAGGCATTCTTTATGTATTCTGAATACCAGTTCCTTATCAGATATATGATTTGTAAATATTTTTTTCCCCATTCTGTGGGGAATTTACTTTCTTGATAGTGTCCTTTAGAGTTGGAGATATTAATGTTGGAGGACTATCAATGACAAAATACTGGTTATTAACATTATTATCCTTAGTAGATGTCATGCACCATTCAAAGCCATTTTTGTGGAGTATCTCATTTAATCCTTACAAAGATCCATGAAGCAGAAGTGTGAGCTCTGGAGTCAGCTGCCCAGCTTTATATTGGCAGTTGCTGTTGCTTACCAGCTGTGTCACATTGGCCAACTTACCTACTCTTTCTATGTAGGATTGCCAGTTTTGGCAAATAAAAATAGAGGACACCCAATTAATTTTGAATTTCAGGTAAACATCAAATAATTTTTTACTTTGTTTATTATAAGTATATCCTATGC
Source organism: Rhinolophus hipposideros (assembly GCF_964194185.1). Taxonomy (NCBI): domain Eukaryota; kingdom Metazoa; phylum Chordata; class Mammalia; order Chiroptera; family Rhinolophidae; genus Rhinolophus; species Rhinolophus hipposideros. The sequence goes on along the minus strand of NC_138062.1, from coordinate 40,620,613 downwards.
AATATTTGGGACATGCTTATACTAAAACAAATTATTCATTGTTTAGCTGAAATCCAAATTTACCTGGGCAGCTTTTTTTGGTATTTTATCTGGTAATGGTATTTCTGTGACGATGTCCTCATTTCTTAAATTAAGATAAGAATGGTGTCTAACCCTTAGCTGAGCTAGCCAGTTTGGGCTGCTGTCACAAATCACTGTAGGCTGGGTGGTTTAAACAACAAACATTACTTTCTCACAGTTCTGGAGGCAGGAGGTCTGTATCCTCCCATGGAGGATGAGGCAAATGGGGTGAGAGCTTTCTGGCCTCTTCTTCTAAGAGCCCCACCCTCATGATCTCATCATCTCCCAAAGGCCCTACCTCCTAATACCATTACACTGGGAGGTAGGTTTCAACAGATGAATCTGGGGGGATAGAAGCATTCCATTCGTAGCATTAGAGCTGTTTAGAGGGATTAAATGTGTAACGCATATATAGTTTTTAAAGCATGAACTGGCACCTCGTAAAAAACCAAAATACTACCTGTGGTATTGCATGATCTTTTTCTAGTCTGAAGCCTGAATTCATTTCACAGAAGGTAGGTACGGAGATTGTGGTAGAAAACGAATGAGAGAAACATGTACTAGGTTCCAAGACTGTTTACGCAAAGTTGAATATTGAGATTAGGATTTTTTCAGTGTAGGGGTCATGTAGATCAACATTACAAATGGGATGTAACCTAGTTATTTCCTTAGATGAGCTGGTCAGATGAGATCGTTAATATGTTGACGTCTTGAAATGAATGTGCCAGGACGCAGTGCCAACATATTCCGCTTCAACAGCAACAGGAACTTCATGTTAACACACAATGTTGTCAGCCATGTGCAGTGTCCTTACAAGTGCAGATAGCTTTCTCCCTATCTAGATGATAAGTGCTCTATGGGTCACGTTTTTCAACAGTAAATTATTAGGTGAGCAAGACGAGAGGAGTGCATTTGTGAAGGGGAGTAAATTGTGTTTGAACAGGAAGAATTAGGCAATAAGTGTAACAGAAACAAAACAGAAACAAAACAGAAACATTTGCATGTAATAGGGAATTCGTGAAGATTCTGAATGCAGCTTTGTTGACGGGAAAGACAGTGGAAGAATGGTGAGGATATGAATTACAACCTGACTGGGACCACCAAGGGGACGCTATTGGGCAATGGGTGAGAAATGTCTATTAAGCCTGGTGTCCCTTCATAGCTGAGAGGCATATAAACAAAGGTTATGATAGATAGTAAGGATATATTTGTTTGATAGAACTTTTTTATTAGTTTCAGGTGTACAAAGCAATGTAATAGTTACACATTTACACCCCTCACAAAGTGATAACCACCCCCAATCTACTACCCTTCTGACATTGTATTTAGCTGTTATAAACCATTGACTATATTCCCTATGCTGTACTTTACATTTATATATATACATATATATGTATGTGTAATTATAGTTGACATTCAATATTATTCAACTTCACCTTCAGGTGTGCACTGCAGTGGTCAGGCATCTACACAGTCTATGAATTATTCTCTCTAATAAGTCTAGTGTCCATCTGACACCCTACATAATCTTTACAACACTATTGATTATATTTCCTATACTGTATTTCATATCCCCGTATCTATATTGCGACTATTAATTTTTACTTTCTTCAGCTTGGGACTCCTCTTCTTTCACTACTGCTCGGTGCAGTGACTGACTACTCTCCCAGGACATGTCCTGAGCAAAGGGAGGGGGAAGAAAGGGGAAGAAACTAGCATATTTTATTTTATTTATCTATTTATTTTTTAACTTTGGTCTCAGCAACAATATATGTAAAAATATGGAGTTGACATGCTAGTTGTTATTTCTCATGCATAATAAATATATAACTATTCAAATAAAATGTTGGAGTGCCACCTTGGGTACCTCTACACTGGGAAATAGCAGTCCAGTGGGTTGCCCAGAGCAATCTGAGCCCCAGACTTAGCATCTTTTGTTATGAAATAACTTCATGGAATTAGGGCATGGGTCATGTCAAGGGTTCCCAAAGAGACCAAGTATCAGAATCACCTGGACACTTTAAATATATGTATATATATATATACACACATGTATATACACATATATACATATATGGATTTGTTGCCCCAACTCCTGCCACTTCACCAAAGCATTTGCTAATTTGAAAAACCTCCATTGGCTATTCCCATATTTAAAAACCTTATTCCCAATGCTAATAATAGTAATTTTGAATTTATATTTTTATACTACTACTACTATTAGTACTCTTAGTAGTGTATTATTATCTGTTGCTGCATAAAAATTACCTCAAAACTTAAAGGCTTAAAACAACTTTAGGCTTAAAAACAACATTTGTTATGTCACAGAAATTATCACAGTTTCTGTGGGTCGGGACCCTGGGCACAGCTTAGCTCTGCTTTAGGACCTCTCACAAGCTGTGTGACCAAGGTGCTGGCCAAGGTTGCAGTCATCTCTCACTTTGAGTCTGCTTCCAGGCTCACTCATATGGCTGTCAGAAGGATTCATTTCTTTCTTGGGTTACTGCAATGAGCGTCTCACTTCCTCGTTGGCTGTTGGCAAACCCTCAGGTACTAGCTAGGTGGGTCTTTCCCACATGGCAACTTGCTTCATCAAAGTGCGCAAACAGAGGAGGCAGTTGGCAGACGGAAACCATAATCTTTTGTATGTTCATCGTTTTGTTAGGGTTCTCCAGGGAAATAGAACCAATACGATGTGCATACATAGGGAGAAAGATTTATTTTATGGAATTGGCTCGTGTGATTATGGAGACTGGCAAGTCCACCTACCATCTGCAGAGTGGCCTGAAGACTGGAGACCCAGGGAAGAGCTGATGTTGCAGTTCAAGTCTGAAGGTGGTCTGCTGGCAGGATTTCCTTCTTTTTCTCAGGGGGAGGTTGGTCCCTTTCTCTTAAAGCCTTCAAGTGACTGGAGGAGGCCCACTCACATTCTGCAGGCTAACTGCTTTATGCAAAGTTTGCTGACTTCAACGTTAATCCTATCTCAAAATACCTTCACAGAAACATCCAGCATAACATTTAATCAAATACCTGGGTACTGAAGCCCAGCTGAGTTGGCACAGAAAACTAACCAGGCTCAGGAGCTGGTGAGCTTTGCAGCCGTTGCCTGCTGCATGGTCCCCAGGACCTCAAAAGACCATGAGATTTCTCCAGTTTTGAACATTGGCCACCTGAGAAGTGGATGTATAAGCTCTGTGGCAGATGAGTTGTGAAGTCAAAATGTATAAGTAGAAAAACCTTCTAAAGTCCTGATATGAAGTTTAGTTACAAGTGAGGGAGAGGGACTTACAGTCACATTGCCGATCAGTCATACCAATTACTGCTTCGTTATAGTTGTCTAAGAGTCTTTCAATTGGGGTGAATGGGTGGCGAGATCACTACAGTGGATTGTGACCAATTTTTTATAAAAAAGATATTTTGTTTTAGTCCAGTTGCATAGACATAATCTATGCTGGGTCATAGATTTATGTGTAAAATGTATTTTTCTCTAAGGATCTCGGTCAAAATGTTTGCAAAACACTGCTTTAAAGTTTGCTAGTTAGAATATATGGACCACAGTCTTTTATGGAGACAAACAATGCTGTGACGATACAAGAGCAGTTTAGATTTGACTTTGAAATGTTTTCTGTGATTTCTTCCCATGGCTGCTTTTCATTCCTACTTGTTTTCACCAAAGGTAGTATTTTTATTGTATTACAGAAGTAATATATGCTCATTGTGGAAAATTCAGACACTGCAAAAAGCTATAAAGAGACGACACTTACCTATCTCTAGGATTGTTGTGAAGAATAAGTAACCTATTTATTTATTTATTTATTTATTTAAATAACTACTTAATTAAATAGTTATTTAAACAAATTACTTCACTCAATTATTATTAGCAGTAATTATAAAATAGTATAACACTAATATAATAATTATGAATTATTGTAAAGAGCTTAAAACAATATCTGGCACATAGAAACTGCTCATAAAATATTAATACTAGTAGCATTTTTGATGTACATCCTTCTAGAATACTTTTTTAAAAACCCATACATGTGCCTTTATTGACATTTATTGTGTCTATGCTCTGTGTATATTACATTTTTAAAAATGTGATAAGATGTGAGGGCTGATGTGTTAGGAGCTTGGAAGTCATGTCTCCTATCCTCACAACACGAGAAAAGCTGAATAAACTGAAAATCAATGACCTTCTTGGATCCATTAGATAAATGAAGTCACAGGGCCAACTGCTGCACCTACAACTGGAGTGACAAGCTAATACAGAGAATCAGAGTTTTCTGGAGCAGAAGCCCACCACAGGAGCGAGTACTGGGTACTTCTTACCTAGGGCATCATCACTACCTCAACAAAAGACTGCACAGCATACTAAAAGACAAAACACAGTCTGAAGACACAGAACAGAACCAGACTCATGAACAGTCTCAGCTATGACAGAGATTCTGAAAAATGATCAAACAGGGAATTTTAAATAACTATGATTAATCTACTAAGGGCTCTCATGGAAAAAATGGAAAACATGAAAACAGAGAGATAACATGAGCAGAGAGAGGGAAATTATAAGAAAGAGTCAAAATTCTAGAAAACAAAAACACTGTAACAGAAATGAAGAATACCTTTGATGGGCTTACGAATAGAGTAGGTACCGCCAAAGAAAGAGTCAGTAAGTTTGAAGAAATGTCAACTGCAACTTTTAAAATGGAAATGTAGAGAGAAGAAAGAGAATGAAAACGTAGAAAGAATGAAATGCAGTTCCGCACCGCTCTTCTCCATTCTGATTTGGAGATCAGACGAATGTGCAATCTGGCCTTTCCAGCAGATAAAGATTCAGGAAAGGGTCTGCGTGAGGCTCACCTCATATCTCTCCACTTTGGCTTTGACCCTAAAGAGGGCTGAAAGGGAAGGGCTTACTCACACTGCTGGCTTCCCAGGGGTCACCTGCAATTCTGGTGACAACCTTCATCATGCACCAGACCATGACTACTTCTGGCATTCTATAGGCCAAATGGCCAAAGAACTTGATAAGTCAAACAAACAGAACAACAAAAAAAAAAAAGAGGAAAAATAGGGGGAGGGAGCAAGAAAAGAAGCATTTATCTCAATACTGGATTGAATGAACATTTTACCAGGTGAACTCGACCATCGTAACTTCCTCCATACCAACCAATACAGATACTTGTCATACTGGATGATGCCAGTGCTGTGAAATGTCCTTTGGTTAAGCTCTCTGAGTTCATTCCCATTAAGGAAAAGTTTCTGGAGTCACATCTGCAGATTCTAAAGTTTATGTAACATTCAAAGTGTCTCCCAGAGAGGGCCTAACATGTCTATGAGTTTAGGGTGGTGCTGGTAGCAAGCAGAGGCACCCGGTCCTTAGTGACAGTTCCACATCTTCTCTAGTTGGGGAGAAGGATTGTCATGAGTGCCCATCAGTCCTCCTGGGAACTTTAAATGGATGAGGCTAAGACAGCATGGCTGTGAATTTTTTGCCCTGTAAGTTTATTTTAGACTCAAGACCCAGTGTAACTGTATTTTATAAGTAGGACTTTTGTTCAAAGATCTTATTCATCTGTCCAGCCTTTACCTATCCATCCATCCATCCATCCATCCATCCATCCGTCCATCGGTCCATCCATCCATTCATCCATCATCCACCCTTATATCCATCCATCATTCATCCATCATCCATCTATTTATCCATCTACCCATCCATCCATCCATCAGTCTACTCATTCATCCATCCATCATCTATCTATTCATCATCCACCCATACATCCATTCACCCATCCATCCATCTATCCGCCCAGCTACTCATCCATCCATTCTTAACAAAATTTGTTGCAAGACCCTATGCTCTATGCTGAAAAAAGTATAGCCTCTGATTCTAAGAAGCTTATTGTCTAGGAGAAAGAGACAATGTATAAAAAAATAGTGCAGGAAACTGCTTCAGGCATTTGTCTAGGAGTCTGTACAGGGCTCTGTGGTGTACAACAGAAGGAGTGACCAGCTCTACTTGAAGGCTCAGGAATGGCTGCACCAAGGAAGTGATGGAGTGAGGGGTCAGAGTGGGGATGGAGGTGCTGGGAGAGGTAGAGATGTGAGTGCAGACACAAGCTACAGGCAACTCGACACACTCAGGGAACGCAGAGTCTTATGTGGCTGGAGCATGGAGTGTGAAATAGAGGTGCTGATAACACTAAAGGAAGCAAAAGAAATAGGCCGAAGCTGAAGTGTTTAAAAAGCCTGGATATCTGCTAATGATTTTGGACTTTATGACATAGGTTTTGTGGAGTCTTTAATGCATTGTAAGCAGAAGAGTAACATGGTCAGAATCGCACTTCTGAAAAAGTACCCTGACTTCAGGACAGAATAAGACCCAGAAGCAGGGTCCCAGTTAATTAATTGGGAAAGATGGTGACACCTCAGATGAAGGCAGTGGCCTTGGGTGGAGAGGAGAGAGGAGGGAGGGAGGGTACTACCTCCCCCTTAGTCCCTCAGGCCCCCAGGGATTACCTTCTTCCTCTCTCAGCCCGATCCCTTAAAATGGCCATTTCACTAATTTAACTTTATTTCTCAATTCCGAAGGAACAGAAGGGAACTCTTGAGTCTCGTGGATGAGTGTCGATACTCCGCTTCTTCCCCCGGTTTGATTACATGTCCACACGAAGTCACCATTGCTCATTGATGTAGAATCTAGTTTAAAGGCCCACATACATGATGGACAATCTCTTCCCAACACAACTCCAGTTGGCTGTTTATCCTTTTAATGATTTCCTTATCCACGTGTCCTCATGAGGTCCCATTCTGTTCTCGAGGGAGACTGGATTGCTCAGAAGTTGGGTGGCAGTCAGTCTTTGGGTGGGTGACAGGGCCCCCCGGCTGAGGGCAGAGGAGCACAGCTTCTCTGGAGCCTATGAAGCACTTGGTGTCCATGTGGCAGCACCCCACGGCTTTGCTGCTCACAGGCATATAGGGGCTGCGTGAGGAGCTTGCAAGCTTACCTCCCAATAACACTTTAGTCTCCTTGGGCTGCACATGGGGGATAATAAACTCCAGTCAATTTGGAAAGAAATAGAGGGTGGACAGGGGAGAGGGGAGTGAGGAAGGGGAAGGGGGAAGGAAGACCAATCTGATTAAGGGGAAATTCAGTGTTTCTTTTAATCTTTACAATATCCAAGTGGGACCACTTTCAAGAATTCACAGACAAAGCTAATAAATTGCCCGCAATGAGGTCTCTAGGGAACCTGTCTGAACGAATGGGCAAGCGGCATGGAGTGTTTCTAACTATGTAAGCAGTTCCCAGTATTTGAACGTGGCTGGTTCTTTTAAGAGACAAACCCCTGAAATATAGTTTACACTATAGAGAGTAAACTCTCTATAGTTTCAAACTCCTGAAATATATGATACACTCTTTATATCATTCGCTCTTTTTCTTGGCCCTTTTTGGAACTGACACAGCTCCTGTGAATGGAGGAGGTCCTAGATTGACGAGGCTCTGCTGTATTGACTGGGTGTAGTGAAGCCTGTGCCAGGAGGACGGGCTTGGAAAGAGGACCCCAACTGCTGTTACCAAACTGGAGCTTCAGGTGGGGCTGAGCTTTTTGGTGGGCAGGCCTGATGCTTTTGGAGGACAGATTCCAGTGGGAAAGGATTCTGCGTGCTCTGCCATGGATAATTGGACCCCAGGCCATATGACCCAATCCAGTGAGGTGAATTCTTGCCATCTGGCATTTTAAAAACCTGAGGTTTACATGAGGGAGACAGAGGTGAAAGGTGGGGCCTCGATCACCTTGGCTGGTGGCTGGTGCAGTGGGGCAGGGCCAGGAGGGAACGTGCACAGGGTCGTTAGAGAGGCTCTGCCTCGCTTTGCTTCTTCAACTCCTGTTTGTTGAACGTTAGTCCTATCATGAAGTCCTTGCTACTAGAGAACAAGGTGGCTTAGGGAGTTTGCAATTGAGAGGTAGAGACTAAAAATACACAAGTAAGCAAATACACAAAAATAGTTTCAGCTGGTGACGATTGCGGTTGAAGAGACAGTGCTCAGATAGTGGCGAATCTGTGGGTGGACTTCAGACAGGGTGGTCAGGGAGGGTTTCCCTGAAGAGGGCATTAGAGGGCGAGAAAGAGCCAGCACCACAACGAATGGGAGAAGAGGGGGCACTGAGAGGAAACAGAGGGAGACGCGGGTGCTGCAGGTATATGGGTGGGGGAGCATAAAGGGAGGTTGGGAAGGAAGGCCGTCTTGATAAACAGTTTACATTTCATTTCTGCAAGCAGCCTGCTTTGTTGTCTGAAATTCTGCCAATTAGAGTGTTCCTCTTTTAGCACATGAAGGGTTCATTGCTTATTCAAACTTTGTTGTTAATTTATCATGTTCCCAATGAAAGGAGAGCTGGGCCACTAAGAGAAACTGAGTCTTGTTGGGTGATGAGGAAAAACAGAGATGGAGAATTAATTTGCGGACAAGGTGAAGCATCTAAGGAACACATACAGGTCCCAGTGGACTGATGGAAATTCTGGGAGCCTGAGTGGCAGCCAGAAACTGTGAAAGTGGTAAAGAAAAAAACAGCAGACCACCTAGCCCACGTCTTTCACAAGCTGGGTCCTGATTTCTGCTAAACAAGTACTTTATCATTTAATGAACTAGCCCTTTGGGCTTGAGGCCATCACACAGATCTGGATTAGAGTCCAGCTCTTGCTCTGGCATGAACATGGGCCTGGAACAAGAGGTTCCTTTGAGCTTTACTCTCCTGCCTATAAAATAAGAATAAGACTTTACATAGTAAGATTTTTGGGAGGATTAAATAAGATATATTTACAGTACTCAATGCTATGCCTAGACTATGGTAGGTGCTCAGTAAATGTTAATTCCCTCTTTACTGACTACATAACAGTGTTTTCCTAGAAGGTAGACAAGTTAGAAAGATCGTGATGATAATATTTACCAGTCTTTCATAAAACGTTCCCACTGGGTAAAGAGCAGGGCCATCGATGTACTTTGAGGAATGGGAAAAGTCTTAGGCAGGACGCGAGACCTGTGTTTTAGTCCATGTTCTCTGTTCCTTTTGTGTAAAATGTGGTTGGGAGTGGTCTAGTGGCTGGAGGTAGACTAGTTAAAAAAACATTCCTGGGCCTTATCTCCGGAGATTCTAATCAGGTGACCTGAACTGATTAGATTCAGATTATTCCAACAAAGAGGTGAAATCACTCTGGGTGATTCAGACCCAGGAACACTGGAACAAGGCCCTTTTCTAGTCCACCAGCCAGAGAAGGATGGAAGGGACCCAGTGCACTTTCCTCATGAGCCACCAGAGGGCGGGCCTGAGGCATGATGTCCAGAGCAAGATGCTGTCTGTCTCCTGCTCTGCAGAAAAACCCCAGGGAAAATGTGTGGTTACACAGGATGGATGATGGGCAAGGTAGGTAACAGAGGGAGTATTTTGGAGGACTGTGTGTTAACTGGAGATAAGAGGAGAAAACCAAGTGTACTAGATTCTGCGAAGTGCACACTTTCCTCTGTGGATGTGGACAGATGAGCCTCATACCTTTATGCAGTAAGGACTTCTTCTGGATGCTTTCACAGCCCCCACTGAGTTGACCAATAGTCTTTCTAGTTTCAGCAAAAGAGCATCTGGCTCGGACAGCCAGTCACTCCTGACCCTCATCGGTCACCACTGCGTCCCCCCTGGTAAAGAATGCACCTCCTGGGCAAGCTTGGATCGTTGGTCCTTGGCTGTCCCTCTGCAGACTCTGCCCCTTCCAGGGTTACGTGCCCAATGAAAATGACGGTTACGGCCTGTTTCCATCTACAGAGAAGAAGATATCTCTTCCAGCTCAAGTGTCCTAGTCAATGCCCTCAGTTTTGGGCAAGGAATTCCTGCACCTTCTCTTTACCACCGCATTAAGTTGGACTCCTCTGCAGGCTGCATCTGAGGCCACGGCCTTTGGTGTCAGTACTGCAGTAATGCAGGGAGGCAGGGGTTTCTTTTCTTTGTCATACCTAGGGTCCGTTCTTTCTGTCAGCGATTTCTGTTTTGGAGTTTCCCTACTCTGTGACATCCTGAACAGTAAACTTCTGCAGAGGCCCAGGCGAGGCCACAGAAGCAGAAATGATTACTCCTGCTTCCCAAAGGGGGAAGATGAAACCAAGCACAGGGACGGGCCTGGTCCGGGACGACGCCTAACTGTGCAGGGTGCTGAGGAACTGAAAGCCGCCCATCTGTCACCCCGCATGTCTGAGTGACAGCATTCCATCTCCTCACCCCCAGTTCCCGGCAAATTGTATGATGCAGACATCTTAAAAGTCCTCGTTGGATGTCGTCACTCGGACATCCACCCAGGCATCCCATTCTCCCCGAGTCCTCACTCTGCCAGGCCCTGTATGAGGGTACGACATGAGTAAGACTTTTGTATGATTTCCAGTGTCTGTGAGCTCCAACTTTAAATGGAGGGAAAGTAATGCTCACCGAGTTATGGTGTTGGTAAGGCCAGTATAGCCTGGGTGGTGTAATATGATAAATGCTATAATACAAGCAAGTACAAAGAAGAAGGAGAGGGGACAATTGAAGAAATTGGTGCTGAGAGGTACTGGAGATGCCTCGTATGACTCTGGAGTTCACTGTAGGATTGGATGCTCTCTCCGGGTGTTTTCTCAGGCTTGGTGGTATGTGGCCGTTTTGTTTAGTGGAGGCGTAGCTTAAAAGTCAGGCAGCTATACCCATGCAAAGAAGAATGAGCTGCGTGATGAGAACGTTCTCTTGGAGTTTCAGGGACTTGCAGGAGAGGAGCTAGATTGCCAAGAAGGAAGACCCAGCCAGGAGACGGTGCTGAGAGACATGTGCGTTGGGGATTTTGTTGCCATCAAAACTGACCATGGTGGTGACAAGCAAGAACCTGTTCTCTCTTGTAAGAGCAATGACGTTTATTTATACACCAAACGTAGAGGGCCTTCACCATGGATCAGACAGTGCTCTGGTTCCTGGAAAAAGAGGAATGCAAACAATATGGCAGATGAATGTTACAGTAGAGGTGAATACAGAAGGTTGTGCTTCAGGTTTCAGGGGACAGACTTTATCGGGGAGGTGAGATTTAAGCTCACTTTTAGAGGAAGTGTTGAGGAAAAAGGGATGGAAGTTTGGGGGAGTGCAGAATAGGGCACAGATTTGAGAAGGGGCAGTGTGTGTGTTGGTGCAAGTTTGCACGCATCCCAAGCATGGGGATGGGGGTGAGGGTGTCAGGGACGGGAGGTGAAGCTGCAGAGGAGGCCGTGGTCAGAGTGTGATACTCACCTGGGTAGGACTCATTCCTCGTGCTCATGCATCTATTTAGGCAGGTTCTCCCTTCCCCCAGACAACCCAGAATGCTCAGGAAAGAGCCATTTCATGAAATGGCTGTCATGTAGTCACCACATCTTGCTCTTTGTAGGTGCTGGGGGAATATGGGAAGGCAGGGGCTTTGGGAAAGGGTCATAATGTGGAATAGGCTATCTTACAATGCTTTTTTTCACGTTTGACATGCATTTAATTTTTTAAAACTTCAGGAAAATCATACCTGAGAATTGATTCAAATATTTGGTAGAGGGATAATGATTTGAAACTTTATGAGAAATTTTCGTGGAGTTTGTCAAGACAATGTAAAAAAAAATAGTGTATATGAACAAGTCTGTCAGTGCAGAATGGGTGGAAAATCTCCCCTTCCCCCTTTAGTTTTCTGCATTGCATTGAGCGGCAAGTACGGTAAGAAATGCAGATTGCAAACAGTTCTTTTCCTCGGTCCACTAAAATTATTTGTTATCTTCTATATGCCAAATACTCTTAGGCTCTATCTAATCAGAACAGATCAATCAATTTAAACCTTACATCTTTGGATATTTATGAGTAGAAATGTCAATTATCATGTACTAGGAACCTCGTTATCAGTGGCTGTAGAAATAAGACTGACACAAATAAGACTGGACACAAAAGTTCTTGGGAGCTTTTATTGTAATGTAAAATATTCAATGGCAAATTGGCAAATATGGTATAATTACATCTGTTACTGATCAAACAATTCAGGGGCAGGAAAATATAAACAAACAATATAATTAGAGATTATTTTAAGTTAATTTGAATCTCATTTACTTGCTTGCCAAGTGGTATTTTTCTTATGCTGTAGTAGGACACTTGCCCCCCCGCCCGCCACACATACCGTTGGAACCTGCAGTTGGCTTTCCCAGGTAGCAGGGCCCAGTTTATGTTTTCTCCGACTTATAAACTTGAACTCCTACAGGCTGATGCCCATACTTGCTGACATTAACTCACTTTGCTCTTAGCACATCCCAGGTAGGGGAAAGTGCTTCTGTTTTATTTGCAAGATGCATAGCTAATTGGAACTTGAATGAATTAACCAGACAGGAAGCTTGCTGCATACCTCAGCCCCTTTCTGGGACTTGAGAATTTACAGGAATTGGAGTGAAAGGGTGCATTTCACACCTTCGGGACAGATAACCATCCCAAGTGGCCAGATGTAGAAAGACATTACATGGACCCACAGTAGCCCCAGGATTATTTCGTGTTTATCTGGCTAATCTTTGCTGAGCAGGTGTGAGCCAATTAAACAGATCCCCCCGCCCCCCATGGCTGCTTGAGGGCCTAGATTATGTAGAGATTGATGCTATGTTGTTTGATCTCAAAGCCACCTAGATGTTTGGTTTGTCTGTGCTCTTTGGTCGTAGCCTGTGCACCTGCGTGGGCAACCTTTCAGAGTTGACCCCTAGTAGATTGCTCAGGATCAACTGGACCAGCCTTTTCCCCCCTCTGCGGGGATTCTTACAAAGCCAAGGGGCCCAGCCCAAGGCCTGTCAATTGCTAGCCCCAAGAAGAGAGGCCTTGAATGCTGTTTTAGGTATGACTAGTATTTCTGACTGGGGAGTCAAGACTCCCTTGAGTTTTTAACTCTGATTCCGGAGATTTTCTCCGTGACTGGGTTCCCCCTTCTTTGGGGGCAGAAGTTTTCCTTTCTTTCGTTCCTCCTGCTTCTCCAGATCATCACCTCGCTTTTTGCCTCATGATGAGCCTCATAATTCTTTGGGCTCTTTGGGCGCTGTGATCCCAATAGCTTTTCCTCAACAGATATGCAGGCACCAACGAAATGCGACCACCCCCCAGCCCCACAAATGGGTGTAGGTGGGCGTGACTGTTAAAGAGGGCAGTGCCTTAGGTTGGACCATTTTTTGGCCTCAACTTGCGGTTGCCATTGTCCATTGTCCCCTGCCCCCAAGTTCCTTGTGGCCCGAAGGCACAAACGGACGGTTCAGGCGAGGGTTTCCCATCCGCAGCAGCGTCCTGCGGCCTTCCCTGGCTGCCTCACTTCTCCACTGGGAGAAGGAAGGGCGTCAGACTTTCGTTTCCAGCTTCCAGCCCAGCGCCTGCCCTCGGACATTTCCAGTCTCGCCTCGGGCCCGTGTCCCTCCCCGCCCGCGGGGAGCCCGCCGGACGCCCCAACGCCGCCCCTCTCTGGAGCTGGGCGGTGCCGCAGCGAGCCCTCCCCTTTCCTCCCCGCTCCCTTCCCTCCGCTCTCTGCCATTTGAATTCCCCCGTCGACTCCAGGGCGGAGGCCGAGTGAGCCTTCGCGAAAGGCGAGGGCGGCGGGAGGAGGGCTCCGGCGCCCCTCCCGGGCGGTGCGGCGCCGGCCGGCGGTGCAGTCGCGCGCTCGCCGCCAGCGAAGCCATTGGCTCCGCGCAGTCACCCCACGCGGGGCTGCAGCGGCGGCCTCCGCGGATTGGCGCGCGGGCGGGCATCCACCGGGGCGCGCGCGAGCGGGTGCGTGCCGCCCGAGCTGCACCGAGGCCCACCTACTCCGTGCTGGGCGCCCCCTGTCCCCAATGGTCACCCCACCATTGTCCCTGCGTTGCAGATGCTGCCCTTGGGGCTGCAGCCCGCCACAGTCCCGGATGCCTTGGCCTAGAGAAAGGGCGCGAAAGGCGCGTCCCCCGCGCGGGCGCCCGCCCCACCGCCGCCCTCCGCGGCACACTGCAGCATTTCGCGCTCTCGCTCCGCTCCCCTTCCCTCCCGGCCTGCCTTATTTGCATATTCCACGATTGTGGCCAATCAGGGCTCGTCTCTCTCGAAGCGGATGGCTTTTGCCTGGGAGGAAAGGGAGTGGCTGGCGGCGCATGCGCCGCGGTGGCCGACTTGAACCGAGGCTTTTATTGCTGTAGTTTATTTCCACCCCCTTCCCTCCTGTTCTCGCTCTCTCTTTCTTTTTTTTCCGCCCTAGCTGGGGCTGTGTTGGAGAAGAGGAAGAGCGACAGAGGATTGCATTTATCCTTTACGTTCCTGGAATTTGCTATCAGCAAGACCAGCTTAAGCGTTGCACCTTTTTCCATCCTGCAAAAACAAAACAAAAATACCAAGTCTCTTTCCTGGCATTTTTTTGCTTTAAAGCTGCCCTCTTGAAATTAATTTTTTCCCAGGAGAGAGATGTCTTATCAGGGGAAGAAAAATATTCCACGCATCACGGTGAGTTTGGTACTTGGTAAATCTGCGGTCGGCCAGCAAGCAACCTTTTGTGGGACAGAACATCTAAGGAATTTTTTAAAAAGAGGGGGAGGAAGAGGGACCCAACTTTCCCCCCCCAGCCCCCGGTTGCTAAAGAAAGCGATCGTGGTGGTGGGAGACGCAATAATATAGAATTGTAAGCCACATCATTTGTAAGGCATTAAAATAGGAGCGTTGAGTGCTTTAAGGGCGACCTGGGTAGCGCGCCAGACCCGCTGTATCCTTTTATTGTCAGCAAGATGCTGCAGTGCTGGCCTGCGGGGTGTCAGCAAATGGATGCCAGATTGAATATGCATGGTTGAAGCTCGGATATTGTTCTCCGGACTGCGTGCTGCGAGGCTGGACTCCAGGAGCTGGATGAGGAGATGGGAAATGGATTCTCCCTGAGTCTCCCGCCCCCACCGTAAAGGGCTTTCTGGAGCCTTCCTCCGGTTCCTTAGAAAAAGGAGCGGGTTTCAGCCTGGAGCCGTAATGACAGCAGAGGGATGCTGAAAGGGCAGGGTGTACCAGGATGATGTGGAAACGGGAAGGAAAAACAGGGACGCGGTGATGAGCGGAGAAAGGTGGGGACCAGGCGTGGGCTTTTTGTTGACCAGGGACCGGTGTTTGGTGGCTCTCTTGGCTTTTCCGCCGTCTGGTTCGAGGCTGGGACCCTGGCAGGGCTTTGGGCTCTCTTTCTTGTCTCTTTCTGCCTCTTCTGCAGCCCGGGAGACGTCTGTGTTGGCGCATACAAAGCGGGCTGGGAGGGTGGGCGTTGGGGACAGCGCCGAGCCGGGCTCAGGGAGGTAATGGCGCTGCGCGACGCGCGAAGCAGATGGCCCGTCCCGGCCTCGGCCAGACAATAATCACGGCGGCTGGAGGTGCCGGCGCAGCCCTGGGGCCTGGTGTGGTTAGTTTGTAAATCACGAAAAACACAGCTAAGCGATGAATTGGCGATGCTTCAGCGCTGAACACAGGTTCTTGCTCCCACCGCTCCCCTGCCGCCAACCCTCTCCCCATCTTTCCAGGAAAAACCTCGCCAATCCTAGTTCTCAACATCCCCAAATGAAGCCCTGGGGAGGGAGGGAGAAACGCGAGAGAAAAATTCATTGTTATATAATGATGTGCAATTGCAAATGGCCAGCTGATTGCTGGGTAGAACCCAGGGCTGAGGCAGAGACCCCTGGAATCTTTGAAAAGTGCAGATGTGTTCATCTGGATTTGAGGGCGCGCTTTCGTTCTGGTTTCCTTCTTAGCCACGGGAACCCGGGCTTCCTCTGGATACACAACGGCACACCCATCTGCAGGAGAGAGATGTGAAAACAAACGCACAGGGGAGGGGGCGTGTGCCCGGGAGGATTTTATAGGACGAGCTAGACAGTTCTACAGCGAGGGTGGATACGAGCTTTTTCTGGAAAGCCAAAGACCCAAGACCCCCCAAGGGCAGTGCGCGATGGGACCCCACGTTCTGTGTTCTCTGATGGGAGTTAGGAGTCTGGGTAGTGGGGGGGGGGGTGGAGATTTGCTGCAAGCCTCAAATGATTTGCTGTCTTCATGAATGAAAAAGGCAGTTTCGTTTTGACAGTGTGGGGAGAAAAAAATTCAAAAAGCAAAAAACAAGACCGATTTTTAAAAGAGCGCCCCCTCTACTCTTTAAAAAAATTTGGTTGCGTGATGTAGGACCTATAGCATGGTTTCCCTCTGTCCATCATCATGGCCAGCCTCTTATGTAAGAAGCCTTCTGGAAGGCACTAGAATGAACGGGGCTGTGATGTTTCATTTTTTTTCTGGGTGTGATGTTGGCTCCGGATTCGCAGTGATGGCTGAGACAAGTACCACCCCGCTAAGAGAGCAGGTGGTGAAGGGCAGTGCTTCTCTTTGCCTCCCTAGCTGTATTCATTCCATCAAAGCCGAATACAGAGAGAGAGGGGGAGAGCTGAGAAGACAGGAAAGTGCACTGGATTATTAGGTAACCTTGAGCAAGTGGCTTAACCCCTCTGAGCCTCAGTTTTCTTTATGTCATGAGAATAAGGATCTGGCTCCATACGCCTCAGATTTGTTGTGAAGCTTGGGTGACATGGTGTACACGACAAGATTTTGTAAAGGTCTTTACATTTACTTTATACAAGTGCAGGAATTTTTGACTGTTTTATTTCCACTAACTTTCCAAAGTCTACAGCAAGATGAAGGACCGACACTAAAGTGTACAAAATTTAAATCATCTTAACTGGTTTTCATTATGTTAGAGAAACTATAAACACTTTCTAACCCCATGTGCGCATTTATGTACAAAAGTATCTTTACTCCTGGGTCTGTCATAGTTTATATATATTTTTTATTACAGATTCGCTATAATTTTCTTGGTAGGTGCTAACTATAAATAGTATGTGCTGAGAATGTTGTTTTGTAATTTTGAGTTAGCCATTGTCAAAATGAATATCATCCTTTGAAATGTTTTGCATATTAAAAGGGCAGTTTGTGGTTCCACTTATTACATTTCAACACAGTCTGAAATAGCGTTGAATAGGTGATACACATTGAACACAGGATTTTAACTTTGCATTCCATTAATAGCCTGAGTCATAATGTAACATTTCTGTGCATTCCTGGCCCTCATGTGCTGCTTATCATATATTTTGTTGCAATTAAAATATAAGTGTATTAACGATCTCTAGTGGTGTTAGATTTTAGAACCTGCCATCTCATCTACTTTATTATAAAACTACTTTTTTCTTAACAGCTTAATAGTTAAAATGGTGCACACTTGAAGTGTTTTTTCCCTGTTTTCTGCAATCGCTGTGATTTACCTTAAAGAGAAATACAAATATAAAGAACATACTGAATTGGAACCTTGTTATGGAGGAACCAAGTGTGTTTGTGTAGTTTCCCATGACAACAGACGTTTGGTTAATTTTCCCCGACACAAACCTTGCCAAGAATTGACTTCCCTACATGTGGGTGTATTTGTTTAAAAAATGAAGTTTATCCTAAAGACATTTTAAAAAGTATTGTCTTTGGAAAGAGGGTTTTTTGTTTGTTTGTTTGTTTGTTTTTTGTTTTTTTTAACCTATAATAAGCTTTGAGCTTTGCCATTGTGTTTTGACTCATGAGGTGATGAATAAGTTGCCACATACAGGTTCACTTTTGTCACTGAACCTTTCCAAAATTGGCTCATTTTGAGCATCACTTTGAGTAGGGAAAATGTGTCCTGAACTCATTTGTTTTAGTATCAATGTTTCTCATGGGTCCTGTATACATTGTGACCTTATTATATCTTTGTTTCAGAGTGATCGGCTTCTGATCAAAGGAGGTAAAATCGTTAATGATGACCAGTCATTCTATGCAGACATATACATGGAAGATGGGTTGATCAAGTAAGTGTAACATTGTATAGATGTGTACCTTCCAGTATTCCCAAGCATTACCTACGAGTCACACACATAGTATCAAGCTTCCGTGACTTCAGAGTGACTTAATATCTGTTTAAGCCCGTTTTGATTGGTGGTAATTAGTGAATTTGAAAGCCACAATTAAATGCACACCCATTTCCTTACGCATAATGTAATTTACTATTTTTTAACCAGGTGACACAATATCTTCTTGTTGCCAGCTCACATACTTGGTTTAGGATCTATTGAAATATTAAAGGTTTTTTTTTAGAATGTAGTTGTTTGGATGGCTTGCCCAGTGGAAGGACACAAACATGGAGTACAACTGCTTTTAGCACATCTGCTTTCTGAATCAAGAATCCAAGTGGTTAGGGCCAAAGGACACCAAATTAATTACCAAGTAACACAGACAAAATACTGCCTCATCCCCAAGGGAATTTTAGGTTTCATTCTGTAAGAGCAAACAAACACCAATAAGACTGCCCTTATGTTTATTGTGTATTGTGTTACTAACAACAGAGCAGTTACTGCTTTAGGGTGTTTTTGGACTCTAGAGGGTTAAGTGAGCTGACTACATACCAGTATCCTCGTGCCCTTCTGACTGGGACAGCTCACAGGGCTCTGGAGAAACAGCACATCTGTTTAAAGACAAACACTGTAGCAAATGACATCTTTTGAATAAGCAGCATTCATCAAATACTATAGCAAACCAGTCCCGAGGAGTGGAAAACTAGAGTGGATGTGTCTGTTGCCTGGAAACTCACACCCAGATTTATGAACCTAAAATAGGTCTTCCCATTTTCACGTTTAATGTTTTCTCCATGTGTGTTTGCTTGTGACAGTCTCAGCTCCAGGCTCTCAAATACCATGACTTGCCTGTTCCATTTTCCCCTAGTTAGCAGTCTGTATGGTCTGGTCTAGCAGAAAGACACCAGCCTGTAAGTGAGCAAGCCTGCTATTTCTAGTCATCACTAATTTGCTTTTGAACTTTTATCAATTCTTCCTTGATCACTTAAAAAAAAAAAACTGATAGGAAGATGTAGCAGAGATATTTTTTAAAAATTGGAAATCAGTGCATGTCCCCCAGCATAATGAATATTAATTTTTTTTGCTCTCTTATTACCCGAGTTGATAATCCCATACTTCCAGATTTTTAAATCATTTCAATCATAGTATGCACTTTTTTCCCCCTTTGTTTTGTTCTACCTTCACCCTTCCACCTCCATTTTCTCTATGTTGCAAAGGATATCTATATTTGTAAAGTGCAGCCGGGTCTGGAGGAAATTGCTGTAGGATAATTAGCTCAGCTGTGTGTGTTATAGAGTATATGTAGTGGGCATTTTCTGTAAATATCTTGGGGCCTTGTTATCATTTGATCTTAGGGATTTTCTGGTAACCGAGCCTCCTTGATCAGGCCTCTGATGCCTTATTTGAATGTTGTTTTCTAGTAAGGGCTGCATTGCCTCTTAATTGGAAGTAGGGAATGGGGAGTAAATATATTATGAATGATCACAGGAACTGGAAGAGTCTTGGGAACACAGGGGCAGGTAATTGAGGGGTTGGAGGAAATGTCTGTCAGATCCCATTTGATTTGAGGACATTTCATTTACCACAGTCGTCACCCACCCTGTTTATTTAGGCAAATAGGAGAAAACCTGATTGTGCCAGGAGGGGTGAAGACCATCGAGGCCCATTCCAGGATGGTGATTCCTGGGGGGATCGACGTTCATACCCGCTTCCAGATGCCTGACCAGGGAATGACTTCCGCCGATGACTTCTTTCAAGGCACCAAGGCAGCGCTGGCTGGGGGAACCACCATGATCAGTAAGACAGCTTAAAAATAATTATCTTAGTGCTTGGGAACTTTTATCGTTTGAGAATGAGTCTGTGCTGTTTGCCTCTTCTCAAAGTTGCCGAACCGAGCAGTGGCCTTGCTCTACCACTCCAGGGGGTGGGGTGGGCCAGTGGTTGTCTCCTTTCCTTCCTCACATTCTCTGTCCAACTCTGAGTTCTCCTGTTGAACTTGAGAATATGGTTCTAGAGAATTTTGGTAGGATAAAAGGAGTGGATTCTTCCTTTCTTTGCTTGAGAACTTTTGTCTTCCTTAGCCCCAAAATGTGACCTGATTGTGGTTGTTTTGAAAACACAGCATTCGGAGTAATCTCCAGGGCTATTATTATAGTTTCGAATCTTTGCTCATAAGTATTTTTTGATTTTTAAAGAATTCCTGGCGGTGAATCTTCTCGGAATGAAGATGGGGTATAGCAAATGTTCCATCAGGAATCTTTATTCTACTGACAAGAAAATCAAATGGGGGCAATACTTCCAGGCCTGAGTTTGACATACATGGAATTGGGCAGTCCTGTTTGGAGAAGGACCCATAGCTCATATTAATTTTCATTTAGGTTAGAAAACTGCTCCCACCAACAGCTGGAGTGCAAACATGCAGAAAGAAGCCATTGAAACGTCCTTCATGCCTTGCTCTGAAGGGATTTATACTTTTCATTTGGCCACATCTAATGTATATTTCCTGGGGTTCATAGCGTACATGTTAGGAGTTTGCTTGTGAATGGTGAGTTTCCAACATGCCTGCTGATTGTCCCTTTGAGAAATATTTTGTTTTTGTGGAGGTAGGCAAGATGCACAGTGGGGCCTATCAGACACATTTAAAAACATTTTTTTATCCAAGAGTGAACGTCAACGTACAGTCTGTCTTAAGAGCTAACAGTTCGTTTCAGAAGAGGGTCAAAATGAAAGGAACTCAGGTATTGATGATATCCTTTAGGAAAAGCAATCTTAACTTGTTATTTTTCACAGTGATGGTCTCTTGACCTGTGACTTAGGGTCTGTCTCTAAGCTTCCTCTTTTCTATCCTACCACCTACAAGAATGTTGCCCAGCCATCCCCTCCTAGTCTGAACTCCCCTACATTTTAAATCACACACTCACCTTCTCATGTTCTCTCAGTCCGGCACACATCATCTTCTAACCTAGTGGGTGCCATTTTCAAGGGGGGCCCTCCACATCTACCTGGGGACTCTGTTCTGCCATTTTGAGTAGTGTCTGTCAGGACTCACTTGGCATCACCGGGCATTTCCGCCCCTCCTCCAGGGCTGGCTGTAGAGCCACACCGGAGCTTGGAGAATCATAGACTATTTGGTGTCAGCCTGGAAGGTCAAGCCAAGGTTATAATCTGCCTCAGTTTTGGAGTTCATATGGGGGCCCTGTAGGCCCTTACCTTGGTCACAGTGTTAGTAAGCCACAACTAATATTTCCTGAGTGAGTGGTCAGTGATGTCTGTCCTTGGGGGAAATGCCCTCCAGACAGGAGTCTGCCGTTCTGGTCTCCCTCTAACACTAACTCGCTGTGTGACCTTGGGTAAGTCACCTTTGTGCTAGGTGACTCTGGATGAACTTTCTAGCTTCCACATTTGGCAAGTCACTGAGCTCAGAGACAGAGCTTGCCTCGAATCAAATGCACTTTGTTCAACAGATACAGAAAAGCCCTGTTTTGTTCTCATGTACTTGAAAGACCCCATCAGTCTATTTCTCCTAACTCTGTCATTCCTGAATGTGCCTCTGCACTCCTCACACGTGTCCCATTCTTTGGTTCCTCTCTTGCTGCTTTTCCCTTTTCTGCTTTCCTTCCCCTTCTGCCATCGCCAGGTGGGCATCTCCCTTTGTACCGATGTCCTGACTTTCTCTTCGGCCTTCTTTCTCAGTGGCTTGGGCGTCTTTCCCTTCATTCCAGGTGATTCCTTCAGTGCAAGGATGAGGGACATCCCCAGGAGTCCAGCACCTGGCCTATGGGGCCCAGAAGAGTCAGTACATGCCCTATGGCAAATGCGAATGAGGGAGAAGTGAAACGTCAGACTGCCCACCCAGCTCAATTGGGCAGAATGTGATCACATTTTAATGCGGGGTGTGTAACACAGTCAATTAGGCTGAAGAGTAGGAGGATTGAATGAACAAACCCCAAAGAATAAAAGTCATCAGAGGTGGTGGGGATGTGGTCGGAGTTGTCAGACTCCAAACTCCACTGCTTTTATAGCTTGAGAAAAATATTAACTACTCTTGCAAATAACCAGCTGAGGTTACTATAGAATTTCCATTCGTCTGCCCTTCCCTCAGGACATAAGTGGTATAATGCAGACGAGGAAAGCAGGATTTTTTCCTGCTTGCTGAGCATACATTCTGCATTGCTTCAAGTGAGTGAGTGGCCGGGGCCGCTTTTCAGAGAGGGAGCCTTGCAAAAAGGAGCTAGTTGAATGTGACTTTATTGGTACCTATGACTTGTCAATTCTTTAATGAGTATTGAGGCCAGAAATAAATGCTTGGGACGCTTGGAAGAGATTCAAGTGCAAACTCGCAGAAACAAGCCACTGAAGTAAATTGGTACAATACAGCCCACCTCCCCTTCCTCCCGCCTTTCTGAGTGTTTCCAAGCTGTGTCACCTGCCCCTGCTGTGTGTCTCCCATGTCTGTGGGACCTGGAGGATTCGTTTCTGTCTGAAATGGCACTGCCTGCAGAGGAAAAGGCAGGCGAATATTCCCAGTTTGAAAATGGAGGTGACACGTCAGCAGCAGAAAATAATATTATTGTCGTCAAACAGAGCCTCCTATTGAGACTTCCACAGTGAGACCTTTGTAAGGGGTACTCAGTGCAGGGCAGAGGGAGCACCCTTGGCCCTTTCCATCTTGTGGGTGGGCAGAGGCTCCAGACGTGCCCTGTAGGCGGCATCCAGACCGGCTGAGGGGTTTCAGTCATCTCATCTGGCAAAGGAGGAAAGCTGTTAGAAAGATCGACTTGGAGACATCAGAACAGCACCTGGCTGTCGTGGTGAGCACTCGGATGAGGCAGTTACTATTCCATCTCACGTGAGGTGCCAGCAACCCCCCATCCCTGTCGATGCTCCCCGCCTCCCTCCCCCATCTCTACTTTCTCTCCAGAGGCAGAGAAAAGAGGCTGCCGCTGCAGGAGGGTCTGACCTGAACATTTGCTGGGAGCGTGGCTTCTCCAAGCGTGGTCAGCAGACTGTGTACCCCGGTGTCACCTGGGGCACATCCTAGGCCCCACCCCACCTATTGAAGTAGGAGGGAGTCTGCTGGTGGGATCTGTGGATCTGCATTTGAATCTGTTGTGTGAAAGCATGGGGGTCCATGGCAGAGCTGCAGACTCTAGGCTCCAAAAACCTACAGCTCAGACGAGAGCCTCACTGTCATTGCTACTAACCTGAACTCAAGGCTTTGCTAGAGGGCATGGAGTCCTGGGCACAGCACACCCAGGGGGCATCCTCCCCTGCCCCTGGGCGCCACCATGCAGCAGGGATTAGGATGGGACTTGATCACAGAGAGGGTGAGGACAGGTGGTGGCCGCAGCTCTGGAAGGGTCCTCTCTCCTGAACTCTGGACTTGTCACTTCCCTTCTAGAGGTGGCTCCCAGATGTGCCTCAGGCACCTCCCTGCAGCCATCTCCAATCAGACTCACCATTTCTCCCGTACTCTTGCCTCTCTCCTGGCGCCCAGCTCCACAGAGGGCTGCCCTTGTGGTTGTGCTGGCTTGAACCCACAGAGTCACCCTGTGCCGAACTGAGTCAGTTTTGTGTCTGTGTTACCTATCACACCCGTTCCTTTACTGCCCCGTCTCAGACTTCTGTCTTCTCCCAGCCTTCTGAGAAGTCTCACTGCCCCTGCTGTGCTGCCTCTGCAGCCCGGGCTCTTTCTCCAGCACGGCCCAGCGTGGATCATGCCTCTCCCTTCTCTGAGGCCCTCAGCACCTCCTCTTGGTTCTGAGACTGTGGCCCAAGTGCAGAGTCCTCCATGATGTGGCCCAGTCCTGCTGCCCGGCCTAGACTCGCCTTGTCATTAAGCCGGAGATGCCCTTCCTTTCTTGCCTCTGCTCCTGGCACTCTTCATTAACCATTCATGGCCCAGCCTAGGTGCCACCTTTGTTCCGAAGCCACTGCTCAGCCCCGTTAACTATAATCTGCTGTTTCTTTGCATCTTGGCCAACCTTGGGTTTTCCCCCCTTGACCGTTTTGACATCCATCCTGCGTTACAGTTTGATCAAGGTTCCTCTGTCTCTTTCATTTTAATATTCCCTACCCACCCAGCAGTGTCACTCCTGAGATACTCCATTAATGTCTGCTATTGCATGCATGCATGCATGAATGAATGAATGAATATACTAATGGGATTTGGTTTTCTGCTTCATCTGAATGTGATGCTAGACAACTGAGAATCCTAGCCTGGGAGTCTGATGTTAATTGTGTCTGCTGCCTCTTCAGCCGTGCCCCCATTTCTGCTGCTCAGCCACTGGGTCCCTGCAGTGGGCTGCTCTGTTGCAGCCGCTGGAGAAGAGAGGCAGGAGGGGAAAGTCCAGAGCCCCCATGTCAGCCTGAGGTTGTGGATGGGGCTCCCTCCCTCCGCCTGGATTGTTGGTTTGGAAGGCAGTGGGAATAGCAGCTCTTGCTGGCCCTCCTGTGAGAGAGCTTGCATATGTGAGCATATGAGAGCTGTGAGAGAGAGAGCACAGGGTCAGATCTGTTTGAGAAGTGGCCCTCAGCACCACAGCAGACTCAGCACTCATTTCCTAAAACCCCTTGGGCTTGTCCTAGTTCTTTCTAGAGAGCCTCGCCCGTGGAGGCAGGAGGCCCGAGACACAGGCGAGCTGGCTTTTCATACCCTGCGGGCTGGGCTTTCCTGAGCAGACGTGGCTCCGTGTCACTGTGGCACATGCACTGCTTGTTATTTTTTCATCCATGTGGCAGTTGGGTTTGCTCCCTGTGTCTGACAAGTACACATGTGTGAACACACACACACACACACACACACACACAATAATGTGAATGTGTCTGTAATTGATACTTTGATTATTCCCTTTGCATCATTCATTTGACTCGGGGTAGAAAGTGTTTACATAAAAGGCTGACTACATCAAACTGAAGTTTCAAAGTCCAGGACCAGAGTTATCGCCACAAAATCTGCCCGTGGCCTGGCGATTAGAAAGCCACGTTATCCAATGGCTGTTGGTGTGGGCACTTTCTGTCTGCCCCTCCTCGAGTCTCCCCAGGCTCCACAGGGGCGAGGTCACACATTTTGCCTAAAGACATGGGTGGGTGCCTTCTGCAAGCAGACACCCCAGGACGGGGCTCGCTCAGGTGTCGCAGATCTCCACCACGAATGGCTTGATTGGAAGAATCCATCCACTCTTGAGGATATTTTGGGCTCATCACCGAATTCCTGGTGCTGAGCAGAGGAAGAATGTGAAAACAATGATGAGTCCTGAGAAATAGCACAACTGTACCCAGAGGCCCAGCATGCGACACATGCTTGTCTCATGATGGAGGCTACTCTGTTGGGCTCGAACCACCAGCCTCCTAGCCCGGTGGGGTTTAGGGTCTTCCTAGCCCCTTCCAGAAGCGAGGACATTCCTGTTTGGCTCCCTAAACCCTATGTGATGGACATTGTGGCAGTAATCTTCATCTGCTTAGTGGTTTCTTACTAGGTTCCTGACTTGAGAGCTGGCAGCTTTAGAAATCACCCCGTCCCCATGAAGGAGGTGGGTTTTCTCACCTCTGAAGATGGAGCCTGCATCCTACGCGATCCAGTTCTGACTCTGCCTGTGGGTGTTGTACACAGAGCTTGGAGAGTCTCCGTACTTGGATTCTTCCCGAGCCTGTTCTCTGACTTTCCGTAGACAGGATACGTGCAGCCTGTTGGGAACTTGCTGTCAGTCCTGTTGCCCAGAATGACAGCTAGAGCCAGGAGAGGCATGGGGGAAGTGGAAATGTGGGGCTCCATAAAGTCTTCCTAGTCTTTGGACATGAGGCACGGCGTTTAGCAGTCAGTATTCCATGGCCTCAGGGTTCCACGTGGCTAGAGGAGAGCCTACATAACACTCACATGTCCAAGGACGCCCTTGTTCTGTGTCCCCCCACCCCCCCCCCACACACTACCTGGCAGATGAGACTGATAAAGGCAGTCCTGCTCTGGCTGGAATGGTGTGCTGTGGAGGAACCCAGATGTTCACCTCCTTTCTCCCTGTCTTCTCCCTCATGGCAGCCCCTCCGCCTCTGGGGAACCCTAGGGCCTGGGAAAACACAGCTGGGAAACCACCCCATCCCTTTACTGCTTTCCCCCATTGCTTACCTTCCCTCCAAAGCATGGTCCCTGCACAGCTCCCATGCTGAGTTGCAGGGAAAAAGGGTGATTAAAAGGGACATACCCACTTAGTCATTAAGGAAAATAACAACACTGTACGTTTTCAGTGGGTTTGTTTAATAATACCTCCTTCTGTTTATGACAAACCTGAACAGAGTACCCATTTCATTTTCCCTGCCTAGGTTTGCATTCGTTTGCTTTTCGTGAGAGCCCGTAATAGGTGAATACTCTATCTTTAAAAAATTAATGCTACACCATATTTTAAAGGAAAAAATGACTAATTTTTGGGAGTGGTTGGCCAAGGGATTTGCGTTTTCCTACCTACTGTCCATAACTCTGGCCCCAAATTACTCCATTTGGGGCTCTCTCCCCTTCTTTCTCTTTTTCCCTCTTTGAGAAGATCTTCCTATTTCTTCTCGGGGGAGAAGGATTATTTATTTGTTTGGGTTTTGAGGGCTGTGCCTCTGACTTGCTGCTGTTGTTGGGTGAAGCCATTTACCCAAATTCCTTGCTTTTAGTCCGTCTTAACGGCCATGGTAATGATACAGGGGCATTACAGTGAGTAGAAATTAGAGTTTTCTCTGGTTAACCCATTTGGGAGGCTTTCTTTGACTGTGACTAAATGTTCCCCTAATGATAGAGAGAGGGCAGTGGGGGTTGGGTCTTTGTGGCCCAGGCTGACTGGAGGGAATTTTGCAGTGAGCCAGTGCTGTAGTTACACACCTCGAGAACGTGCTAGAATCCCCTGGGGAGTTTTCATAAGGTACAGAGACAGGAACTTCTGATTTCTTTGTTCTGGTGGGCCTGGGTGCGTCGGTAATTTTAAGCTTCTGCCATAAGGGATAGCCAGCTTTAAAAAGCCATGGAGCTAAGGTGCTTGCTCCAACAGCTGGACTTCTGCTGAAATTGAATGTCTGACAAGGTTTTCTAAAAGCTGGAGGTGTCACATCTCTGCCCTGTTCCCTTTAGGAAGAAAGGCGGATTACATCGTCCTGACCTGGGGTGGGTGGATTCTGCAGCCAGGTGCCCTCCTGGCACTTATGAAGCAGCGTGGGCAGAGCGAAGGGCCTCCTCCTTCAGTTGCTGTTCTTGGTGTCCTCTGGTTTTACCTGGCTGAATAGGGCACTGGTTAGGACATGGAGGTGGTGGCACGAGAGAGGGTGAGCAGGAATAGGGCTGGGCGGTGGCATGAGAGGGAGTGCGGAAGGTGGAGTGAAGCTGGAACCAGGACTGCTGTCCCCAGCTTCCTGGGCCACCTGCTGCGCTGGTTTCCCTGAGAAAACCCTACTCTCTTTAGGTTGAACTAATAGTGTTTATGACCTAATCTGCCTCTAATGATAGGTCAGAATTGGAATCCTTCCTTGTGGGGAGCCTGTGAGGGAAAAATCCAAAGAGTCTGGTAATAACATAGAATCATAGGCTCTTCAGGCAACCACTGAGATCTTCTGTCTCCGCTTCTCTCCCAGCTGGATAAAATTTACTGGACCATGCTTCAGAGGGTGAGCTCGTAAGTAATGCTGTGGGACAGGAAGGGGGCGTTCCACGGATCGGAAGGTCTAAGCTCGGTTTCTCTTTCTAGTACTTTCTGTTTGAGTGTGACTAATGTATTTCTAGATGGCCATTTCCACATCTGTAAAATGGGGACAATAGATTCCTATTTGTTAGGATTATGTGAAAAGTGAGATTGTTTGCGCCATACTGTTTAAAAATGATTATTATGACACTTTTGGTTACATGTGTGAATCAGTCTATCATCTATCTATCTATCTATCTATCTATCTATCTATCTATCTATTACCTATCCATCTGTTGTCTAGCTATAATCTATTTATGTCTCAATTACCTATCTACTTTATCATATATCTTATTATCTATCTTATCTACCTAGTCTATATATCTACATACTTAATCTGTTAAATATCTAAATCTGCCATCTATCTTATCTATTTAATGTATCTAATCTAATATCCATCTATCTATCTTTCTATCTGTATCTGTCAATCATCTATTGTTCATCTCTCCTGATCTAAGGATGCAGTCACATGACAGCTGATTCTAGATGGGTTAGCTCCCTTTATTGCCACTTGGTGAGATTAGAGAGTTCAAGGCTTGTTTCATCTCTAAGTCCATGTAATGGCGTTTGTTTTGAACATAGCAGGAAAAATAGCTCTGTATAATAAGCCCTTTAATATGGCTTCTTATATAGAAAAATTAAAATTTTACTTTTCACTTTATTTCTTTCCCCTCAATAACCATTGGAGAATTCGGGGCCTAAATTTCTTGACAACACACCCTGCTCTGCAGATGCGAAAGTGTCACCAGGAAACAGCTCATCAAGTCAATAACTCGTTCTAGATTTGAATTTTCAGCCAAAAAAGGAATTCTAACGAGGCCAACTTTATAATTGGTCATTACTGTGCTGTTGAACACCCGGACTGCTGGGTTTCTCCTAGTGGATTCATTATGGTCGCTTCAGAGAGGTCTGCCGTCCTCGCTGAACCTGTGCCAACATTCTCCTTCCCTTCCAGAGCCCTGCAGCTAGTGGAGCTTCCAGTGCAAGACCCAGAGGTCATTCCTCTGGCAGCACTGGTGACAAATCCTTCCCCAGTGGTTATTTCAGCTCAGGAAGCATTTAGTCAGACAGGGCCTAACATGCAGAGAAGCATGGCGTGACAGTCCTGGCAGAATGCAAGGCCCTCTCCTCTGGGCAGGCATGGTGAGTGACTCATTCCCCTTTCCTGACATCAAATGGAAGGACTGTGTCTCACCCCTCAGATGAAAGCACTGGTCCCTGACCCATTATTGGCCAGTTCTGGCAGAGACAAACGGCTGCTTTTTCTTTAACGTGCTCATCTCATGCTTCTTTCATTCAGCTGGCAGTCTTTCTCATTGGTATGTATTTGGTGCCTTGGTTCGTTAGCTGCACGAATCATAGGGGATAAAAAGGCAGGCAGAACAGATCCATAGTTAAGGCAAGAAGAGAGTTGAGTTAGAAAACTATGCCCCAGGGATTGACAGATATGTGGGGACCACTCAGCCCAGTGGAGGAGGGCGGACTTAGTATTCTAGAAGAAATGCCATGTTTGCTTCAGCATTTTAAATGCAAGCCCAACAGAGTGTCACACCTCTGGCTCAGTATTGGTGGTGTGTGTTTTAAGTATCATTTTATACCATTAGATGGGGACTTCAGCCCTTTAAGTAGGATGGACATTTAAGTTACTGCCAAATGGATGTATTTTTAAGAGTGAAAAAAAAAAAAGAGTGAAAATACACTCTTAAAATTATTAATTTTTATCCCAGGACAACAATGCAAACCAGGGCTGTCCCAGATAAACCCAGACATACGTCACTTTTCCTCTCAGGGGCTTGCATTGAATTCTCTTGTCCTCTGATGAGCTCTGAAAGGGAATGACTCAGTGGACGCTCTCTGGACCCCTCCACCGACCTGCAGAATCATAGGGAGAAGCTGCATGACTTCATCCTCTGTACATGAGATGGTTAGAAGAAAGGTACTTTGGAGAGATCAGATAGTTGATATCGTTTCTTGGGGATCTGTGCCATGAAAGCCCTGTGAACACTGTTTCTAATCCTTATGTCAACCCTGAAGATATGTGGGCTTCTCCTCAGGCCGTAAATGAGGAAATGGGAAGCCCAGAGAAGCCAGGTGACTTGCCTCATGCCACGGAGTTTGCAAGAGTTAGGGGCTAGGATTGTGATCCAAGCTCTGGGCCAATGGCACTCGCAGATCACAGGATAAAGGAACATTGTTTGCTTTTTAACCATTAAAAAGTATGCCCCTGAATGCTGCCCTGTGCCCAGCGTTGTGCCAGGTGCTTCCCAGACGCCCCAGATGCAGTACCTGGAGTTAGCGCTCAGGTGTTGGACTTAGATCCATCCCCAAGGGACAGAAAGATTTCAGTGTTTAAGCTTTCGCCTGCCCTTTGATCCAAATTTCATTGAAAAGTTTTTTGTTTTTTGTTTTCCTCCCTGTAATATAAAGGGAGAAAGTGATCAGATAGTGAACATGTCACTAAGCAAGAGCCCGTGCCCAACGGGGAGAATGCTCACCAAGACGGTGGTGTGTTGAGTATCTCTGGTCTCCCGAACAGAAGCACTGGATTGATGACCTAGATTTCCCCCTGTCTCCCAGGTGGGATTCGGAGAGCAGTTGAGAGGTGTAACTGTTGTCATGCGTTCATCAACTGAGCTTAATCCCTCTTTCTGGAGGCCCAGGAACCCATTTATTTCCACACAGGGCGGGGTCATGCTGAGCTCTGTCCTGTAAGCAGCTTCAAAGGCCATTTTGCCTGGGTCTCGTCTTTCATCAAGGTTCATTAGGCTCTGCTCTCTGCTAGGGAAACACCTCAGGCAGATGGCATTTTTTGAGGAGTCACAGCGACAGGGAGGAAAATCAAACAGTTTCTCAGAGTTGGGTTTGCTGTTCTCTGCATTGGTTTTTCCTTTATGGAAGTAATCCAAGGGGAAGAAGCATGAGGTGTAATGGAAAGAATTTGAGGCCTAAACTTCTTGACGACGCATCTTCGTGGAGCTGGGAATCAGGAGACCTTAATTCTGGTCTCCACTATGCTGCTTATTCATTCAGGCACATTGACCCACATCTCTGTCTTGCTTTTGTCAGTTGTCAGAAGGGCCTAGACCAGCCTTTCTTGCCTAACAGGGTTGCTGAGGATTCAGGGAGATGGCGGGTAGGACAGGGCTTGGGGCAGATTACATGGATGGGGGTAGTAGCCCCTTCAGCCCAGTTTTGCTCTGACACTCAAAACTTTTTATCATGACACCTGGATCCTGGATATCTGAAGGGCTAACTGGGTTTTGTGTGATTGACTTCGGCAAGCCTCTCATTTCGTTGTATATCTTTTAACTTATTTTTTCGATTATGATGGTCAGCATAGCTCCGAAATGCTTTTCTTCTGGATGTTACAGAGGCACACCTGGAGCGTCACCTAAATATCTTTTCTTGCTGAAAGCTTTCAGCTCTGTTTGTTGGTGAGTTCTTTCCCCACCTCCTCTACGAAAATGTATTTTTCCATCTTACTTTGGAAAAGGAAGATCTGCTTTACTAAATTTTATATCCTGCTTAGTGGGAGATTCAAGATACCTGATCATTTCTCCCTTTACATTGTAGAAAAAGGTACTTTTAAGTAATGGTTGGTCTGAAGGACAGGTAAAGCTTCAGTACCAAACTCTGTATTACTGGGGGATGGGTGGTAGCCTGACACCTGATTGCAAGCTCCAGGTGAGGGCTGTGGCTGGGACGTAGCGATTGTTTATTGCAATCCCCTCATTTTGCTGCTGGCAAACTAAGACCCAGGAGGTGACGTGACCTTGGAGGCAAGATTGAGCCCACTTTGGGCCCATGGTACACATTTATATCTGTACTACTACTGCTGCTTTGTGCCTCATAGCTCATTACTGATAGTGAGTGCTGGCGACAGGAAACTCACTGCAAACTCATCTCTAAGTCAAAGCTTACTTTCCCGAGAAGAGCTGAAGAAGGTGTTATCTTTCTTTGTAGTGAAGTGTGGGTTTTCATTAAATGGCAAGTCCTCTTCGTGAAAGACAGACTGGAAAAGCTGATCAATTAAAAAGAAATAGGTTCTCCTATGTAGGGGGCTGGGACGTTCTCACTTAGCTGTGTTCTCTGGGTCCTGTGGCCTGTGCAGACGGGCATTTGAACTTTTATGTCTGTGTTCTGAGAGAGGCAGGTCATCCAGAAGCAATGCTCTGTGCGACGTTTCTGCTTCTCCGACATAAATCCCCTATTTCCATGGTCTCTGGCAGTGAAAGGTGGCCTCTAGCGACCGATAGGTTTTCCATCCATGATTGTGCCAGACAATGTGACTTCCCCGGTTGTTTTCCCTCTTCATGTATTGGCTTGACCCTTTCTTTTCTTCATTCTCTTTATTCTTAAGATGTTTTGCGAAAAAACAGCCAATTACTTGTTCTTAAGGATTTAAGAAAAGATGCTGAGTAATAACAGTCTTATCAGTTTATGGTTGCTTCATTCATTCATTATTTATGTTATATGTTGGCTTATACAAATTATACTAACTCTTTAAAAATTTACGTATAATTTATATACCATAAAATTCACTCTTTTTAAGTGTATAATGCAGTCATTCTATTAGTATATTCACAGAATTGTGCAACTATCACTTCTATTTAAGTTCAGAACATTCTTACCACTCCAAAAAGAAACTCCATACCAATTTACAGCTACTCCCCCTTTCTCAGCCCATGCCAAACACTGTTCTACTTTCTGCCTCTATGGATTTGCCTGTTCGGAACATTTCATATAAATGGAATCATACAATATATGGCCTTTTGTGTCTGGCTTTTTTGCTGAGGGTAGTTTTCAAGGCTCATGCATATTGTAACGTGTATCAGTACTTCATTCCTTTTTATGGCTGCGTACCGTTCTGTTGTATGGATGTACTACATTTTGCTAATCCGTTGATCAGTTGATGGCCTTTGGGTTGTTTCCACTTTTTGGCTATTGCAAGGGAATAATGTTCATTCACGGATAAGTTTTTGCGTGTGCATTTGTTTGCATGTTTCTTGAAGTAGGATTGCCGGGTTATATGGTAATACCACCTTTAACTTTTTGAAGAACTGCCAAAGTGTTTTCCACCGTGGCACCATTTTACACTCCCAGCGGCAGGGTATGTAGGAAGGCTCCAGTCTCGGCACATGCTCGCCAACATTTGTTACCATCCATCGTTTCGATCACAGCCATCTGGGGGGAGTGAGTCTCCCATTGTGCTTTTGACGCTAGGCTTTATTTTAAGGCCAGTCACTCATTCACTCACTCTTAGTTGCACTTGTCTTGACCTATGATGTGAGAACTTGGTTTTGAGTATGTTTTCCTAACCCTGTATGGAGACATCTGACGGGAAAAGTATAAGAATGTTCATAGTGATGAGAAAGAAGAATTGAAACCAGGGCTGCCCCAGTGAAGTAGGACTCAGCCAGCACTGCCCCCCAACCTCTCACCCCACCCCAGCAACCCCTGGAGCCCTCTCTCTGGGTTCCCTGTCCCTGGCTAGTTGGAATGGCTCCCTCCATCCCCTCCAGACTTCCTCCCCTTTCACCAAGTGGCACAGAACGAGTCCTGTTTTGCCATCTTTTTTTTTTTTTTTAATTTTCTTTTTTTTTTTAATTAAAGTTTATTGGGGTGACAATTGTTAATAAGTTTTACCATCTTTTGTGACCATCCTTCCTTCTGCTTTCTGGTGGCACGCGTGAATAAATGGTTCTGGGTTGGGCAGAACTGGCCAGGGGCCTTGTACTCTCTTTGCTCCAGTGTCCCTCTTCTGACATAGCACACTAGCCTGCCAGGGCTGGGCACTCTTGGCCCTTGTGCTGGGGATTTCCCAGGCCAGTCCATTCCTGCCTCAAATGGCCATATCCCCTCTCCACAGGCCAGAGTAAGAAGACTCATTACATTCTGCATTGATAGCTGCTCTCCCCTGGGACCCTCCCTCTCACTCTGTAAAATAGATAGGGCCAAAAATATCCTCCGCTTCCCATGAGGAAATGGCAGAATAGAAAGATTAAGGGACTTGCCCAAGGCCACCCAACTAATACCAAGGCCAAATAAGCACGGAAACCCTGACCATCTGGCTCCTTGGGCAGTCTGTGTCCTGCTGGGCTTCTGTCATACGAGGGACATCAGGTGTGAAGTGCGGTTTCATTCAGCCCATGTGCTTTGAGGTGACTCCATCCTTGTTTCCGGATGTTTCCGGTGATGTAACAGCAGTGAGCATCTGACAGAACAGAGAAGATTGTGCTAGACGGCTGAGGCTGCATTGATGTGGGCTGATGGAGGGTGATAAGAAGAAAGGATGTGGTCACTTCCCCAGTGCCATCACAGCTATTGCTCTGCCTAAACGCAGTTAATTAGCACTGTGGTTTTCACTGCGAAGAAACCCCTGTTCATTCATCTCGTCAGCCGTGCACATTCAGCTGGTGTTTGCTGGGCCCCGTGGGAGTTCCTGGTCTAGGCATCAGAACTACAGATATGGTCCCTGTTCTTGTAGGCTACTGGGGAGACCTACCAATGAAAAATTATCATAAAATGTGAATACTTTCTATACTAAGGTTCAGGGACAACAGAGAAGAAGAAACCTTTAAAATCTGCCTGAGAGAGTGAGCGGTAAGCTTCCCCGAACAGGTCCTGAGTGAACCAAAACTTGTAGGCCGGTCAGGATTTGCCCTGGAGTCTGATTGTGGGGTGGGCAGCCAACACACAGGTGGCGTGTGGATGGATTGAGGCTTGTGGAATTTGGTAAACAAGAGTCTGGTATGTTTTAGAATTTACAAATCAATCAGTATTGCTGGGTATTTAAAAAAAAAAAAGTTGTAGTGTGAAGGGCTGGAGCACAGTAGTATTCACTGTTCACTGTGGTTGAAAGTCCGCTCCTGCTGCCTATTTTTCTCAGTTCCTCTCCCGTCTCCACGCCCTTCTATGTACCATCACAATCCAGCCAGTCCCCTCACAGGCACTGTTGAGGGACTCCTGACTCTGTGTAGCCTGGCAGGCAGGAGGGTGGCAGGTGCCCCTGGGATTTTGGGCAGCGGAATCTGCTTTGCTGGAGAGTTAGCTCCTGGAGAGCAGGAGCAGGGCATTGACAATGAAGCCTGTGCTGTGTGAGGGCAGGTTTTCAGGTGCCTGAGGTGGGGGCAGGGGGAGCTCCAGGAGATGCCGTGAGGGAAGGGAGCTTGGACTCGGGATTTGGCCACAGGGTGTTTGAGTTGTACCTTCACTGTCTTCTAGCTGGGGAGTATTTTTCATTTCTTTGAGCCACAGTTTTCTTTTTTTCCTTCTTCCTTCCCTCCTTCTCTTTCTCTCTTTTTAAAAAATTGTGCTAACAGACACACAGCATAAAGTTGACCATTTTAACCATTTTTAAGTGTACAGCTCGATGGCAGTAAGTGCACTCACATTGTTGAATAGCCATCACCACCATCCATCTCCAGGACTTTTTTCATCTGGCAAAACTGAAACTCGGTATTAATTAAACACTAACTATCCGTTCCCCGCCTTCCAGCCACTGGTTGCCACCATTCTACTTTCTGTTTCTGTGAATTTGAATACTCTAGGTACCGCATACAAATACAACCAAACAGTGTTTATCTTTTGTGACTGGATTATATCACTCAGTCTCATGTCTTCAAGGTCCATCTGTGTTGCATGTGTCAGAATTTCCTTCCTTTTTAAGGCTGAATGATATTCCATTGTATGCTGCTACCGCATTTTAAAAGCTATTTGTCTATTGATGGGCATGGGTTGTTTCCACCTTTTGGCTATTGTGAATAATGCTGCTATGAACATATACCTGTCCTACTCCTTGCTCTTAATTCTTTTGTGTATATAAACCCAGAAGTGGAATTCCTGAATCATATGGTGATCCTGAGACTGTTTTCTGATTTATAATACAATGTTTCAAGGTTACTGTGCAGCTTGAATTTCGTAGAGTGTACAAAGTATCAAGCATGTACCTGGCCCTTAATAAATGTTAAGTCCCTTCCTTCCTGAAAGACCCTCTCCTGAAAAATGTACCCTTTAAAACAAAGGAGACTACCTCTTCAAGGGTAGTGCATGTTTCCTTCTAACTGGAGGGAATGAAATATCACTTAAACCGTTATTGATGACTCAGAGTTATGGTTTTGAATCTGTTCGCTTAGCCCTATGCTTACCTACAAAGTGATGGGCTTTTATTTTAACAACGCCCACAAATGCTCTTTAGCTATTGGGAATATTTGTTTCCGTATTCCGAATATTTTCCTGCCTCCTCCCTTCCTCTCTTCTCTCGCTTATTACTGCTGTTAGTGGACCTGCCTGTGGTTGCCACCCTCCCTCATTTAAGTTCAAGTCTTCTTTCTGCGTGGGGACCAGATGACTCGGATCCTCACCACTGTGTGAAAGTAGGAAGATATAGGTCCTGAGTGAGGATCTATAACCACCCTACCCTGAGAGCAATTTGCTTTGGCTGGAGTTCTTTTTTGGCACTTTTGTGGAGTTGAAGTGAGGGAGTCAGATGGTCAGAGTTGGATAGTCAGGAGCCATTGTGTCCATGAGAAACTCATGCCAGGGAAAAGGTGAAAGCCAGATGAGTACTTTGCTTGGTCTGAAGGACAAGTGGCCAGCTTCCATCTGGATAGTCTCGAAAGGCTTCCTGGATGAGGGGGAAATGAACCTAGTGGGGGAAAGAGGAAGTGAAGGAAATGAGTGAGGGAATCTGTTTCTTGAGAGTCAAAGGAAGCACCAAGCTAGGAAATCAGCTACTGGCTGTCCCTTGAGCTCCAGGGCCACCACGCTTTGAACACTCCTTCACTGCAGGACTAATGAAAAGTCTGCCATCTGACGATCTCTCTACCCTAATCCCCTCCCTGTCAAGTCTTGGATTTACCATGGGAAATATTAGCATTGTCTTCATTTGGTCTGTTTAGCATTCAATATCTTAGGTGCTTCTCAAAGGCATTTTGTTTGTGTGTGGAAAATGTGTAGAAACTGCTGTCTTCCCTTTGCCTTGAACTTCCATTTTATACCAGGTCCCAGGGCCGTGGACCTTGGGCAGGAGCATTAGTACTGGCCTGACAAATACTTCAGGGTCTCCCTCTGATGAGTCAGGGACCAGAATGCCAATTATTATCTCTATTATACTATTATTCCATTTTTCTGGAAGTGCTAGACAATGTAATAAGACAAGAAAAATAAGAAGTAAAAATATTTGAAAGGGATTGAAAAAAGTAATTTCAAACTCATGGGGAGATGATGGCATAGTCACAGTATTATGCTGGAATAGCCATTTGAAAAACAAAGAAAGGTAAATGCTTTACACTACATCATATACCAAAATACTTTTAAGATGGGTTAAAGTTAAATTTAAACAACAAAGTCAAAAAGAACCAGAAGAGAATAACAGATGAAGAGTCGTACAATTTCTATGTTTCATCAGAGGGACAAATCAGAAAAGATGGAGGGAGACACTTGACTACACAGAAATTAAAAACACCATCAGAGTAAAATAATTAAAAGAAACATAAGAAGTAGGAAACGAGATTTGTAATATATAATAAAAGAGTAGTTACATTTAAAATATGCAATCAACATTTTGATAAAAAGATGAATGCTAATAGAAAAAGTAAAGGATATGAACAAGGTATTTGCAAAAGAAGAAATAATTCTACCATTTAAACTTATGAAAAATATTTAACTGAATAAGTAATAAAAGGAATATAAATTAAAATAACAATAAACTAAGTTTTTGTCTACTAAATTTTCAGATAATTAAAGGAGTTATACTACCTGGTGTTGGCTACATTGTAGTAAAATGTGCACTCATAAATTGCTGGTAGGTGTTTACATGGGTACAACCTTTCTGGAGGGTAGTAAGAATATCTAATAAGAGCTTTAAAATTCTATAACAAAAAATATTCATCTCCATTGACCCAGAATAATCAATGTGCAAACATTTAGTTTTAAGGATGTTCATCATAACATTATTTATGATAGAAAAAAAATGACCAAAATAGATAATTGGTTAAGTAAATTTTGGCCATCTCTAGGGAAAAATAATGTGTAGTCATTAAAACTCATTGTGGAAAACATTAATATGAACATGTTCACGTTATATTGATGGGAGAAAGTAGGCAAGATCACGATGTCCAACTTGATACTACTTTTTTAAAGAGCTTTACTGAAGTAGAATTTACATACTATAAAGTTATGATACTATTTTTGTCAAGAATATATATGTGTGTTTATAAGTCGGTAGGAAAAAAGATTGGATAGACATACATCGATATATTAATAGTCATTTTCTTTGGGTGACGGGATAATGGAAAATTCAGTTCTTTCTGTTTTCCCAAGTTATTTTTTTTTTTTTTTGACATTTAAGTACTTTTGCACTAAAGGAGTTTTAGAAAAAGAAAAGTCCTCTCGGAGCGCTCCTTTGCATCTGGGTTACTATTTCTTACCCCTGTCATTCCTGGGAAGGAAGAGAACATAATGTGAGGAAGTGTTTGAATTTATGTCCAGTGGTGTGTGGGCTGGCGTTTTTTGTGGAACCTGAACCCTCAACTGTCCACACAGTTGGAAAGTGTAATTAAAGGTTCCCTGACAGCTGGATCCCTTATCAGACTTAAACCTAATTGTCCAGATACATTGGCTTTTATTCAGTCTTATCAATCTACTGGGCAAAAAAAGATCCATTGAATAGTTAGCCCTCAGCCGAGATGGAGAGCACATGATGGTACAATGGCCGTGTTCAGTCTCCATAGATGTTATGCTGTGTTTTTGAATTCAGTCCAGGTTCCTAGGAGGAAAACACCCGTCAATTATGTTGGCTCTAGATAGATCCCAGTCAACAT
This sequence comes from Rhinolophus hipposideros, assembly GCF_964194185.1. Taxonomy (NCBI): domain Eukaryota; kingdom Metazoa; phylum Chordata; class Mammalia; order Chiroptera; family Rhinolophidae; genus Rhinolophus; species Rhinolophus hipposideros. Next base: position 40,582,088 of record NC_138062.1, on the reverse strand, counting down.
ATGACATCACTAACTCTTCCTTCCCTGCAGGACTTTATTTGAGGGGGTACAAGGAAGAGAATTGTGCAACATTGAAATAAACAGAATAGAGACCAGGCTCCTCATGCTTTTGTTTCTGGTTGAGCTCCAGTTGAATAGCTGATACTTCTTTACCATCCATACAAATGCTAAACAGGGCATTTGAGAGCCAGAGCCATTCTTTGTCAGAGGTTGGAAGAGTTGCTCATTTGCTAGTTAGAGTCCTGTGTACATGGCTGTTCTTATTTGAACTAAGCTCTCGTGTCTTTATTATATGATTTGGTGTGTGTCCATGGATGATGTCCCAAAATAACTGGTGTGAACACCATGTCTTCTATTTCTGTCCATGTTTTCACAGGATTATTGTTATCAGATCATAGAGTTTGTTTGTCTTCTTCAGTAGGAATGTAAACACAACGCTGTTTTCATTAATTTGCTCCTTGTTCTTTCCTGTTATTGACAATGACCTTGGAGCTTTGGCTGGAGCTTTTTTGACATAGTTCTACACATTATGCATATAAGTATGTGTGTTTCTGTCGATCTCTAATTAGGAAGCTGCAAGTCCTAGAGTTTGTCACCAGATTCCCTTCCAACAAGGAACCATCATGAAGGAAAACTGAGACAAACCCAGTCTTTGCACGTGAAAGCCTGTGGTATGGCTGTTATTTTTTTGTGATGTTCCACACAGCCCTGTAATCTCTTATTTTTGGCAGGCCCGCACCAAATCTGTGGTCTGGTAGTCCCAGGCAACCAAAAGCTGAGACAAACAGAGGAAGTGTCATTACTCAACATGTTTCCCAGCCACTTCGTCTTGTCCCGACATAGCCAGCTGCCGCCCCTCTTTCGAGGTGGAGCTCCTCAGAGCTGTCTGACCTGGCCCCGTATGGGGACCCTTTAGGATGTCCCAGCCCCTAGGGTCCTTGTTGCTCATTACTTTCGTGCACTCTTTCTGTAATTGGTTCATAGTCTGAAATTCATTTTATGGCAGACTTTGTGGTGAAAACTGGGAAGTGTCCATTTTCTTAAAGCAGCCTGAAAGTCACGGGAGGTAGAGTAGGGAGCTCACCCCCGACCCCTTCGATCCTGTCACACTCACAGGCACACAGGTGTGCACACATACACATGCATGTATGTGTGCATACGCACGCACACAGTCTCCAGACAACATCCTGGTGCCTGGGGCCTTGTTTCTGGTAAAAGGTGCTGATGGAAGGGGGTCTGCTCAGGAAATCTGCAGAGCCTCAGGCTGCCTGTGCCAGGCGCTCTTAGGAAACTCACTTCCTGCTAGGTCCTCTCATCCTCAGTGGAAAAAGAAAGGGAGATCTAGGTCATCCATCCTAGTCTGCGGTTCCCATATCCCTAGGCATTTTTGAAAATACAAATAGTTTCAATATTCTAAAAGTCTGCTAGACAATTTAACCGAAGTGACGTTTTGAAGGTGGAATTGGGTTTCTTTGCTTGTGATTGGAATTACGTGAATTCTGTTAATGATGACTGGTTTGTACTTCTGCCCTGATGGGCAGTTTTTCTTGCATTTGATTCATAATAAAATGGGGGGTGAATTTATTCATTCCTAATATATTCCATTGGATGGGAAGATAGTTTCCATGATGGTGTCCAGGTGTCACGACGGGGGAGGTTCCCCAGGAGGTAAAAAGTCTACATTTATATCTATTGACAGGGGATCTTACCATCCTTTTACAACCAGTGCCTACAGGACAGATTTGTTTTGCTCATTTGAGTCTTAACTCAGTTTTATGCAGAAGATGGTTCTGCTAAATGAATGGCTTCAAGTTCTATGCCTTTCTTGTGGCACCAGGAACCTCAGGTCTCCCCCCTTTCAATAACTCCTTTATTTGGCACCTTCTCACACCTGTTACTCCTCGTGGGTCCTCGTCCTGAGCCTATTCCCCTGAGCCCTACCTCTGCCACCGGGCCCACAGCAGCACTGGAAGGCGCCCTTTACCTCCTAGATTCTGTGCCCCTTCCTGAAGCCCCCCCCCCCAAGCCCTGGCCCCCTTTACACTATACCTCAGTGTGAAATTGAACACTTGGAGAAGGCTGACTGCATGCCACAAATTGGGTCAAGCGGCCTTATATTCTCAAGCAATCCAATGTTATTTCCTATTTATTTAACAAATGTTTGTATAGGAACAAGCGTTCCAGGTGCTGTTTGTTATAAGCCCTTTACAAATACAACCCATTTTATAACAACCCAGTGAGTGGGTACTGTTGTTGTCTTCATTGTTACATCCATATTTTTACAGATAACAGAACAGGCTGGGAGATGGTAAAGAATCCTGAGGTTAGACAGTTAGTGGGTGGCGGAGCTGGGATGCCAGCTCAGGCAGTCTGACTCCGGAGTTCACGCTTTTAACCTCTCTACTATGAAGGAGGCACTGTTGCTATTCCTATTTTGCGATGGAGACACCGAGGCACTGGGGGTTAAGTCACTTGCCTGAGGTCCTAGAACTGTCAGTGGCAGAGCCCAGATTCTACCCCAGACAGGTGAACAAGCGTCGGAGCCCAGAGCTCTGAGCCTTTGCAGTATACTGCCCATGTCTTTTCATCATGCCCTCTTTCCAGCAGTCAGTGCGGACAGCACTGGGGGCTAGTCTCAAACAGCATTGTTTTTTCCAGTTCTCTACCATTTCTTTCATGGATGAGAGCGTATTTCAGGTCAGCTTTTCGGGTGGTGGAGTTGAGGCCCAGCTTTCTGAGCAGGGCATTTGAGAGCCAGCGAGCTTGACGGTATGTGAAGTCCCAGTACGGGAGCAGTCATTCCCCAGGACTTAAGCATGCTTAGAGGAATCCCAGGATGGAAATGCGAGCGGGAAGCAAACTGTTTCTCCTACTGGTGCATGGATGAGAGATGCCATAAACTTGGCTTCTTTTCAGACTCCGACTCTAATTACAGGAAACAGAACCCTCTCCCACAGTTAGACAATGATTTCAACATTTCTTGGAGAAATTCTACATGGACCTGAAGTTTGAAGCTTTGCATTCCAATGAGTTTGGCTGGGCTTTTCACCTTTGGCTCTCCTTGCCTTCTCTTTGGCCATGATTTCATCATTCAGCTTTAGGGATGGCACTTCCTCGTAAGTGTTCCTCTGTGAACATACATGGAGCTGAGACAAAGCACAGCACCTTTCTGTCCACTTGGGACCCCCTTGCCTAAGTCTTGTCCACCTAACAAGGCGCCCCTGGTGAGATTCATCAAAAGGCTTACGTGGACAAAACTGGGAGATGCTTAGAACAAAGATGGTGGACATAGCCATTTAATCATATTTCTGCTAAATTGTCAGTAACTTCTCTGTAAAACTTGTTGATCTGATCTCTCAGGGATTACTCAGTCCCCTATTTGGGGCTTGGAAGGTTGCCATATGTCTGAAACAAAGATGGCCTAGTATGGCGAAAGAGCTCTGTTTTTTTTTAAACCCCCCTACTAGTAAGCAAATAAATGAAAATCCTAGCAGCAATTGGGGTGATATCCTAACACGTTGCTGGTGGTAGCGTAAAGTGCTGAGACTTTGGGAATGCCATGTCGTCATCTTTATGAAGAACCATAGCTCATCCAATTATCCCAACTCTAGGACCCTTTTCAGAGAAAACCATTTAAAATAGGGAGAAGTTATTGGTGTGATTATGTTCATAAGAACAATTATCTAGCCTAGAGGAAAATTGGAAGCAATCTGTGTGTTCAACATTGGGTAATGGTTAAGAAAGTCGTAGTATAGATGTCCCCAAGAACAGTGCTTATATAAAAAAATTGAATTATGAAGTCTAAGACCACGGTATTAAGAAAAGAGCCACAATTAAAAGTGAGCGTGCCCTGTGATTACACCCACATTAAATATATGCGCGTGACAGATCTGGAAGCTATAGAAAAAGATTAATAGTTATTGGTAGGATGGCAGGATTAGAGGTAATATTTTCTCCTATTATAAAATAAATAAATAAATAAAGGAGACAGTACAGATTTCACATTCAGACCTAGAATTCATGCTAGTATTGCCGCATCTCGTGATGTGTCTTTTCACAACTTTTGAACAAACGTCCCTGGAACTCAGATTCCTCATCAGTAAAAAGATAGAGCGAGTTCCTAGGGTCCCTGGGTCTGAGCTGATTCTAGCCTCTAACCCTCTCTTCAGGTAGAGTCTGCCGGATTTGCTTGTATCCGTAAGTAACACTCGGGCACTTGGTAGCATCATTATGCACAGACAGTGGAAGTCCTTTAAGCCCTCCTGGTGGTTAAACAGTGCTCCTACCGTTGAAGGTTTGATGAAGCCTTCCCTGAGGCACTATTGCCTTGGCCCGTACACAGCCCTTCTGAGGAGAGTGGAGTGCGAACTCCCCAGTCCTGCCACGGAGGCTGATTTTCAAGGAAAGCCGGTTCTGGCGACGTGGGTCGCTTTGGGCCCTTCCTTCCCATGCCCGTTGGTTGACTCTGGTGGGCCCCTTGCTGGCAAGGCTGACGCCATGCTGCCTACAGATGGGCTCTCTGCTTTCCCAGTCTCTCCACGGCTGCTTTTGATGAGTCAAGGAGAGGATTTCTTTCTGCTCCACGTTTGGTTTGTCACTCTTAGCATTTACACATTATAAATGACCCTTCATCGCCACACACAGATTTCATTAGTCTGGCCTTTGATCTCGCATGCAAAGAGGCCATGTGCAAGCTACCCCAGACCTCAAAGAAAAGGGTTTTATGGGGTGCTGACATTTTGACAAGCTCTTTATCTGGTGCCTCAAATTAACTTTCACTGACTCCTATTGGCTATTTCCCGCTCTGTCCCCTGGGTTTAGTTCATTAGCTGTCCACTTATGTGAACCTACATATGTTTTCGATGGAAAGTGGAGGGGAGTGGAAATGCCAAGAAGGTGGTAGTTGGGAAAGGCTATGAAACAAGGTAGGTTTGGGTCCTGCTCTGTCAGTTAGTGTCTGCATGACTGCAGGCGAGTCTTGTAGCCCTCAGTTTCCTCATCTGTGATGTGAGCATTGTGAACCTGCCATGTCTACCTAGTTTGAGCATCAAATGAGATAAGGCACATGGAAGCCGTTTGTGAACCACTAAAAAGTTACATACCCACGTGAGGTTGGTATTGTTGCTGTCAAATAAATGGAAACAGTGGTATGAAATTACAACATGGTTCAGCTGTCCTATTTCCATTTAAAAATGTTTCAGGAGGGGTATCTGTATTTCCCTAAAGGAGGGAGCTCTGGTTATGCCTGTGTTAAATTGTGAAAATGGAATGAAAAGCAGAAGATGCATTTCCAAGATCATCTTTAGAATCAGAAATAGCACTGGGTTTAGAATCTGAACAGGGGAACACTAAGTCCTTCTCCAGTTGGCCCACGTGGGGTTCCTTATTTCTTACTCTTGTATGTCCTTTCCTCTCTCATTCCTCCCAGCAACATCCTTCTTTCCTCCCTCCTGATCGTCTCTCTACCCTGCTCTCCATCTCTCCTTTCCCACCCTTGGTCTGCCGTTCTGACACCTGGACCCTCAGAGTCTTCTTTTAGCATCCTGGAAGGGATGGGCAACCTCACTACAGCAGGCCTGGGCCACGGGAAGGGAAAGTTGATGGGCAAGGGGCACATGCTGCAGGTGTGGGTGCCCAGGTTCCCACTCCCAGCTTCTGGATGGGCAGCTTCCTTCGTGCAGCAGGAGCCAACCCTGACAGATGTTGCAGCCTGTGGGTCCCACCTGCTTCCAGCTGCTTATCATGGGGATTTGCCAGGGACCAAAGAAGGCTCTGGTCCCCAAATCCATCAGCTGGTGAGTGCTGATTCCCAGACATCCTGAAGAAGACTACGGAATCAGAGGAATGTGGAGGAAAGGAGGAAGGAAATCAGGAGGGAGGAAAGAAAGATGTTCCTGGGAGGAATGAGAGAGGAAAGGACAGACAAGAGTAAGAAATAAGGAACCCCACGTGGGCCAGCTGGAGAAGGACTTAGTGTTCCCCTGTTCAGATCCCCGGCTCAAGACCTTGTGAATAAATGTCAGAAATGTGAGTGGAATCTATTGAAGTAGGACAGAGCTCCTGGGGACACCAGCATTGAAAATGTGGAGGAGAAAGAGAGCCAGGGGAAATTATTCCTAGGGGCAGAGACAGACTCGCAGTGCTATCTGGAAACTGGGGTTGGGGGTGGGCAGGAGGGGCAGTGATTCTGTGGGCGGTCACCCCACGACCATGGAAGGTGGGTGGGGGCGTGGACAGGGATGGGGTGAACTGGAGCACTTCGGAGGCAGGGTGGAGCCAATGCTGAAGTGTGTGTGCCCAGAGGGAATGGGATGCGAGAAATTGGGGCATCAACAGCATTCAGCTCGTTCCAGAGCTTGGTGAGAAGGGCAGGGCTGTAAGAGGGAAGAACGCAAGGATCAAGCAGAATCATTTCCTGTGTTACCTTTTAATGTATTTTTTTTCCCCAACTAGATTTTTAAATATGTTAAGGGCATGGTCTCTGTCTTCTACCTCTTTGTTTTCTCCCAAGCTGGCTGATCGTCAGATCACATAAGAAGTTGTTTGTTTGTTTTATACAGACATTTTACTGAATTTTGCCTCAGCCCCTATTCCGGCCAGATTCTGGCTTAGCACTGGTGGCTGGGTATGGAACAATTGCTTACGGCTCAGCTTGGTTTATATGAAGATATTCATCCAGTTTTAAAAGCGACATTATATCAGAGAAAGTTTGGGAAGGAGAAATAAGGAGATTACTCACGTTTCAAGCAGTTAGGAGTATGTGTGAATATGTTTGTGACTGTTAGACTAATTACAGTTTTCCTCTATTTATTGAACTATTTGTTGTAGTTACAAACAAGAAAGGGACAGGCTGCATTTCACTTCTCAACCCCTCACTCCCTGCTCTCTCTTGAGCAGGAGTGGTTAGGAGTTGGGCTCTGCAGTCACATTCCACCTCTGCCCATCATTAGTTGCACCAGCCCAAGGGCACATTACTGACCACCATCCAGTTCTACCAAGGGCCTGACTTGGCCAAAGCACAGGAGGTATGAAGGGTGCACCCCTTCTGTCAGCCGGGCCCTCTACTGGGTGCGGTTTTATTAACATGAGCAATCTCATGGTCCCTCAGCTTCTTCAAGTGGAAACTTGGGCCAGCACTAGCTTCGACCTTGGGGAGCTGATATAAAGATAAAAGAAGATAATCTATGGACGATGCCCAGAATAGTACCAGACACGTAGGAAGTGTTCAATACATATTCACTATTACTCCCATGTTCGACGTATGTGAATTCTACTGATGTTAAAGTTAGCCACTCTTTCTTTGGCTAGTGTTAACCTAAGGCAGCGGGGCCCCTTGCCAGCATTTAGGAGGGCTGGGAACTTCAAGGCGGCCACAGTGCGTCTGTACGGTAGATGGACGTGATTGCAGTGCAGTCCTAGGACTTTGGCGGAGGCCAGGGGTTCTTAGCTGGGCGTGTTCAGTTGCAGAGTCCTGTGGCTGGGCCCCTTGCAGGAAGAGGCTGTCCAGTGCTGCAGTACCAGAGGTGGCCAGGTTCTTGCTTGGTAGAGGCACGTGCCATGTTTGGTCTCTCCCACGATTATTGAGCACTTCTCTATGCCAGTCCTCCTGCTTGATGCTTTGGGAGATACAGAAGACAATGTGAATGATAATTGGTCAGATTTGACCAGCAGTTTTTAGTTTACAAACACCATCTTATTGCACATTCATAGACATGCTGTGAGGTATGGTATCATCGCCGGTTTATAGATGAGAAAACGAAGCACAGACGTTACAGATAGTTCCAGCTCTTAGGAAAATGCTTCTTTGTGTTGTGGGAGAAGCAGCATACAGTTGACCCTTGAACAATATAGGTTAGGGCCGCCGACCCCTCCCCCCCTCCCCCTTACTCCCAACCCCTGCCATCAAAAATCCACTTACAACTTTTTTTTTTTAATTGGGGAATATTGGGGAACAGTGTGTTTCTCCAGGGCCCATCAGCTCCAAGTGGTTGTCCTTCAATCTAGTTGTGGAGGGCGCAGCTCAGCTCCAAGTCCAGTTGCCATTTTCAATCTTTAGTTGCAGGGGACGCAGCCCATCATCCCATGTGGGAATTGAACCAGCAACCTTGTTGTTAAGAGCTTGTGCTGTAACCAACTGAGCCATCTGGCCACCCCCCACTTACAAGTTTTGACTCCCCAAAAACTTAACTACTAATAGCCTATTGTTGACCAGAAGCCTTATCGATGACATGGACAGTTGATTAAAACATTTTGTATACTGTATGTTATATACTACTCTATTCTTACAATAAAATAAGCTAGAAAAAGAAAGTATTAAGAAAATCATACATGAGACAATATGGGTGGACCTAGAGGGTTTTATGCTAAGTGAAGTATGTCAGATTGAAAAAGACATACCATATGATCTCACTTATACGTGGAATCTAAAGAACAAAAATAAATGAACAGACAAAACAGAAACAGACTCATAGATGCAGAGAACAAACTGATGGTTGCCAGAGGAGAGGCGGAGTTGGGGAGCTGCCTGAAAAGGGTGAAGGGATCAAGAAATACAAATTGGTAGTTACAAAATAGTCATTGGGATGTAAAGAACAGCATAGAGAATATATGTAGTCAGTAATGTTACAACAACTATGTATAGTGCCAAGTGGGTACCACACTAATTCGGGGGATCACTGCATCAATTATATAAATATCTAACCACTATGCTGTACACCTGAAACTAATATAAAATTATATCGAATGTCAACTGTAACTGAAAAAAATTCAATTAAATATTAAAAAAGATCATAGGAAGAGAAAATACATTTACTGTATTCACAGTTCAAACCCCTGTTGTTCCAGGGTCCTCTGTGTTTGTGCAAGGCAAGTAGTTAGCCCTGTCAGCATGTGCTTTGGAGGCACCTGAATACTTCACAAAGGGGTTTATGTGGGGTAGCTTTCCTTATAGAGGATGTAACTTTATCTTCCTCCTGGTGTTTATGGAGTACGTCCCTGTAGCAGGCACTCTTGTAAGTAGTACCCGTGTCAACTCATGTACACTTCCCTGGAACCCCATGGGCTAGGTCCTAGTATTAGCCCCATTTTACAGATGAGCAATCTGAAGTCCAGAGAGGTTGACTGTCTTATCCAAAGCAACATGCGTGATGAGTTAATGGCAGAACTATCCAGATCCTCAGGTGTCGGACCCCAGTCTATCCTACGCCCACCTCTCCCATGGGCACCCCGTAGATTCCCTGGGACAGGTGCTTTCTCTTCCCTTTCTGCCTTTTTCCAGAACAAAACCATCTTATCCTAACTGGCAGGCTGGGCTCCAGAGGCTCTTATCTCTCCACCAACAAAAGCCCTTCCCTATTGAACAGGTCACCCGGCTTTTTGCTGAGTAGATGCCAGCTCCCGAGCGCCATAGATAAGCCCGCGGGGGTGGTGGTTTGTGTTGTCATCTCCCTGATGGATTGCTTTTAATTCAAGCCCATTAACTTATCCAAGATGAAAAGGAGAGAGGCCACCCACTGCACACACAGTTGAATGCAGAACTAGAGAATGAAGCAGCGGTGATTCTGGAATGGGAGGCAGGAGATGGACAATTGTGATGCAGTCAGTACCTCAGGGAGCGAGGGCTGTGTGTGGACTAACAGGAGCTTCTAGAACGGCCCCTGCATGAGACTATTATGAGGCTTCGGAGAGAGAGGTGGTGATGGCGGACCGAGGGGAAGGGCTGTCCCCTGCTTCCTCTGTCTCCACATGCGTACCTCCCAGCAGACTTTCAGGTTGTCGTTCCTGCTTAGCCGCTTCAGTTCCAGAACAGGGACTGAGATGAGGAGTTTGCTGGCATCTCTAAGTGTGTTAAATACAAAGAACCCCTGGAGCGCCTATCAGATGCACCAACTGCTGGCCTTTGAAAAACTTGGGGTCTTGGATTCTGTCAATATTGACTTCCTGGTTGTGATGTGCTCGAGTCAGGCAGGATGTTATTACCCCTGAGGGACCCGGGGTGGTGGGTCAGTAGGATCTCTCTGTGTCATTTCTTACGCCTGCAAGGGGAATCTACAATCACCTCAAAATAAAAAGTTTTTCAAAAGGAGGGCCTTTTCAATACTGCAACCCTCAAAGGAGCCCTATCATTGTATTTTCGAGGAGCAGCCTGCTTACTCTGTGTCTAACACTTTGCCAGTGTCCAATAAACATAAAAACAGGCTACCAAAAACCACTGAAAGCAATAAAAAGGAATGAAGTGCTGATCCATGCCACAACATGGATGAACCTTGAAAATGTTATGCTCAGTGAAAGAAGCCAGACACAAAAGACCACATACTGTGTGACTCCATTTATATGAAATGTGCAGAACAGGCAAATCTATGTAGACAGAAAGCATCTTAATGATTGCTTAGGTTTGGGAGTAGCTGGGCCAGGAGGGCCTAGGGAGGGACGGCTCATGGGTCAGGGGTTTCTTTTTTGGGTGATGTTTTACAAATAGGTTGCGGTGATGGTTGCACAACTCTGTGACTAGACTAAAAACCATTGAATTATACTGTTGAAACGGGTGGATTGTATTGTTTGTGAATCATATCTCAATAAAGTTGTTAAAGATTTAGGATCCTTTGATAGTTTTAAAAGAAGTCGTAATAGTCCTTTGGAACTAGCTGGTGTCTTCTAGATGAAAGCACTTCTGGACACTGGTTATAACGCCAAAGTCAGGCCACTGTCCTCGGGCGTTAACCCTGAAACCATAGTGGCGTTTCTGCCTGCTCATCGTGAGGGGCTGAAAACTCAGTTTGTGGCCGCCATTTTGCCAGGAGCTTTCCCAAACTCCTTGCAGCCCTGCACCGTAGGTCGTGTCATGCCCATGGTTTATATATGAAAAAATAGAGGTCCTGAAGACTACGTACAGCAACAGAGTGCTGCAGCAATTACCAGAATTAGAACTTGGGACCCGGTAACCCCCAAGTCCATCTTCTTTTCACTGCACAGTGAAGGGCTGGGTTGGCAAGCTTTCTCTCCCGTCTCACACAAATGGAGAGAAGTCAGCTGCAAGGCAAAAGCCAAGCTTTTGCAGGGACAGATAGCTTAGGACAGTCACCCGAGAAAAGGCCTGTGAGTTCCGGGCAAGTCATTTTCAGGCTTGTGTCCTCAGTGGGGAATCTCAGCTCCCTCCGGAAGTGAGTATGACATTCTGCCCTGTTCCCTGGAACAGCTCTTCCCAGGAGACCTTCCATGAAAAGACAACTGTGGGAAAACATGTGGAGGCTTTTCGTGGACACGTTCTTGAGTGTTGTGAGCTCTTGGAGGAAACATGTGTATTTCCCTGAAGACTTCAGCTTTGTTTGTGTCCTGAGTTTTGAAGGGTTCATAACTCTAGGAGCTGTCTGGATATGGAGGGAAGCCACAGTATTACAGCCAGGAAACCTGATATTTTTTGTAAGTAATACTGTCCGTCCTGGTAAAATGAACATGAGTGAATGGAGGTGGCAGGAGAAGTAAATGGGAAGATTTGCACTTAGTCGGTGATGTTCAAGTGGTCCAAAGACAGACTCGTTAGCTCCCAGGGAGCTTATTAAAAAAAAAAAAAAAAAGCAAATTCTCAAGTCCCAGCCCAGACCTGCAGAATCTGAAATCCCCGGGGGTGATGGCCAAGGTACCTGTGTTTTAATAAGGTCTCAAGATAACTGTTATACACCCTGAGGTTTGAGGAGCGTAGCACCAGATGTTTTTACACACTCATGGGATTGAGCAGGAAAATCTGGTTGCGTTCCCAGGAGAACACCTCCTTCTTGACCCCATCGTGCTGGGTGGAATGTGAGCCGGAAGGGAAATCATTCATTTGTTGAAAACATTTATTGAGCTCTTGCTGTATCTAGGTACTCACTCCCTGCTTTGAGGGAGTTCACATCCTAATCGAGGGGTCAGATAGTGAACTAGGGAAACTGACACAGAAATGACTGCAGTGTGACCCTGGAATGGTGACAATTAGTCCGATGAGAAGGAGGAAGAGAAGACGCCTGAGTAAAGAATAAGGGGAATGGATTTCCAGAGAGGGAACTGTTTGTGCAAAGGCATGAATGTGGGGAGGAGTTGGGCAGGTCAAAAGGTGAAAAACCGCAGGTGTGGCCTGATGGTGGTGTTGAGCAGGGACAGGTGACAGAGTACGAAGAAGAGCTGGGCCAAAACTGGATCTGCAGGAGGACCAGGGGAGGAGTTTGAATTTTATTTTAGAATGATGGACTGCTATTGAAGGATTTAATCAGAGAAGGACAGGATCTGATGAAAGGTTTAAGATCCTTCTGACTGCTCAGAAGAGTGGTTTGGAGGAAGGCAAGTGATGAAGCCAGGGCTGTGGGACCTGACTAGGGAGATTCTGTCCAAAGTGTGATTACTGCAAACTCATCTTTCCTTCCCTTCCCTTCCCTTCCCTTCCCTTCCCTTCCCTTCCCTTCCCTTCCCTTCCCTTCCCTCCCCTCCCCTCCCCTCCCCTCCCCTCCCCTCCCCTCCCCTCCCCTCCCCTCCCCTCCCTTCCCTTCCGTTCCCTTCCTTTTTTCTCTTCTCTCTTGTGGAAGTGGAGGAAAGGGGACACAATTTAAGAAGAGATAGTGGAATTGTTTTGTCAGGGTTTCTGTGGAGGCATTTTACAGATGGAACAGACTTATACCAGAAGTACACATCCTCATTGTTTTCATTAGACAACCTTGTATTAGCAGTACCAGCTATGTATGTACTCATTTAATTGCATAGACTACTACTTATAAAAAGTAAATTTTGTCAAAAGAAAAGTCAGCCTAGATGTCTGTATTTTTGAGACATATGGAGCCAAGCTCAGTTAATTACAATTTAGCAGCATCTGCAAGATTTGATCCATTTCAGAAATCTGAGCTCACTAGCATTGCTTGGGCTGGCATTTTCTTAGCTAAGAACTGCTTACGTGGGTGTAGTAAAATCTAATATTTTATTTAGGAGAATGATTCTTAAGGCGTCAAGAGTCCTGTGTTTTATCTTCTTCGTTGCCCAAGTTTGATTTAACCTTGGACAGTTTGGTCACTTGGGTGAGAGCTCTCCAAGGCCTAGGAGAGAAAGCATGTGCAAAGGCCCTGTGGCAGAAGGAAGCAGGCTGATATTGTAGGAAGTGAAATGCAGCCCTGTGTGGTTAGAGAGCAGAGTATGAGGGGGGAGATGGACCAGGCTGATGCTGTAGAGTTAGTCATGGGCCGAGTTGGGCAGGATCATGTAGACCTTGTTGGGGACTTTAACCTTTATCTGAAAAGCAAGGGGAAGCCATTGGTGGATTTAAATAGGGGAGTGACTTCAAGTTGATATGCTATCTCATTTAATCCTCATGACAAATGTATTGTGGTAGGTAATGTCCCTATTTTAAACCAGCACAGAAACTCAGGGTAGTGGAGATTACGTAGCTTTACCTAAGAGCACTTACGCCAGGAAACAAACTCAGGTCAGCCTGACTCGAGTCCTCTGTCTCCATATCAGCTGAGCTCAATAATATAACAATAACCACAGTTTTGAAACACTTTGAACTCTTAAGATGAGAGCTCTCCCTTAAATTACAAAGTGGTATTATGCTGCAGAAATACGAGTGGTGATGAGAGAGTGGATATGCCAGGGACCTTTTAAAAGGCCCAGTCTACCTGGCGTGGGTCCAGTATCTTCGAGTTCCTTGCCATCTTGCCTGGTGGGGGGGGCATCTCACAAGTAGCTGTCAACACAGAAGGATTTGGCGGGCGCTGGCTGGCCATTTGACACCGCCATTGTCCACAATGACTCATTGTCCGAGAAATGTGCCCGAGGTGTGTGCTTTCAGGGACTTTGAGCTGGGAAATCAGATCTGGGCAGTTCATGCATGGTTTCACTGGAGTAACCGTGCCGTGCCAAGTTTCTGCTTTTTCTCTATTGGGTAGTCAGCTGGTTTAAGTGGATTCTTAGAAGCTGGTTATAGAGATCACCATCTCGACTTTGAACCCAAGAAGCCTTATTCAGGGTTGAAATGGGAAAACAGCTGCTGGCCTGTGGCCCTTGAGGTTTCTGTTGATGACGACAAATGTCTGTTCTTTTCTAGTTGACCATGTCGTACCCGAGCCTGGGACGAGCCTGCTGGCCGCCTTTGACCAGTGGAGGGAATGGGCCGACAGCAAGTCCTGCTGTGACTACTCTCTGCACGTGGACATTACCGAGTGGCACAAGGGCATCCAAGAGGAGATGGAGGCCCTGGTGAAGGACCATGGTAGGTTGTGCTGACCCAGTACCCCCAGTCCGTGAGCTGGCACAGCCCTGTGAAGACAAGCTCTGTGAATGGTGCTTATAGGTCCCTTTTGGTCCTCATTGCCTGGCCTGCAAGGAGAGAGGGCTTGGGCTGCAGCTCATGCTGACTGGAGGTGGCCAAACCCAATGCAGCAACGGGAGTTTTCGTTGATACGAGAACCTGAGCCTTACCCCAGGGACCTGTTCTCATGTAACCACTATTTTCAGCTTACTGGTTTGAGGGGACCGTGCACCCTTCCCAGGTTGGGGAGTTGCGGCTACGAGAGTGATTTGCCCTCAAAGGATAACAATGCATATCCCAGTGAGGATTGTGGGCAGTTGTAGGCGAGTGCTTAGGAGCTGGTGCCTAGTAGCTGGCTTGGGCAGCTTCTTCCTGCAAACCTGGAAGAACCAGGACAGATTTAAGGGTGAGGAGGCCCCAAGGACAACCTGAGGGTTCTCTTTTGGTGTGCAGAACTATTTTGGGGAGCAGGATTCTAGGGATTGGGCTCTAAAAGATTGCCAGGGAGGCTGGAGAAATGTTGACTATCTCAAGGTGCCTCAGGGACCTTCTTGTCCACAGGAACCTTGGGGATTAAGGTGGTTTTGCCAGATCACATCATCTTCTGGGGTCCCCGTGAGCTTGGCTGTGGGCTTGACTCCTAGGTCACAAGTTGACCTCACTGGCTCTTAACTGTCAGGGAAGCACCTATTGTTTTAGGGTGTGGAGACTTCTAAACTCAAAAGTCCCATGAGCTGCGAGGGAATGGTTGAAGAGAAATTGCTGGGCAGAGATATGGTAGGAAAAGCCCAGAATGAAAATCTAGAGTTTTGCTCTTTCACAAACTAGCTGTGTGAGCTTGGGCAAAATCACTTAAATTTTATGCGTCTCAATTAAAAAAAAAAAATCTCTCACAGGAGGATGTTGGACGAGGTAGTCTAAGATTGTTTCTAGCATGAAGGTCCCACATGAAAGAAAATAGCGAACCCTTGATCTTTGTCACTTTTGAGAATACCAAGATTTAACTTTCAACTTTTGATACTTACAATGAATCTGCTCTAAATCAGCCAAGAGGGTTACCAAAGCAACTCTTGCCTGGCAGGAGAGAGGGCCATGACGTCCTGAAGCTTGAATTTAGGCAGCTTCCAGCACCCCCAGTGGCTTGAATTAATAAGCTCTAGGGCTAGGAGATTGTCAGTACAATTATTTACCATCGTGATGGATGTTGGGCAGGGATGTTTGGTCTGGTGCCTAGGGAGGCCAGAACTCTAAAATGCCAGGATGTGGATTACGACATCTGCTTGTCCTATTCATGGACTTTTTTCTTTATTTAAAAATGTTTCTTAAAAATTGGCTTGTAGGGCAGTCTGTTTATCAAAGAAAAGACACTTATTGTAAATCTTTTTGATAGGATCTTGTAATTCATTTTCTTGTTAAAAGTCACAACAAGTTGGGGAAACTTTTGTGTTTAATATTTTAATGTTTAATTATGGTAAAATGCAACGTAACGTTAAATTTACCACTTTAACCATTGCTAAGTGTACAGTTCAGTGGCGTTAAGCACATTCACATTGTTGTGCACCCATCACAACCATCCATCTCCAGAACCTTTCATCTTTTCAAACTGAAACTCTATCCCCATTAAACAACTCCCCATTCCCTCCTTCCCCCAGCTCCTGGCAACCCTCATCCTAATTTGTGTCTCTATGAATTTGACATAAAGGTGGAATCCTACAGTATTTGTCTTTTTGTAACTGGCTTATTTCACTTAGCATGAAGTCCTTAGGGCTGATGCATCTTGTAGCATGTGTCAGAACTTCCTTCCTGCTTAAGGCTGAATGATGTTCCATTGCAGGCATATGCCACATTTTGTTTATCCATTCAGCTGTCAATGGACACTTGGGTTGCTTCCACTCTTTGGCTATTTTGAATAATGCTGCTGTGTATTTGTATGGGTGTACAAATACAAGCAACTTTTAGTTTTGATACAGTTTTAAACTTAGAGAAAAATGATAAGAATACTAAAAAGAACTTTTGCACCTTAATCCCAGATTGACCAGTTGTGTCTATTGTGTCTATTTGCTTTATCATTCTGTATCTGTTTGTCTCTCTCTTCTCCCTCTCTCGTCTCTCTCACACATATGCATGGTATTATAACTTTCTTATTTTTTTCCAGATTCTTTGGTTTATCAAAGTCACATCTCCACTTATCTATTTTGTCTGTCCTCCAGGGGTAAATTCTTTCCTCGTGTACATGGCTTTCAAAGATCGCTTCCAGCTAACGGATTCCCAGGTAAGAAAAGTCACCTTTCCTGAACAAGGTGACTGGCATTCGGTAGATTCGGGCCATGGCTCTTGTCTTGAAAGCTGCCGCCAGGGTCTGTACATCCCTTAGCTTCGTGGAAATGGCTGGTGGATGAAGTCCCTCATGTCACTGTCCCTTTAGGTAGGCCATGACCCCAGTGCCCTGGCCCCCCAGGACCAGTGTTCCACCAGGCTCTGCAATCAGCCTGCCTTAGACTGTGGCCAAGAGCTGTACTCAGACTCAGTGTCATCCACGAGCTTCTCGGAGCTTCTCCCTTCTAATCCATCTCCTTGTAGGTTGCCCTGCTTCTGGTAATTACTGAGAGGTCTTGCTCTGCCACATGTGGCCAGAAACGTTGCCCTTGGGGCATGGCAAAAAAAGCAGGACTTGATAGACGTAGCTGAGGGGTGCCGTTTTTGATCCCTGTGGCCGCCAGGGAGAGGGTTGTACTTGTGAACAGGAAGACAGATGTCCCGGGCTCTGATGCCACCCCCTTCCTCTCTCAGATCTATGAAGTACTGAGCGTGATCCGGGATATCGGTGCCATCGCCCAGGTCCATGCAGAGAACGGCGACATCATTGCAGAGGTATGGTGCCTTCCTCTCCATCCTTTCTGCATGACCCACAGCGGGAGAGACAGGCTCAAGGAAGGCAAGCCACTTCTGTAGCTCAGCTCCCAGGTGGGAAAACTGTCCTCGGGCGCTGTGCTCAGTCTCACCGACAGCGTGAATGTCAGTGATGCAGGCGCTTCTCTGTGTGTCCTGTAGGACACACAGCCTGTTTATTCCCTTTCCACAGAGACGTCGTTTCTCTCAGTGCTGTGAGGCTAATGCCTGTGTGTGCTGGGGGGCCGTGGACTCCCACGTGCAGACATGGTAGCCTCCCAGGGGAGCAGCTGCATGTATTTGGGAGGCTGTAAGTGATCGGTTGTGGCTCAGGAAGGACTGGGAATAGGCCAGGGAGCCCTTCTCTTCAAGGGTCTTGGGGCCGAGTCGTCAGCAGTGTCATTTTTACATCTTGCCTGAGTCACTTGAACCCAGTGCTCCAGCAGTCAGAGCCACCTGAAGTCAACACACACACACGCACGGCTCTCCCTGACTGCCTGGCTTTCTTTAACCGTTGCAGGAACAGCAGAGGATCCTGGACCTGGGCATCACGGGCCCCGAGGGACATGTGCTGAGCCGGCCCGAGGAGGTGAACATCTGCTGAATGGAATATGTGTCCTTTGTGTCCCTTGGGCTGTCAGAACTGCTTAGAACCCACCTTCCTGCCTGTTGAGAATGGGGCTCTCAGATGCTGATTTCGGTCCCTCTGAGAAGTCACAGGTTATCCACGTGTGTGTCTCCTCAGGCAACATGAAGGGATAGACTGAGCCGTGGGGTGAAGCAGTGTGGCTTGTTTAGCTTGAAGACTCCTCTTTCGGTCTCTAATTCTCCAGCCCTTTCTTGGGGAGACACAAACAGCTTTTTGTCAGCATCATGCAGACTGAGTTTCGTGGTTCATGACTTGGGGCCTTCAAAAGTTCACCAGTCACCAAAACGTAGTCACGGGGATCTAAAAGCTCTTCTAAATGTCTAGAAAGCATAAAGGAATTGTAGGTTTTCCCATGGTAAGTCTGCACATAATCTGGTTATAACGTAATCGGTAGAGTTTGGTAGACAGAATCTTTCAAAATTGGGGAAGGAAAATTAAGACCCGGGGCCTTGCTGGCACAAAGGTTGAGTTACCCCTGTCTTAGATCACCATCTAGTGATTTTGAATTAGAAGGGGGTGCTTACAACGTATGTGATGAAGAATCTGTTTTTCTAGATCAGAATTTGTGGCCTTTCAGTAATTCTCAGGAGTGGGCTCCTTAATGAAAGGCTCAAGGTCGGGCGTTTGAGGATCTGGCAGCTCCAAGCAAAGAGGACGCTGGGGAGTCTCCTGGAAAGGAACAGACGTCCTCTTTCCAGGAAAGAAGTGATGGAAAAAGGACGGGTACACAGAAAGGCCGATAAAACCACCAAGCAACTGGATGTCGGCCTAAAATTAGGAGTTTTGCTTCCAGAAATAGGTGGAGGGAGATTCTTCACAAGAGGAGTGTGAATTGGGACCAGGGCCCCAAATCGCAGAACTTTAGCACTGAGATGTTTCTGCTGAATCTGTGAAGTGTGTACATTAGGGCCCATAGGTGCAGGGGTTCTGCTCCCTCAAGAAGAAAATAAATTCATGAGGGCTGAATTGAAGTTGCTGTCAACAGGCTGCCTGAGGTGGGGGTGAGGCGACATGGCATCCACTGCCCTTTTCCTAAGACTGGGGATGGAGTGAGGCTGGAAAAACAGAAAGAATGTAAGAAAGAAGCAGAAAAAAGTGAAGATGGAAACCACTTGGACCGTCTTCCACACATTGAGGGCTTAACACTTCCTTGTTCTGCCCTCTACTGCGAGCACACACACACTCAGAGACACACACTGTCACAAGTTACACACTTAGACAGAAGCAGTCTCTCACACACACACACACACCAGGGCACCTTCAGCACTGTCTGAGTCCCTGAGGACATTTTCATCTCCCCAGATGAAAGAACGGAAGCTACTAAATTTTCAATATTGTATGGTCCTCTCCAGCCCGTAGGACCTTTCCTAACCATCTAAGCTTCCCAGGTGTGCTAAAATCCTGAGGATGTGAAATGGAGCCAACACAAGGGTAAGGAAGGCTGACGGTGCCTTCTTGAGGTCCCTGCTTTAGCTGTGGGGAAGCTGTGCGGTGACTGTGGCTGGTGGACAGTGTCATTCAGGGAGACAGCTCGTAGGAAAGAGGGAGAGTGTCCGTAGTTGATGCTAAGAGCACCTGCGACTGGTTTTATTATGTACAAGTGTACACACATACACACAGCTAGACGTGCACACAGGGACACATACACGCATGCCCGCACATATATACGCACACTCATGTACATGTGTCCACATGTACAAACATACACATTCACGCAATGCAATGCTTAGCCACATGCACATGTACACACATGCACAGACATGTGGAAACCATCTCACTTGCACAGACACCTCGAAGATTCCTGTCTGTGGCTTTGTTTCCCCTTTAAGGCTGGCCTCAGTGACTGTTGTAATTAAATTTCCCTGGATAAAACTGTCGGGGTGGGAAGGATGGCATAGGCCACGGAGGGCCCTCAGCCCGGTCCTCAGAGTTGGTTGGTTCTGCGTTCAGTCTTAAACAGTTTTGGGATCAAGCCTTAGAGTTGCAAGGACTTCAGGAGAGGCAGAGGGATGACATGGCTCTCATGATGGCTTACCTTTCTTTTCCTTACAAGCCCCATTCAGAGCCAGCATTTACTGAGCACGTAGAGGCCGCAGACGGTTCGCATTTCAGCTTTGTAATCATCCTGTGAGGGAGACACTGTACAGGTGGTGGGAGGAAGGTGGCCTCTGAGAAAGCAAATACCACTCAGCCTGTTACATAGGGCTATTTCTGAGAGCCACGCACTTAATTTTTAGAGCCTTCGTGGAGCTTGCTTTCCTTTCTCCCGCTGTCTTCTTGGCATCCCCAGATCCCTGCAAACCTGAAAACAGAACACAAAACCAGCCCTGGGCTCACTGAACAGGCCACAGCTATCAGAAGAACATTTTCCCGATTGCTATTTTGACCACAGAAATCAAGCCCATGTGTCCACGATTGACATAGGAGACCTGTCTGGTAGCAGTTGTTACATGGAGGGTTTCACAGTCCACAGCAGTGGGTTACAGAGGCTCCTTTGGCAGCTAAAAGATCCGGGAACACTCCAATATGGGGAGATTTTGGCTCCTTGGGAAGGTCCTCTCGTCTCACAAGAGGCTGCTGTGAGGGCTTTCTCTTCTTTCTGCTTTTCAGGGTGATCACCTTCTGAGCTGATTCAGCAGGGTTTTCTGCAGTTTTCAGCTGAGAAAATTGAAAGGGAGATGGAGAGAATGCAGAAATCTAGAAACCACCTATCCATGCATGGTGCCCGAGCACTCATGACAGTTGAGGGCCTGTGGGGGGGCAGTGAGAGGAATGAGGAAGAGATCCTTTCTGAAAGGAACAAAGAGGGAGATGGAAAGTACCTGAGTAGGATCGAAGGTGAGGGCTCTGAGCAAGGTACAGGCCTAAGACTCTGTCTCTGGGAAGAGAGTGGGCATGCGGAGGAGGTGAGGGCGAAGAATTCATAACAGAGAAGGGAACTCCTTAACGGGGCCCTTCAGAGAGGCGGGATTGGGATGTGCAGACTCCTGGGGGACTGGGCCGCAAAGGGCGTTTTGTGTAGTGACACTGCTATGTGTCTGGTGCTGGTGTGTATGACACTTGCGTCTACTGACACTGTTGTATGTTCCTATACAGTTTGCTTTCCTCTCCGGACCTTGGGGTGCTTCACCTTTAAAAATCAGAAAGCAGGGCTCGGTAACCCCTCCAAATCCCAGATAGCTCTTTAAGGAGGCAAATAAGTTTTTATGTTTCAACGGTAATGCAATTTTTGTAAATATGTAAAGCAGAGCTCCGTGTGGACAAGATAGTTGGTGTTGTATTTTAGAGACACATACCTACACACACACAGAAGGGTCAGATGTGGCTCCTTTCATGGTTCTGGGTGGAACGTGGAGAGCTGGGGTTTACATGACCTTCTGTCTCCATGAGGTCACCTTGGAGTGCCGACGCCAGGCCTGTGCAGGGCTGGGGTAAGGGGCGGGTCAGAACTCAGTTCACACAGGATGAGCGAATCCAGACAGGGCCCTGGGGCCCGGATTCTTCAGTCCAAAGCGTCTTCATGGCAGCCAGTGCTCCCAGGGTAGGGCCCGGATAGAATTGGTACATTTACTCCCTAATTAGGATGATTACGCATTCCAGTTCACCCAGGACAGCTTGGTCCCCACCCATGGCTCCCACGCAGTGATGAATAGTGCCTCTGTTCACTTTCAGAGTGTCTGGGTTGGGACAGCAAATTGAGAAGTCACCGGCACCACTGGTAAGCAATAGAATGCTCATGGAGTCCTCCTCACACTTGACTGTGGACTGTTGAGGTGACCACAGGGATGTAGGATGTCCCTTCTCTGTGCTGCCCGGGCCAGAGGCACTTCGGTTGTCACTGGAGTCAAGGAGAGAGAGAGCGAATCGTTCAGCTATTCCAGGAATTAAAAACATTTGGATGTTTAATGAACTTTTTCAAGAGCCATTTGGTAGAGCCTGTAGATTTCTAGACATGTCTCTTCACATATTTGTTGCCTGAAAGGAGCTAGGAGTTCAGTCATTTCTTGTGAAAAATAGCAGCTCTGTATGGAATGGCCTAGTGTTAACCATTCACGTGAAGACATTTATTTGTTCAGTAAACAGTTTTGAGCAGCTGCTGTGTACAGGGCATGACATTGGGAACTATGGGTGGTGGGGCATGCAGGATACAAAACAACGAGTAACACCCAGCCCCTTTCCTTAAAGAGTTGAAGCTACAGCCTTTTGCCAGGATTTGGGAGGGAGCAAAAGACTGTTTTGAGCTCTGTCATTCCATAATCTTACTTGCTCTTTGAGTTGCCCATAGCTGATTCCTGTGTAAGATATAATTTGATCTACGTAGTCTTACCGGATAAAGTATTTAGCAATCATCACGTGGGGTCTTTGAAATATCATCCATTGAAACATCAGGTTTAAAGAATCAGATTATTAATTGGAGCAGCTCTTTCCCATCTCGGGCCGAAGGTCGTACCAGTCTGTGGCTGGCCATGGTCGTGTTTCACATACAGAGGGCCTTTGGTTTGCACAAACACTGCCTGCTCCGTTCCCAGAGCCCTGTGAGGTCGCATTGTTCCTTGGGCGGTGCTGGCTTCCTCTGTGTGCATCGGACAGAAACCCAGTGCAAAAGTCACATCACTGAGGGTCTTGCCTCATGACCATGCCATGGCAATGAATGCATCAAATTGGGAACAATGTTCCGTGCGTGGTGGTTCTCAGACATTAGGAAGCATGAAAACCATGTAGAGTTGTTAAGACCCACATTTCTGGGTCCCACCTCCAAGAGACACTGATCCTGTGGGTCTGTGGCAGGGCCCGAGAATCTGCATTTCTTACAGATTCCAGGCTGATGCTAACATTGCAGGCTGACCAGACTTAGAACCACTCAGAAGGGCCAGGAAGGAATGCCCCCTGATTTCAAACAGTCAATGTGGGGTGACTCTGGGCAGGTCACATCCTCCTGGAGTGCCATGGAGGGTAGCGCCTTGAGGCACAGTGGTCTCCCATTCATCTTATCCTTTCTTGGTGGGTGGAGGGTAAAGGTGGGCTCGTGGAGTGGGTACAGTTCTCATGTTCAGATGCTCTTCTGTAGGTCGAGGCTGAAGCCGTGAATCGTTCGATTACCATTGCCAACCAGACCAACTGCCCCCTGTACGTCACCAAGGTGATGAGCAAGAGCGCTGCCGAAGTCATTGCCCAGGCTCGGAAAAAGGGTAAGCGTTACGGGCTGTCTGACTGTGGGCTCCTTTTCCAGACCCTCATGCCAAGTAAGCTGCTTTCATCACGTGCCAGCATTAACCTAATTACAGCTGAGTGAGGCAGGGAGCTCCAGTTTCTCCCTCTGTTCGCCGCTGTGGGCTTGTTAGTGTCTATTTAAAGCCACACAGCAAGAAGTGGGTGGGCAGGCACATTTTTCTCCTGCCCGCCTTCTATAGAAAGGTTGAGTTTAATTTGATGCAGTCTAAATACACGAGGCACATACACAGATGACATCAGTTTTCATCTGCCACAGAATCAGCATCCTGGGAAACTTCCTATTGCAAAATGCATTTCCCTTCATGGCTGGTAGTGATTTCCACTGGGGTAAGTAAGAGAACCTTGTGGGGGTGTGGGGAGTGGGGACGTTACCCTGGACCCCAACAAATCTAGGTCTCCTGGGGCTCAAGTCACTCCCTGTAAATTATATTGATATATTCTGGGCTGAGCCTGGCTCTCGTATTACTGGGAGTCCATCAAGAAGGTTCTTGGAAACTAATTTACTAAGTGCAGCTTCCAGTGCTACTTCCAGAGGCTGTTCCATGGGGCACCTTATCTATTATGGATGCAGCAGAGCTCTGCTGTAAACCTGCCCTTGGCAATGAGTTTGGATGATCACACCATGTGTTCTGTGTTTGGGAGTGTACCTTCACACACAGAGAGCCTGTTCACCAGTAGTGGACTTTGAGGGTGGCTCTTGGCCTGATGTGAACGTGAATATCATACAAGGGCCCTCTGTCCCTCCTTCCTTTCTTCTCTTCTTCCATTCTTTCCTCCCCATTATGTCCTCCACTCTTTTGTCTCTCTGGATCTCTCCATTTCTGTATGTCTCCATTTCTCTTTCTTTCTTGTTCTGTTTTACTCTCCATCTGCATGTCTCCATTTCTCTCTTGATTGTTGTCCCATTTTTCTCCTGGTCTCCATATCTTTTTCTTGGTCTCTTTCTCATTCTTTCTATCCCTTTGTTTCTCTTTCTGCGTCCCTCCTTCTCTGTCAATATGGGAGCAGTTTGACTTCTGTGATTCGATTTCTAGTTCTGTGGGATGGGATCCACGTGGATAAGAAGGACTGCAGGATTTCTTCACTGGTGGGTGACTTGATGCAAGACCTAGATCAAATTGCTCAGTGACCACTGATTCAGCTGGTCCCAAGAGAGTGTGACTTCCAGATGGCTCCTGTTCCCTGGAACTCTCCTGGGGTCTCTGTCCTCAGGCTCTGCATCAAATGCCTTGTTTTCCCAAAAATAACACCGGGTCTTATATTAATTTTTGCTCCAAGAGACGCATTAGGGCTTATGTTCAGGGGATGTCATCCTGAAAAATCATGCTAGGGCTTATTTTCGGGGAAACACGATGGTTGCTGCATTGCCATCTTCCTGGAAGTCTGCCCTCTCCTGGCAGCTAGAAGTAATTGCCTTTTAAAAATAAACATTCCTCTAAAATAGGATCTCAGAATCGGCTTTCGCTTGTCTAGGAGACATTGTGGATGGTGACTGTTGGTGACCCTCCCTCACCTAGGCTCTCTGTCACCCAAGCCCCTGTTTTCAATATGGCTGGGCAAGTGTGGGAACCACTCAGCACCCAACACTAGTCACAGGACTTCCACGTAGCATGGGGACAGTGGGCACAGTGTCTGAAAAAGGGAAGATAGGGTATGGCTTTTTTTCAACAACCATGCTGTACCAGATGATAATACAAAACAAAAAAATTGAATATTTTAACATAATTTTAATGTAATTAAACATTCAATTTAACATAATTTAAAAACTGAGGCCTTGTTTTCCAATGCAGACTCTGACTTGCCCAGATTGAAGGATGGATGAGTAGCGTCTCTCACCAGACCTGGGTCAGGCGGGTGGAGCTGGCCCTGGTCTGGATTGCAGAGCACTGAGCTCTGAACCAGCCCTGCCAGCTGTGGTGGAGCTCCTTCTCTGCATGCTTCAGTTTCCCCATTTGAAGATGTGGAGCTGGAGTGTGTTATACAGTCCAGTTCCACTCTAATACTCTGTGACTCAGTGCCTGATGATTTCCATCTGTTTTTAAGACTTTGATCCTGTATGATTCCTGGGGGGTGAGCACGATGAAGGGTCTATTTTAGTCTATTTGTTCCAGAACCTTCCAGGTGTGAGTCTAACTGTACCCGCATCATGGTTCTTAGGGTGGCTCTTGCATTCAGACTCTCACTCTCCAGTCCGTGGAAGCCTTTGCTTTTAGAGGAACCTGAGCTTCCAGGAAAGAATTTCCAGTGCATTCCGGTGCTAATGAGCAAGCATGGGAAACCCTAGCTTACATTGTAGGCTCTTAAGATTCTTTTCATCTTGCTAGAACTACACAACAACTTGGGGAGGTGGCCCGAGCCAGGGAGTTTTGCCCTTTGTTTTACTTTGTAGCTAAGGAAACTAAAGCTCAGAGCTGCTGAATGGTGGAATTGGGCCTTGATCATCAGGCATCTGACGTCAGGCCATGAATATCCATGTTAATATCTGACTGACTTCATGCTTTGAGATTATTTTAATGTGGGGAATGCTGCAACCATCTCCTTGTCGGTATCTGTTGGGGTTTAGTTCCTCAACAAACCCTGTAAAACTGGAGCCTGGCACCCAGCACAGCCATGGATAATATGGACCGAGAAGAAAAACAATATAAGGCTGTGTTAAGTGTTAGCGCTCCGGGATCAATATCCTGTCCTGGACCAAATCCCAGGTCCATTTTGCACTAGCATGTGATGCTGGGCAGGTTCCGTATCACCTTTAGGTCTTATTTCCCCATCTGCAAAGGGAGGGTAGTAATGGTGACTCATCTCACAGGGTGATGGGGATGGGTAAATGAGATACTGTTCATAAAGACATATATAATAACTGTACCGACTACTGATGCGATTAATGATGAAGGGCTGCTTAGAGAAGCACAGCAAAGACGTCTGCTGACCTAGGGCAAGGGTTTCCTGCTAAGGATTCTTTGTTTCTTCACGCGGGTTCTTCCAGCCCCTGAAGACAAGTGTGAGGCATGGCCAACTACCTGCTGCTTCATTTCTTCATCTGTGAATTGGAGAGATCGTCATTCATTCATGAACTTTTACTATTTACTTGGATTTTTATGATGTGATACTTCAGGCCTTTGTGCCAGAGACGAGAAATGGTCCCAGCCCTTAGCTCCTTCACTAGCAGGGGAGGGACGCGTGGGCAGAAAGTCACAATGGCAAATGGTCAATATTATCAAAGAAGTGCAGCCAAGATGGTTATAGCACAAAGGAATGCACCGCTGTTTGCAGATGCTCACCCTGCCTGTCTCAGGCTACGTAAGGGGGACTCACCATTTCTCTGCAAGTGGCAGGTGTTGAAAAATCATAACCCTATATCTTCTCTTATTGATCCCATGAACTCCCCACCCAGAGACCTGCTAGTCCTAAACTAAGACAGGAGGTGTTTGGGTAAGGGAGGATATGAGATAAAATGTAAATGAGAACTATTTTCACATGCCTGCTTGACCCAACACGACCGTTGCATGTGTCTTTCCCCCTCCCCCCCAGAGACAGCGCTACACATGCTGCCTCCTTCCTTCTGTGCCATCTGGCAGGACAGTGTGTCATCAACCCCATTCTGTAGAGAAGGAAATGAAAACACAGCCAGCATCACAACACCCTGAGCAATTTTCACTCTTCAAAAGAACTTAGACATTGGTCCATTTAATAGGCTTATGTCACGAAAGAGAACCTGAAATGTGGACATTGAATATCTTGCCCAAGATCATCCATCCCATGGGAAATAGAACCCGGGGTTCTGTATTCCTGACAGCTTTCTTTCCATGGAGTGTCCAGTGTGGCTCCTGATACCTTCCATGTGTGGATGGTAGCGCGAAGGCAGTGCCTGATGAGCTCATCCGGCAGACAACCTTCTCCATCCTCCTCCTCACCCACCCCCATCACCCAGATGCAGAACCGTTCAGAACATCTGGTGCCTGGATGTTCAACCCTGGGAACCCAAACCGAGGCAAGACTTCTATGCCTTGTGGGTCAGTAGGAATGACTGAGGCACGTAGTCATGGGGTGGTGAGGACTACCCCAACCTGGGAATGAATCCTTGGTGTTAAGCTCATGTACAACCTAGAACTCAGAGTGGCATGTGCGTTGGCTTGTGAATGTCATAAAATCTCACCAAAATCTGGTAGTCAGGACTTTTCAAAAAAACTGAACCAATAAAAACAATAATAATAGAGAGAGGGAGAGAGAGAGGGATTGATCTTAAGAATTGGCTCATGAAGTAGTAGGCGCTGGCAAGTCTTAAATCTTCAGGGTGGGCCTACAGGTTTGGAGATCAGTGAAGAGTTGTTACAGCTTGAGCCCCAAGGCTGTCTGGAGGCAGAATTCCTTCCCAATCAATGTCCTCTCTTGAACTGAGACACTGAGTGACATTGGGAATTCAATTTGCATTGTAATGCAGCCACTTGCAAGATGAGAGTTCGGGTTTGGTTTTCAGCCATCTGAATTCTGAGGCTACTGCAGATGAGGATTTCCTTGAGGACAGGCAGAAACTTTGGGGTCCTTGATGCCGCACTTGGGCTGGGAGTTTGAATCCCTGAGCTCATCCTTTCTTTCCTCGCGTTGTCCTACCTACTTAGGAATAACCAGCCAATCTCATTATACTCAGTTTGACAAAAATGGTCTAAGGTATCAAATGGTCTAAGGTGGTCAACTCAAACATTGCCTCGTACGATATGTATTTACTTGATTAGGAGTATCCCGTGGTGATATTTTTGCATCTCCATTGCCCCAACACGCCTCGGACTACCAGTGCTAGTGGAAATGAGTCATGCCTTGAAATCAAATCAGATTAGAGCGTCAGTTCCAGAACCCCCAGACCTATTCAGAAAACTTCGATTCTCTTCCTTTAGAACCACTCTTGGTACCAAAATCTCACAGAGTTACCCATGGATAGGCCCTGGCTGTTGGGTTCTGGAACACGCGCTCTGAGACAAGAGGGAGCTGTCAAACATTTCTCAGGCCCGTTGTGAATAAACACCATCCCCAAAGTCCCCTGCAGTTCCTGACTGCCCCAGAAAGCCTGCCAGAGGCTGGCTTGGGAGTCACATCTTTCAGTTTAGACTTTGTCTGGAGAAGAAAATCATAAAGGTCTAACCTCCACCAAGAAAGCATCAGAGTGTGTTTAGAGGAGTGCAGAAAGGCCAATTAAACCTATTCTACGGTTTATTATTATTAATGGTAATTATTTCTGGCATGCAGTTCAGTGGTGTCTGTGGCCTGACAGAGGTCCAGAAGTGTGTGTATGTGTCCCCCAATCACTGTCCCAGTCAGGGGCCTACATATGGGCAACCCTGTCAGATTTTGGTATCCACGGCTATTTATCAAATGGGGAGATCAGCCCTGGGGTGGCTGTAGGCCATTGGTGCTGGGAGGCAGAGCCCTCACCTGCAGGTGCGATGGTGGTCTCCCATAGAATAGTTTAACTCCTGCAGTGCCTTTGGGGGCTAAAGAAAATAAATAAACCAAAAGACAGCAAGGACCTCTGAATCCCCTGCAATTTGAACAGGGCAAAACAGAAATGAGCCACAAAGTGCCTTCTTCCTTCGCCAAGTGCCTCCATCTCAGTTTGGCCCTGGCCCAGGAGTCCTGGCTCAGCATTAGTCTAAGGAGGCAGATCTGGTCAGCCGTGACCTTGAAGCTCCACCCCAGTTCTTGGTTTTCCAGAGGCTGAAGGCCAAGTTCATTCCTTTGTGTTGAGGTACATGTTCTGTGCATGGAGAACGGGACCCAGCCCCTGTGCACCAGCTCTCCACCCCATCACAGTTGTAGTTCAGAGTGAGATGAAGGCCACAGTCAAGGGCACTCACGTGTGTGGGATTCAGGACGCGATCCAGGAACCAGCCCCTCCTTGTACTCAAGTTTCCAAAGCAGGACTGAATTGCAGATCCAGGGAGAGGACGAACACCAGCAAGTTACAGGAAAATCAGGAAACTGTTTATGCTTGTCCAAGGATTTTCAAAGACCGCCAGCCACTCTCTCTCCAAGCAGTTCTGCTCTTGAACTTTCTCCTGTCTACAAAACCAGGAAACCTTTGGGGTTAGGAGTCCTTTGTTTTCCTAATGACTTGCCCCTACCTCACCCTTGTGCCCAGACAATAGCCAGCGGGACCTCCAGACCTGGCTGGTTAGAAGAGCTACAATCAACTCAGCCAGTTCCGGCTCAAACCAAAGCAGGGAGTGGAGGTCCTGTGAGAACCTTGGGTCCTGCTCAGACATTTGCATTTCATAAACGGACTTGGCAGCAGCCGAGGCCTTCTCATTATGCGGTGTTTTTCCAGTTTGGGGTGAGCTGGAGCGGTTTGTGCAGCTGCCCAGCTGGCTCCCAAAATCCTGCCTGGGAGGCTTTGTATAGATCAGGAACCCAGGAGACCTTCCAGGTGATTCTGAGCATTGGCCCTTTTCCTCCTGGGGGCTTCCTTCTGGGTGAGGCTTCCCCTGGATTTGGAGCCCTCCATCCTGCTTTGGGATTATTACTGATTTCCCCACGTGTGCTGCCTGCTCTGGCCTCTAACACTCCCTGACTGAACAGGGACTCCTTTGTGAAATTCCTGAGGCTGGAGGGGCAGCTCGAGGAGCCAGCTCTGAATGGTGAGTGCAACATAGAGAGTGTTGTGGTTTATTATCAAGAGATAAGGCCTTGGAAAATGCTGTGGAGAGGAAAGAACACACATTCCTGACTGAGAAGTGTTTGGCCCTGAGGGCCCTGTGTTTGGAGCAAAGAGAACATTTGGCAGGACTTTGGGGGGTAGCCCTGTGATGAGGGGGAGGTGAGGAGAGGTGAATTCCTGGTGGTGGTAAGGCAGGCCTGCCATCAAATTCCAGCAGTGATGCCTTTCGTTAATAAAAGATTGTACCTTGTATTTAATGTGACACACGTTTATTGAGTACCTACTATGGGCAGGTTGATGTATTTTCTTCAGGGTCTCTCCAGCTAGTGGAAAATCAAAAAATTCAAAATGGGGTGATTATTGGATTATTGGAGTGGAGGATGGGATTGAGTTTTGGACGATGTGAAAGAGGTTATCAGCTTTGATAGGTGGCTGGACAATTAAGGGCATCAGATGTGTCCGTGAAGAGTTTGTTTCTGTCCTTAAAGGCAGAAAGCTCCTTGGGGGGACTTTATGCATGACAATGGCCTGGGAAGATTATGTTTTAAGAAGATCATTCTGGAAGTGTCATGGAGAATGAATGGAGAGGTGGGGAAGAAGGTTAGGAAAGCAAAATAAATCTAAACTGTGATTGGGAGGCTCTGTTGGAATGAGCTGGGGAGAAATGATGAAGGCCTGAATTAAGGGAAGGTATGTGGAGTTTCGGAAAGGAAAGGATGTATTTAAAGCACTAAAGCATTGGCATTCAGGGGATATAGGCCACCTTACTGGCATGCACATGAATGGACAGAGAAGAGGACATGATTTGAGCATCAGGGAACTGACATTTCTTTCATGACAATGTATTAATTCAGTTAGATGAGACTTCCGGAAATGGAAATCTTTGTAGCGTAAATGTGCGCAGTCCTTTATTTCTCACTCTTACAACATCACCTGTGAATCTGGTGGCGCTAAGGGCAGCTCCCTTCAGGTGGTGACTCAGGGATCCAGGCTGTTGCTTGGGCAGATCTGTACTTGCTCTCAAATGTTTCAGCTCACTGGCATTACACCTGATTTCTCTCTTAGCCCATTAGCCAGAACTAGACACTGCGAAGCGGGGATAGATGTTGGAAGAGCAAGATGAGTGTTTGGTGAGTAGTATGGTTAAGTTTGAGATGCCATGGGTCACTCCAAAATAAGAGTCTAGATGGCACTTGGGACTGGGTGCTGGAATGCAGTCTGAGATTGTTATTAGGTTGGTGCCAAGGTAAGTAATTGGTTTTTTTCTCAATTATTTTTAACCTTTTAAACAGCAGTTACTTTTGCACCGACCTAATAATAGATTTGGGAATCAACAGTGTAGGAGGTGGACTGTTTGGGATCACCGAGGGAGAGTGAGTTAGGAGAGCGGGATCTACAGATGAAATCTTAGGGAGTACATGTTGGATCAATGACTTTGGCTGGCTGACGTATTTTACCTCGTCTGGCATCTGTGTCCTTACCTGAGAGCCCTTGTCATGCTGCTAGGTAGGTAGCTGCTCCCAACAAGGGTGGTTTCCCTTTTCTCTCATTGTATCGTACTCAGCTTTGTTGTCTTGTTTGTCAGGAACCGTGGTGTATGGCGAGCCTATCACTGCCAGCTTGGGAACTGATGGCTCCCACTACTGGAGCAAGAACTGGGCCAAGGCTGCTGCTTTTGTTACCTCCCCACCCCTGAGCCCCGACCCGACCACTCCGGACTTTCTGAACTCCTTGCTGTCCTGGTGAGTCTTGGAGACTTATTCATACTTTGCATTCTCAGTCTTTCCTCAGACTCAAATGACTTGGTGGGTTATATAACATGGTGGGCGAAAGCAGGCTTGCAAACAGACCCTTGTTCTCCAAACTCAGGTCAACAGATAGGAACAGGAGATTATCACTTTGACACTTTCCTGAGGGGGAATTCTGAATAAAAACTTGGGCCATCTTGAAGGTCAACCAAAGGGGATAATGAGGTATCAAAAGGATTCCATTGTGGTGCATTGTTACCCATAAGATACCTCACAACATAGATTTAGAGGCACAGCATTATAATGAAGCTTCAGTAGCATGTCATATCTTCCCAAATTACCTATCTCCTGAGGGGAGGAAAGGTTATTTCAAAAACTGTCAGTGGCCTGACACATCAAAAAAACATGTTCAAATTTGATGATTTGAAGTGAAAAGCCAGTTATATGTTTTCCTTCTAGTGGAGATCTCCAGGTTACTGGTAGTGGCCATTGTACGTTCAACACTGCCCAGAAGGCTGTAGGAAAGGACAACTTCACCCTGATCCCTGAAGGCACCAATGGCACGGAGGAGCGGATGTCCGTCATCTGGGATAAGGCTGTGGTAAGGAGCAGTGATGTCACTCATGGGTTGGTCTCGCCTTTCTCCTGCCTCCTCATCTGAGGGCCATGGGTGTCATATAGACCTTGAAATGTCAGCTGAGAAAATTCTAGAAGCTGGTACTTGTGTGACAATATATCTTAGGTTTGGGAATCCAAGACCACTCCTTATAGATTGTTTCCTATTTAATATTCCATATGTGTGTATATGTTATGTATGTGTGTGAGTGTATAAAGAACATTGGCATCATACATACTATTTTGTGGGCTGTTTTATTAAAACAGTATATTATGAAAAAGTCTTTACATCCTTAAATATACTTGAAACTCTTGGTTTTTGATAGCGGACCATTTCATTTTAATGCTGAAATGTAATTCATTTGCAGTTCTTTGAATACTTATGTTTCTGATTTTGTTACTGGGATGAACATCCTTGGACACATCTTTAATTATGCTTGTAGGAGAAATTTCTAGAAGTGGTATTGCTGGGTCAAAGGGTGTGTATATTTTTAAGGCTTTTGATATGTATTGTCAAAATTCCTTCTAGAAAGATTGCATCAATTTGTATGCTGTCAGCAGTGTATAGCATCCCCCAGTTTCTTCTACAAGGTCCAAATTGGTGTTTGTTACTGGGATGAACATCCTTGGACACATCTTTAATTATGCTTGTAGGAGAAATTTCTAGAAGTGGTATTGCTGGGTCAAAGGGTGTGTATATTTTTAAGGCTTTTGATATGTATTGTCAAAATTTCTTCTAGAAAGATTGCATCAATTTGTATGCTGTCAGCAGTGTATAGCATCCCCCAGTTTCTTCTACAAGGTCCAAATTGGTGTTTACCCTCCCCAAACCAAAATATTACTGATTTGATGGGTGAATTTTATTTTACATCGAGTCTCTTCAGTTACTCATTAGAGTGATTATTTTGTTTTTACGTATGCTTATGAGCCATTTGTATTTTTTTCTTTCTCAAAACCTGCTCATTTCCTTTGCTCATTTTTCTACTTGCTTTGGAGTGGGTTTCCTAACTGAGATATGCAGCCATTTTGTCCAATTCTGTATTTAAAGGGAAGTCATAGGTATCAGAAGGTGCAGGAAGGATGTGAGGAAACACGATTGGCACCGGTGGCTGCGGAAACCCAGATGCGGGGGCTAAGACTACTGGGTGGGCTAGACTAGACGCCTAGGTCTATGCCTGTATCTTTGAAAAGGACAGCCATTCAAGCCAAATGATGTTTCCTGAAGAGGCACTGCAGTCCCTTCAGCTGTTTGGTTTTTTTTTACTTTCCCTTCTGAATAACTACAGATTCAGAAGAAGTTATAAAAATAGGACACAGAGGGGCTGTGTACCCTTTCCTCATTCTCTCCCATGGTTGCGTCTCACATAATTATAGTATGATGTCAAAGCCTGGAGAGTGACAAGGGTGCAACGTGGGTGTTTGGTTCTGTGTCATTTGGTCCTTTGTAGATTCGTGTAAGCACCATGGCAATCAAGATACAAATGTCCTCCATCACCACAAAGACCTGCTTTGTGCTCTTCTTTTATAGTCAGCCTCACCCCCTGCACAGACCTGCATCTCACTCCTAGTCTGTTCTCCATCTCTAGAACGTTTGTTATTTTGGGAATGTTTATATAAATGAAATCATACAGTACGTGACCTTTTGAGATAGGTTGTTTCACTTAGCATAATGCCCTTAACATCCATCTAAGTTGTGTGTATCAAAAGTGTGTTCCTTTTTATTGCTAAGTCGTGTTCTACCCTTCACCTTTTTTGACCTGCTTTTGATGTGTGTGCGTGTGCGTGTTGTACTCCTCAGGTCACTGGGAAGATGGATGAGAACCAGTTTGTGGCTGTGACCAGCACCAATGCAGCCAAAGTCTTCAACCTTTACCCCCGGAAAGGCCGCATTGCCGTGGGCTCTGATGCCGATCTGGTCATCTGGGATCCCGACAGCGTTAGAACCATCTCTGCCAAGACCCACAACAGTGTAAGTCCTGTCCTGTGTCGACCCACTCCAACCAGATCAGTCACAGGAAGAGACAGAGGTGGGGAGAGTCTCCCGGAATTATGAAAAGAACTCGCTCTGAGAGGAATGGACTTCTCCCCAGGATATATTATAACTTGCAATTTGCTGAGAAAAAAACCATTCACTTTTTTGTCTTTAGTGAGGTCAATAAGACTGATAATCAGTTCCTCTTATCATCATTTTGGAGCACCACAGCTTCTCTTATAGCTAGAGGTCTCTATCTATAGACCTTCGGAGCCTCCCATGTCATGCCAGGATATCAGAAGCTTCTAGAGGTCAGGCACCATTCCATTCCATTTTTATAGCCCGGGGCAGCATGTCTCATGGCAGCGCTGGGTGCAAGGGACGTAAATAAAACATCCAAACGTCCATTCCTGAGATGTCCACCGGGCACGTTTAGTCTTTTAAGCCATTGTTTTCGCATATCAGTGTAGCCGTAGAGAAACCTAAATGACAGGTGCTCTTGTTATCCTCAAGGTATTAATTGACTTTGACTTCTCTCCAAACAGAAGAAATAACCCTGGCAGCCGTTCTGATCATGACTTTAGGATCTGCAGTTTTGGGGTATCTCTGGTCTCAGCGTGGAACACAGAGCTTGGGGATGCCCTGTCTTGTTAATGAGAATCTGGGCAGGTGACTTCATGTCTCAGGCTCCTCACCTGAGGATAAATCCAGGGTTTAAACGAGGTCTCTGAGTGCCCGGTGACTCTGTGAGGTCAGGGGCATTAGGCAGAGGTGTTAGATACTATTGGGTCTTCATAGAAAAACTATGTGTGGATGTGTGTGTATCTGTACCTATAGATACATATACAGATACATGCAAGAATATGGACAAAGGGGAAGCTTTGAAAAAGAAATGGCCATAGGGCAGAAGTGTTTTTTGTCAGAAACTCATGAATCTTGAAGAGATTCATATTGAATGAAGAGAGTCATAATGAATGAAGACGATATTCTAGATCAAGTTCTAAATTGAAAGCTGGCTCAATGGGGAATCTGATTCTAGACTGCCCGCCCTAGTTAGCCTGGGCCAGCAGTGCTGCCGCTCCCCCCCAAGTGCCACGACAGCTCAGGGCTGTGTTTCTGGCGTTTCTCCAGGACAGCCCCGGGCCCTTTTCTGTATCCCAGTCCTGTCCCATTTGAGCAGAGGGGCTTGGGGTACGGGGCGCACTTCTAGTTTCTGCTGGTGTCTGTGGGTGCCAGGATGGTGGGTGCCTTCTGGGAAGGCTGCTCAGCTCTCTGTATTTATTTATAGTTGCCTTTTTCCCCCTCCTTTCCCATTGGTTGACTTAGCTTTGCTGCATAGCCTTATGGCCACACTGACTTGTGACTTAGATTACAACCTCTTGGGCGTCCAGGATGGCTTCTTTACAGGCAGGGGCCCTAGGGTCCTCCCCAGTGAACCCCCGTATTCATATACATTGAATATCATATTCCCATTTACTCTTTTATTTTGGCCTTTTCAATAACGGGATGGTATTATTGTCACAATTGGGAAGATAAATAAACGGAGGCGTAGAGAGCTTAAGTGACTAGTCTAATGTTACATAGCTATTTTGCGGTAGAGCCAGAATTAGAACCCAAAATTGTCCATGGCTATTCCCTGCCAGACTGCGTATGCAACCTCTTGGTCAGAGTTACATGGAGAAAATTCCTCCCCTCCCTTGCAGAGTCCCTTCCCCAGAGGTAATACAAACGGGGAAGTGGACTCTTATTTAAGCATTAGGTGACCTGGCTAGGGCTCTTGCATTTGGAGCCCTTCACCTGGCAGAAGAGAGGATGTGAAGGAGCCATGATTCGAGAAGACAGATTCTGCCCTCCAGCCATTCCATCCAAACATTTCCAGAGCAGTAGCACCACCCAGCCTTTACCTCCAGGCAACCCCACGGAAGAAATACTGGCTTCCAAAAGTGCCCTTTTCTGTCCTCACCTGTTTTCAAGAGCCCACATTAAGCACGCCTGTGCAGCATTAATCATTTGGGAGACTACTAATAGGCGGCTTTTCCATGTAATACAGTGTTTCTACCAGGAGCTCATTAGCTTTAATTTGGAGTATTTAGCTAACTATTATTGACAGCCCTGTTGCTAAGCCTCTGCTTGGATTTTCCAGGCATCCAGCCAGATGAGTAATTTTAGGGAGCCCGTGTAGATGTAGGTTAAAAATGCCTCTACCTGGTGCATGATGAAGGCTGACTGCCTTCATAGTTTGACAGAGAGTGGGCTCTGAATACCCAGAGCGTGATCTGACTACTGGACTTGTCGATTTTAAGTCATGTGGAGTCATGGCGCTGGTTCCTCCATCTTTTAAAAATGGAAGATGGCCCAAAGCTCCTCTAGGTATTTATGGTCAGCTATTTATAAGAAACTAAACTCAATATATGTGTCTTACAGTGTCTTTGACACTAAAGGACTTGCAATCTTATTGGAAAAGTGCAATGAAAAAACCAGACAGTGAATGAGTGAACATTTTTCTAAATGCCTACTTTGTGCCAAGCCAGCATGCTAAATGCTTTTTGTTCCTTTTATTTCCTGTGATCCTAGCATCGTTTCTGCGAAGTGGGCTATTTCCCCTTGTAGCTGAGGAAGCTGAGGCTGGGAGGCGTGTAAAGGACTTGTCCAAAGTCAAAGAGTGATCTGGCGAGTGGCAGATCTGGGATGTGAACCCAGGCAGATGGCGCAGTGTTGAAGGTTGTCTCCGTTACTCCAGTAGGGGGCAAGAGGAGTTTGTCAGAATGTAGACAATTAGCTGTGGAGTAACGTGGTAGAGATGGGGCTTGATCCAACCCTTAAAGGGTGATCACACCCTTTCAAAGATTATTTCAGAGCTGACCAAATTCTCTCATGCAGATCTACACACATGATGCTTTTTGTGTTGTCATCTTCACCAAACCTTGCGCCGGAGGCAGATGAAGAAATTGAATTTCTGAGGCAGGACTCAAGTGATCTGCCCAGAATCATACAGCTTCTGGATTTCACCAAATCTAAGATGCCATCGATTTCCAGATATTCCATTAGTTTCTATATCATCATGAAGCAAAACACACCCAAGATGAGTGTGGGGACAAAGCCCCAAAAAGCAGTTTCCAGGCTCTCAGCCTCACATAGAAAGGTGCTGGCTCGGGTAGTAAATGGCCATTAACTGTGATCAGATGGCCATCAGCTGTGGCTAGTTGGCTGTCAGCTGTAACCCGTAAGCCATTGGCCACTAATATAACTGCTGTGGTTACGCTAGCAAGAGAGATTGGGGGCTAGCAAGAGCGGATTGCAGAGAGGCAGATACCGCCGGTGAGAATATAGTGATATGACTCCCCTATCTATGGCTCCGTGGGTGTTCCTGTTTGGCCTCACCATGTCTTGCGTTCTTATGTGGGGAGCGGGAGCTGAGACCCCGCAGGCCACCCCGCACGACAAATGGCGCAGCGAGCAGGGTCCCCCGCACGACAATGAGAGTAACAGGAGACTCATAAAAATACGTTGTGCCAGCGAGGGCCAGCTTGTGCTTAGTGTAGGATAAATAAGATGTGAATCTGCCACATAGAAAGGGTGGCAAACATCTTGTATGCCTTGACTTTGGCTTTGGGTGTGGAGAGGACAAAACGTCTCCTTGGAGAATATGAACTGAAAACTGCTTCTCATGCAAGTTGGAATTCTCAGTTCTGATGCCAGCAGGGTCCAGAAAAACCTGAAGCTAAGAGTGTAAAGTAAAATGGCTTCCGTGTGGTAATCCCCAAGACCACAGGGGAAAACGAACGCATGTCCCCCTGGAAGAATTTGGTTCTGTCTATACTGACAGCAACCGCGCAGGTCCATCTGCTGTCAGGCATGTTCTGACTTCAGGGAGGAGTGTCTTAGAATCACTGAGAGATATGGGGACACACACTTGCATGCTGGGAATCCCCGTGTAGAGTCCCTTCCCTCCTCCCAGATGCCTCTCTGCCTCATTCCTCCGGTAGCTCCCCCAGGACTCCTTGGAATCTCAGAGCAGAGCTGAGAGCCCCTCATTGCTGTTTTCAATCGGCACCTCTGCATTTTGACACCGAATGAACTGAGGAGCCAGCAGAGGCTTCTCCATACGTATCAGCCAGTCCACTGAGCAGAGATGTTACTTGCAGTGCGGGGCACTGTTACAGCTCTCTGTTCACAGGCTAATTCCTTTAGTGATGATAACCTGGCCTGAATTCCCCCAGAGGTCCACGTGGCTTTTTGTGGTTGGAGTCCCCTCTGAATGCTCCAGTCCTGGGCGCAGCACAGACATTGGTGCCTGTGAGCAGGTCAGCCAGGAAGAAGCAAAGGCCTTCTGGAATCTGGGGGACGGTCCTGGGTGAGCCAAAGCTATGTGATGGGACTGGGACATGGACTTTTTCATGTTGGGCACAGTGTCCCCGGATTGCTGGTGCCTCGTTGTCCAACAAGAAACTCACTGCATATAGAGACCCAGCATATTTTCCAAGAGGCAACACAGATACAGCACTCTTTCACCCTGAAAAGCTTGAAACCAAAAGGACCACAGCATTGTATGGGAAATTAACTAGACCTCAAACATCTTCGTGAAGGCGTGCCTCTTAAATCACCACAGTCCTTTCATTTAGGGCCTTCAGTTTTACCACATTGCTAACAGTTTGGAAAACCAGGCAAACCAGTGGGAAAAGCTACTCGTGGATGGCCCATTTCAAGGTTAAATTTAGAACTCGGCCACAGACAGCCTTTGCACTGGAACCTGATTGGAGCTTGAGCAGTGAGGAGAACAAAGTCATTGCTAATGTGTGGAATCCTTTTCTTATATTTGTGTGGCATCTATAAACCCTCATGCTTTTCCATACAGTTTTTCTGTTCCATTATTTTCCCCCTCCCCCACATTTTTGACAGGTGTGAAAAGATGATTCCATATTCTAGACAGGGAAATTAGGACATAGAGATGAAGTGCCTTCTGATGTGGCCAGCCTTCTGATATAGCCCTGGGCCTTTTTTTCGTTTGTGGGATGGCAGGGCGTTTATACCATAAAGTGTACTGTGCTCCCTTTCTCTAGGCTCTTGAGTACAACATCTTTGAAGGCATGGAGTGCCGTGGCTCTCCACTGGTGGTCATCAGCCAGGGGAAGATTGTCCTAGAAGACGGTACCCTTCATGTCACCGAGGGCTCTGGGCGCTACATCCCCCGAAAGCCCTTCCCTGATTTCGTTTACAAACGTATCAAGGCAAGGAGCAGGGTGAGTAGCTCTGATCTTATGAATTGTTTTTGTCATGGGTTAAGTTCAGTTTCGTAAACACTGGCTAAGCACTTTGAATCAGGATGTTGAGCTGAGTATGGAGGATTCGGGGTTCAGGGAAACATGGTCTTTTTATTCCCAGAGTTCAGAATACCAGCAGAGGAATCAGATGTTTCCACAGCCAGCCAGAAGGAAGTAAGCCTGACATGTGCTGTGATGAGATTCAGAGGAGGGACCCACGGCTATGGAGTCGTGGGGGAAAGTATCATGGGGAGAGGGCATTTTGAGTTGGGTCTGGAAGGTTAAGTGGAAGGTTGACAAGCCAAGGAAGGGAGACAAGGGAATTAGGTGGAGAGAATGTCACGGGCATGGAAAAATATTCAGGACATGGTGAACAGTCCACAGCACTGTTGCTTGGGGGCTGTGAGGCCAGATGGACGGAGCTATAAAGAAATTAAAGAGACAGTGAGATTGGAAAGAAAGTTTGGGGCCAGATCTTGAACATGAGGCCAGATATTCTTCACAACACGTTTGGGAGTTCCTACAGGGTTTAAGTGGAAGTGCCTTGAGGGGAAAATGGTAAGAAACTTTTGTTTTTAAAGAGTAACCAGTTACTCGTGATCTACCTTGTAGGAAGCTTTGGCCTAGAGCCTTGGGGCTGGCTACCCCCATGCTGACATCTGTCCCCGCCATACCCCTCCCATCCCCAAATGTCATAGGCCTCTCCTGGCCTCTGTTCCTTCCCCATCAGGAGGTCTCCCAGGGAGGCATCCTGTGTGAATGTGGCCTGAGTCGAGGGGCTCTTGTGTTTTGCAGCTGGCAGAGCTGAGGGGGGTTCCTCGTGGCCTGTATGACGGACCTGTGTGCGAAGTGTCTGTGACACCCAAGACAGTCACTCCAGCTTCCTCGGCTAAGACGTCCCCGGCCAAGCAGCAGGCCCCACCTGTCCGGAACCTGCACCAGTCTGGATTCAGCTTGTCGGGTATGGTTATGGTTTGGTGAGGACCCAGTTCCGCAGGCCACGTTCCCTGGGGCTGGAGAGTCTGGAATCACTTTTATAGAAAGAGAAGCAGTGAAGTAAATGACATTCCCATTCTTCCCAAGTGGAAATACTTAATATCACCAGAGATGCAATTCACAGCTGATGGCCAGTTGGGTTTCAGAATCTTGACATCAGTGTATATCACACATAGTGTCATGATGCATACATTATATGGACTAACAATATATAAAGAGGACTTTTTTAAATGTGTTATGGCCATCCTAAATAAAGGATGTGGTATTTCAGGACTTCTCTTCTCCCCCGCATGTGGGTTCCCTTATATGAGGACTTTTTCAGTAAATACATTTGGCCCTTTGCCTCTGGGGATTTACCCGTGGATTCAACCAACCACAAATCAAAAATATTTTCATATTCTCAACTGTGGATTTCCAAACGCAGATCGAAAATACTGTTTCTGATCCAAGTTTGGTTGACTCCACAGATGCAAAGGGCTGGCTGTAACTACAAGTTTTTGAGGAGTCCAAATTACACATGGGGTCGGCGCCCCAACCCCTGCTTTGTTTAAGGGTCAGCTGTATATTGCAGTAGTTTAGTATGGAGTCTGCAGTTACAACAGCTTAACTCCGCAGTCCAGGTGGTGGCTAGCTGTGCCTCAGGTTCCTCATCTATAGAATGGGTATAATAGCAGTGGCTACCTCATGGGGTGGTTGTGAGGATTAAATGAGTTAATATACATGTAAATTACATGAGTTAATATACATGTAAAGGGCCGTTGGAAAATTGTTAGCTAGTTACTTGGATAAAATATGTGATGTCAGGGACGATGAGAGGAAAGGGTACAGATTTTAGAGCTTCCTTACTTGAAACTTCCTTCCAATTCTTCATTTGGCCCATGACTAGAACCCTTCCACTTTTCTAGCTTCCCGAGCCACAGATATATATCCAGATTTCTATGGTGTGTTAAACAGTTAATCAGATAGATTTTTTTTTCTTGTCAGATATACTGGTGTCTAGAACATTGCCACATATGCCATGTGCAATTACCAGTTTAAAAATAATGAAATTTAAATTTGTCATAAAGTAAAATGGGCACAATAATGTCCATGGTATGTTATGTCACCAGGCCATTTATATATAGGGGACCATCATTACTCCTACTATTTTTTCCTTTCCCCTACTTTTGATTATACAGGTAGGTGTGTTGTGTCAGGGAACAGAACCCCAGAGAGAGCGCTGTACCTTCAGAAAAGCCACACTCAGTGAGAATATGGACAGGATGTAGTCCGACTTCGTTGAAATGAAACGTCGTGTTATTTTAGAAGTAGGTTTACTTTTCAAGCAGTGGCTCCAACGAGCTTCTGCAAGGACTGCTGTGTAGTGTCTGATTCTGTGGCTACTTGAAGCCCGTCCCTTCTATGTAGTTTCAGCTTTCAGTGAGGTTTTGAGAGGACAAAGTGGGCCTAGCCATTTTGCTCTCTAGCTGTGTTATTTCGGATGGAAGCAGGAACTCCTGTAACTGCTGTTGACCTTCACCCCTGTCTCCTCTCCAGGCGCTCAGATTGATGACAACATCCCCCGCCGTACCACCCAGCGCATCGTGGCGCCCCCTGGTGGCCGTGCCAACATCACCAGCCTGGGTTAGAGTTCCTGAGCCACACAGTTCACTTGGGGATGGGGGATGGGATACCTGAGGACATTCTGAGACTTCCTTCCTTCCTTCTTTTATTTTTTTTCTTTAAGAGCCTGTGATAGTTACTGTGGGGCAGCCAGTTCACGGGGCTCCCTCTTGGGCCCCACACTCCGTTCGTCACCCGGAGTCACTGATGTTGCTCACCCACTTC
Source organism: Rhinolophus hipposideros (assembly GCF_964194185.1). NCBI lineage: Eukaryota > Metazoa > Chordata > Mammalia > Chiroptera > Rhinolophidae > Rhinolophus > Rhinolophus hipposideros. The sequence goes on along the minus strand of NC_138062.1, from coordinate 40,539,987 downwards.
CCTACACATCTACGAATATCACACCACGTCTATCCACCAACCCCATACATGGGACTGCATCCAACACTCAGACATGCGAAACAGAGCAAATCACCATGAGGGTGTTTTCCATCTCTAATCTCTGTTGTAGTTATCATCTTCCTTTTCATTGTGGGGGAAGATAAAGTGAATTGCCCAGAGCTGCCTTTTTCTTTTTAAATTAAAAAAAAAAAAAAGTTTTCTTTGTGGGGCTGGGAGGGGTGGGTGAGGGAGGGGATGAGTTTTTTTTTTTTTTTTTAATACTAAATTGGAAAGCTTAATTCAATAGTAATACAAGGGGTTTGAACTGGACTTCCTAATGATGCAATTATGTAACCATCAAGCTGATTCAGGCTGGTTGGCAAACTTATCGTCCCTCCTGAGAAGTTCCAGAATGTCCACATCACCATTCCGTAGTCTTCTGGGTCAACTGTTGATAAGGGCAGGTTTTCTTTTTGGCCTAGATTTTGCTGCAGATTAAATCTTGATGATTCTCTTTCCTCACTTCTCTTCTCCTCTTTCTCTGTAACTTTTTTATTCATGGATATTTTCACGTCTGTGTCTTTCTTTGTGTTTCCTCTAGCCCTTGTCTCTAAGACAGTGTTTTTCTCTCCTTCCCTTATTGTCTTTTCAAATGACCACGTCTACCTTTCTACTGTGGTCATAAGAACCTGCCTGGGAGGATATGAGCTTTGTCATCACAACCATAGTAATCTGCTGTCCTCGTCCCTGTAAGACTGGTGCTACCCACCGACCATTGTGAGGGTATACATGTAAGTTTGAGACACTCCCAGGTGCAGGGAAGGGCCGTGTTACGCACCTACACTATCACACGTGGGCCCAGAACAGACCCTCAGGTAGTGCTGTAATGTTGCAGAAGTCTGAGTCTACAGGACCTGAGAGGGTTTTTTTTCCTTCGTGCAACGCTAACTGGATAAACAGACGCTCAAATCTGTAAATTGAGCCCCCAAACCCAAGTAAGCCAACCAGCCTCAAGCCAGCACCAGCGCAGAAGTGTTGAACGAGTGGGAGTCTGGCCCCAAGGGCCTGCTATTCCCTGGTTAAGTATCTTTTGGGATTCCAGAACACCCTGGGTTTCTCACTTTGGGGAAAAAATATATTTTTTTGTCCAGTGATTTCAAAAGACATCATTTCTAAACTCAGAAAATCCTTGGGAAGTTGGACTTAAAGTCAATTTTACTTTGCAAGGGGAACAAACCATCTATTTAATGAATGATACGTCACGTCAGAGCTGTTGTAGGGAGAAAACTTTACAAATCAAACATGTGGCCCCTTAGAGACCGAAGGTGATCTTGTGTCCACATCTTCCCTCTCCCTGTCTCAGTGACCCTCTCCACTAGCTGCCTTTGTACCTGTCCTTGTCTTTGCTGATTTATGTTGCATATCCTTCCAAGCGTGTTTACAGGTTCTCCTAAGCAATGTTATGTCTGCAGGCTTTTATAAAATCAAATCTGCTTTTGTAAAGCATAACAAAAAAAGTAGGTCATTCCATCATTCCACTTGTCTCCACACGTTTTGCCTTTGGGGTTATAGTTGGGGTTTATTTTTTGTTGTTTGTTATTTGAAAAGTAAATTGCACTTTTAAAGAATAATTGGTTAACTTAATATATTTGCTTTTTTTCTCATCTGTACTTAGAGGAAATTTGAACCAGTTGGAAAAAAAATTTTGTTTCAATTCTAAGAAACACTCGCAGCTCTTTAGTGTTCACTTGAGTCTTCCTGTTTTTCCTCTACCAGGTCATGGTAATTTTGACTATTCTGATTGCTTTCTTAAAACAACTTAAAACCTGAAGATTTCCGCAGGCTGTGTAAGCATGTTTACCTGTTGGCTTGCTTTGTGTGTCTGTTAAATGAATGTCATATGTAAATGCTAAAATAAATCGACAGTGTCTCAGAACTGAACAACTGCAGTGACTTGATGCTCTAAAACAGTGTAGGATTTAATAATAGATGGTTTTTAATCCTTGGAATTGTGATTGTGACCCTGAGCGGAGGAGCTTTCAGTGCTAACGCTGATAATGTGTGTAGACAGAAGAGAACCTTTTTTTTTTTTTTTGTAACCACTGTCTTAAATGGCAAAATAATTATGGTAAAAAAGCAAGTCTTGTGTTTATTATTCCTTAAGAACTCTGTGTTATATTACCATGGAACGCCTAATAAAGCAAAATGTGGTTGTTTCAGGAGTGTGTCTGTGTTGAGATATTTAAAGAGGCAGCTGCTTAGCCCGGCCTTCCAGGAAAACCTCGCTTCCTGAAGCATTCACAGGTGCCTTTGACCTCGTTTTCGTGACTGTCCCAATTCAAGAGTTCAAGAGTTTTCACTGCTTGTCCAGATTGTTATGTCCCAGCCACTGAGGTATAATTCCATCAGAGTTCTGCATGGCCGAGCTAAGTGTCAGAAATTCATGTACTATATCCTAGAGAGACCATGATGGCTCCAGAGCCAAGCTGCAAACCTAACTGGGTGGGGCCGCGTAGGTTAGTGTAGGTGACCCCTGGGCTTCCTGTGTCCTTATTGCTTGTTCACCCTGGAAAATTCTCGACCTACATGGCAACATGGAAGATGAGAAACGTGTGTGTTGACTGGCATCCAGACCTCAGTCCAGGAAGTTGCAGGAAACCAGGGCATAAAGCGTATGTCCTTCCACCCCCAAGCAAGTGCCAAGAGTGCAAGTTGGGGATGAGAGCAGGCAGGGTGCTTGGTTCCCACAGTTTCCTATTAACTGGCACTGGCATTGGTTTCAAAAACATGGAATGGAGAGGGTGTGTGCTGGGGGTTCTCTGGGCCTGTCAGATGGTTGATGAAGTCTTTTTTCTTCCTTTCTCTTTTTGTTTTCTACCCAGCCCTGTCCAAACAGGATATGTGATGATTTACAAAAACTATACACTATACCAAGCTTTCATAAACAGTGTTTGAATGAAGGGAAAATAAGAGTAGGAAAAATAAGATAAGGCCTGACTGGGGTTAGTACAACACACCTGCTATAAGGTTGGGAAATGGTGAGGGAGCTCTGAGCGTTCTAGCAGCAAATACAAAAAGGGAGACAGGGTCAGAAATCTGTAACATTTGTGGCAGCCAGAAAATAAATTGCTTCAGAAGAAATACAGAAATTCTTGGTCCTCAGACCCGTAGGCAAGTGGTACCCCCCAGTAACCAGAGTTGCGTGTCGGACGGCTGGCTCTTAAGCTTCCTTCACTATGCCGATGGCAGAGGACAGTGATCCAGGAAAATCAAATCTGTTTGGGAGGGGGGCAACAAGAGTTAGGACCTAAAACAAGAGTTAAAAATCCCAGGCCACGGCCCATCCTATTATCATCCTGGCTTCATCACACCATGACAGGCCCCATGCTCATTCCTGAGGACACCCCAAGCCACATTCCAAGTCTTGCCCGACCCCTAGCAGACAAGACACTCCACCGACTGTCCACACCAGCGGTGAGCTCTGCCCTCCGAAGGATGACCCAGCAGAGGGGCCCATGTAAGCTCTGGCACTAGGCTTGGGTCCGTTAGAGCTAGGAGGGGCATGGCCAGAGAGCGGGAACTCTAAGGAGGCAGTCCCATGAGTGCCACACAGCTAAACAATGGGGCCAGGTACATAACTTGAGTGGTGTGATTTACTCCAAAGAGGTTTCAGAGCATCTAGAAAAAGTGGAGTGTCTTGTATTGCCGTGAGTCTAAAGTTACCTCCTCTAGTAAGTGTCTGTAGCACATATATTCTGGAAGAAAAGGCAGCTTTTTTCCCCCTCATCAATAGAGTGGGGGATAAGTTGCTTTTGTGTGCATGTGTCATTTTTTTAAAACCGATTTTTATTAAGAATGTAGCTAACATAGAATGCTATATAAGTTTCAGGGGTACTCCAGTTGGTTTGACATTTATAGAACTAAAGAAGTGATCACCATGATAAATCCAGCAACCATCTGACACCGGACTAGACTATCACAATACTGATTACATCCCCATGCTGTACATTACATCCCCATGCGGTACGTTACGTCCCCATGCGGTACGTTACGTCCCCATGCGGTACGTTACGTCCCCATCACTTACTTGTTTTATACCTTGAAATCTGGATCACTCATTGCCCTTCACTTCCCCCCTTTTTAATTTTTCAGTAACAGTTGACAGTCAATATTATTTTATATTAATTTCAGGTGTACAGCATAGTGGTTAGACATATAATTTAAGAAGTGATCCCCCTGACTAGTCTAGTACCCACCTGGAACTATACATAGATATTACCGTATTATTGACTATATTCCCTATGCTTTACTTTACATCCCCATGATTAATTTGTAACTACCAATTTGTACTTCTTAATCCCTTTGTCCTTTTTACCTGTCTCCAGCCTCCTCTCATCTGTCACCCCAACAAATCTAGTACCCATCTGAAACCATACACAGTGATTACATATTGACTATGTCTCTTATGCTGTACCCTACATCCCCATGACTACTTTGTAACAACAATCTATACTTCTTAATCCCTTCTCCTTTTTTCACTGACACCTCCAAACTCCCACCTGGCAACCACCAAAATGTTTTCTATATCTATCAGTTTGTTTCTGATTTGTTTGTTTATGTTGTTCTTTAGATTCCACATATAAGCAAAATCACATTGCATCCATCTTTCTCTGTCTGATATACTCTACTCAGCACAATACCCTCCAGGTCAATCCATGCCACCACAGATGGCAAGAACCCATTTCCTTCCATAGCTGAGCAATATTCCATTGTATACAAGGTCTGACAATTAAGTTCGCGAACTCATCTTAGAAAAGTGTTGCATACCTCATTGCTGAATATCACTATGGTCACCTTTGAAGTACCCACCTTGGGAGGCTATGCACCAACGCCAGCGCCTAGTCCACACTTCAAAACAATTTTGGGACTCTTTTTCTGGAATGGCCATCAGAGCTGTCGCCATATTACCCTTGATGTCCTGAATCTCATCAAAATGTCTTCCTTTCAATATTTCCTTTATCTTTGGGTAAAGAAAATAGTCATTGAGGGCCAAATGAGGTGAGTAGGGAGTGTGTTCTAATACAGTTATTTGTTTACTGGCTAAAAACTCCCTCACTGATAGTGCCGTGTGAGCTGGTGCATTATCATGATGCAAGAGCCATGAATTGTTGGCAAGAAGTTCAGGTTGTCTAACTGCTTCACACAGCCTTTTCAGCACTTCCAAATAGTGAACTTGGTTAACTGTTCAGTTGGTACAAATTTGTAATGAATAATCCCTCTGATATCTAAAAAGTTTAGCAACATCATTGCAACAGGTTCACGAACTTAATTGTCCCAACTTGTACATGTACCACATCATCTTTATCCATTTTTTCACACATAGACACCCAGGCTGCCTCCACATCTTGGCCGTTGTAAACAATGCTGCAATGAACATGTGGATGTGCACGTCCCCTCAGAGTAGCGTTTGGGTTTCTTCAGATAAATACCCAGAAGTGGGATCACTGGCTTCTTCTTTGTCTCTTGTATAGCCTTTGTTTTAAAGTCTATTTTGTCTGATATAAGTATGACTATGCCAGCTTTTTTGTTGTTTCTGTTTTTATGAAATTTTTTTCCCCATCTCCTTCTGTCGGTGTGTGTCTTTCAATCTGAAGTGATTCTTTTGTAGGCAGCATATGTAGGGTTTTTTTTTTCTTATCCATTCAGCCCTCCTATGTCTTTTGATTGGAGCATTTAATCCATTTACATTGAAAGTAATTGAAAGTATATAGCTATTGCCATTTTATTATTCATAATTTTCATCCCCCTCCCGCCCCATCTTAAAAAAGTCCCTCTAGGATTCCTTGTAATATGGGTTTGGTGGTGATGAACTCCTTTAACTTTTTCTTGTCTGGGAAGCTCTTTATCTGTCCTCCAATTTTAAATGATAGCCTTACTGAGTAGAGTAATCTTGGCTGTAGATACTTGTTTTTCTTTTTTTTCTTTTTTTTCCCCCTTCTTCTGCCCCCCCGCCTTCCAGGTCAAGCCGCTGTTTCTCAGTCTAGTTGTGTAGGACACAGCTCCCTGGCCCACGCTGGTGTTATGAGCCTTGAGCTCCCCCCCGGCTGAGGCAGTCGGTCGCCGGTCGTAGGTCGGCCGCTCACAGAAGCTCACAGCAGCTCTCTTGGGCTGCCGGCCGCTCACCATGGCTGCCAGCCATTCAAACCAACCTCCGACTGCTCACAGCAGCCCAGCTTCAGGGAGAGCTGTGTTCACAATCTTAGCTGTAGAGGGCACAGCTCACTGGCCCATGTGGCATTTGAATCGGCGACCTCAGCGTTTAGGAGCACGGTGCTCCAACCACCTGAGCCACCAGTCCAGCCTTATCCTTGTTTTTCATCACTGTGAATATTTCCTGCCAATCCCTTCTGGCCTGCAAAGTTTCTGTTGAGAAATCAGCTGAAAATCTTATGGGAGCTCCCTTATAAATTACTAATTGATTTCTCTTCCTGCTTTTAAGATTCTCTCTGTCCTTAACCTTTGCCATTCTAATTATAATGTGTCTTGGTGTGGGCCTGTTTGGGTTCATCTTGTTTGGGACTCACTGTGCTTCCCGGACTTGTATGTCTATTTCCTTTACTAGCTTAGGAAAGTTTTCAGTCATTATTTCCTCAAATAGTATCTCAATCTTTTGCTCTTTCCTCCTTCTGGTACCCCTTTGATGTAAATGTCATTACGCTTGATGTCCCAGAGGTCTCTTAAACTATCCTCGTTTTTTGGATTTTTTTCTTTTTGCTGTTCTGAGTGTTTTCTGCTACCTTGCCTTCCAAATCACTGATTTGTTCCTTTGCTCCATCTAGTCTGTTGGTGATTCCTTCTAGTGCGTTCTTCATTTTAGTTATTGTATTCTTCACTTCTGACTGTTTTTTTTTTATTGTTTGTTTGTTTGTTATGGTTTCCATGTCCTTTTTTATGCTTGCTGTCTCTGTTGAAGTTCTCACAAAGTTCCTTGATCATCCTTATAACAATTGTTTTGAAATCTGTATCTGGTAGATTGCTAGCCTCCATTTCGTTTCATTCTTTTTCTGGAGTTTTCTCATGTTCTTTTATTTGGGATGTATTTTTTTGTTTCCTCATTTTGACTGTGTCTCTGTGTTTGTTTCTATGTATGAGGTGGATTTGCTATGTGTTCCACTCTTAGCCATATGTAGTAGGCCTTATGTAGTAGGTACTCTGTGAGGCCCTGGCACAGTTTCCCTAGTCACTTGAGCCAGGTGCTCCAGGAGTGTCCCTTGTATGGGTTGTGTGTATTCTCCTGTTATAGTTGAGCCTTAATTATTGTTGGCACATCAGTGGGTGAGATTTACCCTCAGACTGATTGGCTGTAGGGTTTGGCCATGTCCACCTCTTACAGGCTGCTGTGTGGGGGGCTTACCCTAGTGAGTGGGATTTGCCCCAGCAGGCTCTGGTGCCCGTTGAGACTGCCCTTTGTGTATGCTGCTTGTGGGGTAATTGGGTGGTGCTCTGCTGTGGTCTGAAGACATGTGGGTTCTGGGGCCTCTTGGGAGGGGCTCCAGTGCAGGCCAAGGTCACCCACTGCCTGTGACCGGTCAGGGACTACCTGGTGGGAGCTACAAAGCGATCCATGGTTTTTTATTGCCTGTGCTAAACCTGGAGACATGTGGGAGAGACCACGCTGCAAACCGAGGACACCTGGGACAGCTGCCACCAGTACTGGGCCTGGGGTAGCTCTGCAAAATGCCAGAACACCTGGAGGCCTGCTGCCACCTGCTGGCTCCCTTAATATTCAGCCGCTGATAAAGCCTTCTGTGTTATGCGAGGTGGGTGAGACAGGGTCTCAGGAAATGAGAAGTTTTTGTTCCTAGGTTAACGTAGATTCTGATTTGGTGCCAGTGCTGAGCCTGGAGCTACTCAGGAAAAGTCTCAGAGCACACCGAGGCCAGTCGTTACCTGCTTGGGGCCTATGGACTGATAGTTTTTCAAGAAAGAGTGCAGAGGGTCTGACTATTTGCTGAGAAAGTGCCTCTGGCATTGGGGGAGTTGGGTAGGGCGGGATCCCACTGATTCAGCAGGGTGGAGCCCCGGAGCTCACCAGACCAATCAGATTCAGATTTGGTCGTAAGGTAGGGGGTGTGTTCAATACATTAAAGATGGCGTCTGCCTGCCTGGCTGCACAGGAAAATGACCCCACACAGGGAAAATGGTGATTGTTTTCCAGCCCCGGCCTCAAAGCCACATACCTCAGTCTGCTCCCTGTGCCTGTGACACTCGCTGAGTCAACGTCCCCTGCTGGAGCCCAAGGTAAGTGCCTGCGAGTGAGTGAGTCTGTGCGTGGACCATTTAAGAGGATGCCTGGGTTTCCCGCAGCCTTCTGTCCCTCCTGGATTATTTGAATCCCCACTGTTTTTCACAGCCAGATGTTGTGGGGCCTCCTTTTCCTAACTTCAGTACTCTGGGCGGGGGAGCCTGGAGTGTGGCTGGGGTCCTTCGCTCCTCCAGGGGAAACCTCCATGGCAAAGTATCCCTCCCTATTTTCAACCATCACATGGAGGTTTGGGACAAGCCTGTTTCACGTCTCTGCCCCTCCTACCAGTCTCAATGTGGCTTCTTTATATTCTTAGTTATAAATCTTCTATTCAGCCAGACTCAGATGGTTCTCCAGGTTGATTGTTCTATAATTTAATTTTAACTTTAATGTGTTCATGGAAGTAAGCAGGCATGGTGTTTATCTACTCCATCATCTTGGATCTTGAGATGGAGATAAATTTTGATGGTGCTACTAATTAGGTATGTGTTTTTCAGAAAGTTGTTCACTTCTATGGGCCTTATGTACTTTCTGTGCAATGGAGAGATGATGTTATAGACTCAGCTTTACTCCCAGCTTAGGTCCAAATCAGACAGGGCAAGCCATAAATCAGACATGGTGAAAAGTAGAGGATTGAGAAGAGTAAAGAAAGATGTTGGAAATAATGTCCTAAGTTTCTCTCTTGAAATAGAAATAGAAGGAGACTGATGTCTGCAAAGGTCTTTAGTTGACTGCAAAGATTGTAGTAGTCTGAGACATCAGAGATGCTGTCAATTATTAAATAAAACAATCTGTTTTTAAAGTTACATTGATAACAGCTAACATTTATTACGTGTCAGGCACTGCTCTAAGGACATTTTACATATTAACTCAATCGTTGCAGCAATCCAGAGGAAGGCACCGTTATTTTTGCTATCATACAGATGAGACAGAAGCACGGAACATTAAGCAACTTGCTCAGAACCAGGCTTTGAACATGTTCAGTTGGGTCACTGGCCATGTTTTTATTCTATTATTCTGTTATTATTCTATTATCTATGAGAAAGCTCCCATTTAGAAGGGTGTGGGAAAAGTAGAGATGGAAAGTGCTAGAAAATAATGCTGTGCAGACAGGAAGGCAGATGCACGGAGGAAAACTGTGGACAAATGAGCTTTGCAGAAAAGAATACAGTGATCTAATGAAGCCAACATGAATTTGGAGATATAGAGGCTATATAGGGAAGAAGAAATAAGAGGTCTATACAATTCATAGAGATCCAGGAGAAAAAAAATGGTTTAGAGAATGACATAAAATGCAGATGAAAATGATAATTTGAGTACATAAAGTTTTATGTATGAGATTTGGGTAAATTGTGTTGATTTGGTGAAAAACTGCAAATGTGTCTATATACACAAATTACATATATAACTCTTTTTATAGGAATCTGACAAGAGTGAATAAAATAATGCCTATCGAAAGCATTTTACAAAGGAGCACAGGGACCTAGGCATGTACATACATTGTCATCTTATTCAGATTTGCTGTCAGGAGAGGGCTGGTGCAGTCAGGAAGGGGATAAGCTGGCGCTGCCATTAGCAACAAGGATTGTGGCATTCACTCAGGGCGGGGGGTCTCGCAGGGCTGGACATGATGTGAGGGGCCCATGCAGAAACACAGGGAGGATTGAAGACCAAGCACTCTGCCATAGAAAGATTTATGGTTCAAATCACTTATTACATTGAGATTATGTATGTGATCAGCTTAGGCAGCTAAGCTGTGCTATAGTTACACAAACAATTCTCATTCCAATAAACTTCATCCTACAGCACAGAACCATCTGGCAACCCAGTGTGTGTACTAGGAACTGGGTGCAGATCAGAGAGAAGTGGGCCATACTCCTGCAATGATGACCTTGCCTGTGGCCAGCTCTTTTCACCTTCATCTTGTGACTGAGGCCACCAGGGACCCTTGATAGAACCCAAGTGTGGACTCTTCAGGGAAGAAGGGAGCAGGAGGGGAGAACTTATTGTTGTGCTGTCCATAGCTGTTTAGGGTCAGTCCTTTCTTAGAGAAGACTGGATGTACAGTGGACTTTCCCTTTCTGATGGTTATTTCCCTTGCTTTTTCCTATCACTACAAAGTTTCGCCATTTTCATCCCCTCAGAAATTCAAGAGGCCTCTGAGCTCGCAACAAGCCTGTTACAAGAGGTCAACTTAAGCGTGCTGTTGCACTCTCTCTGCTGGGGACACATACCTTTGATCTTTTCTTACCTATTTAAGCGTTAGGTGAGAAAGCAGAGAAGGTATTCAAGGACTGCTTTGTCTCTCAAGGGAATGAGGAGGAGACGGGCTTGCCATCTGCTGGCATGGACTGTGGGTGTCCTGCTGAGAGGTAGGAAGACGGACTCCCAGTTTCATCTTCCAGTCTCTGACCAGCTTTCCCATCCACCCCTTCCAGTACACCCACTTTTTGACATCCTACACCTTCAATCTTGTGTCTGGGTATCCTCCAGCGATTAGCCTCCCCCTCGCCTCTCACCAGGACCCCATGGCAGGCATTTTAACTCTCTTACAAGTTCCCTCAATTTTCTTGAACCCATGTCCTCCAATTGTACCTGTTAAACAAACCCAGCTTGGACCTCCCACCATAGCAGCCCCACCAGCCAGCAGCCCCCACACCACCCTGTCCTTGTCCAGAGCACCAGCTGCAGAGGACAGGCATGACCACATCATGGTGAAGGCTCCTGACTAATGGCTCCCTGGCAATCCATGCCACGTGCCAGATCCCATCTGATAGGGCTCGGTCCTGAGGTTGGTCCCTGAGTAGACTTAATGGGAACTGCTTTGGTTGTAAAAATGTTTTCTCTTCCCTGAGCTTCATCTGTTAATTTTGACTTTGTATTTGTTACGTTTTCTTTCACTAAACTCTTTACATTATCTCAGTGAAATAAATCTCTGCTTCAGTCAGACTAATTTCCTTACTGTTTTCCAAACAAGCTTGTCCCCTTCACTTTCTTTGTTCCATCCCATTCTCATGCCTTGTGTGACGGGGACCTTTTGGCAAAATAGTGTTTTGGCATTATACTACGAGAGATGGTCCATGTTAGCAAGAGAGGTTTAGTTTTTTGTGTTTTTTTTTTTTTTGAAGCTTTTTCCCCCTCCTATTATATAGGTGCTCCTCTCTGAAGACGACAGCTCCTCCCTGTGTCAAAAAACAAATCATTTATATCACAGCAAATGATATAAAAATGTTGTTCAATAGGACTTACTGCCTCAGGTACAGGGAGTAGAATAGGCTAAAGCTGATGACCTGAAGTTAGAAGGTAGAAAAAGAAAGTTGTAGAGGAATGAATGGGGAGGGATTCCTAGGAGCAAGCCATGAGGACCAGCACTGATAGAAAGGTTCCTGATAAAATAGTAAAGAAACATCTTCACCAGGTATATTTAGTTAGCTGACTCAGTAAGGTTGAGTTATTTCTTATAACTGACAGACCTTCCAAGACATTTTGTAGCAGAGTTACACATCTTTGTGTAGTTCTCCCTCAGCGTGGTTGCTTGGAACACCACCCTTCACCACTCTTTTGTTTGCCTCCGTATCTAATGATAATACTAGTAATAATAATAATAACAGTAATATCAATAATACCAGTAGTAAATATAATTTAGTAGTGAGCACAGGAGAAATTGTTAGCTCCATTTTATGGATAAACAAATCATAGGCTCCAGCTCATATTCCTGGAAATGGCAAAATTTGAAATCCATGCGTCTCATCGCGGGCTCTTTTGCTCAGTCAGGAGAGGCAATAAAGACTAGTGGGTAAGAGCGTGGCCTCTGCAGCCAGGCTGTGTGGATGTGAATCCTAGCTTAGCCATCTCCCAGTTGGGTGTGTGGGAAAGTCATTGAAGCACTGTGCCTATTTCCTACTTTGTAGGATGGGGAATAATCAGAGGACATACTTCTTGTGGTTGTTTGAGGCTTAAATGGGTTAGTGTGTGAAATACACCTGGTCCACTCAGTGCTCAGTAGCTGTTAGTTATTTTATACTCACTGCACTGTTAGCTTTCCCTTCTTTAATTTCTTTTGTTAAAAAAAGATTTTTTTATTAAAAGTATAGCTAACATACAATATTATATTAGTTTTATGTGTACACCATAGTTATCCAACATTTATATCACCTAAAGAAGTGATCACCATGATAAGTCCAGCAACCATTAGACACTGTACCATGCTATCACATTATTGACTGTATTCCCTATGCTGTACATTACATCCCCATGATTATTTGTTTTATATCTGGAAATTTGGACCACTTATTGCCCTTTACCCCTCCATTTTTAATTTTTCAGTTACAGTTGACATTCAATATTATTTTATATTAATTTCAGGGGTACAGCACGTGGTTAGACATTTATGTAATTTAAGAAGTAATCCCCCTGACTAGTCTAGTACCCACCTAGCACTATACATGGTTATTAACTTATTATTGACTATATTCACTGTTTTACATTATATCCCATGATTATTTTGTAATTACCAATTTGTACTTCTTAATCCCTTCACCTTTTTTCACCCTGTCCCCAACCCCCTCCCATCTATAACCCTGATAAATCTAGTACCCATTTGACACCGTGCATACAATGTGTGATAGAAAAATACAGTGAATGTTTACATTAAAAAATTTATTACAGTAAAAGACACATTGCCATTAATCCCCCTCAGAATGCTCCCCCTCTCTTCGAACATCTTATTCCTTCACTCTTGCCACTTTCTGAAGCAGTTTGAAAGTCCCTCTTTCATGAGTGTCTTTACTTTATCTTCCATTATGACAATGTCACACATTGCTTTTGGTCCAGCAAAATATACGGCAATTTCTGTTGAAAATATTACGGTGTGTCCTCATCCACCTTATTGACCAGATCTGGCATGGTGCGGTTTCTGGTTCTTCCCCAAAGTCAAAATGACATGAAAGGTAAATGTTTTGAATCGATTCAGGACATCGAGGCAGCCACTAAAGACGCTCATGAAAAAGAACTTCCAGAACTGCTTCAAAAAGTGGCAAGAATGATGGAATAAGTGTGTTCAAAGCGAGGGGGAGTATGTTGTGGGGGATTAATGGCAAGGTGTCTTTTACTGTAAAGTTTTTAAAATTTAAACATTCACCATATTTGTTGATCACACCTCACAGTTATAACAATATTATTGACTATATTCCTTATGCTATACCCTGCATCCCCATGACTACTTTGTAACAACCAATTTGTACTTCTTAATCACTTCCCCTTTTTCACACACCCCGTCAAGCCCCCTCCCATCTGGCAAGCAGATGAGTCTCTTTATGTTGTTCTTTAGATTCCACATATAAGTGAAATCACATTGCATTTATCTTTCTCTGTCTGACACACTCCACTCAGCACAAGTCCCTCCAGGTCCATCCATGTCACCACAGATGGCAAGAACCCATTCCCTTCCCTGGCCGAGCAATATTCCACTGTATATATGTACCACCTCCTCTTGGTCCATTTTTTCATACATGGACACCCACACTGCCCCCACATCCTGGCCATTGTAAACAGCGCTGCAATGAACATGTGGATGCACACGTCCCCTGAGAGTAGTGTTTGGGTTTCTTTGGATAAATTACTGGGTCCTTCTTGGTCTCTTGTTATAGCCTTTGTTCTAAAGTCTATTTTGTCTGGTGTAAGTATTGTCACCCCAGCTTTTTTTTTTTTTTTTCAGTTCCATTTTCATGAACTATCTTTTTTTTCAACCCTTTACTTTCATTTAGACTGTGTGTGTCTTTCAATCTGAAGTGAGTCTCTTGTAATACTGGTTTGGTGGTGATGAACTCATTTAGCTTTTTCTTGTCTGGGAAACTCTTTATTAGTCCTTTGATTTTAAATAATAGCCTTGTTGGGTAGAGTACCCTTGGTTGTAGGTCCTTATTTTTCATCACGTTGAATATTTTGTGCCAATCGCTTCTGGCCTAGAAAATTTCTGTTGAGAAATCAGCTGACAGTCTTATGGGAGCCCCCTTGTAGGTAACTAATTGCTTTTCTCTTGCTGCTTTTAGGATTCTCTCTTTGTCTTTAACCTTTGCCATTTTAATCATAATGTGTCTTGGTGTGGGCCTGTTTCGGTTCATCTTGTTTGGGACTCTATGCTTCCTGGGCTTTTATGTCTATTTCCTTTGCCAGGTTAGGAACGTTTTCAGTCATTATTTCTTCAAATAGGTTCTCAATCCCTTGCTTTCTCTCTTCTCCTTCTCATAACCCCATGATGTGAATGTTGTTGTGCTTGATATTGTCCCAGAGGTCTCTTAAACTATCCTCATTTTTCTGTTTTTGCTGTTCCAATTGGGTGCTTTCTGCTACCTTCTTTTCCAAATCACTGATTTGATCCTCTGCTCCATCTAGTCTGCTGGTGATTTCTTCTAGTGCATTCTTCATTTCAGTTACTGTACTCTTCACTTCTGACTGGTTCTTTTTTATGGTTTCTATGTCCTTTTTATACTTGCTATCTCTTTGTTGAAGTTCTCACTAAGTTCCTTGATCATCCTTATAACCATTGTTTTGAATCCTCTCTGTGGTAGATTGCTTGCCTCCATTTTTAGTGCTTTTTTTGGAGTTTTCTCCTCTTCTTTTATTTGGGACATATCTCTTTCTTTTCTCATGTTGGCTGTGGCTCTGTGTTTGTTTCCTTGTATGAGGTAGATGTGCTATCTCCCAGTCTTACCAGGTAGCTTTATGTGGTAGGTGTCCTGTGGGGCCTAGAGGCACAATCTCCCTGGTCACTTGAGCCAGGTGCTCCAGGAGTGTCCCTTGTGTGGTTGCCTGTACCTTCCTATTATAGTTGAGCCTTGATTGCTGTTGGCATGTTTGTGGGTGGGATTGACCCTCAGGCTGATTTGCTGTGGGGTTTGGCCATGTTCATAACTTATGGGCTGCTGTGGGTGGGGAGGCGAGGGGGAGTTTACTTCATGGAGTGGGCTTTGCCCCAGCAAGCTCTGGTGCCTGTTGAGACTGCCCTTTGTGTGTGCCACTTGTGAAGCTAATTGGGCGGTGCTCTGTTGTGATGCTCTGTTGGTTCTGGGACTTCTTGGAAGGGGCTTTGGTGCAGGCTAAGGTCAGCCACTGCCTGTGACTGGCCAGGGAGTGCCTGGTAGGAGCTACGCAGCGATCCACTGTTGGTTGCTGCCTGTACTGTACCTGGAGGGGAGTGGGAGAGATCACACTGCGAACTGAGGATGGCTGCCCCCTGTTGGCTCCTGTAAGGGTCAGCTGCTGATAAAGCCTTCTGCAGTATGCAAGTCGGGTGAGTCAACAGGGCAGAGCCACGGAACTCACCAGGCAAATTAGATACAGATTTGGCCTGTGGGGGCAGGCTCAACACAGGAAAGATAGCACCCACCTGCCATCTATACAGGAGAAGGACCCCACACAGGGAAAATGGGTACTGTGCCTTTATTCCTCATCCTGCAGTTACACAGCCCAGTCTCTCCCCCTACGTCTCCGATGCCCCCAGAGTCACAGTTCCTTCATCCAGAGCCCCCATTCCCTCATCCAGAGCCCAGGGTAGGTACTTGTTTGAGCCCTTTAAGAGGATGTCTGGGTTTCCCACAGCCTTCCGTCCTATCCAGATGGTCAGAATCCCCACTGTTTTTCACAGCCAGATGTTGTGGGAGCTCCTCTTCCCAGCACCAGTAAACTGAGCTGGGGAGCTGGGGTCCCTCACTCCTTCATGGGGAACCTCTGTGACTGATATATTACTCCGGATTTTCAACCGTCACACGTGGATGTGGGACCAGCCATTTCACTTCTCTGCCCCTTTTACCAGTTTTGATGTGACTTTTTCTTTATATCCTTAATTATAAAACTTCTGTGCAGCTAGACTTCAGATGGTTCTCCAGGTTGACTGTTCTATAATTTAATTGTAATTTTGATGTGTTCATGGGATGAGGAAAGCATAGCATTTATCTACTCTGCCATCTTGGATCTTCTCTGCCCCTTGTTTAATTTCTTAAGTATCAATATTCAGTACTCAATAGTCAGTACTTAATGCTCATACTCAGTAGATGCTTTTCAATTTTACCTTCTGAGATCATCAGTTATTTAAGGATAGAGCCATTTCTTCATCTCCCATAGCACTTAGCACACTTTCTTGCACAAATAGGTCCTGAATAAATGTCAGTTGAGCTGTGTTATAAGCAGGCAGTATAGTATTTAGGAACATGAACTCTGTAGCCAGACTAATTTGGGTTCAGGTTCCAGACCTGCTACTTACTAGCTTTGTGCTCTTGAGCAAGTGACTTAAACATTCTCTGTCCTAGTTTCCACATCCCCAAATTGGAGATAATCAACATTTCCCACCTTATAAATTTATAGTGAGAATTAAATAAGCTATTATATTCAAGGTGCTTAGAGCAGTGCTTGGCCCACCATAAGCACTACACAAGCACTTGCTATTATTGTCATTTTCTCTTTAAGGTGCATGTCTCATCTCCCAAAGTAGACTGTAAGCTTTTTGGAACAAATTACATTTAAATCAAAGTGGCTAAGAGAACAACAGTTTATTCCAGCAAATTCTGGCATAGCTGTTTAAGGCCAAGAGGCTCTCCTGCGTGTTTTTCTTTTAAGTGGTGACACAGTGAATCTGGCTCCTTTCATTCTCTGAAACCACCATCCTTAACGTGTGGACTCCAGTGTTGGCAGAAGAGGAAGAGAGAGAGGAGATTTTAGGTCAGGCCTAGAGACAGGTACATCATTTTGCTTGCATTCCATTGGCTAGAACTAATTTCATGAGCCACTTACATGCAAACAGCTTGGGAAATATAGGCTTCCCGTGTGCCCACAATGACAATGAAACAGTTGCCACACTAGGGAAGAGGTAGTTCCCCAAAGGAAAATTGGGGTGATAGAAGCAGAAGAGGGATGAAAAACATCATTGATGTCACTACCCTCAGATTAGTTACAAGATATTTGTAAAGCCCAAGTGTCTCTCTACTAGCTGATAATCTTATCACTTTTATCTTAAGAAAAGTGGGAAATTGATTCCTAAAGTATTGCAGCTGTTTACTCTAGATGTCATCTTAGAGATCTCTTGATTATGACCTCAGCTCTTGACACAATTGTACTCAGTGTTCATCCATAAATTCCTTTCATGGGGCGCTTACTTGGCAGAGAGAAAAGGGCAGTGTGGTATAGATTATACTTACACACCTTCATGAATCTCCTTCTAGCTGACAGTTTGTGGAGAGGTGGATCCCCCACGAAACCCAATACAGTAGAAAATGATCAAATGAGGTCTCAACCTAGTTCTTCTCCAAGGGCACTAATCTGATCCTTGAACTTGAACTTTTTATATAAACTGTTTTAGGACCAAGATGATCAGATGTTCTATTTTTCTGGTCCTGCTGTTCATTCCCCAAGAAGTTTCTCTCAGTTCTTAGTGACTCATTTGCATATCTGATACGGAGTTACTTGTTGAAATATTATAACGTTCACAAAGGATTACTCTATTGAAATTACTACTGCTCTTCCTCTCCCTCATTCCTAGTTCTCTGACATCTCCACACTCCACCTTACCATTCAGCTCCCACCCATTCCAGAATGGGCATTCTATTATTTAGGTTGTTATTTAGATGAATGGCCCCTCACCTTATTGCCTTTAAAGCTCAGTTTCAGTTTACTACGGGGTCCTGTCTGCTCTTGCCATGCCCACTTTTCCCTGGATGACAGGCCGAAGACCTAAGAGTCTCGGTTGACAAAGTATTTGTTGAGAATTTGAAGAGTTAAAAACTTAGCTCTGGCAGGTTGCACATTTTTTTCCCCTAGATGGCAGCAGTATATGAGCTGTGCAAGAGCAAGTTTCTGAACCTTGAAACAAAGCATGAAAAGAATAGAATGTAACACCTAAATCAGTGAAAACCCATTCTGAAACAAGCACCTAGTCAGCTACATAAGGATACGGGCTGTGTTCTGTGTACGAGGAGACCAACGGATGACTCCAAGTTTGGAGAGTTATGTATTAATACAAAGTTGGTGTGTAGAGTTAAGAAGAGTCACTAAAAAGTCTCAGATGGTCTTCCTGTTACAGGTGGCCTGTTTTTTTTGTTTTGTTTTGTTTTGTTTTAATAATTTACAGCAGTGTTGTCAATTAGCTAACCACACACAGTAAAATTTGGGCTCTTCATTTCCCCTGGTA
The DNA here is from genome assembly GCF_964194185.1 of Rhinolophus hipposideros. NCBI lineage: Eukaryota > Metazoa > Chordata > Mammalia > Chiroptera > Rhinolophidae > Rhinolophus > Rhinolophus hipposideros. Next base: position 40,521,502 of record NC_138062.1, on the reverse strand, counting down.
ACCTGTTCCAGTGTTTCATGTTGATATTCTGTAAAGTTATTAGAGAAATTTCCCATATACCCCACACCCAGTGACAGTCCTTTAGCATTACCATCTTATATAAGTATGGTACATTTGTCACATTTAATGACCCAACATTGATACATTACTAATAATTAAAGTCCACTTTACTCATATTTCCTTAATTTTTACCTACTGTTCTTTTTTAAATGTAGGACCCCATCCAGGAGACCACATTTTATTTAGTTGTCGTGTTTCCTTAGACTCCCTTGGATAAGACCGTTTCTCAGTCTTCCTGTAAGTTGGATGATCTTGACAGTGTTGAGGAGAGCTGGTCAGATATTTTGAAAAATGTCGCCCGATAGGGATTTGTCTGATGCTTTTTTCATGATTAGAAGGGGGTTGTTGATTTTGGGAGGAGGACCACAGAGGCAAAGTGCCATTCTCCTCACATCATTATCTCGTCACATCATATGAAGGGTATATATTGTCACCATGATTTATTCCTGTGGATGCAAATTTTGACCACCTGGCATTGGCAGTGTTTTTCTTCTCTGTGTTACATCTATTGAGAATTGTTTTATGGCCCTAAAGGTGGTCCATCTTGGAAAATATTCTAAGCACACTTGAGAAGAGTATTTGCTGTTGTTGGTGGAGGTGTCAGTAGATCAAGTTGGTTGATAGAGTTGTTCAAGTCTCTCAATGTCCACAATGATTATCTGTCTACTTATGTCAATGCATACCAACATGAATTGGTATGAGAACAATTTGATTTGAAATTTTAGAACAAGGTTAAAGTGGAACCAGAAGCATTCTTATTTTGTCTCCACATTATTGGAGAGACAGTCATTACAACATTTTTCAAAGTGACTTCCTGTATAAAAGACTAGTCTGGCGAGATGCTTTGTAGAAACAATGTCCTATAGCGTCAAATGAGTATGGAACATTTGGGCATTTGGAAAACATATAAGCACATAAAAGCCTGTTGAATTTGGTAAATTTACCATATCTTTAATGTATTTGATCATAGCATTATTTTTACACTTACTAATAAAATCCCTCAGAAATATAATTATTTGGGACATATTTTAAGAAATACCAAGTAGATATGGCTTTGGCTGTTCTAGTCACATAGAAATTCTTTATCATGTTAGAAAAAATATTTTTAAAGTCCTATTTTAGAAAGGGTCCTATTTTCCCCCTAAAGAACAGATACCAAATTTTAGCAAATCCTGTGACGACAAGGATGGATCTTGAGATTATTATGCTAAGTGAAATAAGTCAGACAGAAAAAGTCGAGAACCATGTGATTTCACTGATATGTGGGATATAAAACTGAAAGCAACAAAGGAGCAAGAGGAACAAACAAAGAAACAAAAACTCATAGACATAGGCAATAGTTTAGTGGTTACCAGAGAGTAAGGGGGCAAAGGGGTGGTAGATGAGGGTAAATGGAATCAAATATCTGGTGATAGAAGGAGAACTGACTGGGTGGTGAACACACAATGTGATTTATAGATGATGTAATACAGAATTGTACATCTGAACCCTATGTAACTTTACTAATCATTGTCATTCCAATAAATTTTAATTTAAAAAAATTTTAGCAAATCCTATTGGGATGATTATGTGTTTTTTTTTCTTTTTTGATCTATTAAAGTGACAAATTGAATTAACTCCTGCGTATTATTTTTTAACAAAAAGCTGATATCAATTTGTTAGAACTTCAATTTGGGGGTCAATATTTGTAATTGAGATTAGTCTAATTTTTTTGTACATGCTGATTTTGTCAGGTTTTGGCTCTAGGGCTGTGATATTTTCTTAAGTTAATTAGAATTCTTTCCATTTTTTCCTGTGCTGCACAGAGTTTACATAACATAAGGACTGTCTGTTTGAAAGTTTGCAAAGACTTACCCATAAAACTGTCTGAGCCCAGAGCCCTAACTAGGTTGTAAATGTGTGTGCAGTTCAGAGAATGTGATTTGTTTTATATGTAAAGACTGGAGGAGAATTAAATGCTTGACATATTGAAGAGGCCTCCTTCAAGTAGTAGAGCCCCTAGACACCAATTATAAAAAGTATGGGCTGGCTCTATATTATCTGACTTAGGGTTTTTCTTTATCAGGGGGATAAACACAGGACTGATTAGCTAGGGCTTGATGTAACAAGTCTAGGCTATACTCTGACCAGGACAGAGGGCTCTGGTTATATCTTTATCGGCAACAGGAGAAACTATGGTAATTAAACCCCTCTTAGTCAGCACCGGATAACCTGACACTGCAGCACAAAGTGAGTAAAACTGAGAGAGGCTCATGGGAATTGAGCATCCCCCCCTAAGCAGAAGACCCACTGTCCCAGAGACAGAGGCATGCCACAGGCCAAGATGTACACAATCCTGACAACAAGCACTCAATTATCAGTGTCAAGGTACACACCTAGTCATCACCCAGCATCAAAACTCTCTTCTTCAGGAGCAAATCAATTCCCAGTGCCTGTTTCTTAGGGTTCGCTATTGTGTCTGATAATTGAAACATGAACCTGGAGTAAGAACCTGGAGTAAGAGTAAGATTACCATCTGGCATAATGGTTGTGTCCTAACCATCTTTATTTCTTTTTTCATTTATTTTTTTCTTTTGGCTATTTGAAACATTTTCAAGCGTACAATTCCGTGGCATTCAGTACATTCACACTGTTGTGCAGCCATCACCAACACCCATCTCTAGGACTGCTTCATCTCCCCAAACTGACACTGAGTGCTCGTTACATACGAACTCCCGTTCTCCTCTTCCCCTTTCCCATTCTATTTTCCGTCTCTATCGGTCTCACTATTATCTCACTATTAATCTCACCTTATATAAGTGGAACCCTACAGTATTTGTCCTTTGGTGACTGGCTTATTGCACTTAGCATCATGTCTGTGAGGTTCATCCACGTGGTCGCGTGTGTCAGAATGCCCTTCCTTTTTAAGGCTGAATAACATTTCATTGTCTGGATCTGAACACAGAAGCACAGAGTCTGGAAGCCGCTGGAAGTGAGTCATAGTAACGCAGCACTCAAGGAAAAGTTCAGTCCCTTTCTGCTCTGTGTGCTCCTGGAGTTTATCTTTCTTTGGGTTTGGCTCCTTAATTTTTATTTTGATTCTGAGAGTTATTCAATATTTCCCAATAAAATCTCCCTCCTCTTTAAAAAGTTAACCAGAATCTGTGACTCATGATAGAAGGGCCTTAACTACTATGGCCTAGGGTACATTTCATCCAGGGAATGTCACTGAGATCGATCACCAGTGAGCCAGCACCACTGTTTTTTCATGGCTGAGAATGTACCGCTGTCCAGTTTCATACAGATGATCCATCCCTGAAACGGCTTTGTAAATTGAATCCATGGTTCAATAAACTAGGGCTTTAAATAAGCACGGAAGACTGTGCTGCGATAGGCAATTGATCATAAAAAGTTTTTTAAGATGTGATGTCCTATTTACCCTCAAATGGGTGAATACTAAGAATTCCGAAATGACATAAAAACCTTCAGCTCTTAAAAGTTGCGATCTTTTAAACACTTCTTTCTCTTTTAAAGAATTCTGGGACTCAGAAAAATTGAGCAAAAGGGTATCTGAAAAGATATAATTAGAGAAAAAAGACTCAGAAAAAAGGCAACAGAAAGACACTAAACTCTTCTAAGTGTAATGGGTTCATTGACTAGGCTGAAATCATGGGGTCCAAACAGGAAATGACTTGTATTTCTTCCAGCACTGCCTTCACACCAGCTCTGTGATCTGCTGCCTGCTCTTTGACAGGACCTCCTGCAGAATGTGTAGCATTTAGGTTGCTTTCAGTAATAAAACAAGTCTCATTTTGATAGTTAGAACCTAGTTTCACAATGAAAAGGACCAACTTCAAACTCTATATCTAGCTCAGTTTTACCCTTCTTCCCAGTTCCAGGCTGACCTGTGGCTTGGGGACTGGATTAGTTTGCTTGGGCTGCCATACAAAGTACCAAACCCTGGGTGGCTTCAACAGCAGATACTTATTTTCTCACAATTCTGGAGGCTGGAAGTCTGAGATCAAGGTCTCAGCAGGGCTGAGGTCTCTCTTGTTTGCTTGTAGATGGTTGTCTTCTCCCTGGGTCCTCACATGGTCTTCTCTCTGTGTGTGTCTGTGTCCTAATGTCCTCTTCTTATAAGGACACTGTCAGATTGGCTTAGTACCCATCCCAATTATGTCTTTAATTATGTCTTTAAAGACCCTATCTCCAAATAGTCATATTTGGAGGTATTGGGAGTTAGAACTTCAACATATGAGTTTTGGGCAGGGGCGGGGCACAGTTCAGCCCATAAAAGGACCCACAGTGGGGAAAGTGGGTCACTTCTTTCTCTATACTCCTCCTCCTCTACTTCTTTTTGTCTCTGTTGTTTTCAGGATCATGGGTGGGGGATAGAAGGAAGGGAGATTAGAGGAAATGATCAAAAAGTATTTTTAAATTTAATTGTTATAGTTTGCTCTTGGCTAACATTGACTTGCCAAAGTGAGTGACAGGCTTTCTCTGGGGCAGGCATTCAAATTATTGCTCTTCTGTGGGTCTCAGGTGTGGCTTCTTCAGAGCCTGTGAGCTGAAGTTATGGGAGAGATACTCTGTCCCGTTTCCTGAGGTGAGGGATGCCCTGCTTGGCTGGCATCTTACCTTCCCCGGCCCCTTTCTCCTGGAGTGCACCCCACAGTCCCTGGGTTTGCACCCTTCATGTCAGCTGACTCCTTCTTGGGCTGGGTGTCCCAAAGGCAGCTTCAGTCTGGCCACCTTCTGCGGTGTCCACTAAACCTTAGGAAATGCTCATACCCGGTGTGCACTGCTGCTCTCTCCATCGTCCTGCAGCCATGGACTGCTCCAGTGAGCCTCCCGCGGCAGAGGGAGCTAGGACAGAAGCATGTGCCACTTGTCTCCATATCTCATGTATCTCTTACACTTAGAGGAGCATGTGTCAGGCCATGCCAGGAATTCTCTCACTGTGCTCTGGTGCAAGCAGAGGGGCAAGCAGATGTAAGAACTGTAAATTCCTACAGCTCAGCAAGTGCCTTGGCATGGGGAAGGGCTCAGTCACTCCTTTCAGGGGCCTGATTTCTGTGAGCTGTTCTGCCCCTGCACCCCTGGTTTGGATGGGAGTGGAACAGGAGAAGAGAAGAGAAATTCACTGGCACCCCACTGTAGGACAAGAGCTCATCCTTCCTGGGAATCCCTCGCTCCAAGGAATTCCATTGTAAAGCTTGTGTTCTCATAGGAATCCTAGGGGAGGAAATGAGATGCCCCTGGGCTTCCTGTGGACTGGTCCCCCTCTCCTGCTCTCGTTGATCATGCATCTCTGTGTCTGCTGCTTTCTGCCCATGTATAACTGTCTCCTCACTAACTCCCTTGAACACTTTGGTTTCCAGATGGCTTTGGCTTGCTCTGACACAGAGCTAACTTTTGTGATAGCTTGATTCTTTTCAGATCAATAGTCTGACTCTTTGTACTTGTATCCTTAGAGCTAAAGCAACCTGTTCATGCAGCCTTCTTATGCTCCTAGGAATTTAAGCCCTGGCACATAGTCTAACAAACCTGATCCCTCCAGATTGGTTATGCTCTGGCACTTGGGCCTTACTGGTTTGTATTCACAAAGACTTTCAAAAATCATCCTCTGCAACTACTTTCTGACTTTGTTCCAGGACGGATCAGACTTAGTCCATGGGACTAGGTGGAAATAGATATAATGCCATCTCCTCTTTTGTCCACATTTCTCCATTCACAAAAATATCTTCCTTAGTCCTCTAGCCAATTGGAACAATAAGAATGCAGTATGTGTGTGAGATGCTGTCTGCTGGTGCTCAGCATGACGGCAGCCCTTCTGTCTCTCTTCTGTTTTGCTGGGGGCCGGAAATCCAAACCCTGCACATCCAAACCCTGCAAGGGAAGCAGCTGGCAAGGGAGCCTGGGATGTGCAGGGAAGGCCTGTTAATGGAAGGCACTCGTGGGAAACCAGGAAGCATGAACTAGAGAGCAGCCTCTCTCTGTCTTTGGCTCAGGAAGCAGCAGCAGTATCAGGCAATGGTGGGCCCTACCAGTGTCACCTGCAGCAACAGTGACAGAGTTCCTGAAAGCACAGCAGGAACATGTGCAGCTCCAGCTCAGGAAACAGCTGCCTGGTCTCTGGAGAAGCCCCACCCCATCCTATTGTATTTCTCCAGTTCTGCCAACACAGTTGTAACCAGTTCACAGCATGAAATCCCAGTCTACTCTAAACATCCACGGTGCTTTCTGATACCATATGCAAATTATCTGATGCAGGTAGACCCAGATTAGGGTGTGTCCGCTGAACAAGGGTGCTTGAAGGGAGGGGTTCACTGGCTTCTCAAGCCAATCTCTGCTCTACTCAACCCCGATCACCTTGGCCACCATGGTTTTTAAGGCTAAGCCACGTCCCTTGCTGCTCTTTGTGTTTTGAATTTGACGCCTAGTCGCTGACTGGCTCCACTTCTCTGGTACTGGTTCTCAATCCTCTCTTGTTTCAGCCTTCTTTTGCCCAAGTTATGCAGTGTGCAACATTCCTATTCTAAAATTGAACAAGCAAAAGACAAACAACTCAATTTTTAAAAAATTGGCAAAGGACTTGATAGACATTTCTCTAAAGAAGATATTGAAAGTGACCACAACAAGAACATGAGAAGATGTTCAACCTCATTAGTCATTAGGGAAACGCAAATCCAACCCTCAGTGAGACAGCACTTCACACCCACTAGGGTGGATATGCAGTATATATACAGTAACGCATATTGGTGAGGGTGTAGAGGAATTGGACCTCTCATATGCTGCTGGTGGGAATGTAAAATGGTGCAATTATTAAGCAAAACAGTATGGCAGCTCCTCAAAAAGGTAAACATAAAGGTACCTTCTAGCCCAGCAATTCCACTTTTAGGTATATATACCCAAGAGAATTGAAAACATGTTCACACACAAAAAAGTTCCTGAATGAACATTATTCATTCATACTAGCCCCAAAGTGGAAACAACCCAAATGCTCACCAACTGATGGATGGATAAGCAAAAGGTGGTATATCCATTCAATGGAATATTATTCAGACATAGAAAAAATAAAGTTCTGATAACATGCTACAACATGGATGAGAACATTACTCTAAGTAAAAGAAGCCAGACTCAAAGGCCAGTTATTGCACGATTCCATCTATATGAGATAGCCAGGAGAGGCCAATTCATAGAAACAGAAAGTAGATTAGTATCCCTTTGGGACTGGGGGGAGGCGAGAATGGGGCATGACTGCTAATGGGTACAGCGTTTCTTTTTAGGCTGATGAAAATATTCTGGAATTAGTGGTGGTTGCACACTTTGTGAATATACTAAATTGCACACTTTAAATGGATGCATTTGATAGGACGTGAATTACATCTCAATTAAAAATATAAGGGAAAAAATGATGTAATGGGGCAGTAGCTGAGGTTTTATGAGCATGGGGGTGAACCATTGCTGGGACCACTTTGTTTAGGAAGAAAGGCAAGTGGCTGAAGCAAAGAGGGCAGGTTGTTTGGGGGGAGATGCCTAAGAGTCATTTTAAGTCTTGAACGGTTGCAGTCCCTTTTAGTCTGGACTGGTTGTTCATTTGGAAGTATATCTCCTTGAAAATCTTAGTTGGCTTTTCATCTATTTGAATCAAGAATGCTATATGTCTCAATAGCCTTATTCATACACTTTTTATTATTTATTTTTATTATTTGTGTCAGTTTCAGAGGTAGGGAGTTTGGTGATTATGGGACTGATCAAAGCAGGGCACTTCGTTAACAGAAGTTTTCTGGAGAAGGTAACTTTGAATCAGACACCTGACTTTTCAGCATCTTTTAAGATTAATAATTAATATTTATTTAGTGCTAGGTTCTGAGCACTTTGCATGTATTTACCTATTTAATTATCACAACAATAAATAATTAAATGAGGTGTTTTATAAAGTAGGAAGTTGAAGCATAAAGAGTTTAAATAATTTGCCTAAGTTTATATAATACATCTGGAAAGTGGCTTTGTTTACTGGGAGTCAAAGCCAGACTGTCTTTAAATTCCACACTCGTAGCCAATGTACTACTTCAGTGACATTAAATAAACTTAGAAATCAATTTTGGAAGATAAGACAATATGCTTGACTTTATTAAAGTTATCAAATGGATTTAATACTGTTTAATACATTTTTGTAGCTGTTTTGCTCATACCCAGAGGCAGCATTCTCTTTGCCCACCAGAGGGCGCGGGTAGCACAATTCCCAAGTTCATGGTTCTCAGCGTTTCAGGATTCTAACAGATTGGGTCCAGGCAATCATCTACCGATAGTCGCCAGCCTCACACAGATGTTCATCTTTGACAAAATTCAAAGGTGTTCAAAGCACACATGAAGGAATCGTCACTTCCGAACGGTTTATAGATAGGAGAGGGACTAAAACCGATGGAATGCTGCTCACTACAGTGTTCTGTCTGTGGCTTTTCTAAAGGAGAGGAAACCACGCCCAGCACAGCAGTCTTGACGATTCTTGTGTCCTGAATGAGAGCCTCAGTTGGATGTCCTGCATACCAGGATGGGGTGATGGGACCCTGGGCAGGCCAGGCAGTGGTCTCCTTGCAGGAGGAAAATGTCACATTTGGGGCTAAAATGTGGCCTCTTGACGAAGACCCCTAGTTGCTAAATAATAAAACTTTAATATCCATGCAGAGTCTCAGGTGGGGAAGAGTTTTCTGTGCTAAGCCATAAAGGAAGAGATTTGTTCGGGCTGCCCTGGTGTGTTGCAGATAGTTGAGGAAGTCACAGATTGTTTCATTGGCTTTTTTCCTTGCATGTATGTCTAGGTGACTTTATCGTGACCAGGCAGGTGATCTGTAAAAAACTTGCTGCACTGATTTTACAGAAACATGAAAAGAGGAATTTTCAAAACCACACACACACACACACACACACACACACACACACACACGCAAAAGGATTGCTCAACAAGGACACCTTTTCTGATAATGTTTTATAGCATTGACCATCACTTTATAGATTTGAGTATATATTATCCAGAGAAAATGAATATTAAGGCAGTTTGGAAAGGCTTTAAAATCTCAGTGCTAACTTTAAAAAACTCTTGGGATTGAAAAGGGGCTGCAAAGACGTGTTCTCCAACTGCTTTTCGATGCTTGAGTCATCTCTATGACAATGCCCTCCAAAGGTACTCTGGCCTGCGCTTGAACTTCTTCAGTCATAGCTACAAGGCATCCCCTTTGATTTTGGGTAACTCTGACCATTAGAAAATAAAGTCATCTTTCTTTTCTACATGCTAGTCTCAGATTTTTCATAAACACTGCTAGCATTTATTGAACATTGGGTTAGATGCTTAGATGTACTGTTATTTAACCCCTTAATGTATCTCTATGGGTGTATTAGTTAACTTGGGCTGCCATAACAAAATATCATAGACTGAGTGACTTAAAAAAAAAAAAAAAAACACAGGTCTGGAGGCTGGAAGTCCAAGATCAAGGTCCAGATGGTTTGCTTTCTGGTATGAGTTCTCTTCTTGGCTTTTAGATAGCTGTGTTCTTGCTATGTCTTCACATGGTCTTTCTTCAGTGTGTGTGCATGGTGAGAGTTGGGGTGGGGGGGGAGAGAGAGATCTCTTCTTACAAGGACACTAATTCTATTGGATCAGGGCTTTACCTTTATGACCTCATTTAACCTTATTACTTCCTTAATAGCCCCATCTTCAAATACAGTCTCACTGGAAGTTCCACCTTTCATATGTGAATTTGGGGGACACAAACATTCAGTCCATAAGAATGGAGTAAATAGTCGAATCTTTATTTTATAGAGAAGGAATCTGTAAGGAATCAATTTGCTTTCTTATGCAATGAGTGTCGTGATTGGGATTGAAGCCTGGCTCCAAGCGGGGGCTCTTTGCACTTGTGCCACACTGCCTCATGTTCCTTATTTTTGGAATAGAAAGCCAGCCTACCTTGGACTTGGGACAACCTGATGAGAAGCCCTTGCTGTTCACTGTCCAGCCCAATTCTCCAGAGAAGGGGACTTGATAGGTATTTGGGGCCACAGCCCTAACTAGCAACAAAACATGCATTTTCCTGGAGTAGGGTCAAAGGAGGGGATTCTGTGGCCATGGTAATCAAAGATACAGTGTATTCTTTTGCCAGGGCTGCCATAACAAGTACCATAGGCTCAGGGCCTTAAACCACAGATGTTTATTTTCTCACAGTTCTGGAGAATGGATACCTGAGATCAAGGTATCAAAGTTTCTTCTGAGGCCACTCTCCTTGGCTTATAGATGGCCATCTTTTCCCCATAACTTCACATGGTCTTCCCTCTGCGCCTGTGTCCTAATCTCTCTTCCTATAAGGACACCAGTCATACTGGTAGGGGGTCCACCCTAATCACCTCATTTAAACTTAGTTACCTCTTTAAAGGCCATATATAGGAATATGATCATGTTCTGAGGTGCTGGGGTTAGGACGTTGACACATGAATTTCAAGGGGACACCATTTGGCTCAAAACACTCCAGTGGGTGTCCACGCATCTTCAGAGTCCTGACCAACAGAGGGCGCTAATGCTTGCAGTCCAGCTCCCAGGAAGGGTCCGCCAGATCCGCAGTCCTCCTTGCAGAATGCTTCGGGAGACACGATTTGTTTCTCCTGGGAGTACCCAAGTTTACTTGTGTTCTCCACCCGCTTCCAAATGGCAGTGAAAGAAAAAGAGAGAGAACTTTGAGTGTAATAAAACGCTGTGCTCTTTTTGAACTCTGGGATCGTTTTCCTTTTACCAGAAAACATTTTCTTTTTCTCCATTAGATAGCATCTCTCTCAGTATTCCATTTGCTTTTTCTCCTAGTACTTGCCTTCTGTCCTTTCCCATCTGGCAATTACCAGTGAGTTACATAAATTGATCTCTTTACCTATAATTATACATCAGAGTACCTTGCGTTGGTATGCAGGATACACACTGTCCTCCGTAAAGGGCTTTGAGTTGTGAAACAAAATCATACCAGGACTTTAGAAATATTTGGAGAAAGATACAGAAACATCCAGGAGCTCACCACACCGAAAAAACCATTTCACCCTGTGTATTGCTTGTTTTTTTTAGCCGCATGCTTACATATTTTGTTCAGTATCTGTGGGGATCTAGGTGGGAAACAGAAACTATATTAGTTGTTTCAACAGAGAAAATTTTGATGTAGAGAATTGGCTGACCAGGGGTTAGAGAACTGACAAAGCAGACAGGGGAAACTGAGATAACACCCAGCCAGTACTGTCTGGGAGCAGCTACCACATCTAGGGCTAGGCAAAGAAGAGAATGGCTGACGTGATCAGAAAATAGAAGCGGGGCAGGAGGTCTCTGTGGGGCTGAAACTCAGGTCTCTGAGGAGGGGTGTCTGCCATCAAAGCATCTGAGGTGGTTCCAGGGGCTGCTTTGGAAAGAAGCCCGAAGCAAAGCAGCTGCTGCCATTGCTGCGTGGTACTGGCAGAAACAGCAAGCAGGTAGGGACATGGATGGCCCTTTTCCTCCTCCAGCCTTCTGGTCTCCTTGGACTGCCCCTGCTTGGAAGAATCTAACAGAAAGCCCGCTGAAATTTAGTTTGCAGAATTCCAGTCCTGGCCTTGCAGAGCAGAGTAGAGAAATGTGGTCTTGCAAAGATAAGACACAATATTGCAGTTCACCTCTTGGGTACTCAGTGTCCATATACGCAGCTTTCTACACACATTTGTACTTCCAAATGACAACAGTGACAACTGGATGCTTCCGCCTAATCAGATGCAACTCTATCTTTCATGTAGATGAAATTGCTGTGATTCTCTCCCTCCTGAAGGGAGACACGAAGCCTCAAGTGAAGCCCCCTTTGGGAGTCAGTCATGGCACCATCTCTGGGTGATGTTTATTTCTCCCTCTACTCAGTTAGAGTCCCCTGGAACATTCTGTAACCTAAATAATAAATTGACAGTATAATCAACTGCTACCAGGCAGCTGGTTGGCCTTCCCAGGGAAAGGTGCCATAATACAGGTCAGCATTGCTCTCTATAGTTGACAGGTTAGGCAGTGGCAGTAGCTAGATTAGCCTTCCTGGAGAGAAGCCCAAGTGAGTGGGTTCATGTGTAGCCCCCGTAATAGAATGAATGTCTATGTTCCCCCATCTTTAATTTATATGTTGAAATCTAATCCACAAGGTGGTGCTATTTGGAGGTGGGCCTTTGGTCATAAGGGTGGAGATGTCATGAATGGGACTAGTGCCCTTGGAAAACGAGACCAGAGAACTAGCTTGCTCTCTCTCCACCACACAGCAAGAAGGTGGCCATATGCAACTTGAAAAAGGGCCCTCACCAGACATTGAATGTGCTGGCCCTTTGATCTTGGACTTCCAGCCTCCAGAAGTGTGACACAAATGTCTATTGTTTAAGTCACCTTGTCTATGGCATTTTGTTATAGCAGCTCGGACTAAGACAGCCGCCGTCCCCAACCAGAGCCTCTTGTCCATGTACATATAGAGAAAGAACTGGGTGGTTGGGAAAGAGGCCGGCTCACTTTCACCTAATTATTGAGACCCTCCACTGCAGTGATGCCCGATCATTAGCATTCCTGTGGGATCCATATATCTCTACGCCCCATGCTTATTCTCAGAGATCCACCCACAGGCCTCTTTTCCACCAGATATCCTTGTCACACTGATCTTCCAATCCTGTTCTAGGTCCCTGACCGATGCCAACCATCGGCCTCTCCCCGTGAACCAGTGTAGACCTGTGCCTCTGGCTACCTCTCCAAAGAGGACAACACATGTTCTGATTGGAGTTCTTCCCGCCTTATTTCAGGGACACTCCTAATTGGGTTATGTAAGCAGCAGTCTATTTCAAGTTCACATATTGTACAGAACCCTCTGAAACAAGGATGGAGCCTTTCCCCTCCTCAGTCAATGAGTCCCAAGCAAATCCACAAGGGGATTTGTTGTACAAGGGGACTGAACAGGAATGGATGTCAGGGAGTCTGAGACACTTGTTCATGCAAGTTACCCCTGCCGTCTGAACCTCCATGAGCCTGATTCACTGTACCATTTCTATCCGGAAATGTGCGTCTCTGATGGGTGACTCAGTGTATTGAATAACACTGGTTCATGATAGAATGCTTAGGTCCCACAACCATATGGTATCCTATGGCTAGATATTCAGTCCCAATCAGACCCAGTAGAAGGCCAGGAGCCATTTCTCAAGAGGAAAATATTTATTTCTGGATGAGGGCAAGGCTTTGCTCCTAAACCTTAAGGTTCTGCAATAAGAGTTAAAAATCCCAGGCCCATATCCCATCCTGCTATTACCATCCCGGGGTCATCACACCATGACAGGCCTCATGCTCATTCCTGAGGACACCCCAGCCCCCATTCCAAGCTTTCCCCAATGCCTAGCTGACAGACACTCCATGGGCTGCCCACACCAGCTTTGAGTTCTGCCCTCCGAAGCATGACCCAACAGAGAGGCCCATGTAGGCACTTTTTACCTAAGAAGCTTGTCAGAAGCTTCAAGCCACATTGTCAGTTTCCATAGAAACTTCATGCATCATGCATCTTGTGGGTCATTAGGCCCAAGTGACAGAGCGGCTCTGGAGCCTGAGCCTCCTACAGAAACCCTCCTTGCCTCTGGTCTTCACTCAAAACCAGAAGTCTGATGGATCAGAACAGCAGTTTAATGTGATATAGTCCCTCTAAAATAATAATTAAAAAAAAGACCCGCCAAGCAGTATCATATTTTTCCAGTGGTAATAGGTGAAAGGTGCAATAACATATTTTCACTTGGGAAAGGATATCCCAATATTCTCTGCTTAGACCACAGGACTCATCTTTCATCCTCTGGCTTGCATTTGTCTTCTCACTGGGGCACCTCAGGTACTTGCTATTTCTTGGGCCTCAGGTCTAATCTGCATAATGTCATCAATGTAGTGGACCAGTATGATTTTTGTTGGATGTCAGTTTTCTACCCTTTGGCAAAATTTGAACATGTACTGTTGGCCCTGCCAATTAAAGCGGATTGCCTCTAGTGGTACTTGAAAACTGGTGGAGAGAAAACCAAGCATCTGCCACATCAAGCACTACAGACGAAATGCACTGAGTTGTTCTGATTTGCTCCAGGAAAGTTTTCACATTGGGAGCAGCAGCTGCAATAGAAGCCATCAGCTGTTTAAGTTTGCTGGAATCAACATTCTCTGAGATCTATCCACTTCCTGCAGGCCAAACAGATCTGTTAAATGAGTAAAGTAATAAGTCTTATGAGTCTTTCCTTCAAGTCTGGTGGTGACACTGATTCCTGCAAATTCTTCCCAGGATGTAGTACAGCTTTGAGTTTACTATCCCAGAAGAAAGGGGGTGTTTCGAGGACTCTGTGTAGCCCTTCCTACCAGAGCAGCTCTCACCGCATGGGTCAGAGAGCCAATATGGGGATTGTTCTAATTCATATTCAGTTGCCAAGTGTGGTTGTTGTGATTGTACATTCAGGAAATGGGGAAGTGACTATAAGGATGGCCCTTGGACCTACTGGGCACACTGTGATTTAGACTTCAGCTACAACTCTACCGGTCAGCTCACTGTTATAACTTCCCACTTTGATTAGTGGATCACAGAGATGTTTCAGGTCCTTAGGAATAAGCATCAGATCTGAGCTGGTGTCTTATGATCCCCTAAAGGTCTGGGCATTCTCCTTTCCCAGGGCACAGTCACCATGTATCAGGGTTAAATGGTCTTTGGGAGAAGGCTTGCAGGGGTATATACTTGTGATAGTGTTGCAAGGTCTTTCTTTAAGGTCAGTTTAGTCTCCTCTTCAATCATGGGTTTGTGAAATGGATTGAGTGTAGGAACTGGAATTAAATTTTTCCATTGTGACTCAAGTCAGGTTTTTGCCCCCCAGAATTGGAGTTTTTCCTTTTCTATAGATGAAGACAGATGTTAGTAAGTTGCACATCTACTCCATTCCTCAGAACACTGCTCAATGGACCACATTGGATCAAAGACCTATGCAGACCAAAAGATTCTGATTATAATGCCACGTCACTCCTGCTGCCCATCAATCTAATTGTGCCCATCTTGTCTCTGACAGCTAAGAGCTGTCATTGGCCCCTCTACTCTGAGATCCCGCCATCCCCCCGAAATCAAGGAGCCCATCTCTGTAGAGATGTCCTCCACTGTCACATTGGCATTCAGGAGATAGCCACCAAAGAGTTTTGTGAGGGTCTGGTGATTTGCTCACTACAGTTACTTCTCGATGCCTTAGTGAGAAAGTGTTTCTTGAGCCCTTGGAGAGTGTTGAAGGAGTGCGGTTAGGTGTGCAAGTTGTGTATGATAAATCTACTCTCATATTCCAACTCCATATCCCTCTGAATTCCTTTCTCTACATTGTGCTAGGAAAGTTCTAGAACCCCAATCACAGTGGATATAGGCTAGTCCAAGTTTCAGCTAGTCCAAGCAAACTATGAAAACCAATTTCAGTCATGTAGCTGACACATGAAACCCTGCTTCTCTGGTAGTTTCACCCACATCAATACCTTGCAGCCCATTCTTGTGCTATGCTCTGTCCTTATAACCCCCTCCTATACATATTACTAGGTTGCTGCTGGTACACATTAGCATAATCTTGAACTTCATTTGGAGCATAAGCTATTTCTTCCAAGATCAGATTTTTGTATTTGATCTTTTGGAGTGTCCCAATGAGGATTTAGCAGTTTACTTTTTTCAGTTAACAGTTCATCATCAGCTTTCTCCTTGTTTGCTTAATGATTGCTTTTAATGGTCATGTGCTATTCTTTTATATTGAAATATACTTTTCTAACCTATTCTCCTAATATTGGGAGTTTAGGTTGTTTGGAAAAATAATACTTTTTAAGATAGACTGAAATTGAATATAAAATCATTTCATTGTATGCCTTGAGTCTTATTTTGCTAAGAAAAAACATTAAAATTAGGATGAAATAACTGAGGAATATTCTATTAAATGAACCTAAGCAAACATCTGGGGAGATTAGTTCAGTCTTAGCTTCCTGCCATGAGAAATGAGTAGAATCAGAAAACAATAGAGCATCTTAGACCAAACACATTGAAAGTTGAGGTGGAAAAAAAGATCCAAGAGACTGTTCTGTTGTATTATTTTTATAGCTCATAGGTTCATCATCCAGGTAACTCTCAGAAATAGTCAATCAGAATGAAAAAGTCAGGGAGTATCTCTTTTCCAGAAGAATATAAATGATAACTTTTTAACTTCATGGTTTGTACACAAAGAGTCGGCATCTAATTGCAGTGCCTGGTCCCAGGCACTGACAGATCAGCAGTCCCCACGTTGCCCTTTTTAATGGGCAGACCCTTCTAGGTGAAGCAATGATGTTCTCCACCTTGGTTTAGAACTTCTCACGTTTGAGTAGGAGCAGGAAGGTTCTCAGAAATGAAAGGGTTGGTGGGTTGGCGCTCACTGACTTATGGCGATGTGTGACTTTCTGGATAACTATATCACCTGTGAGTCACACCCTTTCTTACTTTTCCAGCTTTATAGGATGGGGCTTCTGCCTCTACTTCCTTTCTGGAATGAGAGATCTGCTCCAAATTCCATTTAGCACAGGCCTTGATCCCCTGCTGATGTCTAGAGGTCCCTTTCTCTACGGGCTTTGGTCCAGCTCCCTGGGGATCCCCAAGTGCTGACCAGGGCTCTGTTTTTCATGGAAACAATGTACTTCTGCTATAATCATGGGCTATAATCACGACTCTGACTCTTCTCATGGGAGGAGCTACTGCTGAGGTTCGCACAGCCATGCCTGATTTTTCTTTGCTTTTTGACTACTCAGTTGCCTTTACTGGTGTAATTAGACAGAACCACTCACTATAATTCCTGTTTGGATGAATATAAATTTGTTTAGAAAAATGAACTACTGGGCATGAGAACCCTACATCAGATCCCTCAGAGCGCGTCACATAATAAAAGATGGTGTCTAGTTACCTCCCTAAGAGGGTGGATCCAGTGGACTGGAGGACCCCAGTGGTGGTTTTGGGAATGAAAACTGGGGACGGGGGCTGGGCCACTGAAGGGCCTTTAATGAGGACTTTAAGGAATGTGCTGTGGGCTGTGGGCTGTACATATGTCCCTCCACTCTCTCCTTGGTGACATCTTCAATAAGGTCCACATGAGTTATTGCTTTTTGTGAGTACATTCTTTTAAGGGGTGGAGACCCAGCACATGGGTGAATCCTGGTCATTCAGAACATGTTGTAGAAGCTTCTATCTGTGCTCCCAGGACTGAGACTCACTAAGAGTCTATTACAGCCTGCTTTTCGCCATCTACAAATCTTGTTCTTGGGAAACAAGCCAGGAAGCAGAACACCTATAGTGGTTTCAAGGAGAAGGGAGAGACCCAAGCTCTAGCCTTGGAGTCTAATCCTATGCAATGGCAGATATTCGGAAGCTCCATCACATCTCTTCCTGCCCCGGCACAAACTCTGCTCAACATCACGATAGATAATAACTTCCCTTCTGCTGTTAGGAAGCTCCTTCTGCTGGCCCTCATTTTCTCCCTGGAAATGAACTTTGGAAGGAGTAAGTGATGCTTTTATAGTTGAGATTGAGGGGGAGAAGAGTTTGCCACTCCAAGTATGCCTTTTTTGGATATTAATTATTTTAAGCTGGTTATTCTTAAGAAACAAAAGACTCTGGATGAAACTCTGGCCTTCCCTCTAGCTGTCTGAAAGAATTTAAATAGAGGACCTGCTCCAGGAGGGGAGTTATCGTCATAGATCGCTGTAGTTTAAGATGAACTAAGTGTGATAGACAGAGAGGAACCTCGAGAGGACCCTTTGATCAAAGCTCTCCTTGCGTCCCATTTTTTTCTAGGTGGCCTGTCAAGAATTTGTTTACCAAATGTTTGCTCCTTCTCATCTCTCTAAAAATTGCCTATAAATAGATGTACTGTGAAGTCCAAACCACTACCTCTCTTTCTTCTGAGCTCAAGATGGAATATAAGCCTCATCTGCCTGATTTGTCCTCACACCTCATTCTTATGGAGCCCCATAATTACATTTAGTTATCCTCTTCTGTTAGTCTGCCTTAAGTCAATTTGATAATTAGACCAGCCAGAAGAACTAAGAGGGAAAAGAGGGGTAATGTCCCTTTTCCCACAAGATAGAGAGTCACATCATGCAATTCCAGTTTTTGCCTCTGCCCCTCCTCAAAGATTTCTCCCCAACCCCTCACTATCCCCCATAATGTTTCTTTCTCACACCACCCTGTTCATTCCCTTTATAGAATGTATAACTATTTATAATAGTGTATGTGTTAGGAATACCTGTCTGTTATGAATTCTGTTTGTCCATAGTGGAAGCTAGGAGAGAATCATGGAAGCTTTGAGGCTACTTGGACGAGAGAAATAACTGAGCTTAAAATCTATTCCTTGGCTGGGATAACACTACCACAGTGTCTTAGTTGAAGTCCGTTAGGCCGACGACTAATCAGGAAGCATGCCAATGCTTTAATTTTACTGCCCCAACCATGTTTGCCTTTGCTGATTCAATTTCCAAGGAAGCAGCCTTCCAGGAAGCAGCTAGAGTCAATTCCTTGGCGATTCCCTGAGAACTGAGTGAGCCACCTCTTCCACCTGTGCTCTCTACCTGGAAAGTAACAGAGATGCCTAGAGGCTTATTTGGACAGTCACCATAGTTAGGACTATCGGGCAAAATAAAATGTGCCAATGTCTTTATTTGAGAAAGTACAAAACTTTGAAAACGATATTTTTTTGAAGGAGACTTGAATGAAGCAGCTGGTGTGTGCTTTTCGAAAGATGGAAGATGCTCCAGAGCTTTGAAGCTGGCTCCAAACAATGCAGGAGAACATGTGGAAGCTTTTGTAGAATGATGGCAATTCAGGGCTGTTAGTATCTTCCATGCACCTGCTGTGAGGCTGAAAATAAAAACAAAATGCCCTTTTGGGCATGGGAAGCAAAATGGTGGAAATAACCTGGAGCACATCCCTTGAAGTTTAAGGGGAAGTAGAAGCCACAGTGATAACACTTTCAGTCCATAGACAATGACAGTAATGTTTGTATATTTCAGTCCAGACTTGTTGAAGCTCTAATAAAGTCCATTTTTCTTGCTAAGAGCTCATAGCACAGAGCATTGCTACCAGTTTGTCAGTAGCAAATGGACTCATTGTGGGTAAAGGTAAGAACTCTTTGCAACGTCGAGGAGAACTGAGGCACTGTGCTATTGCATTAATGCTTATATTTTGGCAACTTTGGAGCTCCTGTCACAAACCCCAGTTTGTTTATAAGAATCAAAATTCATTGAGTATCTGCTCTCAAATTCTTGGAGATTCAGGGATAACCAAGTCATATAAGCTCACATGCTTAATTCACATCCTAGACAATGAAAGCAGAGTTTCTAAACATCTGTCAGAAAGTGATCCAGGTAGGAAAATACAGTTATTTAGTAAGTTCACTCCACACCATCCAATAAACCATATAATTAGTATAGGTGTATCTACAGAAAACACAGAATTTTGGTTTGGATTTAATGCAGTCTCAAGAAGACATTTTCAATACTGCAGTAGGCTTAATTTTTATTTCTGCTGCTAGAAAATTCATACTCTGGCGATTTACTTCTTGGCAGAATATAAAAATACAAGGAATTGTTGATGTAGAGTCCTTGACATTTCAGGGAGGATTACACAAGACTCAGAGCTTTGATTCCAGTCTTTGATAACATGAAATTACTTAGAAGCTTTTCTGGATGCTCCTCATAGCCAGCTTTCAAGTGCAATGAATTAGATTGCTATCTACTATTGTTTTATTATTAAAAAGGTCAAACGGCTAATACTGGATTGTTTCCACCTGTAGATCTCTAGCGCTTACAAATGGAATTCCAGAAATCCAGACCAATGTTTGGGAATTTATGTGAGTACTTAAGTTTGAGTGTGAGAACGAACTGCCCCCTTCCATCAGCCACGAGACTTTGGCTTGCTATAGGATTACAGGGGACCCCTGAAATGGATTCCTTACAACTTACGGAACGATCTGAGAAATCAGTGTTTGGAAGTCTCTCTCCTTGGTGATGATGGTTATGGCTGACGTGCAGTGAAATACTGTGCTAATTGCTTCCTTGACACTTAGGCCTTTGATACCCCTTATTTTATAAGCATTGAAGTTGGGGGGTCATTTCTAAATGTTAACTGTTGGGGCAGGGTTTCTCTCTGTGTCCTCTTCAATTTGATAAGGGTTGATCAGGTCACATTTGATTTTAGGTGGATCCCAGTGTGTTAAAGGAGTGTCTAGTGCGCATCTCATGTCCTTTCCGCGCGAACCAGTTGAAAGCACAAGAGATCCTGGTTCTAGACGTTGATGCCACATCAGCAATGTCCTTGGTCAATGCTACGTGGCCAGGGTTGAATTCAGTCAACTTTTACGCTCACTCATTCATATCTATTACTGCTAGCTTCAATTTCTTTCTTTCTGCTTTTTTATAAACAGTTTATTGGCGTGACAATGGTTAATAAAGTTACATAGGTTTCAGGTGTACAATTCTATAATACATCATCTATAAATCCCATTGCGTGTTCACCACCCAGAGTCAGTTCTCCTTCCATCACCATATATTTGACCCCGTTTACCCTCG
This sequence comes from Rhinolophus hipposideros, assembly GCF_964194185.1. Classification (NCBI taxonomy): domain Eukaryota; kingdom Metazoa; phylum Chordata; class Mammalia; order Chiroptera; family Rhinolophidae; genus Rhinolophus; species Rhinolophus hipposideros. The sequence goes on along the minus strand of NC_138062.1, from coordinate 40,500,831 downwards.
CCTACCACCCCCCACCCCCTTCTCCCTCTGGTAACCACTAAACTTGTCTATGTCTATGAATTTTTGTTTCTTTGTTTGTCTTGTTCCTTTGTTGTTTTCAGTTTTATATCCCACATGTCAGGGAAATCATATGGTTCTCAACTTTTGCTGTGTGATTTATTTCGCTTAGCATAATAATCTCAGGTCCATCCATGTTGTTGCAAATGGCACTATTTCATCTTTTCTCATGGCCGAATAGTATTCCATTGTGTATATATACCACATCTCCTTCAATTTCATTTCCTAAAAATATAATACCTGTATTGCTGTATTCTTTTCAGCAGTTGCAAGAAAGAGTGACCCATGAACTTCACTCGCTCTTAGCCTTAGGTAGCATGAAGCCTCCAAACAGTGTTTTTGCTTTCTCAGATTAGAATTGAGACAGACACTGGAGATTGTGTCTTTCAGTTCTTCTTTCTGAGAACCCATTCTAATATATCTACTGCCTGAAAATAAATGAGTATCTTGACTGTGAAGTCTGCACCAAACTTAATAAAGAACTCATCATTCCATGGAAAGAAAGTTAATAACCACTATATGGAACACTGACAGAAACCTCCACCATGTCCAGTATTAAACTATAGGAGTTTGTCTGCAACTATTCACTATAACATTAAGGAAGCATACCAGCTACTTGCTCCAGGTTCTATTTTTGAAAGCAAAATAGAGCAGCACCATAAATCTCTGAACTGGAGGAAAGAAAAAGGAATCAAAAGGGTCAATAGAATAGCATCTCCTAGCTATAAAAAATAATGGACTTTGGTAGGAATGCCCATCATTTTCAATGCCTAGGACACAAATTTAATCATGAGAGTGTGGTGGCTGAGTTCTCCCTGAAACTTGAAGGAATGCTCCTTAGCGTCTCGCTTCACATCTGTTTCTCATCATTAAAATGGTAAGAGCATGTGAGCATTAAGGAAGGGAAATGACGGTTTTCAGACAACAGTTTCTCTCCCAGTGAGAGCAAGGGTCAACCCAGGAACAGCCAACCCCTCTTCTTTTCTGCTGAGTCCTGAAGAGGAGCATTTAGTTCTTCTCCAAACTGCAACGCATGAACAGCAGCTACTAAATGTGAGTCCAGTTCTTGCAAACATTTTGTGAGTACTACTCAGGTGTTATTGTACATGAGTGAAGTGCTGAGGGACTTAGCAAACTAAAATGCCCTCCTGTTGTAATTGTCACAGACAGTAGAAACCTCTAGTTGGCTGACTGTTTATGATCAGACTCCACATATTAAAACTGACTGACATCTTGGCTCTCTGTACCTTTATAGAAACAACACCAGCTGTTCATTGGGAATTTGCAAACAAGCTTAGTTATACTCATAGTTCACAGTAGGTGAAACAAAAGAGGAATTCAGTCACACAAAATCTGGAAACTAGTACATTTATCTTGAGCTGTCTCTCTTTTTCATGGCATAGGTTTCCCTCAAATGTCTGGAAAACTTGGATTGCTGGTTCCGATCTAAATACGAGGCAATAAAAAGACTGACGTAAAGGTGATCTGCTAACCAGGTGGGAGGCAGGGGTGAGTGCCCTTCAAATTGTATCTTGATGGCAAGGCAGCTGACCCATTTTGAAAAAGGGCATCCCTAGTTTATGTTTTGTTCCTTTTTATGATTTTTCTGGTAGTGTGTTGGGAAGAGACATGTAGACACCTACTTTATCTACTTGCTTTGTGGTGGTTGTGGGGATGGGTGAGCTGTTCCATACACAGATCTTCCATTAAGGCCCCATTGCTGGGCAGACTGAGTTCAAAGCCATGGCTGCTCAGCTCTGCTTCATTGGCTACCTGCCTCCACTTACTTTCCATCTTTCAGAGATGTATTGAAATCTCTTATCTATTGTGGAACTTCCTTCCATTTTCTTCCTAAAACTTTAAGAATTTGGTGGTAAGCCTATTAGTGGCAGGATGGTGAGTTTCAAAAAAAAGTAAAATGGAAGTTTATCATGTACTGCATTCTGGGTGGTGGTTCTAAGACTTCAAAGAATCCAGGCCAGCTATTCACAGCAAACACAGTTCATTTGAATCAATTAGCACAACCTTCACCACTGTGCAGGTGAATGGAAAGGTTGGCAGGTAGAAGTAGCCTTTATGCTTTGGGCATTTCCTTTGTTTCTATTGTCTTCCTATAGATTGATTATTTTCTACTTGTGTAGCAAAATCATATTTAAAAATTTGTAACTGATACCTATTGGTGTTATTATGCTTTTCTTTTAAACAGTAGTCACTAACAGAATTGGCAATTATAAATCCAAAATTCTTTAAAGAAACTGAGTTATCTGGTTTTTTTACACTTAAAAGCATTCTTTGAATTAATTACCATTATGAACTATAGGCCATTATTAACTATATGTAGGCCTGTACATTTAGAGATTTAGAGTGTGTGTGTGTGTGTGTGTGTGTGTGTGTGTGTGTGTGTTTAAATAAAACTGGGTTCCTGGTCAACATTTCCTGTAATGTGTTAATTAATTTAAAAAATACTTTTCAGTAAAATCATAAGGAATTCTAGATGACCAAAAACATATTGGAATATGTTTAAGCTCAGTAGTATTAAAATATAAATTAAAACTAGTAACAACGAGGTACCTATTGCCTATGGAATTAATATCGGTTATACATACTGATAATACCCAGTGTTGGAGAGGGAACAGACTGGTGGGAGTGTAAAGTGAGATGTTTCTGGAGAGAAATTTTGCAATAAATGTGAAAAGCCTTAGTTATGCATATGACTCTATGGAACAGTTCTTCCTTGAATAGCTTATCCTAACCAAAGAATCACTCGTGTTTGAAAGGGTATAACTGAAATAATGTTATCACAGTGCTATTTATTGACCAGCTATAGGAAGTAATCTAAATATCTAAAATAGGAAATTGGCATAATCACTTATTATTCATATACGTGGAAATCAATATAGCCAAAATAATGTTGTAGAATATTTAGTACTTTGGAAAAATCGTCATAATATGCACTTACAAAAAAGATAAAATCTAAAAAAGATTATTGATAATATGATCCCATTGTCTGTTTCATTTTTGATTATGCAAGAAAAAAATCTGGAAGGCTGTGCAGCCACAGTCCATTGCTAGAAAGAAAACAAACTTTTTAAAAATTAGTAGAGCAGTTTTAGTTTCTGGAAAAATGAGCAGAAAGCACAGACAGTTCCCAAGTGCCCATTCATCCCCACTCCCCTGTTTCTCTATTATTAACATTTTGCTTTAATGTGGTACATTTGTTAAAATTAGTCAACACATTTTAATACATTATTATTAAAGCCCATAGTTTGTATAAGGGTTCACTCTTTGTTTACATTCTGTGAGTTTTGATGAATGTATAATGACTTGAATCCATCATTACTGTATCATACAGAATTGTTTCACTGCCCCAAACCCCTAGCAACCATTGAATTTTAAAAAATGTTTTCATAAGTTTTGCCTCTTTCAGAATGTCATATAGTCAAAATCACAGAGGGTGTAGGCTTTTCAAATTGGCTTCTTTCACTTAGTAAGATGCATCGAATGTTTCTCCATGTCTTTTCGTGGTTTGATAGCTCATTTCTTTTTAGTGCTGAATAATATTCCATTGTCTGGATGTACCACCATTTATATATCTAGTCACCTACTGAAGGAAATCTTGGTTGATTCCAAATCTTGGCAGTTATGGATAAAGCTGCTATAAGTATCCATGTGCAGGTTTTTGTGTGAACATAAGTTTTCAATTCCTTTGAGTAAACACCAAGGAGTGTGATTACAATCATATGGTAAGAGTATTTTAGTTTTATAAGAAACAGCCAAACTGTTCCAATGTGACTGTACCATTTTGATTCTGTCCAGCAATGAATGAAATTTCCTTTTGCTTTACATCTTTACCGCCATTTAGTGTTTTAGTGTTTTGGATTTCAACCATTCTAATAGGTATGCTAGTGGTACCTCACTGTTTTAGCTTGCATTTCTCTGATGATGTATGGTGCTATTGTGTTTTTAATTTCAAGTGCTGGTTCAATGCTGACAACAAGTTATTTCTAACAGATCACAAGCATAGACGAAGATAGGACCAGACACCTATTTCATACCTATCAGGTTGTTGTCAAGTACAAACTATTTTCTGGCAGTTTAGTTACAAACATGTGTCAAAGTTTTATTTTAACCTTGCTGCAAAGGAAAAGGCTTTAACATATTCTCAAGATTCACTTTTGGAAGACACATTTAAAGGAAAAGAGAATAATCACTGTTAAACTGTATATAAAAAGTTATACTATATAAAACAAGGAATACTTGTCCAAAGCATTTATTGTCCCAACTGGCACACATTTGAGAGAGCAGGGGTATGCTATTAGTGATTATCCTGAGACAAACCTGCGACTTCACCCCATACCCAGGGACGCTTGACAGCTAGACTCAACCTACAACACAAGAGCATGGTTTCCAAGAACAAGTCTTAATCCCATCAAAGTTTATCAAAAAATTGCTCAAGCATTTGATTGGAAATGCTAATTTCTTTTCAGAATGAATTGGGAATTACATTGCACCAAAGGTTCTGTCCCAGAATGGACTAAGGACAATTTTTCTTTTCTTTTTTTACATCGCTTTTCAATCCTTATGGAGGCAGGTGGCTGTCTTGGAACATCCTTCTCTCTGGATTTGTTTCCTTTTCTCTCTTCTCCCCATCTTGCCCTCCGTCTCTCTGACCTCCTCCTCAAGTTTCCGCTCCTTGTTGGGGGTACTCCCTCTGAGAAGTCCATAGCAATAACAGGAATAATAGCAGCAGCAAAATCTTATGCTGTGATTACCCTGTAATAGATGTTCTAAATACTAGGCATATATCTACTAACTTAATCCCTACAAGAGCCTTTTGAAGTAGATACTGTACACATCCTATTTTAGTGGAGGTAACTGAGGCAAGAGAGGTTCAGTAGCTTGCCTAATGTCACACAGTTAATATGTGGTGGATTTGAACACAAACAGACTGGAGCTTCAGCTTTTTATCACTCTGTTAGGGAGAAGCATCTATCAGACAAACCTTTCTCTCTTTATATTTATTTTCACCTGGGCAAAATAAAAAGAAAAATGGGAGTGAGAGGGATGGAAAACTATAGGTCCACATTAAAAAAAAGAAATATATATATATATATGTATATATATGTATATATGTATATATATATATATATACACACATATATATACACACACATATATATACAGATATATGTATATATATGTGTGTATATATATATGTGTATGTATAGACAGATATGTATATATATATACACACATACCTGTCTTAGTCTGGTAAGGCTGCTATAAGAAAATACCATAGACTGGATGACTTAAACAACAGAAATTCATTTCTTTTGGTTTTAGAGACTGGAAGTCCAAGATCAAGGTGCCAGCTGATTTGGTTCCTGGTGAAACCTGATTCCCGGCTTGTAATCAGCTGCCTTCTTGCTGTGCTCTCACATGACCATTTCTTTGTGCACACGAGAGAGAAAGAGAGCTCTAGTCTCTTATTTTTCTTATGAGGACACTAATCCCATTACAGGAGATCCATCTTCATGACCTCATCTAACCTTAATCACCTCCCAAAGGCCCCACCTCCTAATACCATCACATTGGGAATTAAGACTTCATACGAATTTGGAGGGGGGGTGGGGCACAAACATTCAGTTCCTAGCAACATCCTCACCTGTAATGTGTTGGAAGAACACATGTGAACAAGTTAACAGTGGCAATCTCTGTGTAGTAGGACCAGAGGTGATGTATTTTTGCATATTTATAATTCTGTTTTCCAAAGAAATTTTATTTTTATGGAAGGGAACACATGCTCTTCCATCTTACAGTTGAAGAATGACCTCCAAATGTGTTTTTGCATGGAGGTATGAAAAGTTCTCTATGAATTCCAGGACAAAAAATTTACAATACATACCACCCTTTAAAATAGGTGAAGTAACACTATGGCATTCAAATGTACTCCGAGCAGGGGCTCTGGCCTTTATGAAAATTACAGACCAACTGAGTTAAGCTTTCAGCCCAGGCAGAGGAAGTTTCCTTCATGCATGCAGAGCCTAATTGTTGAATGACCACGCCATCCATCATTTCAGGTTCCTCTGGGTCGAGGCACAGATCATCTCTTGTCGTATTAAAGAACATGCAGAAGAGGCTCCTGGGAATTGGCAATTAAGAGCAACATGAATCAAACTGGAAAATTACCCACAATGTCAAACATTTGTTCAGACTCACCCATTTTCTCTGCTTTTTCTTAACTCCATTTTTTGTGGTTGTTGTTACCATAGGATTCAATTATGGATGGCTGCTTTATCTTTATCATAACGGTGATACTTTTTCTAGCCATTAAGTGCATGAACTCAGAGCACAAGAAATGAAAGTCTGAGTTGTTAATAGTTTAGTCTTCATGATGTCCAAATAACCATTTCAATAATTGAAAAATATTGTTCAGCTCTGTGGACAAAACTCAATCCCACCAATGTTGGGGTCTTCACTTTTTGTATTCTGTGTCCAATAATTCAATGTAAGAACTTGGGTCCCAGGCTTACATGACGGAAATCAAAGGCTACTATTCAAGAGGATCATTTTTATGTTTTAAAGTACTCTGTTAATGCCTTAGTAACAATCACATTTCTCCCTGGCTGAAGACCAAAGCAAAAAAGGAAATCTAAGTGTCTTAGTAGCTTTGGAACTGCATTAACATAGAATTTAGATCCTTTAATAATGAAGAGTCTTACCATATGGAGAACTGGAGTTTTCATGTTCTCTTATCAAAAAGTGGGGCCTTCCTATAAAGTAAAAAGGACAAGCAAGTCATAATTGGTTCTCATTTCCTAAGGAGTCAGGCCCAGTGTCTCTGCCTGGCTTCATGTATTTGACCAGCTTTGCTCTACTTCTCAGTTCGTGTGTTCTGCCCATCCCTGCAGACATCCCCGTTGTTCTACAAGTCTTCCTTGTTCACCTGTCTTTACACATTCTCTAAGTTATGAAGAGACTGCCTATCCTTTACATATTCCTTCTTAAATTCTACCATCCTTCAGAATTCAGCATAAGGCCCATCTTTTCCACAAAATTTTTTTGATCATTCTAGTCTGTACCATTCCCTTATTATTTAGAACCATGACAAACCATATTTGGGGGTCCATTATTCAGAAAAATTGTTATTTACTTGCTAATGAACTGGTTCGTTAATTCATCTAAGACATCATTACTGAGCTCCTACTGTAGGCTGAGCTCCAAAGGGCAAACATGAAAGAGATAAACTCGTAAGTTTTTCCCTTAAGGTGCTTAGAGTCTAATTGACGAGACATGAAAAGGTGGAAAGAGGTATAGATAATGTAGTGTGGAGGTCCATAAGAAGGGGACTTGACTTTTTAGAGAATGGGAGGAGTCAAAGATAAATCACTAGAAGAAAATATGACATAAATGAAGTTTGGATATTTTACGACTACCTAGCTATCTGGTTGTAAGGCATGCCATTTGAAGCTAGACACGTTTTCTTGTGAACTTTTCAATGCTGGCTAGAAAGTACTACTTTTATAAACCCTTTTTATTGTAAAGTACAGCACATATATAGAAGAGTACATACAAGTATACAGCTAAGTGAATTATTGAGGTGTGAACATTTATGTGACTACCACCCAGAAATATTCTATTTCTAGCAACCCAAAGGCCTTTCTAGATGGTAGTAGTCAGAGTTATGCAGAGAAACAGAATTAAGAGGATATAGACATACATATATGGAGAGATAGATAGAGATAGAAATAGAGATAGATAGATGATAGATAGATAGACAGACAGACAGGCAGGCAGGCAGACAGACAGATGGACAGACAGACAGACAGACAGGCAGGCAGACAGACAGACAGACAGACAGATAGATTGGAAGAATTGGTTCATGGAATCATGGGGACTGGTAAGTCTGAAACTTGCAGGGCAAGCCAGCAGTAAGTATAGTGATACAGGGAAGATCTGATGTTGCAGGTTGAATCTAGAGGCAGAATTCCTTCTTCCTTTCTTTTTCCTTTAAAGTCTTCAACTGACAGGATGAGGCCCATCACATTATGGAGGGAATCTGCTTTAACTCAAAGTCTACCGATTTAAATGTTAATCTTACTTAAGAAATGCCTTCACAGCAATCTTTCCACTGGTGTTTGACTAAATATCTGGGACCCGCAGCCTAACCAGGTTGACACATAAGATTAACCATCATATGGCTCACCATCCCTTTCTTTCCTTCCCTGTTTTGCTTTATAATTTTACCACTTATGTTGCATCCCTAAAATTAATGTAGGTTTTGCTGATTTTGAGCTTTATAAATGGGATTGTACGGAAGGAATATTTTTGTGTCTGGCTTGTTTTGATCATCATTATATTTTTAAAATTCACCCATGCTGTTATTGCAGTGTGTAGCTATAGTGCCTTCAATTTCATTGCGGTATAGTATTCCATTGGATGAACCTACCACCGTTTAGCTCTTCTTCTTTTGTGGGCATTTTGTTTCCAGCTGGAGGCTATTATCAACGACAATGCTACTATGACCATACTTGTATCCTGGAGCACATACACAACCATGCATTTCTGTAGAGAATTTCTTAGGAGTGGAATTTTGGGGTTGTAGGGGCTGTGCTTACATTTTATTAGGTAATGACAAGCTATTTTCCAAAGTGATTAAATCAATTTCCTTTCTCACCAGCAATGTGTATGAGAATCCCTTCTTCTCCCTCTTCTCTCTCCCCTCTTCTATCTCCTTCTGACTGCTGTCATGTCTACCATGAGTCAGACACTGTAGTCCCTTGCTTCTATACCTAACTTCATCTCATTGAGTAGTAATAATTTTATAATAAATACTCAGTAAATATATTGCACCACTGATCAAAAGACTGAATTCGTGGCTGAAGTATTTCTCATATCCACTAGGGAGCTATCTTGAAGAAATAAAATATCATCAGGCGCTTATCTAGTTTTTTGGGAGGACAGATTTTATTCCGCTTGAGGGTTGTCTAAGAGAGTTGTGGTATGCGTGAGTGTGCGTGTATGTGCATATTTAGAGTATTGCCAGATTTTTACATGTTTTTCTGATCAAATTGGGGTAAAATGGCGTTTCGTAACCACGATTGACATTTCCCTGAAAAAGATGATGGTGAACAATTCCAGATGTGTATTGGCTGGGTGTATTTCCTCTTATGTAAAATGTCTTTTCACTCCCATTTCACAGATGAGGAAAGTTAGGTTTAAAGGGTTGAAGTATCTTGCCTGTGGTTACATAAGGATTATGTGGCAGATATAGGCTTCAAATTCAGGTCTGTCTGAACACAAAACGTTTGTTTCTTCCATTACCTGGCACTGTTTCCTTAAGCAGTGAGACTGGTTTTAAATAAACATATCAGTAGTCATTCTCCCAAATAAGTGCTTTCTTTCAAAGGACTCACTTTAGACGTCTATCCCTTTATTCCTAAAATGAGGCCATTGTTTGAGTAATTTGTTGATTTCTTTTCACAATGGCTGCCATTTGAAACTGTCAGTTTTTAAGCCTTGTAAGAAAAATAGTCTTACTAAATTAAATTTTTCTCACTTTTATGGAATCCAAATGCTATTCCTCAGATTTTTCATCCACTTTAGGAACTAACTTCATTCTGAATGGCTATGGTTGCTTCAAAAGTTAAAAATACCACTAAAATTTTTGAAAATGTGCCTCATGCACTCATTTCAGTGGTTTTCCAGCTATGTCCCTTGCAACCCTCTGGATATACCTCCCTTCCTTGCCCCCCCATAATTAATCATTATATGCGGGAATCAGAGACTAGAAGAACTTGGTAGTAATTCATTTGGGGGATTGTAAATTTTTTTTAAATTGGGGAATATTGGGGAGCAGTGTGTTTTTCTAGGACCCATCAGCTTCAAGTCAAGTCATTGTTTTCAGTCTAGTGTGGAGCGTGCAGTTCACTGGCTCATGTGAAAATCGAAAGGGCGACCTTGGTGTTATGAGCACTGAGCTCTAACCACTGAGCCCACCAGCCATTCCTGGGGATTGTGGTTTTATGTGTGCTTCATCTATTTACAGTATCAGAGAGTCAGGTACTGGAAATCAAATTCGATTACATTTTTGCTTAACAGAATCACATCAGATAAATGCTTCCTGGACAGGAAAATCGAGCCAGAAGCTGAGTATATTATTAACTCCTCTCCAGCTGCATATCTGAGAATAAAATTCAGTCAGCATCCCAGTAGAAAGAGTTCAGAGCCAAGGACAGTTCATACACCTTGAATTTTAGTAAACATTGAGTTCAGATGGATATCTCCTGTTTATTGAATAAGTCAACAGGCAACATTTCATCAGGGGGCTTATGAAAGCTTCCTGCAAAAGAAAGGAGAGGGAACATCTTCCTGAATATTTGAATGGAAGGTAAAGTCTGAAGCAACCCACTGCAGAAGTAGAAGAACATTTTAGGGAATTATTTGCATAACAGGATGCCGAAAGACATGGCTTCCATGATGAAGGGATAGAAATTTATAAGAGGAGAACGTGCTGCCATGGAAATACAAGAAGATGAGACAAGAAGGGACTTGGTGAATTAAGGAACCCTTGCAAAGCAATTAAAAATGCAGCAGCTGAACTGCTGCTATCTACACTGATAGCTCTACTCTCTTCTGGAACGCAGGAGGAAAAGTACAAGGACTTTTAACCGAAATGATGTGGGAGTGGATAATAGCTACTGAAGATAGCAGAGAGACAACCTCAGCATCTCAGGTATTCCCAAGGAGGAAACAAAACAACTGAAATGGAAGCAGTAATCAAAGATCTGCCTGAGCCCTCCTTCCTGAGTTTTGTTCCATGGAGGACATATTCACCATGTTCCAAGCAAAAGGCCGCTCTTAATTTTTGATAAGTGATCTGTGAGGCAGTGTGAAGAAGTGAGGTCCATATTCTGAGGACCGGAGGTGGTGTCAGGAACAGAAATGCATAACAGACAGGGCCTCTAAGTTGTCTGTAGTATTTCTAGAAAGGTCTACATCTAAAAGCTTCTTGTTACCTTTAAACTGGTGCACCTTAGGCCACCATGGCCAGTCGATTTTAAAAAATCAACATTAGTCAGGGTTCTCCAGAGAAGTAGAACAAATAGAATTGGATGTATACATATGTATACATATATGCACACACATATATACACACACATATACACTCATACACATAGGTATGTTTACAGATACATACATATAGGTATACATACCCATATACATACACACGTACACGCATACATACACACATACATGTACATATACAGCTACAGATATACAGTAGACCCCCATCTATGGTTTTACTTTCTGTGGTTTCAGAATACAAAGTATTTGTTCTGAAAATACTGAATAGAAAATTCTATAAATAAACAGTTCTTCAGTTTTACCTTGCATCCCGTTCTGAGTAGTGTGATGAAATCTCACATTGTCCCACTCTGTCCTTCCTAGAATCAATGTTCCTAGAATCATGTTGACCAGAGTCTCCATGTTCTATGTCCCCTACCCCCCAGTGGTCACTTAGCAGCCGCCTTAGTTACCAGATTGATTGTCATGGTGCTGCAGTACTGTGTTCAAGTGACCGTTATTTTACTTAATAATGGCCCCAAAGCATAAGAATAATGATGCTGGCAATTCAGATATGCCAAAGAGAAGCCATAAAGTGCATCCTTTAAGTAAAAAGTTGAGTATAGACTGTATAAGATATTTAGAGAGAGGGAGAAAGCCCACATTTGCATAACTTTTATGAGAGTATGTTATTATAACTGTTCTATTTTGTTATTCGTTGTTGTTAATCCCTTACCGTGCCTAATTTACAAATTAAACTTTATCATAGCTATGTATATATAGGAAAAACATACTATATATAGAGTTTGGTACTATCTGTGGTTTCAGGCATCCATTGGAGGTCTTCGAACATATCCCCATGAGATAAGGGGGAACTACTATACACATATACACATATATTAATATACTTTTATTTATCTATCTATCTTCATCTATCTATCTATTAAAGGAATTGGCTCATGAAGTCATAGAGGCTGACATGTTCCAATATCTGCAGGATGGAGACCCAGGAGATCTGATGTGTAATTCTAGTCCAAGTCCAAAGACCTGAGAACCAGAAGAGCTGATGGTGTGAATTCAAGCCCAACAGGCCAATAGTCTGGCAGGCTCCAGATCCAGGAAGAACTGATGTTTCAGTTGCAGTAGGAAGGCAGGAAAAAGCTGATGTCCTAGTTTGAAAACAGGCAGGCAGGAGAAATTTTTTCTTACTTGTGAGGGCATCAGCCTTGGTGTTCTATTCAGGCCTTCAACTGATTGCATGAGGCCCACCTACATTAGGGAAAGAAATCTGCTTTACTCAGTCTACTGATTTAAATGCTAATCTCATCCAAAAACTTTGTCACAGAAACACCTGGAATAATGTTTGGACACCCTAGGACGCAGTCAAGTTGACATATAAATTTAACCATCACCAAACTCTGGCTTGTCGCTGATCGTATATGCCAATTATTAATGTCTTTTATCTTCTGTGGTTGAGGGAGGTGGGAACCAGAGTGAATTTGAAATGCTCTAGAAACACAGGACCCATGTCTTTTCTATGTCTAATAGGACTACTTCTGGGCACTGGGTAGGGGCCCCAGAGATAGAAATCTGCACTATTCATAAGGAAAAGCTTCTCTTTGAGAATTGAATTACAAAAGCCTAGCTCTCACCCAAACCTGTGGCAGGTGAGTTGTACCTGATAGAATGCCTCTGGGAGGAGGGGAATGAGCTGCTGACAAAGCAGCAGCTTCCCATATCAAATACACGTTACTCACCTGTGTTTTATAGATCTGTGTTTTATTGACTTATTTATTTATTTTTAATGTATTTATTTTATTAGTTTTGGGTGCGTCAAACAATGTAATAGTTAGACATTTATACCCCTCACAAAGTGATAAGTCCCTATTTTTGAAAAATCTGTGTTTCTTAACTTGACTGCACACTGGAAACCTGGAGAGCTTTAAAAAATATGGATGCCACCCGGAAATTCTAAACTAATTACTCTGGACATGACTTGGGCATCGGGATTTAAAATAAAATATATACAGTAGGATTCAGTTTTTTTGATGTATATATCTGTGCATTTTAACATATGCATAGACTTGTAACATCCACCACAATCAGGATACAGAAAATCCTAACACTTCCCAAATTTCTATGGTTCATCCTTTGAGATTTCCCCATTTTCACCCCGACTCCTAAACTCCGGTAACCACTGATCTTTTCTCTGTCCCTCCAGTCCCCTTACCCCTTTAAATATGTAAATTGATCATGTGATCATATGTATGTCATCTTTGGAGCATGGGTTTTTTAAAAGCTTTCCAGGTGATTCTAATGTGCTGCCAAGATTGAGAACCACCGACACAGTCTTTGTAGTTTGTCCCTTCAATAAATGTGAGGACAGCATCCTTCTTAACTGAATGAGCAGGAGCATTAGCTAGAGACCCGAGAATATTCCAACAAGAGATCCAGAAAGGCAATCCAATGTAGAAAGAAGAGAAATCATTTTTAAAGGAAAATAGGCGATGTAAATTATCGAAAAGCTAGTTCAAATAAAAAAAATATCCTAAAATGGGATTGTTCTAAGAGCTTGAAAATAGGGAACAAGACTTTCTTGGCAAAGAGTGGCATTGGATGACATACGAGAGCTCAGCTGCCTCTAATGGCCATACTTGAGGGTTTGCACATAGAGGAGGAAATAAGACACCATTTTTTCAGTCCAAATGAGTAAATTATGATTGCTGCCAGATGTCTCTAGGCAAAAACAGAATTTTAAGCAAGCGATGAAGACTGTCTCTTTTTGTGGCTCTAATTAAGGCGCCGTCTCTACCATGGAGCCAAATCACCATGAGGGAATCTCAGATATATTTGAGGAAAAACTTGTGGGTCTTTACTGCATTCCTCTGTGTCAAGGAGGGGGCTGGAGAAATGACAGCCTCCGTCGCCCTTTTTGATGAGCAGGTTGTGAAGGCAGGATTGCCTGCCTCCCTTGGACCATGTCCCCTCCCTTCTGTCCCCTCAGTGGACGTTCCTTTCTTGCTCTCAGACCCTGCTCTCCAGGAAGAGCACTGAAATTCAGACATGCGTGGAGGGTAATTTTGAAGGAGTCCCTGAAGGTCATCAGTGTCCACAGAGCCATATGCAAATGCATTTAGGGGCGAGAGTTATAGTTAAGTATTCCCTAATGGAAGTAGAAGCCTCTCTGGGTAATGCAAGGAGGCTAGGAATAAGAAAATTAAGCTTCATAATTAAATTTAACTGCCTCTTTTTTTTGTTCTGTGGAATGCATCAGGGAAGTCAGTGGTATTACCGTTTTGGGTTCAACTAAAAATAGCCAGACTGTAGACCTGAGACTGTGGAAGTTATCCTTCTGGCAACAGGGATGATAGCTTTTGATAATAGAATAAGTTGTGTGCACTGTTTTATTGAAAACGTGGGATACTGATTGTGGTTTTCACCAAAAGGTTTCAGGGTTGGGACCTTGTTCTCCCTGTACAGGTCCTGACTTCCTGTCCTGAGACTGTACATGTGAGGTCAAAGGACTATGGAAGTATCATTGCGGCTCCATTAGGAAATAAAATTTCTTCCTTTCTGTGTGAAACTCTCAACTGGCTCAAATTTGGGATGAAAGATTTGTAATTCATTTTCTTTTCAGTCATCACCATGGGTGAGTGCTGCAATGGTGGCAGCAATTGGATTGCTTTAATAAGAGCCAATCACGTGCAGTAGGTGCGGCCAGCAGGCTTTCCGGCTGCTTAGCCATCCCCATTATCAGTGGTGGCCTGGGCAGACACAGCGTCAGTTCAGCAGCCTGGATCGTTGGTGTTTTCCTGTTGTCTGAAATCTGTACACTTGTGTATCAAGCAGCAAGTGATAGTGCAGTCCTGTATGTCTATGGTTGATAATGGTGACAGGCTGAGAGCAAAAGCCAGAGCAGGAACAAATGGATCTGTTGTTCGAAAACAGGATTTGGAGTTTCTCAGGACAGGCGTTTTTGGTGTTTTGTGCAGAAATCTCCCATTGGATTGCATATTAGCCTACCTGCCCACAGAATGCCAGTAGAAGCCCCTCCCAGTCTCGTTGACAGCTCAAGCCTAATTCACCAGCCAACCAACCAATCAACCAACCAACCAGACAAGTCCTGCTCCCACACATTTTCAAAATGCCTGGATTGAGAAGTACTGAATCATGGAGGGAATTTCTGGGAAGGAAAACTTATAGGGAATGACAAGGAATCCAAGACGTTTGTATTATATCTTCTTTTAAAGCCGTTCAACATTTTTATTTATTATAAAGATATGCTCATTACAAAAATGTAAGCAATACAGGAGCACATCTCATGTCTAGTGAGAGAGAAAAAGATTTGTCATGAGGAATTGGTTCATGGGATGTTGGAGGCTGAGAAATACTGTGATCTGCCATCTGTAAGTTGACAACTCATGAGAGCGAGTGACGTGCTTCAGTCTGAGTCTGAAGTCTTGAGAACCAAGGGAGCCGTTGTATGAGTCCCAGTCTGAGTGCAGGGTTAGACCAATGTTCCAGCGCAAACAGTCCGGCAGAGAGCGACGATTCCTCCACCGTTTTGTTCTTTTCAGGCCTGCAGTGGGTTGGATGAGGCCCACACTCGGGGTGGGGGTAGGGGGCATCTGCTTCCCTGAGTTCACCGATTCAAATGCTAATTACTTCCGGAAACACCCTCACAGACACACCCAGAAATAATATTTAGCCAACTATCTGGACACCCCCTGAGCCCGTCCAGTTGACACATACAATGAACCATCCCAAGCCCTCCCTATTGCTTGGCAAACCAGGAAAGTCTCAGTCCCATCCCAACAAGGAGAGGGCAGCCAATAGAATGACTCAAGGCAATGGCTGGTCTATGTGGCCCAGCACCACCCCACACTGGCTCTTGTCTCCTCCTATGAGCTCCACGCCCCCCTCCTCACCCCCCACCCTCACCCGGCTTCATGGGCTCTCAGTGTGTGAGGGGTTTCTCTTCAGTTATGACGACCTATTCCAGTTTTGCTCTCTGACTTACTAGGCTGGAGTCCTTGCCCCAGTCTCTGTTCTGCACGTCCATCTGACTCTGGTATCCTGGAGCCTTTGAGGAGGGACCCATTCTCGCCTGCGACTGAGCAGAGGTCAGGAGTGCAGACTCTGGTGTTAGACGTGTCCCAGTTAGTCTGTGTCCCATGCGACCTTGTACAATTTATATCATGTATTGAAGCTTCAGTTTCTTCAGCTGTAACATGAGAATAGCAATATGATGCCCTAGCATTGTGGTAAGGATCAAATTATGATATAAGTAAATATATGCTTACTTAGTATAGTGCCTCACACTTATACCTTCCCAGTCTCATCATCTTGAGCCCACGAAATGGGATTCTATCAACTTTTCGGGTACTGACATTTTTTTTGAAAACATTATCCCCTGAAAATGTCATCCCCTTCTCCTTGAACTATTTCTGAGGGTTCCCCTGGGCACTGACTTGGGAGTGTCTAGAGCCAGCACCTCAGCTTTCCTAGCTTCTCACCTGCCTCCATGCTGCTGCCTCCCAGGCCCCTCTTTTGCTGGGAACTGCTGTCTCTGTGTGACCATGGACACCTCACGCTCTGGCCTTTGAAAGAAATAACGCCCTTCCTCTTTCCCTCCAGCACAACTGCAGCCAAGCTGTGCCTTCATGCACAGTGCTCGAAGGTTCAGGGCTAACAGAAGTGCTGAAAGTAATCTGCAATAGTGAAAAGAGGCGGCTGCTGTTAGAGACAACAGGCCTGCCTACCCTGCCGGACCCTGGCAGGCCTGGTCATGGGACGCCTGTACTTGAAGCAACTCCACAGCTCTGTCAGCTCCCCTGGCCCAGAGCCCCCTTAACTGCCCCAGGATGAACTGTTGTCCAGGGAAACTGACTACCGGAGCCCCAGTCCCTGAGGGACAGGACGGAGGCTCTTGACCCTCACCCCACTCTCATGGCCCAGATAAGGCAATCACAAAGATTTCTCAAATGTGGCTTATTGTCTTCTAATGAGTTACTTGTGCATAATGCCAACAGTCCAGGTCAGCGTGCTTTGCACCAACTTCCATGCCGGCCTTTTCATAATCTTTCCTCCAGAAAAGACCAAATCTACATGTTCTCTTGCTGCCTTCCAGGCTCAGGTTCTCATTGCTGGTGAGCAAACGCCTGGACAAAATGACACACACACCGTCCCCCAGGGCAAATGATCATTTGAAAGGATCACAAAGTCAAAACAGAAATTTAAGGAAAACCTTTTCGGATTTCACAGACGTAAGCATGGTTATGCTGCAAAATTACCCAAGTGACCTTACTGAATGGAACATGTAAGCACCTGGGCCTGAAGCACCAGCACGTGAGTTATTTCCAGAGCACCCACAAATATCTGCACAACTAAACAGATCTCACGACGTGGATGCTTCCAGAACTAAGAGAAGCACTGCCTTGAAGACAATTTTGTTCCTTACTGTACAGTGCAAAAACTCTTTGCAATTATATTCCAGTGCCAGCTTTGGGGGCTTCAATAATTTACAGGGCCATGGTAGGGACCCTGTGTTGACCAATGGCTGGTCCCATTAGGAGGGAGGGAGACTCAGACACTGAGTGATATAATCATAACAATCCTGAGAGAACAGGCAGTCAGGAGGTTAGCAGTTAGTTACATTTTGCACATGAGGAAATTTAGGTTCAGAGGAGCTAAATGAAGGCTGTGCGGCCATTTAGTAGTTGAGCTATCACCAGATTCCAGACCTTTCGAGTCAATCTCAAATGCACATCATAAATACTCTGATCCAAGTCTTCCTCATATTCTTCCTGGGTTAATGCATTGCCCTTCAACATGGTGATTTGGGGGTTCAATAGCTATCACCTCTTTTTGCTTGCCTGAGTTCGGGACTAAAGAAGAGATGGGACTAAGAGTAAGGCTTTGGGCCAAAGGCCAGATGGGTTGGTTCACAGGGCAATCCGGAATGAGCCAGATTTGCTCTGACAGTTCCAGGAAGCAGGCATCCCTGTAGAGGCCTATCCTGGTTAAACTTAGGACATGGAGGAACCAAGAATCCCAAGAGAAGGATAGAGAAAGGGGCTGAGCCTCGAATGCTCAGCTCCGAGACCCGAATGCACTAAGCATTCCTGCAGCCAAGGCGGGGAGAGTGGAGGGGAGCCAGAAGTATTACTCTAATGGAGATCTCAACATGAAGTCTGGAAAGGAGGTTCTCCCAGAACACAGACCTTAGGGTCAGCGTGTTTCTTGTCCAACCCTTTCTGCCTATTAATGCTGGATGAATCTCTCTAAAGCATCTTTTTTTTTACTGTTGAATTTCTCTGACTACCAAATGTTCACATGTCCCCATTGCCTCTACATCAAGTCCAAATCTCTCCTAGACTCCCTCCAACCTATTTACCACTGATGTCCAGCCCTGCCAGCCATTCCACTACCCCACAGGCTTTGCTCATTCTTATTTTTTATACGTTTGTGCTTTTTTTGTTTCTTTCTTTTTTCTTTTTTTTCTTATCCCACAGGAAGTGCTGTCTCCCACTTTCTTCTCTATCTGGCAGAGTCTCTCTTGCTTTCTAGTCCTGAATGATGAGTGAGCTTTTCTGCAGGACATCCCTGGCTGCTCCAGCTCACATTCATCTTTCCCTTTTCACATAGTTCTTTCAGTCCCTTTACCTAGTTCTCTAGGGGTGAGGTCATAATTATTCTTTTGCTTTGTTTTGTTATGGGCACTAGAGCTAAACTGCTTTAGAGCAAGACCCATGTCATACTTTTGGTATCCCCCCAAAGTGACCATTTGTCATATTTGCATATCCAGTAACTGAATCACTTTTCTTCTTATTGTGGGGAGAGACATTGTGTGAGACTTGGTGGAGGACAACTTCCCTCCAATGGAGCTGAAGAGGCCAGAAACTCTGTTTCCCCTTCTCTCCATGCCCTGCAAGTAGACATAGGCACACAACTTAGGCTTAGCCGGCATGGAACTTTGAATTTGCAGAGTACTGCAAAGATGCTGATTTAAAAAAAAAGCAAGCTGACAAATAGTTCAGGGTGATGATGGTGGCATCAGCAGTCTAGCACAGGGTAGTTACCCACTGAAAACCGCTGTTGGTGGCAGCAGAGGAATCAGAGCCAGGAATGGTGTCCTCACTTGATTGATGCCAAATCTGTGTTCCTGGCTGGACACCTGGATGGATTCTGTGCACTTTCTTAGCCTGGTTCTCCAACCTTCCTGCCAAGTCTCTGAGCTTATTGGTAGCTTTTTAATAAATTTCAGATTCGTGAGTGTTGGGTTCTATCACTTAGAGTCAAGAATTCCGTCTGCTATACTTGACAGCAGAGCTGAGCTCAGCTGAGGTATACGGACTGTCCTTGGACCTGAGTTAAATAATCTAGCCTCTCTTTTGGGAGTTTGAAGTCAGGTTGTAGAGGGCACCAAAATCTGGCTAAAGAGCCTGTAAACTGAGGTGGTTTGAACTACAAAATAGCAATCATTTGAAAAGTGAGAGACTCAACCAACTAATTCACTCAAGTTTTCAATTTGCTTGACGTAGTTTCCTTCCAGAGTTGATGACGTGATGGAGAGTGTATAGACATTCGCTGCAGCATGAGCCTTCTTACAAGAGTCCTCCCTACAAGAGAATTGGGTCATATGGGGTGGGCTGGGGGCTGCTGATTATTTAGCTTCATACATTTATATTGCATGTTTGAATATGAAGATCAGACTTGGAGATCTGGAGGGCCCTAGCACTGATTTTTACCTTCCTTTCAAGCTAAGAAGTTTGCCTCTTACTCTTTCATGGAATCTGGCAGAAGACACGTCTCCTGAGTCACAGACGAAGAACTTTATTACTCCTGGCACATACTTATACTAAAACGTTATTTGTAATCTGAAACTAAAATTTAACTTGACATCCTGTCCTTTTACTTGCTAAATCTGGCAATTCCCGGCACAAGACACTGCATGAACACCAGCATATTTGTGTTAGTTGGAGGTCCAAGAATTTCATCCTTGGCATACCAAGCAAGGCATACAAGGAACATGGTGAGACCCATGGGGATAGTGGCAGCAGCGTTGGCAGGTGGCTGAGGGATTGCAGGCGTCTGGGGCTCCAGCAGCAGAGGTGCTTTTCAGCAGTACCCGTGGGTGCATGGGCTCCTGGAGGTTCGAGCCATGTCTTTCAAGGCCATGCCTTGAGTAGCTCAGCACCCAGTGTGGGCCAGCTCCCTGATATTTGGGTGACAGTTCTTTAATTTGTCCTTTGTTCTTCTAGCCTTCCTTTCACACCCTTATTCCTTTGACCGCCCAGCCAGTACAACACATTTCAAACTAATTTTCTGCATTATATTTCTCTTTGGATTATTTGGAGTGATGCTTATATTCCTGGCTGGCCATGGACAGATACAGCTATGGTGGCATCTTGTTGATTAATAAGCTTATAAATATAACCCAGTGCTCAGCATGTAACGAATGAATAAGAAATGCTTAACCTGAAATGAATTAAATTATTGTGGGAGATTCATAGGTACCGACATCTAATAACATTATCCCAAAATAAATGGGAACCAAAGGCATTGGGGAATGTCACGGGAGAACATTTTCAAGCCAAGTATAAAATAATGGTGGTGTTAGGTAAGACATTATGTATAAATCAGAAGTGGAGGCAGTGGGAGATAGATTATTGGACTGAAAGAGCTCATTTTATTTTTAGTACATTTTCATTCATAAGATTAATCATGGTATGAAAGTATTATTCTCTTTTAGAAATCTCTCCATATGATGAAATGAAGTACAATCTTACATTCATAGGAGAAAAGTATTTTAGCAGTGTGAGCATAAAAGTAAAAATGGATATTCTGCAGTCATTGATTCAACAATATTTATTATGTGTTACGTGCAAAGTGCAGGGTTTTAGGAGTGTTTTACTAGAGTAATGTGACCTTTCAGATATAGTACATCAGGGTAAATGTAATGATGCTCAAGGGAATCTTAAAACATTTCTGTTGGAACCAGGGGCCTGATGTCTCAGTCTCTCCCAAGCATAAATCCTCAGAGCTAATTGCATAGGTTGGCCAACAAGAGGCCAACTGCTATTTACATTGTTATTTGGTTTTGCTCCTCTTTCAAAAACCACTAGAGGAAGAACAACCACCTTCCATGACAAAGAGGGGATTCTGGGAAAACATCTCACTTGATCAAACTGTAGTAGAGAACACCCACAGGAAGATTTAGTGGTTCCCAGTGGCCAAGCCTCCGATTTTAGGGATCTGTGGTGCATGATTCATTAAGAGAGTTGGGGGCAATTGCTGCGTATCTCTCTGTGATAGTTAATTTTATGTGTCAACTCGACTAGGTCACAGGATGCCCAGATATTTGGTCAAAGAATGTTATGGGTGTATCTGTGAGGGTGTTTTTGGGTGAGATAAATATTTGAGTTGGTAGACTGAGTAAAACAGATTGCCCAGATTGCTTTCCCTAATAAGGGTGGGCCTTATCCAATCAGTTGAAGGCATGACTAGAACAAACTGAGTAAGAGGGAACTCCTCCTGCCTGAGTGCTTGAGCTTGGACTTTGGTCTTTTCTGGCCTTTGGACTCAGACTGAAACAGCAGCTCTCTTGTGTCAACAGCTTGCCCACTGCAGATTTTGGGGCTTTTCATCCTCTATAATCACATGAGGTAATTCCTTATATGAATTCTATCTATCTATCTATCTATCTGTCTGTCTGTCTGTCTGTCTGTCTGTCTATCTATCTATCTGTTTGTCTATCTATCTGTACACATATCCTTCCTACTGGTTTGGTTTCCTTGGAGAACCCTGACTAATACAGTCTCTAAAGCAACCTGAAAAAGTTTCTTGTGGGGGAAGGATGCAAAGAACTTAAGTAAATGTTGTCCTTCCTCGAAGAATGTAAAATATGGAGACAAAACAGAAACATACAAAAGGTGAAATGACAAGGTAATTTAAGTCACTGCTGAAATACTAACACAAAAGGTGTCAAAAGGCAGTGCAAGAGTCCCTCAGAGGGGAAGTACAAACAATATTTGCTCGCATGTATCCTTTATACAGATAACAGGGAAGCCTTTGGAGAAGTTGGGGTTTAAGACGTATCATAAAAGATGAAAAAGACAAGAGAAGGCTTTCTAAGTGTGGATGTAGAAAAGGAAATTGCAGCTTGGCAGTGACTAGAAAATTCTGGCAGAAGCGCTGACTTGATGTAGGAAAAAAAGGAGAGATAAGACTGAAATGCAGGCTGAGATAAGATTGTGGAGGGCACTGAAAACCAGTCTGCAATTATTTTAGAGACTATGTATTTTTCGTGAAGATTTGCCTTCCAAATGACACGTCAGAAAAATTAATTTGGTGGGTGTAGTAGATTGAATGGTATCTGCCCCAAAGAATATGTCTACCCAAAATTTCAGAACATGACCACCTTGTTTAGAATGAGGGTCTTTGCAGACATTATTAGTGAAGAATCTTGAGATGAGATCATCCTAGATTAGGTTGGACCCAATGACAAGTATCCTTATCAGAGACGGGAAAGGATAAGACACACAGAAATACAGAGGCCATGTGACGATGGAGAAAGAAATTAGAGTAATGCAGCTATAAACCAAGGAGTACCAAGACTTTCCAGAAAGTAGAAGAATCTAGGGAAGAATTATGAAATGGATTTGCCCTCAGGAACTCTGGAAAAAAACAACCATTCCCACACCTTAATTTTTGGACTTTTGGCCTCCGGAACTGTGGGAGAATAAATGTTCCACATGTAAGACACCAAGTTTGTATAATTTGTGACGGCAGCCCTAGGAAACTGATGCACTGGAGTGTGTGGGTAGATTATGTAGGACGGTGGGCCTAGAGTTGAAGCAGCGAGCTCCCAGTAAGCTGTTTTGACAACGCAAGTGATTTCCCTGAGTTTACAAAATCAAGTACCATACTGTGTTCCTGTGTTGATGTATCATAAAGTCTGTCTATGTAGCATAAATAATACTGTTTAAAAAATAAAAAAAGAATAGTCAGAATTTTAGGTATCATAAGACCCAATCCCAACTCAAAGTTTAAAAAATATAACCTACTCTGTCATTATTGTTGTGATGGTTAATTTTATGTGTCAACTTGAGTGGGACATGGTGTGGGGACAGAGCCAGGAGTGCAGTTTCCAGGCTCTCACCCTCACGTGGAAAGGTGCTGGCTCGGGTAGTAAGTGGCCATCAACTGTGATTGGATGGCCATCAGCTGTGGCTAGTTGGCCATCAGCTGTAACCAGTGAGCCATTGGCCACTAATATAACTGCTGTGGCTACACTAGCAGCAAATGGGGGCTAGCAAGAAGATGGTGCTGGCAAGCGCGGATTGCAGTTAGCACAGCGGATTGCAGCTAGCCAGTGGGGTTGGTTGGCAGAGAGACGTGGACGGCAGGTTGTGGATCGTGTGGCTCCTGATACCTGTGTCTCCAACCCAGCCGCCAGTGAGAATATAGTGGTGTGACTCCCCTACCTATGGCTCCGTGGGTGTTCCTTTTTGGCCTCACCATGTCCTGCGTTGTTATGTGGGGAGCGGGACCAGAAACCCTGCATGACATCCTGCATGACACACCGGTGCCCAGGTATCTGGTCAAGCATTGTTTCCAGGCATGAAGGTGTTTCTGGAAGCAATTAACATTTGAATGGTGAACTGAGTAAAGCAGATGGGCCTTATCAATGCAGGTGGGCCTCATCAATCCGTTGGAAGCCTGAATAAACAAGGTTGAATTCACTCTCTGCCTAATTGCTTGAGCTGGGACATCAATCTTCTGTCCTCTGCTCTCCTGGTTTTCAGGCCTTCAGATCCAGGCTCGAATCTATAATCTACACCATAGGCTTTTGGCATGCGGGTCTCTGAACTACGCCCCTGGCCTTCCTGGATCTCTAGCTTGCAGATGACAGATTGTAGGACTTCTCAGACTCCATAATTGTATGAATTAATACTTTATAATAAATCCCTTTATCATAAACATAATAAATCTTTATATCTGTACGTCCTATTGGTTTGTTTCTTTGGAGAACCCTAATATAGTTATGGTTAACTACATGTAGCGAGACAATTTCTTTGAATGGGTAAATCCTTAAGGACCAACTCCTACTATTTGGCTTATTTTGGCCCCTTCTTCCTTTTAGTGCAGCCCATCCTCATGGTCATTCTGGGGGCATCTACTGAGGCCTTCTCTAGGAGTTAGGAGGGGCTTTTTCCAGGATGCACGGCTTTCCAGTCAAGTCATAGTCTGTACATGTTAGTTTTGCAAAGGCAAAGATGGTGCGGCACAGGGAGGATTTAATGGCATTTATTTTTCTTTTAAGAGCAAAGAGCTTTCTAGGAAAAATAGCAGTAATTCAAAGATCAAGGCCGATGCCTTGTGGGAAGAGCAGGACACATTGATTTATGGGGGTTGGAACAGAAAATGTGGTTTAAGAATGACAATGAGGAATAAAATAATGTGGCTTGGCTGACGGTATGTCAGTGCTTATTTGTGTAAGCCTGGTTCGAGAGGGCTTCAGAGAATGTTTAAGTCCTTCAGGGAGACTGAGACTGTCATTTGCAAGAAAGATAGAGCATTTAAAAGCCAAAATGGAAAACAAACAAAAAAAGGAACTCTTTAGTTAGTATGAAAACTGGAACCCCATTTATTTTGTTCGCCCGTCAACGGATATTTTTGAGCTGTCGCTATGTGCCAGGCACTGTACTAGACATAGAGATGTGACAGGAATTCTGACAGCGATGGTCCCTGTCTGCATGACACTCACAGTCTAGTCAGGGAGACAGAGGTTGGCCAAATGATTACAAATTAGTTCTATAATTATAATTTAGTAAGTGCTACCAAGAAGCATGGGGTACCATAAGATTGTATACAAAGAGGATCTGATCTAGTCTTGGGGTTGGGGTGGGGACACTGAAGCTGAGACCTGAAGGATGAGTAGCAAGAGGCTGAGTGGAGAGTGGAGAAGCTTTCCAGATGAAAATAAGAGGGAGCGGGTAAATTCTAGGAGCTATAAGGCAGAGTGACTGGAGAGCAGAGAGGAAGGGGAAGGGAGATCTGTTCAGCCAGGGACTTATTCAGGATTTTGGATTTTATCCTAACAGCAATAAGAAGTCATCGGGGGGTTTTCAGCAGGGCATGACATGACTGATTTGGCAGGAGACCAGAGAGGGATTTGGCCCAAATCCTCATTAGCAGTGATTAGATGTCACTTGCCTGGTCTTGTCCTTTTTGACTAAATGGCTTGAAAGCCCAGCAGGAATAGCTGTGGATGCAAGGTTTTTGGATTCTGATCACTTCCTCATCAGAAACATAGCCTTGACCTACACTGCTGGGTGGTGGAAGCTTCTGCCCAGGGAGCTATGGCATGTTCAGCATCGTTCTTCCAGGTCCTGCCAGTGTGGAACCAGATGCTCTTGTCTGACAAATTCCCATCGGTAGACAGAGGACACTTGTGGTAGGGGAAGATCTCAGAGGAAGAAGTGGAGTTACTGGAGAACAGCCATCGATTCTATGGCCAGAGCAGAGTCAGCCTGGACAACCACTTCCTGTAGGACATTTCCCTGGAGAAGCAGGAGAGATCAGACCCTGGGGGAAAAGAGATTCAATGCAAATGTCACAGTGGACACAGCTCAGATAGATCTCTAGGATGCAGGCTTTAAAGGTTGGAGATGGCTTGGCATTTATCTGCCTCGTGTCTTTATTTCTTATTATCCTGCCTTTTCAACCCATCTGACAGTTCCTTAACCTGGCACTCCAGAAGGAAGAGACTTAGGTGGGTACTACTACAGAAATTTTTTTAAAAAGTAGATGTTTATGTTTCCAATCAGCCAGTGATTTCTGTTCGAGGAGTCGAACTCCTAGAGCTGCATGGCTCTCTAGAAAGGCACAATGTAGAGGATAGATACTAAGGCACAGGCTTGGTGGCACCTGGGACAGAAGTGGCACAGAGCTTAGACAACATTAGGATTTGCTGTCTACCTATAGACACGACTGGAATGATAGCTAATACTCACATGGTGCTTCTTGTGTCATTTGACCTATGTGTCTAAGCTCTTCACATATGTTAGCTCACTTAATCCCTACAATAACCTTGGTAAATAGATGCTATTATTATCACCCTCATTTTCCGGGTGAGGAAACTAAGGCACGGAGTGGACACTTCACCGCCTGTGAGAGGCAGAGCTAGGCTTTGATCTCAGGCAGTCTGATACCAAGGGCCACGAGGTCAAGCCCTCTACTCTATGCCTCTCTAGAATGAGGACCAGGGACTGTGCTTGGGGTCATCCATTTTATAGAGTGCTTCTTATAAATGGTAGATGCCTTATGTCTTAGTCTGTTTGGGCTGCTCTAATGAAATACCACAGATTGGGTAGCTTATAAACAGAAGAAATTTATTCCTCACAGTTCTGGAGGCTGTAATTCCAAGGTCAGGGTGCCGACCTGGATGGGATCTGATGAGGACCCTCTTCTGGGTTGTAGACTTCTGACTTCTTGCTATGTCCTCCCATGGTGGAGGGGGAGAGGAAGCTCTCTGGGGCTTCTTTTATAAGGACACTCATCCCATTCATGGGGCCTCCACCCTCATGACCTACAGGCCCCGCCTTCTAATGATGTCATCTTGGGCATTAGGTTTTCCACATATGAATTTTGGGAGACACAGACATTTAGACCATGGCACCCGGTTTGTAAATCAGAGTGGAGAGACTGGGTCATTGGACGGAGCATACATTGAACTCAGGGACTCGGGGATCAAGAGGAAGATGGAGGGAATTTCTGAAATATTGAAAATGGAATTTAATTGGAGGAGATACTGAAAGGAATAAGGGGTCCTCAGAAATGGCTTGGGAACTAGAAGGGCCACAATTCCTATTACTAAAAATTTTAAGACATCACAGCTATTCCAAAAGCCCTGTTATGAGAGAGGAGTTAGTTTCTCTAGTCCATGGATTCCCCCTGGCTCTGCCCTTTCCCTTCCCCCGAAAAAACCTGAGTGCAAATTAACCCTTTATTGGGAAACATCTCCTAAATGAGTTTTGATTTCCAGCAGCATTCATTTAGATTTGCTGATAACCTGGATAAAGAGAAATCATGAATTTGTTTCCTTTTCCTTCTCTGTTTTTTGTCTACTTATTCCTCTGAGAAACACCAGATGCTGACGACGGTCCTCAGTCAGTACTACAACTGTGTCATCTCAAACCCCACTTATGTGTGGGATATCCAACCAAATAAAGGAAAGAGTGCTTGTTTTGGAAGCTGCTGCAAGGACTCACATCTGGTTCTGAAATTGCTCCTGTTTTTCAAATTCTGAGACTGGAAGGAAATACAAAGCTTTGGAAAAGTGTGACTCATGAGTGGCTAGGGTTGGTTGATCCAATTTTGGAGGTTCTGAAGGGCAGGAGGGCCTGGCTTGGCTGTTGAGGAGCAGACTTGAGGTCCAGGTAGCTGGGTGAGTAGGAGAAGATGGGAATGGGGGCTGTTATGACTCATACTTTGGAATTTCTATTAGAGGGAGGTAGGAAGATTCATTTCGTAAGGCCGTGAGTTCTCTATGGGAACAGGGCACTGAACTGATAGAACAGTAATGTTGAAACATTAAGTTTTATATGGTGATGAGACATTTTAAATACCTGCAGCACACAAAATGAATTAATTTATTCTGTTGAGTTTGGGTGATGAGACAACTGAGGATAACTGGAAATGGAAAATAAATGAATTGGCTTCTTGATTCAGTATTTATTATAACATTGAGATAAATCAAATTAAAAGATTTCTGGTCATAATAGAAAAGACACATCCATCACAGTTCTGAAGGACTGGATACTTATCTCTTTTATTCCAGGTGGGTTTATAGAAGCAGTGGCAAGAACTGAAAGTCAGCCACTGGAATTTGTTGGAATAATTAGATAACTATTCACAAAAAAATAAATTTAGAGCCTGACCTTATGTCATAAACCAAAATAAAATCCACATTGAAGGAAAGAGTTACATATAACTCATAAGTATTTCACAGAATGAGAAGAAAATGCAATAAAAAATCATGAGCTGGCAAAGACCTCTCTAAATATAACCCAAATCAGAAATCCTGAAGGAAAATATGAACAAATTTGATTGCCTCAGAATTAAAACAGTGAAGCAAAATAGAAGCACATTACACAAAAACAATGTAAATAAAGTTTAAAGATAAGCAAAACACTTAGAAAATATTACAGCATATGTAATAAAGAGTTGACTTTTTTAGTATGTGAACAATTCTTACAATTTAACAAGAAGAAGCAAAACACTACCGTGGGGAAAAAAGGCAAAGGATGTAAAAAGAAATAAAGATATACAGATTGTCCATAAATTTACGTCGTAATGTGTCACCTTCCCAGGAATTAAATATACTTACGTAGCAGGATGCCAGTTTGGTCTATCAGTTTGAAAAAGAATAAGCTAGAGTGATCATGCTGGAATAGTGGTGTGAGAGCCTGGGGACATTTGTGCTTGTGAACCCTGCTGGCAGAACGGTAAATTGACTCTCTTTTCTGGAGAACAACTTGGTCATCTGTGTCAAATGCATTTGTATGCATATGTTTTCAACTAGAAATTTTACTTCCATTTATTATCTTAAGTAAGTGATAGTGGATATGTGCAAAGGTTTAGCTGTAAGGTTGTTTATGGAAGTGTTTTACAATAGGCAAAAATTGGAAATAACCTAAATATCTAACGAGGGGCCTTGGGAAAGGAACTCATGCTAAGAACATATAACCTAAAACTCTGTTAACTATGAAGAATGTGTTCTGTGTGCTGTTTGCTGGCTTCATAATTTATGGGGACAGTCGGGAGGGCACACCCTGGAGTCAGGCCACCAGGCACTGAGCCTAGGCTCTATTTCTTGCTGACTGTGTGACCTGTAGCAATCTACTTTATTACCCTGTCTGTGCCTTGGCTTCTACATCTATAAACTGGAGAAACATAGTAGTGCCTAATCATAGGTTAGTTGCAAATATTTGTTGAACTTTTAAAGCACTGAGAATAATATTAAGTTTATAACATTAGCTTCCAACTGTAAGCTTTTCGACACTACCGTTAAGTGAATAAAACAAGGTATATTTTTGTTAAATATACTTGAATGTATGCTGAGGAAATTATTTGTTTAGGAGTCTAATCACGAGAATAAGAAGGGCATGGTTCTAAAAGATTTTTTTGCATGTTCAGCCATGTAGAGGAGTCACCTAATTACAGAGCATGGAGAAGAAGCAGTCTGGTGGGCTGTGTTTGACTGGATTTGGTGTAATAACTGTGCTTCAGGGGAAAGCTGAATCACACTTGTTCTTGTAGATTACACACACACACACACACACACACACACAGTGGACCAAAATATCTGTTAAAATTATTCTTTTGGAGATAAAATATCTAAAGTCCAAAAACAAACTTGAAATAGTTGGGTTTTGGGTAAGAGACCTTGTACTCTAATTTATCTGTACCTATAAAAAATAGGAAAAATATACAGGCCATATATCTAAATATTAATTAATAGTGATTGTTTATAGTGATTTTTACTTTAATAAATGCGATAGAATATTTTTCAGCCCTGAAAAGAAGGAAATCCTGCCACTTGCAACAACATGGATGGACCTTGAGATCGTTATGCTACGTGAAATAAGTCAGACAGAGAAGACAACTAGTGTATGATCTCCCCAACATGTGGAATCTACAAAGTCAGTCTCTTAGAAACAGAGAGTAGAATGGTGGTTGTCAGTGGTTAGGGTAGGGAGAAATAGGGAGATTTTGGTCAAAGTGCATAAACTTTCCATTATGAGATGAATAAATTCTGGGGACGTAATGTACAGCATGGTAACTATAGTTAACGATACTCGTCTCTCTCTCTTTTTTTTTAAACTTGTGTCTATATGAGATGATGGTTGTTAGCCATACTTATTGTAGTAATCATTTTGCAATATTTGTAAATCCAGACATTATGCTGTATACCTTAAACTTATACACTGCTGTATGCTATTTGTATCTTAAGATAACTGAAAGACACAAGTACTATATGTATACTTGAAATTTGCTAGGAGAGCAGATCTTTTTTTTTAATTAAATTTATTGGGGTAACGTTGATTAGTAAAATTATATAGGTTTCAAGTGTATATTTTTGTAATACATCATCTATATATCGCATTGTGTGTTCACTACCCAAAGTCAGTTCTCCTTAGTGATGGCATATATTTGACCTCCTTTTCCCTCTTCTACCAGCCCCCCGCCCCTTACCCTCTGGTAACCAGTAAAATGTTGTCTGTGTCTATGAGTTTTGTTTGTTTGCCTTGTTCCTTTGTTGCTTTCAGTTTTATATCCCACATATGGGTGAAGTCATGGTTCTTGACTTTTTCTGTCGGACTTATTTCACTTAGCATAATATTCTCAAGATCCATCCATGTTGTCACAAATGGCAGTATTTCATCCTTTCTTATGGCTGAGTAGTATTTCATTGTGTATAAACACCACATAGTCTTTATCCAGTCATCTGTTGAAGGAGGAGAAAAAGGAACCCTTATACATTGTTGATCGGAGTGTAAATTGGTATAGCTACTATGGAAAACAGTATGGCGGTTCCACAAAAAATTAAGAATAAAACTACCATATAACCCAAGAGAGTAGATCTTAACTGTTCTCACTGCACAAAAAGAATGGTAACTATGTGAGGTGATGAATGTGTTAACTAGCCTTATTTTGGTCATCAATTTCACATATATATGTATATCAAATCATCACATTGTACACCAGAAACATTAGAACTTTATGTAATGCTATTTGTCAGTTGTATCTCAATAAAGCTGGAAAAAGAGAGGGAAACAGCAGCAGCCACCCTCGTTTGACTGCTTGTTTTGGGATCTGGATGATCCTATGAGTGGCCCTCTGACCTCTGACCTCACTCCGTCCTTCTCTCTCTCCATCCCCTGCAGGGGAAGTGCCAATGCAGGTCCTGGATCCTGTGCCTCTAGGCTTGGGATGGAGGTTCCCCTGGGAGGGGTGAGAGGACTGTAAACAGCTAAGGGGGACTGAGAGAGCTCCAGTGGCTCGGGCCCTGTCTCAGGGGGCTTTGTGCTACTCTCCTCTCCCTCTGTGAGTCTGGTGTGGTTAAGGGACTGGAAGGATGTGTGTCCTAACCCATCCCCAAACATCCCCACTGAAAGAGATAAATACATCTTTGCCCAGCCCTGGCTGAGCTTAGGGGTCCCCCTGCCCAGGAGGAAAAGCCTATAGTAAAGATATGAATTGCCCCAAATTAATTTATGAATTTAATGCAATTTTAATCAAAATCCCAGTGATTTTTTTTCTTGAAACATGGCAAACGAATGTTCTTACTAAAATTTATATTGTAGATGAAATAGTTAAGTCTAGTCAAAGGTTTTGAAAAAGAAAAAATAATGTGGGGAATTTTTACTAGCAAATCATGAAACTCACTATGAATTTCCTCGCTTATAAAATGGGGAACAAAGATGCTATCCAGCAGTGTTTTTTTTGTGAAGATAATAGGGCATGACTTGTAAAGTTCCTGGCAATCGATAAACGGCAGTTGATATTATTTTGTTCCTGGCATAGCTTAGATAAATTTGCAGGGTTGGGGGGTGCAGTCAAAGCAGTGCCTGCTGCCTTCTAATCTCTGCTTGTAAAATAAGAAGTGAGTCCCTCTGTGTAGGAAGGGGGAAAGGGTTTACATGCTTTGGGACCCAAAGCATGTCAAAGGTTTAGGACAGCAGTTGAGAAGAGTGGCGCTGATCAGAGGCCCAAATATAATTGGAACTCAGCAATCAATACATATTGTTTTCCGCACTGATTCTCTAGCTGCTTGACCCCGGGTACATTCCTTCACCCTTTAAAGACCTCTGTTCTCTCATCTGTAAAATGTGGATTCATAACCACCTTCTGTAATATCATGGATATAAGTGGTAGTACGTGTAAAGCATTTAGCAGACTGCCTGGCACATGCCACCGTAGGTGGTAACAATGATGGCTTTTGAGGCAGATGACTGATTTTGCTAGGCTCTGCAGGGAAGAAGGACTGAGCTGGGGAAATTAGGTCTCCTGGGGTCCAGGACAAAGAGTGTGGCCCAGAAGGAAGTAGGCGCATGTGTGGAGATGGAGGACATACAGCCATCAAAGAACAGAGAGTTTGATTCTCTTGATATTTCCGAGCACCTGGTCATGATCCACATGGCTGTTGATGTGCCGAAGTCAAATTTGGCTTGTCTTTGTATTGGCTGTCCAAGGTCTCTGCGCTGGCTGCCGGAGTCCACTCTGCCCTTTCATTGATAAAAGTTATTAAACTCAAACCATCTGCCATGTCTTTTTATTTTGTAGACACACAGTTTTAAAGTTGCATGAATGGATTGATGGTTTTCCTCTGGCCAAGCACTGGTTAGCACACAATTCTAGAAGCATCTACTTCTTGTCTACAGGCCTACCCTGAACGTTTCTGGGTCAGGGTAAGAGTGTCAGTGGAGGCCCAAATGCTATTATCTTAAATCAAATACAGTCATTCTCACTATTCCCAGGTTCCGTAATCGCCAATTTGTCTACTTGCTAAAATTTATTTATAACTCCCAAATCAATACTTGTGACATTTTCACAATCATTCGTGTGTTCCCAGCTGAAGTGGAAAAAGCTACTGCCCTACTTTCTTGTTTTGGCTCTCACCCTGCAAACAAGTGTCCTTGTTGCAGTTTATTTATTGTCACATTGTTTGCACTTTTGTGCTTTTTGTTGGGGATTTCGCTGCTTGAAATGGACCTCAAGCATAATGTTGAAAGGCTGTCTAGCATTTCTAAGTACATGAAGACCATGATGCGCCTTATGGGGAAAACTCATGTGTTAGGTTAACTTTGTTCGGCATGAGTTATAGTTGGCCATGAGCTGAATGTTAGTGAATCAACAGTATATATTAAATAAAGCATCTTCAAACAAAAAAACACATTAAAAAAGGCTGTGTGTTGATTAGTTGATGAAAATGCTATGACCAGAAGCTCACAGGAAACTACCCCTGGATTTCCTCTAGGAGCAGTGCTTCAATATTCTCTAATTCAGTGTTTGCAGTGACTTTATAGAACATAACAAGAACAGACTGTATGTTTTTCCTCCTACTGTGACAAATACACATTCAGAATGATATGGAAGGCAGGTTCAAATGACTGAGCCTATGTGGAGAGCTGGCCTCTGGCCTGCAGTCCCTCTCCCTTTCCACCTCCAGCTCCATTGTGTGACTGTATCTGGACTCCATGGGCTGCAGGTCCAGGCTCTGCCCAGAATCCCTGGACACAGTCCCCTTGGCTACTGCCTGGGCTTGAATGGACAGACTGAGGAAGGAGCCTGAGCAAGCTTTGGGAGCAATCTCTGGGCCATCTGGGCAGTGCATTTTGGGTGTTCCAGGGTACCTGGAATGTGGTTCTTTAGGTTGTGGGGGTGGAGAGTGGTTACTCTGGCTTCAAGAATTTCTAGCCACTTCCAAAGTGAGGGCCTCTGAACGTCGAGACTGAGGACTCACTGCCTACCTAGATGGCTTGTAACCCTAAGCACGCGGGAAAGTGACACTTGTCAATCAGTGTAATTTTTCTTCATTTTCTGTTGATTATTTCTCAAGTTGATTACTGTCCAAAGAAGTGCACAGGGACCTTGTACCTGAGACACTCTGAGAATCTTGTCTTTCCTGCTTTGTTGTAGTATTTTCTCCTCTAGGTTTACAGCTGCAGGCACAACTTGAAGACATCTCTTCCAAACTTGGATGTAAACTCTCCTCACACCTTGAATTCCCGAGTGTCTACAGAGCACTGAGCCTGGAAAGAAGAGTCTCTTTTTTCCCCCCTCACCAAATATTTATTATAACATGACAGGACTCCTCCCGCCCTTCACATGGGTAGCAAACAGTGATTAAATCAGCGGCTCTCAAATTACTGGGGACAGGGGCACTAACTCTGGTGCTTTTTTTGCAAGTAATTAAAAAGAGTGTTCCTGAGATGAATTCTAAGAGGAAAAATTTCTGGAAGCAACATTTACTATCTGGAGAATTTCAAGATCTATGTCTTATAGGAGGCTTCCAGGGACAAGGTTGGAAGTGGCTGCAAAAAGCACATTCGTTTGAGGGCCTCCATACTGGTATGCCCATTTTATTGGTGCTGGGTCTCTCATGGGCTTCCTTATCAGAAAGCCAGGGCATCAGATTGCAGCCACTCACTCAGGGGATCATCACGTTAGATTAGGGGTTATTTAATGTAGTTGAGGGTAGGAGAGCCTTAAGCTGAGGATGGCCAGCTTTGGGAACTGGGGACACATGTACAGCTAAGCAATCACACGTCCAGAGATGTCTCGTGTCTAAACATCCTGTCTTGTTTTGAAAATCATGTCCTGATTTTGGAATGAGAGAACATTGTCAACTGTGGTTTGCAAATGTGCTTTTGTAGTGAAGCCACATTAGACATTTTATTAAAAGCTTTATTATACGCAGTGGAGAATTTTAAAAGCAATGTTCTAATTTAGGAAAGCATTTGAATATTGCACAGGGCAGCAAGTTTCTCTTTCTTCTTTGCCAAAAAGTAAGCTTTATTAGCAGCAGAGGAAATGTGACTCTGGCATTCAACAGTTGGAAAATTGTGAGCAGGTGTTCAGTCTTGCTCTGCCTCAGTTTCCTCTTCTGTCAAAGGAGCATACTATATGCTGTAAGGCTGGCTATAAAGAGGAGGCTGGGCAATGTTTGTGACGTGCCTGTCACGTAAGGATATTTGGAGTCAAGTAAGAAATGTCGTAGTTGCTGACTCTTTGCCTGGCTTATTTCCTGGTTTTAGATCATTTGCGGGGAGTCAGCCCCGGCACTTTGTTGTATTGGTGGGTCTTCATACTGCCCTGAATTTTGCTTCTTCCTGGACTTCGGAGCCCCTGCTTCCCTGACCTTTCTGAGCTTCCTCTGTGTTGTGCTCTGTGTTGAAGAGAGTGGCTCTTGCGAATTCCCCACCTTTCCTTCCATCCTCCCAGGGAGCAGCTTAATCTGCTTGGAGATGTTGCAAACAACAAACTGTATAGACTCAGCTGGGATTCCTCATCCTTGTGGGAGTGCACTGGCCCGGGCAGCAGCAGTTCCCTCCTGCTCTTGCAGGCTGTGTCATCCCTGGGCAGCACCCCTATCCTGTGTGCCCTGGGCCTGCACTGCCTATGGGGCCGCCCCTCACAAAGCTCCTTCGCCCAAAGGTATAAGCTGTATCCTCCAACTTGAAGCTTTATCATCAGTAAATCTGACAGTGTGTCTTCCAGAAGCATCATAGCATACTGGGCAAGAGACTAGTCTCTGGAGTCTGGGTAAGTGGCTTTAAATTCTGGCCCTGTCACCAACTGCTGTATAAATCTTGCAAATCCCTAAACCCTACGTTTCTCTTCTGTGAAAGGGGGGAAATAATATAATCTACTTCACAGACTTATTGGAAGCATTAGGTGAGTTAATATATGTAAAACATTTAGAATAATACCTACCTCCCAGTAAGTAGAAAAACAAGTGTTAATTAACTGCCACTCTCTGATCAGAGTTAGCAATTTATTCAGAACTTGCTGGGGGAAGGTAGATGGTGGATATTGGCCCCCTCAGGGACCCAGTTCCTCCTCTTCCACAATCCCCTCATCACTGCTGCTGTTCCTAAGCCAGAGCCTCTCCTGACCACCCACCTGCATTGGTTATAATTCCCACAAATGTCTGCTTAAATAAAGGTGCATACTGTTTCGGTTTTTAAATAGATTAATCTCCCTGCTGGAGAAAAAGAGCGCAAAATGGAAATTGAGTGTCTGTCTTTTCCTCTTTCCTCAGTTGTCCTTACACCATTCAACCAGGCCAGGGGCTTGTCCCCTACTCATTCACATTACTGATTTAGAGAGAGCTAGTAGTACTCACCCTCTGTCTTTTGGCATGCTTCCTAAACTTCTGCTTGCACTGGATTTCAACCATCAGGAAACTGTTCTTGCAGATATGAGCCCCTGTTTGATAATTCTTTTTGGTTATAGACCCTCCGCTAGGCTTCTTTAAACATTGAACTCTTTGGGGAGATACCTCATCCCCAACAGCTTTTTACCACCTGACCCTACCCCCTTCTTCTGGGAAATCTTTATTGGCTGGCTGCTGTGTGCCAGGTCTACGGGAAGGTAAGATACTCACCTCCCCGGAAGAATGCGTAGTGAAGGGGTGATTAAACCCTGCTCCAAGGGGTTCTAAGGGTCCTGTAGAGACTCCTTATGAGTCACCAGGGAGAGTGTGTATCTGGTGGGGATGTCTGAGTTGTTAGGGTTTCACCCTACTCTTTACATCATCGTCAGCTTTTCTTTTGTTCTGCATATTCAGCTTCTGGGTAAGAGTCCATTAAGAGACAAGATTGGACTTTAAAAAAAACTGAAAACCATTGACCTAATTTTTTTCCACTGAATTTATTCATGATGACATTTTATAGTGGTTCGACCCTCCCAGCTTGTGTTTGGCCAAGAGGATGACAGAGCAATCTGGCAGAGTCAAACAGAGGGGACCTCTGCAGTTGTCCCTGCAGCTGAAAGGCTCCCCTTTATTTTTGAGAAAAGCCTT
The DNA here is from genome assembly GCF_964194185.1 of Rhinolophus hipposideros. Lineage (NCBI taxonomy): Eukaryota > Metazoa > Chordata > Mammalia > Chiroptera > Rhinolophidae > Rhinolophus > Rhinolophus hipposideros. Next base: position 40,464,110 of record NC_138062.1, on the reverse strand, counting down.
TTGTGGCCTACGGTAGTACTATTTGTGTAATAAGTAAATAACATGGGATTGTTTAGGGGAGGTGCCTCATGTAAATTGATTATAAAAGCAATCTCCAAAGAATTCCAAAAATATTTTAAGCAGTGACAACACTGTTGAAATACGTTTGTGGCTCATAAAAATGCTAGAAGCTCTAAAATAAGCTCTCCAGCTCTTTTTGTTAGGACTCATAAGATCAAACTGTAACTTTCCAAAGGGCAGGAGACTGGACATTGCTTTATTAACTTTGTGAGGTGTTTGTTAAGGCAAAACCTTAGAGATCTAAGATAATCAGGGATCGACCAATTGCTCAATGACTCACCTCTAAAAATGTACCTAATGTAACTAATCAGGATATCTGCCTCATTCTGCTGGATATTAAAGGATCCATATATTTGCATGTGTGTAGAGCATTTCTATAAAATACTATAGAATGTAAGCTTATGGGGCAAGCCTTTTTTCTCTCTGTTCATTAATGTATTGCAAGATGATGACTGATTTATAACAGATATTCAACAGATATGTGTTAGATGAATGAATTTATTAGAAAATGGTAAAGGTGGTTGGTTACCTCCAGGAAGTAGAACTATTACTTTTTAACTTACATTCACATATGGTGTTTATATGGGGAGGGTGGGAAGAGTGTCTGCTTCCATCCTTATACTTTTGCCTTTGCCCACAGAAAAGAAGAAACTGCCCTTGTTTCACTGTTGTCCTTTAGCCTTATGACCCTCCCCTCCATTTCCCCCCTGGCCAAATTGAGAGGAAATGTCTATTTTAGTTAGTTGTTCTTGGACCTTGTATTCCTAGTAAGCAGGATTCCACTCTTTCTCCACCATTTCCCATCCCACTACATTATGAGTGTGGCCTCACTTCCAGAAGTAGGCATGGCCTTAATCATGCTCTCAACTTCAATTTTCCTACTCTGAACGAAGCACAGGAATTCTTTACATATATTAATCCAATGAGGAAGGTACTGTTATTATCCCATTTTACAGATGAGAAAATGAACACACAGGCTTAGGCCACACACTACTAAGGGGCAGGGGAGGTGTGCTGAAGTTGGCTCGTAGAGACTTCAGTTTCATGGAGCTGGATGGATAGGGACACTGGAGTTTTTTCCTCAAACCTGGACATTTTAGAATCAAGCAAGTGGGTATAAGAAACCTTTAGTGGAAACAGAGCTCTCCTAGGGATTAATAAATCTTGTGCTTTGTTTCCCATTGGCTCTTGTCTTTCTAGTTCCTGCAAAAGAGAACTGCAGGGTAGGTGTGGTAGCACTCAGGACTCCAAAGCTCACCCCATGATGCTGCAGCATTCTCATTTAGTTAGTTTAATATGTGCATATATTATCTTGGAAAGGAGCGTATGGTTCAGAACATAATAATAAAATGAGGAGTAAGCATGCGGATAGTGTTTTTTCTGTCCACCTACACAACAGAATAATTATTTTTCATAAACTCTTTTGGAGGCAACTTGCATTTATAAATAGGAGAGATAATAATAATTGACTGGCAGATGATTTGGTATGGAAAGGCTCTTTTAGAAAACTGGTTCACAGATTTATTAAATACTTCAGTTAAAATAAAAATGCAAAGAAACATAATTCTCGCTGAAAAACGTAGGAGTCTGAAACAGAGACTAACAAATTCAATGCAGGTAGGGGTGAGGAGTCAGTGGTATATAATGTCTGAGAAAAAGATGGCCACACTGTCACACGTTTCAGAAGAGTTTGCTATTCTGAGATAGTTTCTGCTCTGTGCTTATCTTAACAAAAACAATGACAACAATACTAGCTAACATCCTTTGAAGGCAGACCGTGAGTGAAGCACAGGAATTCTTCACATATATTAATCCAATGAGGAAGGTACTGTTATCCCATTTTACAGATGAGGAAATGAACATACAGATAGGCAGGCTTAGGCCACACACTACTAAGGGGCAGCGGAGGTGTGCTGCAGTTGGCTTGTACAGACTCAAAAGTGTATATCTCTCTCCAACACCATGTTCGATGATGTGTTGGCAGCTTGATATGGATCACTATTAGAGAATTTACACCACAGGAATTGACAAATGCTGCCAATTCTGTTTTGTGTTGGCTTCATTTTTTTTTTTGCCCCGGAGAGCTGGTTGCTATACATTTAACTGACACATCACTGGAAAGGATTCAAACCTCTGGTTGTCTAATTCCAGAGCATTTTGGTAAATATGAATATTTTCGTGTCAAATTATTGATAATAGTATTATAAATTTCCGTATTGTGTGAGCCACTTTTATTTGGGTATTCTGTTACTTCCAGCCAATTGCACCCTAATTGATTCCTAGCACTTCCTTATTGGATTGTGAGGATCAAACGAGATGATGTATTTGAACCAGTTAGAGCAGGGTTTCCCATAGTACATGCTAGCCGTGGAAGAACGCACAGCAGAGAGGTGGCCCTGATGTCATTATAGCCATCTATTTTAAATGATTTCTCTAACTTCATAGGAACCAATGAATGGCAACTCTGACAATATCTCCACTTTCTCTTACTTCCAGAGTCTATATCCTGAAGTAAAAAAATAAGTGAGTTAAAAAGAGAAGCTATCAGGGTAAACCAGTTAGTCTATAAACTACTTATGCCACTTCCAAGCTTCATGAAAACAATACCTGAACAATTGCAAACTTCTGTGTAGTTTAGGATGCCCTCCCATCCTCCATCTGCCCACCACACCCCAGTCCCTGTGGAGATCCAGAGAGTGAGGCAGCAATCATGCTAACCAAGCCTGGATAATGACCAGTAGCCCATCCCTGGGACATGACACCATCTGGCCAAACCCACATCAGTGTAAATGTGGTGCTATCATTTGACTTAGATGCTAAGGGCTTTGGGTAAAAATAATGATCCCTGATCACCAGGAAGGGAATGTTCATCTTTGTGGCTTGTCAAAATGAAAGCCACAACAAAACCAGCAAGATCAACGAGAAAACAAACAACCTGTAATTGCTGAGCGCTAACTAGATGTCAGCACTTTTCTAAGCATTTCACATGCACTGGTTTATTTTATTATTCCATCAAACCTCTGAGCGATGTACAAAAATTGTCCCCATTTTTGAGAAGAGGAAAATAAGGTTTAGAGATGTTGAATAACTGGCTTGAGATAACCTAGGTGGTGAATAGCTGAGCGAACTTGGAACCTGTGATAATTTGACTCTAGAGATCTTGTCCGCCATGGTACCAGCATGCTGCTGAGGAGACCCACTGAGGGAATGGACTAAAAGGGTAGTGCTGGGGCTTCCAGGCTCTGAGACCATAGTCAGACAAGAATCTCCACCAAAGAACTCTCCTTGAACTGTGTTGACAGTGACCTTCACTGACCACTCGCCCCCCTAACCTACTGCCTTGGCTTTGGGTCACTAATACATCCAGCCTTGAACACATTCAACATTTTTGGATGTCTGATGTCCAGTCTCATCTTCTCCTGCCTCTAAACCTGGCAATGCAGTTGTGTTTGGGCTCTTACCTGAGCCCTGAATGTTGCCAGCTAGCATATCCATGTACAATCTACCTTATTCAGCTGGCCAGAGACACCAACTCTCCTCTCTGAGCTGCCCGCTCTACTTCTTAACAGACATATTAACAACACATTATGATTAAAGAACTAGAACATTATGTGTTTAAAGAAAGAGGTTTAAAATATTTTATTGGAGAACATACATCAATATTGAGCAACACTTAAATATTATGGCATCCATATTTAGAAGGACAATATAAATGCTTATAATTTGAACAGTCACTTTATTAAACAAATAAAATAAATTCTTCTTCAACAGTGGGCTGCATGATCCATAAAGTATATTTTTGAATAATTTATTCATCTTCTTAGTAATATGTACATTTGTTTTCTTAAAGAGAAAACAAAAACCAATGTCATTCTTCACCACATCACATCATAAACACATGGACCTGTAAAAATGGCATGTAGAAAATTCAGAAACACTTAAACAGCACATTCCAAGGATACTGAGTTCATTTAAAAGGAATTTAATGCTTTAGAAGCTGTTGTGGGCAGCCTGGATGTGTTACACACTCGTCAGTACAACATACTGCAGCAAATTGAAGTAGAGTAATTCACACACATAGATATATTTTTCTGACTAAGAAGAATATTCTCCCTCTTGTAGCATAGAGCACAACCAAAACTCTCAGCACGATACAGATGAACTTTGTTTGTTTGTAACATGGAGGGAAAGGTGGTAAGATCAACTCAATAGACCAAATACCAAAACCTGGAGGAGGATGTGTCTCCCAAACATGGCACAGTTAGAAATTGTATCTTACAGGGATGTTACTTGCTACAACAATCATAAGGCTTATAGGAAAACCACAGCAGCTAAAATCAGCCAGTCAGCCCACATTTGCTCCTCTGGTAATGTGGAAATGCCATGTTTGTATTTTGAACAGACCTAATGAGGCGACAAGCAGAAAAGCTGCAGTAAGCCAGGAAATGTCACGGGGTTCATGTTTAAACAGCATCAGCTTTATTTACTAAAATAGTTTTAATTTCACAGATAAAATGAACCTCCACATTTGTTTTCCTTAGGCCCAGCCAGTCACCGCCCTTCCTAATTGTTATCTGATTTGTAAAAGAGCTGCTCTAATGCCTTTACTTTTATTTCAGTTTCTCCTACCACCTCTGCTGCCTTTGGTCTGGGATAAACTACCAGGTTCCTTTTACCCCTATTGTGCCCTGATAGAGCATAAGATACCGACCCTTTAATGATGGATGATGTGAAAGTCAGCCTCTGGGGTACTGTAGTGATCCAATTATTTTCTGGATTTTTTTTATTTTGGTAGGAAAAACTCTCTTAAAAGTTATTGCACAACACTTTCTTGCAAAAAGCAATTCCTCAATTTTTAAAAACACTGAATTGCACTGCATAAGATTTGTGTGTTAAGACTTCCAAAGCATTTGGTTATTCTTATGAATTAGCCACTTCATGATCGAGCAAATATTTCTTTGCATGATGAGAAAGAAATAAGACTTTTTTTTTCTGGTTAGCCATCCCATCACAATACTGCGCTAAGCTTTGAGAACAAAAGAATCAGACAACTGAGAAACCAAGGCCTTTCCATTTTCAGCCAAGCCAAACATGGAGCTCTGCGAGGAAAGCCCCTGAACTCATCATTTACAGGCTCATCCTCGGTCCTTCCTCGGCTTAAAAAAAGAGTGAGAAGAAAAGCAGCTGTGGTTTGCCTGCAGAGGATGTGAGGGATGAGGGCTTGCAAAGCCAGGTGGCCACCATGATAAGCAAGGCTGACTTCCATGTGCCCTGGCAGCCTGGAAGAGAAGGCAACCCCAGGACAGGCTGAGGTTCACAGCCCCTGGGTCTTTGCACAGGTTCATTCCTTCCTCGCTTGGAACAACTCCTTCTGTCCCACTCCATGTTGCCCTTTAGGATCCAACTCGGAGGTCACCATTTTTGAGAAGCCTAACTTTGAGGCTGGATTGGGTACCTTCCACAAAACTTCCATGGTACTGCATGAACACTCGTGTCACAACGCTTACCATGCTCTACGACAATTATTGGCTGGGCTGTACTCTCCACAGACCACAGGAACCTTGAGGGTGAGAACCATGTGGGCATCAGTGTTTTGCTCCACCTGTGCCTGGAGCCTTCACTGATATTACAGACGGATAAATGAATGAAAGAGCCGCTGTGCGGCAGCAGCTTCCCTCGGAAAAAAATGATTTTGTTTCGCAGCATGACTTTTTCTACTTCTATGGATGTCCCAGAATTTGAGGAATACGCAGAGAACTGTAATGTTTAAGTTTTAAGAATGCAACAGGGGGCATTGTACTATGCTGATTCTCAAAATATTGAGTATTTTCCCCCAACCCCGTTTTCCTTTCTCTTTACATCCTTAAATCACTGTTGTCTCTGTGTCGACAACAGCCATCTGCTAGATTTGTGTCTTAGATGAACGCTTGATAAAGAAGCAAATCCAGGGGTCAGGGAACATGTGCAGGTTCCTGAAGTGGATTGAAAAGACAGTGGGTAGCAGGGAAGGAGGCTGGGCTGGATATAACACTCATAGCTGGCTTCATGTAATGGATATATGTCCCCTCAAAAATCAAGACACATTGACCTTTAATGAATTATAGTAATACTTTTAATATACTAGGCATCATGCATCAACATGACCAAAATTTTATCCTTCTGTACAGTAAGCATTCTTACTCCAAACTCAATGTACCCATTTTTACAAGTTCAGACTTTGGTAGAGCTGGTGCTTTGTAAACTGAGGCCCATACTTAGTTCCCTGTTCGTCATCCCACTCACATTCTGCTCCCTATGAGGCGATGCTCTGCTTTCCTTCTCCCAGCACTGAAAGGACGGAAAACTCTTCTTTTTAATTTGGGCCAACACCGACCTGTTCACCCTGGCCACAACTCAGCTGTTGCTTCTCCAAACCCAGAATACCGAAATAGACATAGACTGTGTTTGTACAAAGCAGAGTTGGGCCAGTAACCTCGTCCCCAAACATGAGTTTTCCCTTCCATTTAAAACAAGTTTGAGATTCTGAGTCATGGACCATTTGGCAGGGAGATGGTAGCAGGTGCCTGCCAAACACAGCCTTTGAGTACGGCTGAGTGCACTAGACAGGCTGAGTCATGGGGAACCGGGCTTGCAGTATGGACTGCCTTCTGAGGCACATGCTCAGAAGGGTCCTGGAGATCATTTAAAGGGGTCCACAGAAATGCCCAAGCTCTCACTGGCAGCACTTGAAATTGGAGCTGAGACTGTGAGCTGGTGCTTCCATGATGTGGGTTTCAACTCCAGCTGAAATGAAAACTGCCTTTGGATCATGCCTAGGAATTTGCTGTTTTGTCTTGTAAACACTTGCTTCTGACAGTTATTCAGGCCAAGCATTGCCCAGACCTATTTCCTGAGATGATTTTAAACCCAAGCTTTCCTTGAAATGCTCTATTGTCTTCCACGGGTCAAAATTACTTCTCTTTCCCCTGACATTGGTTCTACAAACACACACACACATGTTTTACACAATGACAGCATTCTATATAATGTCTTTCATAGAACAGCGACAAGAACAAAATACTTCCAATGCCAAGTAAGTAGTCAAGGCGAGAAAGATGACAAACATCAGCGAAGCGTACCCTTGTTCAGGGCCGTCTATAATCTGAGAGCTTGATGGAAAGTTTCAAAGTCATACAGGGAGTCTGATTGTTAAAAATTAAAACATATGTTCTGGAAGGGATATTTCCAACTCCAGAAAATAACATAGTAGGGGGTTGGGGGTGGGGATGAAATGATTGAAACTTGGAATTTGGTGTTTAGTACCCTAAATTTAGGAATGATAGCACCCAAACAATGGTACACACCTGTTTAGTCCTTCCTTTCTGATAAAAGGGTAATTTGTGTCTTGAAGTGGTGGTGATGACTAACTTTGGGAAACTTACCCTGAACTAGGAGAAAGAGTGAAGGAAATGGAAAGACTTATTCTGTCATTTCCTGCATGTGGAGTTTTCAGTGCTTTAAGATACCTTTAAAGGTGACCGAATTTATAATAATGCTTTATTTATATAGCACTTGGGAAGGGAAATATATAGCATTTATATAACATTTGAGAGCAGGAAAGAGTGCTAGCATTTACTGGGGTCTACTGTGATGTCATATGTTTTACTCCGTTTCATTTGCCGACTACCCCATTTCACAGGCAAGGAAAATGAAGTCAAGAGGTTTCAAATGACTGGTCCAGAATCACTTAGGTACAGAGATGGAGCCTGAAATTAGGCCCAGGCCTTGCAGCTCCCAGGCCTCCGCTCTTCCCACACACCACTTCACAAGACCCCTCCTACGATGGGCTCTGGGTGGACCCGGTAAGTTCAGGCCAAGGGTTCAGCCAGCTGTGGGGGCAGCACAGGTGCACTCCAGGAAGAGTTCCACAGGAGCCTCAACTTTCCCAGGTTTTCTCTTTTCCCTGAACTCCCTCCAGACATTGCTGTCTTTGCTCTTCTCACACCCACATCCCTGTACGGGTTCTCTGTGAAAACATTCCTTTTGTGGTATAACGGTAACATCTTACATTTTACCGTATCAAAATGTGCAAGGGGCTTGGCACAGAGGAGATGCTCCAAAACGTAATTTTTACGATTTCAAGTTTATCTCTGCATACTTCCTCACAGTATATTCCATTGTCTGCAATATTGGGTTAGGTAGGTGTGGGAATACTGGAGAGTGGACTGCTTGTGACTTGTTATACCCCAGAGACAACAAACTATTTTCCTCCTTCCCCAGCTGATGAAGATAGCATGTGTTTGGATGCGGGCTATAAAAGCTGAAGCAACCTTTCTATTGCAGAGTGTCAGTGCTCAGGGGTTAAGATTAGGGCTAAGGGTTGTGTGTGATGTTCAGAATAAGGAGGCAGAAGGTCTGCTGAGCTGCTGGAGACAGCAGCAAACATGGGACCCCACTTTTTAAAAAAATTCAGTGGCTCCCTAATACATGTTTACCCCCCCTTAAGAAAGTACATAGAAAACTAGTCATGAATTGTTACTTAAATATTTGGTCCTACTTGCTTGGTTTGCTTTTTAAAATACCTCATCAGCTTACTTTTTAATAGCTTCCCTATTTTGCCAGACTGAATTTGGGTATCCTTATTTTTGATTAAAGGGGGTCGTGTGCCTACCCATTCACCCCTGTTCCCTCTTTCCCTGCTCTTTACAAGGACTGTCACCTCTGCTCTGACATGGGGGCTGGGTGCGGGAAGCTCTGTGGACTGAGCAGCATTCATCCTGGCGTTCAGCTTTTGATTAATGAGCCAAGGGCCTTCCAACCCCTGAGACTTTAATTAGCCAAGCTGCAGAGCTGAAATCTTTTCATTATGAAAGTTAAGGCGGGGGTGAGCAAAAGGAATGGGGACAGGAGTAGCAGAGAAAACCAAGTTGTTTTTTTTAATGGATAAATCAACAAACCATTGCTACAATCATTCAAACCGTTTTTGGATGGTTTTGGCCTAACTATGCTTACTAGTTTTGTAGGCCCTGCCTTTTCATGTTATTTTTCCAGATTGTACTGAAGCTGGTGAACCACATTATTCTAAACAACAAGAGCATTCCCTGGATATTGTGGGACCAGAAACCCTTCCAATGTGAGGGTGCCTGGGGAGGGGACAGGAAACCAAAGCAGCATTATTCCCTGCCCCCAAAGCAGGACAGCGGATACAATGCAGTTAGTGCAGTCCCGAGTCTTCCAAATGAGGATAAATGCTCTTTGCTTTTCAGGAGGAACCAGGCAAAGAAAAGACATCAGTCGGCCGCTGTCAGGGAAGCATCACGTGAGCAGTAAATTTGTCTACAATAAGAGGATTGGGTAGGTTGATGAAACAGGAATAGGATAGAATTTCTTCAGAAAAGCAAGGTGATCAGGCCAGCGTACCCTAAGAATGGGCAGCTGCACCCGAGAGACAGGTGGAGCAGCAGGTAAGACTGTAGCATTATAGCCACCGAGGGCTTAGGTCCTAGGGGCAGATAGTGTTCAGACGGTCTGCATGAAATGCCTTTTAGTAGGAAATGGCTGTCTGCTTCCTCACATCCAACCAAGTCAGTGTAGCTCCCTTTCCTCTACTCTTTCTTAGGCTGTGAGACAAAAGAGAAGAAAAGCTACCCGAAGGCTTGTTGGCACCCACTTTCCAAGCTAATCCCCATGTAAGGCAGATGTCATTGAAATAGCGTTTACTCACCCATCACTGGGATCGGGGCCTCATAGCGATCGCAGCTCCTCCGTGACCTATCTCTCGGGGCTGAGTTCTGCTATTGGTTCTTGATCCCGTCTTGCTGATTCACCTCAGGGTCTTGGGTCTGTCTCATTCAGCGATGGAGTTTGGCTTTTCTGGGTGCAAATGTCTCCTGGGGGAATCCTGGGCCTCCCTGACTCGAGATGGCACTAACCTGGGATTCCCCATGGTTGTGCTCTGCACCCATCATGAGAATTTCCCTGTAACTTTTCAGAAGCCCAGGGGGTCATCTGGTATCAGGAGTGCTGGTGGGTCATCTGGTATTTCTATGTCCCTGTGGACCTCATCTTCCAGCCCCCGCCTGTAACTGGTGCTTGGATCTTGTCCCTCCTTCCTCTTTGTCTCCTCTCTCCTGGCTAAGGAGGGGTCCTGGTCCTCAGACCTCCAAGGGCTGAGCACGGCTATGCGCATATGCAATGAGAGGACAGTTCCTGCCCTTCAGTTTTAATCTAGTTGAGAAGACAGAACCTGGATAGGTACAGTGTAAAGTATGTTTTAAAGTGGAAAAAACAAAAACAACTCACACACATGTTTTAAAAAGCAACAGAAAGATTATAATAAAGTGCACAATCAGTTGCCAAATGCAATTTGCAGACAATTGCTATGGAAACTGAGACAGGGTGATTGGGAAGGGCTGAATTTGAACTTCTGATCTGGGAAAAGAATGGTAAACAAATTTTTATTGGCTAAAAGGAGCGAGTGCAGAGGAGAATGTTATGGGCTCGTGTCCCTCCAAATTTCTTCATATTTTGAAATCCTAACCCCCAGGACCTCAGCGTGGGACTGTATTTGGAGATAGGGTCTTTACAGAGGTGGTTAAAGTTAAATGAGGTCATTAGATTGGCCCTAATCCAATCTGATTGGTGGCCCTACAAGCAGAAGAGATTACGACACAGACATCGGGAGGGAAGGTGATATGAAAACACAGGGAGAAGGTGGCCATCGGCAAGCGAAGGAGAGACGCCAAGGAGGAAACAACCCTGACGACACCTTGCTTTCGGACTTCCAGGCTCCAGAATTGTGAGAGAAGAAATGTGTGCTGTTTAAGCCCCCCAGCCTGTGGTCCTTGGCTATGACAGCCTGAGCACACTAATACAGGGGGATTGCAGATGCATGGAGCTGTGGCAGCAAAAGCAGGAGCATCTTTGGGAGGAGAGGCCCCTGGGCTTGGAGTGGAAAGGCTCCTGGTGCAAGCAAATGATAAGAGGATGGAGTGAGTCTGTGAACAAGTTCCAGGAGCAGGAGGGCTGGTGGGAGAGGGATGCGGAGTGCGAGCCCCAGGAAAGAAGAGACTCCTGCTTCTGACAGATGAGTCATTGCTCAATGCCAACATGAAACCAAGTTTACTTTACGAGATTAATTAGGGCTTTGAAGGACTTAAGGGAAAGTGAAAGGGAAAAAAAAAATGACAAAGGCAGGAGGCAAAAGAGAGTAAGAAGAGAAGGAGAAGGTGACTTTGTGGGGCTTGGAAAGCTGTCAGAGGGTTTTAAATTGTCAGCAAATGAGAGGTGTCAGCTGTAAGAAGAGGTACACCTCTGGGGAAGGGGATAGACACCACTTCACTCCTGACGACCAGCTGTTTCTAAAACATAACTACGCATATGTTTCTACCCTTCATGACTAATAGTATAAGACTAGAAAGACAGCAGTATGGGCAGAGGATGAAAGTCCTGGTCGAGGGCCTTGAGTGTGCCTGCACCCTGCGGGGCCGGTCTCCTGCTCTGGGCTCCCTGGAGACTGTGTGGGGAGGGGAAGGCCCCAGCTCGCAGCCTGATGCCTGATGTGGGCAGGGGACAGAGGTGCTGAGGGAAGCCACATCTTGTCATGCAGGGCTATGTACGGAAGGAACCCTATCCCATGGGAACTGGCACCCACTGGAGTAAGGGCACTCACCCCATCATTGGTCGTTGCCTGTAAGTTTGGCAAGAAGTAGAGGGTGGAATTATATACAGAGAGGAAGGGATAAGGAAAGCAGGCTGGAAAGAAGAAAGCGAAAGGATCAAGCCAGACAGGGGACAGGAAAAGGGAAGGGAAGCTGCCACACAGTGGTGGCCCAAGCCCTCCTTTCTCTGCCCAGTGGAGGCAAGGGTGCTAGTACTGGCCTCTATCCTTCCAGGTCTTTCCATATCAGTTCTGCACCTACTACCATTCAAAGCCCAGCCCGAGCTGGCTGGAAAGTCCTATTCCTCAATGCTGCAGACACCCTTCCCCGGGCCATGGGAATGGCACACCTAGTTTCCAACTGAGAACGTCTTCCTCTTCCTCATTGCCTGTCAACACTGGGGCAAGGATGGGGAAGGAGGTCCCTCCAACAAAGTGTTAGCTCAGAGAAATAAGGCGTCATCATCCCCAGGGGAGGGCTCACTATGTTTTCCCATAGTAATGCCGTTGCAAGTCCACTTAGGCGATTTCAGACTTAAACAAAAAGGAAAAACAGGAAAAAAAGAAGGAATAGGAGGAGGAGAAGAAAGCTGTTAGAAAGCAGTGTTTGTCTTTGGGACCACGTCATGACATCCCTCCCCAGATGTCTGCAGCCTGCTGACCCCCACAGGCTTGCAGGCCACACTTGGCCCCTTGGGAAGGCCTGACCACAGTGCCCTGTGCTGGGACCGTGGAGAGCCTCCCCTGGAGCTCACCACAACACAGGGCATTGAAGCGGGGCTGGAAAGGACGCACGCTGTGGTCAGTAAACCTTCCCGAGAAGGTAAGTGTGGCCTGAAAGCCTGTGGGTATCGGCAGGGGCCTGGAGGGACTTCCCATTGGTCCTGGTCAGATGGTACCTGTTAGCTATTTCTGCTCTCAGAGCCAGCTGGATTGTTCTGGGGGATATTGCCAGCGAGGTAAAGAGCTGAGAGACCCTGTGGACTCCCCTGGGTTTTGCCAACAGTGGGAGAGGGTGGTGTGTGCTTCACTCTTATCCTGATACCTATGTTGAAAATCACAAGGGGGTGGTAGATGAGGGTAAAGGGGATCAAATATATGGTGATGGAAGGAGAACTGACTCTGGGTGGTGAACACACAATGGGATTTATAGATGATGTATTACAGAATTGTACACCTGAAATCTATGTAATTTCACTAACAATTGTCACCTCAATAAACTTTAATTAAAAAAAAAGAAAGAAAATCACAATGATATACTAAAGTGTATCTTTTGGGTAGACAGGGTAGAATGTGAACCTGTCATTTTACCTAACAATTTGTGCAGGTTGGGAACACTAATGTCATCAAGTGGGGATGTGACAATGGCATATTTTTTAAAAGGTGCTTGCGTACTGAACACGAAAATCCCCTGCTCAGCATTATTTGCACTACACTGTAAGCTAGAGACACATGGATCTGGGATGGCAAACTATGGCCCACAGCTAAATCTGGCCCATGCCTGTGAACTGAGGATGGTTTCTGCATTTTTAGAGGGTTGCCCCCCCCCAAACTTAAACAAAAAACAATGTGTGACAGAGACAGCGTGGCCCACAGTGCCTAAAATATTTACTCTCTAGCCATTTATAGGAAAAGTTTGTCACTCCCCGGTATGCATTAAGTAGATCTTTATTCTTTGGTTCATCTGGAAGCATCCTCCCCCTCCTCCATGTATTACAATGCCTCTTGGAAGAATGCTTTCTTGACTTGCAGCAGATGAGCTTGGAACACGCCCAGCTCATAAGCTGGGAACTGTCTGTGCTTCTCTGTATTTTTCATGCCAAGTGCATCCTGGTGCAGGAGAGGAAGTGAGAGTCATGATTAGGGTGTATACAGGGACCCCCAGGATCCCCGGGAAGGGAGTATCTTGAAACTCCCTTTGCATTCCTGAGGTCCTTAAGTTGTTAATCAGTGCTGGCTTTGCCTTACATGTCACCCTTAGTGCAAGCCAAGAGACCCCCACTCTGCTTATTTCCTTTGCTCAGCTGCTGCCTATCTAGGGAGAAAGAGCAGAATTGTATCATTTTGTCTTTTAGCCAATGAAAGAAACAGAGACAAATAAGCACTCAGCTCCTAGAACAATCTTGTACTGCCCAGTGTCTGGCAGAGCTGGAATAGGAGAGAAGGTGCAAATCAAGCTGAAAATATAGATCAATGAGGAAGGAATGGAATTTAAAAGTCAGGGCCTCAAGAAACACAGTGGACCTTGGGGATATTGAAGGTTCATGGAAAAAGGAGTCAGAGGCTGGATATGAGGCTATTCAAAGAAATCCTTAAGCCTCTCCCCACCCCACCTTGTTTCTTCATATGCTAAATGCAGATAATCTGTATTATGGAATAATATTCAGAAATGACTTGAGATTGGCAGGAGTACTTTGACAAGCATGAAGTATTGTATAAATGGAAGAGAGTATTTGGAGTTTTCCTGTTGGGATTATCTGTGTTCACTTCTTTAATAGGCACCTACTATACTCAGGCTTTTTAATAGTGCCTTTATTTTTCTTTCCTCTCCAGATAGAGTATAAATTTGTTCTTAGATTTTTTTTTTACCTAATTAGGTTTGTATTTCTCATAGTTTATCAATAATCCTCTCCAGTTTGTAACGCAGCAATGTTGACTGTGGTAGGGAGGGAAAGTAATGTAATAACTCCTGAGTCACACAAAAAGGAAAGACAACTACTTTGTCTTTGCAAATGAATAAGCATCAGCTTTATGGCAGTTCCTTGCTTATCAGTTGCAGCAACATATTACAGAACCATCCATCCTTCCACTGCTTTGAGCAGTGTCCTTGGTAGGTCTTCCTTCTCCTTCTCAACAGCCCCCACCCCAACTGCCATAACCTTTTTAGGTGGGAGACTCAGTAATCCACGTTGCAGGAACGAAGAAGAAATGACATTTTCCTGCACACAGCAGATAAGGTCCATCCTCAGCCCTCCTAACATTTGAGTCTGGGGGAGCATGAATGAGGTAATGCTGATGGGAGCACTGGTCAGGGGCCGGGGTTCCTCTGCTGAAATCCTGACTTGCTTTTGCCAGCCCCGTCCCCCAACGGTCATCTCCACTCACTCAACTTGCAGGGACTTTGGAGGCCAGGAGGCCACTGCTGCCATTGCTTTTTGAAGATCGTGGACCCCGCAGTAGCCTGGGCTCAGCCCTGCTCCACAGCACAGTTTGTAGACAAGGAGCAGATGCCAACAGTGTTCCAACCAGGCTCGACTGGAGCTGCATGCAGGTGGTTTCATGCTTAAAAGTCCTAGTAGTGTAAAAAGAAATCAGAGTAACAAGTGAGCATACTTCTGATGTGGTCTCCATAGTTACCACCTCTGCCTTCTTTTTTGTCACCCTGTTTTCGCTTGCAGAGTTTACCTTCTATGTGCTTGGGCTCCCTTCTCCCTTTGCTGATGAGTAGAGCTGTTTCCTTAATTAAGTCGACAAGTACTCCCTTATGGAGAGGCAGCATCCCTTTTGGCAAAAGGACCTGAGCAGAACCAGCCCCAGAAACAAGTGAGAATGTGTCTCAAGCTGTGAGTAAGTAGCTGTGATTAAAGACTGGATAATCACCTTCCTAAGCAAATAGTTCCTGAAATGTTCTCACTCTCAGGCCATAACCATAAAACCTACTGGGCCATAAGGTCTCCAGGATGGCTTACTGTGAAGAGATCTGGGAGCCAAGACGCAAAGGGCATAAAGCTTTCATTTGTGAAAGGAAATCCAGGAGCATGGGAACGCCATCTAATAAGGAACCACCGCTGCCAACCGATTTTTCGTTCGTAAAGATTGCCTAGGTCTGGGGCTACCTGGAGATCAGCATTCTGAACCATGATCCTACGGTGACAGGTGTGACACTCACGTGTTTGACACACACTCTCTGAGCTCTGTGTAATCCTGGTGAAATACCTATAATTCCTTCTCTCTTTCTCCAACTCAAAAAAAAAATGCTGGACTACAGCTGAGAAGAGTGGTGTCATATTTGTTTTTTTATTTAGTTTAAAAAGGGATATACTTCCTGGAAGTGTGCTGATAACTGTGCCTGGTAATCAACAGCTTCAGCACACTACGCAATGTGTTTCGTATCCAAAATTGTGCTTTGCTGTCTGTAGGCCAATGCAGTCTCATTCTCTTATAAGTCCACCTTCTCCCAATTGGATATCATTTATCTTTCTTGCAAGGCCTGAATAACATTCCAGGCCACAATCCCCAAGAAAGCGGTGCAGTCTAATGGAATTGTGCGTACCAAACCCTTTCATTCATCACCTGCTCTTGGGTTTGGCTGGAATGAAGATTTGGCAGCATATTTACCGAGGTTAATTAGAAGGCGAATCCCAAAGAAACAAAACATTTAAAAGTTTGGGTATGGTTTAGTATCCTCAGCATACCCAGCGCCACGTGGGGGACTTTTACCCCCGTGTTTATGAGGCAGGGGTGCTGTGAAAAAAAAAAAGAAAGAAAGAAACATGCAGACTTCAGTGTTAGGGAGACCCAGGACTGAATCCAGGTTCCTTCTTGGCCTTGGGCCAGTACTTAATCACTCTTTACCAGTTTTTACCTGTAAAATATGAATAGTGGAATTGCTATGAGGTTTAGAGACAATGGGTACAAGATGCCTGGCACATCTAACAAAAAAACCTTAAGAAAATACTTATTTACCCAAATATCACTCTACCATGGATGGGCCAATCCAACAACATGGTGAGAGAGTTGGAAGCCTTAGTATTTTGGAGAGTATTAGCCTACCCTGGTGGAGTGGTTACAGGCAGAAGCCATCTTGGATGAGACACGACAGAGGCAAAAGGAAGAAAACTGTGACAAGCAAAATGCTTTTATGAAATCCTTTGAAGACATTTTTGGATAAAGAGATTCAAGGTTTCTTTTAATGCATGCAATTTGAATTGCAAAAGAAACTCAGATTTCGCCTGTCCCATAATGTCAAGTTGAGTTTTTGTGATGTTGAGACAATCCCAAAGCAACTGCCTTTTAGAACACTTAGAGAAGACATTTTGACCACTGTTGCTCTGGGTAAATTCTTCAAACTCTAAATAGAAGCAGTAAATATGTGAGTATAAATATGACAATCATTTGTTTAACTGTGACAATTTTAGATAGTTTTTGGCATGCTCAAAGGTACAGAGACTTTTGTGGATGAGTAAAAAATAACTTGTATATTGTTTATTCCACTTTGACTAAATCTTGGGTGACATTATTAATTTCTTGTAAAATTGGCATGTTTATACATAATATCATGTTATGGGAAAGGAAAATAATGTTAAAGTTTGCCTCCCTGGAGGGAGTGGGGTTAAAGAAGAGTGTAGCAAACAATTATTTATGGATAGTTAGCATGAATATAATTTTCATGGCTCTTAATCTGATGATGGAAAGATTCTTTAGTTATTTATTTTGATTAGCAGTGGCATTAATGCTAACTTTCTGGTGATCTTAAGCTTTCTAATACCTAACATTTAAATTTGTCCATAAAGATGTTTAAAGATCATCTTAAACATGGAACCATATTTTGGTGAAGAAAAACTATTACCATTATTTCATGGGGATTCTCTTCCTACAAGGGGAGCTGGCAAAAGAGATTTTTTTTTTCTTTTTAAATTCAGATGCTGAAAGAAGCTCCTCTGAACAATGAATCTTATCCTTCCTATTAAGGCAGAAGAGAAGCGAGGTTTGCATATTCAAGTCCTTCCCTGGTGCTTACATCCATAATAGGACACCCACATCTGGTAGAGCTGTTATGGAACATACAGACAGACCAGAAGAGTCTAAAAATCCAGCCAACATCTAATGCCAGAATCCAAATGATGAGCAGAAGGCAGAGTGTCTATCTATCTGGTCAACAAGAAGACACCCTCCAGAAAGTAGTAATATTCTGTGTCCAAACACAACAACAACCCAACTCAAAGCCACATGCTACCTTACCCTCCATGGCACTATGCAAAGATAGTAGCCTTTCCAGAAGGATGTAAGGAAATTGTCGTTTTGTTGCCAGGGAAGAAGGAAAAGATGATGAGGCCACTAACTTTGTCATCAAGGTTAAATAATGGCTATAATCCACTTCAAACTTCTTAGAGGAAACTACCCACATATGGGGAAAGAGGCTACCAAATTGGTCAGTAGTTTTAGATCAGTGATTCTAGTCAAGAATTATTCCCAAAACACAAATCTTAGTTTAAACTCTTATTGTGGAATGTGAAAAATATTTTAATTTGTACATATAGTTACCACCTTCATATTTAGTAGTATACTGAGTTATTAAGGTTTACCAAAATTTGGCATACATAGTAAAAAATAGCATGTTCCTCAAGTGCTTATAGAAAGTGGGAATAGGTAAATTGAATGGGCTCCTGGTTCTTTTACCAGAATAAATGGTTGAAAAAACTCTTTGCAAACTTCTAATTTTGATGGGTTTTTGGTGATTAGTCAGTATCTTCCCAAGCTAAGCATGTGTATCTCTCAAATTTTTTGAAAGATACACCTGGATTATAAGGTTCATTCCAACATGCTACGGGGCCCTGGGGACCTTGAACCTCATTCGAGATGGAATAGTGAAGCAGCTGAGAAAAAATGGAAGTCAAGATGTACTTTTCAAAATATGATAAACTGTGGATTTTCTAGAGGAGTTCTAGAAAAATGTAAGTGATTTACCAAGAAAGGCTTTACGAGGCCTTTATCAAAAAGGCTGTGGGGCAATTTTGAAGCCTCTACTTTAGCATGAAATTAGCACCCACCCCACACCACGCCAACTGCTCGATCATTAAATATGTCATACAAAAAGACTTCTTCCATCTGATCTTGGAACTGCTTAGTGGAATTTTCTCCATAGTAGTTAAGTTGAAAAAATGACCCTCATCTCTACTGCCTTCTATTA
This sequence comes from Rhinolophus hipposideros, assembly GCF_964194185.1. NCBI lineage: Eukaryota > Metazoa > Chordata > Mammalia > Chiroptera > Rhinolophidae > Rhinolophus > Rhinolophus hipposideros. Next base: position 40,445,502 of record NC_138062.1, on the reverse strand, counting down.
GGAAAAGCCATCCTCTCTCTGACGGATTTTTTCAACACTCTCTAAGACCCAAGCATAGAGGTTGTGTCTCCATTAGTTCAGAGACATAATGAGTGCCCCTCACCCTCATCCTTAAAAGGCATCAGGTGCAGTATCCAGTCACATTGCAGCAAAAGGTAAATCTCACGGTCAAAGTTCACCCAAGCTGATACATTGGATGTATCAAAAATGGTGGAGTTTAGAACTTGCTCTAAAAATAATGTGCTTGGATATCAGCCACCATCTTAAGGCTCTTCCTCTCCAGGCCCTCTCCCCATAAATATCCAACGTGGCTGTCAGTAAGTGTAGCCCGAAAATAAAATCCCCTCACTCCACCAAGAAATAGATCCAAACTTAGAGTGTGTGCTGAAAATATTCATGATGAAATCATAATCCTATATTTATAGTCTTTTGGATTGTGTATGAAATTCTGTTTCCCATGGTGTTTTTCGTTGAAAGGGCCAGACGTGGAGAAGGATGCCCGAGAGAACATTAGCCTCAAGGAAGTGCTGTTTATCCTCATTTTGAACTGTGTAGTTGTGACATCTTCCCTTCTCCCTGAGCCCGACCCATGGCCCGAGAGTCAGCTCTCCTCCCCCACCCTTTCCCAGATGGTCCCTGGTTTGAGGGTCCTGTCTTGTCATCCAGGAAGAGTGAACTGGACTTTCGAGTAGCAAGTGGAGTGGGTGCCTAAGATTATTCCCCCTTCCTTCTGACCTTTCCTGTCCTCTAGACTTCCTCCCCATTTTCACTGAGGGAGATGGTGTGGATCTTAATGGTTGGAACTTGATGGATCTCTCCATGGCTGGGGGTCGAGGGCCCCATGCAGCAGCAGACCTGCAAAAAGCTTTTACTTCTCACCCGGGCTGTGGTGCAGGCTGATTGGTCTTTGGGTACTGTAATCCTGGCTGCTCCACGGGGCAGGGAAGAGAAAAACTTCCATTCACAGACCCCATCCGTCTTGGAGATCTTATAGAAGGTCTCTCCTGAGCCCACGGGGATGCGTACTAGGTCCTTGTGCTGCCCCTGCAGCGCATGGCTGGGTGGGTGCAGGGTATAGCCCAGGGCACGTTTGGAAGATTGCTTTCTGCGGAGACACTGCATTCGCAAGACATTCTGAAAGGCCTTTTTAAACTCTTGACTGGAGCATGGGTATATAATGGGATTGATGCAGCTGTTTAGGTATCCGAGCCAAAATGTTATTTTAAAAACTGTTTCTGAGGGCTTGAAATCCGGGAAGAAAGACCCTGGAAGAAAACACAAAGATTCATACATGTTATTTGCAAGCTAACAGGCCAACTGGCTAGGAAAACAAGCAAACGACAAACATCCTTTTGTCTATTTTAAAAGTTTCAGATGATTCCAAACGCATTTGAGTTTCTCACATTTGACTGACTAGCCCCTAAGAATTAGCCTTCAAGACCATTCTCACTGATCTCCATGTGCAACATTAATTATGGGAGCAGACCCAATGGATAGGGTTGCACTGGTTGTCAGCAGTAAAACAGCCTTGATGTTTGCTATGAATCTTTAAATAATGAAAACATGAAATTTAGGCTGAGACTACATAGCAAATTGTTTTGCTTGAATTGGAAAATAAGTTGGAATTCATTCAAATAATCCACATAAAATGGGGTTATCTGAATATTCCCTTTTTTCTTTAAAGCAATGTCATATTGACTGCCTAATAATTGTGAATTTCTTCTCTCCTGAATATTGGAATTGTATATTTTAATGAGAATCCCAAATTTATAAAATACTGGCTTTGCTAACTTTTGGCCAGCGATTTTCAATTACATTGTAAGAATAATCCCCTACTTATGATGTTTCAACTTAAATTTTTATCTTCACAATGGTGTGAAAATGATACACATTCAGCAGAAACCACACTTTGAATTTTGAAGTTTGATCATCTTCTGGGCTAATGATATGTGGTACGTTACTCTCTCGTGATGCTGAGCAGTGGCAGCGAATGATTTTCCCCAACTGTAGGCTAATGTGAGTGTTCTGAACACACTTAGGGTTAGGCTACACTAAGTTCTGATGTTCAGTAGGTTAGGTGTAGCAAATGCATTTTTGATTTATGATTTCTTCAACTTAGGTTTATCAGGATGTAACCCCATTGTAAGTTGAGGAGCATCTGTATTTTCCTTTGATGATGCCTTTTGATGTTACAGTATACTCCTCTGCTCAACATACTCCAATGGTTGCCGAGTGCTTATAAAATGCTTGTCATTTGCTTGACAATCAGGGTCCTCCACAGAACTCAGCCTCATCTAGCTTCCTAACATTCATACTTTTACTTTAACCAGACTCACTACAAACTTTTCTCCAAGTTGTTGCTCTTTTTTATTTTTTTCTTTCTTTTTGTCCTTTTGAGTTGGGTCCCGAATTTCTCACTGGAAGTCCTTCCTCATGTAGGGACATCTGGCCCCTCTACCACATCTGGCACTTTGTCTCTTTTATTTTTGCCTCTTTTAGATGAAAAGGCTCCTAGGAGTTGGACATAGTATTTTATTTTGTTTTTAAAGTTCTAAAGGTTTTAAAGCTTTATAATCTCATAAAACCTACAAGAGTTCTTTAGGGCATCATGAAGGGGATGGTGGTGGTTCCTGTAGTAATAATGTAATAATAGGAATAAATTATTGAGCATTTTCAAATGTCCAGCATTGTGTTAAGTGCTTTGCATGCATTGCTTCACTACCTCATCACAACCCTAGAAGGTATATACTGTGTATTCCCATTTTACAGATGAGGAAAATGGGACTTAAGGAGTTTAATAACTTGCCAAGAACAATCAGCCAGTAAGAATGAAGCTGGGTTCAAACCCGCTTGTGCCTGGCTGCGAATCCTGTACTGCACCCTCTAACACTGAACTTGCCAAGAATTGGCACCACTGGCTGTCTGGTTTCTCTACTGCTGCGCAGAGCTTACTGCTAAATTGTCAGAGACAAAATTAGATCCTGATTTAGACAAGAAAAGCAAAGCAGTATTGAATTGCTTATTCAGAAATTGCTAGAAATTTCCTAACATAAAAATGCACAGTGACTTTTTTTTGGAATTAGTTGATCTGTACCCAAACAGTTTCAAATGATTGAAAAAAAAAAAATCTGAAGAACATATTTCACGACACATGAAAATTATATGAAGTTCAAATTTCAGTGTTTTCTAAGTTGTCATTGCAGTTTTGATTTACTCTTCGACTGAAAAATTATCAATAGATATTTTGTTGTGTCTATATATTTTAGTCATTCTACTTTCACTATAGTTTTATCAATTTTTTCAGTCATATAAAAATGTAAAAATCATTCTTGATTCACAGGCCATACCAAAAAAAAGATGTGGGTTGGATTTGACCCATGGGCCATAGTGTGCTAACACCTGAAATAGTATTAATTCCTCAATTTAAGGGAATTTGCTTGACAGAAGTCTTCATTCTATCCATTGATTATTATAAATGTTTATTATGAACAAGACAAAGATGTCTAAAATTAAAATTAATAAACAATATTCTACAAGACTAAGTCAAGGCAATGACAGAAAAAAGAACAAGAGATAATGATGGAAAAGACAACTTATTATCATTTGTGTACTGTATACTAATGATTTGTTACCTGGAAAACAGATGGTGTATTTTATATTTTAAAAAATCATGTTTCCTAGCTTTGACTACTAAAAAGACCCAGAAATAATGATCGATGCAGTTGTAATAAATACCCCAGTAGATCTTGTTCTCTAAATAGAGTTTCCCACTAAAAGGAACCAAGGATTCTTGGGGAGAAACAACTGATTCCAGGTATGGGCAGACAAACAGATAAAAACAGATATAAGTAGGGTAGTCACGAGAGACTGCATGATCACATCTAAAGGACTTGAGAGCTACCCTGAAGAAGTTACCACTGGCCTAAGTTGCCACAGCTTGAGACTCAATAAGGGTTTAAGAAGTATTAATGATCACAGTAAGGATTAATAATGGGTTTCAATCATAAGTTTTAATGATCCTGGAGGTGGGATGGGGTTCGATCCTCGTTGATTACCTTTGAAGGAAGGTAAATAACCACTCTATTATTTTTAAAATGGTAAATAAGTAGAGAATCAAGCATTTATTCTTATTTTCTTATAAAATCTATACTTCAGTTAGTAAATAGTTTATGAGTGGAATTTGTTCCTTATAGATGTTTTCCAGCTAATAATAAATGAAGATAGAATGGCAGATGTTACCATTTTGCAATCCTAATTAATATAGCAAATTGACAAATCTAGGCAATGGTCATCATTATTGATATCGTAAAAAGAAAGTCAATAAAACATTATATACCTCCTGATGAAAGTATACACTATCTGAACATTACTTTTAAAACAAACAAACAAACAAACATCTATCTGATGAAGCCTCCTGGATCTAATGACCAATTTCCAAGAAATACATAGAGGAAAGGAACATATTAAATGACACCAACAGGATGAAGTCAGGAAAATACAGACTATGGAAAACTGCTTAAACAAAATAAAAATTTCAAGGAAAATTGAAAAAGAGAAAGAGTGAGACAGAGAGATGAAGTGAGAAGCTGTAGAGTAAAAAAGACTTAAGAGATATAAAACCAACTATAATGCATGGACCTTATTTAGATCTCAATTTGAACAAAAAGATTCTAAAAGTATTGTAAGAAAATTGGAGAAATGTGAACACTGACTGGATATTTGATAAGTAATTATTATTGACATTTTGTCTTAGAAATGATAATGGTTATGATTTTCAAAAAGAGTGTTGTTTAGAGGTACATAGTGAAATATTTACAGATGCAGTGATGTGTTGTCTAGAATTTGCTTCAAAAGAATCTGCGTGGAGTGGGGAATTTGAGTAAAAGAAAACTGTCTCCATAGCTACTTAAAATTGTTCAAATTACGTGCTAGATATGTCAGCCTCATTACAATATTCTCTCTACTTTTGTGTATATTTGATACTCTCCGTAATAAAAATTAAAAAGATGAAAGCATGTAACTTATAAAAACAGTTTACTTACTACTTAAAACTCTCTTAAGTAACTTTGCTCTTTAATTCATCCTGCTTGAAGACCAAACACATTTGGAACTGTGAGGGACCCAAGGTCCCTCCTTCATTCCGACCTCCTGGATCAATTTTGAGCCAAGACTCCACCAGAGATTCACAGCACAGAATGCCATGGAGATGTCAGAGGAGACAGGCAGTGAGGCAGGAAAGCATTCATGGAGGACAGACTCGAGGACAAATATACCCCTCCCGTGGTCTCAGATTGGATAACACATGGACCTATGAGACAAGGGAAGGGAGGACATTTCGAGTGAAGGAAAAAGTAAGATCACAACGAACCTGGGTGGAAACATGATTAAATGAGAAAGGGTGGGCCCAGTTGAAAAGAGGCCCTGGAAATCAGGCAAAGGCATTTAATTTGATACGACGATAATGCAGCAGCCTCTGCACTGTGTGATCACAGTAAACTCTTGGATACAGTCTTGTTTTTAAGGAGGTATGTTCAAGATCTATTGGACGGGTTTATTCACTCACTGAGCAAATATTTATAGAGATGAGACTAGAATCAAACATGGAATAGAGTCCCATAAGAGTATCAGTTCTCAAAGCGCTCTTCCAAAGGGGCTTGCAAAGTGGAAAACATATTCATCATAATACCAAGACATTATTTGCCTTGTCACTCTCATCCTCTCACAACAGTATGGTAGAATGTTCCAGAGATGATACGATGTGTGTTATTCTGACAGATTGAATGCAGAGGTAAGGGGCCAGCTGTCTTTTATAGCCAGATATAAAAGAGATTGGCAAAACTGTAAAACAATATTACTCTTTTCACTTTTCTTTTCGGTTTGGAAAACATAGTTTCTTTGCACAAAAGTATGTTATTTCTGTCAACATGTAATGGGTTTATTATTGTCACTTAAAAAAATAAGTATTTTAAAAAGTTCTGAGTTTTAATTTCTAACATGATAATATCAACAAAGAAAAATTCTTTAGGGGTGCCAATAATTTTTAAGAGTGTAAAGGAGGCCTGAGACCCAAAAATATGAGAACAGCTGCATTTGAGTATTTACTAAGGATATGGAGGAAAAAAAGGGCGCTCAAGGGGAATTTCAAGGGAAAAGTGGTCAAGACCTGGTGATTACTTTACTAAATATTCATTAAGCAGTCACAGTCCAAGGTACTGAAATGGAACAGAAAGAATAAAAGATATCTCCAGGCTGTCAAGGTGGCCGTCTGATTCAAAGTCAGACACAAATTGTCATCTGCATTGACAAGTAAATTAGTTCTGAATGACTTGTAGTGATGCTCCAAATTATGAGGCCTGACAATTAATTTTGCAAACTTGTTGCGACAATGTTGCTAACCTTTTTTTGATATCAGAGGGATTATTCATTATGAATTTGTACCAACTGGACAAACAGCTAACCAAGTTTACTATTTGGAAGTGCTGAAAAGGCTGCGTGAAAAAGTTAGACGACCTGAACTTTTCACCCACAATTCATGGCTCTTGCATCACGACAATGCACCAGCTCACGCAGCACTGTCTGTGAGGGAGTTTTTAGCCACTAAACAAATAACTGTATTGGAACACCTTCCCTACTCACCTGATCTGGCCCCCAATGACTTCTGTCTTTACTCAAAGATAAAGGAAACATTGAAAGGAAGACATTTTGATGACATTCAGGATATCAAGGGTAATACGACAGCTCTGATGGCCATTCCAGAAAGAGTTCCAAAATTGCTTTGAAGGGTGGACTAGGTGCTGGTGTCAGTGCATAGCTTCCCAAGGGGAGTACTTCAAAGGTGACTGTAGTGACATTCAGCAATGAGGTAAGTAGCAGCACTTTTACTAGGATGAGTTCACAAACTTAATTGTCAGACCTTTGTATCTTCTCTTTGAGCTGAGTGGATAAGCAAAGGTTTGACCCTCTCTCACTCAGAAAAGCATGGCTCTATTAACTCATATGTCAAAATTATGTTCTCAAAAGGACTCTTAATATATTAAACAGATCCAAATATACTCACCCCTTGGCTTACATAAGTCATAAACATTGTCAACTCTCACCTACCTTCTGCTTATTCTCATTTACTTTTGTTCTGAGGACATTTTTCATTCTCAAATTATTTTTCCAGACAGAATTAATAACTCAGTTATCTTGACATGTCATTTAATGTGTGTAGAGGGAAAGCCCAACTGATTTGACTGTCTGGAGTCTAATGAAAAAGAGAACTAGGATGGTATCTGCCTGAAAAAAAAAGACACAAAGCTTATTAAATATTCTAAAGTTTACAAAAAGGATACTTTGGGGGTTATGTAGATTACCATTCTTCAAGACCCAAATGAAAGATTACTTTTCAAAGAAACTTTTCCAAAACACTACTCACCCACCACCACCCCCATGTCAAGACTGAGCACCCTCCTTGTGCTCCTCTGAGTATTTTGATTTTCATTTTATGGCGTTTATTAACCTCTGGTAGATGACAGTTTGTTATGCTTCTTTCTGCTTTATCTCCCTGCCCAGGGAGATCCTTCAGAGAAGGTATTTTACTTTACTCATATTTGATTCCCAACGACTTACATGGTGCCAAGTTTCAATAATGGAATTTGATTAGCTAAAAACATCCTGAGAGTTATCTACATTGCATTTGTTTCTTTAATTACATAGTTGTTCAAAAATTTATTGCTGGATTCCAACCATTTCATAGTCATAGGTATCAACATAGCATTGTGTTGTGAAGAATGATAGATAGAACTGGGCACATTATAGAAGGCACTTGTTTTTAGGCATTTAGGTTCTGATCCTTGACAGAAGAAAATGTGGGAAATATGTTCCACATTCATCCTGGCTTTCTCCCGGAGGTCATTTTCTAAACTGTGGTGCAGGGAAGTGAAGCTCAAATAGAGAGCATCTCTCTAGGTGGAGGAAACAGGTTATTACTCAAGGATACTGAGATGGATGCAATCTGCAAGGCAGGGTCCAGACAGAAGAAAGCTGTGCAGGGGAAATCCCAGCAATTTGCAGATGGGTCCCCTTGAATCTATGGCCAAATATTTAGCTGTGCAAGCATAGGATCGGTGCCTGTAAGAAGATTGGCAGGCAGATCCATTTGATTTTGTTGAGTTGGTTTAAGCTTTGTCATTGCTTCTAGGGCTAGAGTAGCCTTGCTCCTAAGTTATGCTTTTCGGGGGTTTCAGCTGAACCCAGATTATAGAACAAAGTCTCCACTCTAACTGTTTTCATCTTTAATGTGCCTGCATATGTGTGATCACTGAATCTCTGTTGAGCCTAGGGATAATAAGTGAATATTTTGTACTTTATACCAATAAATAAAACAATCTAGCTGAAATGAATAAATCTTGAAATAGACAAATTTTCAAACTTGACGTATAAAGAAATAGAACATTTGAATATATCAATTTATATGGAAATATTAATAATCTAAAATTGCCAATAAAACGTGGACAAAAACAAAGTTGGATGAGTTATATCACCTAACTTCACGACTTACTACAAAGGTACTATAATCAAAGCAGTATTGTATAAGTTTAAGCATAGACTGCTAGATAAATGGAAGAGAACAGAGACTCCAGAAATCAACCACACACATGCAATCAACTGATTTTCAACAAAGGTACACACAATTCAATGAGAGAAAAGAAAGTCTTTTCAACAAATGGAGCCGGAATAATTGGATATCTGTGTGGAAAAAAGATGAACCTCAATTTTACCTTACACCGTACACAAAAAATAATTTGATATAGATTATGAACCTAAACATAAAATCTAAAAGTATAAAGATTTTAGAGAACAACGGCAAAATACCTTTGTGATCTTAGAGTAAGGAAACATTTCATAGAAGGCTTAGAAAGCAATAACCATAAAAGCAGATAACTAAGTTTCATTAAAATTAAAGCTCCTACTCATCAAAAGATAAGATTAAGAAGACGAGGGCTGGTAAACACATGAGACTTGCTTTCAAGGTTAACTGAAATTGATGCATGTCATATTTTACATGTTTCTACTGGATCAAAATAAAATATCAGTTTTTATCATTGATGCCATATTCCTCATCTAATCTGTATGCAAGATATTGCTTTTGTGTGTGTGTTCCCTTTGGCTAGGGACACACCACCTTTCTCAGTAAACTGTCTCCTTTTTTCAGAAAAAAAAAAAGAAGGAAAAGAAAGGAAAATAAATAGACAAAATATAGCCTGGAGAAAATATATACAATACAAATGTCTGAGAAAATACTTGTATCCAGAATATATAAAGAAGCCCTAACACTCAATAATTAGAAACAAAGAATGCAGTAAAAAATAGACAAAAGACTTGAACAGACACAACATGAGAAGATATATAATGGCTAATAAGCACATGGCAAGATGCTCAGTATAATTAGTCATCAGGAACATGCTATTTAAAAGCATAGTGAGATACTACTGCACACCCACTACATTGACTATAATAAAGAAGACTGACAATACCAAATTCTGGTGGAGCAACCAGAATTCTCACACATTGCTAGTGGGAATGTAAAAACACTGGAAAACTGTGACAGCTTCTTATAATGTTAAATTTATATCTACCATATAACTCAGCAATTCTTCTCCTAGGTATTCCCTAAGAGAAAGAAAAATATATATCCACAAAAAAAGGTTAGTACATGAATGTTCAAAGCCATTTTATTCATAATAGACCCCAAACTGAAAATAACCCAAATGTCCATCAACAGGAAAATGAATGAATGAATGATGATATATTCACACAGTGGAAAACAGTCAGCTTATGACAAGGAGCAAGCTACTAATAATTGAGTGGAAAACACTCAGCTATGGAAAGGAGAAAGCTACTGATAATTGTAACAAGGATGAATCTCAAAAAACTTTATGCTGAGTGGAAATAAACCAAGCACAAAACAGTATACACTGTTTTGACATGAACTTTGAGAATAGGGAAAATTAGTGATGTTGATTATATATATTTTATATTTACATGAACTTTGACAACAGACAAAACTGATCTTATGAAGATGAAAATTAATACTGAGATTTGACTAAGAAGATGAGGGATTCAATAAGAAGGGGGAGGAGATGATGAAATACTCTATATTTCTATAGGGTATAATTTACATGGGTATATATGTACATGTCAAAACTCATCAAGATCGGAGTATTTTACTGTATGTAAATTATACCTCGAAACCAGAGAGTTACTCTAAATAAATAAATGAATAAGTAAATAAATGTATTTAAAAATGGGAAAGGCTTGGAATAGACATTTCTTCAAAGAAGATACATAAATGACCAATAAGATAAGCATCAAAAGATGCTCTACATTATTAGTCATCAGAGAAATGCAGATCAAAATCACAAGATACCATTTCACACCCACTAGGATGGCTATAATAGAAAAAATGGACAATAGCAAGTGTCAGTGAGGATGTGGAGAAATTGGAACTCTCATATATTGCTGGTAGGATTGTAAAATGGTATAGCCATTTTGGAAAAGAGTTTGGCAGTTCCTTAAAAAGTTAAATGTAGTGTTACCATATTGTTCAGCAGTTTCACTCCTAGGTATACACTTAAGATCATTGAAAATATGGCCACACAAAAACTTGTACATGAATGTTCATAGCACCATTATTCATAATAGCCAAACACATCCAATGGGAAAGGAATATTTTAACAATGTTTCTGGATCATCTGGTTATCTATATGGAAAAAAATGAACATTAACCTTTATTCACACTATACACAAAAATCAACTTAAAATGGATCATAGGCCTACGTGTAAAACCTAAACCCATGAAATTTCCAGAAGAAAACATAGCAGGAAATCTTCGTTACCTTGGGGTAGGCAAAGGTTACTTAGAATACCAAAAGTATGAAATACAATTTTAAAAATAAATTGGGCTTTATCAAAATTAAAAAAACAGAAACTTTTGTTTTTAGAAGAGACTATTAAAATCAGACAAAGGGGATGTGTCCAGAATATACAAAGAAGTCTTATAATTCAATAATAAGACAAAATATGTCTCAAAAAATGTGCAAAAGATTTGAAGATACACTTTGCCACACAAGAAATAAATGGCCACTAAGCACATTAAAAGGTAATACACATTATAAGTCAACAGGAGAATATAAAGTAAAATCACAATGAGATACTATTGCACACCCATTACAATGGATAATAAACTAAAACAAAACAAAACTGACCATAGTACATGTTGGTGAAGCAACCGGAAATCTCATACACCGTTGGTAGGAATGTAATTAGTTTGCCAAAGAATAGTTTGAGAGTTAAAAATTTAAAGCACACACCTATCATATAACCCAGTCATTCTCTCCTAGGTATTTAGGCATGAGAAAGGAAAATATATGTCTACACAAATGCTTATATATGAATGTGCAAATCAGCTTTGGTTGTAATAGCCCCAAATTGGAAAGAGTTGAAATTTTCGCCAGTAGGTAAAAGTGTAAATAAATTATAATATACATATTAGCAATTAAAAGAAACAAACTATTGATAACCACAGCATACTCATAGATGCATCTAAAAATCATGGTGAATGAAAGGAAAAGGCAAAAAATAGTACATACTGTCTGATACCATTCATACAAGGTTCTAGAAATTGCAAGCTAAATATATTGTGATAGCAAACAGATCAGTGTTTTCCTGGGGACAGAAGTCCATGACCCCATGGGCACCCAGACTCATGCTCTGAATTCCGCTAACATATGTCATTGTTCATTTAATGAACAAATAATCATACAAAGTGGAAAATCTTTAAACTGAAAGTTTGGGTTTTAATTCCAGAATGACCACTGACAAGTCAGGTAACCTTTGTGTTGTACCATGGGAAGAATATCTGATCCCTTAGAAGTTGATTGTATTAGAGATCAAATCAGATGATGTGTGAAAATAATAGCAATGATAAGGTCTGACAGAAATTTAATTTATTCTTATTGTTTATTGTTAACAGAGAGAAGCCATAAAATTGGGATTTCATAGATCATCAGGGAGCATCAACCACAAGTGGGCACTAAAATCAGCTTTGGGGACACACACACACACACACACACACACACACACACACACACACACACACACCGGATTCCATAGATGTTGATTGTGGAGATTTGGGAAATGGCTCTGAAATTTTTTTCTAACGCCACTGGTGATGCTTATTTAAGGCTTAGGAATCAAATCCTGAGATTGTTAGATGTCACTTTATTGTGACCACTAAAAATGGGGGTCCCTTTGGTCTACTTCTCTTTTAAAGTCACCTTCCTTTGCCCAGGGCAGTATCAGTTCATGTCTGTTGTCTCAGCGACATGATTTATAGTACTTTTGTTCGCTAAAGTATCATGGGCTGGACAACAAATTAACATTGAATTACTATTTACTGGTTGGGGTCTACAAGGTGGGTATAAACCCACTTTAACGATGAGGCAAGTTGCTTGCTGTAGAGAGGGGAAATCAAGACCTAACACTTGAGGCGTGTTCACTAGGTGCCTGGTACTTTCTAAATGCTTTCCATGTATTTTCTCATTAATTTTCCCCAAATCCTAAGAGGTGAAATATTATTACAGATTAGGAAACAGGCATGAGAGGCTAAGTAAGTTGACTGACACCATGAAAGAAGTGGATTTAAATTCCTGCAACCCAGCCCTGGAGCGCGAGCTCTCAGCCTCTACACCTCACCTTACCACAGGTGGCCACATCCTTTTTGTTCAGAGAATGAGCTGGCTTTTCTTCCTCTAAAGGAAGAAAGAAAATCTCTACCATACCCTTACCCCACCCCCAACGTTCCTCTCCCCCCACCCCAAGCATGACCTGCTGTGGGGAATTATTACTGTCCTATTTTTAACTGGCTGCCATTCACTCAGCCTCCTAACTGTGTTTGTATCAAAACAATTTCCCCCATAGCCTTCCTTCAGATGCAAGAAAACAGACCCCAGAAGCCGAGTGTTTACAGAAAGAGTTTACTTCTAAATTGAAAGCAGGATTTTGTTTTGCTTCTCCCTTGTAGTATGATGGATAAGAGGGTGTAAAACCTTTTTATCAAGTTAACATAGTGGCCCTAGGTGGAGAAAAGTAGCACAATTGAAGTTTTCTGTGGCTTCTGGCTCAGTTTTAACCGAACGCAAATGCAATGCCAGAGCCTGATAAAAATAGAAACTGCGCTGTCCAGGCGCTTCTCCAGATAGTGCTTGGGAATCCAGATAGTAACTAACCACTGAGAAGGGGTGCTATTAATTAGTGGGACGATGTCACGTCTAAGTGGAGCTGCTGGTATTGCCAAAGAATCCTGGGTTATTCCCTGAGTCTCCCTGCTCTGGATTAACTGAGAGTTCCATCATTACATAAAGCTGCCACATGCCTTGAAGGATGAAATAAGAGAACACATGCAGTTGGCCCTGGTTTGAAATGGCCTGAAGGAAAGTCCTGGAAAAGGAAAAAGAACAGGTCATGGATCCAGAGAAAGGAAAGAGACTTAAGAGGAGTAAAGGGAGCAACAGGCAGAGCCCACCAGCTCAGGTCACCAGAGTAGATGGGAAGGAGCAGACACTTGGGAGTGTGGGAGTGGGAGGATGGCCTGGGCTCAGATATGTGACTGAGTATCTGCCTCTTTACTGAGGGCTTACAGGGCTTGACATTACTTTTGTTCCTGATGTGGAACTTACGTAGGGGAAAACGCTACACAGATAAATGTGTTCAGTGAATGACCTTATAATTTCAGCAACCCTTGGCTCCCGTAACTGGGTGGATATCAATATAAGAAGAGAGAGTAACTGAGTATTTATGGGATGATCTGAAGCATCTCAAGTAAGAAAGCCCTTATCCATACCCGCTCCCATGTTCCCCACGAATCCCCCAAATGAACTTTACACCAAAGCCACCTTGAATTACCGTGAACTATGCCTTCTTGGCTTTCATGAGTTGGATTATGTCATTCTCTCTGCCTGGAATATTCGTCCCTCTTCCCTCGTATGCCACTCTGGCCACATACTGAAAACCTGTTAGTCTCCAAGGCCCAGCATCCCTGAGAAGTGCTATCTGATTATTCTAAGAACACTGAGGCCCCAACCGAAGCAATTTACTCAGTAGAGAAAACCAAACCAGTATCCTGATGTCTCAGCATCAGTGAGCAAAGAAACGGGAGGACTGTAAGATTGATAACTACTCAGTTCTGTTTCCCAGTAAGCCATGCCATCCTGCCCGAGAAGGCTAGACTGATACTTGCCTTGCAGCTTTTACTAGAGAATAGGGAGGAGCCGATGGAATAAGAGATAGTAACCATTGGTAAAAACACAACATCTCATTTCCTTGAGTGAAGGAATATAGTACAATTAAATTCAAATAAATAAGCATGTGTTAAGCTCCTACCTCTACTATACACGGGGCTATCCATAGAGGGCAGGAAGAGTCTCTTCCCCTAAAGGGCTGAGAGAGAGTCACAGCCACTGATTTAGCCTGATAAAATGCAAAATGAACACAAAGGAGTGGCAAACCTCTGTAAATGGCTCGCTGTATAATTTTTGCAAAGTTTCTTGAGCAATTTGGTCGTCAGATTCGCTAGATAGTTAATGAAACTTCTTTCCTGGATTAATACAGGATTTGTACAGTCTGTTCTGTGTCTCAGCTTGCAATTTTTATCACAGCAGTGAAAAGAGGTTCTGAGAGGGAAGCTCTTCCGCTCAGGCTGCCCTCCCCTTGACCGAGCTCCACTGGCATGCTCACGTCTTCACTGTTAACTCTTAGTACTTTAAACTCGGAGGTCAGGTCAGTAAAGCCAAAATCTTGACCAGCTTGAGATGTGGTCATCTCAAGGACCGAAGCAATTCTTACAATAGAGTGGTCATACGAGTTCTAGTAATTCAGGCAAATTGCACTTTAGGTTAATTTCACGCTGCGTTTCTGAATTCCCCCTGCAGTTTCTACTGAGTGTAATCATGATTACAGATTTTTTTTCTTGCTCCATCCTAAGAGTTGGTGACAGGCAACAAGCTTAAAACAGCCACTCTGTTTCACTCGGGAGAGAGGCTGCATGTGTACTCTAAATGAAACCATCTGTTAGAATCTTCCAGCAGCGTGCTGAGGAAGGAAATGGTGGAAAATCTTTCAAGAAGCTCAGTGAAAGGTAACTGAGTATTTATGGGATGATCTGAAGCATCTCAAGTAAGAAGGCAAGACCTTATCAATACCTGCTCCTAAGTTGCATTGGTGTAACGTAAGACCTGGCACGTTTCCACCTAACATACACCCAGAGATTTTTCCTTGCAGAAAAATCAGTGAGTTCATTAGAGGGATGGCAAGGAGACTTTAGCGAGACCAGAACCCATATTTAAGGTCCACCTTCCAAACCTAACGTACCCACTCCCATATAATCATGGATGGCCAACACAGCTTTGTGTCTTGGATAGCAGGTTTTGCAATTATTTTTAACTATTATGTTTCCTACTTCGCGATCCTAAATAGTGTGAAAGTAAAATAAAAAGAGTTGACTTAATTTAAACTATGATTAACAAATTATTTGAAAAAGTACCCCAAACCAACCAATCAACCATGATTCACCTGGGATGGCATTTCATTCTTTCATCCTTTTCTCCGAACGTGCTTCTATGGTCAACCAGTTTTTGGAGTTAACTCATATGAAAACGTGAATTTAAAGAAAATTCTTTGAATCCAAAATTCTTTGAATCTACATCAAACACCAAATCAGCCAACAAACATAGACTCACTTTGGGGGCATTTACTTGTTCATCATCATTTTGTGTGAGGCCCCTGAGGAAGAAACAGAGATGGAAGGCTGAATCCTCCTTGTAGTGGACTCACCATCTAGCTGTCCAAAGACAAATGGGCCCTTACACCAATCTCTCTTCATCATTGCCACTAAACTCCAGTGCACACAGAGCCCACTCATAAAATTTTTCATCAACCCATGGGAGCAATTAAGTGGGGATCGACTCTCAACATTTTTACATTAAAAACATTTGAGATATAACTTAAGATTGTAAAGCGTCCAAATCTTCAGTGTTCAGCCCAGTGGTTTTATACATACGTACGAGTATGTATAAACACAGGAAATTGCTACCCAGATTTGGATTCCAGAACATTTCCAGCACTTTGGAAGGCTCCCTCATGCTTGCTCTCAGTCAGGAGTCAACAAAGGTAATGACTATTTCAGCCTCTAACACTACAGCTTAGTTTTACCTGTTTTTGAACTTCATAGACATGGAGCCATGCAGCTTGTACTCTTTTGTGCCTGCCTTTCTTCACTCAACATTACGTCTGTGTGATTCATTCATTTTGTTATAGGTACCTCTAGTCTGTTTTGTATTTTTTATTGCTGTATAGTATTCCACTGTAGGAATATGACACGATATATTTACCTATTTAATAGGTGACAGACGTTTGGATTGTTTCTTGTTGTTGGGCTATTACAAATAAAATAGTTATGAACATTCTTATAAATATACATTTTGGCAGGTATAAGCCTTTAAGAAAAAACAAAGATGTCTGATTTGATAAATTAGATATAATTTATGTATTTTATTTTTGGAAGAAGAGGACAGTGTGGTCTATTGAAATGGGAAACTGGACTCTGATCAGATGAATCCAGAGGTAACCTCTGTAAAATTGTGTTATTCTGCTTTCGATGCTTCCACTCCTCCCTCTTCCCCCACCTACTTCTGCCTTCATTCTTAGCAACGGCAACTCCTACTCACCCATTTTTGTTCGGGGGCTTTCTCCAGACTTTCGCCACACTCCTTCAACTTATATCTACTGAGAAAAAAATTATAATCAAGTAACTAATACTTAGGTTTAAATAATAATGATACCACTTTCTTGATGATACATGCATATTAACAGGCAATAGAAGAAATATAGTCTAACTACAATTTTTAAGCATTAATTCCAACTATATCTTTACTACAAATTGCCAGCCAAAGGACATGTAATGGAATATTATACTTGCTTTAATAGTGAAATATACTAGAGGAAAGTATTTTTTCAGTTAGAGTTTTAGAGTACTGAAAGCTGTCTGGTTGTTCTGAAAGATAAATATTTGCTTCCTCCTATTATATCCATGGTAGGCAATGTAGTCCAGGCCACCAAAGGAGCAGGTAAAACAATTTTCAGTGACATGACTAGGGTGAGGCTTTTTAAGGCAAGATTAGAAAGAAGGCAAAACAAATATTTGGCTTCCTTTGGTCTTTCCTTTCCCAAATCTACCCTTTCAAAACTCTCTGGCTCACTGATCCTATTCCTTACTAGAGGGGAACCTGTGACCTAAAGGGATTTTAACTATCCTTGCATCCATCCTCCCATCCATCCATCCATCCATCCATCCATCCTTCTATCCATCCATCCATCCATCCATCCATCCATCCATCCATCCATCCATCCATCCATCCTTCTATCCATCCATCCTTCCATCCATCCATCAAGGCTGTGTTGACAAAATGATAATGGTGGTTATTTCTGGATTATGGAATTTTAGATGGCCTTTAACTCTTTTTTGTATTTGTCGGAGTTGCTGTCATTTTAATAATCCACACATCATCTCTACACAATAGTCATTGTCATTTTAAAATTGTTTTAAAAATTCAAATACATCTCTTTTCTTTTATCTCTTGAACTGAACTTTTAATGGATGTGATTCAGTGAAATCTAAATTAATTATAAATGTCGTTTTTCAGATTATAAGAAAAATTTAAAAACCAGAGTTTCTCTATTGGATAGCATCTTCCTGTAATACCAACCCTTAATACCGGGGCTGCCACAAAAAAAAAAAAAAAAATGTATACACATGACTTGTATTCATCTTTTGTTATCAGTATATATTGAGTATTACAATTTTAATACAATTTTGTCCTTTCTTAAAATGTGTACATTTATTTTGGCACCCTCTGTATTTGACTCGTTTTAATTATTTAGAAAGGCATGCATTTTATTTTTTCTATTGGTTAATATCATCTAGACACATAGGCCAATAGGTCAAAAGTTTTTCACTACCAAATTTTCTCCAAGACACACTGGATTAAATTCTATGGTAAAAGATAGTAAAATAACACTCTCAAAGACAATTAAAGATCACATATAGGCTTCCATTTCTGGACACAGAAAACAGCTAGCGAGGTAACAGATTTTAATAGCTATGTATCAATAAGTATATAAATGTAAAGACTAAACAAACAAAACACAAATCATCAGATTGGTTTAAAAGCAAGACCTAACTATATGCTGTTTATAAGAAACCAACTTTAAATATAAAGACAAAGGTATGTTAAGAGTAAAACGGTAGAAAAAGATACACTAGGCAAATAATAATCAAAACAATGTTGGAGGAATTATAATATATTAATGTCAGAAAAAGTGGCTTTTGGCCAGGGATAAAGTGGGACATTACATAGTTGCTTTTTCCAAAAGCTATTACAATCCTAAAGGTGTATCTATTTAATCGCAGAGCTTCAAAATACATAAGCAAAACTGATAGAAATAAAAGAAAAAGATAAATCCACAATTGTAATTGGAGACTTCAACACTCCTCTTAAGTAAACAGAAAATAAGTAAGAATATAAAAGACTGGATAATACTTTCAAACAACTTGACCTAATTTATAAGAACTACTAAATAAAAGTAAAATATACATTCTTGTTAAGTGTGCATGGAACATTCCCAAAGATAGACTGTATTCTGGTCATTAAATAAACCTTAACAATTATAGAAGAATTGGAAATATACTACACATATTTACAGGCCATAATAGAATTGAAATAAACATGAATTACCGGACGATAACTAAAAAATATACAAATCTAAGAAATAACTCACTTATAACTCATGAACCAAAGAAGAAATGGCAGAGAATCTATAAACTCTTTTATCTGAAGGAAAATGAAAACATAACATGAAAAAGATGTGGTTGGAAGCTAAAACAGTACTTAGAGAGAGCTACAGGTGTTAAAAACTGATAGGAAATTCTACAAACAACTCTGTGATTGTAACTTCAACCACTTAGATGACATGGACAAATTCCTTGAAAAACATAAGCCACTAAACTTATCCAAGAAGAAATAAATAACCTAACTAGTCTTTACCTGCAAAAAAAAAATTCAATTTGCAGTTGAAAACCTTACAGCAAAGAAAAATCCAGGCCCAGATGACTTCAGTGGAAAATTCTATCAAACTTTTAAGTAGTAAATAGTATTAATTATACATAAACTCTTCCAAAGTAGAGAAGATAGAGACTAATTCCCAACTTATTTTTTGAGGGGTCAGCATTATCCTGATACCAGATAAACACTTTCTCAGAAAGGACAACTACAGACAAATATCCCTCATGAACAAAGAGAGCAGGAGATAGGTGTCCCAGCCCAAGCCAAGGCTGAATTCACCCTTCCTCCACCTTTTAGTTCAATTAGGGCTTTCTATGGATTGGATGATTGACACCCATATGCACTGGTGAGGTTGATATTCATTTCTCAGTCTACCAACTCAAATGCTGATCTCTTCTGGAGACACCCTCACAGACACACTCAGAAGTGCTTTATGCTTTCTGAGCTATCTGAACATCCCATAGCCCAGTCAAGTGGTCACATGACATTAACCATCACAGATATATCATGGTTTTGTATGGAAAGAATCATTATTGCAAAGACAGCAATTCTCTCCAAATTTATCTATAATGAAAATGAACAGATTGCTTCATAGAGAAGATAAGGGCCAAGAATAACCAAAAAAAATTTCAAACAGAAGAAGGTGGAAGAAGGAACTCAATTTCCTAAATATCACAGTATTATAAAGTTCTTATAAAATAAGCTAGTGCTACAGTTGTTTAAGAATGGACAAATAGATTAAGAGAAAAGAATGGGAGACGGGGAGACGTCAGAGACAGTCCCATTCATATGTCATCTTAATGTATGACCAAGGCTGCATTACAGATGGTGGGGGGTGCGCCGGAGAACGATTCTTTGATAACCTGTCCTGATGACTGGTTATCTAAATGGGGGAAAAAGGGAGATTGGATTCCAATCTCATATCATACATAAAAATTAATTCCAGGTACATCAAAGGCCTTGTTTTATATTTATATACTACTAACTCATGAATGAGTTTCAAATGTATTATGCAAAGTGAAAGAAAGCAGGTTCAAAAGGCTACATACCGTATGATTCCGTTTTTATGACATTCTTGCAGTGGTAAAACTATAGAGACAGAAAACAAATCAGTAGTTGCCAGGGCCTGAGGGTGGGGAAGGAAGTTGACTACCGAGGAGCATAAAGAAAGTTTTGGGGATGATGGAACTTTTTAATGCCTTGATTATGCTGGTGGTTATATAACTGTGTGTGTTTGTTAAAACTAACAGAACTGTGGAATAAAAAAGAATGAATTTTACTGTATATAAATTATACCTCAATATAATGCCTGCAGGGAACTTTCTATTAAAAAAGAATAACTAACCGTTATTAATCTGTGTGTGCCTAGCACTGTAATTAGCATTTCTATATTCATCCTTTCACTTAATTTTTGTACAATCATCTTATGAAACAGATACTATAATTATTAAGTGAAAAAGATTAGGAGAGACAGAATCATTTAGTTAACTGTTTAGTTAAAGTTGGTTAAATTATTTTTTAAAAATTCTTTAAATCTCTTCTCTAAGAGTAATTTCTTGATGAAATGTCCTTGATCTCCTTTGGCCTACAACTTCATATCCACTCAACTGGATAGTACAGACATTTCTCTCTCTGTTAGTCTTTTCACCATTTTCCCTAAAGTATATACCAAACATTCTCTGCTTCTCTGCTACCACCTACCACCTTACTGAGACAGGTTAGTTAGTACGGTTGCTAGGTAGACAGTGGGGTCCCTGATGAAATAAACAAAAAAGCCGCCATATCCTGAAACTCCAGGCCCTGGAATGTCTCCTTCACTCCAGGACAGAGACAGGAGGTTAATAAAGCCTTGAGGTTAATAGATAATCTCAAATCCCTTCTGGCCAGACAAAGGAGCAAATCTGATAGGTAGGAATGGGTTGGTTTGTTAATCCATTCAGGATGAGCAAACAGATGAATTGTATTAGAAGGCTCCAGCCCCCTTCCCCAAACAGGAAAGGGAAGAGATAAAAGTAAGAACTTTTGCCTCAGTCACTGGGTACCCCCATTCAGGACCCCCTCCCACTCAGGAGCTGCAACCTCTTCTCCTGCCTCTAATTATCTTCCTTTACAACTCCCTGGTCCATGTGTCCATTCTTCGGCTTCATGAGACACAATCCCGGCCCACACCCAGAACTGCCGGCAGATCCTACGTCATTTACATCATTTGGGGACTCACAGAAAAATATTCCTACATCATTACCAAATCATGCCCACCTGCACACACCAATACATGCACACTGTTACAAAAAAGAAATGGCTTCATTACACTGGAGATTCTGGAAACATGCTGCTTCTATAAGTAATAGGTGTATAAAAAAGTAACAAGTGAAGAAATGAAACAAATAGAAAACAAATTTGGAAATTCAGACAACAGAATAGTAGTTACCAGAGGGGAAGAAGTGGGAGGAAGGTGAATGGGGTCAAATAATATGGTGACAGTAGGAGACTAGACTTCGGATGGTGAGCACACAACAGAGTGTACAGCTGTAGTACACCTGAGCTTTATATAATGTTAACCAATGTTAACCCAATAAAGCTAATAAAAAAGTTTTTTTAAGCAAAACAGAAAGAAAAAGAATTGGTCAAAAACTTAAAAAATCAAAATTTATTTTGAGATAATTGTAGATTCACATACTATTGCAAGAAATCATACAGCGAGACCTCCCAGCACCAGGTTTCTGCCAATGGAAACATCTTGCAAAACTGTGGTACCATATTACAAGCAGGATATTGACGTTGATACAGTCGAGATACAGAACACTTTCATCATTGCAAGGACACCCTTACTTCCCTCCCAGCTCCACTTCCTCCTTCACCTCTGGCTGCCACCAATCTGTTCTCCATTTCTATAATTTTGTCATTTCAAGAATGTTATGTAAATGGAGTCAAAGTATGAAATAATTTTGGGATTGGCTTTTTACCACTCAACATAATTCTCTGTAGATACATCCAGAGAATGTTGTACGTACCAATAGTGGCTTTCTTTTTAATGCTGAGTAGGGATGTATCACAGCGTGTTTAACCATTCATTCCCTGAAAAACATCTGGGTCTTTTCTGGTTGGGAGTTACTACACATAAAGTTGCTATAAATATTCCCGTACAGATTTTTGTGTGAGCATAGATTTTCACTTCTATGGAATAAATGCCTAGAAATGCAATTACTGGGTTATATGGTAGTTGCCCAGTTAGATTTTTATGAAATTGTCGAACATTTCCAAAGTGTTTGGATCATTTTACATGGCCAGCAGCAATTTATGAGTGGTCCAGTATCTTTGCATCATTGCCAGCATCTGATGTTGTCACTTTTTTAAAAATTTAGTCATTCTGACAGTTGTGTGATGCTATCTAATTGTTTTAATTTGCATTTCTATAATGGCTAATGATGCTGAACATCTTTCCATGTACTTATTTGCCATCTGTATATACTCCTTAGTGAAATGTCTGTTCATGTCGTCCATCTGTCATGTTCTACTTGGATTGTTTTTTGTTTGTTTTTTACTGTTGAACTTTGAGAGTTCTTTATATATTCTAGACACCAGTCTTTTATTGGAAATATGTTTTCAAATATTTTCTCCCATTATGTTACTTATCTTTTCATCCTTTTAACAGGGAGTTTAACTTTTAGATCTATTTACCTTTTTTCTCAATTTATTTTATATTTTTAAAAGATTTTTATTAAAATATAGCTAACATACAACATTATATTAGTTTCAGGGGTACACCATAGTTATTCAACATTTATATACCTAAAGAAGTGATCACCATGATAAGTCCAGCAACCATGTGACACCGTACCACGCTGTCACAATATTATTGACTATATTCCCCATGCTGTACATTACATCCCCATGACTTACGTGTTTTATACTTGGAGACTTGAACCTCTTATTTCCCTTCACCTTTCCCCCCCTTTTTAATTTTTCAATTACAGTTGACATTCCATATTATTTTATGTTAATTTCAGATGTACAGCATAGTAGCTAGACATTTGTGTAATTTACAAAATGACCCCCCTGACTAGTTTAGTCCCCACCTGGCACTATACATAGGTATTACCATATCATTGACTATATTCCCTGTGTTTTACTTTACATCCCCATGACTATTTTGAAACTATCAGTTTGTACTTCTTACTCCCTCCATCTTTTACACCCTGCTCCTCAACGCCCTCCCATTTATCACCCGAACAAATCTAGAATTCATTTGACATCATATATAGTAATTATAATATTATTGACTATATTCCTTATGAAATACCATACATCCCCATGACTACTGTGTAACAACACATTTGTACTTCTTAATCCCTTTACTTTTTTTCACCCTGCCGCCAATGCCTTCCCATATATCATCCAACAAATCTAGTACCAATATAACACCATATATAGTTATTACAACGTTATTGACTATATTCCTTATGCTATATCAAACATCTCCATGATTACTGTATAAAAACCAATTTGTACTTTTTATTTTTAAGATTTTTTTATTGGGGAAGGGGAACAGGATTTTATTGGGGAACAATGTGTACTTCCAGGATTTTTTCCAAGTAAAGTTGTTGTCCTTTCAATCGTAGTTGTGGAGGGCGCAGCTCAGCTCCAGGTCCAGTTGCCATTGTTAGTTGCAGGGGGCGCAGCCCACCATCCCTTATGGGAGTCAAACCGGCAACCTTGTGGTTGAGAAGACGCGCTCCAACCAACTGAGCCATCCAGGAGCTCAGCGGCAGCTCAGCTCAAGGTGCCGTGTTCAATCTTAGTTGCAGGGGGTGAAGCCTATCATCCCTTGCGGGACTCGAGGAATTGAACTGGCAACCTTGTGGTTGAGAGCCCACTGGCCCATGTGGGATTTGAACCAGCAGCCTTCGGAGTTAGGAGCTCCCACCACCTGAGCCACTGGACCAGCACCAATTTGTACTTCTTAATCCCTTCCTCTTACTCACTCATCCCCAAGCCCCTCGCATCTGGCAACCATCTAAATGTTTTCTGTATCAGTTTGTTTCTGTTTGTTGATTTTGTTCTTTAGATTCCACATATAAGCAAAATCTCATTGCTTCTGTCTTTCTCTGATATTCCACTCAGCACAAGTCCCTCCAGGTCCATCCATGCCGCCACAGATGGCGAGAACCCATTCCCTTCCCTGGCTGAGCAATATTCCATTGTATACATGTACCGCCTGCTCTTATCCATTCTTCTATCGACAGACACCCAGGTGCTTCCACATCTTGGCCATTGTAAACAGTGCTGCAATGAACATATGGATGCATGCATCCTCTCAAAGTAAAGTTTGGGTTTCTTCAGATAAATACCCTGAAGTGGGATTACTGGGTCCTTCTTTGTTTCTTGTTACAGCCTTTGTTTTAAAGTCTATTTCATCTGGTATAAGTATTTCTACTGCAGTCTTTTTTTTGTTTTTAAATTTCCATTTTCATGAAATAACTTTTTCCATCCCTTTACACTCTGTCTGTGTGTGTCTTTCAATCTAAAGTGAGTCTCTTGTAGGCAGCATATGTAAGGGTTTTGTTTTCTTATTCATTCAGCCATCCTATGTCTTTTGAATGGGGCATTTTATCCATTTACATTACAGTAATTGTTGATAGATATGTAGCTATTGACATTTTATTATTCATACTTTTGATCTTTTTATATTCCATCTTAACGAAGTCCCTCTAATATTCCTTGTAATACTGGTTTGATGGTGATGAACTCCTTTAGCTTTTTCTTGTCTGGGATGCTCTTTATCTGTCCTTTAATTAGAAATAATAGCTTTGCTGGGTAGACTAATTTTGGTTGTAGCTACTTGCTTTTCACTTGTTGAATATTTTGTGCCAATTCCTTCTGGCCTGCAAAATTTCTGTTAAGAAATCAGCTGACAATCGTATGGGAGCTCCCTTATAAATTACTAGTTGCCTTTCTCTTGCTGCTTTTAGGATTCTCTCTTTGTCTTTAAACTTTGCCATTCTAATTATAATGTGTCTTGGCGTGGGCCTGTTTGAATTAGTCTTTTTTTTGACTCTCTGCACTTCCTGGGCTTGTATGTCTATTTCTTTTGCCAGGTTACAAAAGTTTTCAGTTATTATTTCTTTAAATCAGTTCTCAATTCCTTGCTTTCTCTCTTCTCTGTCTGGTACTGCTATGATGCAAATATTGGTACACTTCATGTTATCTCAGAAGTCTCTTACACTATCCTCACTTTTTTTTGGATTCTTTTTTCTTTTTGCTGTTCTGATTGGTCATTTTCTGCTACCTTGTCTTCTAGATCATTGATTTGACCCTCTGCTTCATCTAGTCTGCTGGTGATTCCAAATCTTTTATGGTTTCTATGTGTTTGTTTATGCTGGCTATCTCTTTGTTGAAGTTCTCACTAAGTTCCTTGAGCATCCTTATAATTATTGCTTTGAACTCTGTATTTGGTAGATTGAGTGCCTCCATTTTTAGTTCTTTTTTTCTGGAGTTTTCTCCTGTTCTTTCATTTGAGATGTATTTCTTTGTTTCCTCATTTTGGCTGCCTCTCTGTTTGTTTCTATGTAGCAGGTAGATCTGCTATATCCCCCAGTCTTGGCCAGGTGGCCTTGTGTTGTAGGTGCCCTGAGGTCCCAGTGGCACAGTCTCCCTGATCACCTGAACTGGGGGCTCCAGGAGTGTCCCTTGTGTGGGTTTTGTGTGCCCTTCTGTTATAGTTGAGCCTTGATTGCTATTAGCGTGTCAGTGGGTGAGATTGGCCCTTCGGCTGACTTGCTGTGGGCTTTGGATGCATCCATAGCTCAGGGAATGCAATGCAGGGGACTTATCCCATTGAGTGGAAGTTGCTCTAGCAGGCTCGGGTTCCTGTTGAGACTGCCCTTTGTTTATGCTGCTTGTGGGACTAATTGGGTGGTGTTCTGTGGTGGTTGAAAGCCAACCTTACAGGTATGTTGGTTCTGGGGCTTCTTGGGAGGGGCTCTAGGGCAGGCTCAAGTTACCCACTGCCTGTGACCAGCCAGGGACTACTTGGTAGTAGCTACAAAGTGATCCGCAGTTTTTCGCTGCCTATTCTAAACCTGAAGGCACGTGGGAAAGGCCATGTTGCACACCAAGAATGGCTGCCACCAGTACTGTGCCTGGGGTAGCTCTGCCAAATGTCAGGACACCCTGAGGCTGGCTGCCCCCTGCTATATCCCTTAAAGTTTAGCCACTGGTAAAGCCTCGTGCGGTATGCGAGTTAGGTGAGGCAGGGTCTCAGGGAGTCACAAGAGTGGGAAGACTTGTGGTCACCAGGTTCATGTAAATTCTGGGGCTAGTGGACCTACTCTGGAAAAATCTCAGAGCACACCATGGCCAGTCACCGCCCACAAGTGATCTGTGGAACTATTGATTGTTTTCCAAGAAAGAGTGCGATTTGGATGGGGCTGGCTGCTCCTGGAGAAAGTGCCTCTGTAGGTGGGGAAGTTGGGTAGGAAGGGGTCCCAGTGAGTCAGCAGGTTTGAGCTGTGGATCTCAGCAGACCAATCAGATTTAGATTTGGCCGTAAGCGTAGGGGAAGGGCTCAACACAGGAAAGAGGGCATCAGCCTGCCTGCTGCACAGTAAGAGGACCTCGTACTGGAAAAATGCTGACTTTCCTCAAGTCTGTCCTACAGCCACACAACTCAGTCTGCCCCTCGTATGTCTCTGACACACCCTGAGTTACTGTCCCTCCGCTGGAGCCCAAGGTGAGTGCCTGGGAGTGACAGAATCTGTGTGCTGGCCCTTTAAGAGGACGCCTGGTTTTCTCACCACCTTTCATCCCACCCAGATGGTTGGAATCCCCTCTATTTTTCAAGCCATGTGTTGTGGGGGCCCCTGGCACCAGTACTCTGGTCTGGGCAGGCCAGTGTGGGGCTGGGGTCCTTCACTCCTCTTGGGGGGAACCTCCACTGCTGTGATATCCTTCCCAGTTCTGAAACGCCGCTCAGAGGTTTGGGTGTAGCCAGTTCCGCGTCTCCACCCCTCCTACCAGTTTTGATGTGGCTTTTTTATGTCCTTAGTTATAAAACTTCTGTTTAGCCAGAATTCAGATGGTTCTCCAGGTTGATTGTTCTATAATTTAGTTTTAATTTTAATATGTTCATGGAAGGATGCAGGCACAGTGTTTATATACTCCGCCATCTTGGATCTCCTTAACAGGGTCTTTTGAAGAGCGAAAGTTTTAAATTTTGATAAAATACAATGTATTAATTTTTCCTTTTATGAGCAGTGCTTTTGGTGTCAAGTCTTTTCTAGACCTAGATGTTAAAGATTTTCTTCTTTGTGTTTTTCTAAAGGTTTTATACTTTTATGTTTTACATTTAAGTCCATGATCCATTTTGAGTTAATTTTTGTATAAGGTGTGAAGTTTAAGTCAAGGGTCAATTTTTGCCTATGTATGGATGTTCAGTTTCTCCTGTATCATTTGTTTAACTGGCAGTTTTTCCTCCATTGAATTGCTTTGCTTTTGTATCTTTGTCAAAAATCCATTGAATATATTTGGGTTCTCATTTTGTTTCATTGATCTGTGTTTCTATCCTTCTGCCAACCTACATAGTCTTAATAACTGTCACTATATAATAAGTTTTGAAATTGGGTAGAGTGATTCTTCTCACTTTAAAATTCTTTCCATGAGTGTTTGTTTCTCATTTGTTTGTCTTGTTCTTTTGTTGCTTTTTTTTAACATACCACGTATCAGTGAAATCATATGGTTCTCTGCCTTTTCTGTCTGACTTATTTCCAGGGGGGTGGTAGATGAGGGTAAAGGGGATCAAATTTATGGTGATGGAAGGAGAACTGACTCTGGGTGGTGAACACACAATGGGATTTATAGATGATGTAATACAGATTGTACACCTGAAATCTATGTAACTTTACTAACAATCGTCACCCCAATAAACTTTAATTAAAAAATAAATTTAAAAAAATTATTTCCAAATGGTTTTAGCTATTCTAGTTCTTTTGCCTTTCCATATAAATTTTAGAAGACTTGTGTATAACTACAAAAAAATCTTGCTAGAATTTTGAGTGATAATGTTAAACGTATGTCAATTTGGGGAGAATTGATATCTTTACTACGTTGAGCCCATTAACACAGTATGTCTCTCATTTATTTAGATCTTTGATTTCTTTTTTTTAATTAAAGTTTATTGGGGTGATAATTGTTAGTAAAGTTACATAGGTTTCAGGTGTTCTGATTTCTTTCATCAGCATTTTGTTGTTTTCAGCATACAAATACTGTGTTACATTGTTAGATTTAAACCTAAGTATTTCATATTTATGAGCAATTGTAAATGGTATGGTATTTTCAGTTTGGTGCCCCTGTTTTTATCACTAACATATAAATGTACGATATTTTGGTTTATCTTGTACCCTGAGAGCTTGCTGAGCCCCCCTTTTAGTTCTAGAAGTTTTTTAAAAAAATAGTTTCCTTGGAATTTTCAACATAGATATCGTATCATCTACAAATAATGACAATTTTATTTTTTTCTAATATGTATATATATATTTTCTTTCCTTTTTTCGTCTTACTGCATGAGCTAGAACTTCCAGCAATATGTTGAATAAAAGCAATGAGAGTGGATATCTGTGCCTTGTTCCTAACCTTAGGTAGAAATGATTTACTCTTTCATTGTTATATTAATGTTGCCTGTAGGTTTGTTATAAATAATATGTGTCAAATTGAGGAAGTTCCTCTATCTATTCCTAGTTTTCTCAGAGTTATCATAACTGTGTTTTTGGATTTTGTCAAGTGCTTTTTCTGCATCAATTGATATAAATGACTTTTCTTCTTTAGTGTGTTAATATGAGTTACATTTATTGATTTACAAATATTAAACTAACCATGCATCCTTGGAATAAATCCCTCTTGGAAATGATATGTAATTCTTTTTATATATTGCTGAATTCTATTTGCTATTATTTTGTTAATGATTTTTGAATTATATTTATGAAGGATAGGAGACTGTTTCTTTCTTCCCTCCCTCCCTCCTTTCTCTTCCTTCCTTAATTTTCTTTCTTTCATACTAGCTCCAAAGTAAGTTGAGAAATGTTCCATCCTTTCTGTTTTCTGGAAGAGATTATGTAGGATTGGTATTAATTCTTCTTTTGATAGAATTCTTCACTGAAATCATCAGGGTCTGAAGATTTCTTTTCTGACAGTTTTTAAGTTATGAATTCAATTTTCTTAATAGTTAGAGGGCTATTTAAATTATTTATTTTATATTGAGTGAATTGTATTTTGCTCTTTTCATAAAATTAGTCCATTTCATCTAGGTTGTCAAATTGATGTGTTTAGAGTTGTTTATAGCATTCCCTTGTTGTTTTGATGTCTTCAGGGTTCGTAGTGATACCCTATTTCATTGCTGATATTGGTGATTTACATCTTCTCTTTTTGTTTTTCTTGGTCAGTGTTGCTAAATGTTTGTCAATTTGATTGATCTTTTCAAAGAACCAGCTCGCATGTCATTGATTTTCTGTATAGTTTTCCTGTATTCAATTTCATTGATTTCTGCTCCTTCTTCTTGCTTTGGATTCATATTGTTTTTTTAAGTGGAAGCTTAGATTATTTAATTGAGACTTTTCAATTATTGTTTATAATGTGTTATAAACATTAACTTAATTGTTTATAAACTTAATTTTTTATAATGTGTTTATAATGTAAGTATTTCCATCTCAGCACTACATAAGCTATATCCCACACATTTTGATATATTTTATTTTCATTTTCATTCAGTTCAATACACATTTTTAAAATTTATGTTGAGACTTCCTCTTTGGTGTATGGATTATTTAGAACTGTGTTGTTTCGTTTCCAAGTGTCTAAAGTCTTTCCTGTTATCTTTCTGTTATTGATTTCTTATTTAATTTCATTGTGGTCAGAGACTACATGTATGATTTTAATTTTACATTGTTGATGTGTGTTTAAGGTATAGAATGTGGCCTATCATGATATGTATTCTGTGGATGCTTGAAAAGAGTATGTACTCTGCTGCTATTGGGTGGCATATTTTATAATTGTCAATTAGACAATCTTGGTTGATAGTCTGTTGAGTTCTAAATGCTTGCTGATTTTCTGTCTGGCGGTTTTATCAATTGTTAAGAGAGAGGTATTGAAATCTCCAAGTAGATTTGTGTATTTGTCTATTTCTCCTTTAAGTTCTATCAGTGTTTGTTTCACAAATGTTGTACGTATGTCGTTTGGTACATAAACATTTAGGACTGCTATGTCTCCTTTGTGAATTGAACTGTTTGTCTATGCTCTGAAATATACTTTATCTGATATTAATATAAGCACTCTTGCTTTCTTTTGACTAACGTCTATATGGTCTGTCTTTTTCCATTGTTTTACTTTCCACTCACACATATCATTTTATTTGAAGTGAGTTCCTTATAGAAAGCATATAGTTGGGTCATGTTTTTTAAATTCACTCTGCCAAGTCTGTGACATCTGAGGCAAAAAATAAAACTGAGGAAACTTATCACTGTGCTGTTCCTTGGGTCTGAAGCTCTCTGACGGGTCTGGCTTCTTCTCTCCATCTTTCAGAATTTTCTTATGTCTATTTTATACATAATACTCAGAATATTTTGTTGTAATTATTGGGAGGAATAGGTAAAAATATATCTACTCCATAGTCCAGGAACTAGAAGTCTCTAGTCACATTTTGCAAGCATTTTTTGTTGCTATTTCTCTATACAGTACAGTATATTGGTGTAGAGGGGGAGATTTTTGAGTCAGATTAACCAATATCCACGACTCTTGTGCTATATCTAATCTTGGCAAGTGAACAAACAGCTTACATTCTTCATCTGTAAAAGACTTCGTCTGTAAAGCTGTAAAGCTGTACTTCATCTGTAAAGCTGTCTCACAAATTGTTTTGAAAGCTAAAAAATATCTTACATAAAGTGCTTAGCATGTGGCTAGTGAGAACTTGAAATATGGCTAGTATGATCGAAGAAGTGAAACTCTTAATTTACTCAATTTTAAGTCATTTAAAGTTAATAGTCACATGTAGCTATTATACTAGACAACACAGACTTACATTGTTATAAATGAGGCTAACAATAATTCTCAGGGTTAATGCAGAGTAAGTAAGAATATGGAAAACTGCTTTGAAGACACTTATATACAATCTAATTGATATTTGTAGTCAGTACAATAACTCGAGGAAGTTTTGGGTACACGCCAGGAAAATGTTTTCCCCTTTCCAAAAGAGAACTGACATTTCGTGTTATAGGCATGAATAGAAGAGTAAATATTAATACCAGCAAGACATGAATAAAATGAGGGAGCATGGCCACAGGAAGCAAAATATATAGCTAGCCTTTCTTCAAAATGTGCTCCTTTCTGTGACATACTCGTATGGCCACACAGTATGGCATCTACCTTTCACACTCTGTCACTTGATGAGCTCCAACCTACATGGTGCTGGGCATGGGCAGCAATTTTCATCTATTTCCTCATGAGACATCACTTCACAGAATTCATTATGGAGATGTGTCGCCAATGGGAATGTGTTCTGGCATGAAAAACTGATACCTGGTGAGTCCTATCTTTGATTCCCCTCAAAAAGTTATCCAAGGGAAGAAGATGGGGTTCATTGACAGGTATCTCACTACTTCCCCATGACAGATGTGAATTCCATGAAGCAAAACAACCTTCCCTTCATCCTGGAAATGAGGACAAGGGATAGACCAGGATGGATATCAGGCTGCCAAGGTTCTCAAAATTTTTGTGCCACAAATTATCTATATGACATCGGGAAACTCAGCTCCCTCTCTTCCTGTATAGAATGGAGGATCAGAACTCGATGGCCCAAGACCCTCAGCAAAACTATAATTCCATTATTTACAACCTGACCTTTGTACATTTTGGGGACTTCAAGGAAATCACTCCCTGAGGTATATTATAATTACAGATATAGCAATGAGGAACCATGAGATGCAATAAGACCATGATTTGGTCAAAGCCCTACAGTAAGATGGTGGCAGAACTGGAAACACAATCTTTTAACTCTAAGCCTTCAGGTCTTTGCCCCATACCATGTTGTTCTGAGCTTATTTGGCAGAAAGTATTGCTCAGGGATGAGAAACAGACTGCCTAATGAATAGGTCTGCTTCCCTCTCCTTTCGCTGCCCCTCTTTGCTCAACCCCCACACCTATTCACACAAGCTCTGGTTTGGATGTGTAGGAAAGAGAAGAAAAGCAGAATAAAAGAGGAAGGAAGCAAAATAAAAAAGGGAGAAAAGGGTAGAAAGGATGCTTAATCCGTAGAGAAAGAAAGGCTCTTATTTTCCGGAAGAGCCAGCATTTTCACAGAATCACCAACACTTAAAGAAAGTGAAAACAGAGAGGTAAAGTGACTTGTTCAAGGTAACACAGGTCTGTTTAGTAAGAAGACACTAACAATGGACAGCAGATCCTGTGAATTACTGCCAATTAGATTTCCGATCCCGACTCTGTTGCTCTCCAGTTGGGGAACCTTGGTCAGGGCAGATTTTCTGAATTATATTTTTCTCATCTCTCTAAAGGGGCTCAGGATACAAACATCATAGGGTTATAGTGAGGATTAAATGAGACAATGTATGTACCATGGCTGTCCAAGATAGGAACATAATAGAAGAGAAAAATTTATTAGTTTGGACTAGAACCCAGATATTCTGTTTCAACCAAGTGATCTTCCCTTGATAACATGCTACCCCTCCTCTTTCCTGCCTCCTACCCAATGCCAGCTCATTCCCTTAAGCCCTCTAATTAGCTAAATAAAGACTGCAGACAGGACCTATGTAAAAACAAAAAAAAATGCTCTCCCAGCCAAGTGGAATCCCCAGGGAAGTGAAGAAACCCACATGGCCAATTACCATAGCATCATTTCATTTCCTCGGTGTGACTAATACCCAGAGAAAGTCACTTAAATGCTAATTGCAGGAGAACAGGTAGAAATCATGTTAAATGAGCCCATCTTCATTTCTGGGGAAAAGCTCTCTGATCCATGGGTATGCTTGCTTCTTAAATTCCGCAGAAAGAGAGTGTGGCTTCCATTTCCAATTGGACATTGGCTTTCAGTCGCATTCATGGTTGTTTTTAATTGGCTGGCAGATTTATGGCATGGAACTGAATTATCAGCATAACAATGTGCCAGCTCCATTCTGTCAGCATTTCATTTTTCTGAATTCAAGCACTGGATCAAATAGGGATGCCTGCATGCTGCTGAGAAGCCAACGACACCCACATGTCTCACCTTCAGCTGGCTAGACCTTCCAGGCCTCTGTCCCCACTTCTATGCTGAGGGAGGGGGAGGGGACAGCTCTTTTAGGAGGGTGTTAGGAGATCTCTTCCCTGAGGGCTACTGTAAATCATCACTTGACCCCTTTCTTATCTTCCACTTCCCAACTGCAACTGCACTTTCTTTTCCTTTTCTCTTCTCCTTCCTGCCTTTTAACCATACTTCCATTCAACACCACAGTGACAGTTTGTTTTTGTTTTTTTTTGTTTTTTTACGAAAGGTAGAAGGCAAAGAAGATTGATTTCCTTCATTTCTTAATTCTGCTCTACTTTCTCACCTGCAAAGTGACCATGAGCACCTCGCACTGGTCGTCCGAGGGTCTCTCACCCCCCCAATGTCCTATTCAGCCCACCTGCAACAGTCAGCCATTCTCATCAAAATTTCTAATTCCTCCTACTTAAGTCCTATTTATTCCCCAAGTCCAAGGTCAGGTGCCACCTCTTCAAAACATCTTCCTTAACTACACCAGCACTCACACAACTCCCATCACTTTTTTAGAAAAAAAACCGCAAAGTTTAGTTCATAATTATATAGAAATTGCATTGTCATGTAATATAGACTCCCCATCCTGACTTAGTGATCCTTCCGGGAGGAGACCAAATCTCCCATCTCACTGTATGCTCTGCAGGTGTCCTGTTCTATGCTAGGCACAGAGCATAGATACCTATTTGATACCTGTTTACAACAGAAAACCCATTTCTGAGTTCCACACTCTGGTGTTTGCATGAGGGCATGAGCTTGGTAAACCACAGGTGGGGACAGAGCCAAGAGTACAGTTTCCAGGTTCTTGCCCTCACGTGGAAAGGTGTTCACTCGGGTAGTAAATGGCCATCAACTGTGACTGGATGGCCATCAGCTGTGACTAGTTGGCCGTCAGCTGTAACCAGTGAGCCATTGGCCACTAATATAACTGCCGTGGCTACGCTAGCAGAAAATGGGGGCTAGCAAGAAGATGGTGGCTGAGCTGGCAAGAGCGAATTGCAGTTAGCATGGAGGATTGCAGTTAGCAAGTAAGGTTGGTTGGCAGAGAAGCGGACAGTAGGTTGCGGATCGTGTAGCTCCTGCTTCTTGTGTCTCCAACCCAGCCGCCAGCGAGAATATAGTGGTATGACTCCCCTATCTATGGCTCCGTGAGTGTTCCTTTTTGTTCTCACCATGTCCTGCGTTTTTATGTGGGAAGCGGGACCAGAGACCCCGCATGACACCCTGCATGACACACAGAAACAGCTTTCTATGGTGCAATGGTTCAGTTTAACCCAGAACACACTTCCTGAATTCCTCCAATGTTCCAGGTACTAAGTTGGACACTGGCCATATCAGAAACACATCCTGGAGCAATCTTTACCTCTTCTTTGTAAGGAGATAGCCAACCAATCTACAAGCTGGCCTTATTCTCATCAGTGTAAACAGGGTGCATTTCAGCTGAGCCAGTACTTCAGCTGTCAAGCTCAGCTCAAGTTCAATTACCTTCTGTGACCTTCCTCAGACTGTGTAACCATCAGACTGTGCTTCCTAAGACAGTGAAATTAGGAATGTTAGAGTAATTGAGTGAGACGATTGTTTTATGGGACATTTTGAATCTGTTTCCAATTGGCAGCTGGATGCTTCTGGTTCGCACGCAGCTCTCATGCATGCCACATTCAGGGACCCAGGCTCCTTCCACCTGTGGCTCTGCCACACCCTGAGGCCTTGGGGTGACTTGCATCTAGGAGACAATGGCAGGGCTACCTTATGACTTTCGTGGCTCTAGCTACTTTTAGTTTCATGGTCCCCTTCTTCCATACAAAACATTAAAGATTATAATTATGATTCTGTGGGTATGAAGATGAATATATTGTGTATTCATACATTTTCTTTGACCTAAACGTTTATTTTGTAATTCTGATTTTAAAGAGATCAAAACATGGCCATAAGCCCTTAAAAGTATCATGGGTCCTAGAAATGGCACTCATGTAAATCTGTGCTTACGTCTTCCTGATCTGAACCTCTATAGCGCTGGTCTGCCCCATGCCCCGGGCACCCAGCTTATGCTGCCTCACTTTGCCCATGGATATGCCCCCGTCAGCCTCACCAGACAGACAGCAGGGTTTTGAGCTTTTCGGTGCTATCGAGTGCGTTGCACAGTGTCTTGCCTAGAGCTAAGGCGCTGTATGTATCCATGACACAGCGGTGCACAATTTGGGACCCTCCTTAGCTCACGAAACCTTAGTTTCCTCATCAGTAAAGCGGAGTTAAAGGTGCTGAATCCCTCTCACTGTACTGATGTGAGGATGAAATGAGATGATTCACGTTTAATACAGCGTGCAGCACGTGGTACGCACTAAATGAATACTCACATTATTTATCATCGTGATTTAACATGACAATAACTTATAGAATAGTTGGGATTTCAAAGAACTGCCATAGGATGATACCACAGCGGTAGTTTTCATGTCTCCTCACAGCCAAAACTTGTTTATGGAAAATGTGGAAGTTTACCGGAAAGGTTTTGGAATAAGACCGATGTGGATTTAAATCCTATTCTGCCACTCACCCAGCTGGGTGACATGTGACACATAGTTATTCTGAGACTTTGTTTTCTCCTCTGTAAAGTTAAATCATAACCACACTTACTTCACAAGTACTGAAAACCTGTCCTGGGTCTCCTGTCATCAGGCTGCCTTTGCTTTTTGTTGAGGAAGATTAGTGCCTAAAGGAATAGGTGCCACTTGCCTGTTGTTACAAAAGCCTCTAAGTCCTCCCAGGAGACCAAGAGATTTGGTGCTAAGCTCAAGAACACTAGCTTCCTTCCCCGGTCCCTATTCTCTTAAAATAAAAACACTGTACACCGGGAAGAGGTAAGCCTCAGTCCTTCCTCAGTCATTAACGCCTTCACATGCATGTGCTTCTTGTCTGCAGGCTCCATCAGCTGGGGGAGGGAGGGTTTAAACATACAGGGCTGAGGGCAGAAGGCCTGGGATGCCCAGGACTGATTTAGTTCTTACTTTAAATATATGTGTGTTGTCGTTGTTGTTGTCGTCGTTTTCCTGTGATACCGACATTGCCATCGTATGCTGAAGTCCTCCCGATTTTACAGTGATTCCATTCCCTGTAGAATTCTAGTCTACCAAATGAAATCATAGGGTGTGAGTGTCAATTCTGCTCGTTTTTGTGGTCAGCAGCCTAACAGTTAAAGGACCTAAACATTGGAAATGCCAATCATGCCTGTTGCCTAGCGAGCACGTACATTTGCTAGGGACACGTGATAACCACATGTAGGCCATCTTGAGGTAAAGCCCGGGACCTGATCCGAGTCTTGCCTTTGCCACATGCCGGCTCTCAGAGCCCCATCACTTAATCTTAGCATCCCTCCACTTCTGTTTCTTTCTTTCCATTTGAAGCATCACCATACCCGTCGTGCAGGGCTGTACGCATGAGGCAGTGCATGTCAAGCTTATGGTGTCGGGCACATAATAATTTTGCAAAAGCATCCTAGCTCAGTACAGCAGAGCC
This sequence comes from Rhinolophus hipposideros, assembly GCF_964194185.1. Classification (NCBI taxonomy): domain Eukaryota; kingdom Metazoa; phylum Chordata; class Mammalia; order Chiroptera; family Rhinolophidae; genus Rhinolophus; species Rhinolophus hipposideros. The sequence goes on along the minus strand of NC_138062.1, from coordinate 40,408,542 downwards.
ACACGACATCAATGATTGCTGGAAGCTGGGAAACACACTAAGAATGGTGCTGCTTTCCAGCTGTCACCTGAGCTGGGAATTGAACCATCACCCACAGTGATCTGTAGAGCCACCAGCAGCCTGCCTGCCTTCCCTGCTGGCAAATCCAGAGTCTGAATAAACCCTACTGGATTCAAGACCTTATGACGAGGGGGGAAATATAGGTCTAACAAGAAAATGACTACAAAACAGGGCAAATTCTAAGGGCTACTAATAATATCCATAAAACAAAGATGCCTAGGAAAGGAACAGCAGGAAGACAAGACAGTTCTCAAAGAACATTCTGAAAAATGAGAAAATCAAGAGATAGGCACGTTCCTTAAAACAAAGAACAATATTGCAAAGATTCCAATTAATCTCATATTTTTAATAAATATAGTAATTCGAATGCAGTTTTCCTGTGCCACTTAAAATTATGGTACAAATTACACCTGTAAGAAAAAATGGCAAGGTAAAGATGGATGATTCAATAAATGGAGAAAGAAAACAACGGCAACAAATGAACAATAGGCAATATGATAAACTGTTGAATCACGTATCAAAGAAATGCAGCTAGAAATCACATAATCCTTGAACCCACTTCTGAACACAGGGAGACTACATTTGGAGTTTATTATGAACATGGGCACAGAGGTGGCAACAAGACTCAGAAGAGCCTAACATAAAATTAAAGCCTAAAAAAAGATCAGTAATTCCATAACACATCGCTCCACTTATGGACAATCCTACAGACTCCTCCTAGTAAGTGTCTTCAGAGGAAATACTAAAAAATCCTGATCTAAGGTGCAGGTAAGCTGAGCAGAGACTGATTTATTAGGGAAGCAGTAGCTCCATGTTCTTAAATGCCGAGAGTATGGAGGGAGGGCTGGATTGGGGTATTGCAGAAAGAAGGAATGCCAGATGTTTGAAGAGAACATCAGTCTGTATGAAAGGGCCTCTCATAGACTCGATTCGACGATCTATGTCAGAACCCCAGGGACCCACCCCAGCCCCATAAGACAGAATTTTGGGGCCTGGGAAGCTATGTATTTAATAAGCTTCCTCACCAAAGTTTGAGAACGATCACTTTAGCTCCTCCAATCCAGAGCTGTCCCTGCCAGACACCAAGGGGTGCTCTTGGGTAGGGCCTGTTGGTCCCATTTTGGGAGATGGAAGGCTAGGTCAACATTCACAACCACTATTAACAAAAGATGCTTCATAGCTTATTCCATTTGAACTTGTCTTCAAACCTTGAAGACAGCCATGGATAGATACCCTTCCTTCAAAGAAAGGGGAGTATCTAAAGGAATTTGGCAGTGAAATTGTGATGCTTCTACAATCTCACTCTTGTCAGACTGGATCTGAGCCTTGCATTCTTCTGCTATCTCCATAACCCCAAACCTTAGTCATCAGGATTCCTTTGTTCTTGAGTGTGAAGATGACACGTGTCTGGACCATCGGGAAATGGCCATGAAAGAATGAAGCTCTGGAGCCAGACAGTATTTTTTTAACACAAAAAGGGGAAGAATTAACCGAAGGTAAAACCAAAGATGGTTGGGCTAGAGGGACAGCACAGCCAAACCTTCATCAGTATATCTATGGCAAGAGTTTGCAAAGATGATGGTTTACTTAAGGAATTAACTGAGAAATAAGCTGTTCTGCCCACAGAACATTTCATTTCAGCTGCCAAAACTCCAATTATTTTCCTACCCTGTGATGATCCTAGGAAAAGAATGGACCATGTTCTACCATAGTGCCAAGTCCTTCCTCTGGACACTGTGTTACCTCCATCAGAATATTAAATTATGATTCTGCAGCCTCTCAGAACTGACCTGGGTTGCTGCAGTAGCTTTCCAGATAGGGTCAGCCTCTTTCTCTCTCTCTCTCTCTCTCTCTCTCTCTCTCTCTCTCTCTCTCTCTCTCACCCACGTCATCCCTTTCTCACACACACCCACCCATTATCCTCTTTATTATTTTCACAAAATTAAATGATTTGTTGAAAGCCCAAGATAGCGGTCTTCATCAATGACTTTGTTCTCACTCATACACTGGTACTTCCTGAACTTCTGGAGACTGAGGTCTCTTATAACACTCCAGAGATGAGTTTGGGATGGAGGAGGGGAGGCTCTGGAACATGGGTCTCTAGAGCTGTAACCTAATCACGTATCCTTGGCAGCTAAGGCCAGATCCCCTGCTGACTTGTCGAACTCTCACATGGATGTTAAGAAGATTAAAATCATAGCATGCCTAACACAGCTAATAAGAAAGATTTAAAACAATTGGTAAAAATAGACTGAGTTATGAAATGCTTATTAGGGATAATAATTCTGTGTCACAATAACAGCGTATAGGGTCAGCTTCATTTCACACACCAAAAAGAGGAGAGGAGATACCGACGATGCAGAGGCAGGGAGAGACAGCGTCTGCAACACTCCATGCCCAGCACCCAGCCAGGCAGGCAGAGACACATCTTCCAGGCAACAAGCGCCCCACCACAACCCATCACTGATCGTGGCCAGTTTGGAAAGGGTGCAGTCACAGGGGTGCCTGTTGACATCCGAAGTCTTGGATATTGGAGGATGTGCATCTGTGTGCCCAAATACCCTAGATGGATTTTCCTCAGTTTAAGAATAGTTACCTCAGTCTTCCCCCTTTCCTGCTTGGGCACATCAGCGACAGGCCAGTTCTCTTCCTGATTGTTTTTAGGGACAAGAAGAGCATAATTCCACCTGTAGGGAACTAGCTAAGGAAGCTGTGGGGGTCTGGGGGGGCACTCCCCAGGCAGCTTCCTCCCCTGCCCATCCTTGCCCCACCTTTGCCCTCCAAAGAGCCTTCTCATGGCCCTGGCTTGTGCTGGCAGCAGCACCAGTCCCTGGGCTGTGGGCTCCCTGTCCTGTGCAGCCACGTGTTCCAGGCTGGCTAGAGAAGGAGAAAAGGTTCTGCTGGTCTATACTCCGTATTTCTCATCCATGTGGAGGAAGGAGCCACCTGGAGGCCAAAGGACTTTCTCAAGCCCATCAGCCTTGTCTTCCCCTCACGAAACTCTCCTTCCTTTCAACAGGGAAGGGACAAGGTGGATCTGCATCAAGAAATGATGAAGATTCGAACAAAGACCTGATCAAAGATTAACCCTCTGACCTTAGGGTGGGAACATAAGCAGCAGGGAAGTCTCCTACATTACTGGTGAAATGGTATAACAGAGTCTTAAGAAGGGTACCTGGCAACACCCTTAAAATTAAAAGCACGTACCCCCTTTACACGAACAGTCCCCACTTTGGAATCTGTCCCATAGAAGCTAAAGCACCTGTATATGGAAGCGTCTCTGTAAGCAACATGCACCATTTGGGGGCAGACGCCTGGCAACTGCGTGACTGCCCACTGACAGAGGAACGAATGAATGCAATACACAACAGATGGCTTTCCTAGAGAAGTAAATGAACAGAGCACAAGTGCAGGCAGATACAAAACAGCTTGTGAACACGTGTTTTCTTGGGAGAAGTCGGTGGGGCTGGTGTTGGTGTATAAGACAAGAGATGGGGAGGAGTTGGTAAAAAACAAAAAACAACTTCACGAAGATGACACTAACATTTTAAGTAGATTGTGTAGGTCAAGGAAGTGGAGAGAGAGATATACTATAGGAAAGTCGACTCTGAGATGGAGGTTTGTCTGCGGGAGGCTTATGGGAGGAGCCCTCAGGATCACCCCTGTGGGGAGTGGAGCAAGCTGCACCTCAGCCAATCCCGGTGGAGCTGAGAGTGCTCTGGGTAGTTGTCCCAAGTTAGGATGAAGACCAGGCATTGGACACGTGCTCCCATCAGCAGCAGGTGATCACAGGAGGTGAGACTGAGCTGTGAGCTGTGAGCCGTCGGCACTCCCCGCTCTGGGGGCTGAGCACTGCAGTCATTGAGGGAAGGGACCCGACAGCACAGCATCCATCGCACAGGGGTGTGATCACTTTTATGCATGTTTGTGAAATCATAGCTACAGTGTGCGTGCAGTTGTACAAAGAAAAAGAATACGCAGAAGAAAAGAGCAGCCTCTTTCACTCTCGGATTCTACATTTATCTCTAACATGGGCAATTCTAAGCCTCACCAGACTCCATACCAAGGGCAAACAGAGGTGACTCCATCCTGGGCAGTTTGGTGGTAATACTGCCTGATGATTTCCCCTGACCTGGTCACAATGGAAACCAGGCGCCCAGCCCCACAGCTGAGCTAGCCTCCGCTCTTGAGAACTCTGACCGCCTTCTATTTTTGAACGGGTTGGAAATAGAACCAAGGAATATATTTTGTCTGCCTTTTGCTTGTCGGGGTTAGGTATCTTGAATATGGGTTCAAGTTGAAATTAAGCATAAAATACCAAGTCAAGACCTCAGAAGGACACCCTGCTGTCTCCCTGGGAGGCAGAGTGATATAGGGTGCTGTAAAATTGAGGCAATTGCTCTGACCCAGCACTAACTAGGAAGCCCTTAGGGACTCTCTTGAGACTAATTAAGATTTTCTAAAAAATGTAGGAACTTCATAATTAGACATACAATGAATCCCTCAATCTCAACTTTCTTTCTTGCACCATATAACTGAGGCAAAACAGAGACAAGGCATTCAACTTGCATTTTTCTTCCAAGGTTGTTTTTCACAGTCATCTGAATGAGGTTTTACTTCTATCAGCAAGTGTTTCAGGAATAATGGAGAGGCACAGAGCCTCAAAGTTCTGTGTTTTTGTTGAAATGGAAGATTCAGCCACTTGCCACGTTCCATCTTCATTCGTTTAACATTTTTCTGGAAATAATAGCTAATGCAATTAGCCAAGAAAAAGGTGATTTAAACGTATTGGAAAGGAGGACCAGAGTTAGTAAGTGTAGATGAATAACTTTTTATACTTGGGTAACCCAAAAGAATTAGAACTGTAATAAGAAAGCAGGAAGGTAACTGGTTAAACATTAAATATATTAAAATCTATAGCTTTCTTATATACCAGCAATAATTAGAATTAGCATGTAGTGGTGGACAAGATTCCATTCACAGTGACAATAAAAATATAAAATACCCAGGAAAACATTTAACAAGAAATGCAGAGAATGAACAGAGAGAAAGCTCCAAAAATTAACTGACTTAAATGAAGTGATTCATTCTTTATGGGAACTCTTTATCAATTTTGTTCATTTTAATATATAAGATAACAGAATTCCAACCAAGTTTATTTAGAACTAGACATTTCTAAATTTCATCTGGAGGGTTACGTATGGATGAAAAGCCAAAATGAGATGGGGAAGTGTCCCATTCAATGCTAGGATATATTTTAAGTTACATTAACTTATAAATATCAATACCAAAACAGAAATAAGGCTGTCTGCTGATCATTCAGCCATTCTGATGTATCCAGACGTGGAAATTGGCATTCTCTCCTTCCTCAGTTGGCCATGGCCTCTTGTGAATGTTATTTCATCTCATGGTTATCTCCACCCTGGACCCATCAGCCCAGGAAAAGATCCATGAGCTCCGTGGTCTGTGGCCCCATCTTAGGAAAAGCAGTTGTAGCCCTATGCGTTGGACTTTCATTTCTTTTGATGATACTGAGTGAGTTTCCAAGGTCAGACATCAGAGCATGTCCTCTGGGTCTACAGGACATCAAACATCTGGGAGAGAAGTAACCCATCCAGTTGGAACGGACTCATGTTTTCCACTTCCTGTCAGCCTTTCTCTGGTTAGGTAAAACATGAGGACTCATAATTTCCCAATTGTCTCCGGGTCTTTTGATACCTCACATACCGTATCTTCTCGCATCATCTGTGTGTAGGGCCAGTTTTTTCCCAATCCATCGTGCACCAGTACTTTTTAAAATGTGATAAAATTAAATAAGTAAAAATAAAATTTAAAAACACAGGAAATAAAAGGCCCAATTATTATTATTATATTCAACAGACATAAAATGATTCTGCCTCATTGCTATAAATGTCTCTAAACACTCTCGTCACAGACCACTGACAAGCCATTGGCCGCTGGGCCCCTGTCCACCGACTGCACTGTTCTAACCTCATCACTGACACACTGGCTACCACTTTAGCTAAGGATTCTTCACACCCTGTCGTCTATGTAACAAGATGATCTTACATTTTTATAACACTTAACTTTTTATTGCACTCAAATCTTTTCCCTCACATGACTCACCAATACTCTTCTGAGGTAATTGGAACAGCTTTAAAACAAACCCCATTTGTCAGAGAAGAAATGCAGATCCTTGTGGAGATATTCAGTAATGCGCCCAAAGTGGTTAGTGACGAAGCTGGAACTCACCTGAAGTGTTCTGATTCATGATCTCAGGTTTTTCCTACTCCTTAACTGAGCCACATCTGGGGCGATGAACTGGATGCTGATCTGCTCAGTGAGTCTATTCCCACGGCCCTGGCCAACAATGCATTTTCAGTGCTAATACCGTAAAAGTCCCTTTCTACCTTCCTTGACCCCATATCCTTGAAGAGAAAGCCCACCAAATTGTCCAGAGCCCTTGGGCTAATAATACTGCTAGAATGCATAGCTGCATTAGTAGAAAATTTTTGAATGATCCATAGTTCTCCAAAACGGTAGCAAATATCAAACTGCAGCAATGTTACTATTATAAAGATTCTCAAAAAATGTGAAAGCAATTCTCTATAGAGACACGTGTACGCCAATGTTCATTGCAGCTTTGTTTACGGTGGCCAAGACATGGAAACAACCAAAATGTCCTTTAATAGATGAATAGATAAAGAAGTTGTGGTATATATACACAATGGAATACTATTCCGCGTTAAGGAAAGATGATATAGGAGCATTTGTGACAACATGGATGGATCTTGAGAGTATAATGCTAAGCGAAATAAGTCAGACAGATAAAGCAGAGAACCCTATGATTTCACTGATATGTGGTATATAAACCAAAAAGAACAAGACAAACAAATGAGAAAGAAAAACTCATAGACACAGACAATAATTTAGTGGTTACCAGAGGGTAAGGGGGTGGGGGGTGGGTGATGAGGGTAAAGGGGATCAAATATATGGTGATGGAAGGAGAACTGACTCTGGGTGGTGAACACACAATGGGATTTATAGACGATATAATACAGAATTGTACACCTGAAATCTATGTAAATTTACTAACAATTGTCACCCCAATAAATTTAATAAAAAATAATAATAAAAAAATAAATAAAAAGATTCTCATTCAGCTCTTTAAAAAGAGAAGTGTAGCAAATTATTCAGGCTACAACGGCCATAATCAATGTGGCATCGAATATTAAGCAAGAGCTAATGAGTAGCCTCTTGTATGTCAAGTTTGCAAATTAAACTACAAAGAGATCTCTGAAATTTCAAACAGAATCTCTACAGGAAAAAACACAGTTAACAGGAGAAGTGCTAAGAGTCAGTTCAAGTCTACAATAGCCCTCGGGTACTCCACTGGATAGCCTGAGGGCTGAATGATATTCACAGTGGACATGTTTTACAGGACAAGATAACAAAGGTCCTCTTTATAAAACAATCTTGCAATGGCTGTCTCTTCGCTCATCCCAATGAGCTAACGTATATGGACAAAATGTATCGTATCTATGGCTCAGAATGTTCCCACCTTTGCTGGCATCGATTCCTATCCTAACATATTACTTTAGTCTCTGTCAAAGCAACTCAGAGGACATGGAAATAGAAGCATCTTTAAGTTGTGGAAGCAGTGCAATGTAGAATTAGGACAACTCAGATTTTTTTTTCTCTTTCTTTTTTTTTTTGGCTTGAGTTGTTCCCGTTGGCTGTCTATACTGATCACAAGACTCCTGTTTCTTAGGGCTGTGTAAAGTGAAGCCAATAACTGCCTACAAAGCAGGACAGACGTTCATACAGATGTTTCACACCATGTTTTCTTTTCTGTCACCAAAAGAAACTTGGAGACTTTCTTTAGTTTATAAAACTGCATTTAACTACTTGGGATAATTGAATATTTTTCCATTTTATATTTAAATATGTAACAACAAGAGGCCCAGGCTGGTTTTTGCCTGACTCTATCTACATCTAAAGAAGCAAAGTTCCTCAGCGTTTGCGTGATATATTAGATCTACTGTTTACATTTGAGATATTCTTTCTAATGAGGTAACAGAAATGGCTATATAAAAAACACATGTAATAAACATTTTAGAGTTCCCTCTTAAAAAAAATCAATGAGTTTAGAGATCCAGATCACCTTCCAAGTCTTTGTGACAGGTAGAAAACCCAAATGCTTGGTTCTGCTGTTCATCCAAAATATGACACAGCTGGTCAGGATCTCGCACTCTTCACTGAAACCAGACTTATCACCTCACATGTAGAACTGGACTCGGAGTCTCTTTAATTTAACAAATATTTATTCCGCAATTACTACTGTGCTTAGGCCCTGAGGATTCAAAGCTGACTTAGACTGACGCAGGTTAAGCCCGTGGAATGCAATTTTGAGCTTAAGAGATGCTCATCTAAGTCAACCCTGTCATTCTGCTGATGAATTGAGACCTGGAGGAAGGAACCTTCCCAGAGTCACATAAGAAGCAAGTGTGAACCTTCAAAAGTTATACTTCTAAACCAGGGTAATTCAAAAGTTTGAAATCAGGGTTACTATGTAGGCGCCATTACTATCAAAGAAATGGTAGAATATGTAAGTACTGTATGCATATCCCTATCCTGGTAGCTTTCGGACTAAGTTGTCAACCCATTTCTCGCCCTGGATGCAGAATGCTCAGCTGTCTGCACAGTGTGCCCAGGGATACCCCCTCATATAAACTGCCTGTGGAGCCTCCAATCTGTCCTTTTTTTTCTGAAGACAGAGTCAAGGCCACGATGACCCCTCACTATGTTCTCAGCTCTCTTCTAAGTCAGTCAAATATTCAACCTAGTGTAATAAAGTCCATGTTTTCACATTCAAGATTTTTATAATCTAGGGAGATATCAAAACAGATTTGCATGCAGAGGTATTTAAAAACTATGTTATAATTATGTGCATGCTAATTATATTAATAGACTATGGATAACGCTAGCTAGTCAAGTCACTTCTTTCATGAAGCCTTTTTTGACAGCCTGTCCCCTCAAGTTGGGAAAGCAACCTCTTCTCATACTGTGCCTGTGTAATTATCATAGCCCTTTATTGGGCTCTGTTACCTGTCAGTCTCTACCTTGAGTCAGGGTCTGCTTGTGTTGGCCACCCAAGAGGCTCTCAATACATTTCTTTCCACAAAGGGAATGAAAGATATTTGAGATCCTAATCCACTCTGGGGTGGCTTCCCAGAAGAGGAAAGCTGGGATTTATTTTAAGAAATGGAAATGAGGCATAAGAAGTGGAAAGAGGCATATTTCTTTCTTCACTATGCCTAGAAAATAGGAGTGGAGCTTGGGGTGGGGGTGGTGAGAAGGGCGTCGGCTAGAAGAGAGGCACAGGTTCTTAGAGTAGTCCCATGATTGGAGAAAAGTTCTCAGGGGCAGATTCAGTCTGCCAAGGTCAAGGATGAGAAAAGGAACAGAAGTTCTGACTCTGGGCACAACTTCATTTGGGCCTTCATGCCATATGTCCTCCATACAAGACACCTTTGTACCGAGCTTTGCAGTGACCTTGGGAAATCACTTCCATCTGGAAGCTTGGGTGAGTCCCAGGAAGGCAATATGCAATTTCTCCAGTTTGCATTTGGCCTGGACTGTTGAATCTACATTCTGACCCTTATGAAACACTATTGCCCAAGAGCACTCGGGTGGATGCAACACTAGTAAATCAAAAGCTATAATTCCCTTCTGATGCGCACAGTTAGAGAGAGAACTTACAGTTGGATCCAGCTGATGGTCTGACTTTGAAACAAAGGGCCCCTCTGGGATGCTCTGGGCACTTGGTCAACACAGTAGCAAAGAGCAGGGGTTTGGGAAGGTGGGTGGGAGAGGATGTTGCATGCAATATTTTTCTTTCTGGTAATTGTCCCTGGAGTTCCATTTGATAGTGACACCTGAACTTTGTGACATAGCTGGGTTCTGCTCCACTGGCTTTTGTACAAAAAACGTGATGCAAACCAGCTGGGGTAAAAGCAGTTACCATGGAAACCCCAGACTTGGGTTTGGAAAGTAAAAGTGTTATTTACGATGACCACAGCTATGGTTTGTACCAATGCACTTCCTGGGAAGTTTCTTTTCGTCCTGAACTTTTGCATTCCTTTTTTTTTTTTTTTTGCCCCGCGGAATTTGGCAAAAGAAAAATTTTAAATCAGATTGGAAATATTACCTTCCCAGTTAAATAGCTAAAACAGGAGGTCTTGATTTGTTCAAACCATATTCGTCAAAGACGAATTTAACTCTAAATGGAGAAACTGCTTAAAGGTCAAGTTTTGTCTTGGATACTTTGAAAGAGTTGCTAAGCGTTTTGGTCCCCCAGCAAGGCTGGGTTGACACCAGGAGGTGTTATTTGTGTTATTTCCCCCAGACCGTTTTTCCACCTCTGAGGAATGAGAGGAGATTTATGGCTGTCGAGAGCAAATACATCCTTATGTGGGCATGATCACAGTTGTGGCCAATCCAGTCATGATCGCAGGAATAGACTGGTCACTTTAGCACACTGCCTGAGAACACAGAGGACATTAAGGGCACGAGATCGGGCGCCAGAGAGAACAAGGTTCCAATTCCTCCTTTGCCACTGGTGCTTGGTGCGTGACCCGAGGCAAGTTACTTAACCAGCCTCTGCCACAATTTCCTCACTTCTGGACTGAGAATTAGAATACCTATTGCTCCAAATGTTTGCAAGGACTAAATGAAACCATGCACAGGAAGCATTAGTATCAGCCCATCATAAATTAAAGTACAAAATGAAATCAATCTCTAACAACCCTTTACCCTAATGGCAAGGAAGATGGACTGTCTTACCCCCCCCCCGGTTTTACTGAGATACAATTGACATACGTTACTGTATTAAGTTTGAGATGTACAACATGATGATTTGGTTTACAAATATTGTGTAATGATTACCATAACAGGATTAGTTAACATCCATCACCTCATGTAGATACCATACGAAGAAAAGAGGGAAAAAATCTCCTTGTAATGAGAACACTTAACAAGGAGTTAAGAGAACACTCTTAACTTTCCCATATGTCACACAGTGAGGTGGATAGTCTTCATCTATCTTTTGGTGTACATGTGTATACATTTCTGTTGAGTGTGTGCCAGGGGATAGAATTGCTGGGTCTCCCTGTATAAAGCCGTATCGTTTTGCAAAAAAATAAAAATAAAAAATACGGAGCCCTTCATGAATTTGTGTGTCACCCTTGCACAGGGGCCATGGTAATCTTCTCTGTATTGTTCCAATTTTAGTATATGTGCTGCTGAAGGGAGCATGAGGACAGATTATCTCTGATCCGTGGTGTTGGCAATACACACACATGCACGTACGCACATATATTCAACTATACACATCTATTTTTAAAAGCAGCTCTTCAAATACAAGTGTAATTAGTGATCTTTACAATGAAATCGTATTGAATTAATTGCCCATATGAGGAAATTGCCTCATATGGGCAATTAATTCATCGGAGTATGATGAGCCCTGTAGGATACAAGTTAAACACCATCCTTGTCCTTACAATCTCAAACAGGTGAGAATGACATAGACAAATAACAGGTGCACATGTAGTCACAATGGTTTTAGGGAAATCTAGAAAGCTAGGTAGTAACACTGCCTCAGTGTTAAGGTCCGATGCATTAGAAAAACAAATCAACAGTAAATCAATCAAAAGGAAGAATCCTGTGAGAAGGAAGTGGGAAGACAGGAAAACAAAAGCAAGCAGACCAGGCTAAACCATACTCTGGCTTCAAGTAACTGTTCCAAGGGCCACAAACCCACCCACAGCTTCCCTTATCGCTCCTCCCCAGAGCCCCCCAAAGTATAACTTCCTCTTTGTGCCCCCTTTCTCATTCCACCCCAACTGTTAAGGCTTTCACAGGCACCCTCTTCTTCCAATCCTCTCAACCAACTCCTGAAGATTCTCTCTCTCTCTCTCTCTCTCTCTCTCTCAACCTATCTTCCTTTCCTTGGGAAAAAGAAACAAATAATTGACCGTGAAGCCCTTGGTGGTAATAGTTCAGTCTCCTTCATTCCTCCCCCTTCTTCCCCTGGTAGGCAGCTTGCTCTGGTCTCTGCCTTCTTTTTCTTCCCCCTACAAGCTCCCACCCTGCCACTCTGCTGACACTGTTCCTTGGCCATGAATGTCTACCGGCTCTCAGCTGGTGATGTTCCTATTTAACTACATCTCTGCCTCTCTCCCCTATTGAGTTTGACAAGCCACACGACCTCAGGTCACTGAACCATTTTTTCCCCTCATTCTCTTTCTCCTTGACTTTTCTGCAGCATTTGACATTGGCACCACTCCTTTCTCACTGACAGTTTCTTCTCTTTTTGTTGCCAGGATTTTATGCTATGAGGAGTCTCCCACTTTTCCAAAACCTCAGGCAATTTTTTTTTTCTGCCTGTTTCTCCCAACTTCATACATGTTCTAAAATTTAGCCCTAGGCCCCCCTCCTTGAGAGATGACCCATTCACTTAGCGTCACCATTTCCCCATTTTCATGTTAAGAACTCTCTCCTCACCAAAATGCTAATACGTGTATTCACTACTAATCTCTAGATCAGTCCTGTCCAATAGGACATTCTGAGATGATGGAAATTGTCCTATACCTGCCCTGGCCAATATGCTAGCTAGTAGCCATATGTCGCTATTGTACGCTTGAAATGTGATTATCTGGAATCCTCGAGGAACTGAAGTTTTCATTTTACCTAATCTCAGTGAATATGAATTTAAATTTAATTCCCCACATGTGGTTAGAGGCTACGTACCAAACAGCACAGTTCTAGATAGTTTCACTTAAACATCATGATTTCAGGCTGAATATGGTAAAAAGCAAAGTCCTTCCAGAGCATACGCTTCTTTCCAGCATCTCTGCCCATGGCACCACAACTCCATCCCACACTCAAAGCTCAAATGCTACCTTTGGTTTATCCTACTCTGCTTCCTCAGAAGCAGCTTCTGATTTTCACTGACTGCCTGCACCACCCTCTGTGTCTCACGGGCCCCACCCCATCCCTGTTCAGGTTCTCTCTCAAAGCAAACGATCAGCCTGAGTCTCTCACTTCAACACATCTTGCCGTCACTGCTAAACTAACCTTATTCCAAAACTGCTCCATCATGTCACTTTGCCTGTCCCAAACTCAGTGGCTTCCTATGTTCTCTTACAAAAAGACCCAGGAGAATGTTGTCCCACCAAGCCTGGTCGGTGTTGTATTCTGTGGCCCTCCTTGCATGCACTCACACACTCAGCCAACCCTCTCCCCAGGTGTATCTCACTAGCCCACGAACATGCCATGTTCGCTCTGCCTTGGGGCTTGGCTTTTCAAATCCTGCTTTTCAAATCCCCATTGAAGACTCCCTCCCTCCATGGAGGTTTCCACGACAATCTAAGCCCTGCCTGACATATCTTGCCTCTGAATTCCTAGAGCATTTATAAGGAGTGTTATCTCGTCCTGATAACTATTGTTTCACGGGTGTTATCCTGTCTTCCCTAATTAGAGGGTCATCTTTCTTCAGTACCCTCCAGACTTAGCTCAGAACTGAGCACATAGCAGATACTGAGTGACTCACAAACATGTCTTGACTAATCAGCTAGTTCAGGATAAGGACTAGACATGAAAACATCTTAGAACTCAGCGAACATTAGACTTACCTTGTTGATAATTTATTTCCTGCTCCCCGTCATTCTCTGCTCATACCTCTATTTGTCCTGGCTTTTTTCCAGCTTTGATTCCTCTCATATGTCTATTTCTCCCCTTCATCCAGGAAATTATATGAGCTAATCATGGCAGAGTCAGGGTAGATGGAGAGTGTAGGATTTTTCATTTTCTCCTGGACATGGTAGCCATGGCTTTTGCCTTGTTTGTCATTAACTCAACATGGTTCTATTGAGGAAGTCAACACTCTATAGAGGAAAAATCATGATGTATCTCTACTAGCTTGGTAGCACTGGATAAACTATTTGACTGCTATGAGCCTCACTTCTTAGGAGGGTAAAACAAGGAGAAAAAAATGCCTCCTTATAACTTTGTAGGGGAACCATGGAGTTAAATAAAATAACACTTGAAAAATGGGCCAAGTATATAGGATTGGATGAATCAGAGGTAGAATGCAGGCATTTTCATTTTAAAAAATGATCCAGAAGGGCAATGTTTAAACCAGAGAATCTAAGGAAAGTGCAAAATTCTAGACTATGTAAACAAATATGAAAGAGGAGAATTATCTGGAAATCACAAGCAGCCCAGACTGGCTGCAGAGGGCCACACAGAGGTGAGTGGGAATCTGGGCAGGTCTCTTCTTCTTAGGAGTGGTGAGGCAGAACAAAACTGTAAAAGGAAAAAGAGTGGGCCTCATACAGAGGCCAGACTGGACATCAGCTACCCAAGAGCAGGAGGAAACTTTCTTTGTTTTTCTACCTACAGGAGCTAAGCAGGGCATTGAATTCAGGGCAGAGCGTGCCTTTCTACTTTCTCCTGATTTATAAAAAAGAGGCTCAGAAAAACCACGCTCAACTTTTCACTGCCAAGGGTCACTTTATTATTTTTCCCCACAGAATCTGTATTTTGAAAGATTTAAAATGACATAGAGTAAGTAAAGTGCCTAATACATTGCCTAACACAGATCATTTGTAACATAAATGTTAGTTACATAAAACAGATTGTGATGATTTGTTTCTCCTCCTGTTTTTCCAATCAAAGATAGAAAATCATCAGAATTTTGAGCGTCGTGAGATAACCAATGTTGCCCTCATAGAATCATACAAGTCCATCATTCCTTTTCCAAAACCTTTGGAGTCAGGTGTGTTTTGGAATTCAGGATTTTTCAGATGTTATGACGGTAATATAGGTCATATACTGTACATTGTATAATACCACTAGTGGGGTGTGGAGCAGCACCCCACAATCAAATGCATAAATCTTTCTGCAACTTAATGCACTGTATAGAATATAAATTTTTATATTCTGTATTCTATAGCCTCTTTATTTTGAAATCTCTGTTCTTACAGATCTCATAGCATCTATAGATTCATGTCAGTTCAGATTGGATTTGCTGTCAAATAAGTTCTGATCAGGTCAGGTACAGGCCCAAAATTAGTAATGTAGAACTTCCTGTCTTCAGAGCTTTTGAACTTAGGAATTTCAAAGGAATTGTGTACCTGTAGTAGTCTATGTATTTTTTTTTTTAAATAAAGCTTCCATTAAGCTTTTGGAAATGTAAAAACTAGGGAGTAGCAATTTCAAAACTTACTACAAAGCTATAGTAACCAAAACAGTGTGGTACTGGCATGAGAGTAATAGACGGAAATGACCCATATATTTATAGTGAATGGAATTTTGACAAGGTGCTGAGAACCTTCAATGAGAAAGAATAGTTTCTTCAACAAAATAGTAATTGGACAATTGGATTTCCACATGCAAAAGAATGAAGTTGAAATCTTATCTCACATCATGTATAAAAAATTAACTCAAAATAGATCAAAGGCCTAACTGCAAGAGCTAAAACTATGAAACTACTAGGGGTGCCAAAAAAATGTATACAAGTGGACACTTTGATCAGTGTGGCTCAAGCAGTAGTTCGCAGTAACCAGAAGTGTCTGGACACTGATGGTAACCACTTTGAGCACCTCTTGTAATTGCAGACGTCAAATGTGACTTGTATTCACCTTTTATTGGTTTATATTGAATATTACAATTTTCATACAGTTTTCCTTTCTTAAAATGTGTTTACCTTCTGTATTAGAAGAAAGCAGAGTGACAAGTCTTTGTGACCTTGGATTAGACAGTGATTTCTTAGATATGACACCAAAAACACAAACAACTAAAGCAAAAGTAGATAGTTAGGACTTCATAAGACATTTATGCATCAAAGGACACTATAAAAAAAAGTGAAAGGACAACCCACAGACAGAATGTGAGAAAATATGTGCAAATCATATATCTGATAAGGGTCCAGTATCTCA
Organism: Rhinolophus hipposideros; assembly: GCF_964194185.1. Lineage (NCBI taxonomy): Eukaryota > Metazoa > Chordata > Mammalia > Chiroptera > Rhinolophidae > Rhinolophus > Rhinolophus hipposideros. The sequence goes on along the minus strand of NC_138062.1, from coordinate 40,392,481 downwards.
AATATATAAAGAACTCCTACAACTCAACAACAAAAAGAAAAAACCTAGTTTAAAAATGGGCAAAGGACGTAAATAGGCATTTACTTCAAAGGAGGTTTACAAATGGACAAAAGGTACATGATAAGATGCTGAACATCATTAATCATTAGGGAAATGCATGTCAAGACCATAATGAGATATTACTTCACATACACTAGGATGGTTATAATTAAAAGGAAAAAAACAAAAAAATAAGAGAATGTGGAGAAATTGGAACCCTCATACATTGCTGGGAGGTATATAAACTGGGGCAGCTGCTGTGAAATACAGTTTGTTGTTTCCTCAGTAATTTAAACATAGAAGTACCACGTGAACCAGCAATTTCACTCCTAAGTATATACCCAAAAGAATGAAAACAGGTACTTGAACAAAAACTTTTACGTAAATATTCATAGCAGCACTGTTCACAACAGCCGAAAGGTAGAAGTAACTCTAATGTCCATCAACTGTTGAATGTATAGATAAAATATGGTATCCATACAATTAAATATTATCCAGTCGTAAAACAGAACAACGTACTGATATATGTCAAAACACGGACAAAGCTTGAAAACATACTAAGTGAAAGAAGCCAGACACAAAAGGCTACATACGTATGATTCCATTTATATGATTCCATTTATATGTACAATTAAGAATAGGCAAATCCATACAGAGAAAAGCAGATTGAAAGTTGTCAAGGGCTTGCGATGGGGGAAATGGAGAGTGACTGCTAATGGGTACAGAGTTTCATTTTGGAAAGATAAAAATGTTTTGGAAATAGATAGTGGTATGGTTGCACAACATTGTCAATGTACTAAAGCTACTGAATTATACACTTTAAAATGGTTAAAATAGTGAATTTTCTGTTATGTACATTTTACTGAAAATATAGTCGATGGGCAACTATTACATTTTTAGGGATCTTAAGGCATCTGAAAACCTCGTTTTATTTGTAATCACTAGCCAAGATGTTGGAAACACAGTGAAAAAAAATCTGAATAATAATCAGAATTGGTGATCTGTTTTAAATGTGGTGTTTCTAAAAATTTTGACAGATTTTAGGAATTCCTCTAATATAAGCCAGAGTTTATCAATTTTGGCACGATTGTCATTTGGGGCTTGACAATTCTTTGTGGTGGGGGGCTGTCCTGTGCTCTCTAGCATGTTTGGCTAGAGGCCAGTAGCACCATCTACCCACCTGTGACATTGTGACAACAAAGAATGTCTCCACACACTGCCAAATGTCCCCTGGGGGGCAAACCCAGCCCTGGTTGAGAACTATTGCTATGACTTCTTTACAAATGGTTTGTTCTTCTGGGATTTTATCCTCTCCTTGAGTTTCCTTTAAAAAAAAAAATCCATTGCTGAGATTGTCCTTTAGTTATTTCCTAATGACAGCAAAATCAGTTTAAAAAACAGCACGTTGCCGAACGTAGATAAATTTCAAAAACATTTCTAACTATAATGAATCAAACTACACGATCAACTTGTAAGCAGCAGGTTTCTCACTGGGGACTAAATGCCCTGGCAATAAGCTAAATGTGGATGGCACATTAAAAAAAGGAAGGAAGGAAGGAAGGAAGGAAGGAAGGAAGGGAGGGAGGGAGGGAGGGAGGGAGGGAGGGAGGGAGGAAGGAAGGAAGGAAGGAAGGAAGGAAGGAAGGAAGGAAGGAAAGAAGGAAGGAAGGAAGGAAGGAAAGTAGGAGGAAGTTAGTATGTAATGTTCCTTTTCAAAACCCCTTTTGGGCAAAGACTACTGCTCTGCCAGCATTTCAGAATGATGACAGCTGTTTTGCCCTTTGTCATCTTTCCCCCGTTCCCCTTTGAAAGTACACCCCAACTCCTTCCAGGACTTCTGATACCATTTACTGATGCTGGAATCAGATACCATCAACACAGATAGCAGCTGTGTTCCAGAATCTCTAAGTGGCCACAGCTGGCAGGAAGGCGAGAGCTGAGCATCGAGGACCCAGGGTCCGCTTCAACTGGCACAGCGCCACTTTTATCAGTTTTATATCTTGGGCTTCTGAGTAGAATTTTATTTGAACAAGGAGTTCTGAAGCTGAGAAGTTTGAAAGCCACTGGCCTCATGCAAGAACCTTTTTCTACAGATGAGGAGACGGGATCCAAGGCTTTTAACTCATGGCCAGACGCCTTTCCTCTGTTTCAGGAAAGGCAGCCAAGCACTCCAGCAAGATGTCACTTTATCTCTGTTGTGCCTCAGTTTCTGCTCCTCTACATGAGCATAGCAACTTCTATCTTGCAGGCTTGTTCCAGGAATTAAATTAGACGCAATAAGTGGCATGCCAGCACCACTGCTTTGGACTGAATGTTTGAGTCCCCTTCAAATTCACATGTTGAAGCCCTAACTCCCAGTGTGATGGTATTTGGAGGTGGGGCTTTGGGGAGATAATTAGGTTTAGATGAAGTCATGAGGGTGGAGCCCCCAGAATGGGATTAGTGCCCTTATAAGGAGATGAAGGGACCAGAGCTGGCTCTCTTTCCACCATGTGAGGACACAGTGCCCAGGAGGAGGGCCCTCACCAAGAACTGGACCATGCTACATCCTGATCTCGAACTTCCGACAACCAGAACGGTCAGAAGTAAATGTCTGTTGTTTAAGACACCTAGTTTCTGGTATTCTACTACAGCACTATAGCAGGTTGAACCAGACAACAACCTATCACATCAGATACACGAACTAGTTCACGTCTTTGCCTTGGAAAGAGATGTGTTAAATGCTTCACATGATTTCATATCATCCTCTGGTGCTCAGGGCCACAAGAGAAGGCTTAGCTTACTAAAATATACGATATACCCAGGGTGCCAAAAAATGTATAAAAGTGGACACTTTGGTCAACGTTGCTCAAGCGGTAGTTTGTCATAATCAGAAGGATCTGGACGCTGATGGTAACCACTTGGAGTGCCTCTTGTAATTGCAGAAGTCAGACGTGACTTGTATTCATCTTTTGTTTTCGGAATATATCGAGTATTACAATTGTAATACAGTTTTCCTTTCTTAAATGTGTATAGATTTTTTGACACACACACACACACACACACACACACACACACACACACACACACTGTCACTGCGTGTCCCCATAGGTATCTTCTTCTAACTACTTTGTCTTAAATCACAAACTGCCATGGAAACTATCACACCTCAGGTTATTCTCATTTTCTTTCACATCTTCATATCCATATGAAAAGGTACCTGAGCTGAGACGGTGACTTCGAGATCAGGCTGAACTTCCTCATTCCCTTTCTAAATTCTTAATAAATCTTAAAGAATACACCAATGGGTGAAATTTTACACCACTGCTGAAAACGCTAGGGAAGGGCACTATCTATAAGCCAGAACCTGTAAGAAAATTCTAGAAACTACAGTTTGGACATGAGAAGGCTGAATGAAGAACAGATGAGTTCTCAGTTACCTCAAGAACAGGAAGTAAAGGCAAGATGGCTCCAAGTTGCTGCTCAGTGACAACCCCAGGGGCTTAGAATAACACACACTGGGACACTGGCAGACTCAGGGGTAGCTTGTCGAAGACAAATCTCCTCTACTCAAGTGTCTGAGAAGAGTACCGATGCTGAGGTCCACACAGTGGGAAGTCCCTTGGTTTCCTGGGCAATGTCAGCAGACGACAGCAGGGAGGCTGTGCAGGACATGAGTCCCAGGGGGCCAGTCATGCCACCCAGAGGAGAGGCCATTTCACCCACTGTGCCAAAAAAACAGAAGAAAGAAAGTCTGCTGCACGAAAGTGAGACCTTTCCCTTCTGTCTCCTTTTCTGCTCCTTGGAGATAAATACATCTGTACTCTGGCAAATTTAAACTACAATTAAGACAATTATTTCCTTCTCCTCTTAATCTGAATCTGAAAGATTTGGGCAGGGACCCACCCAGTTCCAAACAGAGCCCATTTAAAATTTTATTACTAGGTCATCCTCTATGAGGTTGAACAAAAAGAGAATTACTGTTCACTTGAAAAGATTTAGCAGTTCTGCAAGAGGATAGCAATCTGAGGAATCAGAGCAAAAGTCTACCTTTAAAACAGTGATATGGAGAAAATCTTGAAGGTGTATTTAAATGAGACTTAAGGAACTATTAGGTTTATAAAATGAATGTCAGCAATAATGAAGATGGAACAATGGGCCAATGAAATAGAGTGGAGTAGAGGGGATTGTCTACTACTACGTAGGCTAACTAGGTCAAATACAACACAAACGAGAAATTCAAATGGAAGTCACAGGAGAAAACAGTGAAATGTTGACTAACATGAGAAAAAAAGCAAAAGAAGAAGTGAGAAGATATAAGAGATCCAAAATACAGCTAATATGAATTCCAGGGAAAGAATAAGACAGAGGAAGTGCTTACTATAGGACACAGTCTTTAACCCTGGGTGCTAAAAATGTGCACAGGGTTTCAGGAAATAGCAGTGAAAGCTTACCCCCCAAAACAGAAATTTCCAGGAGACATTTTAAAATTTAATTAGGAAAAAATTCTATAAGCATCTTGGCTAGAAAATAAATACTTAGAGAGAATACGTGACAAAAAGCAATCGGCAAGTTGGCCTCGAGTCATTTATAAAATACTAACTAGGAAGAGACAAAGGAGTAACAAGTTTTTTGAAATTAAAAAAATACATAACTTGAGTTCTATACTCAGAGAAGGTCTTTTATGTATTTAGGCTCAGGCATGGAAAGGCTTAGAAAATGTATTTTGCTTATGTTTTTATTGGGAAAATTTTATTTGAACATTAAGCTCTTCTTTAATGTAATAGCAAATATTTTAAACCCCGTGAACCATGCAGTCTCTGTAGCAACTACTCAACTCTGCCATGGTAGCATGGAATCAGCCATGGATAATTTGTAAGCAAAGAGACATGGCTGTGTTCCAATAAAACTTTATTTACAAAAACTAGCCATAGTTTGCTAGCCCCAGTTCCACATGGTAAAGTGAAATCCAGAGGTCATGAATGAGTAAATTACAGCATATATTAAGAGGGCAATTAGTATTACTAAACTATAGAAAGATACAAAAGACAGACTAGGTAACACGATCATTTGAAATGATCTAAACTTAAAATGCAAAATGCTACTAACCAAAAGATATAGGTTTCAGGGAGAAGAGAAAATAGAAGTGTGCTACACTGCTTCCCTTACATGATGGACAAAGGTGGGTGGTGGGTAGTGATAAGAGAAATGAAGGTTAAAAAAATGTTTTTGCAAAGTTCATAGGAAACCTCTAGTAGAATTTAAAATAGGAGACAACATTTCCAAAACATTGCAGAATTAAAAAGCAATGAAACAAACAAACAAACAAAAAGGTCCATTTTGCAGGAGACAAAAGAAAAACAAAAAAGCATAAAGCCAGAAGTCAGAAAGTATAAAACCAGAAGACAAAAATCAAACCAAATATATCTGTTATAATCAGTGGAAATCAGTTAAATGCTTATTAAGAGATAAATATTCAGATTAGATACATTGACTATAAAAAATCCATTTGATGCAAGATGAACAAGCTAATAGATAAAAAGATGGGCAACGGTATGTTGGCAAGTGCAAACAAAAATGTATTAGCGATTACAATATTATATTTTTAAAATGTACTATTAAGGAAAAATAAATAGGACAAAAAGCCTATCTTTAAATGATATTATTGACTCAATCTTTTAAGTATCAAGCAACAGCCTCAACTTATATAACACAAAACCTGTTAAAATTATAAGAAATAATTGGAAGACTTCTTCCCAGTAGCAGTGGGAAGATTTACCATACCTCTCACAATATTTGACAAATAAAGTAGATGATGGATTAAGGTGAAGATAAAGAATAATGTATAAAGATGATCTTAAAAACACTCCTGTTAAAGTTTAGTTAACATGTATCGATTACACATTAAATATATTAAATATGCCAATTATTGATCATATATTAACTCATAAAGAAAACCTCAATAAATTCCACATTCTCTGACCACAGTGAAGTAAATTTGAAATTAATTTTTTAAAGTGGGGGATAAAAATACCAATTATTTTCAAATTAACAAACAACAACAACAACACAATGAATTCTCTCCTGTCTACACAGGACAAAGGAAATATTAAAAGTGGAAATATAGATCAACTGGATGAGAGTGCTACCTAGGAAAACAATAGGGAAGGAACTCAAGTTTGCTTAGAGAGGCAGGTACAGCTGTGATTGTCTTTAATCTAAGACAAGAAAGAATTAAAATACATAAACCAAACATTCTGCTCAAGCTGATGTAAAAGAACAAATATAACCCCCAAAATAAAAGAAAGACATTTCTAGATATTAAATTAGTACACTGGAAAACAGATGAAAATGATTAATAAATCCAGGGTATGGGTTCTTTGATAAAAACCAATAAAATAGACAACTTTTCCAGACATCTCAGGGAAGACAAAAAGAAAGAAAACACAGTACATGATGTGGGAAATGAGAAAGATAGAAAAGAAAGGAAATATTAGGGAGAAAAAAGAATTTCATGTAGCATTCTATGCTAAAATGTTAAACCTCAATGAGAAGGAAAATGGAAAATAAAACAACATAGATTATCAAGTCTGACAATCATAATAGCCCACTATCCATGGAAGAAATAGAAACCGGTCTCCAAGAATTGCATCCATAAAAGGAGCTATGCCCAAATGTTTTATGGCCAAGTTCTTTCAAACCTTCAAGGAACACATAATTCTTACACTATTTAAACGGTTCCAGATTGCAGGAAAAAATATAGTGTCACAATTCGCTTTATGAAATTAACATAAACTTGATACAAAAATGTGACAAAGATAGCACAATAAAATAAAACATAGTAATTTCACATAGAAATATAGACGCAAACCAGAAATAAAATATTTAGTATAATGCAGTAATATAAAAAAGAGTAATAACTGATCAGATAGAATTTAATCCAAGAAAACACAGAGGATAATTTTATGAAATCACGTTTATCAAATCAATGTCAACAAAGAGATTAATATTAAAAATATATCAAAAAAGCAGCATTGATAAAATTAAAAATTTATTTTTGATAAAATTGTTCTATAAACTATAGAAAGATATTTTCTTGAAATGATGAAGTGTATTAATCTAAAACCAACAATCAGTGTCATATCTAATGTCGAAATACCAAAGCAGCATTTCCCATCGTCATGATCAGTTTTGTCATTGTCATGATCAGTTTTCCAGCACAGGTTAGTAAGTGTGATTGAAAGTAAACTGTAAACAATAGTTCCAAAGTAGTTTGGGAAGCAAATAGAGAGACATGTTGTATTTCTTAACAGGAGGTCTCAGTGTGATAAAGATGTCACTTTTTGAATTAATCTATACATCCTAAAACATGATTAATATGTGACTGTGTGTGTGTGTGTGTGTGTGTGTGTGTGTGTGTGTGTGTGTGTGGTGTTCGTGGGGGAGGGGCATAACATGACAAAATGAGTCTAGAATTTTTCTGGTAGAATGAATATGCAAGGACAGACCAGATAATTTTGAAAAAGAATATTCAGCCAGGGAACTTAAACCAGAAAATATTCAAATGTATTATTAACCTACAGTAATTAAAATAATGAGGCACCAATGCTAAAGAGACAGATAAAAGGGACACAAGTGGGAGTCCCAAAATAGATTCTAGATTCTACTATAACAAAGGTGATTTTTCCAAATAAGACAAGAAAGGATAGATTACTAAATAAGTCTTTTAAGAATATCTGGCTAACCATTTCAAAACAAATACAGTTAGACGTTACCTACCAACATACAAAAATAAATTCCAGGTAGATTACAAATGACGCTCTAAAAGCACTAAGAGAAAATGGAGGTTATCTGACTTGCATCAGGAAAGATCTTTCCAAAAAATCCCTGAGAAGGCACAATCCATGAAAAAACAGATTAAAATATGTGACTACGTAAAAAAATTTAAATGTCCATATATTGGCAAAAGCCACAAAAACAATACAATGCAAAAAACCCAATGGGAAAAATAATTGTTAAATAGGTATAAGGGTTATAATACTGTTAAATACTCCTCATCTCTATTCCCTTCTTAGTAAACCTATCTCTGTCTGCCTGCAATCCATTTGCCATTTTGATTCCATAAAAAGTGGACACCACTCTGACAAGGAGGAAGACATGATTCAGAAGAGTGTCCCATTTAGCCAGAAACAGGGGCATCTACCCTCCCCAGGTAGACTGTGGGGAAAAATGGAGAAAGAGACAGTGGAAAGAAGCAGTGAGGTGTTTGTCATGAGCTCTCCTCTCTAAAAGAACGATAGAGGTATTTAAGAAGGTAAAGGTGGGAGTGAAGTCGCTTTTTCCCACTCTCCATTCTGGGAGATGACACAGAAGGGCTACCACATCTGTTAAAGTGGCAGCAATGTAGCCCAGAGAGCCAGCCTGGGCTGGCACATGTGTGCTGTGGTGTGGAAGGAACACACAGGGCTCTCCATGCCTTGAGACAGAGAAGGAAAGTTGCTGAGGATGTGGCTCAGGAGCTTATGAAAGATGATCATGGGCGCTGGAAGAATAAAGTGATTCCCTGGCCAATGGCAACAGAGCAGGTGTTACCCCAGCCAGGAACCAAATGGAGTCACAGACAAACCTTGAGTGTCTGTTGTAGCTGTAAGGACAGCTGCAGTGGGGCTGGGTCATCGAGCGGGATGACAATGGTCCCCAGGGAGCCGCCTCAGACTCATCAGGGGATAAGAGCATGATGGCTGTGGCTAGTTCTTAGGGACCAGTCACTAGACTGCACCAGCCTCCCCAGTGCAGGACACTAAAAATCAAAATGAAGGGACAGCTGAGCACCCTAATTTCCTGTCTCTCCACCCTCCACCATGAAGCTATGTGAGCCCTGGCTCCCTGAAAGGCAAATCTGAAAGGCTCAGTTACCCAAAAATGACTAAGTAACTTCAATGTATAAAAGGAGCTTACAAATAGAAAAGAAATAAAAATCATTAGCTCTATAAAATGTGGCCCAAAACCACAGACAAGCAATTTATATCACAAAAGGCAAAATATAAATTACTCATAAAAATGTGGGGGAAAATTTTCAAATAGTAAAAACATATGCAATTTAAAAATGAGGAGCCGCTATGCAAGTGCCCAGCTGGCAAACCAAATAGCAGGGTTAAAAGACAGCAAACCTTCCAGACCAGGAAAAGGCCTTAGAAAAATGTCCTCACATCCACACCTGAGACCATGAAGTCACAAATACAACAATGCCTCAGTCACCAAGGGTTGTCTCCTTCAAGGTAATGACCTGCCTGTTTGCAGCCTGATTTGAAAGTCAGCTATTGTTCAAAGAATTGTTAGGACGCGTTGTAGATGTCTTCTGAGCCTGCAGCACATGCTTTTGAATATGATGGTAAACCTTCATTGATAGACTCCTCTTGTGGAAAGAGCCCAAATAAATTTAAAGCCAAGTCTGGTTATACTATTTACGATTAGCAAAAGGTTTTCTTGTAAATGTGCTCTGGAGGCAGTGACAAAAGAGGCATTCCAGAACTCTGCGGCAGCTCACGGAAATAAATGCTCTCAACGGCATGTGAGAAGGATTGTTTTGGCAGGATCTCTCTCACCTGTCTGTGTAAAGGTCTCCCAACTGGTCTATCCACAGTCTTCTTTTCACTAAGCCTTTGAGATTTTGAAATGCAGACTTGATCGTGTCATCCCTGTTCCTGGTCGTCTTTGGATAAAAACAAAAACTCATAAAATGGCTCAAAAGCCGTATTTGACCTGGACCCTTTCTCCAGCTTCCTTTGACACCAGCTATCTCTTCTCCTTTCGGCTCTGGCCACACAGGCCTCGTGGAAACTCCTTATGACTATCAGGCCAGCACTGAGTCTTTGCCCATTGCATTTCCTCCCTCCTCCTTATAGCCACTGAATTCCTCTTCATTTTACAGATCTCAGCTCCATAGGTCAAGCCCTCCTTCCCAGCAAGGCTTTTCTGCTCTCCCTGCTCACAGGCAGCCTTATTCATGTAGATATTTTCAAGGCACCACCCACATCCTCTTCACTGTACATAGTTTTGGATTTCTATGTGGTTATCTGATGAACGTCTATCTCCCCATGATAATTAGAAGTCTGCAGGAAGGCAAGGACCCCAGCTGTTTTTAGTCAGTGCATCGTCGCCCGAAGCCCAGCATATAGGAAGTTCTCAATAAATAAAGGGCACATAAAAGAGAATTGCTGTTTAATATACTTGTGAGGTGGACGTGGTGCAAGGTGGCCTCAGTAACCCCTACCCCCACCCTTCTATGCAGCTCTCTATTGCTCATTCCTCAGGAGATGAGTCTATTTCCTTGAACCTACTGGCTTGCTGGCCTTGTGACTTGCTTGCACTGCAGAATGAGGCAGCAGTGACACTGGACAAGGTCTTGGTAGCTCTTCAAAAGCCTGGCAGCATCTGCCTCTGGCTCTGTTGGAGAGAACTACCACACTCCAAGAAAGCTGGTCTAGAGTCCTGGAGGAAGACAGGCCCCCAATTCTGACAGCCAGCCGTGACAGCTGGATGAGCTGTGCTTTGACTCATCCCCCACCCGAAGAATCGCCAGCCATAAATAGTGTTTCTTTAAGACACTAAGTTTTGGGACGGTTTGCGGCATAGCAAGAGTAACTGAAAAACTGGTCTCTTAAAATCATAATGGCTCTTAGAGATCCACACCGTTATCTCCAAGAGATCAACCTTTTCCAAGGAATCTGGGGTCTCATCCCTTTGTACCTGCAGCAAGAAACACAATCTCTGGTTATCTTGAGCATTCACAAGAGTCAGAGTCATTCTACATGTACTTGCCCTTGTTCCTTGCAGTTTTCGTATACCACCATCTGAAACTTGGCTATGTATTTAGTCATGCAGATTTTCAGCTCCATTAGGGCAGGGACGTGTTTGCCTTCATCTCCAGTGGTTCTCTGCTGCCTGGCACACGGTAGATGTTCAGTGAAATTTTGCTCAATGAATAAATGAATCATTCTCTGCCTCACTGCTTCCACCTGACAAGCCTCTTGCGAGCTCTGCCTCCCCATAACATCCCATTTTAAAACATATTCTCCCTGCTCACCACTGTGCTGTCTACTGTCTTTTTTATTTTAACATAATTCTCAAATATTGTATGTCTACATGAGTCACAGCTCAGCCCAATGCTGCCCCCTTTGATTCAGAGTTAATAATAATAATGACCAGGTCCAATAATCATGCCTATTTTGTATTTAAATCGGATAATGTATCCAAAGTCCAGACACATAACTACCCGTTCAGTAAATGTTGTCTCTTTCACCCCTTTTTCTCTAATGCTCCCTCTTTCCCACACCTCCAGGGACATCCATTCCTCATGTCAACAAATGTCAGTGATGGTCTATGAATCACATGAAGTCTGATAAAATCACCAGCTGCCTTGTATCATAGCCCCTATTTTATGAAAAAGAAAGCCTTGGTTTAAATCTCAGGCCAACACTTTTTCCACCCAATGTACTGCCTCTGGAACTAGTGGGCTCTAGACAAAAGGATGCATGTTTTTTTTTACCCTTCCTTCTTTCGTATGTTGAAGGCTAACACCTTCAGATTCTCTCTCTTCATCTCCATGATCAAACTTGTTTGTTAGAAAACATTCACTCCAACGTATAGATGACTGACAACAACCTCCAATGTGATTCCCCCTCTCACGAAGGGGTTCTGAATTTCAACCAAACATTTAGGTTGCAGAAAGAAAACAAGACTTACAAGATTTAGACTCGAGAGCAGGCAAGTCAGTTTCCTACCTGCTATCACACTAGTCAGTCCACAGACCCTGGTGAGGAAGGCTGGTGAGGGAGGGTGTATGGAGGCAGGGAGCAGACAGCCTTTTTACTGTATAGAGGAACAGCCTTTGTTGATGAGATGGAGAGTACTACTCACTCACCTGATTATCCTGGACCAGGTCTTCCACACGTGGGTACTTCACTTTTCAGCTTTACATACCACATTCATCTCTGCCCTGGTTTTAGTTTCTAATCCCGCTGTTCTGGCAACCTAGAGAGCAGACCCATAACCTCTTCTTCCCAAGAGAGTATTTGTTGTGCTTAAGAGCTATGTCCCTTGTGTATGATAATACAATGGCATATTTATTCTTCTGTTCACCTTTGCATGAAAAATGTATTTAAGATGTTTACTAAAAACAAATAAAATGTCATTGATGGCCCCACAGAAGTAGTCAGCCTTCATGTCCCTGCTCAGTTAACAGCGATATTTCTAGAAGCTTCCACAGTGACCTCCAGACAGGGTGAATTGTTATATTCCTCAGCACTTGTAATAGCGTGTTGAGGACCAATCTCACAGACTTATGATAATTGTTCCTAATTTTTCTCCTTAACTAGATTGTGAGGCTCTTGGGGGCCTGGAATATGCTTTATTCATCTTTTTAACTCAATACCTGATACTTATTATTCAGTCAATAAATCCTGGAAGATATAGTCTCTTACTTATTTGGTGTCAAGAAGAAATTGTGCACCACATATCTGGTAGGTTTAGGGGTCTTTTGCCCTGTTGAGTAGCCTGGTTGGATGCGGTTAACTCTAAATTTTCTATTTTCCTCTTGTGACACCACATTAGGATTTAAAGGAAGCACAGTCATTCTGGGTGCTCCTGTCTTATCACAACTCCCCTCCATCATAACATCTTCACCTCATCTTCCCCAAGAGAGCTGATCTAAGAGGGAGGCTTTGATTAGACTAGTACCCCTTTCACCAGAGGACTCACGACCCAGTCCATTATGCTCATGTCCCCACTAATCACTCAATCACCACCCAAAGTCCCAAACTCCTGGTCATCTATCATCACCCAAGCTTCTTCCACCACTTGTTCAGTATGACCCCTCATTCGATCCAGTTTATGTCCCTTCATAAACATCCTCTCTTTACCGGGGTCCCTAAAATCAAGTCAGTCATCAGTAACAGTCCCTAGAATCCTAGCTGTCAGAGAACAACACACAACTGGTGTTGACTTCTTGAGTAAGACCTTCTTGACTGGTCTTACTTTAAATTTATGACCATAAGTCTCAACAGGACCTCCTGGTGACTCTGCTAAATTTCCATGATCTATTTACTCTGTGACCTCAAAGATTAATATTTCACATCTTTTTTGACTCCTCAAACCATCATCATTTCCTACTCCTTCCTCTCTCTTAGGCAATGATCTTGCTACTTATTTCACTGAGGGCATAAATATATTCTGAAGAGATCTTTACCTTTCCCCCTCCACTGTGTTTTCTCCTCACTTCCCCACCCTCCACTTGGGCACTGAATCCCTCTCCTCCCTTGCCTTTACCACCAGCATCTCTCTATACCATCATTCCCATCAGAATACAGACATGATATCTTTTCTCCCACCTTTGAGAATTCTCTCTAGATCCTTTCCGCTACACTCTATTTCCCTGCTCCACTGTCTAGCAAAACCTTTCTAAAGAGTTGCCTATTTTCACCATTTCCACTTCTGCATCTTCCATTCTCTCTAGAAAGCACACAACCAGGCTGTTGTCTCATCACTCCCTGAGACTATTATCGTCAAAGGACCTCTTCATATCTGCATGGGCCACCACATGGCCAAATCTAATGTTGATTCTGTCTTCTTCTGATTTGGCCTGGTAGCTGCCTGTGACACAGCCGATTACTCTTGCTTTCCTGAAGCATTTCCATTTGGCTTTGGGACCACCACACTCTCCTCCCCGGCCACTCCTTCTCAATTTCATTTGCTGGTTGGTTCTCCTCCTTTTTCCAACCCTCAAATATCAGAGTGCCCTAAGGCTCAGTCCTTATCTCTCTTTTCTCCATATACTTTCTCTTGTAGATCCTTCCATTTCTGTGCCTTTAAATATGTTGAGGTGCCCCGAGTTTATATTGGAGTCCAGCTTCTCCTCTTAGCTTCGGTTCATATCTAACTGCCTACAGGGCATTTCTACTTAGATGTCTAATGGACACCTTTCAACATAGGCTATACGAAATAAACACTTGTCCTTTACTCTCCCACCAGCCCCTTGTAACCCGGTCATTCTCTAGTTTTCCCAATCTCAGTAAAAATGCATGATTTACCCAGTTACTTAGGCCCCAGACCTGGGAATTATCTCCAATTCCTCTCTTTCTCATACCCTATGTCCAAATTTGTCTGCCCTACCTTTGAAAAGAGTGCTGAATGTGATCACTTCTCACCACCTCCACCTGTCTCACCTGAGTGGGGGCATCAAGACCTTTCTTCCCTTGATCTCTCTACCAGGCTTGTAATTGGTCTCCCCGCTTCCACTCTCACCCCCAAACAGCTCACTCTCTACCCAGCAACCAGAATGATCCTTTAAAATTTAAGACCAGCCACTCACCTGCTTACAACCTTCTGATTGGATGACTTCCCGTTACAATTAGAATAATATGTAAATTCTATTTTGACCCAGTAAATCCACATTACTTTGACCTTGTCTAGCTCCTCAGGCTCTTTTCGAACTTGTCTTCACCCTCAGTCTGTGTAGTTCAGCCATACTAGCCTCTTTGCTCTGCCTTGCACAAGTCAGGTTCTTTCCCATCTTTGCATTGGCTTTTTCCTCTGCCCAGAAAGCTCTTCCTCCCAAACTTTGCAAGCTTGCTCTTCACTTTAGTCGGGTGTATGCTCAAACATCACCTCTTCAGAGAGGACTTTCCTGACCACCCTCCTCCCATTGTTGTACTACTCTCCATCCTCTTATTCTGTTGACTTTTTAAATAGTGCTTATTAATCCTGAATTCTTGGCACACATTTACTTGTTTATGGCTATCTCTCACAAAAGAATGCAAACATCTTACTGGCAAGGACTTTTTGCCTTATTCATCCTAAGTGTCTAGAACAAGTGCTCAATAAATACTTGACAAGTGAATAGATACATGAATAGATGTGTGAATTTCAGGAGGAAGTAAGAATTAGCATTCAGAAAGGTAGGTAAGCAGGCAGTAGCTCAGGTAAAGAGTGTTATTTAAGTAAATTCAAAGCTCTGATGTACTTTCAGGAGCAGAGTAAGCAAGAATGATGGGCAGGCTCAATGGAAGGTCAGCTAGTGGACTTGGAAGAGCCTCTCAAGCAGCCCTGTCAGACAGAAATTTCTACAATGATGAAAATGTTCTGTATCTCTGCTGTCGAAAACAGTAGCCATTGGCCACATGTGGCTATTGAAATGTGGCCAGTGGGACTGAGGAACTGAATATTAATTTTCTTTAATTTTAATTCACATTAAATAGCCACATGGGGCTATAGAATTAGACATTGAAACTCTAGAACTTGAAGAATTCCTTCCCCCCATTTGTGATTTCAGGATAAGAACGTATACCTCACTGAGTTGTTAAGAGGACTAGTGAAATAGAAAGCTTTGTCAAATTTCTGAAACAGAGCTGGCCCTTAAAAAACAATAGCTGCTTTCATTACACAGAGTTGCAAATTAAAATACTTTAAGTACATAGCACTTAAATTTGGCTCTTAAGTGTCAGAAACAGACTTGTATTAATTTTATATATTTTTTTGTATTCCAGAGTTAGTGAATAACCAATGTGTGGGCCTATATTTGAGCTCACAAACTAAAAATAGCAAACAACCATTTTGGGATCCCACGAAGGCCTTTCAGGGATAGATGACTGTTCCAAGCGGATCAGCTTGCTGATACTTCTAATGAGTAATCAGTTTTGACAACAGTTAATTTAGCATTTGCAAAATTTGGATTTGTAGCATTACTGTATTATTTTCAAACAGTGTCATCGGCAACTTCCCAAATGATTTTGGATAACAGTGTTTGCTTTAATACTTACTATTAAAATAAAGGGAAAAGTGCTTACTGGAAACATTATGTTGACTTCTTTAAAGCTTAAATTGGTTAGGACATAAGATCATTTTTTTTCTTGTCAGTGCTCACCATGCTTTCTTCCACACTGAATCCAGAATATAAAATTAACACAGATATAGAGCACAAGCAGACCATTATAACTGGTCCTTAGGAATAATTTAACGTAATAATAAAATTACACATTTGTTTAGAATAAGCATGGTGCTTATTTTTAGGTCAAGAGAAGCTGAGGTCCACAGAAGCAGAGGTGGAAGTGGCATTCCACAGCCCCTGCCTGGGTGCCTGGTGGAGACTCTGGGACTTGAAAGAAGTGGGTATTTAAATTAAACCCAAGCTTATTGGCATTGAGAAAAGTTGGTATTCTTATTAAAGAGACCAATTAATCTGTATCAGTCGGAAGCTACTTTCAGTAGTGGAAAACGTGCCATAGGACATAACATAAAGGAGACTGGCGTAGAAAGGGAATGAAAGTTCACCTTTCTGCAAGGGAGGCTTTCCTAACTGTCCTCCTAGCTTTGCTGTCTGAAGTGCAGATCATTTATCATCAACCCCCGACTGTGAGTCGAGTAGCAGAAGGGGATGAGGGTGAAGACCCTGAATACTAAGATGAGGTGTGGTAAAGACTTACCAATGGGCATCACTAAGAAAAAAGGCAGCCAGCAGAGGACGAAGCAGCCGACCACGATGCCCAGTGTTTTGGCCGCTTTCTTCTCCCGGGAAAACTTGAGGAGTCTCACGGAGAAGTGCGTCTTGTTCCTAGTGCTGGACCTCCCGCTGCCTCCGACCGGGGCATTTTTCCGATGGATGCGGAGAGTCACCTGCTCCGAGTCCGACTTGTCGGTCTTGAGACCGCACTTAAGGCCCCGGCTCTCCCTCTTGGCCACCACGTAGACCCGGCAGTACATGACGAGGATGATGGCCAAGGGCACGTAGAAGGAGCCCAGCGCAGAGAAGAGCACATAGCCGGGTTCCTCGGTGATCTGGCAGATGGTCTCGTCCTCTGGGGGCGGCTGCCTCCAGCCGAACAGAGGCCCGATGGAGATGACGAGAGAGAGCGCCCAGATACAGAGCAGAGCCGTGAGACCCCGCTTCTGGGTGACGATGGTGGGGTAGCGCAGCGGGTAGCTCACGCCGATGTAGCGGTCGATGGAGATGATGCAGAGCCCCAGGATGGACGCAGTGCAGCACAGGACGTCCACCGCCGCCCAGATGCTGCAGAAGACCCTGCCAAAGGCCCAGTAGCCCAGGACCTCGAAGATAGCGGAGAAGGGCAGCACGGTGGAGGTGAGCAGAAGGTCAGCCACGGCCAGGTTGACAATGTAGTAGTGAGTGACCGAGTGCAGATGCCGGTGGCAGGCCACGGAGAGGATCACCAGAATGTTCCCCAGGACCCCGAAAAGGATGAGGCCCCCCAAGATCACCCCGAGCAGAATGGCCTTGGAAATGTTCACCGGCGCCGAAGGGTGAGTGCAGTTGGAGCTGTCGGAGGCATTTCCAGAGAGAAACACCATGGTCTCTGCTGGGCGAGCGAGGTCCGTGTCTCCAGGGCCACCCCCGGGCGGGGGTGGAGGCGGGAGCGAGGGACCAGGGAGTCAAAAGGTCTCGGCTCGGGGGAGCCTTGCCCGCTGGGGTTGGCTGGGGGTGACAGAGAGCGCGCGGGTGGGTAGCAACCCCGGCCAGTCCTGGAAACCCTCAGAGGGCCACGACGCAAAGGGGCAGGGCATGAAAGGCGACATGACCAGGGGTGCGCGGGGCTGCCCGCGGACCTCCTCCACCCGCTACGCTGGCCGCAGGTTCCAACTCCCTACGGATCGGAGGCTAGGTGCCAAGCTGGAGGAGACAAGTTGCAAAATGCAATCCCAGAATTACCGGAGTCCGGTTTTCTGCACTGTCTGATCCCTCCTGATTAGAAAATTCAGCATTCTGCACGTAATTTGGAATTCAAAAATCCAGTGCCAGTCTCCTTCCAAACCACAAACAAGTACCGGTCTGCCATCGACTCTCAAAGGCGGGGACCGTTGGCATCTGGGCACGTCTTCTGGCCCGCAGTCACCCACAGTGTGGCTGGCCCGCCGTGGACTCGTGCTGGATCCAGCTTCTTGCTAGGCGCGCAGGCCAGGGGACACGGATGTGCAATGTTTGCCAAAACAGGCGGCTGCGGAGCGTTGCGTGCGGCGCCCTTCTGAAACAGCGCAAAGAGAAAGGCAGGGTGTAAGCCAGGAGCCCTGAGGAGCGAGGGCGTGCCGAGCTCGACGGGTCGGACCAGACTGGGAGCCCCGCGGACTCTGCAGACCCGGAGCGGCAGGCCTTGCCGCAGCGGAGGAGCCGCGAGAGGGGACCGCGCGCGGTGCCCGGGCTGGGAAGCTGCCCTGGTGCGCTCCGCCGCGCCGCCTCTGGCGGGGTGGAAATCCCGAGGAAACGAAGCCCAAACTGCAGCACCTGACCGCGGTGTGTCGAGCGGCTGCACAGCGAAATTAGTATCTCCGAAAGCCACGAGGCGAGACTGCGGCTGGCAAGCGTGTGGCACCCGGCTGCCACTTGTACAGGTTGCTTCGCAGTCACCTGCAGAGGCCGGCCGGGGAGAGGGAACCGCTGCGACCCAGGACCTCAGGGCCAGTGCCACACGCACGCTCGCGCCGGAGGAATTCACACTTGGGTGTGTGGAGCGCGCGTGTCTGTCTACCAGCCAAGCTGTCCTGAGAGCCAGGTCCTGAGCAAAGCCTGGCGGGTCCCGAGGTCTGAGCGCCTCTCCAGGATTCCATTCCAAACCACGGGGTCAATGGTCCCGGAGGATTCGAGCCTCGAGCCAAGCCAGGTGGGCTGCTGGTATGGGGGGTGGGACGAAGTATCGCTCTTCAGAAGGGGCTTTGCCAGTGGTAGTCACTGCGGATTTTGTAGGCGTAAAAATCAAGCCCGCGCGCCAGCGAACACGAGACGCCCACTGTCAGCATAGGAAACCTACGTTTCCACAGCTGCAATTCTACCACAGGAACTCAGGCAGAAGTGCGACGAGTGGGGACGCATCGTGCCTTTGGGTTAGGCGCTGGCGCGTGACATCCAGGCAAAGGCTAGTGTGAAAACCACAAGTTCAGGAGCTCACGGGTGCCACTAAAAGCAGGCACCAGCAGAAACCCTTTTTCCCTACCGCGGGGCGATAAATGCGGGGTTAAAAAGCACACTTGTTAACTAGGCGGTAACTTCTCAGAATATATAAGGAAAACGGGATGGCGTGGGGATGCTGGTGGCAGAACGGGTGAAAACAACCTGGAGGCGCTCGGGGAAAGTGGGGGTTCCGCTCACCCGGAGGCCGAGGGCGATTTGCCCTGACCCATCCACCCTGCTGGATACCCGCGCCCCGCGCACTCACCTGGAGCGCAGATGCAGAGACACCCGTTCACGTGCGGCCGGGAGCGGTCGGGGTTTCGGTCCCAGGAGCAGCCCTGTCGCCTCCTCTCTGTGGGGAGAGGGGACCTTCTCTCCCAGGCACCAATTCCTGGTCCTTTTGCACCAGCTGACTCACCCCTCCACCACTGATGTCTTTAAGCAACTGGTTCTGTATCGCTTTACCTAAAGATTTTAAAACAAAGAATGAAAATAAGAAAAGAAAAAACATACAGCTAACCAACAAGTCCACCTTCACCCTTTTAATATTTAGCTCCCAGACATGAGCAAAGAACCGCAAGGAACTTTGCAGCGCTCGCTGACGTAACACCGGCAGGAGCCCAGCGAGCCGCGGATCTCCTGCAGTTAGCCTGGTACGCGGCAGCAAAGCACATGCGCATAGCGGTAATGTCCCCCCCTCTTGCCTTTGGATTCTCACTTTGCTTTTTAAAAGGTGTATGCGGGGCGGGGAATTTTCATTTGTAGTAAATAACTTCTTTGAATGATCTGATTTTAAAAATAAAGAAAAACCGACACTCGCCAGCTCTATTAATTACTATGCGTGGTGTGTTCGAAGAAACGCCCCGTTGAACAGCTTGATTCGGTTAATGCTTGCACTAAGTTCTGTTAAAATCAGGAAAAAGCATGTTGTTATGACAAATATGCAGGTAAATTATGTTATTTGCAAATGTTTTAAGATGCAAGTAAAATCAGATAAAATTCAATAAATCTGATTGTAATAAAATTATATTTCCAGGAAGATAAAGTGAGTATATCTAAACCTTATTGAACATGATCCATCTCTCATTTCTTTAGACAAATAGATTTAAAAAGCCTTATAGTCCTGCTGTAGTTTCTTACATGGTTAGTGTTTCGAAAATGCCACCCATTCTTTTCCAGTTTTCATAAGAAAATGTATCCTTTAAAGGAGAGTTACTTCTCTTTAATTCACTTTGATTAGTTAATAGAGTATGAAAAGCTGACATCACCAGGCTTATTTACTTTTTTTTTCTGGTAAATTCCGTGTTCTGTTTGCCTTACGATTGAATAAAGAAATATGTGTTTTGGAATATTGGGAAAAAAAATGCTAGGAATTTTTCTCCACTCTGATTCCCACCTCCTAAGTCATCTTCTTTCATCTTTATTATTCAGACAAAACACACTGTTCTTAAAATGTTTACTAGATTTCCTTAAACCTAGTAACAAAGAGATAGCTTTGAGCAGTGGTATGCCCTTAAACTCCTTCCCTTGAACAAAAGTTTATTAATATTATTACCTTTCCAAGGGAGATATTTGGAAGGCTCTGTAAGCAACATACATCAAAATGCCTTGGAGAAATGCCCATGAGAGAATCAGGGAGCCCTGCTTCGTTGAAGACCTACTATTTAGACTTCCTTCTCTTGTACACAATCCCCCCCCCCCATGTCCATAGAGGTAATTACCATTCTTGTCATGTTTGGTTAGACTTTAATATCGTTTTATTTGACTTTAATATTATTTTAAAAATGCATAGACAAAAGGCTTGCTCATCCACAAATTGAATTGTATATTGTAGGAAAAGCATACTGGGTGAGGAGACAGGAAATCTGGGTTCCCTTGAATTACTAAGTCACTTGCTGTCTCTGGGATTCAGTCCCCTCAGGTGGAGAAGGCTGGATTACAATGCCCTACGACTCTTACATTGTATCATCAAATGTGTTTATAATGTCTGTTCTTCAGAAATCCATCCTCCAGAGAAATATATTATTGTTTAGTTTCATATTCACTAACCTTATACGACAAATGTGAGTTTTCTATTAAGATCTGTTCCATGGTTGATAAGGGAAATAGTGTTATCAACAAGAAAAGCAACTGAAAATTGCTCTGCTCTGCCAGGTCAACATGTACAAAAGTCTTTGGAACTCCCAGTCCCCCATCCCCCAAAAAACAAGCGTAGGCACAATTCCTCCCCTCCCCCCACACCTAACTATCTAGTGCCAAGATTTGGGAGAGTGGCTCCTTATTTCTAGCCTATATGTTGCCAGGTAAGTCTTTCAAATCAGCTCTCAGCCTGTAAACATCACTCTGAGAAACTAACTCCCAGAACCAATTACTCCTCACCACCCTCACATAGACCCACAAACAGCAAACTATCCATCTGTTGGTTACTCTTTAAAGAATAGTTTAATCAATTAGTAAACAGAAACCTCATTTAAAATGAAGTAGGGAGGCCAGAAGGGGGAGCTCTCAGGCCCTACATCAGTCACAAAGCACAACAGGCAGAAATCTTTGTAATAGCCCTCCCAACTTCCTCTTCCTCACTATGAGAGTTTCCTTTTTGTATTAGGAGACTTGTACATGGCCTGCCATGGTTGCATCTTCCAAATTGCAACTTTGTTGTTCCCCAAGAAACTCATTTTGCTGGAGAAATATCTGGCTGACTTTTTGTTTAAGATCAACAGTTGACATGGTTGTCCAAAAGTGTTGAGTTAGTCCCATGGGGAGACATGAGGAAAAGAGAGTAGAGTCATAAAGATCCTGGCCCTACCCTCCTACCAGACCAGGGCAAAACTCAACTTTTTTGAGCCTTGGTTTCCTAATTTTTAAAGGGAGACAATAAACCTAGGCGGTTATTAGGACGAAGTAAGTTTATAGCTCATGAAGCTTATCAATCCTCTTGTTACTAATCTTAGCCCTTTCCCTTTTCTGCTACTTCAAAGTGAAGCACACTTCTAAACCAGAGTGGTCCAATTTCCACATCTAACATGAAACAGTCATATTCAGCTGGAGAAATGTGCAAAATGACCTGAGAATTATGCCTGAGCCACTGATGTAATCAGAGTGGCCCAACATGGTGGACAGGGAGAGCTGGCCCTGGCCACTGGCTACTCCTCCTTTTCTTCTCAGGCCCCCTTGTCCCACATCTTGAAGATCCATGCAAATATGTGTGAACACTTCAGTCTATCCATCCAGGCTGCTGTCCCTTGCCTTGGGCCTCGGGGTACACACACCTGTGATATGGTCTGCCCTTGAGAGGATGAGCCAAAGAAAAAAGCCTAGAGGCCCTTTAAATGCTTGTGTGGCCATTTGGGGCAGGAGATTCTGGGTCTGAAAGCATGATCTATAAGGGAAGGTACAGATTTCAGGCAAGGCTATTATTACCTTAGTCTCATGGAATCTTTGCCCCATGGAAAGGGCCACATCCAGAGGGAATCAGAGTTGGGCTCTCAAAAGCGCAAAACCCAAAGCAGGGGTCCTCTTGCCTGGACTTAACGGTGCTAGTCTGTAGACTTCAGGTGTAATGCAAGTTGAAAAATCCCCTGTAGGGGAGGTTCTGGGATGGTTCATGGGATTGCTTGATTGAGGGCTTGCAGGATAAGCAGCATTTAGTCTGGTAGACAAAAGTAAGGAAGTCAACAACAGCTATACAGTAGCTGTGTGTGTGTGTGTGTGTGTGTGTGTGTGTGTGTGTGTGTGTGTGTTTAGAGACATTGGAGGAACCAGTCTAATTGGAGAAGAAGGGTTTGCAATAATCATACGCCCAATAGCTTCGACTGGCAGGGCTCTGTTAGTGATTAGTGAGAAAGTCAGAAAGTGTGGGAGGCTCTGAGGAAAAATAGTTCAGAATCTGTCAATTATTATCTTGGATGACAATACGCAATGGGATTAGAAGCTGTTTTCTGGGCCTTACCACTCCAAGTGACAAAGTAGAGGGCTTAATGCTAATATTCACCAAAAAGATCTAGTCTTTCAACTAATTCTCCTAGGGCTTAAAAAGTTAAAGTGGGGGAAAAAATGAAAAATGTGGCTCAGAACAATATTGACACAGTCTCAAGTAAAAATTCTCCAAACAAACATTGTGTTCTAATCCTTTATTGAACGCACAAAATTGCCTACTGACACAGACTCTGCTGAAGGAATCCTTGGTAGAGATAATTCTGTATGCGGCACCATTCTACCAGCTCATTCTCATCTCCCTGAGATAATAACTTGTTCCAAGTCTTGTGAGCTGTGGTATCCCATCCTTACACAGTAGTGTGTTAGGGTGGGAATTCGGAGTCAAGTCAGCCTATAGCTAGATCAGGGAAATTATTCCTCCAAAACGATAAAACTTTGCTCTGGCATAGCAAATGTCAGTCGAGGCACAGCAATCAGATTCTTTCAATACTTTTCTCAAATATCATCTGAAAGGGAAGTGAAACACCTAAATCAATATCTGTACCAAATGTAGACATTCTTTATCTCATGTGTCCACCTGCTGATATACTATTATAAACACATTAAAATGCTTATTGACCTGTATTTCATTATAAAATACACACTCATAATAGCACATTTTAAAAAGTTAGACATGTGTAAACATAAAACTTAACTGTAATTCTACTACTGGAGAAATAGCCATTGTTAAATATTTGGTACATTTTTCCATTTTTTATCCATGTGTGTAAATGGTATACATAGGAATATGTACACAGCTAGATGAAATATATATATGTATTTAATGTGTGTGTGTATATATATACATTAAATACAATACTGTAATCATACTGTATCTACAGTTATATATGTTGCTTTTTCATTTAATATTATTTTATGAACACATCCTGTATTATTACATTTCTGTCAAAATATGATTTATAACAGCTGCACAGCAATTCTGGGATGGTTGTACATGTTGATAAATTTATTGCTTGTACATGTTGATAAATTTAAGTATTTGGATATTTAGTATTTAGATTTTTTTCATGATACAGAAAACTTTAATCCAGATTGTTCAATTAAAGATTAAGATAACTGAAAGTTTGCATGATATAATCAGTTAATATTACTGTAATAAATATTGGATATTTTATACACTCTAAACATTAAATATCACCTTCAGAATTCTAAATATAAATTGAAATAATTTTAAATTAATAATACCAAAGAACAAAAAAACTCCTCTTAACATGAATATGTATTCCAGGTGAATTGTGATAATATACTACATATATATATGTATATTTATTAGTCCCCAGGGATAAAAAAAAAAAACATAATCCCTACCTTGGAAACTTTATGTTCTAGGCATTTTGCTGTTTTTCACGCGTTAATGATTTTATTGCTCAAAACAATTCTGTGTGATTAGTTGTCATTATTCAGAATTTTTTGATATAGAAAATGAAACCCACTAACTTTTAGTAACTTTCACAGGGTTGTATAAATACTGGGGAATTCAGCAAAGCTATACTCAGTATGTAGATTTTTTTAAAAATAACAACTTGTACTGTGATAAATACTTATATATAATGTTGTACTGTAATTTTTTCTTAAGCTTAACTTCTGTAAATGAAATTAAAGGATCAAAAATTATGAACATTTGAAAGGTTACAATACATATCAACTTCTAGAAAGGTTTTACTAATGTAAACAGAAAGTATAAACTTGTAACTATAGTGTATTACAGAACCTTTTTTATTTTTTGCTTCTTGCCAACCTTGAGTATTTATAATAAAATAGACAAGTACATGGATATACAGAGGGTGTCAAAAAATGTATACACACTTTAATAAAGGAAAAAACTATATTAGAATTTCACTGATGGTAACCACTTTGAGCACCTCTTGTAATTGGAGAAGTCAAACATGACTTGTACTCATCTTTTGTTATTGGTATATGTTGAGTATTACAATTTCAGTACAGTTTTTTTTCCTTTCTTAAAATGTCTATACTTTTTTTTGGCACCCTCTGTATATAGATGAAATGAACCTCAGCCAATCTGATAAGTAAAAATCTCATTATAATTTTTTATTCTTTAATTATGAATATAGTTTCATACATTTATTTGACATTTCTATTTATTCTTGTGTGATTTGTGTGATTTGTTTGTCAATGTTTCTATCAGTCAGGATTTAGTCAGAAACTGCTGTAGGTATTTCAAACAGGTATTTCCTTGTATTTCTAATACAAGGAATTAGAGGCTTATGAGACAGTGAAAGATTGGGCCACAGATCAGGGGAAGCTATTTGCTTTCAGGAAACCTGGCAGTACAGGAATAACAGGAAATCACAATAATGAGTTCAGCTGATGGAAGCATCAGTAACATGCAGGACTCCCAGATGCTCCTGGTAAAACCTCACACGTGCTGTTGGCTGAAGCCTTCATTCCTGCACAACACTGTTACAGGATGAACATTGGCTTCTGCTTCTCTTTTACTTTCAGAAACCTCACAGGAATTCCTCTCATTGGTGAATTATCACCAAGAATTCTGCTGATAGAGATTCTTCTAGCCATTGCAACGCAAGGAAGAACATAGAAGGGGGAAAATTGGTTTTGAGTGGCCGATAGGTAATTTGGTATGTCTACTGCCCATTTGTATAGTGGTGTTTCCCCTTTTATCTTATTGGTTTGTAAGAACTCTTTATATATTATGGCAGCCATGACAATGTGTGCCTCCCATCTCCTGCTGCATAATTGAGCATAACTGACTGACAGCCCAGATTTTGTCCTTCTGGATACTTCCGAGTGCTTGTGCCACACTTCCTACAGGCTGCTCCCAACCAGTGGCTAAGCATGGCAGAGGTTTTAATGCAGGCTGGTTATCACTGGGATTTCTGGGAGACTTTGTCTCAAGGACTCTCTATCAGTTGGCAAGAAATTTCTTATAACTACAACAGTCTGACCCTTTCTTTCCCAATCCTCCTTCCTTCCCCTCTGCTTCATAAGATTCTGACTTGAATCATAGTCTGAAGGCTCTTCTCCAACTCTTCTTTTTTCCTTCACAGGAATTTCCCTCAATACATATTTTGTATAATTAATCATGTCTTGGTGTCTGCTTCTTGGAGGACCCAAATTAACACATACAGTAAGGATGTCAGCCCTTTATGATATTTGTCATTTCTTCCTTTCACAGGAATTTAAATTTAAATTGTTATTCTTCCTTTCTTCATGAATTTATATAAAGAGAGAAGCTCTCCACATAAGTTCCTGTAATCAACAAAAAGAATGTATTTATTTATTTATTTATACTTTGGCAATCTAAGAACCTAATCTGCCCACATTGTGGGAATATTTTATAGGATTTTACTGGCCAGTGATTTTTCTCCATGGTCAGACTGGTCATGAAAGAACCCAGAGGAGCTTCCTTATTTCTCTCCCCCCTAGTAATTTTCCTTCTACACTCAGAATTTCTGATACGACAGAATTTAACCCATATGAAGCAGATAAGAGTCTGCACTAATTTTTAAAATTATTTTAAAATGAAAATCTTAACGTAAGTATTGAAAACAAGAGGTCCCTTAATTTCCTCTGACTGCAATTTAGCAGGAAATGTAGGTTTACTCGAAAATCTTCGTAAAAGGAGAGTATCTCTTCTCTCTCATTGCAGAATAAGTTCTGGATCAATATGAAGAATTTATATTCAGCCTTGTTAACTTAATTGCCATTAATGCAGTTTTGTTGTCTTTATTGAGACATAGGAGAAATTGATAAAATAGTCTTGTTCCTCTGTCTAGCATCAGGAAAAGCAACACAAAACCAATTTTATTGTGTTTTTTCCCCCACTTTCTGAAACCACCTTAATCAATATTGTTTACTCCCTTATAGTAATAAACAAATCCAGTTAAGAAAGTTCTAACAAGCCCATAAGGAAAAAAAAAAGTCAGAAGGCAGGCCAATCGATTTTATCAGAAGTACCAATATGTTATTGGGGAATTCTTGGAAAGAAGAGTTAAATTATCAATAGAAAATCTTTGGGGAAAGAAGGCAAGCTGACGATTCTGAGCATCTGTTTGATATTTTCAGTGGCAAGTGAGTTTCCAAATATGAGAAAGCAAGTACATTTTTAACTTGAAGCAAACTAAATATTTAGACTAGTGTCGAAAGTTTGCTCTCCATTAGCCTTCTTTTCATGGCTGCCCCCAAAACATGAAATTTAAAACTGTACTTGCTGTGTAAACTTAACTTCAAGGCAAGAACCCTAGCCTTCCTTTAGAGCCAGATTTGTATTTCTTAGTTCCCATATAAAGAAATTATGTAACTACCAACTATGACAGAAAAAGCAAAATGAATAATCAAGGCAATGATTGTATTTTGTCTTCTTTTTGCGTTTTCCCCTATGTTTTTTTTTTATTTGTTCTTTTTCTTTTTTGTTTTTTTTATTCGTTAAATATTTATTTTGTCAAGGCAATGATTATAATGGAAACATTTGGGAAATTAAAATATCCAAAATGATTGTTGGTGAAATACTTATTTGGTTAAATTTCTTGGTGAGGTACTCCTTTAGTTACTTCCTGTATTGGTCAGGATTTAAGCAAAAATAAAAGATTGAACAATGAGAAGGATTTAACTGAAGAAAGATAAATGAAAGTCCTATCAGTGCTTGGACATTTGGCTCTCCACATGGAAAAGGTAAAATCAAATTACAGCTCTATCTCACTCTATACACAAAAATAAATAATGCTAGATTAAAGATCTAATGTAAAAATAAAATTGTATTTATTTATTTATTTATTTTTAAATTTTTAAAAAAAGAAATGCATGAGAACATTTTCATACTGGGATTTAGGAAATGTTTTTAAATAAGACACAAAAATAGAATTCTTGAGAAAAATTGATACATTTAACTACATCAATATTCAATCCTTTTCAGTATGATAATAGGGATAAAAGGGACAAAAGTGCAAGGTTAAACTACGACTCTAATTGGGAGCAAATATTGTAAATTGTGTAACAGACCAAGATTATTTTCCAGAGTATGTATGTTGTATTGTCTTCCAACTTTCATTGTGTCCAAGAAGACAGGCAAATTTATATCATTCGTTCACTATAGATAATGTATAGTTTTTTATCTAGCTGATTTTAAGATTTTCTCTTTCTTTGTGGATTTCAGCAGCTTGATTATGATGTGTCTTGTTATGGTTTTGTTTGTATTTACACTGCTGATCTACTTGGATCTGTAAATTTAGGTTTCTCACTATCTTCGGGAAAATTTCTTCAAAGGAATTTTTTCACTTCATTCTCTCTCTCTCCTTTTCTGAGATTACAATTGTAGGTATGTTAGAACACTTCACTTGGTGGTGTTTCCCTCATCTCCAAGCCTGCATTAATTTTCTTCAATCCTTTTCTCTCTGTTTTTCAGATTAGGAATTTTCTATTGCTCTATCTTCAAGTTAACTGACTCTTCTTTTCTTCACCTCTAATATGCTATTAGACTATCCAGCAATTTTTAATTTGTGAGTGTACTTTTTTATTTCTAAAATTCCCATTTATATATTTTTATAGTCTTCATTTCTTTTCTTTTTTTAAACTTTTATTTATTTTAAGTGTGTTTTTCCAGGACCCATCAGCTCCAAGTCAAGTAGTTGTTTCAATCTAGTTGTGGAGGGCGCAGCTCATAGTGGCCCATGTGGGGATCAAACCAGCAACTTTGTTGTTAAGAGCACCGAGATCTAACCAACTGAGCTAACCGACTGCCCCAATAGTGTTTATTTCTTTAAGTTCTCTCACCTATTCAATCATTGTGATTATATTTTCCTTTACGAACTTGAATATATTTACAATAGCTGTTTTAATTTTTTTTCTGGTAATTTCAACCCTTGGTCATTATGGGATTGAATTAATTTTTATTCACCGTTTCTTGTCTCCTCTGAATATTACATTGTTATATTTCTTTATATGTCCAGTAAATTTTATTATATGCTGATCATTGTGTTGGTACCTTTTTAAGGACTCTTGTGAAGAGTGTTGGTTTTTGTTCCAGCAGATAATTAACTTGCCAGGACTCCAGTTCTAAGCTATGTCTCCCTTGTAGTGAGCAGTAGCTGAAATTTCCTCTTAGCTATTTTAGTTTCCACCTTCATTTTCACAGAGTTCCCTGGAATTTCCCCTGTATACCAATAATTCAGCATTCAGCCAAGGATTTGAGCAGATTTTATATGCAGACTTTGGTGCTCTTACCCTTTGTGGCTGTGTTCTGTTGGGGACTTCCCCTCTTAATTTGTCACCTGCTTGGCCAGCTTTGAATTCTGTCCTCTGACATCTAAAGCAAATGAAACTGGAGATTTCTGTCACCCTATATATCAATGACTGGGATGTGCCCCAGGCAAAATAGCACAGATACACAATCTCACCTGGTGCACTTTTCATCTTTCAAAGATGAACTTTCTTCCAGTTTCAGCCCTTTTTTGGTCCCTCTATATAGTCTTTCAAATAGGGTGTATATAGACTGTCAATCCTCATGATTTGCAGAAACATCTACTTGCCCAAATGTATCACCCTTAAATAAATGTTCATTGCATTTTGCACTCATTCACATTCTTGCATAGATCATCAAAAAACATTGAGTTGCTCTATGTGCACATTCTCAGTTGATGTCTGCCTTCTTCTTTCAGCTCTCATACTCTAAATAAGTACCCTTTTGTGGTCTCTTTTGTGCTACATTTTCACATATTTGTGCTTTTTGTCGGTGATGCAATAGTTTAAAATGACCCCAAAACATAAGGTTAAAAGTGCTGTCTAGTGTTTCTAAGCTCAAGAAGGCTGTGATGTGGTTTATGGAGAAAATATATATGCTCGATAAGCTTTGGCCCCATGAGTACTGTTGGGCCATGAGGTCAATGTTAACGAATCAATAATATATATTAAATAAAGGGTCTTTGTGCAGAAATACACATACAACAAGGTTACGTATTGATTAGTTGATGCAAATGTGACCAGAAGATTTCAGAAACTTAACTCCACATTTCCTGTAGGAGCAATGGTTCAGTATTTGTTAATTCAGTGTTTGCAGTGACTTCACAGAACATAATTACCATGAATGAGAATAAACTATGTCAGTCACATACACACAGGCACATACATACTGTATACCAGGGGTACCAAAAAAATGACTTGTATTCCTTTGTTAAAATGTGTATTCATTTTATTGGCACCCTGGTGTGTATATGTACATACATATATGAGGTATGACAATTAAATTCGCAAACTTGTTGCGGCGATGTTGCTAACATTTCTTGATATCAGAGGGATTATGCATTATGAATTTGCAACAACAGGACAAACAGTTAACCAAGTTTACTATTTGGAAGTGCTGAAAAGGCCATATGAAAAAGTTAGACGAGCTGAACTTTTCACCAACAATTCATGGCTCTTGCATCATGACAATGCACCAGCTCACATGGCACTGTCTGTGAGGGAGTTTTTAGCCAGAAAACAAAAAACTGTATTGGAACACCCTCCCTACTCACCCGATCTGGCCCCAGTGACTTCTTTCTTTACCCCTACAAAATAAAGGAAATATTGAAGGGAAGTCATTTTGATGACATTCAGGACATCAGGGGTAATACGCCTACAGCTCTGATGTGCATTCCAGAAAGAGTTCCAAAATTTCTTTAAACAGTGGACTAGGCACTTTCCAAGGGGAATACTTCAAAGGTGACCATAGTGATATTCAGCAATGAGGTATGTAGCACTTTTTCTAGGATGAGTTCGTGAACTTAATTCTCAGACCTCATATACCTATATATTCCAGTATTTATAATTATTATGTTCAGAAGGATTGCTATGAGAAAAATACTATACCAGAATACCAGAAGCTAGCAATCTCATTTGACTTTTAATGTTTGTCAGTTTCCAACAAAAATATTATTGGAATTTTAATTGTAATTGCAAAGTTAATCTGTAGAGAATTAACCTCTGTGTGACAGTCCCATCAGCTACAATGGTATATTTCTCTTTTTACTCATAATATATTTTTCTATACTATTTAAACAATATTTCATAAGCATCTTGCATGACTGCGGATAGAGTTATTTTTAGATACCTTATAGTTCTTATTCCTATTATAAATGGTGTCTTTTCTCTATTAAATTTTCAAAATTTCTTTTCTTGACATAGAGGAATGGTATTTACTTATAGACAGAAAAAGTTAAAGAAATATCACATTATGATGTGTCAGGGACTTTTGCTTGGTCTGCCTCTCAATGCTGAATATTATGAAATGAATAATCATGAATTGTAATGAATCTAGCTATAACATCAACATATACAATGCAATAACGGTCAGAATTATGGGGAGAACATGTTATAGCCATAATCATAGTGGAAGGCTTAGTTCACATATCAGAAACTAGTAGATCAAGCAGATCTAAAGTTAGTAAGGCTGGGTAAAATTTTCACAAGACAATTAATGGTTTGATGAAATAGGTGTATAGGGGTCCCTGTGCCCAATGAACATTAGCCTTATTTTAACATATTTATTTCCAGCATTTTATTTTTAACTTTTCTGGGTCATTTTGTTATAAGACTATTCTGTGTAGTTTCTATAAAGCTTTATTTTCTTCTAAATGCAATTTAATAGCTCTGTATTTTAGTAGGTAAGTTTCATCTATTCACATGCATTATAATCACAGATGATTAAGTTCTAGCTATACATTAATTTCATCAAGATTTTTCTTTAACTAATTAGTTTTTCTAATTAAAGTTTTTATTTTTAGATATTTGTAGATCACATGCAGCTGTAAGAAATAATACAGAGCGATCCCATGTCAGAATTATAGGGAAAAACTGTTATATCCAATAATCATAGTTTGTATTTAGTTCTCTGTTTTCAAAATTGGGTTTATTTCAATCATATGATTTTGCTTTCTGATTATCACCACTTTTGTCTGCTTTTCCTCTCCCATTTTCCCTCTTTCTACTTTATTAATAAAGTTATTCTGTGTTCTTCCATCTAATTTTCATTTGAAAATTTATACATATATTTTATTCTGTTAGTAGTTATCAAATTTTTGTTATTTCTATTTAAAAATACATTTTTCAAGCAAAAGCTAAACTTATGCTGAGTTTCTCATTCTCCTAAAATCAATCACTTTAGCAGGCCTTACCTACCCATTGAGCTACACTTCCCAATCTCTCATTGTCGCTAATTAGAATTCCACCTTTTAAATATAAAATTAACAATAGGTATAATTAAACTTACCAGCATATTTTCTGATTTTTCCTCACTTTGCTTGTTGCCATCTGTTCTTTTCCTCTGAGTTGACTTTTCCTCTTTATTCAATGTTTATTGAGAACTCCCTCTGTAGCAGCCACTGTTTTAGACAGCTGAAACATATTGATGAGTGAGAAGACAAAAATCTCCTTATTTATAGATTTATTTTCGTTAATGTATAATCTTTAATAGTCCTCTCCCAAAAGATGTGTAAGCGATATGAAACTTCCTTAATCTGTGTATGCCTGAAAACATCTTTATTTCATATTTACTCTTGAAAGACAGTTTTATTGGTAACAAACTTTAACATTATTTTCTCTTTAGTTTTTAGAAGATTAATCCTTTTTCTGCTGTTCTTTGTTTTTGCTGCTGCTAATCTTATCAATCTAATTGGCACTTACTTGTAAGGAAGCTTTTATCACTCTAGTGGCTTTTATTTTAACCTTTTTATTCTGCAGTTTCATAAAATGTTAATTTGTTTTATTCTGTTAGATTCTATTGTGTTCTTTCAAAGTGAAAACTCATATAATTCTTTATTTCATGACAATTCTCACCTATTATTTTTTGTTTAAACTTTTAAATTGAAGTAAGATACATATGCATAAAAGTGCACCAGTTTTAAATGTGCAGATTATAACAATTGCCCAGGTTTTGAATGAGAACATTGCCAATTCCCCAGAAACCTCCTTCATAGGAAATTACCCTCTTCCTGAAAGGTAACCACTATCTTTTTGTCTCATTTTATACTTATGCCTATATTTGAACTTTATATCAGTTAAACAGTATATATTCAATGTCTGGCTTCTTTAGTTCAAGGTTATATTAGTAAGATTTAATCATACTGTTTCCTATAAATCATGTAGATCATTTATTGACATTGCTTTATAGTATTTCAGTGTATGAACAAACCATAATTTATTATTTTTTTCTTTGTCCAGTGTTTAGCTATTGTGGATAATGTTGCTATGAATAGTATGTAAAAGTCTCTTGGTGCACATGTGCTAGAATTTCCATTGGCTAGATTTCCTAGAAATAGAAGGCCCGGATCATAGGGCAAAGTATAAATTCTAAATATTCTACTTTAGTAGAGATTGACACACACTTTTCCAAAGTTGGTGTACCAGTTACACGCCTATCAGAGGTACAAGAACCTCTATTATCTCAGTCTTCTTAATTTTAGCCGTTTTGGCATGTGTATGGAGAAATAACTTATTGTGGCTTTAGTTTGCAGTTTCCTGATTACTAATGAAGTTGAGAAATTTTTCATGTTTATTGGTCATTTAACTATCTTTTTGTGAAGTGATTTTTCAGCTCTCTTTCTGAAATTTATGTTGATTTATCTTTTTTTATTAGCTTTATTTTTTAAGTATAAATTTTACTGAGGGATAACCTATGTGAAAAACAAACAGTAGAATCTTAAGTACACTACAGCTAAATAGATTTTCAGCAAATAAACTACCTGATTAAGAAATACAATTTTACCAGAATTCCAGCAGGACATTTCATGACCACTCCTGGTTACAGTCATGGCCACTTAATAACGGGGATATATTTTGAGAAATACATCATTAGGTGATTCATCATTGTGTGAAGACCATAGAATGCACTTACACAAATCTAGATGGCATAGCTCACTACTATAATTATAGTGCCATACTTTTATACCACTGAGAGCATAGTAGGTTTGTTTCCACCAGTGTCCTCACAAACGTGTAACTGTCGTGTAAGCTCTGACAGTGGGTTTCTCTTTTTTGTAATGCCAGTGCCTGACTTAAGCTTTGATTCCTCAGGCATTCACTTCAAAGAGGCATCATCCACTTCCATGAAGGCTATCTAGAATAATCACATTGCCAGCCAGAGGACTAGATAAAGAGCCAGGGCCCCTCTCTACCCTGAGTGAGGCTCCTTTGTTTTAGAGATCTTGGTTGATTTTGGTAACTGACCATTTGGGCTGCTTGTTTTTCTCTCTTTCCACGCTTTAAATTCTAGCTTGTGTTTTAAATTTGCCGATAGAGAATGAGGCCTGGAAGCCCGAGGCCCCACCCCCATCCCAGTAAAAGCAGAACCCCAGGTGCAGATGCTGGTGCAGGTGCAGGTGCATGCGCGCATGTGCACGCGCATGCGTGCTCTTTCTCCAATCTCCACTGGGCTGTGTGCCCCTGGTGAGCCTCGTCTGCCCCAGAACCTGTGAGTAATATGCTCTCTTTTTTCTTTAAAGTTTCCTAATGGTTATTGTGGAAGGGCATCTTGTAATGGTAATAAGAAACACAAGGGGCGGTCTAGTTGTAGCAGTGGTTTAGAAAGGGGAGAAGCCTGTGGGAAGCTCCCTAGGCCCAGAAGTATGCTCCCAGGCATTACTAGCTGATCGCCTCACTATGGATAGACTGAGACAGCACAAAACAGGAGTGCTTTTCTTTAGTATTTCAGACAGTTGCTATGTTGCCACGGTAGGTGATAGGAATTTTTCAGCTCCATTATAATCTTAAGGGTTCCCCTAAATGCGCACTTCTGTGGGATGAGGGTGCTGTACACCCAGCTAACATTAACCTCTCTCAAACTTCCAAAATTTTGTTTATATTATTTGTTGATAATTACCACTTTGTACTTAATTTCATAGTTATTTGTGTTTATTTTATTCTTCCCATAATAAGGCTTACTTTCGCTGAGACAGAAACTATTTGTATGGTATATACCTTTATATTATGTGTTATTTCTAGCACAGTACTTGGCCCATAGCTAAGGTGACTACATGTTTCATTTTCTCAGGACTGTCTAGGTTTATGCTATTGTCTTGGTGGCCATCTGGTTAGCACTCCCTTCTCTCAACTCTCAACGTTGTCCTGGTTTATATGTAATGTTATTTGTCATTCAACCCATGTTAGAAGCCAAAAATGGGGGTGGGGGAAGAGACAGAATTGATAATTACTTAGCAATTAAATTGTTTGATGGAGTAAGATACCTCTAAGAGACTAAGACAATCATTGGTGCCATTAATAGAAGGGAGTCAGGAGGAGAGCTTTGTGAGGTGGCTGTGGTAAGTGGTAAGTGTGGCTGGCTCTGTTGACTTAGTTTGCTAGTGTGCTAGTGGCAGAATGCAGAGTTATAGATAGAATGTTGGAAATACAATGGTGATGAAAGCACTGGGAGTTAGTGCTGTGAGCCAGGTTCCATATTCCTTACATAGGGATTTAGCAGGGGATAAGACAAAATTTCTGTTCTCATAGACCTTATAATATAATGGGAATGGGCCTATTAGACAACTGTTTATTAGTATGAATGATTTTGTTGTCTGAGGGATGGACAACAGCCCTGAGAGTTGGGGTCAATCAAAAAATGTTGGGAAATGCACATGTTTTCAAAGAGGAATAACCAGAGAATCAAGAACCAGGAGACTGAAATGTCAAAATTTTCAAAGCTTTTTAAAAGAAGTGTATGGCTTGATGTCAGATGCTAAAAATTAAAAAAGAAAGAAAGACTGAGGAATTAGAGATAATTAGTTGTATGCATTTTGGAAGTGGACATACTATTTGCTATCACCGTTTACCACATTTGTTGACATTCTTAAATAACTTTTTTTTTGTTGAGAAATACCTTAAAAGTCTCATGGGAAAAATATAAATTCACTTATTGTCTTGTTTGTCACCAACATTTGGTGACATTTAATAGCTGTTCAATTCCTAAATGTATTAGACAAGGTAACATTGTAATCACAACCAGCCAATAGCATTTGAACATGCCTCTTTTCCTTACCAAAGTATATTAGTTTTCAGCAAAATCTCAATTTCTCTTTTTCAAAAGAAATTAGTCTTCTCTTGCTTTAACTTCAGAAGGATAAAATCTTTGGCATTTGAAAATGAATCTCTATAAATATTTTTTACAAAAATTATTTTTTTTCTTTTGTACGTTTTCTTCTTTGAATGCAGAAAGTTAGGAAACCACAATTTCTTTTCCTTATAAGTAATTTCCCATGCAAACAACATGCTAGCTTCTAAGAAAAGTTTGAGGCTTTCTAGTAATTTATGGTTCAAACTAAATATTTCTTTGGGATTTTCCCACACTCTATCATTGGGACAGTATATATACAAACTAAGTCAAAATGTCATCAGAATAATTCTATTTCCTAGGAGTTCAACAACATTAATAACAGCTAACACTTAAATATGGGGTGGCTGGTTAGCTCAGTTGCTTAGAATGTGGTGCTAATAACACCAAGGCTGCTGGTTTGATCCCAGCATGGCTACTGTGAACTGCACCTTCCTTAAAATAAATAAATAAATAATAAAATAAATAAATAAAAACACTTGGAATTTGTAGTTTACCAAAAACTTTCACATACGTTATCTCTTTGGAGTCTTTGAACAACCCTATAAGATATCATTTATTGCCCACATATTTAAGATGAAGCAACTGATCTTAGAGAAGTCGAGTGAGCTGGCCCAAATCACACAATGACTTAGAGGTAAAAAAAATCTAGGTTTTCTAAAAACTTAAATCTTCACTCTTTTCAATAAGAAAATGTCTGAAATAAAATGAACTTATTGTTGGGTTGGAGGTATCATCAAAGTGAAAGAGTAATGCTAATGTCTATCCCATCAACTTGGTCTTTTGCAAGGGTTAGTAAACTATTCCCTGTGGGCCGGATCCAGCTCCCCTGCCTCATTTCTTGTGCATGTCCTCCAGCTAAGAATGTTTTTTCATATTGCTAAGGTTTGTCAACAAAAAATAAAGAAAGAAGAAAATGCAACAGATCTACATATGACCAGTGCCGACGAAAAAACATCCAGCCTCAGAGAAAGCTTATAAGTTTATTTAAGCCAAACTGACAATTGTCAGGAAGCAAAATCTCAATGGATTGAGAAAATGCTCTGCAAAATGGCGGTTTGCAGCTTATCTTATATGTAGACTCAAAGGAGGAGGGTTACATGAAATCCATTGGTGGTAGATTAAGGGA
Organism: Rhinolophus hipposideros; assembly: GCF_964194185.1. Taxonomy (NCBI): domain Eukaryota; kingdom Metazoa; phylum Chordata; class Mammalia; order Chiroptera; family Rhinolophidae; genus Rhinolophus; species Rhinolophus hipposideros. Next base: position 40,355,332 of record NC_138062.1, on the reverse strand, counting down.
GAGGGAGAAAACAATGTGGGGAAATCTCTGGGATTGGGTAAAAGTAAATTGGAGAGACAGGTACTTCTTTCACACATCGGTGGATACAGGATAGTTAATAGTTCACTTTTTACAGCATGTAAAGATGCTAATCAGGACAAGAATAATAATGAAGGAATAATAAGGAAATTTCCTGCTCTGGTCTGGGAAAAAGGGATTACTGACATTCCAAGGGCATGCTATCCTAGATGCAAAAAGACAATAGACAGACTCACTTGAGGTAGAGATTGATTTTTGTCAAGGAAGCTGCAGACTAAAGATATGACTTCCCACCATGGCCCACCTTACCGTGTTTTCCTGAAAATAAGACCTAGTCAGACAATCAGCTCTAATGCGTCTTTTGGAGCAAAAATTAATATAAGACCCAGTCTTATTAGAAACATGGTAGTTAGGAATTTTTATGTTCATGCCATCCTATGTGGTTATTTTCAGTCTCCTGAGCTTGTCAGATTTAACAGGTGGCCCCTTTTCCATCCACACCAGCAAAGCCTAGACATACTTAAAATTTGGTCCTTTACACACACATTTTGCTGATCCCTGTTTTATGGCTTGGTCTGTATTAGGCACACCCGAAAGTACTAGCTTTGCTGGCAAATGCTCCCACAGGCTAAAGAGTTTCGGAGGAGAATGGTTTTAGCTGTTTTTAGGGCACTTCTGGCCCGTGCCTCCCAGAAAGTCTCTAAGAACTGACTCATGTAGTTTCTGAAGCTAGTGAACTGGACCCAGTGGAAAAGGGTAATTCCTTCAGTCCTGGCTTCCACCAAGCTCTGCCTCCAAGGGCAGGCTGGTTGTGTACCTTTGACACTGTGTGTATGAGAGCAATTTTGGAGTCAACCTATATTTTTGAACTTCCCCAAAAATGTTTGGAATGTCTGGCTTCGAGCTCTATGTCAAGGTGATAGTCTAAGGAGTATTTTTCAATACCGAGTACACAAGCAGGGTGGTTTTCCCATTTTCACATTCTCATCCAGAGCAGTGGTGTGAGAGAATGTAGAGGGGATCAGGGAGTCGAATAGGTTTCTTTCTATTGGAAATATTTACTTAGCCTATTATAGCTGTCATTTAAAAGATTTAATATGGGACTCGTAATTGAAAGGTATAGTTGCTCAAGATGAATTTTCCACAGAATTTTGTGGAATACCTGTTACGTGAAATGCTAGGAATGTGAAGATGAATAACATTATAGCTGCCCACAGGACGTCATGGACTGGCCAGGGAGGTAGACTGTTAATTGCATTAACATGTTATCATAGACATTAAAGAAAAATTTAATGGCAGTAAATAAATGCATTTTTGGCATTGAGTATGCCTGGATCTATCAGTGGAGGTCCAGAAAATTCTACATTTACTTGGAACATACGGTACATGAGGCAGGCCATTTCACTCCCACCTAAGAAAGTGCTACAAATAAGGTAAGTCTCACTAACACCAAAAAGCACGTAAGCCTCTGATTAAGTGTTGAACCATGAATCCCACCACTGCCTAATGGCACCTCACACAGGCATTGGCAACTAGCAAATCAGTTTGCTGTATCAGCCTGAGAAAATTACAAAGAACCCAGTGACAATCCACATCTAGCAATCAAAGTGAGTTTGGGAAAGTGGGAGGCGTCTTGGGGCACTGGCACATGGATACGTTTTTTAATGTGATAGTTACATGGGGTGGCTCTGTTCTTAGCATTTGGAATCACGTGCAAATGGAAGTTTATCTGCTGGTTCTGCTTTTGCACTCGACAGTTTCGCCCACTCACTTTTAGATGTCACAGTGTCTGCTTTATACTGGAGCAAAATAATCATCGACACCAAAAACAAATCTACCCATTGCCATTTATTTTCCTCTATAAACAGTGATTCCAAAAGGGGCATTTCCTTCGATCTAAACTACCCTCAAGTCCCTGGATGTTGCTGACTGGGGCTTACAGAATTACTCTCTCACGCTCTGGAGTTCCTTTGGCTATCAGGGCATTTTGAGTTGTCACAGGCTTCCAGATGAATTATGAGAAATTGGCAAAAGGAGCAGTGGTATCAAAACCAGAGAAACAGAAAGTGTGGATTCCAGGCCAAGTTCAAATAGAAATAGTCATTCTCCTTATAGGCCAACGAAAACTTAGGTTTACACAAAGCATTCAGAGAAAGCCTTCCTTCACTCTATCACCCAAGTATTTCCTGGGTGCAGCATGTACCCACTAAGAATCTCCTCCACTTCAGGAAAGACCACATGGAACTAAGGACGTTGGAAAGGGAAGCAGACTCTGTTTCAAAGGTAAAAGCAAAACTAATCTAAGACATTTTGGAATTTCCAGATTTGTGGGAAGAAATGCAAATAGGTTCCAGTTCCATTTTGTAAGAAAGCGTATCCCATGCCATGCTTGCTGCAAATGGCTTGTACTGGGAGGGAGACACAGGGGTGGTGGCTGACAGACGGACCATGACTTCAGCTGCAGAGGCATCTGCAAGAGAATGTTCTTTGAAAAGAGGGAGAAATTCAAAATTGAAAAATCTAATTGAAAAATCTCCTTTGTTTTTAGGTTGTATCTAACTCAGATCAGTTCGTTCCAAATCAGGTTTTATGGCAGTTTTTCATGTAAGGCAAGTCTTGTCTATTATATACTTTCAGAATGATTATGGGAAAGAGAAGAACTGACCACCAAAAGCCACTGAGGAAAGCTGGCTGTCTTCTGAGGACTTTCTTTGGGCTAATCTTTGCAGAGTTCCATAGAGGCCTCTCCTGGAGTTTTCAAACTCCCTGCTTCCTGAGATAAACCATAATTACCCAAAAGCAGAGGGATCTGAAGGTCGAGCCAAAGAAGATAAACACCCCTAGAGTTAGCTTGTGAACTTAAGCAAGTCACTTCATAGCTCTTTTCCAGGCAAAGACACAGTCATATCTCTTTACTTTTCTGGTTAACATTCAAGCCCCCACCTACCATATTAGAAGGAATTTGGATACCTTTGAATTTATTCCCTACTCCAAATTTTCCCAAACCCCAAGGGTTTACACAGTTTTAAGGGAGGACATTAGTGTCTATCCAGTGTGCTCACACTGCTTTCCATTCAGTGGGGGAAGGTATGGGGCTCTGTGACCAGACTTCCTGGATTTGAATGCCAATGCCCCCATTTACTAGCTGTATGATCTTGGACAAGTTATTTAACCTCATTTTCCTTAATGGTGAAATATAGATTATAATAACACATCTTCTTTAGGTCATTGTGAGGATTAAATAAGTTAATACATGTATCTTACTTAGCCTGCTCTGGCTGCTGTAACAAAATACTATAGATTGGGAGGCTTCACCAACAGGCGTTTATTTCTCACAGTTCAGGGGGCTGGGAAGTCCAAGATTAAGGTGCCAGCAGATTTTTTACTTTTACTTGCTGGTTCCCCACATGGTGGAGAGGCAGAGCTCTGGTCTCTCTTCCTCTTTTTACAAGATACCAATTCGCCATCAAGGGGACTTCACTCTCCTGACCTCATCTACATCTGATTAGCTCCCAAAGGCCCCACCCCCCAATACCATCACATCGGTGGTTACGGCTTAAACATACGAATTCGAGGAGAGGCATCCATTTCTTTTCACAACAAACTGTAAATTGGTTAGATCAATGTTTGCTTGGTGTAAATGTTCAATAAATAGTGGTGCCTATTATTATCATCTTCCCTGCTGCACAGCGTCATGATGTCATAGAGCGTCACTGTTAAGAGTCTGTTCTCCACAGACAGAGGCTGCTGTCCTTTCCGTACAGAGATCATACTGGTCTAGCCCTGTGGTGAGAAGCTTCTAAAAAAGTGCACAATGATTTCTGCCATCGGGTAGTCATCTCCTTGTGTATAATCCCCTGCACTTGCGTGTGGGAAGGGCCTAGTGACTCGCTTCTAATGACTGGAATATGGTAAGTGATGGCATGGCATTTCTGAAGTTAAGTCACAAAATGACTGCGGCTTCTGTCTTGGGCTGCCGTGTTGTGGAGCAAGGAACGGAGCCAGGCTTCCCGTCAGCAGCCAACAAGGAACTGAGTGAGGGCTACGAAGATCTATGTGAATGAGTTTAGAAGCAGCTCCCTCTGTGTTGGTCTAACACATCAGGGCTCCCTAAGTTCAAATCTTGAGAGACCTGGGTGGTTTTGATTCTTTCCCTCTTATGAGGCATCTTAGTCCCAGAGAATGGCAACCAAAATGAGTCCTGAAAAGCTCTCTTACACTGAGATTTCAGAGCTTGCGTGGGCCCCTCAGGTTGGTGACCCTAGAAATTCAGCAGGTATACTTGACCTATCAAAGGCTAATATGAATTGTTTTAGCCTCCTCTGGAACAATAAAAGCACCTGAGAACACTTCGCTTTTTTTCATTCTCCCTTCACTTTTATGTCATCGTTGCCACTTATTTTAATTATATTAATATATGCAGTATCCAAACAAGACATTGTTATTGTTGTATCATCATTGCTCATTTAGGTTTACCCTTATCCATGTTGTTCTTCCTTTTTTCCTGCATTTCCAACGTTTTGTTTGCAATTACTTTCTTTCTGCCTAAAGACCCCCCTTTAGCATTTATTTTAGTATGATCTTTTGGGGGCAAGTAATCTCCTTTTTATTTATCTGAAAATGTCATCAGTGCACCTTTGTCCTTGATGGCATTTCCAGTCAGTATAAAATTCTAGGTTGGGAGGTATTTTTTTCCAGCATTTTGCAGGTGTTCTGTTCTGTGTTCTGATTTCTGACATTGCTGCTGAGAAGTAGGCTTATGTTCTAACTCCTTTGAAGGCAGTCTGTCTTTTCACGTCTTGCTGCTTTTAAGATTTTTTTTCTTTATCATTAGTTTTCTGCAATTTTACTGTGGTGCATCTAGGTTTGGGTTTCTTTTTTATTCCCAGTTGAGCTACACCCAGATTCCCAACCCATAGATACCAAAAGAAAACAAATGTTTGTTGTTACTGAGCTTCTTAAATCTGTAGAGTGATCTCTTTCTTGGTTTTGAAAAATTCCTATTCATTATCTTTTCAATTGTGTCAGCATCATTCTCTCTTTTTGGGACATTAGTCAATATAGTACTCGTATATTAGACCTATTTACTGAATTTCCAACATCTCTTCCACTATCTCTTTCCAACATCCACTATTCTTTATTTCATCTTTTTGTCACTCTGTGCTTTTTATCATAGAATTTTCTGACCCAAATGCTATTTACTAATTATCTCTCTTCAATAATCTACTGTTAAACATATTCACTTAAATTAGTGAATTTCTAGGATAACCACTAAAATAATAGTAAAACAGTGCATAAATTCCAAACTAAATTCTTAATTTTGGTTATTGTATTTTTTAGTTATAGGATTTGGGGGATGGGTGTTGTTTTCAACCATGATGTGTTATTGTTATGTTGGAGCACAGGAGCAGTGGAACAGTTTTCAGGAGGATTTAGAACCAGGAAAAGTTCAGGAGATGGACGTTTGGAAACTGGTGCAAGTTCTGACAGCTGAGAAAGGAAGTCCCAAGAGGCCAGTGAAAGCAGGAAAGAGCAGAAAGATGAGGCTCAGAACCATCATCTCAGAGCTGTCCAGAGCAAGATTTCTCATCATTGTTGAATGGCTCTGAGACAAAGGGTGATTTCTTTTTTCCTTTATTATGTGCTGCCTGTTGGGTGTCACAGGTCTGAGGACAGGAACAAAATCTAACTAGAAAGTAGGAAAAATCCCACAGCTGAAACTAATCCCTAATTGAGACAAGGAAGCTAAAATTCCTTGCCAAAAGACAGCATTAAGCTGATGAAAGTTTTGTGGTAAAGGCATAATAAAAGTAATGTTTTAGGATCTCAATCTCTCTCTCAGTGCAGTATTTTCCGTAATCTTTCAAGTATTTTACCTTCAGTAACTCTCACTATAAAAATGAATGCATGAAGGAAGGAGGGAAAGAAGGAAGAAAGGTCATATTGTAAATCTAGAATGAGAAATTGAGAACCGAATTTACAACTTTTAATTTTATCAGTATGTACTGTGTAACCAATTTTGTTTTTATAATTTTAGGCATTTTGTAATTTTTATAACCTGCCTGAATGCTTGCATTTCCTTCCTGCTAAAAAAAAAAAAAACAAAAAACACACACAACAGTATCCATTTGATTCATGTCGTTTCTTCTATTCATTGCTAACACATTTCACAGATTCATGTCCTAAAATCTAAATAAAAAGTAGAATCACTATATTAGAGAAATGCAAATATACCTCAATTAATGTATCTCTTGGGAGTAAAGCATTTTTGAAGGAAATCTGCTTTGTTAAAAATGACGATAAATCTTCCTTTCATTCTTGTAGAACCTAAGCAGTGAGAGGTGGAAGAAATCTGAGTGTTGCAAGGAAGAGGGAACTATACTAGTTTCTCAATGGCGAACTGTGGGTGGGAGCAGCATCCAAGGCGTGATTTGGCAAAGAGATGGTGTTTCTTACTAAAGCTCCTGCCATTCTGTAACATTGGCAGAGACAGCTATGGGGATGGTGCTCAAGGCCACAGCAGATGGCCCAGAAGAGGTGGATTTGGTGGCTCTGGAAGGCTCCTTTATTGGCTTAGTTACAAGTCATGTAGGTGGGACAGAATCTAAATACTGTAATGCAATTTTAAGCTTGGACTTGGGAATCTGGAGACCTGGTTTCTCCTTTAGGTTCTGTCACCAGCTAATCATGTTGCTCTAGGTAACTTGTCAATCATGCAAGACAGCAATTTCCACATCTCCAAAGTGAGGGAGTTGAAATAAATATTCTCTTAATATCTTTTCCTGCTCTAAAGGCCTCTGATATTATTGATGTATTCTCATGTTCCTACCACTGGGAAATTTAAAATTGTTATAATGAAAGATGTTTTAAGCATAGTGAAAAGTAGAAAACAATGTTATAATAATCTTCTAAATACTCTTTATCTATATTCAATAGCTATTAACATTTTACTGTATTTGCTTTATCTATTTTTTCTTTCTTTTTTTAATTTATTGGGGTGTCAATTGTTAATGAAATTACATAAAATCTATTTTTTTCTTAATTTTTAAAAATGATAGATATCTTGACATGCACCCCTAAATAATGACATTTGTCTACCTAACCATACTACGTGTTGTTATCACGACTAATAAAATTAACAATTTTGTGACATTGCTTAATACCTAATCTTCAGTCAAATTTACCTAGTTGTTCCCCAGATATTTTCTGTCTTTGGCTTATTTGAACCAATTAAGGTCTGCACATTTCATTGTGTTTTTGTGCTTTAAAATTCTCTTTTCGTACAAAGCAATCTCCTCCACTTTTTTTTTTACATGACATTAAGTTGTTGAAAGTAATTTTTTTTGATGACGCATGAACTATTAGCCTATAGCCTCTTCATTAGTACAGGTGCAATGTTATACTGCCTTGGATTGGTTTGTAAGCACCTTTTAACTCAGAGTCCCGTTTCCAATAACCTTGTTCTCAGTAAGAAACAAAACAGAACAAAACTGACATCTTTGGCTCAGACAGCTGTGACTCAAAGCAACCAGCTCTTGTCCCCAGACTCTGGGGTCACAATTCTTTGGGGAGTCAGACTGGAGTGCAAGGTCAGTGACTGATCACTACAAAAGGAGAAACAAAGAAAATGTTTTCCTTGCTGAATGGGGAGACATTTAATGGAGAGCATTAAATCTGCAATATCATTTAAAGTAGTTTCTGTTTTATTAGATACAAGCTTTGAGTTTCTTCAGTCCTAGGAGAGTTCTTAAAAACATTTGGCTACATTTTTCCATGACAAAAGCTATAATTTTCAATATGCTTCTTGAGGATATTTTAAACAAAGACTCTAATGTTTTTTGATTTTATTGAACAAAAATAAGATGAGATTTTGTGGGGACTTTAAACTTTGATCAAAGAATTTGGAACGAGGCTGCTCCTTACACAAGATTCTCGTTAGTGGTGTCTTATGACAAAGCTACTTGTAGTAGTTTGTAACTTCCATAGTTGGTCATTTGCTATCAGTCAAACATTTGAATCCTTAGTGCTATCTACATATAGTCTGCTTACATCCTTCTTGTTCTTCTGCCTACAATTTGTATATCCTTTTTTTCACCACTAGTAATGCCCTGAACTTCATCATTCAAACAGCTGACCTCCCAGAGTTGTGGTTAACAGAAAGAGAGGGAAGAATGAATTGTAAATTCACTTAGGCCTTTAAAAACTTGATGAAAACAACAAAACATGAACAGTAATAAATATCAGTCTCGTTCATTTATCTTCATTAAAATAATATAGGCCCATTATGTAAAATTAATAATTACAGAACAATTATAGAAGCAGAAAAGGACTGTCCATAATCTGATCATTTAAAGTTGTTGCTGTTACAGTGGTACCATATTTTATTCTGACTTATATACATTTAAAATGTTTACATGTAAACATGCATAGCATTATATACATACATTTATTATTGAAACCCTATAGGTGCCACACTGCCATAGGTACTTGTGATAGTCATTTGTGTTATTTGCCTGTACTTCTGGTTTTCCTCCTTTTGCACATGGGCTAGAATTGCAGTTCTTTGCTCCTTGAAATCAGGCATAGCCACGAGACGTTTCAGACAGAAACTTACGATCAGATAAGTGATTTGCTAAGTTCCTTCCCTCTGCCATGTTAGCTGGTGATGTTCCACACAGCAGAGGCTCTGTCAGCCTCAGTGCCTGATCAAGGGTGATTTGGAGCGCAGCCCCCAGGCAACCCTTGATGGACTTGCAATGTGAGCTAGATGTAAACTTTTGCTGTTTTTAAGCCACTGGGAATTTGAGGTTGTTTCTTACTGGACTATGTTGATTGCTAAAGTTTTTACATATATTATCTAATCTAATCATCAGAATGGTCCTAAGAGGGCTGTTACTATCCCCATTTAACAGGTGAGAAAACTGAGGCTCACAGAGGTTAAACAACCTCCTGAATGTCACATAGTGAGTGAATGGTGGAGCCAGAATTACATACAGGTCTTTGTGACCCCTCTTCCTCTCAAATCTACTCTTAATATACTCTTGACTGTAACAAACGTTTTTCTCATTTTGTTAAAAATTTTTTAAACTTATTTCTTATAGGCTGCATTAATATTCTACCATGCAAATGCTCCATGACCTGTTTATACATTCACCAATTGTTGGACATTTACATTTTCTAATGTTTTGCTGGTAAATGAATGTTGTAACAATTTGTACAAAATATTTTGCCTAAACTGCCTCCTAGGAGGTAAGGCCTTACTAAGTAAGGCTCAGGTCTCAGGAGCCAGAGGGTGAAAGTGGGAATAGTGTAGAGCTAGTCTTGTAGCCACTGGTCCTGGAGTCAGGAGACACCTGCCAGAGGCAAGCAAGATCAAGAACTAAGTGGGCTACCAAATCAGGCATCAGAAAGATTGAGGAGAGGTAAAACCAGACCTGTGGCAATGGAGCTACAAATGGAGATGGTGAGACAAACCCAGCAGGTACAGGAAGAGACATAATTGGTGGATCATGGAGACATTCTCTAAGACGCTAGAATATAGAGGCAGGACATTTACATGAGCGTTGCTGCCAGCATTTACTTAGTACTACTGTGTGTTAGGTGTTGTCTTAGCCCATTCAGACTGCTGTAACAACATGCCACAGACGGGGTGGCTTACACAACAGACTGTTATTTCTCACCGTTCTGGAAGTGGGGAAGTCCAAGATCGAGGTGCCGGCAGATCTGCTATCTAGTGATGGCCTGCTTCCTAGTTTGCAGATGGCTGCCTTCTTGCTGTGTCCTCACATGGAGCGAGAGATCCTGTGTCTCTTTCTTTTTTGGTAAGGGCATTCAGCCCGCCATGATGGCCCCACCCTCGAGATGGAACCTAGCCCTGATTAGATTTTGTGAAAGGGGGTCTTGTAGCGTGTACTCCCTTGAAGTAAAATGAGAGACCACCCGGAGGTGCGTGTCTGTCATGCTGTAGTTTTGTGAAATGTTTTGGTTAAAGGTTTCTATTATTTTGTGAATACAGAGGGTCACTACTACTGCTATGAGCTAAGCCACTGTAGAAGGGTTCCTGGGAAATCCGTGAAAGACGAACACATGGATTCCTAAGACGAAGCCAAAATGCTAGAGGAGTCACCTATGTTAAGTGCTAAAGTTGAATGCACAGGATAAAAATAAAAGCAAAATTAAACCCTGGGGATTTCTTAAAATGCCCGTAAAATAAGTTTGTATAGCTTGGGCCTTTTAACCCAGTACAGTAATACAGTAATACATAGCGAACGTATTAACATACAGTGTATAAAATACATAAAATGTAATTTTATGGTATTATAAATTACACTATTTAAATTGTTTATTTCTCTTTTTAAAAAGGCCAAACATACCTCAGTACATTTATGTAAGTATGATATTGGCTGTTCGTTTGAGATAAATATTTGTATTATCTTAATGAATATTTCTATGCCTTTTTATTTAAAGTTTGTGTCAGGGACAGACATTGACTATTATCTAATCTTTTTTTTTTTTTTGCCTCTAATTGGACTGTCATGAGTTTTCTCTTTGGCTTTATTGATGTGATTTATGTGAATAGGTTCTCCAATTTTTTGAGCCTTGATTTCTTTAGTTTAGTCTTCCTTGACTATGGGCTAGTATTCTTTTGAATAATTGCTGAATATTATTCACTTGTATTTATTGTAATATTTTTTCCAGTGCTGTCATGTTCAGAACTGGATATCAGAGTATGTTAGCTTTATAAAACAAATCGGGAAGTTTTCTATCCTTTGCTGTGTTCTGGAACAGTTGCTACTACCTGGGAATCATTTGTTCTTTGAAATTTTAGAAGAGCACACGTTTGAGGATGACTTGAGCAGCATCCCATAAATGTTGATGTATGTAGTGTTTTCATTGTCGTTATAATCTTAATAGTCAGCCATAGTGGTACTGATGTCTTTAACCAACCCCGGAATTATTTAGAACATTGCCTTTTATTTCCAAGAGACATTTGAGAATATTTTTGTTTGTGTGAATTTTTTTGTTATTGTTTAATTTTATTGCATTATCATCAGAGATTGTAGTCTTTACAGTGTCTATTCCTTGATTTTTATTTTGGGATTTGTGTTTTCTCAAGCCTGTCTTCTGCTTCACTTATTAGATGTTCTGGAGTACCTACCTCGGCTACCTCACATTACATTGAATCTTCGAATTCAAAAATTGTCATTTTCATCACCATTCTCTCTTTCTTGATCTCAAATAGTATGTTTTTATGAGCACCCACTTTAATCTCATACTTGCAGTGCCCTTGGAAACTGAGAGCAAAGGTCACACAATTTCTTTAAAATGCTTTTGTCTCTGATAATAACTGTGGATTTCAGAAGATGACATTTGTTCCTCTTCTTGTGAAATAATGATGGTTTCAATGACTTTCTGTTTATTCTGTCCTCAGGAGACAGGCCCAGGTTTGCTCTGGGATGGCCTATAGAGTTAGGATTTCATGGGATGTGTGGTGTGTGTGTGTGTGTGTGTGTGTGTGTGTGTGTGTGTGCGCATGCGCGCTTTGTCTAAGAATAGATAGCTTTGTCTCTTTCTCAATCTTTCAGTCTAGTGGAAGGACAGGTCAGCTTTTCTTTTTCTCTGCAGGGACCTTCCACCCCTCATGTGTACCGTCTGTGTGGCTCCAGCTGGGTAGAACATCCCACAAGTGCTGGGAGAGTGGAAATGTTTCACCCAGATATTCAATATCGTACTGAATATTGAATATTGAAGGTAATTCACTCATCTCTCTGCACATCACCCCACAGCCCATCAGAACCAATCCTCACTCATTTGCATCCTAAAGTTTAATGCAGTTTTGCTGATTTCTCTAGCACTGACTTTCTGGGCAGACAACATGTAGTAGATGGTTCTTTCTTTTCATTTAATCCCATCTTTCTATTTATGAATGATTTCTTCATTACTTCTGGCATATTTGCGCTGCAGCACTGGATGTCTTTTAATAATCTCTATAATCGTTTTGGTAGGAATGAGGGAGGAACAATTTGATGTTTATGTACATATCATCTTGCCTGATCTCCACATTGCTTCTGAATGCTTTCTGTTGAGTCTTATACGTATCTCTAACTAGACAGCAGAGAGCTGGCTGTAGATTTTCTTACATTTTCCACACGGTAACCAGTGCTTTGCATGTCATTTACATTTTATAAACACTGGCAAATTGAGTTGAATTCCAATGCAATCCCTCCATTTTCCTACGCCCAAACCCAGGCTTTAAATACCAATATTTTACCGGCATGGATTATTTTAAAATACAAACTGAGTCTCCAGTTTTCTTCTTTTTCTTTTCTTTTTTTTTAAATTAAAGTTTATTGAGGTGACAATTGTTAGTAAAGTTACATAGATTTCAGGTGTATAACTCTGTATTACATCATCTATAAATCCCATTGTGTGTTCACCACCCAGAGTCAGTTCTCCTTCCATCACCAAATATTTGATCCCCTTTACCCTCATCTACCACCCTCCTCTCCTCCCTTACCCTCTGATAACCACTAAACTCTTGTCTGTGTCTATGAGTTCTTGTTTCTCATTTGTTTGTCTTGTTCTTTTGTTGTTTTTGGTTTATATACCACATATCAGTGAAATCATATGGTTCTCTGCTTTTTCTGTCTGACTTATTTCGCTTAGCATTATACTCTCAAGATCCATCCATGTTGTCACAAATGGTCCTATTTCATCTTTTCTTACCGCCGAATAGTATTCCATTGTGTATATATACCACAACTTTTTTATCCATTCATCTGTCGAAGGACATTTTGGTTGTTTCCATGTCTTGGCCACTGTAAATAAAGCTGCAGTGAACATTGGAGCACACGTGTCTTTATGGATAAATGTTTTCAGATTTTTGGGGTAGATACCCAGGAGAGGGATTGCTGGGTCATACAGTAATTCTATTTTTTATTTTTTGAGGAACCTCCACACTGCCTTCCATAACGGCTGCACCAGTCTGCATTCCCACCAACAGTGTATGAGAGTTCCTTTTTCTCCACAGCCTCTCCAACACTTGTTACTATTTGTCTTGTTGATGATAGCCATTCTAACTGGGGTGAGGTGATATCTCATTGTGGTTTTTATTTGCATTTCTCTGATGATTAGTGATGTTGAACATTTTTTTCGTATGTCTATTTGCCATTTGTATATCCTCTTTGGAGAAATGTCTCTTCAGGTCCTCTGCCCATCTTTCAGTTGGGTTGTTTGTTTTTCTGTTGTTGAGTTGCATGAGTTCCTTGTATATTTTGGATATTAGCCCTTTATCGGTGGCACTGTTTACAAAAATCTTCCCCCATTCAGTTGGTTGTCTCTTTATTTTGTCGATGGTTTCTTTTGCTTGCAGAAGCTTTTAAGTTTGATATAGTCCCATTCATTTATTTTAGCTTTTACTTCCCTTGCCTTTGGAGTCAAATTCATAAAATGCTCTTTGAACCCGAGGTCCATAAGTTTAGTACCTATGGTTTTTTTTCTATGCAGTTTATTGTTTTAGGTCTTATGCTTAAGTCTTTGATCTGTTTGGAATTAATTTTGGTACATGGTGACAGATAGTAGTCCAGTTTCATTCTTTTGCACGTGGCTTTCCAATTCTCCCAGCACCATTTATTAAAGAGGCTGTCTTTCCTCCATTGTATGTTTGTAGCTTCTTTGTCAAAAATTATCTGTCCATATTTATGGGGGTTTATTTCTGGGTTCTCAATTCTGTTCCATTGGTCGATGTGTCTGTTTTTCTGCCAATACCATGCTGTTTTGATTATTGTAGCCCTGTAGTACAAGCTAAAGTCAGGGAGTGTGATACCTCCAGTATTGTTCTTTTTTCTTAAGATTGCTTTGGCTATTCAAGGTCTTTTGTGGTTCCAAACAAATCTGATGATTTTTTTTGTTCTGTTTCTTTAAAAATGCCTTTGGGATTCCAGTTTTCTTTTTCAATTTCACGAACGAAAAGGTAATATGAGAGCACCAGATAAGAGAAATTTTCTGTAAGTCATTTAATAAAATAATTGGGTTAATATACCTGGGTCTGTGTCATTACAAGTGAAATCCATGCTTCGTTGCCTTCGCACTGGATGAATTATCCTGGGAAGCCAACAGACTGAAAATGAAAACAACAGCTCGTCGTTCCCTGACTGCTCCTGCCCCTACCTTCATATCCAGCTTATGCCCAAAGAGCAGGACAACAGGAGAGCACTGTTTAAATCTCCTCTGAAGTGTTCACGTAGATGTGGTTCTGGCAGCTGTTGTAAATGTCAAAACGAAGCCACCGGGATTAGTTGAGTGAGTCACCTGTGAAGGTTATGTCTGAGAATGTGAGCTGACTAAAGATGGGTAGGCCTGCAAAAGAGATCATTTACAGCCCGTTTCCCCATTCTTTTCCTTGTTCCCCTCTTAGTGATCGACACAACCACCGGCCAATTAGATTAGCAGTATGACTCCTGTTTTAGCAAGAGGCAGTGCACAGGAGGGAGGGCAGTGTCTTAGCTTGGGCTGCCAGAACAAAATTCTCTAGACTGGGGTTCTTAAACAATACACATTTATTTTCTCACCGTTCTTGAGGCTGGAAAGTTCAAGATCAAGGTGCTGGCAGGTTCGGTTCTTGGTGAGTCTCTCCTCCTGGCTGATAGTTGGCTGCTTTCTCATGGTGTCCTCACGTGGCCTTTTCTCAGTGTTTATCTGGGGAAGAGAGCAAGACAGCGAGCTCCCTGCTGTCTCTTCTTATAAGGGTGCTAATCCTATGAGAATAGGGCCCCACCTTTATGACCTCATTTAACCTTAACTACTTTCTTACAGGCCTTACTTCCAACAATCACATTGGAGGTTAGGGCTTTAAGATATGAATTTGGGGGGGGGGGTGAGGGACACAATTTAATCCACTGGGGGATGTAAATAGATGTGGAGAGATTTGAGCTAGGAATCAGAAAGACCCCTGTCTCCCCTAGTGGCTACGTGAACTCAGCAAATCATTTCACATTCTGAGTCTTAATGATCTCCTCTGAGGGACTTGCATGAGTAAATCACAGGGCTCCAGCCAGCTTGACCTTCTATGTCAAGATAGTTCCCACTAACATTAGACACTTTCCAGCCTGTCCATATCACTCCATATGCGTGCCACCTTTGGCCAGCCATTGCTCCTTGATATCACTATGTCCAGAAGGAGTTTCTGTGATCAGACTGTCAAATGAGATCCCTCCAGTCTTTCAGAAAACCTCTCATCCATCCATCCATCCATCCATCCATCCATCCATCCATCTAATTACTCTGTATTTTGTTGTTGTTGTTGTTACTGCCTTGTACTAGGCACTGTTCTCTGTGCTAGGGTTGTCCTTGCTCTTTTGAAGCTTACATTCTAGTGGGTGTGCATGAATAAAATGGACAGATAAACAAATAAATATAGAGTGTGTCAGATGGTGATAGGTGCTGTGGAGAAGAACAAAGCAGGGCAAGGTGGCACGGTAGAGGATTGGAGGGTTGTTATTTTCTATTAGAGGGTCAGGAAGAGGCTCTGTGCAGGTATGCAGAGGATGTGAACTAGCCAAGCACCAGGGAAGTGGGTTCCAGGTGGCCAGGGCAATAAGTGCCTGGAGTGTGCTTAGTGTGGCTGGAGAAGATGAGCAAGGAGGAGAGTGAAAAGGAACAAAATCGGAAAGGTCTTGGAAACCAGGTTATGTAGGGCCTTTAAGTTTCCACAGACCTCAGCTGGTTGCCTTTTCTCTTTTTTTTTTTTTTTTTTTTTTTTTTAATTAATTTTATTGGGGTGACAATTGTTAGTAAATTTACATAGATTTCAGGTGTACAATTCTGTATTACATCGTCTATAAATCCCATTGTGTGTTCACCACCCAGAGTCAGTTCTCCTTCCATCACCATATATTTGATCCCCTTTGCCTTTTCTCTTTTGACCAGAGATTATACTCTCATTTGTGGAAGACTGGTTTGTTGGGAGCTTACTCCTCTATGGATTTACATTTTTAAAATAAAAATCATGAACTCTCTGGGTTTATATTTTTTAAATGGAAATCATGTTTAAATGTAAATCAAATCAGTTGCCTGAAACACTTTACTATTTTTCCCCATTTTATTATTAAAAAAAAAAAATCAAAACCTTTCCCCATGGCCCACCGCAGGCCGTTTCTTACCACCTTAACCTCATCTGGACTCCCTCCCTCTCTCATGCCTCCAGTCCCTGGGGCTCCTTTCAACGCTCCATCAAGTGTGGGTGAGGCTAAGGAGAAATCAGAACTCTTATACAGTAGTCCCCCCTTATCCACGGGAGATATGATCCAAGACTCCAGTAGATGCCTAAAACAACAGATAGTACCAGACTCCATACATACTATGTTTTTTCCTATACATACATATCTATGATGAAGTTTACTGTATAAATTAGGCACAGTAAGAGATTAACAACAGTAACTAATAATAAAATGGAACAATTATAACAATAAAATAAGGGTTACTTGAATACAAGCACTGTAGTACTGCAACGGTTTAACTGATAACTGAGACAGTTACTAAGTGACTAATGGGCGGGTAGAGTATACAGCATGGATACGCTGGACAAAGGGGTGATCTGTGTTCTGGGCAAGATAGAACAGGATCCCGAGAGATTTCATCACACTACTCAGAATGGTGTGCAACTTAAAATTATGAACTGTTTATTTCTGGAATTTTCCATTTATTTTCAGACTATAGTTGACCATGGGTAAGTGAAACCACAGAAAGCAAAATCACAAATAAGGGGGGACTGCTGTATATTACTGGTAGGAATGCAAAATTGTGCAGTCATTTTTGAAAATAGTTTGGAAGTTCCTTAAAAGTTAAACAGAGTTACCATTTGACCCAGCAATTCTACTCTTAGATATATAGGCAAGAGAACCGAAAACTTATGTCCACATAAAAACTTGTACTCAAATGTTCAAAGCAGCATTATTCATAATAGCAAAAAGGGAGAAACAATCCAAATGCCTGTCAACGGATGGATACATAAACAAACTGTGATATATCCATACGATGAAGTATTATTTGGCCATAAAAAGGAATGGAATACTGATATATGCTACAACATGGATGAAGTTTGAAATCTTTATGCTAATTGAAAGAAGCCAGTTACCAAAGACAACATATTATCTCATTTGTATAAAATATCCAGAATAGGTGACTCTGGAAAGACAGAGAGTGGTTTAGTGGTTGCTTAGGGCTGGGAGCATGCAGGTGGGGGAGGAGGTTAGCGGGATGATAGCAAAGAGCAGAGGGTTTCTCCTTAATGTTCTAACATGATGGTGGTGAAGGTTACACGACTCGGTGAATATACTAAAAGCCATTGAATTCTAATCTTTAAATGGCTGAATTTTATTATTATATGAACTATATCTCAATAAAGGTGCTACAAAAAAAATTCCCAGAGTGATTCTAATGTTCCACTAGAGGTGAGGACCTCTTCCCTAATCTATTCTAACCCATCCCTGGAGGACAGAGGGTAAGGTGAGGTGGGCTGGAGGCAGGAGCACATGCATTTCTGAGGTGGAACTCTGAGAATAAAGATCAGTTTGAGCATGGGATATCCTTGATTGGATTTCACAGTGGAAGTGGAGGCTGTGGTCCTCCCTCCCTTGCAAAATCATGGTAGCTTTGGCAGGTTGCTATATCTGCAGGCTCCATCTGCTCAGTGTCACCTCAGATTTGGAGAGAAAACAGGGCCATACAATAGTGGTTCCTCACACACTGAGTCACATAAGGGGTAGGGACTGAGATATGAATAGCCTGGACTACCTGCGAATAGTTCACAATAGGCCATAATTTACACTCATCTGAAATGCCGACATGCCACTTATGTATGGACAGTGCCATTCAAGGAAGTATGCAGTGAGGAGAAAAGGATACCACGGGCCAGCCTGTTTGTTTAATTAAATTTGTCAACACGATGCTAAAGCAATAGGTGAAAAGAAGATCAGAGTCACAGAATTTTGCAGATGGATTATTCCTCAAGGAGCATTAAATCTAACATTTCTGATGGTTAAACAGGGGCACCAAAAGGTCAGCTGACCTCCCCAGCGCATCACAAATATTTAACATTCTGCTTACGGCACTCCTAACTTGGGATGGTAACTGTAGCACTGTCTGAACACGAGCTCTGTTGTCTTTTGGTTCCCATGGACCCGGCCCTCATGTAAGAAGTAGAATATCAGTTGTGTGTATTGTGGGGTTCGGCCTCTCAACATGGGGCATCTGTATGCGTTGTATTTGGTAGCTCAGAGCAATGGCCCTGTGTGCACTAGGAATTCCTTACTGCACAAGGACTAGGAGAACCGCTGCCATTGTTTCACTTTGAGTGTAGAATGGAGGCTGAGAGAATGGCAAAGTCAGTGTGGTCCAGAGTAGTCGGAAGTGACACGAACTAACTGGTTCCTTGCAGAAAGATGGTGATTTTCAGAGGAGAGAGGAAAGAGAGGGTAATCCAGTTGAGAAAGCAGCATGAACAAAGGCACAGGTCTGGGGATTAGCATGAGGAAATAGGTGGGGTGATAAGAAGAAACAGCCTGACTGGAACAGACTGCATGCTAGGAAACAGGAAGAAGCAAGATGGGAGGATGTGGCGCCTTAGAAATGAGAGTGAAGAGTTTAGACTTCATGCAGTAATAACAGGAAGCCACGTTCTTGAGCTGGGCATTTATCTGATGGAAACGGCATTCTAGGAAGAGTTGTCTGTTTGTTCAGTGTAATACTTAGAGATAAATAAATGGTCAGAGCATTAGTCTCCAATGGCTCCCACATAATCGTCACCAAAACAATCACAGTGAAATGCATTTCACTTAAAATATAATAATGGAAACTAATTCAGTAATAACAAAAATTTGATTTTGTTCTGCTCTTTATGAGAGCAGAGAAAGTTAAGAAGCAAACTCTCCAGGTTTTATGTGAATTTCAGAAGTATATCCCCATTTTTAAACAGAGCCAGTGGTGCCAGAATGTAATGTAATAATGTAACTGAATATTCTTTTAAAAATGTAAGTATTATCCCTTTGAATTCCATTTTTATATTCTTTCAATAATATTGCTATCAATCTTGGAACATACTTGTACTCTGGGAATATTTCTGTTTTATTTTTTTTCTATTCATAGCCCAACTTTGCAAGGAAAATGCTCTCCTAATAATTGAAAAACTTCAGTGTGCTACCAGTTTATATTGCACCAACATTGCTTCTCCCTAGTGCATGCTTAGGAGAAGAGCCATTTCATCGTCACAGTAAAATAATTGCCATTTTCCAGTTCAGCCTCCGAGCCAAGTGGAGAAATGTAAAAATGATTTTACAACCGAGATTTCTCAGCCCTTACATGTATAGGGTACTTTTCTAGGACAAGTGTTAAGATATTTAAGCTCCTTCTCAAACAATTCTCACGTTATCCCTAGCGATTAAAAAGAAACAGGTAAACTCGATACTCAGAGCCACATTTGTAATTCCTTTAGAAAGAATAAGAAGATGAGATCTATAAAACATTTGAATGTAAATTTGAATATGACTATCCATTTGATGTGTGAAAACCTATGAGATAGGTTCAAATATTTTGATGCTTCCCACAAATCATACTGTACACCTTTTTGGTATCTTTTATCTTCTAATTCATATAGATGTAGAAACATCCATCAGAGGCTTGGGAAAAAATTATGTATCTAAAGTGACGTACGTTGTTCCTCTTTTTTCTCCCCCCTGACATAAGGCTGATATCTATGTTGCAAGGAACTTGGTCCCAAGAAGGGACCATATTCCCCTTTAAACTGCAGTTAAAAAAAGAATCATTTTTAATGGTGAGAGAAAAGGGATTTGAAATGGGGAGACAGTGGTACTCCAGAAAGGACAGGTATGTACTGGTTCTCAAACTTAGCTGCACACTAAAGTTATCTGGACAGTTTTCAAACAAACTAATACCTTGGTCTCACCCACAAAGATTCTGATTTAACTGGTGTGCGGTGCAGCCTAGGGGTCCAGATTTTTCAAAACTTCCCAAGAGATTCTAATGTGCACTCAGGTTGAGCCAGTCAAGTAATGGCCATGGGTTTAAGTTGAGTACTAGTTGGAGGGTGTTCAATAAGTCATATCTACTCTAGGAGCCTCATTCTTCCTGTATGTGAAAATTAGATAAATATCAATATCCTACAGGCCTATTTTAAGGATCAAATAAAATCATGGATATGAAGTTTCCTTGCAAACTATAAAGGGCTATACAAATGTACACTATTAGAGATTGATTTAGACCCTCTTGCTCCAAAGAAATAATTTAACAACCTAATTTGCACAAAAAGTCATGCTTCCATCACCTCTACAGGAAACAAAGGTCCTGCCAATTTTTAATATAATTATTTCCTACTCTGGTATATTTTAGAACCCAGTGACCATTTTGTATGACATGTAGATTTTATACTTGAGAGGAATATTCAAATGCTATTGCTAGAACAGATACACGTGTAAGTTAGCAGTCCTCCAAGACTTTATCAGCCCCAACGTGGAAAACTGAAGTCGATAGATTGTCTGTAGGATTTTATCTCTGCCTAAATTGGATGTAGAAAAAAAAAAAATTGGAAGTCACTGACACAGAAAAGAACATTAAACCCTTAATGAATATGCAGAAAACTGCAGAGGGCAGGGAAATTGTTCAAATAAAAGTTAAGGAAACTAAAGACACAGAGATGATCAATGAAACTGACAACATTAAGGGGGTTTGAGACTTAAACATGGGTTGTGAGTAATGGGAAATGATCAAAGGAAAATGAGTTGAAAAATGAACAAGAATTGCTGAAAAGAGGAGAGAAGAAAAGGACACCAAGTAGAGGGGGCTTTGTGGCCAAGAGACAGTTCAGTCATAAGGCATTTGGAGCTACTGGAGCATATTTGGATACTAGTAGGATTGATTATTATTGGTAGGAATGAACCATGGAGGAAAAGCTGAGAGGGAAAGAAGAGCTAAATGTGGGAGTCAGGTCCTATAGAAAGAGTTATGAGAAGCTATCCGAAAGTAGTGTCTGATAGGAAAAGGGGTGATACATTTGTAACAAGAGGGAAGATGGAGATTATGGATAAAGATGCTGATTAGAAATTTTGAGGAAGGGAAGACAGTTTTAATTTTATCAGTAAAGTGAGAAGCAAGATCATCAGCTAAGCGTGTTGGGGGATGAACTCTTCATACCAGAGAAGAAGGTATGAAATAGTTGTCCTAGAGAGTGGGAAGCATACTTATTAAGAAAATGAAGTAGGATTGCTGATCATTGTTTAATGTCACTTTATGGTTAGCAGTCATAAATTTAATATGAGATAATGGGTACTTTGGTTAATACTTGGGAATAGGTGTGGGAAAGGCAGATGTTGGGTTTAAACAGGGTGGTGGTTTTGCCTGGGAAGGATAATGGAGGGAACTATGATATTAGTAGATCTGGTTTCATGAAACATCTAATGAACCCTCCCCTGTGGGGTTTTGGTGGCGTAATGTACAGAATGCCACTACAGTACTTCTTTCAAATGCCTCCTTCTTAAATCAGTGTACAACTTCTGCCCTCTCACCTTATCCAAGAGCCAGATTTGGGACAGGGCCAGCTGGGAAGCTCCCAAAAGGCAGTGTGGTCTCTAAGGGGCTCTAAATCATTAAAATACATCAGAAATACAGGACCAGCTAACTCAAGTTTCCACATTCTCTCCTTACACATCTGGTGTAGTGGATTGAATGGTGGCCCACCAAAAGGTACGTCCACCCAGCACCTGTAAATGTAAACTTCTTTGGAAGAAGTGTTTTTACAGATGTAATTAAAGATCTCAAGATGAGACCACCCTGGATAAAGGTGGTCCCAAATCCAGTGGCAACTGACCTTATAAAACAAGAAAAAGGAAGAACAGACAGAGGAGAAGGCCATGTGAAGACAGAGGCAGAGATTGGAGTTATGGGGCCATGAGCCAAAGAACATCTGGAGCCCCTGGTGTTGGAAGAGGCAGGAGAGGATTCTCCCTAAAGCCTCCGGAGGGAGCGTGTCCCTGTGAACACCTTGATTTTGGACCATGGGCCTCCAGAACTGGGCGAATAAGTTATTTGTTTGTTTTAAGCCACTAAGTTTGTGGAAATTTGTACGGCAACCCTAGGAAACTAATAGAACTGGCAAAGCATAAATAATCCTGCTTCCAGAAAAAATGAACAGTGCCCTCAAGTAAATAGTAAAAATAAGAAAAATAATACATCTTGCCAGTGCTGACCTGGGTGTGGTGAGTATATCTGTGACACGCACATGGCAACTTACAGGGTGTGACACTGGGCCCAACAACCATCCTTGAGCCCAACAACCAACCTTCAGGTTGACAGTTGCCTGAAGACGTTAGCAGAGCCATATGAAATTCTGGAGTGGAATAGCATATGGTCCGGAGCTGTTTTCCATAAAGAAGCAACTCATTTTATCTCAAGTCAAAAAGCTGGAGTAAATTAGTGATTTCTCTCTTGTTCCTTCTGTTTTGGGTAAACATTCCTCGCATAGGATCTGATTCCTATCTCAGTTTTAAGTAAACATTGAAGTAGAATAATACTTGACTTTCTGCTGTTTCAGATAATTAACTTTAGGACACAGTAACTGGAGTTGATTGGATTAGAGTGGTATTTGTGTTTTGTTTTATTTTTTATGTGAAACTGAAATTCCAGCTCATATAGTGAACTGGCATTTCACTGCTGCTCCTGGCATGAACCATGAGGATTCTGCCTGGTGTCCCAGATCAAACAAACTCAGATCATAGAGAGTTTGAGTCATGATTTTCTCTGGCTTCCAACGTGTAGAGAAGAAACACAAGGTGCCAAATGAGGAGGTGGGGTGGGCAAGGCACCAGTTTTTCTGTTGCCAACCCTGGATTGGAGAATATGGCTTGAACCTGAGAGAAAAGGGAGCATTTTACTCCTGCTTCTGAATTTAAGATAACTTGTCCCCCCTGAAGAGCAGACTCAAATTATCCACACAAGGCTGGACCGGAGAATCAGAGACCTCGCTGGGACAATTCAAGCAGTGAGCACTGGGTCTGCACATCTCAGGAGGATGGCTGTTGAGGGCGAATCACTGAACACAAGGTGGCCGGAGAAAGGGAGCCCAGATTGCTTTTTATAACACGGTAGTAGAGAATACACCTGACTCTCATGTGCCCCCCCCATGACCCCCCCCCGTGCAACCCCACTCACACAACTGGTAAGGATGGAGGGGTTGGAGTTAGGGGTTAAGTTACCCCCCACACGAGGTATAGGTGGGGAAAATGTTAATTTATTTTCAAGTTTCCAATAACTGCTGCTTCCCTGACTCAGTACATTATAGGAAAATGGCTACGGGAATTCTGTTTACAAACTTGTCTTACAGTTTAATAAACTTAAAATTATTAGACTGGTTTTTGACACTCATTGATGTCAAATGAACATCTGAATTCTCTGTGGAAACGTGTCAATAGAAGATGTTTCTGCTATAAAAGTGAACACGTCAGACAACAAAAACATTTTTCCCCAGCATGAAATTGGAAACAAAACCTAAGACACACACACACACACACACACACACACACACACACACACACAACCAATAAAACAGATTTATTTTATCCTTAGTTGGGTGACTGATGCTATCTAGTTATGTGACAAACTGTAAAATGATAAGTAATTCTAAATAACTTAGAGTGTTAACTTCAGTGCAAGTAATAAATCCCTTCATTTGAACTCAATGAAAGAGATACACAATTCCATTCATCACTGATAACAGTTTCTGGACACCATGTATCTTGGCTTTGTATCAGAATCTGCAACCTAGGGAAATATTCAGAAAGGAAAAGGGGGACAAGAATGGTGGTTTACTGTTTATCTTGTGATAGTATGTAGTTAAAACATACCACCTCTCCCGTTCCCCCTGCATTTCAGGGGATCAAAATGGTAATGAAAAGATTCATTATGATTGGGCACACTTGCTTACTTACACTATGTGACACATTTATCATTTTCTTTCGAAAGATGTTCATATCCAATGATATTAAAATCTGCCCATATCAGAGAAATTGGCTTTTATAAACTTTGAGGTGGTAATTTACCGGGTTTAATATGCCTTACTCTCAAAACTGGAAAATATTAGAGGTTATTCTGTGTTAAGAATAGACCACAACCAGATTTGTAAGAACAATAACAACAAATTAGAACTGGGAGTCACTTTGGTTGTATCACCAGTAAACTGATATTTCTACTTCCTTTTCTTTACTGTTCCTAATAGCTTATTTTGGAGCACACTTTGACAAGGTACTTTTTCTAGTGTCTTCAAAGGAGTATGAATGGGGCATCTTCTCTGTTGTGCTCACTGAAAACAATGGCATCTCTTTTTATGAGAACTGTTGCTTGTAACTTAATTGCCATCGTGATCCAGGCACTACTAAGTGCTTTACGTTTCTCAATTTATTTAACCCTCACAATAAACCATACAAAGAAGGTTACTATTTTTATCTTATTTTACAGATGATAAAATGAGGAACCAGTGATTAACACCCTGATAGTCTGATTCAAGCCCACACTCCACCATTAGGCTATCCTATTCGATCCTGCCTCTTCAATGGCCCTTTTGTTTATGAGGGTTCCAGAACTGGCTCTTCCCTTGAATCCTTTTCCCATAAAGGTTTCTGGTCACTCTCAAAGAGATTAAATGACTGGCTAAAATGTGTACAGTGAGCAAATGGGGGACCTGAACTTCAATCCATGCCTTCTGACTGCAAATTTTATTTAGTGACATCACTGTACTGGTTATAGCTGAAGATTTCAATTTAGGAGAAATTGGCTCTGAAACAAAACAGCTGGCACTATTTCACTTCTTTCAGAAATAAATTCCAGATGGATTTAAGAATTAAATCTTACAAACGAAACCATAAAAGTACTGGAAGAAAATTTTAGTGGGTATTTATGTAATCTTGGGGTGGCAAAGGCAATTCTAAAAATGGCCCTAAAGAAGGAAAGATGGATACATTAGATTTCATAAAAATAAAAGTCAGTATGTGAAAACATGAATAAGAAGGAAGGGCAAACAACTCAACATGGGAAAGCAGTTCTTTCTTTTTTTATTGATTCATTCCTTTATTCATGCCAAAAATATTGACAATGGAGTAAAAAGGAGATGAAAAACAGATGAGGCCCCTGTGAAGTTATAATCCAGAGAAGGAGTCAGAAACTGATTGATGAACATGCAATTATGTGAAACAAAGGGAGCTCACAGTTCTATGAGAGCAGATACCAGATAAGCCTAATGTACACTGAGATGCCTGGAAAAACTTCCTGTGGAGTAGGAAGTGGAGATCGGAAAGATCTTGAGTGGAGATGCTTGAGTGGAGATCCTTGAGCGGAGATCGGAAAGATGAATCCAAGTTCAGGAGATAGCAGCAAGGGGAGCATTTCAGACACAGAGACAGCATGTCCTTTTCAGGAAGACAGCATGGTCTGTTTGAAGAACAAAGGGAAGGCCAAGTATGACCCAAAGCCAAAGAGTAAGGTGAAGAATGGTGTGGGATGAGGTGGAGAGATAGGTGCCATTCACAAATATAGGGAGCATGGAGGATGAGCAGTTTGGGGCAGGATGGATAATCACGAATTTGATCTTGGACTTAATAAGTGTGAAATATCCTTGAGAAATCTAAGCGGAGATTTCAAATCAGTAGTTGGATATAAGCATCCAATGTAGGATAGGACTGCTCAAAAGATACAAATTGAGAGTCATTGTTGTGTGTGTGTATATATTACCATGGCCGAAGGAAGCCGTCCATGGTCATGGATGAGAACACTCAGGGAGGCAGAACAGTGAGAAGAGAGCCTAGGACTGAGCCTTGAGGACTGCCAGCATTCAACGGCCAAGTACAGGCTGAGCCTACCAAAGGGACTGAGAAGTTGGAGGCAGCAGGAGAGCCCAGGCGAATATGATGTCATGGAAGCAAGTAACATGGGTGTTTCAAAAAGGAGAGAGAAGAACAGTGCCAAATGCTGCTTAAAGGTCAAATAAGATGAGAGCTGAAAAAAGGTCCATTGCATTTAGAAACCTAAATGTCACTAAGGAATTGAATAAATGCTTTTCTGGTAGAATAAGAAGGACAGAATCCATATTTGAGTTGGTGGAGGGGCAAGTGAGTGGAGAGGAAGGAAACTGAGACAAGTATAGAACATGTCTAAGAGATTGGTCTGAACAGGAGAAGCAAGTGAGTGATAGCAGAAAAAGATGTGGGATTAAGGCAAGTTGTTTATTAATCAAAAATTTTTATTTATGGATGTAAGTGGTATAAATATAAGTTTATAAATTCAGTGTGCATGATATGTAACTTTACTTAATTTTTTTAAAAAACGACTTAATTTTTATTATGTCTCATGTCACCAGAGTGATAGAAATGTAAGCTCAGTTAATTCTGAACTTTCTCCCTTTTTCTAAGGTAGTAGCTAAGTTCTGGGTGGGTCCACCTGTGCTCCCATGATCTCTCACCAGGATGGCCTATCTGCCTGAGAGGTATCCCACGAACTCTACTTCTCTGGGTCTGGCTGTTGTCCAGGAGTACAAGGCTCCTTGCTCTGAAGCCCATTGAACTCTCTCTCTTGTGCCTTCCCCTCACTCTCTTCTTCCTCTATATAGGGCATCCTTTCCTAATATGGGTGGTGCAGTAACAGGGAGGAAAACTTTCTCTTGTCTCTCCTGTTTCTCTAATACTCCTCTTGGTTCCCCTGTGACCTGGTGGATCCCAAACTAGGAAGACTTAAAGATATTCTGTTTTCTGTTCTGCCTTATCCCTTTATTGCATCTAAAATTTAACCTGTGATAATTGTGTTCTCTGTTTAGCAAGACTGATTATAAGCTGTTGGGAGGCGGAGAACGGAATGTCTTGTGTACTGTTATATCAACAATGCTTAGAATAGTGCCTGGTAATAACAATCTAATAACTAGCTGCTGAAATTTAAAAAAAAAAAAAAGGAAGGAAAGAAAGTGGGAATAACATAAGTGAGGGAAGAAAGGAAGAAAGGAAGGAGGATTGGTTGATGAACGAAAGCAGTGTCCAACTCACTTAGCAGACCTCAATGCCAAAAGTAAGCTGGGAGCTAGCATTACTTTCCCCCCACTTACATCCCCATGAGTCGCTTTCCACCTGCTCTTCAGGTGGGCTGTTTCCTTTTCATATGGTGACTGTCAGGTGAGTTGGCCCCTCCTTCAATCCAGCTCTTATTTCTTGCAGAAACTGTTAACATTTCTTGGATGCTATACTCCTCTAGTCTCCAGTGCCAACATAGAGTTTTACCTGTGCTGCATTCCTGGATCATTGCAGTTCAGAGCGTAGAAGAAGGAGTAAGGAAACAATTTCCATTTCGAATCAGATTCTGTGTAATTTTAGCAACCATTTCTTCTGAAGCAACTCTGGAACAGGAAGCTACTTATTGCCCAATATAGTCAATGGACTCTTTGAGAAGGTTGAAGCCCTTTTGCTCTAACTCCAAATTATTTGATTAGAGCCAGAAACATCTGACCAGGTGAAAGTCTCTGACTGTTTCCACTAATGGATATTTAAGCCTTCTTTTTTTCCCTTACCATAAGGTGCCCTCAAGGCCAAAGAGAAGGAAACAGGAGCAATAAGTGAAGACCAGTTAGCAGGGAGAGGGTTTGCCTAACTCTAACCATGCCCAGTACAACTTTTCCATCACAGGTGCTAAGTTGCCTGAGCAGAGAAATAAGGGCCCTTGCATGAGAAGAGCATGTAGCTGGTGAGCCTTTCTCTAAGTCACTGCTGCTGTCCCACTCTTCTAAGAGAAAGGGTTTTCCAAAATTGGCATAAGAAGTGCTTGGAATCTGATTATTTTCCTGCTTCCAACTTGCTTAGCCATCAGGCAAGCTCTCTAACCTTTTGATTGAAGTAAAATACAGCCTAAATGATGGTCTCCAATGGGGAGTGGCTCGTCCACCCCACGGACATTTGGCAATATCTGGAGACATTTTTTGGTGATCCTGACTGTGGGGGAGTGTTGCTACTGACATCTAGTGGGTAGGGTCCAGGGGTGCTGCTAAACATCCTAGAATGCACAGGACGTCTCCCAACAGCAAGGAATTATCCAGTCCAAATGTTACTACCTAGTGCCAAGGTTGATGGCACTATTAATGGGCAATTTATATCCATTCCTTCCTTCCTCTCAAGTTTTTGTGAGACTTTGTCCAAAAAGGAAAAAAATATATTGATGTACAGTAATAGTATCTTTAACTATCATCTTTATATTATTTCAGTCTATGTGCTTTGTATTTTTATAACCCATTGATTTTACTTGTTTCTGAGACTAAGTTTGTATGGCTTGACTTAATTTCCCAGAAATGCTTGTGAAAATTCCTGGTCCTCATTATAAAATTTGCTTTGAATTATGAGCATGTGTTTTAGTACATGGTCACAGCTTCTTCACTAAGAACACTCAAATGGCTTGGAAATTATTCAAACTGGGATCCCAAAAAGAAAAGTGGATAAATGTTCAACTTCTTTAGAACTGCCTCTTCTAAGGCAATTTTTAGGACCTCTTTATATGTTAAGTGTGGTTTATCAGTAGGAATTGCATTTGCCTGTGACTGACAGGAATGAATCCTGCCTTGAGCAGACAGAATTTTGTTTTTTCACTCTTAAAATAGATCTGGAGACAGGCAGTCTGGGACTGATGTGGTATGGTGGCTTCATACTGTCATCCTGGACTGAAGCTCCTCACTTTGAGTTGCTTCACTCTGAATACATAACTATATTCCAGATCCCCAGAGTTCAAGCTGAGGGATGGAACTGCAGCCATGCTGTGTATTCAAAGCCAGAGTAGAAGAAGCAAGGGGAACAAAAGGGTAGCCCTGGCTTTTAAGAAGCCTTCCCAGAAGTCTCATGTAATATTTCTGCTGACATCTCACTGGCCAGAATTAATCTCTGTGAGGGAGGTTGGGAAATGTAGTCTTTTGAGCTGGGTACACTGCCATTTTAAATAAGATTAGAATTCTTCTAATGAGAAAAGGGAAATGGAAAGATGGGGTATACAGTTAGAAGTCTCTGCCTTAAGTGTTTTCAAGCCTTTTTAAGAGCAACTTTTTTTTCTTTTTTTTCCCCAAAAAATCTTTTTTGGGAACTGACTCATTTTCACTGATTTCCTGACACTACTTTTCCTGTCGCCCCTTTCAAGGTTCTGGAAGATTTCCTTAGCATCCTAAGGGTTCCATGGATTTGCAAATTATTAGCTAACATAATTTCTAGGGGTCTGTACACTTTAAAAAATTCTGATTCTTTGATTTTACTGAATTCTAAGATAGGTAATTTCCAAATGGTCACATTACTCAGTGATTTTGATGGGCTTTTAAAAATTGTGGTTGCTAAAATATGTGTCAAGAGTTAATGTTTTAATTAATTTTCATCTATCTGAAGATTCCATATTTATGGAATAATACCCCCTTTTTCCCTCCAGCCCCTACAAAAATCTAAAAATGGATAAGGATGAATTAGATTTGAGCTGAATATGTTGTTGAAGAAATCTTTTTCTTTTTTCTTTTTCTTCTTAGCATGTATGAACAAAGTGGTAGTGGAGAAAGTTAACTGTTCTGAATTGGTTGTCTTTGATTGACTCTTGTGTTTTCTGTGTTATTTGTAAGGCTCGTGCTGTTCCCCCTATAGCTCAAAAAGAGCTCTGCATTTTAGCACTAACATGAGAAGTTGTAGACAGAACATGGGTATTGAGAGTACACACCCTCATACTTAAATATTGTTTCTGCCACTTAATAACTCTGAGATAAGCAAATTAATGTTAAATTAACAATAGTAATCTATCTTGTTGATTTTTAGAGTTGGATGCAATAATGCTTTGTTGGTGGTCTGTAAATGTTAGTTTTCTTTTAGAAGGTAGACCTTTTTTACATAATGAGTACACTTTAGGATCCTGCTTTGAAAGTGAAGAACCAGGGGGAGATGGCTGTAGAGAAGGCATCAAAGAGGGCGTGGTCCGGGAATTCATATTCAAGAATGAAGGAGGCAGCCGTTATAGAACAAATTAGTGTCTTTAGTCTCACTCTTATATATAGTAGTATTCTTGTACACACACACACAACCCCGCTATGTGAACATGAAACATCAACATAAATATGACAGCAAAGAGAATTTGTGTTTTCTAGAATTGTACTCTGGTCGTGATTCTAAAATTTTTTTGGGCTTCAGAAAATGGCTTTAGTCTAATTTAGGTTTAATCTTGGCTCTCACATGAAAACAGCAAGCTTGGCCAAAGGCTAAATTATGAATCTTTAAAGTTTGATTTTGTCAAGGTTCCTCCTTTCAGCACCTTCCCAAACTCTGGAACAGGGTGGAGGAAAAGAAATGGGAAAGTAGTGACCCAGAAAAAAGGAAGCTGTCATGGGCATCATTACCAGCTTCAGGAATATGAGGAAATAGTGTGGAACAAACCACCGTGGGGTACAGAGTTCCTACTTTGAGAAACACTGCCGTAGGAGACACATTCACTTTCCATATGAGATGATAGTTGATCAAAGTATCTCACCCAGACCCAGCTCAGAATGAGTTACAGAAATGGTAAAGGTATGTAATGAACTCATCTGTTGAGGAAATCACAAGATTCATTCTCTGCAGCTTCTTTTTATTTCTCTTCATGTGTCTATCCCCTTCCTTCATTTATCAATATTTGTTCATTCAACCCATTTCCAGGTTATTTCCATAATACCTGCAATCTACAGCCTTGACAGCAAATAAGATTTAATACTCTAAAGCATTTAGACAGCCTCAGGCCCTGCACTAGTCTGAGACACCAGAAATAGTTTTCCTCCCTCCTTGCAGTGTTCAAGTGCCTGGTTGATTTACTTTCTATGCTTGGGTATCTGCCTTGGTTTCCTGATCGGCAGTCTTGCTCCTCTTAAGTCTGATCTTGAACTTCAGTAAGTTGTACCAGAGCCATGTTGCTATAGTCTAAGGTTAGATCCCTTTCACTGGGAACAGTCCTTCCTCCACCCCAGGCTTTCTAGTTGAAGTTCATCTCAAACATTTCCTTTCACTTGAGGCTTGTGAATTTCTGTTGTCTGAACCCTCCATCACACCAAATTCTCTTCCCGATGACTGTTCCTCTAACCAGAAATGGGTTTGCTGAGCTTCTTTGGGCATAGCGATATGGATGGTTGGTCACCCCTTTGGGAACCAATTATATAGAAGAGTTAGACATTTAACATCAGCCAAACCAGTCTGTATGGCTAAAGCCACTTTATACCATGACAGTCTCTAAAGAAGTGTTAATTATAACAATGACCACATTTGAAAAATACAATTGTGTGATGAAAGATTGGCATGGGAGATTAGACACTGAGAGAGTATCAGAGGAGCCTGATTTCAAATGCTACCTTCATATCATGTTAAATTCCAAAATATTTTTAGGTTGGCTTCTAGACTCTGTTTTTTGTTCTATGGAATGTTTAGTCTATTCCTATATCTTTACCATGCTATTAAAATTATTATAACTTTAAAAACATGTTTCAATGTATTGTAGAAAAACTTTATTAATGTTTTCGAAATTTTCTTGATTATGTGGATTTACTTGAGCTTAACTATTTTGGGAAATGCTTTCCTTTTCTGATCATTTTCATGTTTTTGGCATTTTCTTCTGAGAAAATTTCTCAAGCTTTTATTATTTATCCTATTTGATGCAGTGTTGATTCTTTTATTGTCAGCATCTAAAGTCATTTAAAATTCATCATTCAGGAAGTTAGGGAATCTAGAATGGAATGTAGAATGTGACAAAACAATCTAATTGTACAATAAACATATAAAACAACCTCAATGAAGGTGATGGGGAAAAAGACACCTATGAAAATAATTGGAGTCTGTAGACTAAGAGCAAAAGGAACTGCCCATAAGCACTGTACTCTAGTTGATAAAGTTGTTTTTTTTTTGAGCCAGGTTCTCACTGTTAGAGTGAGAGGCTATAGATAAAAAAAAAAAAAGGAAGGATGCTAGAATGATCCATTTGGTAATGGATTAGATTTAGAGACATTGGTATGGACTCACTTTTAGCTTAATACCAATATAGATAGTTACATGAGAAAATATTTACAGTTAATGTGTCCATATGAAAGTCTGACAATTAAGTTTGTGAACTTCTTTCAACAATGTTGCTAACTTTTTTGATATCAGAGGGATTATTCATTATGAATTTGTACCAACTGAACAAACAATCAACCAAGTTTACTATTTGGAAGTGCTGAAAATCCTGCGTGAAAAGTTAGATGACCTGAACTTTTCACCAAAGATTCATGGCTCTTGCATCACGACAATGCACCAGCTCACACAGCACTATCTGTGAGGGACTTTTTAGCCAGTAAACAAATAACTGTATTGGAACACCCTCCCTACTCATCTGATCTGGCCCCCAGTGACTTCTTTCTCTACCCGAAGATAAAGGAAATATTGAAAGGAAAACATTTTGATGATATTCAGGACATCAAGCGTAATACGATGACAGCTCTGATGGCCATTCCAGAAAGAGTTCCAAAATTTCTTTGAAGGGTGGACTAGGCACTGGCATCGGTGCATAGCTTCCAAAGCGGAGTACCTTAAGATAACCATAGTGATATTCAACAATGAGATATGTATCACTTATTCTAGGATGAGTTCATGAACTTAATTGTCTGACCCTGTATACCCAGGTCAGGATACGCACACCTATTTTCTTGCTCTGTCAGCTGAGAGCACTAGAAGCAATGACATCCCAGTGGCAATGACAATACTTAGCACCCAGATCTTAGTTTCTGATGCCTTTTCCCTATAAAAGGAACCAGGTCTCCTTGAAGAAATAGTTGATTCTTAGACTGTGGAAGAAAATATAAAGGAAAAGTCTTATAGTGTCAGAACATAATGAAGTGCTAGAATCAGCAATGATGGGGGGAATTCCAAAGCAACACGGGAGCCAACTGGAAAAGGTTCCAATGACCAAAGCAAAAAAAAAAAGAATACACACACACACACACACACACACACAGGGGGCAGGGTACCAAAAAAAAAGTATATACATGACTTGTGTTCATCTTTTGTTATCAATGTAGAGTATTACAATTTTAATAGTTTTTTCCTTTCTTAAAATGAGTATACTTTTTTTGGCACTCTTTGTATATACCTATATATTATATATTAGTATGGGACTATAACCTAAAGTATAAAATATGTGTGTCCATACTGGTAGAAATAAACGACTGAATAAATAAATGTGGAAGAATAGACAAATCACCCATACAGAAGAATTCCAAATAATTTATGCAGATACTCTGTCCTCAAGAATGTGGACCATAAATACCTACTCCTTGAGTGGGAGGCTCTGCATGGTGACTTCCTTCCAAAGAATATAGATATGGATGGAGGAAAAATAACTTTGCAGTAGAGAAGCACAGCCTCAGCCAGATGAACAAAGTCAATATCAGCAGTCATAAATCATGTTGGTGGTATGTTCTCTTGATGTGATGAAAATGGCATTCTAGCTCTGTGTTTTGCCCAAAACACATAACCCTGGTATAATCATGAAGAACATTCTATAAAATTCCTGAGCAGTACTCAAAACTGTCAAAGTCATCAAAGACAAGGAACATCCTAGAAACTCTCATGGCCAAGAGTAACCTAAGGAGACATGACAAATAAAACTGTCATGGTATTCTAGGTGGGATCCTGAAACAGAAAACGGACATTAATTAAAGCCTAAAGAAATCCAAGTAAATTATGGGCTTTAGTTAATAATGATGTATTAATAATGTATTAATTCAATGCATTAATTGTGGCAAATATACCATACTAATGTTACATGTTTAATACTACAGAAAACTGATGTGGGGTATGTGGGACTCCTTGTACTCTCTTTGTAATTTATTTGTAAACCTAATATTGTTCCTCAAAACAATGTTTATTTTTTTAAAGTTATGGTATTTTTTTCTCTGACTTTTTAAACATTGTCAGTTTGCTTATAATCTCAGTCTCATCTTCTATTTTTACATAGTTTTATTTTACTTAATTTCCTTTTGAAAGACACCAGATGATATTTAAAATTTCATTCCATTTCCTGTAAGTTTAAAAAGTATGTCCTCCAGACTTCCACTTCCAACCAAAATGAAGTAACAACCAAAATGAAATAACAGGGGCTGGATTTATCTTCCTGGTTGAAACAACCAAGAGACAAAAACAGACTACATATGAAATAGTAGTTTTAAGACATTGGACATCATTGATGAGGGACAGTGATCCCAAAGAGATGGGAAACAGAGGAGGTGAGCCCTATAATTGCCCATGCTTACTGCCTTGAGAGAGCATCCACCTCCCAGAACAAAGGGGATAGACCACGTAAAACATATTGACATCTTTTAATTGAGAACACAGAACTGAAAGTCCAGGTAGAACTAGACAGCTTGAGTTTGTAGAATAGAGTACTGGATGGAAGCAAACATCACGGAAAGAGAACATTGGAGCTCTCCAAAGGGTCCCAGTTCAGTGTTCAGCAGAGGACAGAGCAGCACATGAGAAGGAAAATATTTGACCTGTAGGAAAGAAAATTCAAAACAATTAGAAGGAACAGTATGGGGTACTCATACTTGGCCTGAAATATTGGATAATGGCCAGACTGAAAACTTTATAATTGAGAATTGCATACAATACCCAAAAGGGTCTTGACTCACTAGTGGGAAATAATTATCACCAGATGAAATGATGTTCTAGTCCGGCCTAGAAAATCTTAATAGCAAGATTAAGATCAAACCATTTCCCAAATGATTAATTGCATCCTAAAACAAAACTCAAGAATCTTTATAGGAATACAAAAATATCAAGTATCCAACAAGGCAAAATTCACAATATCTGGAATTTAATCAAAGATTAGCAGGTAAACAAAGAGACAGGGAAATATGACTCATAAAGATTAAAAAAAAAAAGAGTCAATTGAAACCAGCCAAAAGTGACACAGATGTGGAGAATTAGCAGATAAGGACATTAAAAATATTATTATAATTGAATTCTATATGTTCAAAATGTTAAATGATAACATGGGATTATTTTAAAAATCTAAATAAAACCTCTAGAGATGAAAGCTAAAATATGTAAAAAAAAAATACATGGATGTGAATAATGGCAGATTAGACATTGCAGAAGAAAATGTTATTAAGCTTGAAGACAAAGCAATAGAAGCTATCAAAATTAAACAAAGAAAAAGCTTAAATGAAAAGAGCATAAATAAGCTGTGGAATATCATTAAACAACCTGTGTATGTAATTAAGTCTCTGAAGGAAAGGAGAGAAATAGAAAATGTTATTCAAAGAAATTGGGGCTGAATGTTTTCCAAATTTGATGAAAATTATAAACCCATAGCTCCAAGTTTCTAAACAAACCCCAAGCAAAAGAAACATGAAGAAAACTACAGCAATGCATGTCATAATCAAATTGCTCAAAACCAGAGATAAAGAGAAAATTAAGAGACACTGTGGAAATTAGTATGGAGGTATCTCAAAAAATTGGAAATGGAATTACCTTATGATCCAGCAGTTCCACTCTTAGGTATCTATCCAGAGAAATCCAAAACACTAATTTGAAAAAAATGTATGCACCCCTATGTTTATTGCAGCACTATTCACAATAGCCAAGACATGGAAACAACCGAAATGCCCATCAGTAGACGACTGGATTAAGAAACTGTGGTACATTTATACAATGGAGTATTCCTTGGCCATAAAGAAGAATGAAATCTTACCATTTGCAATGATATGGATGGACCTACAGAACATTATACTAAGTGAAATAAGTCATACAGAGAAAAATACCATGTGATCTCACTTATATGTGGACTCTAAAGAATAGAATAAGTGAACAAACTAATCAGAGACTGTCTCAGAGATATAGAGGAAAAACTGAGGGTTGCTAGATGAGGGGAGGGGGAATGACGGAGAAGGTGACGGGATTAGAAAGCATGATCGGTACCCACAAGATTGCCATAGGGATACAAAAGTCAGTTTGGGGAATATAATCAATAATGTAAACAGTTTGTAGGGTATCTGATGGGCACTTGTCTTATTAGGGAGACCACGTCAGGGATGATGTAGATGCCTGATCACTGCACTGTACACCTGGAGCTGAAGCTGAACAATAATGAATGACAACTATAATTATATATACATATGTGTGTATATATACATATATACATACATATATATATACATGTGTGTATATATATGTATGTATATATATATTCGCAAGAAGTGGAGTACAACATAAGGAATAGAGACAGTGGAAATGTAACGGTTGTATGTGATGTCAGAGGGGTGGTAGATGGGGGAGGGGGGTTATCACTTTGTGAGGGGTATAAATGTCTATTACATTGTTTTGTACACCTGAAACTAATAATAATTAAAAAAATAAAAAAGCAGGCAGAGAAAACCCTGTACACTATGTATAAAGAAACAAAGATAAAGATGAATGATTTCTTGTCAGAAACAATTTAAGAAAGTCAGTGAAGCAACATCTTGAAAATACTGAAAGAAAAAGCTGTCAATCTAGAATTCTTTATCCAGAAAAAAAAAAAATCTTTAAAAAATGAAGGCAAAATTTTTTTTTCAAATATAAAAGAGATTAAAAAATTCATCATTAGCAGACCAACACTACAAGAAATTATAAAGGAATTCTTTCAGGCAGAAGCAATTATATGATGAAAACGTGAGTCTATACAAAGAAATAAAGAAAAATTGAAGTATTAATTGCACAGGTAATTATATATGATTTTCATTACCATTTAAATATTGTGTAAAGGTAATTGACTATTTGAACAAAAATAGTAACATTGTGTTATGAAGTGTACAACATAAGTATAAATAAAATATATGAGAAAAATAGCATAAAGGTCTGGAAGGGAGAGAGCAACCCATTCTAAATTTATTTTACTATATGGGAAGTGGTGTAATACTTCTTGAAAGTAGCCTATAATAAGTTAAAAATGTATACTATAAACCTTGAAGCAAATACTAAAATAAAGTAAACAAATAAAGCTTATAAGCCAATAAGGGAGTTAAAATGGGATTTTTAAAATACTAAAATTATCCAAAAGAAGGCAAAAGAAAGAGCAAAAAGGGAGCAAAGAGCAGATAGGATAAATAAAAACCAAATAGGAAGATGATAGACTTAAATCTGACCATATTACAACTCACATTAAATGTAAATAGTCCAAACACTCCAATTAAGGGGCAGAGGTTGTCAGACTGGAGTAAAATGTGCTGCTAAGAAGAATACGCTTTGAATACAAAGACACAAAGAGGTTAAAAGTGAAAAGAAGAAAAGAGATACCACACTATCACTAAAAAAGAGAATGTTGAGGTGGATAGGGTAAAATTAAATGAAGTAGATTTCAAAGAAAAGAATATTATCAGGGATAAAGAAGGTAATTTCATAAAGATAAAGGGTTCAATTCATTAAGAGGACATAATAATCTTAAATATATATGCACCTAATAACAGATTCTAAATGTATGAAGCAAAATCTGATAGACTTTCAAGGGCAAATAAATCCGTAATTATAGTTGGAGATTTCTAAACTGTCTCTCAATAATTGATAGAACAAGTATATAGAAAATCAGTTAAGGACGTAAAGGACTTAGCACCATGAACTAACTTAACCTAATTGACATTTATAGGCCACTCCATCCAGCAACAGAAAAACACATTAGTTTCAAGTGCACACAGAACATTTTCCAAACTAAAATGTATTCAGGACCACACAGCAATTTGAAACGATTGAAGTATTACAAAGTATTTTTTAATTCAAATGAATTAAGAAATGAATAATTGAAAGGGTTTTGTTGAACAATTCCAAAATATTTGGAAAATAAATAACATACCTCTAAATAATGCAAGGATTGAAAGAAATCAAAAGAAAAATTAGAAAGTGTCTTTAACTGAATTAAATGAAAATACAGCATATCAAAATATATAGGATTCCACTAAAGCAGAATTTAGAGTAGAATTAGTAGTACTGAGCAAACTAAATTATAAAAGAAGTTCTCAAGTCAATAATCTCTGCTCAAAACTTAAGAAACTAGAAAAAGAAGAGCTAATGAAATCCAAAGTGCACAGAATATAGGAATAAAGATCAGAACAGAAATCAATAATATAGAAAACAGATAAACATATAAAATCATTAAAAGTACAAGCCGGATATTTGAGAAAATCGTAAAAAGTTATAATCCTTTAGAAAGACTAGATATAAAGAAAACACATTATCAAAATAGAAATGAGAAAGGTGATATGACTACAGCATCTACAGATATTAAAAGATAATAAAAGGATAATAAAGAAATATAAGCAACCTTATGTCAATACCTTCATCAATTAGATAAATCCCTTGAAAGACAACCATCAAAGCTTTCTAAAAAAGAAATAGAAGTAAATTTTTGGAATTGTGGCATAGGAAGCTCCATGGAACTACTCACCAGCAAAACAAGCATAACGGGAGAAAATATCCAATAATTTAAATCTCTGAAAGTTGTCCTAAGGCTGTATGGCAAGTGAAAAAACATTTATTCAACAACATCTACTAACTCTCAGTAAGAACAGCAAGCATCTTTGGCGCTTGAGCCATCACTCACTTTCACCTCCCATCTCCTGCACCTCAGTATGATAGAAGTTTCACTCTGTGCATTTGTGGTCAAGGACACAGAACTACTGTTCTCCCAAGTCAAGGCCGGTGGTATCTCCCTGGAAGGAGCAGGTTGCCAGCATTTCTCATCCTTCCAGTTCCTCATTATAGAGGTGATATTCCTGACATGTGCAGAGGTTGGGGGATCCCTTCATTTGTCTACTAATTGAGTTGGTGGTATGATTTCTTTATCCTAAGACCCATTTATTCCTACACTTTTTGTTCCTTCATGTCAGCAACTCTAAGAGGGCTTCTACTGAGATGTGCTTTCATTGTCTGCTACCTCTAGCCACTCTCTCAATATGAGTATCTGTTACCAGGTCCTCAGCTCTTTCATCTGGTTCCACAGGCACTAAATCTGAAAACAATTCCTCAAAACTTGTGGCAAGATGGTGGCCCCCTTCTCTAGGCTCCA
Organism: Rhinolophus hipposideros; assembly: GCF_964194185.1. Taxonomy (NCBI): domain Eukaryota; kingdom Metazoa; phylum Chordata; class Mammalia; order Chiroptera; family Rhinolophidae; genus Rhinolophus; species Rhinolophus hipposideros. The sequence continues at coordinate 40,316,179 of NC_138062.1, read as the reverse complement.
GCCATCGGGCAGCTTCCCCTAATTGTGCCATGCCACTCGTCCAGCCACACTGGCACAGAGGACGTGAAGGCAGGACTGTACCAACTCCACAGTCTTCCCCAGAAGCACAATAGACACTTGTGTGGAAAAGCGTTAAAGAGAAAAACACATTATGCCTGCCAGGTTGCCAGGCATCTATGTAGGCACTTGGAATGTCAGCCATTTAACCCCTAAAACAACTCTGATACTGTTCAAGAATACAAAATGGGACACAAGCAAATTCAGGCTCTGATTTGTTAATTCCAAATGTAAATTTCCCCCCTTACCTACTTATGTTGGTCTGTAATCATTGCAGCAAAATGAAAGGTGTTTTCTTTTTCTTTTTTTTCCAGACCCGACAACTGGCTCATCCTTTTTGTAAAGCATGTCCAGATATTCAGTAATGTGTGTGTGTGTGTGTGTGTGTGTGTGTGTGTGTGTGTGTGTGTGTGTGTGGTGTATATGTGTGTTCTTAAATTAACCACACTTTGGCTGAAACCTTCACTTCACTTCCCCTGGCTTCTGTAGAGATGAAGAACTGTCTGATATATTTCTTCTTCACTATGAAAAAAAGAAAAAAACAGACACTAAACAAACATCCCAAAAAACAAAATCTTTTGTATTTTGTGGTATACTGAAAAAGTCACTTCAGTCGGGAAAATATTGAATGTAGTGGGAGAAGCCTTCCTATGTCTTCTGGGTAACCTGGGCAAGGAACTTCACTTTCCTATACCTGAGATTCATCCGTTACTTGACGGTATTGACTCCTAAGTTTCTTCTTGTCTCTAATATTCAATAATCCCAGTCACCTATGGATCTCCTACAATATGCACAATCATCACCCAAGTACAAATGACCATGCCCCCCTACTCAGCTTCATGATTGACCAATATTAGCTTATGACTTGGATTCTACCTAATGGAATACTTGGAATGAAAGGGAATCTAAACTGTTTAGAGATTTGGATTGCTGAAGGGGCTTTCTTGAGGTTCGTTTCCTATTAGTAAGTAATGACAATTCTAATTAATTCACTGGCATGATTTGCTCCCCAATGAGATCACAGCACAGTGACGCACTGAGCCTGGGAGACTTGCTAACCTCTGGGTTCTTAGAATTTAGTTTTACCTCCTGCTGAGTCACATTTTTCTAATGGCATGAATCACTGTCATTTTAACTCCTCTGCCTTTTTTTTCTAATTTCCCTGCTGGAAACACTTCTTGCCTGCATTGAAGGCAAAAGATTGGGGATTTTAACTGGAGAACTAGAAAATTGCTGAATGAGTAGGCAATTAGTTGCTGAAGAATGTGCCAAGTGTCACTGGAAATATAATTTTCTCCAGACTTGCAGGAAGGGATTCAGTTACATAGAGTGCTTCTCCACAATGGCCATTGGAGCTATCTTACTTGCCAGGTCTGTAAATAGGTACCTGAACTTCTCATTTTTGGATCAAAACCTAAGAGTCTGCATTTTATTATATTAAGCCTGTTTTCAAATTTAGTTTCAAGTTTTAGTGATTTACTGCTGGATTAGAAATACTGAAAAATTGCCACTTCTTCAACATGTTGTGAAAATCATGTTAGTAATCTCTGTAGACAGATAAATGTGCCCTAAATATTATTGCACTTTTCTATTTTAGAATTATTGACCATCTATCCTCTTTAGGGGAAAGAAATAGTAAAAAAGGAAGCTAATGTTCTCCAAATAATTTTAGAGATAAAAATGAGCCTTAGAGATGGTAGCTATCTCATTTTACAGATGAAAAAACCATGGCGATGAGACATTGAATGTCATGTTCAAGGTCACAGAGCTGGTCATTGAATAGAGCCACATCTAGTATCTCTTTAGTCTGGTACTTTTCTTCCCAAACCACGTGGTCTGCTCAACAAGCCACTGCCCTCGTGGGCCTGAAAGGTAGGGTTGCCACCAGGATGGGCCTGGAGGACAGAGCACCACACCAAAGGTCATTCTTGAGTCTTAAAATCTAATGGAGTTTTCTCCACTATTTTTCAAACCTGCTTCAAATTCGTGACTTCTTCCTTCTTTCTTATTTCTCCCTTGTGGAATGTAAATTACTATCCTATGCCTGTCCCATGATTGTATTTCAGACGAAGATAACTTGTTTTCTGGTTATCTTCTGGTTCACAGCTGCATAGGAATTTCGACTCAGGATGAATTATATACCTCGAGTCTCATTCCTATCTGATTGGAATTATATTTAGGTAAGATTTTGGACTTTGAGTTGATACTAGAATAGGTTGACTTCTAAGGCTTTTGGAATAGGATGGATGTATTCTGCATACGAGAAGAGCATGAATGGCGGGGGCAGAAGATTGAGTATTGTGGGTGAAATTGTGTGCTCCCAAATTCCTATGTTAAAGTCCTAACCCCCAGTATTTCACCATGTGACTGTTTGGAGAGACAAATATGTGACTTTGAATAAACAATTAAGGTAAAATTAGGCCATATGGGTGAGCCCTGATCCACTGTGACTTATCATGAGAGAAGATTAGGACACAGATATACACAGAAGGAAGACCAGGCTGGCACGAGTCTTACAAGGAGGAGGCATCTGTCTACAAGCCAAGGAGAGAGGTCTCAGAAGGGATCACTCTGGCTGACACCTTTCTCTTAGACATCTAGCCTCTAGAGTGTGAGAAAACAAATTTCTGGTTTTTGAGGCCACCCAGTCTGTGGTATGTGGTACTTCATTATAGTAGTCCTAAGCAACTAACACATCACCCTTGATTGTACAGTCATGTGCCACATAATGATGCTTTGGACTTCATATATGATGGTGGTCCCATAAGGTTATGATGGAGCTGCAAAATTCCAACCGCCTAGTGACATCATAGCCATCGTAATGTTGTAGTGCAACACATGACTCGTGTTTGTGGTGACGCTGGTGTAAACAGACCTACTGTGCTGCCAGGTATATAAAAGCATAGCACATCCAATTACAGTAGTAGGCTATACCAGCCAGGTGTATGTAAGTACACTCAGTGATGTTCACACAGTGACGAAATTGCCAAACAGCGCATTTCTCAGAACGTGCCCTGTTGTTACGTGGCACATGACTGTACTTTCCAAAGCACAATACATATTTCCAGATGATCATGTTTTCCTGCACCTATTTCCTTTTACCGGCTGTTAGAGGGTCCGTGTTACCCATCCCCAACACATGGAGGATGTGGCTGGAATAGCCAGAGGTGTGGAGGGTTAGAAACAGGATAACAGCCTGAACTCCACATTCCCAGATTATTGGTAAAGATAAAACCTTCCTTTATTTAAAAATTGTAAAAAAATAAATAAATAAAACCTTCCTTCTTATTTTTTAAAATTATTCCTTCTTATTTAAAAAAATGCTTAAATGAGGGAATAACTAAAATCGAGAAGCTGTGCAGTATTGCTTCCCTGACAGACAATTGGACTTAGTTGGCAATATTCATTCATGAAAGAAATAGTGATTTCATGCTGAGGATATAGCAAAACCACATAGAACTAAAAGAACAAAATATTTTCCTCTACCGTGTCTTGTTTTAAGCCTACGTTAGAAGCCACAACCTTCTGCCTGGTTATCCAGTGCCTTGGACGTTAGTTTGTATGTTTTAGATACAAAGACTAATTTGCCCTCCTTCCATTCTCAGCTCATCTATTGTACTTTGTGCTTTATTAAGTCTAATTTGAAGCAGACTAAGAACGTTTTTTTCCTCTGTCCTTCATCAACCCTCCCATCCCACCCTATAATTCCTTTCATTGAATAAGCCATACCCCTGCCTGAGGATCTGATTGGAAAACAGAGGAATCAGAGACTCAAATTGTTTGCTTCAATTGGACAATAACTGCAGGACAAATTTCCCTGCAGTGCCCAGGAAAGGACCTATGCACTAGGGCTGCCCTTTGGGTTCAAGTTACCTCCAAGCTGGAGAACCTATATTCACATACCAGTGCGGGGAGCAGTGTTTGCCATCCCAAAATGCCTTTGTGTGTGTGTGTGTGTGTGAGAGGGGAATATTGATTCATTTCGGTGGTTGTTTTAAAAACACAAAAGACTCAGGAAAAACCATTACCTTCCCCTTAACTGCCTAAAAGAATTTAGATGGAGGACCTGCTCCAGGAAGGGAGCTATCATCACAGAGAAGTATAGTTTAATAGGAAGTAGTATGATAGACAAGGAGGAATCTGGCCAGGCCCTTTTGTTCAGAGTCCTCTCAGTGTCCCATTGTTAAAGATGGCCCATCTCCTGATGAGTTGCCTTCTTGCCCATTGAGTCCCAAACCACACCCCTTCCCCATTTTCTCCTTAGCACAAGGTGGCATATTAGCCCCAACTACCCAATTTGTCCTTGGGTCTTATATTCTTATAGAACCCCATTATGTACATACATAATACATTTGGTTATTTTCTCCTGTTAATCTATCTCATGTCAAGTGTATTATTGGACAAGACAGAAAAACTAAGGGGAAATTTCTCCTCCCCCATACTGGTTAGACTTTTGCATTCAGCAGGAAGATCCTACCTAAATAAAAATGATGTTCAGGAAGGAAAAGCAAGAGTGGGTACGGGCTTCCAGGGAAGGAGCCAGTGGCTTAGCACGTTCTCAAGTGAGTCCCTGGACTGGCCTTCTCGTCCAACTCCTGCCCCTTTGCGACTGCCTATGAGTTTTTACAGGCAACAGGGGAAGCTTCCAGCAAAATTTTAAATGAAGCATTTCTTTCTTTTCCTCTGTTAGATATACTCTTACCCATTAAATAGCTTTCTTCACTGGTACCTGGCCCCCTCCCAGCAGTAAGAGGTTCTCCCCGCTGGTGTTATATCTTACCCAAGCCTCCCTAGCCCTGCACCATCGAAATTCAGGCGTCAGCTGGAAGAAAAGATCTAACCTTTCAAAACCAGAGTGGTAGTGCCTCTGAGCACCTGTTATGATCTTGCATGTTCCATGTCCTGGGAAGGAACCTGACTCTGCCAGAGACTGAGGGAAGCCTGATACCTGCCCTGTCTTATTTCAACCTCCACAACAACCAAAGAAGTAAATTTTCTTATATTTTGTCACATGGGGGCCAGATCCCAGAGAGGTTGAGTTACTTGCCCAGAGTTACACAGTAGTGACCTGCAGAGTCAGGATTTTTTTCATCTATTTTATCCACAACACAACTTTTGGAATGGGAAAGCATATTTTAAAGTAATCCAAATGGAGACATGCTATTTCAGCAATTTCTGAATGTATCTCTAACAGACAAGAACTTTAAAGGAAAACACAACCGTAAGTCATTATCACCCTTAATAATACTAAGATTAGCTCTTCAATATCACCTAATGCCTACTTGTTTTTAATGACTGCATAAATCACGTGGATAAGCCATGATTTATTTAATAAATTCAAAATTGATAGATATTTAGTTTGTAATTTAGGGCTACTATAAATAACACTGTAGTTAATGTCCTTGTAACTATATCTCAGCAGAATTCTTTAGCAGTTTTCTCACAGTAAATTCCCAGAGGTAAAACTACTGTTGTAAAGGTTATGGCCATTTGAAAGATTTGTGTAATATATATAGTTGAGAGACTCTTTTCCAGACAAGTGCAATCAATTTGCCAGGCCATCATCGGTGTCTGTGTATCTCTTCTTCTGCATCTTCAGATTGAATACTAGCCTTTATTAAGTCATTTTGGGGGGCCATTATAATTGGTGAGTATGGAATTACATCGAGCTCGCATTTCGATGCTAACCGGAGGAAGGGCGTTTTAATATATTTACTGGCAGTCTGTATTTCTTCTTTGGTAAATTACCTGCCTATATATTTTGCCTAATTTGAAAGAGGTGCTCATCTTTTTCTTGAATTTTAAAAGCTCTTTTATATTAAGATGCTAATGTTTGTTTATGTTGTGAAGGCTTTTCCAGTTTATTTCTAAAATTTTGGTTTTATTTTTGTTTTAGGACACTCGCAACTGTCAATCTTTTATCTTATGCTTGCTCTGGGATCCTTTTTATAAAGCCCTTTCCCGATTCATGACCCAAGACTATACAGCTATATATATTTTATTCTGGCATTTTGGTTAAAAGTGTTATCATCATTAATTTTTTGGGAATTACTGATGTAAAATATAATTAACATGTGAATTGATTGCTTTATATATTTTTATCCAATGTTTTCAAGATTAGATATTCTATATGTATATTAATCTGTATCTATCTGTAGATATTTATATATAGATTAATATATATAAAGATTACATATATATATCTTTTCTCACATTTACTATTGAGCATATGTTGTTCTCTTTTCCTTCTTTATTATCCATCTAGTCAATGGTAATTATTGAGCTCCTACTATGCTCCATCAACTACAATCAATAGTGCTGAGATTATCTTTGTAAAAAAAAAAATCAGGAAAAATGCCCTTGCATTTTGGAGATCATACTGCAAAAGAAGAGGGAGCAATGAAAATGAAACAGATAGATATGCCATAGAATTTTAGTGCTGTGAACAAAATGAAGGAGGGCAAAGGAATAAGAGGGTGATATTTTTTTACTCATTAATTTCTATTTATATATGTGTTTAGTTCTTGTTTTATAGCTGCTAGAGAGGCTTTGGGGCATTCCGGATAGCACGTATAACTAAGAGAGCTCAAGTCCATCCCCTGGCTGAGCTGCCAGTTAGTGTTATTCCTTTGCCTTGGAGAGGACACGTTTTTCTGCAGGGCTCCAGGAAGGAGCTCCAGGAAGGAGCAAACTGAACAGTGGTGTAGTCTGCACTCCCTCCCTCAAAGGACTCTGCCCTCTGACTTGAATGAGAAGATTTACAGGTCATTATTTAAATGGTTACTCTTCACTCTAGAATTTCCTTTCTCCTGGAAAGAAAAGATTCTTTTCCCTGACAGCTTTGGAGAATCCAGCATTCTGGAGATTGCAAGGGAGAAAGGAACATTCTTTCACCCTGAGGGTAGATCTTTTATGTGCTTGGCACTCATTGAACTAATAAAGCTTGTGCAGTTTTAATGCAGTCTGAAGTAGGACTCTATCTACAAGAAAGTGCTTTTTCATGCTATTTTTAAATTCAAGGTTCATACTACTAAAACGGAACAGAGAAGAATAACTTGCTGTGAAATAACATTAGTTCTATTTGAAGCTGGAAAATTCATTGATGTTCTGACTCCCAAACTAGGCTAATTCATTTACCCAATTTGTCTTTCATGCTCACAGAAAGCTTATGTGTCCCTTTTTACTATTCAGGGTGATTTTTCAATTACCTACCACCTGTTCAAAAGCTGAGAGGAAGCACAAAGACTGTATTAAAGATAGGAAGTATCCTAAATGACAGCAAAACAATGACAGCTAGCCCTAACAATCACCCATCATAGAGCCATGATGAGCCCAGATATGGCCAAGTCTACAAAGATCAAGAACTTATGATCACTATAGAATAGGGTCTGGGGTTATTTTCATCAGTGGGCAGAGAGGTTATTTCTTTGCACTTTGATAAACAGCTTATTCATCTATGTTAGAGTATATATCAGTTTATTAATTTGAAATGCAGATGAAAAGCTTTTATTTCCAATTCTTGCATGGTACTTCTTTATTGGTGGTACATAAAGGCTCTTTAGGGAGGAGGAGACAATGCAGGTGAAGGGGGTGGATAGAGCACAGGCTGAGGGTGAGCTCCGCCGCCACCCCCCACCCCCAAAGCCAGCCTCCCAGCTCCTTGAACAAGGTTCAGGCACAGACCTGGGACTGACCTCCGTAACCCCCATTCCTTCAAGGGCAGCAGAGGCTGAAAGACCTCGCCAGCCAACGAGCCCATTCCCACTGTTTCTGTTTAAGAACGAGCCTAAGTCTGCGTTTTGGGGGAGGAAGGAGTACCTGAGCCCCTAGGATTCCCAGTCACCCTCCTCGTCTTGTCCAGGTGCTGCTGTGGGGAAGGCAGAGGCGGATGGAGTCTGCCATTCAGGTGAAGGCCCCCTGGCCAGGCACTGGCCACTGTCCCAGATCCTTTCCCAGAGATACCTTTGCACCTCAAGAGCAGCTCGTTAGAGATCCAAAATCTGGCCCCCAGTTTGGGTCAAGGCTTTCACTTGCTCCTACTCCTTCAGTTTCTTCCTCTGCAGCTTATCGCTCATTGAGCCTGGGGTAGAGCTTGACCTTGCAGATGCCCTAGCCTTGCAGGGTCCACAACTCAGTAGCAATGGAAATGACCTGAGGCATAGAATGGAACCAGACATGTGGCCTGGGTGGAAGCAGTTTTCAGAAAGATGGAATTAATCAGTTCTCATTTTCTGTAATCGTCTATGCTGGAACTTTTAAAAGCATGTTTTTTTAAAGGAGAGAGGAGAGAGGAGAGAGAGAGAAAGAGAAGAGAGAGAGGAAAGATAGATTTTGGGAACATAGTTTACTGTCATCTCCTTCTTAGAGATTCACCACCTACACCTTCATAATAAAGACTGAAAAAAATCTAACAGTAAAGAAACCCATCTCATTTTATTTCAACCTAGCATTTCCCATGAAAGTTTAAAGAATCAGTGTTTAATGAAAAACATTGTTCTCTACCCACCTCATCTTGCTGAATAGAAAACTTTAGTAATTTATGACACATTCTTTGACAGTTACCCAATAACCTGGTGTTATGAGCTTGCCTTGGTTTTTAATCTTTTAAACCATCGTAGGAAATAATGCTGTTCTGATTAATTTTTCTATTTTATAGTCATCACTCAAAGGTACTTCTGTCACAGTTCTTAAAATCCTTCCACACATATGACACCTCTTCACCTACTTAATAGGTTTTCTAATGCTGGTTTTCTTGTTCTGAGACGAGTATTTCTGAATTCACAAAAGTAAATTTGGGGCACAGTACTTAAGTCCATTCATAATATAAAACATGGTTTGAAGAGATTATTAAAATACTTTTCAAACCCACTTTAATATGGCAGCCCTTCGAATTTTTCTCCCCTCTGTGGAGTCTTATTGATCACAAGTTCACAGCTTCTGGGACCAGTAGGGAGCTCAGGGCCAACCCGTCGAAAATGCTGCTGGAGCTGCTGGGACCTTGCTAGCTCCCACGCCGTTCTGAGGCCAGATGTTTCTCACCGACAGGTTCAGCTTTGCTGCAAGTGGATCCCAATCCTGGCTGCACATTCAAATCACTTGAGAAACTAAAAACAACAACAAGGTTTGGCTGCCATGGTTAAATCACAACCCTTATACAATTATGTTTTTACTTTTTAAAGTTTTCTGCCTGAATTTTAATATGTGGATCATTTTTTAACATAACTATTGAGCTAGAGGTTCCATTTAATGTATCATCAAAGGGAACTGACAACCTCTAAGGTGTGTTGTTTTGTAGAACTCAACATCCAGCCAACTTGCTTATGCTTTTAATCCTGTATCTAACTTCTAGAACTTTCTCTTCTGCCTTATGTCCTATAACTTAAGTTGCCCTTTCTATCCGCGATTCCATTAGCCTCTCCATACTGTAATAATGGTAACTCATGTAGGGACTCCATATAGTGATAATCTCCCTAGAACCTAACCTCTTCTGAGCTGGGTTATTGTCCTGCTTCTCAGTTTTCCCAGAAAAGCACAATTCTGTTCTGGGGCACTATCCTAACACATTCTATGATTGCTGCCCTGGCCTCGCCAGTCTCCATGATCTGGAAAGGAGGGAGCCTCTTCCCTCAGACTCTGTGGAGCTGGCCTTGCTGAGGGTGCATGCCACCTCGTCCTCATCTTTGCCTCGCCACAGTTTCCATAGAGCTTGTACATTTTAGATAATTACAGAAACTCTTGGACCAATGTGTGATCTAATAGTGTATTCTTCTTCTTTTATGACGAAACTACGGAATAGTTGAAATTGCTATTGGGATGGGAGATAGGAGTACCAGTCTCTACTCCTGCCTTGCCACTAACTAGTTCTAAGTTTTTAAAACATCCGTTAATATAAGCTTTGTGCTTCAGATTCTTTATCTGTTAAATAATAATAATAGTACAATCCATTCACCAGACTTGTGTAACTGTTTTGAAAGAGTTATGGATACTGTTTATATGGAAAATAATGTTGTTGGCATTGTACTTGCTCCCTCTAATATAGAGGGCTTTGGCTTTTCTGTGAACTGGGAGCTACCATAGAATCAAAAACTAAGGCCAGGGAGAGGGTGATTTGGCACCATGTTGATACTACAAATATGTCCTATTCCAGGCAGAATTGTGAAGTAAGGAAACTTGGTCAGCTGTCTGCATTCATTCTTCTCATTGATTGCATTCTTTTCAAGGAACTTAATGCTTTTATGCTACCCTTTCTTGGAAGAAAGCAATCTGAAAAAATTTATTTGAAGGAAGTTTCTAGGAACTTAGTGGTGTTTAAAAAAAATTCAACTGAGTACATTTGAAGATATGATTGGTTTTACTCAATGATTCATTCGTTGGGCAGCATCCCATGTAGCAAGTAGAAAGGAGCTCTGGGTAGTGGAGTGGCACAAATGGAAGGCTTTTATAGGCAGAAGGGGGCAGGAAAAGTAAGTTTCTTTATATTATTCAAGCATGGTCACCTTCCTTTGGCGGGAGGTGAGGGTCTATCATGCAGATGCCCTCACTAGTGCTGACCAGGTAATTCCAGATTGACTGGTTAAAAGTCACCTTCCTGGGAGAGGCTGAAACTGTAATTAAGTCTTGTTTTGCTGATGTGTGGCTTAGCACAAGTGATTTCATTTTAGGCCTGCTGTTTGATATTGTTTTTGTTTTTTAACAGTGTGTTATGTTTACTTTATGAAGAAAGCAATAGTCTGAAAAGTGAATCCTTAATTATGAAATTTCAGCAATCAGCAAGGACTACGGAAATCTTACAAGCCCCTTTACCTAGGTATCTCTTTTCTTACAGACAAACACTATGCGATAAAGAAATAAACCCATTGAAGGTGACTTGTGCTGGTCATAGATTTAATAAGTTACAAGAACCAGAATTTGACACTTACCTGACTCAGAAACTATTTTTTTTCCTTACATACCATGACATCAGTGGATGTTCAGGACCCCATAACCCCAGATCTGTAGTTGTGTAGAGAAGCAATTGAGTCACTGAGTTCTTCATTCTTCCTTTGAATGTGAGTTGTGAGGAAGCAGGCAATGTTTGAGTCCTTTAAAGTGCTATTCGATATAATTGAAATACAAGTTCTGATAAAGACTATTGGAAGCTATAGTGACATTTGAGTTGTTTCTTACCAATACTTCTCATACCAAGTATGTGGGTTTTGTTTTTGTTTTTCATTTTTTCACACCAACCAATTCTCCAGCTCTCTGGACACCGAGTGTCCTACAATTTAATTCTGACACTAAGTATGCAGAGTTTGTGCAGGTTAATGGCTTAGTTCCATAAAACTGCCCTCACTTCAGATGCCAATTGCAAGTCTGGGCTACCTGTATTTCTAACTGACCTCCTATAAATTGTGGGTTTTCATGATCCCCTCCTCAGTTTCAGTAATTTACTAGAATGGCTCACAGGGCTCAGGAAAATGCTTAGTTGCTATACAGGTTTATTGTAAAGGATACAACCCAGGAAGAGCCAAATAGAAGAGAGAAACATAGGGCAAGGTGTGGGGAAGGAGGCAGAGGTTCCATGTTCTCCCAGTGCCTCCAAGGGTTCAATAATCCATAAACTCTCTGAACCCCTTTAGTTAGGGTTTTTATGGAGGCTCCACATGGGCACAGTTGATTAAATCAATGTTGATGAAATCAATCTCCAGCCCCTGTGCCCTCCCAGAAAGTCAGGAATTGGGGAGTGAGGAAAGGTGAAAGAAAGCCAAAAGTTTTAACCCTGTAATCAGGTAGTTGATTCTGCCAGTAACTACCACCTTCCTCCAAGAGCCAACTTATTGACATTAACTCAAGGTTGAAAAGGACTTATCATTTGTAACAAGAGTCACTTTTCTCATCTCTTTCACTCAGGAAATTCCAAAGTTTTTAGGAGCTCTGCATCAGGAACTGGGGAACAAAGATGATAGGTAGGTAGGTAGGTAGGTAGGTAGGTAGGTAGGTAGGTAGACAGACAGACAGACACACAGATAGATAGATAGATAAGATGACTAGATATATATTTGTGTACACCTATCTATATATAGATACATATGTATCTTATAGTGCAATATCACAAATGATATAGCACAATGGTTAGGAGCAAAGATATAAAAGAGATTGTGTTTTAACCAGGACTCTGTTAATTTTTAAATGTATACCTTGGACAAGTTAGTTCAACTTTCTATGCCTCGGTTTCTTCATCTGTAAAACATAGAGCTAAATGTAGACTGACGTTTTTAGCTTTGTATCCGGATTATAAACCTAAAAATTTAACTTACTGTCAGTTCTGCTGTAACACTTGTTTTGAAAAACAGAAATTTGGCCCATCGTGATTCGTATATTAGGGAACAATTTGAGCATTCACTTGAATTTGCATTTGTTGACCTGTGATTTCATCCAGAAGAAACACTAGGTGAACATAGAAAACTGCATTCAGCCGAACAGTGGCAATACACAAAATGTGTTCATGCACATACGGCACAACACAGGCGCATGCACACACACACACACACACACACACACACACACCCCTCAAGCATCCACCTTCTCCCTCAGTTCACTGCATGTGTCATGAGTCATGCTTCGTGTTTCAATTTTCCCTCTCATTTCAGATAATGCTCCTCCCACCACTTCAGAATACCTCACATGCTACACCTCTTCCAAAGCCCAATTACACAAGCCAACTCCAAGCCCTGTTAGAGGCAAAGTGCCACATTTATTGTAGTATATTGTGTTTCTTACTATCTAATATGCATCAAAGTATTTTACATTTTTATTGGTTTTCTATCTTTTTTAATGAGTCACTGATAAAGTTTACCAGTCTGGTGCCCCACTTTTTCCGTAAAGGTTTTCATTGCATGCTTTTGCATACCAAGGTGGTTTTTTTTTACAATGCAAATATCACATTATAGTAGAACTGACTGTATTTAGAACAGTCCGAGTACATGATAAAACATGCAATAACTCATAGATATTAGTATGCTAAACAAATAGAAGGACTGGAAGAAAGAAATATCAGCACATGTGTGGGAGAAGTTCCCTGGCCTTGGTAAGAGGCAAGCAGGAAGGAGTAAAAACAGTGATGAGGAAGACAGAAGCAAGTTAACAAGTGCTGATAAAATCTAAGAAATTTGAACTTTATTCTAAAAGTAATGGGAGACCATGGAAAGGGTTTCAGAATAGGATTCAGATGATCAAATTTTTCCTTTAGAATAATCATTGTGGTTTTAAGTGAACAGTGGGTGGGAAGAAAGAAGCCAAGAGGCAGATCAACTAGTTTTAGGAGGTTATTGAACACATATGGACAACAAATAATGTTGCCATAGACCAGGGGAGTGAAAGTGAAAACAATGTAGAAAGCTAGGAGGTGAAATGACCAAGATCTGGTGTAATGGCAGGAAGTGAGGGAGAAATGAGTCAAGGACGACTTCCAGGTTCTGGGTGGGTTAGTGTGAGGAAGGTGCCATTTCCTGAGAAAATGAACCTGAAAGAGGAAAAAAAAAACATTTGAGAGAGAAGATGATGAATTTTGAGTACCATGGGCTTTAATCATGGGTCACATGGGATTATCATGGGACCAAGAACCATGCAAGATAGAAGGGCTGAGGCCCAGCAGTTCCCCAGTGTTCAGAACGGACAGTAAATTTCACACAGACTGAAAACCCAGCAGTATTTTAATCCAATTTTATTTGGCAAAATGTGACTTTGCGCTTCTAAGAAGTAGAATTCTGCATCAAAATACTGGAATCCAGTTTCTTTCATAAGCAAGAGTGTTTGGTTTTATTTTAGTCCAACCAGATATGCTGTGAAAAGTTTTGATGAGATAAGTGAAAAATGAACCTGAAACTGATGTAAATGTTTACATAGTCACTTAAAAATGAAAAGAAAGTGTTTAGGACAAAGTACATTCTGAATTTCTTTGAACCCCAAACATTTTTACAAACGGTATGAAATATGCAAAGACAGCCACACGGAGGCCCATCTATCCTTAATTACAACAGAGTAACATTAATAGAAACCAAAAGACATAACCCAACTTGCTTCTTCCTTGAATGGCAATAAAAATCCAGTGAAAAACCCCATTTTTCGACTTTCTGCCTTTGTGGCATCAAATTCTAGAGGGATAAAAAATACAGAAATTTCATCTCTTTTTGAAAGCATTATTGTTTTGTAATTTTATTTCTAATTGGAATAAATTTGTAGAATAAATTGTTAGAACCTGATTTTACTTAGCTTCATCTCTCAACTAAGCTTAGCAAGGAAGGGAGTGAAGTGCAGCAGTGCTATAATTATGGTTCTGAATACGTATAGTTCCAGATATACTGTGTCATTGTACAGCATGTGCAAAGCTGAAGAAAATGCTGGGCTTTCTGAATACACTGCTTATAAAACAACTAATTGCAATTTACCTTTGTTCTCTTGTGGGGGTTATCTTAGTATATGCCAATTAACTTCTTATAAAGGTCCTTAAAAACAAAACATTTACTTTTGTCACATCTGAAAAAAAATATAATAGCCCAAATACACGTATATTTCAGCTAACTGCATTTAATTTGTGTTTTGTGAGAGCATGTCATGAAAATGGAGATTTACATATTTTAAAAAGAATCACTGTCTGGTGAACTGATAGGGACAAGAAATTTACAAATATTACAAAGAAAATTCTGTCCTTGGAACTTATTCTTATTTATGGACTTTAAGTGAAGAAAAAAAAATCTCTTCCTTTTTTTTAAAATTTTATTGGGGTGACAGTTCGTAAAGTTACATAGATTTCAGGTGTACAATTCTGTAATACATTATCTATATCTCACATTGTGTGTTTACAACCCAGAGTCAGTTCTCTTTCCATCACCATATATTAGACCCTGTTTACCCGCTTCTAGAGCCCCCCTCTTCCCTTACCCTCTGGTAACCCCTAAACTATTGTCTATGTCTATGAGTTTTTGTTCCTTCGTTTGTCTTGATCTTTTGTTGTTTTCAGTTTTATATATCACATATCAGTGAAATCATATGGTTCTCTACTTTTTCATGTCTCACTTATTTCGCTTAGCATTATAACCTCAAGATCCATCCATGTTGTCACAAATGGTACTATTTCATCTTTTCTTACTGCCGAATAGTATTCCATTGTGTATACATACCACAACTTCTTTATCCATTCATCTATCAAAGGACATTTTGGTTGTTTCCATGTCTTGGCCACTGTAAATAAAGCTGCAATGAACATTGGAGCACACATGTCTTTATGGATAAGTGTTTTCAGATTTTTTTGGTAGATACCCTGGAGAGGCATTGCTGGGTCATATGGTAATTTTATTCTTAATTTTTTGAGGAACCTTCACACTGCCTTCCATAGTGGCTGCACCAGTCTGCATTCCACCAACAGTGTATGAGGGTTCCTTTTTCTCCACAGCCTCTCCAACACTTGTTACTATTTGTCTTGTTGATGATAGCCATTCTAACTGGGGTGAGGTGATATCTCATTGTGGTTTTTATTTGCATTTCTCTGATGATTAGTGATGTTGAGCATTTTTTTTCATATGTCTATTGGCCATCTGTATATCCTTTTTGGAGAAATGTCTCTTCAGGTCCTCTGCCCATTTTTCAATTGGGTTGTTTTGTTTTTGGTATTGAGTTGTATGAGTTCCTTGTATATTTTGGATATTAGCCCCTTATCGGAGGCACTGTTTGCAAAAATCTTATCCCATTTAGTTGGTTGTCTTTTTATTTTGTCGATGGTTTCTTTTGCTTGCAGAAGCTTTTAAGTTTGATATAGTCCCATTCATTTAAAAAATCTGTTCTTGATTTGACTTTAAGTCATTTGTGGGCAAAGGAAGCCATGGACAGCAAATTTCAAAAGCCTTTAGAAGAGCAGAGTCAGGAACTGGCAGCAAAGTGTGGCCCATGAGCCACGTGTGCACACCAAGCAGCTGGATACGGTCACATGCAAGGTGGCCCCAAGGGCTGGGCAGTAGGAGCCTTCCCATATTCGAGGCGCTGCCCAGGAATGAGAAATTGTTCATCCTTGTTCTGTCACTCTTGTCTAATGGCAGAGAGGGCTGAAGCAAGTGTCAGATGTGTGTGGTGAGGGCAGTGGGGGAAGCGAGGGGGAGGCAGGTGTGGGGGGCTGTGAAGAAATGACAAAATGATTATAAGAAATAACTAAATTCACAACACAGGATACGTAGGTAGAAAGAGCATAGGAAATGTAGTAAGGTGTTCTCTCGAATGTGACCATTTGCAATCTGAATGCAGAAGACCATGACCATTTAATCAGTGTACACTGATTAAAACTTTTGGGCCTTGTCTCTGTGTCCAAATTTGTCCGTTTTCTAAGGGCAACTGTCATAGTGGAATAGGGCCCACCCTAATGACCTCATCTTAACCAATTACATTTCCAATGACCCTATTTCCAAATAAGGTCCCATCCTGAGGTGCTGGGGGTTAGAACTTCAGTATCTAAATTTGAAGGAAACACAATTCAACCCATAATGGGTGATAAATCCCCATAGAAATAAATTGGAAATAGGTTTCCAGGTTATTTAGGTTTCCGAGCAGCGCTTCTTAAGTAATTGCTGACCTGTAAATAGGTACTGCTCTGACAGAATAGATCAGCTTTGAGAGGGCAGTAAAAAAAAAAAAAAAAAAAAAAAAAAAAAAAGATTAAACTCCTGTCTGATGTTGAACTGTCTCTTCTATTTTTTTTTTCTTTGCAACAAGCTATTGGCCACGACTATGGGCGCTGCCACCATCTTTGAGTTTAGGTGGTGGGCTTGCGCCTGATATTGGTGGCAGCATGAGCTACAATTTTGAAATTATGAGGTGTAGTGCTATTCATTAATAATGAATAATTCTATAAAACAAATTTACACATTTCCGTAGTCCTCCCAAGGAACTATCTGGTCATCTGCCACGTTTTAAATTAAGTCAGTATATAACCAAAGAAATGCACATCTATGTTCCCCAAAAGGCATGCACCAAAACATTGGTATTAGCACCATTCTAAACCAGACACAGCATGAATTCTATCAAGAGAATAATAGGTATACAATGCAATGAATATCGAGAACATAATGATGAACAAAAGACCCCAGACATAAGAGTATATACTGTATGATTTCATTCACCTAAGTATCAAAACAAGGATTGTAGTTGTTGGATGTCAAGAGGATGGTTATCCTCAGGGGAGGGTCAGGACAGGAAGGGACATGAGGGGGAACTTCTGAGGTTCTGTAATGTATTGGTTTTTGATCTGATTGCTGAGTACATGGTATATTTAGTTTCTGGGAAAAAAATAAATCATTGATACACAACCTTACAAGATGGAAGTTTTTCTTTAAGTGCATTATATACTTCAATAACAAGTTCAAAATGAGTGAGAATATTAAATCTCTAAGTTTTTGTTTTCATAAAAGTATGAGATCCATTTTTATTCTTAAACATTAAAACTTTTAAAGATATTAAATGATTTCTCTCTACCCCCAAAATGCAATAGCCAAACAAATATTTAGAGGGAAAGAATCTGCATTTATCCTGGATTCCTTGTACAGACTGTTATACTGGGTAACCAAATAGTAGAAAAGGGAAAGCATCTTTTTGTAAAGACATTTTATCTAACAAATGAAAAAGAAATAATGGAATTGGGAGATGACAGTTGTGGAACCATTAATGAATAAATGGATCTAGGCGTTGAGTATCAACACTTGCTAAGACCACGGAAAGAGACAACAAGACAACCAGACAGATGCGAAGAAAGTATGTCATCACATAGTCTTGACAAAACGCTTGAGCATAGGTCTGATCAAGTTTCTGGGTTCAGCTGATAATCTGCAGGAAATACAGATGACAGAGAAACTGTCTATGAGTGTGCAATAAACAGAATCAAGAGTGTGGAATATTCTATAGGGCAAATGCCCTGAATTCCTCAATAGATAACTTATAAGAGAAAGAAGGAGGAGACCTATGTAGGTTAAAATTGACATTAAATTAAAATTGACGTGAAATACCAACACTTGCAAGTAAGTTTAAAATACAGTTTTTTGGATTAGATATTTGGGTGATCTCTACAAAAGTCAGTATAGTAGTTACTTTGGAGGGAGGGAGGAGGACAGTGATTGAAACAGCCATGTCTTTACCTGGGCTGTGGCTATAAATGGGCTTTGTATTCATTTGTTTAGAAGGGCTTTCTGTATTTGTGGTTTGTGGATTGGCTTATTCTTAACATTTCATAAATGGAATCATCCAATACGAGGCCTTTTGTATCTGGCTTATTTCACTTCACATAATGTGTTCCTGGCACATCCATGGTGTAGCCTATATCAATACTTTGTTTCTTTTTATGGCTGAATAACTTTACATTTGATTTATCCATTCATCCACAGATGAACATTCGGGTTGTTTCTACCTTGCACTTCCTTTTCTAGTACTACAGTAAGATACACAAAAAAAGATGGTACTTTAGGCCACAAAAAATTCTTAATAAATTTCCTAAAGTAGAAATTGTATAATTAACAACTTCTTAAAATAAAATAATGCAATAGAATTATAACTTAGAAAAACAAATGTTAATTCAAATAATGCGAGGTAGGACAATTAAGTTTGTGAAGGTGTTGCAACAATATTGCTAACCTTTTTTGATATCAGAGGGATTATTCATTATGAATGTGTACCAACTGAACAAACAATTAAACAAGTTTACTATTTGGAAGTTCTGAAAAGGCTGCATGAAAAAGTTAGACGACCTGAATTTTTCGCCAACAATTCATGGCTCTTGCATCACGACAATGCACCAGCTCACACAGCACTGTCTGTGAGGTAGTTTTTAGCCAGTAAACAAATAACTGTATTGGAACACCCTCCTACTCACCTGATCTGGCCCCCAGTGACTTCTTTCTTTACCTGAAGATAAAGGAAATATTGAAAGGAATACGTTTTGATGAGATTCAGGACATCAAGAGTAATATGACAACAGCTCTGATGACCATTCTAGAAAAAGAGTTCCAAAAATGCTTTGAAGGGTGGACTAGGTACTGGCGTCGGTGCATAGATTCCCAAGGGAAGTACATCGAAGGTGACTGTAGTGATATTAGCAGTCAGGTCTGTAGCACTTTTTCTAGAATGAGTTCACGAACTTAATTGTCAGATCTTGTATAACCACAGAAATTGTCAAAGCTGTTTTCTAGAGCAGCAGACCACCTGGGCAGGAGGAGTGGCAGAACAGGCAGGAAGTGACTGCAGGACAGACAGGTGACATGGGTGTCAATCTGTTTGGAAATAGCTGCTTGAGTCAGCTGAAAAGAAAGAAGTAAACCCCAAATCCTTGCCGTAGAAGATGTCCACCATGGGCTAGTAGAATTGAACACACCTAGAGTATGGTAGAAATGCCCTTCGATTCAGGCCCCACCCCAGACTGAATCGAAGCCTGTATTTTAATAAGACACTTCCAGGTGCTTGTGTGCACATTCCATTTTGTGAAATACCAGATAACCACACAGAAAAGCTAGGTGCTTCACCGTGAGTCACATAGACCTCCTCACCTCAGTTATAATCATCAAACTTGCCAAGAGACTAGATCTTAATTATTTGAACCACTGAAAATGAATGATAATTATGTAATGTGACACAGGTGCTAATTATGACTGCAATGGCGCTCATATTGTAATGTATGGATGTCTCAAATCTCCATGTTGTGCACCTTAAATTCACACAACGTTATACGTCAAATGTATTTTCATTTTAAAAATTCCACTGATTTTACTAAAAAGAAAGGGCGGGAGGAACTTGCTTCACTAAGGTGTGCCATGTCCTTGGGATATGTCAGAATTCATGAGAATGGGTTCTAAATTAACATGTTGAAATGCAAGTGGGCACTGCGGCAGGTCACACGCCCCTCCTCCCTAAAATAGTCTTCATTGAAATGAGAAATTATGAGAAATAAAAGAGAAAGAAATGGGCCATGAGTTCTGTCTTCAGTCCATTCAGGCTGCTATAATGAAAATAACCAGAGACTGGGTGGCTTATAAACAACAGAAATATTTTTCTAAGTTCTGGAGGCTGGGAAGTCCAAGATGAAAGCATCGGCAGATTTGGTGTCTGGGGGGAGCCACTCCCTGGTTCATAGATAGTCCTCTTTTCACTGTGTCCTCACATGGCAGAAATGCAAGGAAACTCCCTGGCGCCTCTTTTATAAGGGCACTAATTCATGAAGGCTCTGCTGTATGACCTAATTACCTCCCAAAAGTGCCACTTCCTAATACCATCACTTTGGGGTTTACGTTTATGAATTTTGGGGGAACACAAACATACAGTATTGCAGTTCCTATGCATATACACCACTAGTTTTTTAAGAAAGAGCATGAAATGAAATTGGAAGTCAAATAACGAATACACAGCAGAAGACAAATATGGCCTCAAAATAGGAGAAAGGTTTCTTTAAAAAAAAAAAAAATCCATGATTTGAGAGGAATTAAAGAAACATGGCATCTTAGAAACAAGACTTAGAAGGAGAGGTACAACAGATCAAGAGAGAGATGATAAGCCCACAAAAGGCAATAAAAAAGTGAGGTGGCAGAGTTCAGGAGGGAAATGGAAGAGGAAAATAAAACATGTAAATTAAAGGCACATTTCAAAGAGAGCGATTCAAATAAGAATATGAAGTTCAGAACACAATAGGATTGAAAAGATTAAAAATTGCTTAAACTAAAATGTACTGAAGTCTCAATGCTAAAATGTAACATGATGTCCTATGAAAATTTAAGCCCAATGATACAGCACTCATCAATATCCTGGCTACGTTTCTAAACCTCAAAGATGAAGGAAGAATCTTCTAAATATCCAGTGTAAAAGGGCAAGTCATGTTGAAGAAAGGGAAAGATCAAATTGATCTCAGACTAAGTCACGGAAGGTATAATGCCAGAAGACACTGGAACAACTAAAATGTTAGGAGGAAGTGAAAGTATGACCCAAGAATTTTATAATGAGCTAAGCTGTCCTTCAACAGACTGGCCTTGACAGGTGTGGAAGAATTTAAGGAATAGAGCACACGTCAAGTCTTTAAAAAACTTTCAGGAAGACAAAATCTAAACAAACCGATAAATGAATCAAAATTAAGAACTCAGAAATATGAAGGCTGAGGGAAGAAAGGATGGTTATGCAAATGTAATGCATTAAATTTAGAATTAAAGCTAAACTTCTGTGTTAATTATGGTTGCGAAACAGGATCATAAATGTTGTATATGTTGACAGCATGGAAAAAGATAATATATTCAGATAATGAGACGAGAAAATGGGAAGAGTAGCTTCAACAAGGATACCGCCTCAGCTTACCTCCTCTAAAGCACTACCCTCCATAATTTTCCTCAATTACTACCTATCCCAATACCATGTTTTGTCTTCTTCACTACACTGCAGTTAAGTTTTCTGTGTTTGTTTGTTACCTGACTCTCCCTACTAACTGGCAAATTCCATGATCCAGGGGACCTCATCTGCCCTTTGCATCTTTGTTTCCCCAGAGTCCAGAACAGATCCTGGCACATAGTAGGTGCTCAATAAAGATTGTGGAATGAATTGATAAACCATCGAAAAATAGGCAAAGGACATGAACACGCAATTCATAGAAAAAAATCCAAATAGCTTTAAAAACTATGAAAGATGATTCAATCACTTACAACTTAAAAAAATGCAGACTTTAAAATTGCTTTACCATTCTTCACTTGTCAGATTGGCAATGATGGAAAACTTTCAGTACACAAAAAGTACACAATGGATATGAAGAAACAGCCACTCTCATGAACTCTGGATGGGAGCAGAATTACTATCTCTTTCAACAGCAATTTGGCAATAATTAAAATATACACATTTTTGATTCAGCAACTTTATTTCTATGATTATGTTATATAGAACCTTACCAAGTTTCTATATTTTATGTAGAATATTTATAAATTAAAAAACAAACATGTACAAGGATGTTTATTGCAGCATTACTTGAGATAGCAAAAGCCTAGAAATAAAACATTGTAGATACAAAAATTAAAGTCATAATAACCAATGTTGAAAAGAGTGTGAGGATAACACACTTTCAATTAGTGTGCAAATATAAATTGATATTTAGAGAGCAACAGCTATCAACTATTGCGTTGCTCTCTTCAAGTCAGCAATTCCATTTAAAAAAATTTAACTTACAGAATGCATAAAACTAAATGTATAAGCATGTTCATTATAGCAGTGTAATGGAGAAAAATTGGAAGCAGTAAATCTTATTCGGTATGCTCCTGGTGTTTTTGTACAGCAGGTTTTAATTTTTAATGTAATCAAAACTGTTAATCTTTTATAGTTTGCTTCTAATGCCATGTTGAAGAAATCCTTTCAGACTCTCATCATAAAAATAGTGAAAGTTTTCTTCTAAGAGTTTTAAAGTTTTGCTTCAAAATTTTAAGTCTTTAAGCTCCTTGAAGTTTATTTACTTGAGCATGATGGGAGGAGAGGTTCTAGTCCCATTCTTTTTGACATGGAAGAACAGCAGGGCAGCAAATTTTGTAACCACCTTTTATGAGTACAGGAGACTATTTGAGGCCCTGGTTTCAACCCCGGGCTAGTTCTCCACTCATGCTTCTATGGGGTCTTTTTATGATCTTGAGACTGTAAGAGAGGAAGTCAGAGCCACTTCTGGTTTCTTTGTGATATAAAGGCTTGATACCCACAGATTACTCCCTGACTAGCTCACTTCAGAGCCACAAGCAGTTAATCTTTGTGTTCCGGTTTGTCTTTAATTTTCCATTTCTTAACAGTAGCTTTCAATGTTATATGCTCAGAATATGTTTACAATAGAAGTGTCTGTAATAAAAGATTTTAACTCTGTGGATAATAAGAGATGTAACGTCTACCATTCCAATGAATCCAAATAATTCAATCAAAGCCGAGCTGAACAGATTGAAGCTTGTTGCATCAGCCAGAAAAACTCAAAAGATTTTCCTTCATTATGTAATGGTTATACATTTCAATTCTAAGACCAATTATCCTTCTACTAGTTCTAAGGACGTTCAAGGCTAGAAACGTGTGCTTTGGGTAAGAAAAGATGATATAGGAACATTTGTGACAACATGGATGGATCTTGAGAGTATGATGCTAAGCGAAATAAGTCAGACAGAAAAAGCAGAGAACCATATGATTTCACTGATATGTAGTATATAAACCAAAACAACAAAAGAACAAGACAAACAAATGAGAAACTAAAACTCATAGACACAGACAATAGTTTAGTGGTTACCAGAGGGTAAGGGGGGTGGGGAGAGGTAGATGAAGGCAAGGTGGATCAAATATATGGTGATGGAAGGAGAACTGACTCTGGGTGGTGAACACACAATGGGATTTATAGATGATGTAATACAGAATTATACACCTGAAGTCTATGTAACTTTACTAACAATTGTCACCCCAATAAATTAAAAAAAAAATTTAAAGTATGCTTTGAATTTATCAGTACTGAATTTCTTTGTAGGAAATCTCTGTTCATCATGTAATTTTATGCGATAAGTGGTATTCCATAAAAAATATTAGTAACTCTAAAATAAAGATAATGAATTGTGCTAGTTTAGCAATGCCAGAAAAAAAGTTACTTTTTATACCCAGCTGTTGCAACATTTTCACATTAGTCTTTTTAAAAATATTAAATAAAAAAGATACTATGGGAATATACATTAAATTATTAGAAAGAAAACTATAAAAATACAGCTCCTTCCCATTTTATTAGTTGTGATCATCATGTGCTTTGGTCATGAGTCCAGTCAGAGTAGGAACTTGTCACATTAATAACGAACAAGTTTTCCTTACACAGAAATCCTTTTGCAGATCAATTTCAATATCATCACTTTCTAGGACTATTTTCATTAGTAGTGCTTTAGTCATAGATGAGCTAAACTCTCCAAAATAAACAAATAATGTCCACAGACATTAAAATTCCCAGAGTTGGAATATTTTCTAATTTTGTCCAAGTTTTTAAACTGCATTCTTGAATTGAGATTGTAGTAGCTAAAAAAATTGCAGCAATGCCTTAAAAGAATTAACAAATTTTTTAAAGAAAAAGAAAGCATTTTATTAGTTAACTGGGCAAAAATGTCAAACAAAAAATTTTCCTTTTCTATAATATTATCATAATTTTGGTGAAGAAAGTAAAGCCAGGAGAGAAAGAAAATTCTATCTTTAGAAACTGATGATGTTGGTTAAAGATTACAGATTAAACTTAAACCTTATTTTCAGCTCCTTCCAAACACAGAAAATGACAGAAAGGGAATTACATTTGTGACAAAAGGAATAAACCCACATGATGAGAGTAGGTGAGACCATTAGGACAAAATTTTCAAAAGTGAAAAGCAGAAGGAGAAATGATTTATTAATTATACCTGACAGAGTCAAATGCCAGATTGGCAAGAGGAGAGTGGAGAACAAATCCAATAACCATCACAAATCTCAGGATTTAGAGACACCAGTTTCCTCTGAAGTGGTGTCCCCAAATGGGAACAATGTTTGAAAATCTGTTCCAGAAGCATTGAGAACCTTCCAAACCCCAGCAAAAAAAAAAAAAAAAAAAAAAAAAATTGAAATTGAAATTCGTTCACTGGAAAATGCATGTTGAGGAAGGGGACAGCAGACACAGAAGAGGGAGGGAATAGAGACTGAACTGGATGAAGGTTTAAGCAGCAGCTGTTACTCCATGTTGAGACTTCCAAGTTTCTTCCCTACCTTGGTTCTCAAAACACCGGCAGTTACATTATCCCCAGAAAAGAGGTTGAAAGATTTTTCTCTGGGAAATCTGACCAGACCAAAAACAAAAGACAAACAAACAAAAAGTAAAAAAAA
Organism: Rhinolophus hipposideros; assembly: GCF_964194185.1. NCBI lineage: Eukaryota > Metazoa > Chordata > Mammalia > Chiroptera > Rhinolophidae > Rhinolophus > Rhinolophus hipposideros. The sequence goes on along the minus strand of NC_138062.1, from coordinate 40,291,252 downwards.
AAATCTAAGCAACAGCTACAAAATAAAAACGAGAGAGTGCCATCAAGAGTTGCACAATGAAAGTCTGAGCCAGGTGTCTCCACAGTGAATACAGATGTGCAACATCTTTTTAAAAGTACTTACTCACACTTTCAATCTAAAGAGAACGCCAGATCTCAGCAGACTTCTGGGGAAAGATTCTCACAAGAATGTTAGAGACAAAAACAAAAAGCAGAAAAAAGCCACTGAGGAGAACTAGACATTATTCTAATAAGATAACTTTAAAACAATTACATATATGTATGCATATATATATATATATATGTATGTGTATTATATATGTATATGTATAAAAGAAAAAATAAATAAAAATATAAAAAGTTCTTGGAAATCATAAAAAAGATGTATTACAGAATTGCACACCTGAAACCAATGTAACTTTACTAATAGTTGTCACCCAAATAAACTTTAATTAAAAAAGAAAAAAGAAAGAAACATGAGAACATAAAAGGAAAACTTCAATAGAGGATTAGGAAATAAATTTGAGGAAATATACCAGAAAGTAGAAAAAAAGGCAGAGATGGAAAACAGAAAATATGAAAATACAAGACAATTAGAGGATTATATAAGAGGTCCCAACATCTGAACAATAGGAGATCCAGAAAGAGAGAATAGACAAAACAGTATGGAAGAAGTGATCAAAAAAATAATTCAAGAAAATGTCCTAGAATAAAAGTACAAGAGTTTCCAGATTGAAAGAGTCCACTGAGTATTCAGAACAATAATTAAAAATACAGCTTCATTAAGGCACATTATTATAACGTACCAGAAAAATGGGGACAAAAAATATGATTTAAAAAAGACAGTGGAGAGGGAAAGGATTTAAGCTATATGCAAAATATAAATCATTATAATGGCATCAGACTTCCTCAATAACAATACTAGGAGCAAAAAGAGAACAGAGGCAATGATTTTCAAATTCCAAAGAGAAATGGATTCCTACCAAAAAATCCACACATAGCCAAGCCATTATATTAGTGAATTTTGATATTGTGATAATGGAGACATTTTCATTACTATAGGTCTCAAAATTTTATCTCCTACATTTCCTTTCCCAGTACGTCACTGGAAGAAGTACTGTATTTAAAAACAATGTAATAAATAAAGAGATAGAAAGATGGGTGATTCAAGAAAAGAGGACTCAACAGATTAGAGAGGAGTAGAGAATCCCAGGGTGACAATGAAAAGAGATCCTGAAGTGACAAATGTACAGCAATCCTAAGATGTCATTCGTCCTGGTTTGAGGAGGTGATCTTGGGGAGAGCATAGTAGCAATTGGGGATGAATTTATAATAAATACAGAGAAACCTATGAAAACAAAACAAAGGAATCATTATCTTTAAAAAAAAACTAAATCGTGCAAGAAAGCAAGAGAGCTAGTCGTATATAACATGACTTATGCTATAGCATGTGATTAATAATGTGCAATCATACATCTTGATCTAATTAAAGTTATGATATAAACGTACTGGGAAGATGAAGATATGAAAACTGTAAATATGTGTAGATTGAATATGTAAAGTAGAGCTAAATTCTCATTTTCCATAGTGGACATTCATTAGATAATGCATAAGATTAAAAAACCAAGAAGTAACAATAAAGCCATGTTATTTAAAAATATAAAGATGCAGGGCCAGCCCGGTGGCTCAGGTGGTTGGAGCTCCATGCTCCTAACTCCGAAGGCTGCTTGTTCGATTCCCACATGGGCCAGTGGGCTCTCAACCACAAGGTTGCCAGTTCAATTCCTCAAGTCCCGCAAGGGGTGGTGGGCTCCGCCCCCTGCAACTAAGATTGAACACGGCACCTTGAGCTGAGCTGCCGCTGAGCTCCTGGATGGCTCGGTTGGAGCGCATCCTCTCAACTACAGAGTTGCCGGTTCAAATCCCTAGGGAGATGGTGGGCTGTGACCCCCTGCAACTGGAAAACGGCAACTGGACCTGGGGCTGAGCTGTGCCCTCCGCAACTAGGACTGAAAGGACAACTTGAAGCTGAATGGCACCTTCCACAACTGGGATTGAAAGGACAACTTGACTTGGAGAAAAGTCCTGGAAGTGCACACTGTTCCCCAATAAAGTCCTGTTCCCCTTCCCCCCCCCGAAAATAAAGATATATACCAAAAGTAATGGCTAAAACAGTTGAGAGTAGTTGCTTCTGGCAGGTATAAGATGGTATTTATATGTATAGAGGAGAGGGAGAAGAGTTCTTGTTTGGTTGGTTTTTGGAATAAATTTTGTAGAACTATATGACAGTTTTAATTGTGACATGCATAATTGATTTAGAAATAAAGAAAGGTGTTAGGAAAACAATGTCTGAAGGAATTTGTGATAGTTAACTTTATGTGTCATCTTGACTGGATCACAGATGCCCAGATATTTGACTAAACATTGTTTCTGGGTATGTCTGTGAGGTTCTTGCTATTATAGATGGGATTAACATTTGGATCAGTAGACTGAGTAAGGAAGACTGCCCTCCCCAGGGTTGAGGGCCTGAATACAACAAAAAAGTAGAGAAAGAATTTTCTTGCTCTCTCCGGCCTCCTGCCCCTGACTGAGCTAGAACACCGATATTCCGCCTTCAAACGGAGACTTACATCACTAGCACGCCTGTCCTAGGCCTTGAAACTTGGACTAGTACTTACGCGATCAGCTCTCCTGGTTTTCTGGCCTTCAGACTTGCACTGAAACTATACCACTGGCTTTCCTGGGTCTCTAGCTTGTAGACAACACATCATGGGGCTTCCCAGCTTCCATAATGTGTTTTATTGGTTTTGCCTCTCTGGAGAACACTAATACAGTATTACAGCAAGCTATTAATTATCATGTATCATTTACCTATGGTAAGAGTTTTATTGGTTTATCTTAGACTTTACAGTTTTGTCAAGAACTTTCTATGATTTTTTTGGCTAAGAGAAAGCAGGGTTATGCTTAAGATAGTCATAACATTTTTAAAATTTTTCTCAGAAAAGATCACTTCAAACACAGATGCTTTATTTAAGAACAAGGTTCTTCCAATTATTTCACACATTTTCTCTGTTTTCACAAGCTGAAAAAAAAATTTTCCTTTTAAAAAATGTATTTATTTTCTAAGCTGAAAGCCAGCTTATTTATATGAATCAAGGAGAACAGACTCTTCCAAGTTGTTGGCTTCACATATAGGCAAGGAAAGAAAGTTCCTTGTTTGAAGATTCTTCAAATCCTCTTAAACTCATCAGTCAGGTTCTCCATGCCTTCTAGTGGGTCCCATCAAAGATAGACTGTAAAACTAGAGCCCGATTATAGTTTTCAGAGTTTTTTCTGTTTCTCATAAGTAAAAGGGGATTGACTTAGGGAAAACTTGGTGCAAAATACAGTAGGGATCAGACTACTCTTAGTTCTGGTATCCAAAGCTGGCTTTGCGTGGGATTCCATGGCAGAGACCCACCTGACATGGCCTTCACAGTCAGCAACGTGCAGCCATGCCAGTGTGCCTGGTTCTCTGATTGGTGCCACTTCAGAAAGCAGACCACGAACGTTCAGCCCAACCTGTGCGCCTGGTACCTCATCACGTACCCATATTCACCCCTGGCTCCTGAGGAACAGCAGCAGTATAATTGGAGTAGCTCCCAAAACGCCACTATTTATCAAGGATCTAAGGAAGCTGATGTTGGAATGGGGGCATTCAAGGCCCAGTAAACCCTCAATGACCATTCCTCCCAACCTCTCATCTAACCCTCCCATCGTAGTCATCACATTCCCTCTCTTTATATCCCTCCTCCTACCCCATCTGTCCATTATCCATTCATCAGTAACACAATCATTAGAGGGCCTTCATTTTCTAATCCAATTTCATGTTAATAATTCTTAGAACATATTTTTTTTCTCTCTCTCAAAACTCTGAGGACCTGATGTCCTACAATAAAGCATTGTTGACAAGTTATCCAACCATGATTTGGGCACACAGGAGTTCTCAAACATTTTTTAATTTAATTAGTTTATTGAAGTAGAAATTTGTCTTGGTTGATTCTTTCCACAGCCAATTACCCTCTCTATGATCTCACCCAAAAGAAGTTTGACATTCCTTTCTCCCTCAAGCACATTATGTCACTAGCCTGAAAAAAAAAGAAAGAAAGAAAGAAAAATGGTGCACTTAAAAATAAAACCATGACAGATGATGACATGACTGAAATCAATTATTACTCCTGTTTGTGGGAATGGCTAAAAGAATTGATGCATGACCAATTGGTTCTTTGGAAATTTGTCATGGAAATACACACAAACACACATTCTACCTGTAATCATTCTTAGTAGATTTCTTTGGAATGCAAGGTATATATGAATTGACAATGTTAGGCTGTTTTCTGAAAAGTGAACTTTATAATATGATGTCATTATAAAAGTTTTATAGGCAAGAGCTCAAACTCACTTGTTCTACTATGCTTACCACTGAAAAGCTGTGTGTTTTAGAAAATTGTATCTTTCCTCCGACTAGGGAAACTGAAGGGAGGCTGTTACTTCTCTCTCCAGCTCTTGGAAGCTTGATTGTGGTCACATAACCTAAGGGTGACAAACAGATATTTTTGAAGGAGCAACATACAGCAGAGGATCAGTAGGATTATTTCTAATGGCTGCAGCTGAGTTAAGAGCCTAGTGGCATTGGCACCACCATTGGCCACTCCTATGACAGAAATTTGGCCAGTGTCCTCCCTTCAGTACTGCCCAAACCTGGTTCTCTAGCCTTATTATGGTCAATCCCTTCATATAAATTCTCTTTTTATAAAGTTTCAGATTCAGTTTCAGTTGTTTGTAATCAAGGATTTATGATCAATTCTGATGAAGTTTATGACTTCAATCTTCTTTCAGGGATATTGGAAGAGTCTTGGCATGTCTGTGCATGACAAAAATGTGGAGAGCTTCCTTTACCCCTAAAGTGGCAAAATCAGATGTCTTCCAAAGCACTACAGGGTTTTTATTGTGCATGAAGCTATTCAGTGTATGAAGCTATTACTTTCAGTGCAAGTGGTTTGGCAAGAAAACTTCTTACCATTTCCAGACATTGACAATCTGTGTAGTTTCAAAAGGGGCTCACAAAATAAGACTTTTTTTCTTTGACGGCATTAGCATGTAAATAGTGAATATAAAAAAGGAGGTGATTACATAAAAAGATGACTAGTTTCTCCCAGTTGCGTGCGGAAAGGGAATCAGAAGACTGGCAGTTGCTTGATGATTTGCTTCAAAATGTTAAAAGCAATATCAACTATTCAGAACGTGTCATTAGCTAGGAAAGCCACTTCTAGTTTTCATTCTGTTCTGTTTCACAAACCAACTCAACTGTTTGCACCACATGGCTTTACTTAAGGCTCCACAGCAGAGAAGAGCTTCTTGTGTTTGCAACTTCATAGACTGTGTCAAGAAAAGGTTTTTTGTGAAAACTGTAAATTCAAGGTTTCAGAAGGTCCCAGCTCTTTTGAGTTGAGCTTTTCTCACTCTGCCCCCTCACCCAAAATATCTTATTTAGATCCATTTTTGGCAAGAACAGATGTGAAGTGTTTTAACAGTTTGCTGGATACTTTAATTGACAAAACTTTTTTGGCCCAGAAAACACTATTGTTTTTGTGTTCTATCATCGCATCCCATCAACAATGCACGCAAAAGCAGGTTTGCAGGAGTCACCCTCCTTCCTTTTCTTTGACATTTTAATTTAAGTGGGTTTATAAAAATAAATAAATCTAAAATAATATTGATTCAGTTGTCATTTTGAGACTCATTTTGTATTTCTAATTTGTTTAATATGCATAGAAACAAGTAATTTTTATTTTAACTGGGTATGGAATATTCAAGAAATTTATAGAGCGAGTGAACAAAATACAGCAGATTTTATACTTTATTCAAAATTTTAATTCATCTAATGACTTTCAGTCCTTATGTAGACGTGTAAATTAAAGCACCAGTTCAAAATCAGTGTCCTTCCTAAAATTAAGCCACTGTCAAGCAGAGTTGTTTGTTTTTGTTTTGTTCTGTTATTGTTTTTACATTTCTTGAACCATTTCAGTTTGAGTCATTAGTACATTTAGCTTATTTTTTTTTCCTTAAGAATCATGCAAATGCTGTATTCTGTAGGGAAATGTAAGCAGTTGGACCTCATGTACCTATTTAAGTTTGAGATCTTTATACATTTATGGTCTATTTAATGAACATTTCTTGAACAGTTTCAGTTTGGGTCATGAGTACATTTTGGTTGTTATTGTTTTTTTTCCCACCCATCCCTCCAACACCCTTCCCTTTGGCAACCATCACCTTGTTCTCTGTATCTATGGGTCTCTTTGTTTTGTTTTGTTTATTCATTTGTTTTTTTCAGATTCCACATATAAGTGAACTCACACAGTACTCGTTTTTCTCAGTCTAACTTATTTCACTCAGTATAATATCCTCTAGGTCCATCCATGTTGTCCCAAATGACAAGATTTCATTCTTTTTTATTGTTGAGTAATATTCTATTGTATATAAGCACCATCTCTTCTTTATCCATGAATTTATCGGTGAACACCTAAGTAGCTTCCACGTCTTGGCTATTGTAAGTAGTGCTGCAGTGAACATTGCGGTGCACATATCTTTTTGAATTGGTGTTTTTGTTTTCTACAGGTAAATCCTCAGAAGTAGAATTGCTAGAGTATATGTCAACTCTATTTTTAGTTTTTTGAGTCATCTCCATACTGTTTTCCATAGTGGCTGCACCAATTTGCAACCCCACTAGAAGGGTACCAGCGTTTCCTTTTGTCTACAATCTCACTAGCACTTGTTCTTTGTTGCCTTTTTGATGGGGCCATTCTGACAGATGTGAGATGCTATTTCATTGTGATTCTGATTTGCATTTCCCTGATGATTAGTGATATTGAGCATCTTTTCACCTACCTGTTGGCCATCTCTCTGTATGTCTTCTTTGGAAAAATGTTTGTTCAGATCTTTTACCAATTTTTTAATCAGATTGTTTTGTTTTGTCTTGTGATTGAGTTGTATGAGTCCTTTACATATTTTGGGTATTAGCCTTCTTATCAGATAGGTGATTTGCAAATATCACCCTTTTATGTTTTTGGTGTCACAATTTCTATCTTTTTATATTGCCTATCCATTAATAAGTTATTGCAGTCATACCTAGTTTTAATACTTTCGTTCTTTAATCTTTATAGTAGAGTTAAGTGACTAACACACTGCCATATTACAGTATTAGAGTATTTTGAATCTGACTATATACAGTTCACCATTGAACAATATGGATTTGAGCAGCGTGAGTCTACTCATACTTCTGTCCAATTGACAGCAGTTCAGTTGACCCCCTGAAGTTCAAACCCACATATTGTTCAAGCGTCAACTCTGTGGTTGGGAACCCGAGTATGTGAAGGGCCGACTCTAGTAATTGCGGATTTTTAACTGCATGGGAGGTGGTCGCCCCAGCTCCCACATTGTTCAGCAATGCTCTGGAAATATTTGTGGAGTTAATGTAGCTGTAAAATAAGGTATTTCCAATAAATGATTGTAGCATGGTTTTCATGATTTATGTCACTTTCTTCTCAAGTCTGTGCTGGAGGGACCACCAGTGCAGTGAGGCCGATGGCCCAGTGGAGGGCTGGGTTCTAGGTTTCCTGCTCCTGTCCCTGGTTCAACCAAAGCAACTTTGAATTGTGGGATTCTTGCATAAAATAGCATGTGAAAATTAGTTTAAATTCCAAAGTAATGTGTGAAAATCACTGCTCTAACTGAAGGTCCCTTAAACTCTACATTGTAGGATCCTGTAAGGAGGACCCTGATTGATTGCTCCTCCTCCAAACAAGTAGATTATCTGCAAAATATATTTCAAACTGTGTACTATTCAACTGCCTCCCTAACTGCATGCCTCCCCCTCTTCAATACTTCTTCCATATAGCAACGAGGGTAATATTTATATAATGTAAATGAGACCATAACATTCCCCCTTTAAAAACACTATAGTGGCTTTCCACTGTGCATGGAAGAAAAATACAGAACCCTTAATGTGACCTTCAGCTCTCTACCGGGCCCCACCCACCTCTGCAGCTTCACCCACCTGTCATCACTTCCTTCTAGCCTCATTGGTCTCCTTTTGCCCCTCAATGAAGCTAAACTCTTTTCCAGCTCAGGGCCATCCTCACTGGCTCATGCCTCTTCTGGGAACCCTCTTGGCCCCTGTTTGCAAGGTTAACTCATCTGTCAGCTCTCTCAACATGTCCCCCCCACAAAGGCCTCTCTGGGCTGTCAGATCCATAATTAGCACTCCTCAGAGTCTTTCTTCCGATACCTGTTGTTTTTTATTGACTTCCCCATAATTTTAATAATATATGTGTGTACATATGTGCTTGTATGTATGTCTATTTGGTTTTCTTGTTCAATATCTAGTCTCTGTGCTCGTTTAGAAGCTCTAGTATAGGAACTTCGTCTGTGTTGCTCAACAGAGCCCAGCAGAACACTGGGTGGGTGAAGTACACAGTCAGTAAACGTTTGTTGAATGAATGCAAGGAATAACAAGTTCAAATAACAGGAAGTAGAAATACTTCTTAAGTGGAATAGCTTTGAGAACCTGAAGTACTAATCAGTGAAAAACTTAAACTCTGGGGAAAGGGTCATGTGAATCTAAAATCTAAATATTCAATATTAAGATTTCTGGATTAAATACATTAAGGAAGATAATGCTTCATCACTGCCAACTGTGGACAACTTTGACTCAGCTTATCACTGAAATTGTCATGGTCCTCATAAAACATTTTTTTAAAAAATCACAGGCAGTTGTGTATTTAGTACCCATAACCCCTCTGTACGTGTGACTAACTACATAGCGTGGTTAGGATTCACATTTGGATTTCTTCATTGTCAGTGAAACAGTAAATAATAGGATCTTTTAAATAAATTATTTATTTAGCAGTGATTTATTGACACTACAAATTGTAAACTGTGTCCTCCCTGCGTTAAATCATTTACACGGGGATGGTTTGCCTCAGTAAGGTGAGGTGGACGGCTGTAATGAATACTTTCACATTCTTTAAATCTTCTTCTAAAACTAGAAACCTAGTAGATTGTTCCTCCATTCAGAACTCTAAGTTCTCCATTTGCTGGAATACCAACTACTCACTTCGCCTGTAGAGCCTCTTGTAACTTGGCGTTCTCTTTATTTCCATCTTTGTTTGCTTTTGGTTCTCCTACATTTATCTGACGTTTTAATCCATGTATAGTAAACACACATAGAATTTTAGAACCAAAACAGACTTAATATAAATGTGGTCAAGTCTCTTGCTTACTAGGCAAAAAAGCTGAGTCCTGATGAGTTTAACTAATAAACACTGAGTAGACACTTAATCTTTTGTTGACTGAGCAAATTTCCCAAGATGATACTCCGAGGTAGTGGTACAGTTGAAGTTAGAAAGCAGCTTATGCGGATTTACCCTATAGTCATAAAATCTCAAATTTTATGTGTTCAAATTTTGCCTATAGTCATAAAAATAAATCACATTTGTTGAGTATTTATTGTGTGCCAGGCACACGTAGAAGGAAATTTAATCCTCCCAGTGGCCCTATGGATAATAATACTAAAATCATCATTTCACAATTGAGGAAACTGGGACACAGAAGAGCTTAAGAAATTTGACCTAAGCTGCAATTAATTGGTAAGAGGAAGCACAGAGATTTGAACTCCAAATCCTGTATATGTAGTTACTATGTAATGCTGCCTAACTGTGCGTAACCTGCTGCCTAACCTGCAACTCCCCAAACCTTGGCACCTTCTTTCATCCCCTCCATCTTGAATGTTCTTTGTCCAGTTGTTATCTTCCTTCTTCCACCCTGCACCACCATTCTTCATGGGCCACCTTAATTACTATCTCTTCCACGAAGCTCCTTCTAATTAACTAAGATATATTATTGCTCTACTGTTATTTTTGTTTGCATTTGTATTGTGATTTTAGTACATTCTGCCTTGATTTATAATTAATTTTTGCATTTGCCTTATCCCTTCCTACTTGATAATGAGTCACCTAAAGATGGCAGCAAGATACTCATTTTTGTTCAGTTCAAGTTATATTCATGAAGCCTATGCTATGTGCCAGGCACTCTGCTAGGAGGTCAGAATACAAAGATGATAAGACATTGTCTCTGCCTTTGAGGCACTTATAGTCTAGTGAATATAATTTTGTTTCAGTCCCTATAACAGTAACATACATTTATTAGTATCCAATATGGGTAGTTGAATTTTATTGAAATTTGTGTTACTCAAAAGAAGAAAAAATGAGAGCAGACTATTTATTTAAAAAAGGGAAAAAAAATGAGCACTAGCCTGTGAGGAAGGAAACATCCATTCCTGGCAGAGCGGGCTGGGTGTGGCTTTGCAAAAGCCACAGCCAGCTCAGAGCACACCTTGGCAAGTGCACCTGCCACCTGCACACCAGTGCCTGGGACGTCACTGTCAGACAAGCATAAAAACCCAGAAGTCTCCTATGAAATGAATGTGTAATAGACAAACTTGAGTCAGAGGATTTATACAATGACCTTTGCAGCTGAGGACTCATCTATCATGAAGCCCCCATACCAAGGCGGGCAGCAGGGGCTGGAGCGATGACCGTGTCTATCATCTTACCCGCTGTGTGACCTTGCTCTTCACTCTCTCCTCAGGATGAATGATTATGGGCGACAGATTTTTGAGATAACTATGAAAAACCAATTCTATCATATCAACTCAGAAGTTATCAATCTTTGGTACCCAGATGTGGGTGGGATTGGGGAGGTGGGGGAACAGAAAGGGCCCTTCTGTGTTTCCTCTCTGACCTTGTGTGGTACTGTGTTTTAAAAGCCTGATATGTGGTATATAAACCAAAAAGAACAAGACAAACAAATGAGAAACAAAAACTCATAGACACAGACAATAATTTAATGGTTACCAGAGGGTAAGGGGGTGGGGGGTGGGTGATGAGGGTAAAGGGGATCAAATATATAGTGATGGAAGGAGAACTGACTCTGGGTGGTGAACACACAATGGGATTTATAGACAATATAATACAGAATTGTACACCTGAAATCTATGTAAATTTACTAACAATTGTCACCCCAATAAAATTAATTAAAAAAAGAAGCCTGGACATTATTAGTCCATAATAGAATCTATCCCACACAAGTTAGGGAGAATATTATATACACAAGTATATGAGGAGAGCTATAATGTTTTATTAATGATGGCAACCTAGCTTAGGATCATTCCAACACAGGTTAGGAACGCTCTTGAAATTGCTGAAAACTAAAACTACAGGGAGGCAATGGCCAAATAGTCTGCATGTTTGAACCTTGACGTGGAAAGGAAGGAGGGAAGTTGGGGTGGAGGAGTAAGAGGGGGAGGAAGAGGAGAGAAGAAGTAGAGGAGGAGGTAAGGGGGCCTGTAATTCCCTTTTGTGATCCCTCCTTCTACTTGGCCATTCTTTCAAGTCTTCTCAGAAACCTAACACTAAAGACGATACCTTCTTTCTCTTGTATATGCAATTTCTCCTTAACTGGATCCTTCTTGCTGTCTTTTAACCATGCTCCTTCACTAACATCTATTTCACGGGATCCTGACTTCATTTCCAGATCCACGTTGGGTAGCTGATGAAAAATTTTAGGATAAACTCCAGAGTGGGAGAAGGGCTAACTGCCATGAAGACAGGGATGGGCGTACTGAGTGGTGGAAGAAGCATATTCTTTGTTCTGACAGGATTATTCGTGTAATCACACCCTGTAGAGAATTCGGGTGATGTATTTTTAAAGCACATTAACCACCACACAGGAGGGAATGGGAGAAGCAAGCAGTAACCTTGAGATGAGCTAATCCAGTTGTGATCTCAGTCATCACACCTGAAACTTCTTGTTGCTTTGTGTTGTTTTGTTTTAAAGCAACCAATAATTAGGAACTTGATGAAAAAATTATTTGCTAAAAAAGAGGCAGAATGATATAATTGTTGAGCCCTTAATTTTTAAGATTTATTGATGGTATTTTTACAAAGTTGATGAAAGTGGTACTTTTCACTCAATCCTAAATTGAGTGAAATTGAGGATTTCACAATTCCTTTCTTGTTGCCTTTGGGTGTTGACATGCGACCTTCGTCTAATGCCATCAGGGTCTTCATAGGCCTTTGAGGTCATTTTATTTTTCATTCTCATTCAAAATCATGTAGCTGATCCTCAGAAGGTATATAGTGTCTGCCTCAAAAAACCTAGAGCTTCTCAAGATACTTATGACAATCTGGCAATTTTTTGTTTCTTTCGTTTGTTTGTTTTTAGCATCAGGCCCTCAGTTCACACCCTGCCCCCCCACCATGATTGAGTTCATATTCTCTGTCCCACATGTTGTCTGTCTTTTGTTCAGAGACTTGGAATCTCACAAAATCTGCACTTCACCCAGGCCTGAATTTACTACAAACATGTACCTCTACTTACCTGTGCACTAGAATCATTTCTGTACATTTATTACATGTTAAAGGGAATAGAAATAAATGATCTAGCCCCATGATTCTCATTGTCTTAGTCACCTCAAGGTGCTATAACAAAATATCATAGTCATTTAAACAACAAACACTTATTTCTCACAGTTCTGGAGGCTGGGAAGTCCAAGATCAAGGTGCTGGCAGATTTGGTGTCTGATGAGGGCCCTGTTTCTGGTTTGCAGATGGCTGCCTTTTTGCTGTGTCCTCACATGGAGAGGGAGGTAGAGAGCAGGCTTGTGTCTCTTCTTATAAGGGCCCTAATCCCATCGTAAGGGCTCAACCTTCACACACCAATTTCCTCCCAAATATCACATTGGGGCCAGGGCTTCAGCATATGAATTTTTGGGGGATTTGGGGGGATGACACAAATATTCCATCTGTAAGAGTCAAGTAAGACAAAATTCCCACCATTGGGAACTGTATTAGAAATATGTAGAGGTGTTTGAGGGTGTCACAGAGGTTGGGGTACCACTGGCATTTAGTGGGGAAGCCAGACCTGATGAACAGTTTTCCCATGTGTACACAACTTTTCCAAAAATACCACTGGACAGTCATAGGAGTGTTTATAATTATCCAATTCTATATCTGTTTTCTTTTTCTTTTTAATTAAAGTTTATTGGGGTGACAATTGTTAGTAAAATTACATAGATTTCAGGTGTACAATTCTGTACATCATCTATAAATCCCATTGTGTGTTTACCACCTATAATTATCCGATTCTAGAACTTGGTTCTAGTTTACCTAGAAACATAAAGTATTTTACACTGAAAATGCCAGACTGTAGAAATTGGGAGTAGAGTGTACTTTGCCATTTTCACAACTTTTCTCAGTGCATCCCATTGTTATTGGTCTGCATTTGTAGCTGTTTTATTCACAGTTGTTCTGTGGATACTTATGTCTGACCATGTTGTTATATCATCTACAGTAATTGACTCTGAATATTTATACATTGAAACATGTATTTTATAATTATAAATTATCTAGTTTTAATATTAGAGTTAAGACACTTGATTAATTTTTTAAAATTGTGTCTGCAGATCAATTATGTTTAATAGGTTTAATTAACAAAGAGGCATTGCACAACATTTGTTAATAAAGAGTATACTAGTTCTGAATCCATTCGTGAATGGTCCACTATTTATTTAACTAGTCCCCTGTTGATGGACACTTAGATCATTTCCAACATTTTACTTTTACAGATAATGTTGCAATGAAGTACTTTCTATACATATTTTATATCTTCACAGTGTTTAAATTTTTAGTTACTAACATTAAAAATCCAGGAAATTTTTCATGTAAAAATCTAGGTTTCTGCCTTATGATAAAAATAGAATGTCTAGCCATTCTGGGCTCTCATTCTTGCCTGGGAATAATTATCTGCAGCTAAGTAGTAGCCGCTCACAAGGTGTATTTATCTGCTGGATAAATAACAAAATGCTACATATTGAGTGACTTAAACACCAGAAATTTATGTCTCATAGTTTTGAGGCTAGCAAGTCCAAGATTAAGGTGCTAGCAAGGTTGGTTTCATTCTGAGGCCTCTTCTCTTGGCTTATAGGCCATCTCACTCTGAGTTCAAGTGACTTTTTCTTTGTGCACTTGTGGAGGGAAGAGAGCCCTTCTCTTTTTATTTTGAAACACTTATTTTACTCTAGGACAAAATTACTTTCCTTTGTCTTTCTTTACAAAAAGGAAAAACAAAACCAATCCGTGTCCTTTATATCCTTCTTTAACCAAAAAACAAATTCTATTCTCCTTTCTCTCATGAGTTACATTAGACAATAGAATGGCTCTTGAACATCATAAACTGCCAATAAACTGCTTCTTATAAGGGTGCTAATCCTATTGGATTAGGGCCCCATCCTTATGACCCCGTTTAACCTTAGCTATCTCCTGAAGGCCACATCTCCAAATACAGTCCCATTAGAGAGTACAGCTTCAATGTATGAATTTGGGGGGCAGTGAGGGGACACAGTTCAGTCCATAGCACAAGGCATGGGTTCTCCAGTTGGCCGCAGTCTCCACCACTCCTTGCTGTCTCCCTAACACTGGCTAATACAGTCGCCAGTCATTATCACACAGAGGTTGCTGTATATTTTATACCAAAAATAAGAGGAAATTAAATCGTTGTTATATGCATGTCTCTATCAACAGTGAGAAAGTACAAGAGAGACGGAGAGGGTCAAGATTTTCAAGCAACATGGAAGATACGTATTTTGGTAGATGTATCAGGTTGGTGCAAATGTAATTGCTGTTTTTGCATTTATTTTTAACCTTTTAAACTACAATTACTTTTGCACTAATCTAATAAATCATATTCTCAACATATTTATATGTAAACTGAATGCGACTCCATTAAAGAACGAAACTTCAGGCACTGTTATGAAAAAAGCCGCCAGAAGTGCTCATGCCTAGTTTGCTTTACGTAGTCAGGTCGTCTGCCTGGCCCTGTAGGCGTTTGACTCTGGGATCCCTGCTCAGTTCTTTTTCGACTCCTAACATAGCTGCTTCCACTGATGATACATTGCCTTTCCTCACAAATCATGCAAATATGTAAATAATGAGAGGAAACCAGCAGATGCCCACCAGCCTCAAACGCAACAAAATCCTGAGCACACGTTATTTTATTTTCTGCTCCTAAACAATTGCTTTAGGTCTGTGGAATTGCTACTCTTTGGGAAACAAATTGCTACGCTCTCTTTATGTATGGCAGACATCATTTCATCTGTTTTTCTAGTCTCATATCCACTCTGCAGTGCAAGTGAGGGAGGCCAGGTCCCTATGCTGCTGCGGACGGAAGCTGAGCTGGCTGCCCTGTCCAACTCTTCAGCTCAGAAGGAAGCCAGGCTATTTGTGTTTGCTCATTTCTTTTCCTCAACATGAGCTTGTTGCTTGCTGCAGTGCAACAGGCTATGAATTCAAAATAGGATACAACAGTGCAGTGGGTTACATTTCAGATGAATGTTCAGTTTTGACCAGTGGCCCCAGAGGCTTGACAGCCACAACATAGGGTACGGGAGCGCATAGGGAAAAACACGTTCCTGTAGAATTTCCAGATTTTCCTGTGCCTAAGAGAGAAATTCTGAGAATAATAACCTTTCTTGAGGCAAATCAACCCTCTTTTCAAGGTAAATAAAAGAGATGTTTTTTATACTATATGCAAATGCAGCAAGCAACAGTTTCAAAGAGAAAAGGATGTGAGCTTGTTTCTTGTTTTCCAAGCCCTAGATTTCTTTTTTATTCTTGGGCATGCTGCGCACAACAAATAACCTTTGTTTGAATTTGACTTGTAGAGAAGGTGCAATTCCAACTTTCCTAAGGCTGGTCTTTTGTTCTGGGGGACAAAAGTTTTCCCTTGACTGGTGTCATTTAGTTTTTGCAATGGTGTCAGTGCCGTACCCCCTCTAGTGTGAGACTGCCACAAGTCTAAAGAAAAAAGGCACCAGCCAGAAATTTTTGTATCTTGGCTGACATTACGATATGTAACTACTTTTTCTGGCAGTGTTTATGAAGCCAAAGGGTAAAAATGACCATTGTCTCAAAGCAAGGTAGTTATGGAACACTCTCATATAGTTTACTGAGTGCTTTATATGCCCTGATCTCATTTAATCCTCCAACGAGCTAATGAAGATGGAAACTATGAGAGAGAATTATTATCCCAAGATCCTAGATCTCTAAGTGCCAGACTTCAGACTCTCACTCAGACCTCTTCGTTCATTCATTCTGTTTTCCTTTTTTTTTTCTTATAGGAAGAGCACTTAACATGAGATCTGCCCTCTTAACAAATTTTTAAATATACAATACACTATAGTTGACTCTTGGTACAGTGTTGTACAGCAGATTTCTACCCTTATTCATCTTGCTTGTCATTCATTTCATTATATTCATTATATTCAATAACTATAGACTTGATGATGTTTGTCTAACCCCAAAGCCTTTTCTCCTTACCCTGAGATAGTCTGTCTTTTTTAAAAATATTTTTAATTGTATTAAATTTATTGCAGTGACATTGGTTAACAAAATTATGTAAGTTTCAAGTATACAATTCTATAATACATCATCTGTATATTGCATTGTGTGCTCGCCACCCAAAGTCAAGTCTCCTTCCATCACCATATATTAGGTCCCTTTTACCCTATTCAACCTCCTCTCCTTCCCCCTTACCCTCTGGTAACCACCATACTCTGTGTCTATGAGTTTTTGTTTGTTTTTGTCTCGTTTGTTGCTTTTCGTTTTATATCCCACATGCGGGTGAAGTCACATATGGTTCTTGACTTTTTCCATCTGACTTATTTTGCTTAGCATGATATTCTCAAGATCCGTACATATTGTCACAAATGGCAGTATTTGATCTTTTCTTATGGCTGAGTAGTATTCCATTGTATATATGTACAGATGTATGTATATATAGATATATATCTTCTTTATCCACTCACCTATTGAAGGAGACTTCAGTTCTGCCTTTTAAGTATTACTTTAGAGAGTCAAACTATGTCAAAATAATATTTTAGCTTCTATACAGCCTGAGACCTTTAGTCCACTTGTTGGGAATTGCAGATCATCTGTTTAAATACAGATCACTCCTATACATACCGTCAGGAAATACCAGTTTGTCCTATGGAGTCATTTGGTCCATTTGCAAATTGTGCGAGAGAAGGCAAGGCAAGCAGAAAGAAACAAGATGTTTATGAATTCCATACAGGTTGCTAGTGGATTTTGCTTGGATCTATTTTGGCTTTCTCTAGGCTGTTTTCTATTCCAGTGGGCCAAAATAGTGCAGAGAAATTCAACATAAAATTAAAAGTGAGTGAAAACGCATGGCTCTTAAGCTATTGAGAACCAGAAAGACATTTTTAAAGTAATAAGATAGAGCTTACATTGGCCTCAAGCCCGTTTACTTTCTTTAGCAAAAAGAAAATTGAGAGAGCTAGGGTACAATAAATAAGTTCTTTCTTTAGTCATATGTTGCAATCTTAATACTATAAATACATAGATATTTCTTTGTAGTTTTGATAAATAATTTTTGTGATCCCCTCTAAGAAGATCAAATTAAAAATTAATCTTCTGTAGATAAGTAAAAGCGGATCGTTCTACAGAAGAGAATCTATCTGAAATAGATAGATAGATGAAATAACAATAAGATAACACACACATTAATTTAACAATGACTGCAATAGTAAATTCTTTTCCTCCCTCCTAGGTATGAAAACTCTTTTCCTCCTTCCTAGGTAGGAAAACAATGGTGAGCATAAAGTGTCTAGGTCCTTCTTAATCAGGAAATGGGCAAACGAATAATCACTCTTTTATTAGGACACAGTGAACTTGGACTTCGAACACCGTGTATATGTCTGCCACTTAGAAAGAAAAGGAGACTTGACTTCTGAGAGAATACATTTCTGATTTTCTGGCAAGTCTTTAATTCAAACATTAAGCCCCACAGCCGTACTATGTTTCAAAAAAAAACATACCAAGTAGCATGTCTAATTGTTAGATTTTACAAAAAATCCACAGTTAACACTGATTTTGTTACGCTTGAAACAAAGTGTAGAAGAAGTTGGAGCAGATCTCTCTGCTGGCAATGAAAGAAATTTCCATTACTTCATATTTGCCCTCCTTTACCTTGGGAAAGTACCTTTACCTGGGAAGAGGAAAGGATGGGGAGAATGAAGAGAAAAGGAAACCAGAATAGGAAACTAACCCTTAAAGAAATACATGCTTGTTATGAAAAGTTCTGAAAATGGAGAAAAATACAAAGAAAGCACATTGCTAAAAATTCACCTTCCAAAGATAACTACAATTTTTTTTATGGGGGTTATTTCCCACTAGTCTTTTCATAATGTTCTTCATATTTATTTTCTATACACTTTATAATGTCATTTTTGTCTTTGTGTTTTGCCAAATACGTGACTTTAAAATAATTTATAGGAAACAAAGAAACAAAATGAAAACAATCCATTGTCCAATCAGAGAAGCACTCACAGTTAACATTTGAGGGTATATCAATTTTTTCATACTACATATAGACTACTTATGTGCTCCAGGCCACTCTTCTAAGCACTGGCCAACCACTATTGCATTTAAAGTGTACAGCTTTGCAGTAAAGATAAGTATGGTTATTCCCATTTTGAACAAGAAGAAGCTGAGGTTCAGAAATATCAGACTTGGAAATAAGTAAGGTCAGTGAGATTGTGAAGACAGTTCTTATCTGGCAGTATCTGTCCATGCTATACTCGTGTACCTTTCAACTCCTTTTTTAAAAAAATCACCTAAATACATATTATTTATTGAAATGGAATTATTTTCATTACTCTTTGTAAATTCTCTGTTTTAATTTTAAATACACAGTGAACATTTTATGTTGTTAAATATTCTTTTACAAATTTACTTTTAATGACTGTAGTGTTTCCACTTATTGATAATGCCATAATTAATTTAGCGATTCCATATTGTTGGATATTTTAGTCAGTTCTAATTTTTTTCTCTAATAAGCAATACTAGAAAAGAATCTTTGTAATTAAATCATAATAATTTCACATCTGTAACATGTAGAGCTATAATTCATAGATGTGAAATAGTAACATGGAAGGACATACAAAGTTTGTAGAATTTTGGCTATGTATTGCCAAATCACTTTCCAGTGGTTGTACCAATTTAAATTCAAATCAGTGATGTGTGAGTATTCCCGGCCCTCCACCCAAATGGAGCATTATCATTAAAGTTTTCCAGTCAATTTTTGCATTTATTTTTTTATTGGGTTGCATATTTTTATTATGTATTTGTTTCCTTTGCTAATACTTCTGTTGGAACATCTGTGGTTATTAAGAGCTCATTTAATTCTCCAACAATGAAGAATTGAAATGAAGAGGGAAATTGTTAGATATAAGTAACTATCCCAAGATCCCAGAGCTATAAATTGGCAGAACTGGGACTCTAACTCTGACCTTTGCATTCACTCATTTCATTTACTCCAACAAATGAATTTTATTACATTTAACAAATATTGAGTTGAAGATCATCCACTCAGTTTTCATATTTACTATTAAATAGTTCATTCCTTCCCCACCTATTTGAATTTCAAGAAAAATCCTGTAATACACCCTTATGTATACATGTGTCTGTTTCTAGACTAATAATCTGGCCCATCAGCTACTTTGTCTGTATCTATGCCAGTATACAGGCGACACTTATTATTTGCCAATATCCCTTTCTTTGGGGCGTCATCCTCTCCCACCTCATGTAGTCAATCGTGTGCTCTGTCCTCATCTTGCATATGGCCCAGTCCTGCATGGGCCAGTCACCTCTGGTCTTAGAAAATAGTTCAGAAATTGGCATGGGACCCAAGTTGGGCCCCAGGGTTTTCAAGTGGAGCAAATGAAGAAGATTTCTGGTCTTAGAAAATAGTTCAGAAATTGGCATGGGACCCAAGTTGGGCCCCAGGGTTTTCAAGTGGAGCAAATGAAGAAGATTTCCCCTGGCGTTTGCAATCTGGGTGCTGGGAGGAAGGCACATTGGCACCGCTGGTACTCACCTTCCCCGCCACATGGAGGAAGCCCATCTGAAGAGGGAGGAGATGAGGGCCACACATAGAGGGGCTCTGAGGGAAAGGAAGAAGCAAGAAATCTCAACAACGTGGAGTTGATTCTGTCTGTATTCAGTCACGCTGGTTTTCCTACTTACGGGGGTGTGGGGTGGGAGGGGTTCCGTTCTTTCCGGATTATACTGGTTTGGGTTTCTGCTGTAGCACGTCATACCTAAGTACTTTAGAAATGAGAAGGGGGCCATAATAATTTGAAGCAGTGATAACATCTGGGAAAAAATAATCTCTCTAATGTTAGTCCCCCCGTCTCTCTTAGTCCAAATTTCTTTATCTGTAGAGATGTCTCATTCTACCTATTTCATAAGATTATTCATAGATGAGGGAATAAATATACATGAAATCTAAAAGCACTATAAAGATGTAAAGTATTATTTTAGTCAGTGACATATTTATCTTTGTTAACTTTGTAGGTCTTATTTGTGTTACCTTTGTAGGTCTTCATATCTTTATCTGTGCTATAGTCTCCTAATGCGTTTGTTATGGTTTATAAATGTATTTTATAATTAGATTTCTATAAAGTCAACCTTATTTAGAAGTTTTAGAATAGAGTCTGACTTGTGTTATCTCTTTCTATTGATGTAAAATTCACCACAAGAAGAAAAATGATCCCTATTTTTTTTCATCATAAGCTGCCCAGTCCAAGAATTATCAGTGTAGAAATGTCTCTGCTAAATGGTAATTTCAACTGTCACATCAAACTAGATGGTAACAAAGTGTCAGTGTACTGCAAGGTGTCTAAATGTTCAATGTACTCAAAGATTACCTTCATTCCCAAATTAGCTCTTTATAGTGGTCCACAGTGCCATAGTTCTAAAAAGATAGCACAAATAATTAGAAATGATTGTTATGTTTTTAATTCCCCACATCTTGGAATAATTAATGTGTATGGGAAGAATTTGTCTGAGCTGATTGAAACATAAGACAGAAAAATTATGTGGTTTCTTTTTTTTAACACCATGGTATTCTAACATAACACAAATGTCTATCTTATTTTTGTTAAGAATTAAGTAAAATTATTGAAGATTTATAGGTAAAAAAAACATTAGGCACGTGTAACCGACACTCTGAATATGGAATGCAATCAAAAAGCATCTTTATTTATGTCTCCCATTAGCCATATAAAATGTATTTCATCCTCCCTGAGGCAAGACAAATGGAAATGGTTGGATCCACACTCTGAAGTACGCAGGTAAGACTTACAAAAGAGTTCCCAGCCTGAAACCTAGATACTGGCTTTGTATATGCGTTGGTGTGTGTGTTTTTTTGTTTGTTTTTGTTTGTATGCTTGCTTGTTTGTTTGAAATATAAGATTAGATATTCTTATATGTACTCCCTTTGAAACCTTGAAATCATATTCCTGGGGAGAAAATAGGGTTTATGTTGTCATGTTTGGTGAAAAAGTAAGAGTTTCTGCTCCTTTTCATTTCCTCTGTGGTTGGTCATTAAGGTGTAATTTATCAGTATCTGTGACTAGCCTGCTGTCGTGTTTCCCCGAAAATAAGACCGGGTCTTATATTAATTTTTGCTCCAAAAGACACATTAGGGCTTATGTTCAGGGGGTGTCCTCCTGAAAAATCATGCTGGGGCTTATTTTCCTGTTAGGTCTTATTTTCGGGGAAACATGGTACATTCAGATTGAACAAAACATTTTTTTTGTTTGTTTTTTTAACAATTGTCTAGCACCATGTTCTCACTTATTTCATCTCAACCTTGACAATAACTTCACGAGATGAGTATTTTCATTATCATTTTAAGTTGAGGAAGTTGAGATTTACAGAGATTTATCCAAACAACCAGCACTGAGATTACGCTATTTGTTCAAAGTCACACAACTAAAAATAGTCAGGATTTCAAATCAAGTCTTCCAAGTCTATGATGTTTGCCCTTTTGACTCTTCCTTCTAATCCATAAAATTTTGAATAATCAAAAAGATCATGAAATGCAATATATATATGTGAAATATATATATATATATAAATATATATATATATAAATCATATATATATATATATAAATCATATATATATATAAATCATATATAAATATATATATAAATCATATATATATATATAAATATATATATATATGAAACTGGTTATATATTATGCTAAGCGAAAGTATCCAGACACAAAAAAGTACATACTGTATGAATCATGTATATGAAATCCAAATACAAGCAAAACTACTCAATGCAGACAGAAAGCAGACAGTGGTTGACAGTTGTGGGAAACCATGTGGGACAGTGTAGGAAACTGGGAGGAAAACGAGGGAATTTTCCATGGGGGATGGAAATGCTCTACATTCTGTGGCATGGATATACACAATTGTCAAAACACATTGCACTGAACACTTAAATCTATGCATTTAATTGTATGTTATCATATCTCTCTTTTTTTTAAAAAAAAAAGAGCATCATGTTTAAAAGACTTAACATGTATTTTTCAGGTAACTCTATTTCCCTGGTAATCTTCAAATTTAATATATAGCAGTTTCTACTTTGGAATAGACAACACAAAATAATACATTACAAGTCAATAATCTGTTAGAATACAGACTTAGCCATAGCCACTGTTTTAGGTTCAGTGAGAAGATTCAGGAAAAATGTGAACTAGGCACAATTTCCAGAGATTCTTAGTTTCACCTAGAATCTGTGTTCAAGTAATAATTATAGTATTAACGATAATAAACCTTCATTGAACACTTTCTAAGCACTAGCTATGGAGTTAAATGCTTCACTACCTTTTCCTGCTTCATCCACACAGCAACTCAGTGAGATGCAGACCGCTGTAGTCATCACCCTCTGACAAGTAAGCGCTCCAAGATTTAGAGAAGTGAGATGGTACCCCATAGCCAAATGTGGAGTAGAAACTAGACCAAGAAAATCTGACTCTTGGTTCATGTTCTGTATGCTACCTAATATTGCTTTGTAGGACAGAATTAATGAAAAAAATTGAAGGGAATGAACAAGTGTTGAATTGTTAACATCAACTTTTGTTTTTTTTCTACTCTTGTATTTTCCAGGTGTTTTGGATTACTTTCTAAGTAATAAAATAAAGTGCATTCTAAAATGACAGCTACTAGAATATGAGTTGGGGATTGAACCCCATAATATTTGGGAAGTAAAAAAGAAAAGAAGTCTACTTTAAACACCGTAAATATTTTATTTTAGTACTGTGAACTAAAACTATGTTTTAATCTCAGAAAACTCAGTATAAACATAGCACAAATTTGTTATTTTCTGGCTTGAAGGACAACATTCCTACCTGTAAAAATTAGAATTGGAGGATTAAGCCATAAGGCTGTGATGACCAAGCCTATTTGACCTTTTCCCCTTAGGTCTTTTATCCTGTGTTTGAAACCTGATTGGATCTGATTAACAGGTATCATGATAGCATGTTCCCAAAGGAGAAAACTGATAATTCTACAGTAGAAGTCCTTTAGTTTATACTAATAGTTCAGGTTAAATATTGTTGGCTACTCCCAACACTTTCCATGCTCACAATTTAGGCAAGGGAGAAAGTCAGTTGAGCACCTAGAGCAGATACCAATTCCAATTACAGTTGCCCTTGACATAATGGTTTTAGTGTTGGTAAACAGTTATTTTATAGAAGAAAAATTTACAAATTATCAAAATGTTACAAATTTTAAAACCACATCACAGCAACAAGCTCTCTTGTTCTTTTCTTGTTGTCCATTTACTACCAACTCGGCACTTTCAAGTCAGTCTAATCCATTCAAGTCTTGGTAACCATACACCTAGCACTATAGCAGAAAACACAGAAGTACCACATACAAATCCAACATTTCTGATTCCCATCTTTCTAGTTATTTTTAGTTCTCATCTAAATTATTCTGTTTGGGTCTTTCTTTGGTATGCCAATGCTCCCTGAACAAACCACAAAATAGTCTTCAGTTATTTACTCACCTTTACTTCCTGTATATATCTCTTTGTACCTTCTGGATACTTTCTCCAAGAGTGATTTTAAAGACAGTCTGTGTTATTTTTCTGAGACAACTGTATGTTTGACTATATCTCTATTGTTCTTCAACAAAAACTCAGCTGGATGAAAACATACGAGGTTCAAATTTATTTATTTTTTCAACATGTTGAAAATATTAGCCTAGTCTCTCATCTAATATCAATGCTGAAAAGGCTAATATCAATTTGATTTTTGTTCTGTTGTCCCAGGAATCTTTTCTTTGACTTTCATTTTACTATAAGATAGTAAAATGTGTGTGTTTTTCTTTCTATTCTATTGACATTTTCTAAACCCTTTCAATGTGTGGTCTTCTTTCTTAATTATAGGAAATTCTCAATCATTATTCTTCAAATATTTTCTCCCCTTCATTTATTGTATTCTCTTCTTCCTAAGCATTCTATATCCTCCCTCTTAATATTTCTTTTATATTTTTCTCTTTTTATTATACTTGATGTCTCTTTAGAGAATTCCATTACTTACTTTTCCAGCTTACTAAGTTATTCTTTGGCTGTATCTGATATTAAATCTATCTACTGAGTTTCTTATTGTAATGATAGTTGGAATTGCCTCTTCCTTATAACCCTTTGTTCCTGCTTCAAATTTCCACTGTCCTCCTGAAGAATATTTCTTCTGTTTACTTTAAACTCGTTAATTGTGTAAGTTCTCCAGCTAAATTTTGGTCATTCTTATATTTCACAGTGAGCTCATACCACTAGAGGCTTGTCACCTTCCTCACGTGGTAACGAGGACCTATTGCAATCTGTTCTCCCACACCCACTGGCCTCTCTACTTGAACGTCACCCAACCTTAGCTCAAGCATTAGGCTGTAACTCAGGTTTTCTTTCTTCAAGTGGTGATCAGGCTGATATGCTTGGGTTAATTTGGGGAGAGAAAAGAACACAATTAAGAACTCTCCCTTGCTGTGGCTCTCAGTTCTCCTTCAATCTGGCCCACAATTTCCTCACACACAAACCCACTTTAGATGTCCCTGGGTGGGGGTGGAGGGAGTCTGATAGTCTTTAAGTTAATTAGGTCAATTTCACTTTCACCCTGGAGCTTTTCCAGATTGAGTTCTTGGAGGCAGCCTCTAACCATATTTGCTTGGGATCTTGCAAATCTCACTTTTTGTATAGCATTAGAATGTTACAAATTTTAAAGCTAAACCACAGTAACCAGCTCATCCTGTTCTTCCCTCTTCTCTCTTCTTTTGTTTGGAGGTCTCCACTATTGTGAAGATGGCACATCATTCCATGTGTGTTTTTGTACCTTTACTTCATACTGTTGAATGAACCAAAAAAGAAAGAAGTATGGAGACTTTGCCAGGAATATATAATAAAGATTTTTTTCAAGGGTCTTAAAGTTTGCAAACTAGGAACACAGCTAGGCAAAAATCCCAAAGTGTTCCAAAGAAGAAAGAAAAGTTAACAGTTCTTATAGTTAAAAAGAACATTCTTGAGAATTATCAGTCTTGCATTCTTAGTCCTAGGATTGATTTAGAGAAGTTATCAGTCAGATGTCAGGCAGTCTGGACAGTGGATGCCACGAGGTCTGGAAAATGAGTGACAGGAGGTTTGATCACATCGAGTGGTCTGGATAATGAATGTCAGGTGGTCTGGATACATGGGTCCTTCAGGGTGTGAGCACAGGGTTACCTGCAGGGCTAGCGTATGTGCAGGTATTGATGCACAGCAGCCTGACGCCCCAGGCATTGGTGCAGGACTGGAAAGTTCAAAGTTGAAGTTCCTAGGCTAGTTAGAATGAGAATAGAATTGCTTTCTCCTGCCTCACCCTTCATAATGTTAATAATTTTAGCAGCTTGGTTAAAGTGACTCCATTTTGTAGATTCCTTATCTTCACTCTTTCCTCAGTATGAATACTTTGATAAGAATTACTTAGTATTATTATGTGTTTTTAAAATTTACATTTAGAGTATCATACTGTAAATTACAAAATAAATTTAAAATGTTTTACATATTGGGCTTAATTAAATTCAGCTCCCTCCCTAAAACAAAAGAACTTGAGACATTTTTAAACCAAAGATACAACACCTAATAAAAGAAAAAGAACAAATTCAGAACTAATGAAAAAGGAAAATGCAGACATGCTTAGGTAAGGTTAGAATAGTTGCTGTGTTTGAGAATTAAGCAGTGCTCTGGTCATTAAATCATTTTATTTTTGGAAAAAGATGATACTCTTTGGGAGGATCACATTTTGATGGTGTGTCATGTTCTGAAATGCAAAGTAAATCAATTGACTGTTCGTTGATTCCAGCAGCTATAAGGAGTACCCAAACTGTGTGGGCTAAAGACTCTTAAGGCTTGAACTGGGAGCCAGAAGCAAAATAAAACCCAAAATATCTAGAAGCTGATCAAATGTGCTTTGTTTTGAGAATTAGTTTAAGGCACCCTGTGTCTTTACAGTAATACATCTGAAGCAAAGCTTGGCTGTTCACAGACCATGCAATGATGTTAAAATTTGTAGCCATGATTTCAAATAAAAAGAGGCATTACTTTCTTGTTGTTTTGGAAGAGCAACTGACTTAGCTGACTAGAATGTCTAAGTGACTGATGAAACAATTGCTAATATTTCAGGCTTCCATTAGAGGCTCGAAACCTTTGCTGTTGGTTTTAAAGAAGGAAAATATCTGGTTTGGAACACTGTAAATAACATTATTCTACGATGAAAATTGCTTTCCAAATCTACAGCTATGTGGTTTTCTGTCACTTAGAGAATGATGTATCTATTGTAGGAAAGCTATATTTTTTCAAGGCCGTTTATGTTGCTGCATAGTGAAATGAACTCACAGAATATTCATCTTCAGATATAGTTAAGGAAATTTTACATTACTAAAACCACTTTTCAATTTTTGAGAAGGGCTTGCCTACCTGTATGTTCACATTAGGGGTAAAATTAGGGTGGACAGCTTTGTTTGCTAATCACACTCATTCCTCCACTGACAGATTCTCAGCCACTTACTTCATTGTACAAATATTTTTCATCACCTACTATGTGCCTGGTGTTCTGCCAGGTGCAAGAAAGACTCTGCCCTTTTCCCAACTCGTCAGTTTCCACTAAGCCCTCACTGTCCCGACCTTGAGCTTTGTCCTTGACTGGTAAGAATCCTGCTATGTCAATATAAGGAAAATCCCCCACTATTGATATCTGATCAAATTCTTCAGCCTCCCACCCTTGATATCTTATCACCCTGGCCTGCCTTCAGCAAGAATCCTGGTGAGTCAGTTTAGTAATAATCTTTCATCCCTGATGTTTCCTGTAACTAATTTTCCATCCATTGACCCCCATCCTGCTCCTTGTATATAATAATAAATCTCCACTTGTTCTCATTGTATTTGGAGTTTAGTTCGATCTCACCCCGCTGCGAAAATCCCACTGTAGTCGGCCCCTGGATAATGTCTGCCTAACCCTCATTAGCAAGTATCATAAATAAAATGTTTCTTTATAGGTTCTGGGAACACACGGTAGAAGGAAAGAGTGGATCCTTGTGCTCATGGGGTTGATAGTCTAGACAATGAATAATCACTTAATACTCAATGATCATTTTGCTAGGTGCCATAAAATAAAAGTTCATGTGCTAAGAAGCCATATAGGAGGGGTATCTAACTTAGACAAGTATGAGGAAGGGTGTTCCTGAGGAAGAGTTACGTTTGCTAAGACCACACAGGTGAGTAGGAGTTGTGGAAGAGAGGAAGGCACAAGGAAATGTGTTTCAGGCAGAGGATATGGCAAGGGTAGTCTCTGAGGTGGAAACAACTTGGCATGTCTGAGAGCTAAGAAAGGGAGAATGGCTGGAGATTAGGAAACAAGGGAGACAAGTGAGTCATATGAAGCTAGGAGAAAATCACATAGGGCCCTTGCTATTGGTGAGGAAAAAAATCACATAGGGCCCTTGCTAACCATATGAAGAACTTTGAATTTTATTCTAAGTGACCCAGAAGAGTGATATGCTCAGATTTGCCGTCTAGAAAGAAGAGAACAATCTCCTATTGTTCTCAATTTTTATTAATATGCACAATAATGTGATATTGCATTTAAATGTTTGGACACATTCTTACTTCCTCGCTACTCTGCAGAGAATGGGTCGGATAGGACAACGTAAAGCAAGGTGAATCATTTAAACAGCATGGCAGTGACTAGAGAGACAAGGCTCATCTTAGGGGAGAGGAGTAGATGGATTCAAACTGTAATTGGGAGGAAGAGTCAACAGGATCTGTTAACCACCCGGGGTCTATCACAGGGCATGACAATATTCAGCTAGTGACAGAGCTTTACAAGGATGTGAGGGAGACAAGTGGATTTGGAGGAAGGTGGGCAGTGGGCCTCATTGAAATTCTACCATGGCTTGGAAATGAAGGCCAGGAGTTGTGACCAGGCCGATATCTGATTTGCTTATGGTCACGAGGTGTGCACAAGCAGGAGTGGGTGCAGTATGTCAAACCTATAGGGATGACCTTTTCCACTTGCGTATCTGTGGTTATATAGTTATTTTTGGTATCAAAGAGATTGCTGCTTTGAAAAAGAAAGCAGAGACGTCTCTCTTTTTATAATTATTATTTTGGAGCAGACGGGTTAGAACCAGTTAGAGCAGCTGTGCTCTCAGCTAATTCTGGAAGAGAATGCGGTGTGGGCAGATGGATAATTTCAGGTGGTGGCTGGAAGCAGAAAATGCCTAGCGGGCATCAGTCCTCTGGCAACCACTCCTTGGAAAATAAGACGGCGTTAGTCACAAAGACAAGGCTGAGTTCTTCTGATTTTTTTTTTCATTGTAGTGACAAGAAGATCAGCAATCCACATCATTTTAATTATTAGAGAGCTCCCGGGGAAAAGGTTGGTCTCGGTGACTGCTCAGCATGATAGCGTAATGACCAAGCCTTCTCGGCAGCTGGCTGTGTTCCGTATTGACTAGGTAATAATCGGCTGCATGCGGCTGGCTGGAATAGATTAGAATGGTGAGCACAGACACTGACTAATCACCACAAGAGATACACAACCACCCTATCAGAGTGTCCTTCGAGACCGCCCAGAGTCACATCTGTCATTTTGAAATCCTGTTGTGCCCAGCGAATGCTTTATTTGCAGGCTGGTTCACATTTCAAAGGTGGTATTTGACAGCTACGGAAACCTCATCCCACACTGACACACATGCATTTCTTGATAAGGCACCTCATTCATTTAGATATTTTAGGAATTGGAAATTTGTATGCTGCTCATCTGTTTTGCCCCAGAAGAGGGATGTGAGTGAGTCTCCTGGTGCCTCCTACCTGGAGTTTATCTGGTGTGAGTGGGGAATATTAACTGTCAAGGGCAAGATTTGTACAGAGGAGTCCGTTTCTGTTTTATAATGCGAATTCTAACAATACTCAGGGACACTGTGTCAGCTGTGGCCAGGGAGAATCTAAATGAACCGGTCAGCTAGCCCTGTATCAAAAAAGATTACGACGGCACACGAATTTGGAAAGCAATATATAAATAAGAACTCATAGCAATGTAAATCCAATAGATAAGAACATCAGGTGAGAGAAATGCAAATTAAAACAATAATGATATTTTTATACCCAAAAGGCTGGCAATGACAATGTTATATCATAAAATTATAATTATAATAGTATAACATAAAAGAGGAATAATGTTTATCAATGATAGAAAGCTGAACAACAGGCTCTTCTTTCCCAATGCCATTGGAAATGTAATGTTAAAACGTTTCTGGAAAGCAGTTTGGCCACTTCTGATTATAATTGCACATATCTTTGTTTTGAGCCCACTTTTGGGGTATCCCATAGACACAAATATACCTAAGAATTTTTATTGCATTATACTGAAGATAAACTGGAAACAAAGTAAATCCGACAGTAAGAAAATGACTGAATAATGTTGTAAAGATTTTGTAGGGTATCTGATGGACACATGTCCCATTTGGGAGACCACCTCAGGGAAGATGTAGATGCTTGATCGATGTACTGTACACCTGAAGCTGAACAATAATGAACGCCAACTATAATTTTATATATATAATGTGATGGAGGGAGGGGGGGTCCACAGTGTGAGGGATATAAATGATGAACGTCTAAGTATTACCTTGTCTTGTGCACCTGAAACTAATTTAAAAAATTAATTAATTAATTAATTTTAAAAAAAAGAAAAGAAAATGACTGAAAACATAGAAACCGTAGATGTGCAGTTTTGAAAAGAATGACTTGGAATTTTATCAATTAATTTGGAGATATTTCCAGTTATTCATGAGGAAGAATGCACATTCATTAAAGGGTGTATGACAGGATCCCATGTTTTTGTAAAACACATGAAGACAAGGATCCTACACATATGTTTATGTGTGGGTATGGATGTAACACTGCATTTACCTATGTGTGAAAAAAGCTATGGAAGGAAACAAACTTGTTATTAAAATGCACTAAAAAGCTTCTTTGATAAAATCACATTGATGAATTTATGCAAAAAGTACATGTGTAGCCATGTAAATGAAATAATTTTCTAAGAGGGTCAGGGAGGTGAAGAATATTCCAATTGCAAATGTCTAGTGAAAAGAAACACACTTAAATAACAAAGTGTGTCTTGGTCCATTGGGGCTACTATAACAAATTACCATAGACAGAGTGACTTATAAACAAACAACAGGAATTTGTTTCTCATAGTTCTGGAGGGTGGGAAACTCAAGATCAAGGCATCGGAAGGTTTAGTGTCTGGAGGGCCCGCTTCTTGGTTCATGGATGGGCAGTTCCTCAGTGTGTCCTCCTGACATGGCAGAAGGGTCAGGGAGCTCTCCAGGTCTGCTTTATAAGGGCACTCATCCCATTCATGAGGGCTTCACCTTCTACCCTGTGACCTCGTCACTTCCCAAAGGCGCCACCTCTGAATGCCATCTCATTGAGGATTATGTTTCAATATATGAATATGGGGGAACACAGGTGGCAATTTAAGAGTGAGGCTTTCCTGAAAGTAGAGGGAATCTGAAAATCCCAAGATGCTCGCGGCCACCTGCCGGGGATTGGTGACCAGGGAAGTGAGAGGCACCGCTAAGGAGGTGAGGGACTGGAAAACCACTTCACCTGGCCCCTTTCAGCAGTCAAATCTAATCATATTCCTCCTCCAGTTGATACCTTCTTCATTGTTCAAAGGAAAGAGTTCCAGCTTCCTAACATCACTTTGCGATCAGATGCCAGCCTAGCTTTTCAGCCTCACCTCTGTAACACACTAAATTTCTCACTCTTCCCTGGATAGATTTTACTCTTCTTTATCACTTTGCCATTATAATGATCCTCCCCTTTCAAACACAAATTCTACATGTCCCTCAAAAGCCAACAAGTCAGTGCCACTCTCTCTATGAAATCACCCCTGAGTCCCATGCATTACACTGCATGCATCTTAAATGCTACTCAACATTTTAGAGTCTCTCTTCATTTAAATGATTTTGCTTTTTGTGTACAAAGTGATGCTTCTTAAATTTTTGGAAAGAGTATATAGGCAACTAGTGATAAGCATTGTTAACAGTTTTGTACTCTCTTAATTTTCTCATCTACACGTGTGCTCATTAGAAAAATGGGATCATAGTACACATACACCTCTGTGATTTTTTCACTCAGTAACATGTGTTGAATATTTTCTATTACATCAAATATTCTTTGCAACAAAATATTTAATGACTGTGTAGTA
Source organism: Rhinolophus hipposideros (assembly GCF_964194185.1). NCBI lineage: Eukaryota > Metazoa > Chordata > Mammalia > Chiroptera > Rhinolophidae > Rhinolophus > Rhinolophus hipposideros. The sequence continues at coordinate 40,259,466 of NC_138062.1, read as the reverse complement.
TTCCAATGTAGAACTGAATCAACTCTACATAGAGACATAACTACATAAAATTATCGATCTCCTATTGTTGAATATTTAACAGTCTGTTATTCTCAATTTTTATTATTATGCACAATAATGTGATATTGCATTTAGATGTTTGCACACATTTTTCCTTCCTTCCTGAGGATAAATAACTAAAGTGGAAGTCCTAGATCAATAAGCTTGGTTATAATAATACTTTTTTTATTTAAATCAGTTTTATTTAAGAATTTCCAACATTGACAACTCTTATAAAAAGCATCCAAGCACAGGACACAGAACTGCAGCAAACAGCATTCTTAAGGGTAGCTAACAGACATTAGAACTTCCTCCCTTCCTTGAGACACCCCCAGCTCGTGAACTCTGCTTCCAAGTACTCCTGCAAAGCACACCACAGGCTCAGTCCATGTTCTCAACCCATCAGCTTCAGTTCACATTACCACACTTACAGATCAGTAACAGAAGAGAACACACACCATACAGCATTCACAGCAGATGACAAAGGGGGAGGGGAAATACAAGTATCATTTCACTTAATACATTCAACTAATGTGGGTTCTCTAAGAACAAAACTCACTTAAAGTCTTCCAGCAGATGTGGATGTCCTTTGAATGCAAGAAACATTCGTACATTATTTGCTATCATTGCTCTCTGCACACTCTCTCACCAAAGCCACAGGATTGAGAGACACATCTCGCCAAGTTACAAAATATCCATTATGCACCACCAAGTCTCTGCACGCACTCTCTCCTTTCCTCGCTCATACTAGCCTTTCATGCCTCAGCACCACCATCAATCCCACACAAGGTTTCAAAAGTTCAAACAGCCTTCTGGTTCCATATCACAGCCTTGTGTTCATAGCATTGATACGACTCCATGAAATAAAGAGTAGCGGATAAAAATGGGACACCCACCTTCAAAGACGCAGCCTGTGCAGCGTGATGACGAATTCTTGAATGAGAAAGCATGTATACAGAAGTGTTCCTACCGCAGAATATCTACAGAACCCCTTTCAATGAAGTGCTTCTTCCATGAACATTTGAAATGAGATGAGCTGCAGAGATTAAATGAAGGCTTCATATTGTACTTTTGCATATGAAGGGAGACAAGTGTTAAAAAACAAAAGAACCAAACACTGTGACACCATGATCTCCAAAAAGGAGATTTTCCTAAGGAAAAAAATCCATATGGTGGGGTTCAAATTAAAACAAGGAGAAAAGAATGTAGTTCTAATCAATGGTTTCCATTTTGAACATGCGAAGAATTCACTTGACAAGTCCAGGGATAAAATATTACAGGAGAAACCTTTTGATATCAGTTGTAGTGTGTTGGTTTACCAATCAGGCAAACAGCAGTTCACTTTCAAACATTCAATATTTCAACCCTTCATGTAACAAAACTTATAAAATTCCTTTAGCTCTTCCTTTTTCTAAAGAAAAATGTCAAAAATACTGCTGAATATACTTCACACTGAACAAACCAATTTTGAAAATTCTTAGTACATATGTATTTTACAATATACTTACCATGAGTTTAGAAAAATTTGAATTCCCACCAGTCTGTACAACCAGCCATCACCCACTGTCTACATGCCCCAGCTAGAAGGTTTAGAATCCATGCTTGAGCCAAAGCCTCCATTAAAACCACTGCCTGACCCTGCATTTGATGCCGAGCCCCAACCAATTGCTGCACCTGAATTAGAACCACTATAAGAGTTATTTCCAGAACCAAAGGCCTGATTTGGCTCCCTCTGCACGTTGCCTTGGCTTTGGTTGTTACCTGATGGGCCTGACTGGTTCTGCTGACTGGCTAACATGCCCATCATACCCCAGCTGCTCTGCAGTGCTGCCTGGGCTGCAGCCATCATCGCTGGATTAATGCTAAAAGCACGAAACTTCATCCCTCCCCCCATATTATTACTTTGATTGTTTCCCAAGCCAGCTCCACACCCCCGACTGTTACCAAACCCACCCTGATTCCAAAAGCCATTCGGATTACCACCAAATGTTCCACTTCTTTCTGTCTATTGCTATTGTGCTTAGGTTCAGCACTGGATATATGTACGCTGATTCCTTTAATGATCAAGTCCTCTCCACAAAGAGACTGGGCAACCTGGTCATCTGCAAATGTAACAAAGGCAAAAGCCCTGAACGGTTTGGGAATGAAGACATCTACCACCTCTCCATATTGGCAAAAGAACTGCCGCAGCTCGTCAGCAGTCATGTCCTCTGTGCAGCGCCCAACGAACACCTTTCTGCTTCTCAATGGCTCACCTGGGCTTTGCTTAGAATTAGGAAGTTTACAGTCACACCATCGTCTATCATATGTCGCTGTGACATTACTTTCACCTGGGTTTCATATTCCGTAAATCGAACAAAGCCAAATCCTTTTGAATGAGCAGTTTTAATATCTTTCTTGACTTGAACCATAAGAACTTCTCCAAAGGTACTAAAATATTCTTTTAGATCCTGTTCAGTTGTTTTCCATGGGAGACCCAACACTATTAAATCCTGTTTTCTGGACTGCTCTTTTCACTTTCACTGCTGATGAAGCATCTGTCTCATCTATTTTTCTTTTGTTATCTTTGGGGTAGTTGACAACATATACTAGATTTCCCCAGCCAGCATCTGGGGCATGCAGAATTCCTTCTACCAGCCAGACACCTCTCATACACTGAGACACTGGATTTCAGTAGCGCAGCACATAGGCCCCTGGAAACTGGGCTGTAACTGTGGACAGCAGCACCGTCCCATAGTCTTCCAATGGTATTTCAATGCGCTCGTCATTCTCATCTTCAGTTACCAGAATATACTCAGACATCTTTTATTTTTCCACTAGGCGGTTGCTAGGAAGCCCGACAGGGAAACTCAAGCAGCCAGGGGTCCAGGAACAGCCCAGATACCGTTTCGTTCCCACCTATAATAATACTTTTAACATTTATATTTGAGAGTATTTATTTCCCACATTCTTGCATGAACTTTTGCCAGTAATTTATGGTTTTATTTTTTACATCTAACAGTTTTTTTACATCTAAAAGGACATTAAAAATCTAAAAGGAATTTCTTTTGGCTTCTAATGTGTGTGACAGAGGTATTCTCCAATATTCATGTTTACTTTCTCTAAAATAAAAGTAAAAGGCCTAATTTTGGATGACGTACATGGCCACTCAGAAGAATGGTACATTTCTCAGCTTCCCTTGCAGCTATGATCTGGCTTGTGGAATGTGAGTGGGAGTGATGTACAAGTATGCAATTTCTGGGTCATGTTCTTAAAGGAGGGACCCTTTTCCTCTCTTTATCACCCATCTTGCTACTGAGAACATGAATCTTGAAACATTCAAAAGTGCCGCTCTTTAGTGATGGTGGAAAAAACAGATAAAAGGAAGGTAAACAGTGAGTATATTAGAGACACCAGTCCTCTCCTAGACTTTCTCTACCTGGATTGTGAAATAAGAGAGTAATAACTATTTCTCTATCTGGATTGTGAGATAACAGAGTAATCTAGAGATTTTCTAGATTTCTGTTGCACAGAGCAAATCTGTGTCCTAAATAATATAGGGTAAATAAAAGGCATAACTTTAACTTTGTACAAGTGGTTAATCCCTGGTCACCCTGAAATATACTGAATAATCCAGTCTTTCTCTTAATAATTTGTAAAACCACTTTTATTGTATTCTGGATTCATAGATGACTTCCATGTTCTGGATATGTTTCTGAAATTTTCTTCAGTTTCAAGGATGTGGATATCTAGGAATCCACACTAGTATCATTGTGTTTCGACTCTTTCCCTTTTGTAGTTCAGTGGGTGCTGTGGGATACCACTAAGATCCCCCTTCAAGATGGAGGCCTTGAATTCCCCAGCCATTCCCCAGGGACTGCTATCTGCTGAAGGGAGTTGCCTCACCCAAGGTAAACTGCCCCCTGCCCTGAGGACAGCTTGAACCACATAACTGGCCAGTGAAGGAGTAGAAAGATCCAGCCCCCTTGCCTTGATATTGGCAACTGTGAGGGGCTATCTTAGCTCCTCCCTGTAGGGAAGGTGCTGTAGGCTTTGTTGTGGCTGTGTCACCTGTTCAGCACCTGCCTCTTCCCAATCTTGAGCTTTTATTTTCTCACAGGTGTCAATCCTAAGGATGCCTTTTAATAAACTTCCTACATGCAATTCTCCACCTCAAGGTCCATTTCCCAGGGAACCCAATTTAATACACTAATATATTAGTGCTTGGTAAAATAAATTCCTCCTCTGCTCTCACCATTTTCAAGAATATCTTGACTTTTTATATATATTTACTCTTCCAAATAAAATTTCCAATTTGTGGCTGTCCTTTTTGTATTTTATTTATCTCTTTTTATCTCATCAGTTTGTCTTTTTCCTCTCTCTGTAGCCTGCTCCCTCCTTATGAATGTTTGCTTCTAATTCTTAGAGATCATGTTTTTTTTTCGTTATTCTGAGGATGCCAGTGAACTGTAAGTTTCTTCTGAGGTCTCTGTTAGCTCATTTCAGAGTTGTGTTTTTCCATGAGTCTTCTTGATGCTGTTTTCTTTCTGTTTTTTATAAAAACTATTCATACATTCCATGTTGTTTCATTACCTTTATCCATACTCGAAAAAATCTACACATACCCTATGTTTACCAATAAATGGAAATGTAGAAATTAGAAGTGGAGCCACCCCCTGGTTTGATGGATTCATCTTCTTTTCACATCTCTACCTGGGTAGTGAATGGATAAGTTCTTAACTGAAATCTTCAGGAAATAGGCAATTTCTCCTACCCCCTCTGTTTGGACTTCTGTTACTCTGATCCAGGGAAAGAAATGACTCATGTGAACTTGGAAGGGTCTGCATGACCCTCCCCACTACATAAACACATGCATACAAGCTATATTTATTTAACTACTGGGAATGGTGCTTGTTAGAATAGAGTGCACTACTCTGAGCTCCCTCACACCCCACACTCCTATCCTCATAGGAGCTGAAGTTGTTTTCTGCACCACCAGCATTGCCAAAGGGAGGACTTTCTTCCAGAGTTCCAGATCCCATGGAATTCATAATCCCTCTTCCCACCCACCCGCTTCCATGAGAGAAAGAACCCCTTGCCAGGTTGTGGAGTACCTGTTGTTATATTGAGAAGATTAAGATTAAATAGGCAGTTTGTTTAGGTCCTAATTTCTTTAGATGGTCAGAATTATTTTTAAGATAATCAAATAAACATCATAGTAATGCCATGTATACTCAGGTTCTACCTCCGTCTTCTAAAACTCAGTATAAGAATAGCCAGCTAAGTGATGAAAAGATGACTATAAGGGCTTATGCCCTTATGTTATTTGGTGGAAAATGACAGAAAGCTGCCCCAGTCAATGTTTTCCCTGCATTTATTCTATTTTTTAATTTTTCCCCCGTTCATTTTATTTATTTCAAAAATGGTTAGCTTTATACAACATTTGTAAGAGGGATGGAAGATAGACAGGAAGAAGTGACAATACAAGTCCTTTTGAAAGATGTAACAACAAAGGGTCATCTATTTAAGTTTGACTTTGAATTTTCTGTGGAATAGTTACTACAAAAATCGGGAAGGAAGGGGGGGCATGAGAAAACTTGCTAAGGTGATGGATATGTTTATTACCTTCACTGTGGTGAGGGTTTCATGAGAGTATGCCTATGTCTACGTTTATTGAATGGTATACATGAAATAGGCACAGGTTTTTGTATATCAGTTATACCTCAATAAAGCCATTTAAAAAGAAGAATTACAGAGGAAGTTGAAATGAGCGCAAAGGTTAAACTGCGTTCATTCTTTTTTTTTTTTTTTTTTTTTTTTTTTTTTATTAATTAATTTATTTATTAGTTTCAGGTGTACAAAACAAGGTAATACTTAGACGTTCATCATTTATATCCCTCATACTGTGAACCCCCCTCCCCCCATCCACTATCCCTCCGACCTCACACTGAACCATCACATTATATATATAAAATTATAGTTGGCATTCATTAATGTTTAGCTTCTGATGTACAATGCCATGATCAGGTATCCACAGTATCCCTGAGGTGGTCTCCCAAATAGGACGCATGTCCATCGGATACCCAACAAAATCTTTACAACATTATAGAATACCTTGCGTTCATTCTTTTATTGAACAAACATGTATTAAGGCCCCCCTGCCACCAGCACTGTGCTAGACGTTGTGTGACCATGGGAAGCAAGGCGGACACTATCCTTGACCCTGAAAATCTAGCAGAGAATACAGATGACACAATGAGCAATAGCAACAGTGAGCTATGATGGGGAATTTTGGCTCCATGGAAACATGGAGCAGGGCCATCCGGGTCTGGGCGGGATCAGGTTTGTAGTTCGCCAATCAGCACCTGACTCGTATAGCTCTATCAATGGCAGGCAGACTTCAGCTTGAAGGCGGGGGGATCAATTTTCTTCTATATCACCATTTTATTCACACATCATCAGCATCCCTCACTCCTAGCCACTTAGTCCGGAAAGCGGTCCCTGTTTAGAAGCTCCACACGTGGTAATTAAACAAAGGCAACTCTTGAAACGCAAACAAACCATTAGAGATGGTTTCACTTTATAGAAATGCCAAATTTTTTGCCTCAGTAAGGTTGCAGCTGTGACAAGAATTAGGCTGCTTTCTAGGTCATATATTTTCTAAAGCACCATGCCAAAAAAATATTACTACACCAGGGAACACGAAACAAATAGATTCAATTATTTTAAAACCTTGCGAGTAGACAATTTTTATAATAAAAACGAATAATGCAACATATTGAATAAACAAAGAAAATTATATTGTTCATATAAAGTGAAGATGGATTCTCCAGTTAAATCTGTGAGCAAATGAAGAACTGAGTCCTAAATTTAGTCTCCTGTTCTACACAGGATTCTGAATGGAAATTAATGGCATATAATGAGCTTAACATCGTTTTCTATGTATTAATCATTCTGTGCACTTTTGTCAATTTATAAATTGTAATTCTATGTATTACAATTTAAAAACATTAACTACTAATAGACAGGCTATGTATATGGGATATATGGGGTAGGAGACTGCTTGCAGAGGTATGGCTAAAGCATGCATTTTAGCCGCTGATGAATTGATCTAATTCATATCAGATTTAATCAGCATGGACTGAATAATGTTTAGTCATAGACACAGATCAGTAAATTAACACCAGGTTGGCAATTAGCAGTGTTTCCTCAGTGCAGATGACACTCCAAAATGCAGCACAAAATAACTCCCTTTGTATTCTGCTCCATGTTTTCTTTCGTCCTGTGTTTGGACTTTAGTCACAGAGGGATTGATGTTTACTGCAAGAGCCTGGAGTCAGAAGATCTATATCCTGCTCTCAGGGCTGCTAGAAGTTAACTGTTTGACCTTAGAAAAAAATAAGTTCTATACCTCTCTTCAGTTTGCACATCTGCAAAATGAAGGTGTTTTATAAAGCTGGGCTGTGAAAGGAGCAAGATCATGAATGTAAAAGTGTACTGAAAACATTTTAATGGACACAATAAAAAACATCCAATACTTAATGCACGCGTACAATTACATATCCTAATAATAATTCATGTAAACTAAATTATCACTTAAGGGATATCAAAAAGAGCCTATCAATAGACTTCTCAGTTCGAATCCAAGAAAAGTCAATAAGGTATATATTTGTTTGTGCATGTATGTTTTAAGTGGGGGAGACACTTGCTAGGTATTATAAATTATTCATATATAACAGAATGTCATATATGCATACAGTTTTTGTTTTTTTAATTCAGAGCCATGTAAAGAAGGTAATGATCAGTAATTTATTTGGATATCTAGTACATGATGTGTCACTTCTCCAAATAAAAAATCAATAAAGAAAAGTGATAAATGGCCTCCTCACATCAGGGCTTAAGAAGACAGAGACAGATGGAGATGCTTTGTTTCTGAAATCTTTAGCCTGGAATAAATTACACAGTCATGAGCCAAAGTCATCCACAATTAATTCCAGTTGTAAATTGCAGTTGAGAAGGGTGAGGGGATTCTGACCCAGCATCACATCATTGGTTTGCAAATTTTTGGCAAGTGGATGTGATTTTTATAATAAAGCTCTGTAGTCTAAAAACCTTGTAGAAATTCTACAATTTACTTTAAACATATTGTCTTTAGAGAACAGACATATATCTGTGTTAATATTTAGCATATTTTTTCTTGTATTCATCAAGAGATAAACCTTACACATCATTACTATAGAGCAAAAATGCTTTTCCTTTGTCTAATTCTCAGGTTTGCTTCTCAAACCAGTACTAGCCATAAATGGGCCTAAACCTATGGAGGATTAATCCCATTAAAGTGATACATCTCTCCATGTATGTTAACTTGTCAGGTTATTTGGTGCAATAATGCACAGAAATTGACAGTGCATTTGTGAGATTTCCTCAGATATCAATTTCTAAGTTTTTAATGAAAACATTACGGTAGGACTTCCAGTCCTGAAAAGATGGCATAAGACCTCTTTCTCCCTGTTCCTCTTCCCAAGCACATCTGTTAATCCTGGAAATAATGCAAGAGATGACCAAGGAGAATTCTGAATGATGGCAAGGAGAAGGTGAGCTGAACCCCAGGACTGGAGGAACAACATAGTGGTAGTGTGACTCGTGGTCCCCCCCCCACCCAACGGAGGAAGGCCATCGAGGCCCATCATTTCCTGACAACAAAATGCATCTCACATAGGCTCATTCCTTCCCTGGATTGAATGGGAGACCCTCTGACAATATCAATGAGCCCAACACCACCAGCCAAGTAAACCAACTGGGAATCCTACCAACAAAAATAGGTACGGGAAGTGTTCTCTCTTACTGGCCTTACATGCCTACATCACTGAGAGATACAGAGACAGGGGGACAGAACTGGCCAGAGGGGCCCACTTACCACAGGAGACTTAGTCTGGGAAGCCTATTTTATCCGTTGGGCCTCACAGATCTAATATTCCTGATATCCCTTCGCCTACTGGGAGCCACCAGGACTCAGGTGGAACCAGCCGGAAGGACTCCGTCATAGCAAATGGTCAGAGGGCAGCAGTGTGGGTGGGTAGGTGGAGGAGGAATGCAGCAACAATAAGCCAACGTGAGAAGACTCTTTGATACCCCCATCCTGGGCTCCAGAGTCCCCTTTTGTGCACAAGGATAACAGGGAAGCCAGAGTACAAGCTGGGGGGATCTCAACATAGCACTCCCCCACAGAGAAACACCAGAAGCCTGGCCTCGGGAAACTCTTTCTGTCCCGATAGACAACACCAGCAGAATCCAGAGGGAGTCCCTGAGGGTTCAGATGAGCCAGGAGAACCAAAAGAACGCTACAAATGCTCTGAAAACTAAACAGCCATTGGAACCACGACTCACAAAAGTAGGCCAAGGCCTGAATGCTAAACCTAAACACAGAGACTTCCTTCGAATATAAAAGATTTAAGTAAGACCCATGGCCTCCAAATGTATTAAATAAATGTCCAGGATACAATAGAGAATTATTTGTTGTGTTAAGAACCAAGAAAAATATATCATGAATGACAAAAGACAACCCAGTATAGGAATGAATTAGATGTTGGAATTCTCTGACAAGGATTTTAAAGCATCCATCATTAAAAAAATAATAATAATAAAAATAAATAAATAAAGCTTCAGCAATCAATTATAAAATCTCCTGAAACAAATCGAAAAATAGAAAACCTCAGCAAAGAAATAAAAGTATAAAAAGAGCCAAATGGAAGTTAAAGAATCAAAAATAACAATAACAGAAATTTTAAACATTCACTGGATCAGCTCAGTTGTAAGTGGAGATGACAGAGGCTACAATAAGTAACTTGAGGGCAGATCAATAGAATCCCCCTTATCTGAACAACATAGAGAAAATCCATTGAAAAAAAAATTGAACAAAGCCTCAAGGACCAGTGAGACAATAACAAAAGATCCAATATTTGCAGTATCAGAGTCCTAGAAGGAGGAAAGAAAGAAATAGTAATGGCTAAAAACTTCCCAAACTTCACAAATCTACAGATCCAAGAAGCCAAATGAACAAATTTCAAAAAAAACACAAAGATATGCACACCAACACATCATAATATTTTAAAAACTAAGGGCAAAGAAAAATCTTGAAAGCAGTCAGAGAGAAATGAAATGGAGAACACCAATTCGAATGACAGCAGATTTCTTATCTGAAACAGGGATGCCAGCAGGAAGTGGCACAATTATCTTGAAAGTGCTAGGGGAAAAAAGAACTTTCAACCCCAAATTCTATATCTCACAAAACTACCCTTCAAGAATGAAGGGGAAATAAAGACATGCTCAGATAAAGGAAACCTAAAAGAATTCATTGCTAGTAAACCTCTCCTAAAAGAATGGCTAAAGGAAATTTTTCTAACAGACAGAAAGGAAATGAAAGAATCTTGGAGCATCAAGAAGGAAGACAAAAGAAAGAGCAGAAATATTGGTATGTACAATACATTGACCTTTTCCTCATGAATGGTATAAGTCATATTTGATTTTTAACATCATCGGATTTTTTACACCAATTATTTTGAGGGATGCAAAAATAGCACTTGATAAAAGGCAACATCTATTACATGAAAGCAAGGAAAACGCAGAAAGAAACCTACTGACAAAGAAAGGGTAAATAGTCTGTCTAAAATTAACAACAATGTTAAACTTATAGGTAAAATAATAAAATTATTATCAAATAGAGAAACAAGGTAAGGATGCCTACAAATGCAATTTGTATTTAATATTGTTCTGGCAGGACTTGCCAATAGAGAGAAATCGAGAGAAAAAAAGTGCTGTTAATATTAGAAAGGAGAAGACAAGTAAACCTTAGAAAATTAACTGGAAACCTAAGATCTAACTAGAGTAATGGTTGCTTGGTTAAGACTGTTGTGAGAAATATTCCTGATAAAAGTACACTGTCATCACAGCAAGTTATTTGGACAATGGACATTGACCAACTGATGGTAAACTTTATATGTAAAAGCAAAAGACCCAGAAAAGCTAACATAATACTAAAGAAGAACAGAGTCACGGGAGTAATACTGTTTGACTTCAAGACTTACTATAAATCTACAATAATCAAGACAGTGTGGTATTGTTGAAAGAAAAGACAAATAGAGCAATGGAACAGAAGACAGCCCAGAAATAAATCCACACCCACATAAATACAGTCAACTGATTTTTGACAAAGTAAAGACAATTCAATGGAGAAAGGATAGTCTTTTCAACAAAGAGTGCTAAAACAACTGGTCATCCACATGCAAAAAAAAAGACCATACCTACGCCTTTCACAAAAAGGAACTCAAAATGCATCATAGACCTAAATGTAAAGCACAAACTTATAAACTTCCAGAAGATAATGTTGGAGACAATATAGGTGGCTTTGGGTTTGGCAGTAAGGTTTTGGATAAACAGTGTGGTAAATTAGAGGACTTGGGGTAGATAAAGGAAGAGACGGGGCCACCAAAAGCAGTGACACATAACAATGTTTATTAAACGGTTGCGTGAGAGGGGATGTCCTTCCCAACAAGGGGTTTTGCAGAGACAGTGGCACAGGGCCATCACCCAGAAAGGGAGTAGGGCAGGAGATCTCCTGGAGAAGATGGGATATCAGAGAGGTGGCTACATGTCTGGCTGTTACTGCTTAATAGCAAGGTGGGGCATCTCAGGGTCACAGAGCTCTGAAGGGGAAGGCCATGTCTGGTCCTTTATAGCTACAGGGTTTGTATTATTTACTGCTGGCAGGTGTGGGATGCAGTTTCACGGGGAATGCAGAGTAGGCAGTCTCTAAATGGCTAAGAATATTTACTTGGATTGTATTGAAAGCAATTGGATGTGTAAGAATTTGTGTTGGGTACCAGTGGGCTTTGGGTTAATAATGGTTCTAGCCTGTTGTGAAGAACTTACACCATTGGGGACCATTTTATGCCAAAACACAAAGACCATCTTTTGGCCCATTATTATAACACCACCAGCACAATCTATGAAAGAAAAAAACTGATAATTTGGACTTCAATAAAATTAAAAACTCCTGCTCTGCAAAAGACACTGTCAAGAGAATGAAAAAACAAATCACAGATTGGAGAAAATATTTGAAACATAATTATAAATGGTTTGTATCCAAAATATAGTTGAAAAAACTCTTAAAACTCAACAATAAGAAAACAACTAATTAAAAAAAAAATGGGCCAAATATCTGAAGAGACATCGTCAAAGAATATATACAGATGGCAAATAAGCCCTTGAAAAGATGCTCACCATCATATGTCGTTAGGACATTACAAAGGAAAACAATAATAAGATACCACTGCAGACATATTAGGATGGCTAAGAGCCAAAACACTGACAACACAAAATGCTGCAATGGATGTGGAGCAACAGGAACTTTCCTTCATTGCTGGTGGGAACATAGTCCCTTTGGAAGACAGCCTTTTAAAAACTAAACATACTCTTACCGTACAATCCAGCAACTGCACTCCTTGGTATGTACTCAAATGAGCTGAAAACTTACGTCCACACAAAACCTGCACACATATGTTTATAGCTGCTTTATACATAATTGCCCAAACTTGGAAGCAACCAAGTTGTTCTTCAATAGGTGAGTGGATAAACAGACTGTGTTACAGTCATACAGAGGAAGAGTATTCAGTGCTGAAAAGAAATGAGCTGTCAAGCCACAAAAAGACATGGAGGAACCTTGAATGCGTATTTCTTAGTGAAAGAAGCCAGTCTGAAAGGGCTACATACTGTATGATTCCACCTATATGACATTCTAGAAAGCCAAAACTTACAGACAGTAGGAAGATCAGTCATTGCCAGAGGTTAATAATCTCAATTTTAATCCAAGGATTTGCCAATTAAAGCTACTAGATACCAGGTCTCCTTCTTCAACACTGGCAAAAATTTGAAACATTGGTAGTTCCCAGAGTTACTGAGAAGGTCCTTCTTTAGTTTAAACCCAGTTGCTCCATGTCCAGTTAGAAATTCCCCAAAGATAGTGGCATGTTTCCAACACTAGTGCTCAAATCACCATTCACACATGAATTCAGCCCACTGTTTGTAATTTATGCCCATATTCCTTACGAATCCTAGAGCAGCAGTGTTTATAAGCCTCCAACCTGCATAGAGAACAGGTTTCTGATTCGTATAAGACTTAATCTATTCTCAGTAATATAGGTCAAGATCCATTCTAGCTCCAAAGAACTCATACACTTTCTGAACTTTTATTTGGGATCCTTCTCATCCACTGGTTCACCAATGTGGGGGTGGGGGGAATTTCTCGACGTTTCCCCATCTACCACACTCAGATTCATGGCCAAGAAAATTCAGATTATGCCAACTCGCTAAAATCTTCTTGTGTTGGTCTGTTTTCCAATGTGAAGGATCTTCTCCTAAAAACTAATATCTGGCATAACGGATGACCTTGATATTTAGCTGAGGTCTTGTTCTTTACATTCAGTCAATGGTCTGGTCCCTCATAGGTCAGGGTTTAACATTAAGTCACTTCTAATGTTCAGAACCCAGGGTGCTATTTCCAGAGGAAAAAATTTAGAGGATTCCGTATGCTAATGAAATACAGAGAAAAGCTAACGTTGTTAGGTGCTCTGACTATCGTATCTTCTTGATGAGTGAAATTTTTTCAATCTGGAATATGCTGTCAAGATGAGAAAGCTTATGGGAGAGAAGATTAGGATAAAAGAAATTTATTCTCACTGTTAAAACATGGCTGTGTTTGTTGCATTGGCAATCTTTTGGTGAAAAGTGAAAGTGAAAAGGAGTTGGTGCTGAGATGTCTCTAAGAGTATGGATTTGGCCTCAATATGCATTCCAGGTGAATTTCTCAGCCTTAGTTTTCTTCTCTGTTAAACAGAGATATTAATATCACTTCAAAGAATTAAATTCTCAACAGAATCACCTCCTGAACTAAGTGCTTCTTTTGCTGTTCTCACAGCACATTATCTATATCTTTCATTTAATGCATTGTATTTTATTATCTATTTATGTGTATATCTCCAGTGCCTGGTGTGAAATCCAGTAGGTCATAGGTACTTAGCATATGTCAGTAGAGTTAGAATGAACTGATAATATAAGTGAAAATCTGCTGTAAACTATAGGCTCCAGGAGAGAAAAAAGCACAACTGTATTACTTTCCTCTTTTCACTGAAATTACAGTAGCATGCATTCCAAATGCAGCAACCTTGTGATTTATATAGCAGATGGCTTCTCTTCGACGACAGGAATTTTTTTTTTTAATCTCTTAATGGAAATCACAACCCACATTTCAGAGCATTTCACATTCTGCTTTGCAGTGCTGGGAGCAAGCTGTACATGTAAGGTCAGTTTAAAAATATGCAACAAAATGAATTTAGGGTAATATATAAATCTGTATTCCAAACAATAATTGTTGCATGAGAATGTGTACCAAACTGGATTCAGAGGAGAGTACAAACCACCATCGTCACATAGAGCTAAAGCCACCTTTATTTCCAGAAGTTTAAGTCCAACTATTGATAAAGCTGGGAATGATGACCATGGAAGTCTTCCTAGGTACGAAGAACCAGAAACCACTTTCTTCCTGAGCTAGTCTTCTACTAAGCATTTCATTTATTCCATGTTTAGTAAGTGGTCTAAAGGGCCTGAATGTGGACATACCACGGTGGGTTTTGAAAGTTTAGAGCCTGTGAGCACCAGAAGCCATTTTTTTAAGGTCTAGATTCTACTCCTTGTAGATTTTGGATGGTGCTCAGGACCGATTCCAAGACACACAATTGACCAAATTGCCCAGTAAGTCTCCGAGTTCTTTCAAAAAGCCCTCTGAGTTGCCATAGGAACTAAAGAGTTCTGGGAGCAGGAATGAGAGGCCACTACCGGGCACCGTTTCAGCTCTCAGCCCAGCCAGAATACAGGACTAAGTTAATGAGCTGCCATCCCTGCAAGCATTTTTGCTCTGTCTGGTATTTTGGCTTTCTGGGGGCTCTTCAAGTGACTTCCTCATTGGCCCAGGTTCTCTGGGGAGGTTAATGACACAAGTCACAACTCCAAACCACCACCACCCAAGGACATTGGTTCCTTCCCATGTCCTACTGGTTACTCGATGACAGGTATTTGGCAGGGTCTGGGCCCAATGGAGCCGAGCGGGCTCCATGTGGGTTTTTTGGCTGTTGCTATTTCAGGGCTTTCCACAAAACTTTTCCCTGCTGTTGACTATACAGAGCAAAGGTGGAGAGGTGAAAAAGCTAGGGAAAAGCCAGTACATCTGGCATTTTGGAGTGGAGAATTTCTCGGACACCCACGGCTACCGTTTCAGGGTCATTATGGAATCAGAGGACTGACCAGGAAAGGGCCTTAGAGATCTCATATCCACTCCACTTTAGGGATCAGAGATGCTGACTGGTATGTTCTAGATCACAAAGCCAGTGAGCACCGTGCCCAGCTGGGGACCTTGGACTCTTGGCTTCAGTGAAGAGTTCTTTCTGCAATCTCTACTTGATAAAAAGCTTAAATACTATTCTCTGTCTGACCAACGTTAGACAGCATTCTAGAAATGCATGTGTTTTACAACTCTAAATAAGAAATATGAAATCCTCATACTGTTGATAGTTTTGGTTTTTCTCATGTTAAGATGAGACTGTTATTGCAATAGGAAAGAAAGAAAAATTAAATACCATCTTCAGGGTGGCCTTTGTACAATTACCTTAAACCTTCCGAATCCTCATGGGTGCCAATCCACAGTGTTCCTGGGAAAAAACAAACTGCAAGGAAAATATGTCCGTATAGAATTTCTCTTACTGACTGTTTCTCTAAACTGAGTGCTACGTAGCTCTTCTTAGAATGGT
The DNA here is from genome assembly GCF_964194185.1 of Rhinolophus hipposideros. Classification (NCBI taxonomy): domain Eukaryota; kingdom Metazoa; phylum Chordata; class Mammalia; order Chiroptera; family Rhinolophidae; genus Rhinolophus; species Rhinolophus hipposideros. The sequence goes on along the minus strand of NC_138062.1, from coordinate 40,243,591 downwards.
GAATGCTGTCTTGCTTCACTTCCAGCTATACCGTATCTCCCCCTTTTTAAATATGGAAGCATAATCAGCGAAGTGCATGTGTTACACTCCTAATATTAGAAAAGGATAACCTGTGATTCCACTGCCCAATCTTATTTAAAATGCATGTTTTCTTTTCTTAGAGACTTTTAAGAATGTGGTAGGTTTGGGGCTTTGATAATAGGGGCAAGGACTGGAGAGTTTCCACAGAATTTCACTTTTTCTGATGCTTAAAGATACTGAAAAAAAGTTAAGAGGTAGGTTTGCCAAATTAAGCAAATAAAAAAAGAGGATGACTAGTTAAACTTAATTTTAGATGAAGAATGAGTCATTTTTAGCATAAGTATGTCCCATGCATTATTTGGCATAAAGTTATACTAAAAATTTGTTATCTGAAATTAAAATGTAACTGAGTGACTTGTATTTTATCTGGCAATCCTATGGAGAGGGAGGAAGAGGTCATTTTTACAATATATATAGTAAATAACTTACATGTATGCTCTAAACTGTATAGTAAATTTATATATACTATACATAGTAAATAATATATAGTAAACATATAGTAAGATATTTACTATATGTATTTTATATATTATATATAGTGAATAAAATGTTTTTTCTGAAACAATACATAATATACATATATATCATATCCACATGATATATATGTATATTATGTATTAAACTTATATATGTTTATACATACTTGTCAGTAAAATTGATGCAAACGGAGCTAATTTCTATAAGAAATATATTATTATCTACCAAGTTCATAAGCCCAGTTCTCAAATACAGCCCATTTTTGGAAAGAATAGCTGGTAAATTTCAAATATAGACGAAAACAGAAGTCTTATGTAAAAATATATAGGAATAATTGTTGGTTCTTATGCTTGCTTTTTTTTTTTTTTTTTTTTTTTTTAAGAAAACCAGATCTTGATTATTACTCACAAAGGCAGCCATTCCCAGTCCTTAAATGATTTAGTGGAATCAGGACTTTGACATCTTCTTCATATAAAGATTCAGGAATACCAAAGCAGTCTCAATATTGCCAGAGGTTAAAAGATTGAAAAATGAATCCTCCTCAAGAAATATACAATAGCATAGTGATTTTAGGTCAGAAACAGAAAACAAGTGCTAAAAAAAATGAAAGAACAGAGATATCAATTTCTTAACAATATCCAGAGGGGAAAAAACGGTAATTATTAGATATTACATACTCCAAATTAAAAAAAAAGAGAGAGTCCAGAAGACCAGTTTATAGTTTAATTCTCTGTAGTTCTTAGGCTTAGAGGGAAGGAATTGAAACTTTCTAAAAACAGCCATAGTCAACAGAAAAATTTGCAGAACTCTCATTTATTTGGGTGACTGAAGTAGCCCCGAACATCACCAGCCTTTGACTACAAATAAGGACACACTAACATTAATGTCCAAATGACATTGGCTCTGAGCCTTCACCCACGAAGGGAGGACCTCATCCCCTGGCAACTGCCAGGGGATGTGTTTCACTAGTATTACAGATCATTCACAATATGGCCAAACTTTGCTCTGTTCCACGCCTGCTCTGGTCCATATCTTCTACTTACAGAGATGCCTTTGAGAACCTCTGTGCTGTACTGTTGGGATCAAACATTTGGGAAAGTTTCTTAACGACTAAGGGTACCACCTCCTCGTCCCGTCCCACGTCATTCACTATCACAGCACTTTGTCCTTTCCTTTGCACCTCAAATGATCTGAAGTATAATTAATGATACAGACTTTATGTCGCACCTGTTTTGGTTAAGCTTCCTTTCCAACACCTAGCACAATGCTTGGCACAAATTAAATGTTCGATAGCTATAACAGATGATTGAAAGATTTTCCTAGTGTAGGCTGCAAAACCCCTCTCATAACAACAACAGTAAAATGGTTCTTTTTATGTACTGGCATTACTCCTAGTGCTTTACATAGATGAACTCATCTACTTGCCATCAAACCCTACAGAAAAGGCACTTTCATTTTCTCCACTTTACGAATGAGAGAACTGAGAAATAGAGGTGTGAAGAAACCGGCCCAAGGTCATCTAAGTAATGAACAGCAGAGCTGGGGTTCTGAGCACCAACAGTCTGCTTTCAGAAGTGGAGCTCTTAACTTCCTGTTGAATTACTGCTTTAAAAAAAAGTCCAATAGTTCGTTGGAGGAGTCTTTCCCCCTCCTCCCTATCCTCTCTCTGCTCCAGGTCCCTTCACCAGAAATCATACCATATGAAAACAACCTAAATAATAATAATAATAATAATAATAATAATAATAATGTGGTAATAATAATAGAAATAGTAACTCCCTATTTTCCTCCCTTCCTTCTCTCCTAAGTTTTATTGAACACCCACTCCTACCATGGCAGGTCCATGCCAGGTATCAGAACCCCAAAGATGACTAAGAACTAGTTCCTGCCACAGAATCACAATCCAGTGGGAAGGGGAGAGGGGCCAACAGCAGTAACAATGTAATTTAAATAAACAGGGCTCCAGAGATGCATCTGGTAAACCTCAATGCAGATAATGCTGGCAGGAAAAAGCCAGGGGCCAGCAGGAAACTGACTAGGTTCGTGAACAAATTAGGAAAAAAAGATATTTGGGCCTACGTCAAGACTGACTCCTGGCTCCTGAGGCTGCAACTGAGAAGTATGGTCTATACAGCTCACAGGTATGGACTAAGTAGCTGCCAGATGTTCCTAAGGAATAAGGGAAAAGAAAGGCACAAAATTCCTAGTTTTCAAGTAAATCTCATTAGACTCTACAGAGAGGGCCAGAATAGAGAAGAATGGATCACACAAGCAAATGTCTGAAGGGGAGGAAATACAGCATTACACTAAGCAGTATAATTTATCATTCTTTTAGAGGAATTTTTTTAAGGGCAAAATTAAAGATTCTATCCCGGTCTGGTATTTCTTTAGTGGCATTTGTCTTGTGCATGGGTTTCTGTCTTAAGAAAGGCTTGATACGTACAGGAGTCCATTAGTGGAATGGAGAAAACTGGAAATGCATTATCCCCACCAGAGGTCAAATCAAGGCCTGGGAAATACTGGTTGGAGGGGAAGTGGAATGCTCCAGTTCTCTTAACTACTTACTTTTCATGAAGGAGTGGCAGTTTAACATCACACAGCCTGCTAGGGCTGTCTCTATGATGTCCTCTCTGTGGGACTTTTTGGGTTAGTTACCTAACCTTTGACATCTTAACGTTTTTTATTTGTAAAATGGAAATGATAATAGGATCTTTTTCAGAGGTTTTTCTGTAATGATTAAATGAGAGCTTGCCTGTAAATTGACTTCCTGGTGTTAGACCCATGATAATGTCAACTACCCTTTGTCATGGTGATGATGATGGTAGTAGAGGTGAGATGTATGTGGAAGGGGCAGGGGGTGGTTCTTTACTACTTATTTCTACTGCGGTTGTCTTCACCTCTCCATTTAAATAAGTATAATATATTGCACTCAAAAATAATCTGGGACCCTTTAGACATAAGTCCATTTTCAAATGCCCCTTTATATCAAAATGCCGCGTCATATATCTGTCTCTGGCAAGATTTGTGGGAGTTGTCTTCCATAATGTTGATTTAAGAGTTTTGATGACATGATCCAGAGATCTCCAATCTCTTCTTAATAAAGTTAGGCACTATATCTAAGCCCTCATTGAATCCATTGATATTTTCTGCTTCTCAGGGTAGGGTGTTCTTAATATTTCTGCCTCTAAATACATAAGAGACACGGGTTTTCTGCTCTGGGACTGTTAACCCGGGAACTGGAAGCTTTGTCTCTTGGTTATTGGATGAACTACAATCAAAAATCCTCTAAGGATGACCAAGACAGAGAGGGAGTATCCTTGCTGGTAGGTGTTTGTGCCCTCTGGGATCATCCAAGCAGCAGTTTGGGTCCCTCATCCCTGCTAGGGATGCTGGTGGCCTTATTCTCACTCCCCTCTCCCACAAGGCACGGCTAGAAAGAGTGGCAGGCTAGAAAGAGTGGCAGTCGTCACCCCGTCATGGTTTCAAATTCCAGTCAGAAAGGCTGTGTCAGGATGGCAATTGCAGCATCTAATTCTGACTACGTCAATCTCTGTGAAATCTCTTGAACTAAAACCATACTGACATAAAGGAGAAATCCAGGAATAAACCAGATTTGAGCAAAGAAACCAGAAAGGGGAAGAGGGTCAACATTTTGGAGAATCCACTCTCATGGCTTCCTGCGCAAGGAAGTAGCAAATTTCTTAGGGAGCAAATGCTATTAACATTCTCTTTAAATTTGACGCTTTAACTGGACACGACACAAGGAGTTTGGCATGGGCTGCATTTCCTGTCACAATTTATTTTGGAGTTAGAAAATATGTTTGACTTAAAAACTAACTGAAAGCTTATTTCTCCATTGTCATAAATCAAATCATCCCACTAATCTCAGTAGGACTTAGGTCCTATCCAAGATTTGCATACAAAACAGAGCGATGAATAGCTTTTGAAATTGGAAGATGTCTGCTGCCTACTGGAACCAATAAGGGCACAAATTTTTCCAAAGGATTTGGAGTAAGTTCCCAGAGGCTAGGGATGGTCTTTGAGTCATCTGACAAGCACTCTCTTCTCTTTTCATTCTGTTTTGAGGGTTTGGGTCGGCATGCTGGAGGGGTCAAAGTAATCTGATCGCTTCTGTAAGTGCCAGAGCTCTTCTAGTGGATAATTGAGGTTTGAAGCCTTATGAAGTCAGAATGCATGTCTTCTGCTTCTTTGGGATGGCTTCACAGTCATAGCATGACGGGCAGCTGTAAGCTTCTTGAGTAACAGCACCTTGGAACAGAGGAGACCTTTGGGAAATGCTTGTTGATTGACAGACACATCACATCTGTCGTTAAATTTTATTTCCGCGTTTCTTGTTTACCCATCAGTTTTTATTACTATTTAATCATACCTTTGAAGACCGTTAAATTTTCCTCCACTTCATTATTTCTTTCATAGCCAAAGTTTTCTTGATGCCACTAGTACCACCACGCAGCCTGCCCCCATGCTTTTACAGCAGCCATATTTATACTGTTGATCACACCGTGCTGTGTTAACCTTTGCTTATCTCTACCACCCTTTAGACGGGAGGGAGAACTGTGTCTTGTGTATCATTGTCACCTGGTGCCTAGAGTAAGTAGACAGCATTTCAGAAGTTCAGTAAATAGTTATTACGTAAGCAAAGTCCTGTATTCAGTCTGAGGGCTTTTTCTGAAGCATTTAAACTGACACCTATGAATTCTAAGACTCCCCCAAAAAGGATTTTTTTTCCATCGTGAATTAGAACTGGATTGCTCAATTTGCGTGAGACAAACAACATTTTAATGCTTACCTTCACTTTCTATTATATTCTGTTCCCTTTCATGCTAATTTTGCTGTCAGAGGTCCAGGAGGAGGGGGAAATATTTTAATTATGTCTCTTTTGAAAAATTTAAAACACAAATCCAAATTTCTAAGCATGCTTTTTTTTTTAAGGTGTTTTTTTCTTTTGCCTTTTTTTGTTTTTGAGTGGCTGACATTTCCTCTTTAAAAGTGAAGTCTAGAATGCTCTGTTTGAGCTTGTGGTACAAAAATGCATAATATCTTTTTTCAACACTCTGCAAATATTTGTTGTGTCCCTGTTATTGCAGGACACCATTCCAGGAGCTAATGAGAGAGAAGCAAAGATGGACAAAATCATTGCTCTCATTGAACTTGAATTCTAATGAAGAGGATACAAGCAATAAGCAAGAAAATGTCAGGAAATGCTCTAAAGAAAATAAAATAGGGGTATGACAGAAAGTAAGGACACAGCCAGAAGATGACCATTTCTGAACCAGGAAGCGGGTCCCCACCAGACAGTGAACCTGCCAGTGCCTTGATCTTGGCTTTTGCAGCCTATGAACTGGGAGAAATAAATTTCTGTTGTTTATAAGCTACCCAGTCCATGATACTTTGTTATAGCAGCTCAAATGGACTAAGACAGTAATCCTTACAAAACTGACTCCCAGGTTTGCATTGCCAGGCCTAGCTCTCTCCACATTGGCAGGAAATCTTGGCTCTACCAAAGCCCCTCTGACAAGAAAGAAAGAACAAATCCACTTAGCCAAGCTATCAAGAATTTATGTTTTGGTAGGCATTGGGCATAAACTAAACTTATTATCCTCACCCCAAGATTGTCAATAATCTTTATAATCTTCTCTGTTCCTGGTACCCTAATACTGGAATTACCATCTTCCTTATTTCCTGTGTGTGTTTTGGACACACACACACACGCACACACACACACAAACGTGGGGTTAGTTAGAAGGGCATGATTTTCTTTGGGGATCCTGGCTACATTTCTGTTAACTTATTTGTTTATGGTTCATGATTTATACATCATAGAGGCAACGAGGTCTCGGAATCCTTGCCCTGACCTGCCTCTTATACACACGCACGCCAGCACACTCTATGCATTTATACTAAGTGAAGCCCTTTACATCCAGTCAGGTCAGCCAAGAATTTTTCTCACAAGTGGACTTCCCTGAGAGGCAGTGATGGGTCTGTATCGCCAAGGCAAGCAGAGGGGGCTTGCGTATCCTCTAGTCCTCCATCAGGGAAACACTGAGCCACTAGAGTGTAATGTTACTAAGCAGGTCAAGTTTTTGCTTCCCACCCCTAAGCTTCCCTGGCAGAAGCCTATGGAGGGCTTTCGCCTTACAGTTGTGTTTTAAGCAGTTCGTGAACATTTGTAAGATGCAAAAAAATTGGTGCTTCCCCACATTTTCTCATTTAACCTCAGCAGCAATCCTGTGAGGTAGGTATTACTCTTGTCTAATAGAAAAGGAAAGTGCAGCCCAGGCAGTGTCTGCAAAAATACCTCTGGTCACTCAGCTGATTTCTTCCCATTTGAGCTGCGATTGAATTGAGATCTCACCCACACCCACTTCTTTTTGCTTCATCATGCTGCCCAAGCTTCACAAGAGTGTTGACCAGGCTCATATGTATGCCCTGTGTTGCACCCTCAGAGGCACAGTGCAGTTTGATCCATGGGTTTGTTAGGGGGATTTTGTGTCTTCTGAAATTGCTGGATTCCTGTGAAATTCCTTGACTCACTGAAAACACACACAGTAGGTGAGAGAGAGAAAGTAAGAGATAGTGGGAGTGGAGGCAGGGAAGGCAAAAAGCTCACATGTATGGAGCTTCTGCTATATCCTAGATAACGTGCTGAGCTCCTTATATGTCAAGAATCTCCTTAAAATTCTCTACTCTTGAGCCTTTACCGCTTGGCGTTACCCTGATTAGGCAGCAATCTAAGGCTTGCTGGTCCATGGAAAGTTCCAGATATTATCTTGAAACAAACAGAGACTCGATGAATTGTTTTAAGGCCAGAAATTAGAACGCTAGGGGAAAGCAGGCTTGCTGCTTTGGGGCGCCCCTCTGTGGCCACCGGCAAAAGTGCTCCAGAAACCACTAAAACGGGTTGTCAGAGCTACTCAACAGAGCCTGAAACCCTTGGTTTTCTTCTTGTCTGTCATTTCTGCTTCCTGTCATGTTAAGACTGTAAATGTTTAACAGAAATGAGCTTCTTAAATATTAGTGACTGTTTCTGTGTGCTTTCCTACAGAAATATATGGCGAGAGCCTTCAAAATCATGAGGTCTGAGTAAAAATACTGCTCTGCCACTCAGCTGCTGGTGGATGAGCTACTCTGTCTGCAACTCAGTTTCATCTGTAAACTGGAACCAAGAGTCCCTCTCTCCTGGGGTGTTGTGGAGATTAGATGAGATGATGCATGTGAAACTTTCTGCAGTGATTCATGATATTAGCTCCTTCCTTTAACTCTCTTTTGCTCTATACACAGAATTATTTCTACAGACAAGTGTGAGAGAAAACATTCTCAGAGCAGAATAAATGTTGCTTTGCTTCAATACCTTTTCCCAAGTCTAAGCGAACAGCACATTTCTAGGGGGGGAAAGGTAAAGAAATCTGGGAGAGCCGGTTAGCTTTAGGGGCCTTTCAGAGAGAGATGATCTGGAATGTGAATGAGCTAAGGAAAGGATGTGTTTATGGCAAGCTCTTCACAACGGGACCTGCCTAGGTCAGAGCTGACTGCTGATCTGGCCTTCCCTTAGTGACTCTGAGCAAGCTGTTGCCCTGCTGGGTGCAGCCATTTTGGAGGACTTTTCGTGACAACCGCCAACACAGGAAAGGCAGCTCTTCCTCCAAAGGGCCAAAAACAAGTGACAAGGACATTATTCTCTATTTGTATTTAGTTTGTTGACTGCTGCAGCCAGCAAAACTCTACCTGTAGCTTACCTTTTGCAACATGTCTTTCTGCCTTTAGTTGCAGGAATATTTCCAAAGCAAGATGCCAACTGTACACTGGTGCCAAAAGTATTCACATATTTGCAAAGGTGTAAAGGAAGTAGAAGAAAACACCAGACTCCTGAGAAGCCACCCAGGTTGGGAGAGCCAGGGCTCATCTTGTCCTGCTGTCTGAAGGGAGGGAGGGATGAACCCTCAGGAAGTGAGAGCCCTCCTTGTGTCCCTGACTTCTCTCACTTCACCTTTGTCATCCCTTTGAAAGAGCATGGCCTTTGGGGACAAAGAGGCCTGGGTTTGTATTCTACCTTGTTACTTATGGGCTGTGAGACTCTAGAGAAACCATTGACCTTTGCGGCCTTCAGTTTCCTCATCTGTGAAACAGAGCCCATGATTTTATGAGAAGAAAATATGACAACAAATGCAAAAACCTCATCGAGTTAATGGAACACAAAAGATGCTCAATTGGTAATTTTTTTTAATTAATGGGACTAGTGATATTAAACAGTAGCTTCCTAGAAAATGTGTATGCTTATGGTACATTAATATAAAACATGTTAAAACAATTCATAAAACATATACCTGCATTTAAAAGTATACTGAAGGATGAACCCCAAAGTTGATGATTTCTGGGTCATAAAATTTAAGGCAATTTTATTGCCTTATTTATGTTTACCTATATTTCCTTGTTTTTCAACAATGAACACATATTGATTATAGAACAACAACAAAAAAGTAAAGAGAACTGAGGCTGTAGAAGAATATTAATAGTCCAGAAAATTGTTCAAGATATATTGTTGTAAACAAAAGCTTGGATATATACACCATCACATGATAGTATGTGTAGATAATACATAGAAACTACAGGGGGGATGTAAATAAAACATTTACGGTGGTCATCTTTATGTGGGGTAATTGCAGATGCGTTTAATTTTCTTCTTTTCTATGCCACATTTTCTACATTTTTACGTTAGTTCTAAAAGTTCTAAAAAGAAAAAAATACAATTAAATTGTTTAAAAGCATGCAAGAGGGGAACAGACACTGCTGATAGGAAACAAACATCATGCACATCTATAAAATGACTTAATCTAAATAGATATGAGCCGCCAAACCTGTAGCAACAATGGTGAATAAATTGCATAGTCAGTGTCCCTGGAATGTCTCTAAACCTCCTTGCGTCTGGCCTCAGTGCCGTTGCTCATACTGCTCCTTTTGCCCAGAATTCTTCCTCCTCTGTCCTCTGCCCTGACCCTCTTTTATCCAATTGTCCAGCAAGGGAGAACTACTAATCATCCAGGATTCAGCCGAATTTTTTCTCATCTGTGAATTTTCCATGCATTTTGTGGCAGACCTCTGCTTATCCCCTTGGTGCCATGTACATAAGTCTATGGAAATAGCGACAACATTTTACTGCACTGATTTATTCATATTCATCTTCCCCTCCTAAACTGCAGGAACTGTGTCCCACGCACCTCTTTATATCTTTCTTTTTTCTCCTCCTTCCCCCACTTGCCTCACTCCCCCCTCCTTCCCTTTCCCCCTCGCTCTCCTACTTCTCCTTTTTAACAATTTACTTATTAAATATATTGGGGTGGCATTGTGGTTAGTAAAATTATATAGGTTTCAAGTGTACAATTCTATAATACATCATCTATATGTTGCATTGTGTATTCACCACCCAAAATCAGTTCTCCTTCCATCACCATATATTTCATTTCATTTTCCCTCTCCTACTGCCCCCCCACCACCACTTACCCTCTGGTAACCACTAAATTTTTCTCTGTGTTTATGAGTTTTTGTTTCTCTGTTTGTCTTGTTCCTTTGTTATTTTCAGTTTTATATCCCACATATTGATGAAGTCATATGATTCTTGAATTTTTTCTGTGTGACTTATTTCACTTAGCATGATGATCTCAAGATCCATCCATGTTGTCGCAAATAGCAGTATATCATCTTTTCTTATGGCTGAGTAGTATGCCATTGTGTATATATACCACATCTTCTTTATCCAGTCATCTGTCAAAGGACACTTTGGTTGTTTCCATGTCTTGGCCGCCATGAATAATGCTGCAATGAACAGGGGTACATGTATCTTTATGGACAAATGTTTTCAGATTTTTGGGGTAGATATCCAGGAGAGGGATTGCTGGGTCATATGGTAATTCTATTCTTTATTTTTTGAGGAGCCTCCATACTGTTTTCCATAGCGGCTGCACCAGTCTACATTCCCACCAACAGTGTATGAGGGTTCCTTTTTCTCCACAGCCTCTCCAACACTTGTTATTACTTGTCTTGTTGATGATAGCCATTCTAACTGGAGTGAGGTGATATCTCATTGTGGTTTTATTTGCGTTTCCCTAATAGCTAGTGAAGTTGAGCATTTTCTCACATATCTGTTGGCCGTTTGTATGTCTTCTTGGGAGAAGTGTCTGTTCAGGTCCTCTGCTCTTTTTTAATTGGAGTGTTTGGTTTTTTTGTTGTTGAGTTGTATGAGTTCTTTATATATTTTGGATATTAGCCCCTTACCAGAAGCGTTGTTTGCAAATATCTTCTCCCATTGGGTTGGTTCCCTCTTTGTTTTGTTGATGGTTTCTTTTGCTGTGTAGAAGCTCTTTAGTTTGATATAGTCCCATTCATTTATCTTAATACCTAGCAAAGTGATGATATAATATGTGCTCAATAAATGATGATTAACTAATCACTTAATATGAATCTTGTTTCATATCTATTTCAGCTTAATTGGTCTCAATGCCTATCGTCTTTAAAGCCTGTTTATTAGGAAATTGTAGGCCAAAATTACAGTTATAAATCTGTATCACTAGGCCTTGTAAGGACCTATGGAAAACAATATGGAGGTTCCTCAAAAAATTAAAAATAGACTATCATATGATCCAGCAATCCCAACTCTGGGTGTATATACAAAGGAAATGAAAACAGTGTATCAAAGAGATATCTGCACTCCCATGTTCATTGCAGTATTATTTACAATAGTCAAGATACGGAAACAACCTAAGTGCCCATCATATATATGGTGTGATATAAATATATATATAATTCAGCCATGAGAAAGAAGGATAAATGTGGGGTCTCTTGCCTGAAGCAGTACGGGAAGACGCTTGCTGAGACGAAAGACACAGGCTGGTGAAGGTAACAGGGCAGCGCCACCCAACGTCCCACCTACGTAGAGACAACCAACTCAATTACTGATATTGGAGATAAATGAACAGTGACTTATAAATTAAAAAAATAAGATGGTAGTAACTAAAAGCCATGATAATATCAAGACAATATGTTCATTTGCAAGGCATCCTTGTCCTAAATTAAAAGAATTCCAAGTATACCTGTGCACATGCGTGCAGGAGGAGTGTCCTGATGTTCTGAAGTGTTGTTTGCAACTGGACTTCTTGGTATGGTCATTCTCAACTACGGCTACACATTAGAATCACAGGCAATGTTTTTAAAATTATGACCCCCAATTAATGAAGACAGAATCTCTGGCAATTCAGAGTTTTAATTGAGAGTTATTTGCCTTTCAAAATGGAGGAAGGAGTTGTATTTTAAAACAATTTGAGTCATTTTAAGGGAACTCTCCACCAATGTGCCAACAATAGGGTGACCCTAAAATGCCCACTAAGCTAGGGTTCTCTTGAACAATCCAGGACATATGCTCACTGTCGTGCGGGAGACCCTGCTCACTGCACCATTTGTTGTGCGAGGCGGCCTGTGGGGTCTCTGCTCCCGCTCCCCACATAAGAACACAGGCTGTGGTGTGGCCAAAAAGGAACACCCATGGAGCCATTGACAGGGGAGTCATACCACTATCGTTTCACTGGAGCCTGGATTCACACGACCTGCAACCGCTGTCCACTTCTTTGCCTGCCAACCCACCGACTGACCAACCAGAGAAGCCACAGCAGTTATATCAGTGGCTAATTGGCTAACTGATTACAGCTGCTGGTCAACTAGCCACAGCTGATGGCCATCTACTACTCGAGCCAGCAACTTTCCACGTGAGGCCGAGAGCCTGGAAACTGCTCTCTGGAACTCTGTCCCCACACTCACCATAGCCATAAACCTTGTTTTAAGGGTCATACTTCAAATGGATTTTATAAAATATGGACCAAGGACAATTAGTTGTTGCTTCTGTCCCATGATACAAAGCCAATGAACAAGTCTACGCTCCCTGCCAGAATCCTTGGACGTTCTGTACCTAATGAACTTCCTATCCTGGTGGTTTCAAAAAAATAAGGATGTGTGTTGGTAAATGGGAGAAAATGGATAGCTATATAAAATATATATATATATATATATATATATATATATATATATATATATATTACTACTTAGATACGGGATATTTTCTTCTTCTCTCCAGGGAAGTGGTTACCCAAACACCTGGTATCACAGGGAAAGAGTAAGGAAAGGTAGAGGGCTATAAATTCAGTTTAACTTCAGTTTCATTCCATATTTGTGACATGCCTTTCCTTTTAAAACTGCTCAGTATTACCACTCATCAGAGCCTCCTAATTCCTCTAGGTCTTTTCCACTTGAAAGCCTGAGCCAGAATGAAAACTTTGCACATTTGTGATGACATAGAAAATATTAGGGACAGGAGAATCAAAGAAGAATGGTAGCTAGGGATATTGAAGAGAGCACTGAGTCAACTAATCTGGATTTAAATCCCATAACCCAAACCGTCTAAGGCTCAGCATTCTAATGTTACACCCTGTTGTGAGGGGTTTTGTAAGAATCACAGAAGATAAAAGATTGAAAATATCCTTGAGGATGTGCTTGATTTATGGTTAACTGGTAAACTTGTGGTACTATGCACGTTATCTGAAATGGAATTATTAGACAGCAGTGATTTCATGATCATACACTGATCCACCAATGCGCGTGAAAACTAACTACTAAAGTATTGTCAAAAGCGATATTTCTAAGATTGATGTACTTAGTGTTAATTTCTCTACATTTAGATTTGTTTCTAGCATCTTACTTTGGTTTTCTATTAATCATGATTTTTGTAAGATATCTTTTCTCTTTTTCTTCCTTATAGTTGACTAATCTATTTTTCCCCCACTAGGTTTAGTTAGACGTTCTATTTCTATTCTTTTATTGACTATTTAATTTTTTTCCATGTCTATTTAATTTTACTCAATATCTGCCTTCCTGAAGAGCATGAGGATTTTAGCATATTTTAGTTTTAATTCTCCACCCATCCCTATTCCCATCATTCTACAGAGTATTGTTGTAAAATATTTTATTAACTATTTCGTTTTAAGGCTCCAAATTTTTCATTGTCATCACTATCCTAATTATCATGATTATTATTATCCTATTTCCATTAAGTCAATAACAAAATCACTATCACCATAAAATATGTATTCTATTTATATTATAGTCAAAACAAATACACAAGAGAGGGAAATAAGTATAGATATTGAAAAATTAGGAGGTAAAATTGTGGTGATATGATATGATATGATATGATATGATATTTTATATTATATTATACCAGATCAAATAATATAATAACTAGATATCAAAAAAAAACAAGATAATAATCAAAAAATGGTTAAAAATTAAGAAAATTCAGCAAGTTGCATGGGAGCAAAAAGAGAATTAATAATATCTTTGTTACTTATTAAACAAAAAACAAGTTATAATAGCAGAAAAGGTACCATTTATAATAACTACCAAATTGATAAAATAATAACAAATAAATAAGGAATATACAAAATATATAAAGAGAATTTTTAAATGTCATGGAAGGTCAAATGTAAATAAATTGAAAGGCATACTTTGTTCTTGAAGAGAAGGAATTAGCATTGTAAATCAAGTCCCCCTAAATAAACTTATAAATTCCAGGCGACTCCCCCACACCAAAAACAACACCAACAGTAAAATATACATAGTAGATCACCTAATACTAAATTCAAATAATCAAGAACGCACAGGAAATTTGTGCAAAAGAGGAATGGAAAAGGAGTAACTCTACTAGGTATTTAAATATATTGTAAAGCTACAATGATTAAAGCAGTATGGTACTGATGAATGGATTAGACTAGGAGTTAGCAAACTTTTTCTGAAAAGATACACATGGTAAATATTTTCAGCTTTTTGGACCAAAATGTCTCTGCTATAATTATCCAACTTTGATATTATAGCACAAAAGCAGCCACAAACAATACATAAACAAATGGTAATAGCTGTTTTCCAATAAAACTTTATTTACAAAAACAGGTAGTTGTCTGGATTTAGCCTACTGGGTATAGGACCATGGATTTTTTAAAAAGATCCAAACTAGAAACAAATATATGTGAATAATTAGTATATGATAAAGAAGGTACTGCTTATCAATAGAAAAAGGATGTATTGCTCAATAAATTTTCGGACAAATGGTCATCCATCTGAGAAAAAAGTAAAATTGTATCCTAACCTCATTCTTTAAATCGTTCCAAATGGATCAAAAATTGAAACATAAAAGCTAAAACCATTAAAGTACTAGAAAAAAATAGGAATATTTTTATGAACTAAGCATGGACACAAACCCAGAAGCTACAAATGAAAAGACTGAATAATTATAATAGATTTCACAGAAATAAAAGTTTCTGCAAGGCACCATCTACCACCAATAAAAACATGGGGCAGGGAAACACTATTAACTCAAATCACACGTCCTACAGCTAGTGATTGAAATAATGGTTTCTGTCATTCTTGTAATCTGGTTTCCCTGCTATTTTTAAATACCAATGTTTTTGTTACAATGAAACTATTATCTTGACATTTTTAAAATTTAAGACCATTTGTATCTTGAAATGAAGATCAAAGATTATATTTGTCAATTTATGTAAGAACATGAAACAATTTGCATTCTGTAAGTCTGGACATGTGCAAACAGCTATTTTTGCATCAGTACCCATGAAATGATTAACATGGTGCCCTCGTAGAATTTGTGTTTATGAAATGACAAGTTAAGAAGCTTTCTTCCCACAATTGCTGCTATGCAATTTTTGATGAAAATGCTTGCTAAACAAAACTCTACTTTATAAGATTAGACACTTTGTTAAAATTATGAATTGAACAAAAGTACACTCATTTAGAAAGCATTGTTCTATACCACCATAATCCTCAAGAGAAGGAAGATAATGACAATAAACAAAGAAAAGCTTTTATTGCAAGAGTAGTTTTCATTCTAGCTCAAAGACTTTCTAACCCAGTGAAATATAAATACAGTAATATTGGCATTAATACAGGTAACTAGATCAGAGTTTCCAACTATAATGATGAAACTTAAATTAACAAAGGTTAAACAATGAAAACCTTCCTTTGAAACAAAAGAACAGCTCATTTTCAATGTAATGATTACATTTCCTGCTAAAGAACAAATAGTTGATTAAAATTTTCTCACCAACAAAGAGATAGGATAATTTGGAGATGGATTCTAAGTTAAATAATTGAAGTTGGCTTATACTTATCTCTTCATTATTTCTCAGGCTACTATAAAACCAGGAAGAGGCACAAGATGAAACTTTGGTCAAGGTTCACCCCGTGGGATTGCTGTGGACTGAATTGTGTCACATCACTCCCCCAAAGGTATGCTGAAGTCCTACCTGTTAATGCAACTGTATTTGAACATAGCATTCTTGCAGATAGAATCAAATTAAGATGAAAGCATTCTCAATTAGGGTGGGGCCCTAACCCAGTCTAACTGGTGTCTTTATAAAAAGAGGAAACAAACACAGATATACAGTGAGAACACCATGTGACAACAAAGGTAGAGACAGAGGTAATACATCTACAAACCAAGGGACACCAAGGACTGATGAAAACCATGGGAAAGAATATTAGGAAGAGTCAAAGAAGGACTCATCCCTAAAACCTTCAGAGGGAGCATGTCCCTGCTGATCACCGTTTTTGGACTTGCAGCCTCCAGAGCTGTGAGAAAACAGATTTCTGTTGTTTTAAGCCACCCAGTTTGTGGTATTCATGATGGCACACCTAGGAAAGTAATATAGGGACTTAATTCCCCTGCATGTCCATGTTATGCCCTCTGGTCCTGTGCAGCCACTGGAGAAACCAGACCCCAGACACACCCAGGTCCTGTGGTGTGTGTACCTGGCAGTGATGGAAGGTCCAGTGTCCTTGTGAGTCTGATCAAGGTGGGCTCATTTCTGAGCTGATGGAATGATAGAGGCCATGGAGGCCTGGTGGATGAGTTGGAAACGTTTGAGTTTAAAGTTATAGGGGCAGCAGTGGCAGCTGGGTTCCCCATAATCAAAGTGGCCAAAGGCCCAGGAGATCAGGGAAGCTGAGGGGCCGGAGTTGGCCGGCCCAATGCATATTCCAGATCAACTCAGACTGTGGCGCTTGGGTCCGGCTTTCTCTCAGTTAATCCTAGACTCATACCTCTTCTTGCTCATCTCATCCTTGCATCTTTTTTTCTCACCCTGTTGCCTTTTTTTTCTATTACATACAGAAATTTGTTTCATTGAAGAAACTTTTATACAGTCCTTGCTAAGTACCAGGCACTGAACTAAACTCCTTTAATTTTTAGAGCAGTTTTACGTTCACAGCAAAATTCATCAGAAAGTACAAGAGTTCCCAGGGAGGGATGCCCTGTCCCCTCCCCCAATATGTGCACGGCCTCCCCTACTATCAGCATGTGGCACCAGAGTGGGACAGTTGTTAAAATCGATGAACCTACATTAACATGTCATTATCAACCAAAGTCCATAGTTTATGTTAGGGTTCACTCTTGATGTACATTCTATGCATTTTGACCAATATAATGACCTATATCTAAATTATAGCAGTATCATCCAGAGTAGTTCCACTGCCCTAAAAATCCTCTGTGTTCTATGGGTTCATCCCTCCTCCCCCCAACTCCTGGCAACCACTGATCTTTTTACTGTCTCCGTAGTTTAGCCTTTTACAGAATGTCCTATAGGTGGAAACATACAGTATATAAACTTTTAAAATTGGCTTCTTTCACTTAGTAATAATGCAGTTACGTTTCCTCCATGTCTTTTCATGACTTGATAGCTCATTTCTTTTTAGTACTGAACAATGTTTTCTTGACTGGAAGTACCACAGTTTGTTTACCCTGTCACCTCTGTAAAGACATCCTACATCCTCTCATCACAGCTGGGGTCTTTTCTCATGACTCTTAGTCCTGCCCATTAGGCATGCTGACTTGCACAGGTAGTATAATGATAGAAAGCCTAGCTGTTCATCTGAACTCAGCTCAGGCCTGGGCTCCACTGCCAGTTTCTTTGGCAAGCCATTTAACCTCTCTGTTCTGTAATGTCCCAATCGCTAACGTAGAGGACAGCATTATCACTTTCCTCATAAGGCTGTGGGATTAAATGAAATAATACATGTAAATGCTTGGCCCAGAGCCTGACTCAGCACACATCAGATGTGGGACTGATGGCCTGATTTTAGGAAGGCAAACTTTGTTGGATTGATTTTCTTTTGAACCCTGTGTGATTTAAGAAGTTTCCTCTTCTAAGATTTCTGGAAGTTGTTATGTGTTACGTTTGTCTACCATGTTACTCCATATAAATGGAGAATTTATGAAAACATGTATTATCACCTAGCAACAATGCAATAATAGAGAATAGAACAAAGAACCTGTTTCATTATTCAAAGTGTGAAATTCTATATGGGTTAAGATGCAAATTCCATGCCAGGGCAATGCTTTAATAATAAAAATTAAGTCATAGACAAAGAAAGAGTTAATGAACCTAAATACATGCAATAATTTGCCAGACTTAGGCTGTACTTCAGAAGCCAATTATAACTTATTTCTACGTCTTGTAGACATCGGCCAGGTGTTCTCATCAAATCAATAATGAGGAAATGTCATTTAAGCCCCATCAATGTCTCCCACTGTAGCTCTGAGAGCACCAACTTCAAGGAGACTAGCAGCACACAATCTTTGCAGCTGAAATATCCTCATAAAATATGTCGGAGAGAGTGGATTTAGTGACATCTCTAGCAAACAAATAGCTAAAAAAATGTTCTATGAATGGCATGCCGCTTCACGGCTGTGGATCAACCCAATTAAAACATCAGCTGTAAAACATTCTCTGTGCACCTTGACAGGAAATGCAGAACTGAATAATAATCGTCTAATTTGTTGGGTATAGTTGTGAAAAAAGAACAACTCCCCAGGGCTTCAGAATTCTGAAGAGCAAGTGAATAAAACTGTCCAGCCTCTGGGAGTTCACCAAACATATTACAAAGTCCTGGCAAGATTTCAGCATTGACAAGCTCTTTCTGAGTCCTTGGTGCCCAACTCAGTCGTTTCTCAGAGAGCTTTTCACTCAAACTCTAGGTGAAGAAATGGAAAGAATATATCTAGATTGTTGAAAGGCAGTTATCTCTTCACACACATATACACACATACACACACAATTCATCTGGGACACCCACAAAGCTTATTTATTTATTTATTTTAAAGTATTTTTGAATTACAATTGACATTCAGTATTATATTAGTTTCAAGTGTACAGCATAGTGGTTAAACATTTATATAACTTACGAAGTGATTCGCCTGATAAGATTAGTACACCCCTGACACCATACAGTTATTACAGTATTACTGACTGTATTCCCTGTGCTGTACTTTACATCCCTGTGACTGTTTTGTAACTACCAATTTGTACTTCTTAATCCCTTCACCTTTTACACCTTAATTCCTTCCCCTACGAAGATTATTGAGAGAATGGGCTAACATGTACAATGTTGAGAGGGTACTAGCGAGTCAAAAACACACATCTTCAATAAGCTAATAAGATGTAGAGGAGTGGGGCAGAGTGGTAAATAAACAATGTATTTAAAACTGAAAATGAATTGGCTAATCCGTAAGCAGGTTGCTGTTTGGCAGGTTTGGGCTTATTTAAAGAACAGACTGTTACACCACGGTCCAAGAAGAGCAGCAGTAGGTCCAGGGGAATGAATCTTTGAATGGCAGTGGTTGGTCTGTTGAACTTCAGTTATCAAAGAAGGAAACAGGGAGCGGGGGGACGTTAGCCCACCAGATTAGAACTTGAGGCACCAAGACACATTGAAGGGATGGGTGGAGAAAAACCTACAAGAATTAGGAAGATAAATATGGCCCTGAGATTAATGGATGGGTTTCAAAAATAAATGGCACATACTAACAACTTTTTCTCTGGTCAGTTCTACAAATTTAGAGTGTGAGATTCTACAGCCAGGCAGGAAGGTATGATAATGTCTTTTAGGCGATGCCCTCCCCTCATTATACCCTTAATATTACAGTGTAGTGTTGTTTACTTAGGTGACTGATGCAAAATGCCACAGCTAATGACTGGGAGAGTCCAAATGGGGTGCAGGTATCTTGATCTCTAGGGTCGCTCCCTAATACTACACTGTCCATACAAGTTAATATGGTTCCTTTTCAACCACCACTAGCATTTTACATGACCCGTTTCTCTAATTATCATTCTTGGATGCATGACTCCCTGCCAGGCCCCTGGTGATCATTTGGGGAAATAATGTCAAAACTTAAAAGCCTGGAGCTGCCACTGAGCTCCCGGATGGCCCAGTTGCTTGGAGTGCGTCCTCTCAACCACAAGGTTGCCGGTTCCACTCCCACAAGGGATGGTGGGCTGCAACTAGCAACGGCAACTGGACCTGGAGCTGAGCTGTGCCCTCCACAATTAAGACTGAAAGGACAACAACTTGACTTGGGAAAATGTCCTGGAAGTACACACTGTTCCCCAGTAAAGTCCTGTTCCCCTTCCCCAATAAAATCTTTTAAAAAAAAACGAAAAACTTAAAAGCCTGTATCTATAGAACCTACAGGGATGGGAATTCCACTAAGTTCTCAAGCTTTCCCTCTCACCCACTGGGGACATTTTTAGTTTTCTTTGCTCTGCAGCTTGCCAAGTATCTATGGCACCTAACCACAAATGAAAAAGACAGTTCATTCCAATCAGATGCTCAACCCAACCAACATTCCCAGGCAGCCTTGGAGCCATCACAACACCCTTCAAGTTCAGGGTCATGCCTTTTGGAAAACAGCATGTAGGGCTCGAAGCCCTCACATTCTCTCAGTGTGCATCATGCTTGAAGCCTTCAGAAAGAGGCAAAGCCAGGCAACAAAGGAACTATTTTTTTTTCTTTTAATCAGAGACAAATTATTTAGTTCTTCAAGTAACACCAATCATTCTTCATCTAAAGATGAGAGTTCTTGATTTTTGTGAAAGTTCCCCATCTATGCAGAAATTTCTTATAGCTGTGCTCCTTCTCTTATTTCCCTCTTCACATCCTACTCTTTTAGCCTTAATTCCACAGACATTTATTCAGAATCTATCATGTGCTGTTAGACCCTGGAATATGAGTGGCAAAGATAAAGTAGAATATTATCTTATGCAAAGATAAGTAGAATATTCTCTGCCTTGTGGGATAAAGAAAAGTATGCATGTAAATAGAGAATTAAAATACAACATGGTAAATGCTGGAGCAATAACAGAGTTCAAGGTGGGAACCCAAGAGAGTCAGACAGTGCACCGAAGCAATGATGTTTGATAGAGATCTTGGAGGAATGTGGTCCTCCAAGTGGTCGTGGAAATGCTTGTTTTATCTGTTCCCTCTAGTTCTCTCCCACATGGACAGTGGACACCATTTAGGATATGTGCTGACTTTTACTCTCTTCTTAGAGAACCCATCTCATCCATGAGAACACACAGCATGTTCCTGGAGGTAATAGCAGCCCCTCCCTCATTCCAAGCCACTGGGTGCCTAAAGCCCACTGGGCCAAAGAAACGAGAACAAAGAGACAGAGAAGAGGAGAGAGCTGGGCTGGAGGCTCACAAGGCCTTCCCGCAGGTGGTGCAGCCGTGAAAAGAAGACAAGAAATGAGTCTGTAAGAGGGTAGAATGCCACGGTGCCCAGAAAAGAACGGACATACAAAACCACAAGGTGCCTGTTGCAGTGTTTTGTACACGTGAAACTAATATGATAGATAAATAAGTAAATAAAGCCTGAAGAAAAAAACACAGAAAACCGCAAGGTGCCTGAATGAGAGTCCGAAGAAGAACTCTCTGTAAGGCCCACGTCCTTCCAGCACTGAGTTTGGATGCCCTTGGAAGAGTCCTGTTTGACTTGGGCTTCTGGGAATGGGTTTCTGTTCTTTGCAACTAAACACTTTTGTTTACTTTCAAATTCTTGAACACCTGATTTTAACACCTGTACATTGGAACTTTACCTTATAATAAACCCCCATACCTGACCCAAAACAATACCACCTGACAATAATGATGTGAGGGAGACAGGAGGACACGAGGCAGCAAGCTCATCGCAAAGCATCATGAGGATGAAGTTGAGGAAAGTGGTTGGGAGAGAAAGCATGGTGCTGAATGATGGAGAGGCACTGCGAGAAAACTGTCATGCTTCTGTATGCTTAAATGGTCTTTGGAAATGCTTAGTAACAGCAGAAGAAGCCAGGCTTTTCTCTGGATCCTGTTTAGTTTTCTTCTTTAACTATTTCTGTTTTCCAAATAGTCTACAATAAACATGTATTTTGTATTAAGAAAAACAAACCTATTTTTAAAAAACAAAGAATCTTCTGGCTCCCTTTTTAAAAATAATGCCTCAGAGAATGCTGTGTTAACTAAAATATTTTAAAAAGCTAATCTACCAGAACACAAGATAATTTATCCCCCGATTAGACAGAGACAACGAAGTGAGGCATGGCTTGGGAATGAAGGCTGGAGTCTCGTAGGCAAGGGAAACTGCCTGACACAGAGTGAAGGGTGAGGAGATAGCCAGACATCCCCTTGCACCCTGCCTGTCACCTGGGCTCTGAGAGGAGGCTGTGGCACTCTTCACCAGAGTTCACCTGGGCCTCGCTCCCCCTTCCACAGACACACCAAGCCGTGTCATCTCTCCTTCAGTCTGAAATCCTGGCCTCCTTCAGCCAGCAAGCCCAGATCACAGCCGCTTTGCAGCCTCTCAGACTCCAAGGACTCCTATCTCCCATAGAGAAGTTGTAGGGAGGGTACAAACATGCTACAGAAAGTAGTCCAAGTCCAGGGTACAAGCTTACCCTCCAAATTACTAGCAATTTCACGGCTGGAAACACATCATCTCCATTATGCCATGTACTTCTCACAACAACCCTGTGGGTGGATATTGCCCTCATTTGGGATACTACCCTCAGTCTGCAATTCTGCATATGATGAAAGCGAGGCTTGATGTGGCTCACTTGCCAAAGGTCAATAACGAGAAAGGGGCATGGCTGAGATTCAAGTCCGGTCTTCTAATTTGGAAGCCGTGCTTTCACTCACCACTGGCACGCCCTTTCCAAAGCACCCATCTTGGCAGCCCCAGTTTCCCATGGCTGCTGCCCCCTGGAACTGAAAGAAAGAACCCCAAAGAGACTCAAATGGAAGATAATTCAAAGGGTGCTTTGTCTGATGCTGGCTCAGTAGATTTATCTCTGCAATCAGAGCTGAGGGGTAAAGATCTTCATGGTACATGAGTAAAAAGAGATTCCTAGAGTAGGACCCCATCTGTGCATTTTGGAATGAAACTATGCCATCATAGTGCCACCATAGGGCCATCTGGTGACTGTGGATGACCAGCCACACAAGGCGAGCTTTATGTTTTGTATTCCAAGTCCCCTCTGATAGAATTGTCCACATCAATAAAAGAGATTGCAAGGGTTTTTTAAAAGTTAATTCTAATTCAAATCTTGTTTAATTTGAAAAACTTATCCTCTTCTTAAAGCAGTGAATGAATCTAATGATTTTCTAGGATCTCAGGCATCACCAAGTCCTGTCCTTGTGAACAAGTCCACCTCATGAATCAACCATACACACGCGTGATCACTGACTCAGGCTATCTTCTTCCAACCGTTCTCCCTCTGACGAAAGAAGCTGGCAGTACATTGTGTTAGCCAAACAGTTCCAAACAGTTCAACATTTTAGGACCAGCAATACCAAGCGCTATCTGACTGGGAATTCCGTAGGTGAACTTGACACTGAAATGTTGCTGTGAGGGAGTTTACTCCATATGGTTCTTGCTCCTCGCAGGTTGCTCATCGATTGAAGCTTTCAGAAAGAGTAAAGGGTGAGCCAAGTCTCTGAGCCCATGGCTGAGGAATTATTTTAAATTTGTTCTCTCACAAATTAGGAGTTTAAGATTACCAATGGAAAATTCAACTTCTTAAAGATTCCAGTTCTCTTACAACCAGCTCAAGGAAACATGCTGCGTGTTCTCATGGATGTTTCTTCCTGCAGTTTTATTTTATTCCATCTCTCAGAGGAAAGCTTTGGTTTGCCTTTTTAGTTTTTATTTTTTACATTTGAAAGATCTCCTACTTACAGAGTGCCAACTATATGTCATACTCGTTTTAAAAAATAACTTGATTTTGTGGTACTACAAGGCAACACATAGGTGGGGAGAGCCTGAAAAAATGCAGAAAACAGAAGAGAAACAAATCCTACTATCCAGAAGTAACCATTGGATACCAGCTTTCAAAATGCACTCTCTATATCACTAGTTTCTTTCAAAGAGAAAGTAGTTATTATAGCTCCATATTTTCCAAATATCTTGGAAAAGATTGCTTTTGGAACAGGTTATTCATTCCTTAGAAAAGATCTGCTAGGTAGGAACACAGAAAAGATCAGGGCAGGTGTTTGGGGATCAAAACAATGAGTGGCCCATTTTTACATGCAATAACTTTCATGTAGTTTGCCATTAATAATCAGCAACAACACATGGTGCAAAGATTTTCACCATTCCACCCCATCTCATTCAAAACATTACATTTTATATATTTGCACATGTATATATTAAAGAAATGACATTGAAGAACTGCTGCAGCCTTTGTACACTTTTAGCATCATTTCTTTGCCTCAACAGTTTGCCTATCGATGACGTGGTGAATTTTACAATGAAGACGCCATCTTTGTAACCTTCCCCCCAGGATTATTCCTTTACTACAGTCCCCAGTAGTGATTCTGTCAATGGTAACACTTGCATAATTTCCTCATAAACCATTACTTTTGTTAAAAAGTTATTTTATTATGGAAATACGTCGTCTTCAGAATATCCTTCTTCAGTGACTCACAAGAAATATTTCTCCATGTATTTCATTATTAAGGCAAAATTTAAAACATTTCATAATTGATGACAATGTACCATAGCAAACTTCCTAAAATGTGTAGTTTATTTTAAGACTTGTTTCTTCAAATCTTTGGCACTATTCCTTCATGTGTTTTACACCAGCATTATCTGTCAAATAAATGCATTTTAGCTTGTCACTTGTTTTCCAATTAATATTTCAGCTATTTTTACTATTGCAGGAAAAACAATGGCATATAAGTTTTTGTGTTATTTATCAATCTAAAAAAAACTCAGAAGAGGATGTTAAATATTTATGAGGGTGTTTAGTAAAGTTCTGTGATGTCCCAAATTAAATATTACATGACTTTAAACATCATTGAGAAATTGTAGTAGAGGTTTGTCTTCATATCTAGGTTAACAAAAAGTTTTTAAATGTCTTGGTAATAATGATAGCTGCATATTAATTAGCTAATACTAAAGGTATAATAAATAAATAGGACAAACCTCATCATTAAAAATGGTGTAGGTAATAATGGACAAAGTTTATTGATAATATTTCAAATAGTCTCCTTGAGAGTCACTGTTTTCACTAATGTGATGAAGAAACAGATCCCAACCACGAAGGGGAGGAAAGTCAGTTCTGCCATTTTGTTATTCACTTATGTGAACATTAATATTATATATAATCCACATTTTCTTTGCAGGAATATTCTAAACTCATTTATCGTTTGGGGAAGATTGGCTTACCTAAAGCTGGATATCATAATCCACATATCCACTCAATTAAGCATGCATAAACCACAATAAGTTGCCAAACACTGAAAATGAATGACCTAGTGAAGGTACCTCTTTTAGTTTGTCACTTGTTTTCCAATTAATATTTCAACCTTCTGTGCTCTCTTTTCCCTCATTTTTCCTCATTTTCCTCATTTTTCCCTCATTTTCCCTCTCTTTTCCCTCAACTCTCACTTTTCCCTCATTTACAGAAGGTGAAAATGACCATCTGACATAGAGCACAAATTAGCGCACAAGTGTCAATGTATATTAAATATTAATAAAGCTTAATTTCTTATTTTCAAGTATTTTAATAGATTTTTATCTGTATCCAGGTTTACAGAAAAATGAAGAAGAATAAGAATCTGAGAATTCTTATATACTCAACACCTTATTTCCTCAATTATGAACATTTACATTAGCATGGTACATTTGTTACAATTAATTGACCAATATTGATATATCATTATTAATTAGCTTAATTTCTTTTTAAATTTTTAAACAAAAACTAAATAGATATAAAGTTCTAATATTTTCTGCCTGTTTCCCAATGGATTTTCTTGCATACTACTGATGTAATACATGAAAACTACAACTCCCACAATGCACTGCCATTAAGACTTTTTCTCACTCTTTAATTTGTGGTGGGTGCATCATCCACAATCTTTCTTGCCTCCCTTACTGTTTCCTCACCTCTTCCCCCTTTTCTCACCTATGGTTTCTGAGACCTTCCACCTTTCCTGGATGTAGAAAGATGGTGGGTTGGGCAGAGGTGGAGATGAGAAACAAAACTCTGGGTAACTCCCAGAGAAGCACTCATGGGTAAAGAAGAATACTTTTTCTATATTTTGATTAGTCGGAGCCTGGGTGTGTAAGCCTGGGAAAATTTGTTAGGTAGGTGCAAACCATCTTCATCTCTGTTTTTGCAGATGTTGCCTTATTTATAAGCCAATTCCAGGTGTGCCATGACTTAAAGTATGGTGGGTTAGTCTGATCCCTGTTCCATATGCTTTATAATTAGTGTCACTTCTTTCAAGAGTCTGGAATTGAGTGCCAAACTCAGTTTGTAGTTGGCTTTTCTGTGATTTTGTGGGCTGTCGATGAGGAGTTGGGAAAGGCTGCATGAAGGCAGTTAGCCAGGCAGCATTTAGAACCAGAGGTCTCTGACTTATTGTGGAAATTCTCCAAACAGCTTTTTTGGGGAATTGTGAAAGCCTAATGAGATAGAGGGTCTGGATGTCTGACAGTAGTAGTTTGCCAAGTTAAATGTGTTATAAAAAACAAAGCAGATTCTGAGTAGCTAAAAGGGGACTGCACAACATGCAAACTTTACTCGTTGGGGGAAAGTGAGCTTTGTTCAGCTTGCTGCAGCAAGGGACAATGCACCCAGAGGGACATCTCAGTAAGAGGGAGTGGGCAGGGGCTTCTTATAGATTTGGGTCTATTCTGGGTCAGTTCTGGAATGGCTTTCGTTTAGAAATGGGGGCAGTTTGTTGATGGGCATTTTAATAGTTATTACCTTGGAGGCAAGAGGATTAGAGCAAGTTGTCATTGATAAAGAAGTAGTAGTAACACATTCCATGGTGCTATATGAAGCTCTGAGTCAAGGCAAGATTAAGTATTTTTGAGCACATTTTAAGTTCAAATAGCAATGAAGATTTTTACTCTAAAAAACAAAGAGAGGGGCCGGCCCGGTGACTCAGGCGGTTAGAGCTCCTAACTCCGAAGGCTGCAGGTTCAATTCCCACATGTTCCTAACTCTGAAGGCTGCAGGTTCAATTCCCACATGGGCCAGTGGGCTCTCAACCACAAGCTTGCCAGTTCAATTCCTCATGTCCTGCAAGGGATGGTGGGCTGCGCCCCCTGCAACTAGCAACAGCAACTGGACCTGGAGCTGAACTGCGTCCTCCACAACTAAGACTGAAAGGACAACAACTTGAAGCTGAACGGCACCCTCCACAACTAAGATTGAAAGGACAACAACTTGACTTGGAAAAAAAAGTCCTGGAAGTACACACCGTTCCCCAATAAAAGTCCTGTTCCTCTTCCCCAATAAAATCTTTAAAAAAAAAAACAGAGAAGCAGTAATCACTGCATAAGTTGAAAAGGGAGGTGTTTAGTCAGTTTGTAGTTGCTGAGTAGCCTTGTCTCAGCTTGTTTTAGCCATGGTCCTACAATGGCTTTGTCTGAGCATTGCATATCTTCTGTGAGCAAGTATATGTTCTGCTGGGAACATCGCAACCTGGCTGCCAACTGCTAGTGCCACTTTTCACTGCCTCACATATTATCTCTTTACTAAACAAGTCTATGATGTAGATACTATTTATATCGTTGCATATTACAGATGTGGAAACCGAAGTAAAGGAGAGATTAAACAACTTGCCCAAAATCATACTTATAGCTCATGTTGTTAACTGCCGTTCTTCCAGAGCCTGGTGGGAGAAGGGGTCAGAGAACTGCAGGGAGGGGCAGAATTGCCCTATTGCTTTTCCAGGTGTACCAGACATAGATGACTTTTGCACAATGCTGTTACTGATATGTTCTCAACTGATAACGGCTTCACTTTTTGAGTCATCATAGAATTGTCTGAAGGGGTAGCAGCTAAACACCTACTCACCAGGTTAATGTAGATTCTGGTTTGGTGCCAGTGCTGAACCTGGAGCAATTCAGCAAAAGTCTCAGAGCATACTGAGGCCAGTCATCACCTGCCTGGGGCCTGCTGGACTCCAAAAGTTTTCCAAGAAAGAGTACAATGCAGGTGGGGCTAGTTGCTCTTGGAGAAAGTGCCTCTGGCTGGGGGAGTTGGGTGGGGTGGGGTCCCAGTGAGTCAGCAGGGCAGAGCAGTGGAGCTCAACAGGCCAATCAGGTTCAGATTAGGCTGGAGGGGATGGGCTCAACACAGGAAAGATGGCTCCAGCCTGCCAGCTTCACAGAAGGTAAACCCCTTACTGGGAAAATGCTGACTGTCCTCCAATTTTTCTCCAGGAGCTACACACCTTGGTTCCCCCACAGCTGCCATATGTCTCCGAGGCCCCCCGAGTCACTGTCCCACCGCTGGAGCACAAGGTGAGTGCTTGCAAGTGAGTCTGTGTGCAGGCCTTTTAAGAGGACGTCTGGGATTCCTGAAGCCTTCGGGCCCACCCGAATGGTTGGAATCCCCAATGTTTTTCACAGCCAGATGTTGTGGGGACTTCTCTTTCTGACATCAGTACTCCGGGGTGGGGAGCCTGCTGTGGGGGCTGGGGTCCCTCGCGCCACTGGGGAGAACAAAGGCAGCCGAGATAAACCTCCTGATTCTCAACCACCACACATAGGTGTGGGGCCTGTTCCGTGTCTCCGTCCCTCCTACCAGTCTCGCCATGGTCTCTTTTTTATATTTTTAATTACAGAACTTCTGTTTGACTAGATTTCAGGTGGTTTTTCTGGTTGATTGTTCTATAATTTAGTTATGATTGTAATGTGTTCACAGAAGAACACAGGCACAGTGTTTATCTACTCTGCCATCTTGGATCTCTCTGCGATAAGTCTTAGCATATGAATATACCCATGAAATCACCACCACAATCAAAATAATGGATATATCAATCACCTCCAAAAGCTACCTTGTGCCGCTTCTTCCCATCCCCCAGTAACCACTAATATGCTTTCTATCACTATGAAGTAGTTTTGTACTTTCTACCACTATGTGTATATATATATATATATATTCGTACCGCATATACTCTGTTTTTTGTTTTTTGTTGTTGTTGTTGTTGTTGTTGTTGTTTTGGTCAGGTTTCTTTCACTCAGTAAAATTATTTTGATATTCATCATGTTGTTGTATGTATTAATCATTCATTTTATTTGATTGCTGAGTAGTCCATTGTATGGGTACACCACAACTTGTTTGTCCATCACCTGTGGATGGACAGTTAGGTTATTTCCAGGTTTAGGCTATTACAAGTAATGCTGGTCTGAATATTTATATGCATGTCTTTGTATGGACATATACTTTTATCTCTTGGGTGGAAGTGGAATTGCTGGATCATTTGGTAGGTTTATATTTAATTTTATAAACTGCCAAACTGTTTTCCAAAGTGGCTGCGCCATTTCACATTCCCATCAATGATATATGAGAGTTCCATTTCCTCCACTTTGTAACCAACACTTAGAATAGTCAGTCTTTTTCATTTTAGCCATTCTAATAAATGTGAAGTTGTATCACATTGTTATTTTAATTTTTTCTCTAATGACAAATGATGTAGAGCATCTTTTCATATGCTTATTGGTTATTTATATATCTTCTTTGATGAAGTGTCTGTTCAGTTCTTTTGCCCATTTTTTGTTTTGTTTTCTGTTCTATCCCCCTGTTCTTTCATTTCTCTCTTTTCTTTCTTTTTCTTGCCTTCTTGCCTTGAACATTTTTTTAAAATTCCATTTTGACTTATCTATAGTGTTTATGCGTATACATCTTTGTATAAATTTTTAGTAGTTATCTAGGTATTACATTATACAATTTATCAGTCTACTGGTGTTGACGTTTTACTAGTTTAAGTGAAATGTATAAACCTTACCATCCTTTATGTCCCTTTACCCTCCCCTGTTTATGGTATAATTGTCTTAAATATTTTCTCTACATACAATGAGAACCACATCAGACATGTTATATTCATGTCTCAATGGTCAAACATAACTTAGAAAAATCAGGAAGAGAAGGAAAGTCTATTACCTATATTTTTGTTCTTTTCATTGTTCTTTCTTTGTTCCTGGTGTTCCAAGACTCCTTCTTTTATCATTTCCTTTGTGTTTCAAGAACTTCCTTTAGCCATTCTTTTAGGGTAAATCTTTATTGTTTTTTAATCATCTTAGGATGTCATATTTCCCCTTCATTCCTGAAGGGTATTTTTGCAGAATATAGGAATTGATGTTGACAGTTCTTTCTTTTCAGCCTTGAAAAATGATGTGCTCCTTTCTTCTGACCTTTCTGGTTTCTGATGAGAAATCCAATGTTTTTCTAATTGTTTTCCTCCTAGAGGTGGGGAAATAGGCATAGGATCTTGTTTCTCTCTTGCTGCTTTCAGATTTTTTCTTTATGTTTTCATAAGGTTGATTATGATGTGCCTTTGCATGGAATTTTTGTGCGGGGAGCAGGGGGGTGAGGTATCCTGTTTAGAGTTTACTCAGTTCCTTGAATCTGTAAGTTTCCACGTTTCTTTTTCCAAGTTTAGGAAATTTTCATTCATTGTTTTTCTAATACATTTACTATACCGTCGTTTTCCTCTCCTTCCAGAATTATAATGGCATTAATTAGATTAGATTTTTTTTTAATATAGTCCCTGAGGTTTTGTTCTTTTTCTTTTTCGGTTATTTTTTTCTCTGGAGTTCATATTATTTAATTTTTATTGTTTTTTCTTTGTTCACTGTTTTTTTCTTCTGTCCTTCCATTATGCTATTGAATCCATCCACTGAGTTTTTTAAAATTTTAGTTATTATATTTTTCAGTTTTAAGATTTTCATTTAGTTCATCTTTATATCTTCTGTTTTTTTGCTAAGACTTATGTTTTTGGCTGAGACTTTCCATTTTTTGTTTGTTTCAAACATGTTTTTATTTGGTTGGTTAAGCCTTTTTATGTTGACTACTTTAAACATCCTTGTTAGATCATTCCAACATCTATGTCATCTCACTGTCAATATCTGTTGATTCTTTTCCCCCTCAAATTGAGATTTCCTTGGTTCTTTTACACAATGAGTCATTTTCATTTGTGTTCTGACATTTGGGATATTATATTATGAGATTCTGAATTTTATTTAAATATCCTCTTTTGGCGTGTCTCCTCTGACATCAAGCTGGCGAGGAAAGGGGAATGGCACTTCATTACTGCTAGATGGGAGTAGAAGTCCAGGCCCCCACTCAGCCTCCACTGACACGCAGGGAGGAGAAATACGTTACTATTGTTGAGCAGAGGTGAGATTTCTGGCTACCTACTAGGCATTCCCTGAGAGGCCCTAATGGGAGGGAGAGGGAAGAGGGGTTCCTCTTTACAGCCAGACAGAAGGTTGAAGTCTGTTCTCTCCACCTCCTTTGCTGATGGCTATGTGGAAGGACCATAGCTTTTTTCAATGTTTGACTTGGGTAGGCTAGTTGTTGTCTAAAATGTTTCTGTCCTGCTGTTCCTTTACTGGTCCTTTGGCTAGAGAGAGCAGGCTTTCTTTGGGGCCTTTTCTTTGTGTCCACTGGTGTTTTCTGATTGCCTGCTTCGGTCTGGAATATAAGAGATAAAAAGAAAATCCAGCAAACTCACTACCATGCTGATTTTTGGTTCTCCAGGTCCCTAGCTGGTCTGCCTTCTCTTCACCTTTTATAGTCTTATTATGTTTGTTTTATATACAACGTCCAGGGTTTTCAGCTGTACTTAGCAGGGGGCATAGGAAGAAGTGTGTCTGCTCCACTTTGGTCACATAATATTCTTTTACTTAAAAAAAAAACACAGCATCTAATAAAGTAATATGCTCACAGGTTTGCATTTTGTAAGAAAAATAAATACATGTAATGGAACATTAAAGGAGACTCCTGTTGCCCAGAATTATTGCTGAGGACAGCACTAAGGACAAAGGGATGCTAAGTCCCCGATGTTCTTATCAGACACTATAAGTTGAGCTAGAAACATTCCTCAGCACTTCTTACAAGCAGGCAGGATCAGCCTATATTCAACCTGTTGCCCCCAGACTACAAAAGGAGAGCTTTGATAGGAAAAACGTGCTGTATCCCTCAAGCCATGAGTCTGACTTGTAATGAGAGATAGAAAGTGTTCTCAGTCAAACTTGAGATTAGCATTTCATCTCAGAAAGGACTTTGAATAATCAATTTTCACAAGAAAATTATGGAATCTGCCAAAGTAAGGGTAGTAAAGGACAAGACAGAGTTTTGACAGAACCCAGCTGAACTTGCAATGCTTCCTGTTTAAACAACCCCAGAGATGAGATACCCTCCCTCTATATACTGGTTAAATGTATACAAAGAGGAAAGCCTGAAAAGATAAAAACTAAAACAGGTTCCTCTGGAAGTGAAGTATCTGATAATTTTTATTTTGTTCTTCAAGCTTCTCCATTTTGTAAAAATGTTTATTACTTAGCATGTATTACCTGTACATTTTTAAAAATTAGGTTTTAAGTGCCAACATAAAGAGTGCTTGTTTGATTTGGAACTTGTCTCATTGTTGGTAGGCCCAAGGCTACCATCCCCTGAGCATGAGTGGTGAAAGAGATGAAGGTCACGGGCTCATTTTGAAAACCAATGAGTATAGTACAACATTGCAGTTTCCTACATGGGCAGATGCTTCTTTAGGCCAGTGTAATTTAAACATCCTCCAAACAGGATACTCCAAATCATGCCCTTGAAGTCCTTAGGGAGACTTTTCACATGCTCTATTGTGACTTTGAATTGAGAAAGTCTATTGTTGCCCTTGTCATTCTTTTGGACAAGGCCTTTACCAACTAATTCCAACTCTTTCTCTCTTCCCCCTTCAGTCTCAGAATCCCATAGATAGATGCGTTCGTTTACACCAAGACTGGGATCTTCCTGTCCCCTGAGAGCATTGTCTCTCTTTTGAGGCTCCCCCTCGCTCATTTGTCTGTCTGGAATAGTAACACATCCATAAACATAAAATGCCTAATGACCAAATTGACTAATAGCCAATTTGCCTCAAGTTTTGTGTTCCAATTTAGTAGTTTTAAGTCATTTTTTAAAGCACATCTGAATTGGAGTACTAATCGCTGTCATCCAATTTTCTGAAAGATGGTTCTGGTTATTGTTCTTCTGGGGATCCCCTTCTATGTCATATAGTTTTAAGGACTCTCTTGCTTCTCTAAAAGTTCTTTCTTCCAAATGTTAGGTTCCTGGAAGTAAATCCTTAGAAAAACTGAGGAATTTCACACAATACTTATCAAACTCATTGTCTTTTTCCATCTTGCCTTATTCTTGCAGACATGTTTTTGTTTCCACTGTGTACGTCATGTATTTATTAGCCAAATTAGCATAAACTCATAATTCTGTTCATGAGTATTGACATTTTGACAAGATTGAAGATGTGAGCTGGATGCATTATAACTGTTCTAAACAACACTACGATTTTTTCAAGATATCTGGTTGATAAAAATAATAGTCGATTCTGAAATAAAACATATCATTACTAAAATGTATGCATTTCTAGGAAAATCTAGAATGTCCTCCTCTTTTTCTATGTCATTTTATATGCATTCAATCTTTATGAATCTCCAAGATGTTTTACTTTCCCTGGAATAATCATCTTTGGTACAGATTCTCATTTCTTTGGCCTTCCTTTCACATCTAGATGTAGTTTCTACAGTTGTTTCTAAAATTTTCACATACACTGGATGTTTTGTCCATGTTTTCCTTATATATTTTTGTAGCTCTTAAATTATTTGTGTGTGTGTGCTGTGACCTTTTCTTCTAATGGGCCTAGTTAATTCTTGCTGAGTGCAAGTGTTGTTTTTTTTAGAAGCTCCCCAAGTTTATTTTCTTTTAAGATGAGAACTTGAATGTTCCAGATGAATTTCTAAGACAGATTGACTCTTTTGCTATTTAAATTTTCTTGTGAAACATCACATTTCCTTCAATGATTGTTGAAGGCTAGAAAGCAGTGCCTATGTGTAAATGTGCTGATTTATGTTACTAATATGATGTTAGCCCTGCAATCACAGAGTACCACAGCCTTGACAAACACCCCAAATCCAATTAGATATCACTTAACTATATGTGCTATGGTCCTGCAAATGGTGCAAAATCTGTAAAGAACTTGTAATGAAGCAGTACATAGATTGGTTGATAGAATCTAATGGTGGAGTAACTGGGCTGGCTGTTTAGAATCAGCTCTGATTTAGAGATAAAGGTTAATTAGGCAAGAGTTTATCTTGAATTTTAAGGACACCAGTTGTGAAACCAACACGGTATGGATTGGCCTCCTGAGATGCCTCAAAGCCAATAAAAGGGCTTCAGACTAGACCCCTGGGCCATGAGGGAACTGTTCGACAGGTTTATAACTTTCTACCTCATGAACAGATCAAAATCTCTGGTTGATATGCAACCTCATCCAGCTGAGACGCTTACTCCAAATTTACTTTGGAAGATGGTCCCAATTATTTCTGAATTAGTGCTTAGTGTACAAACGTCCTTAACCCAGGAAGATTTAACCCACTATTAAAATGATGAAATAAATCATTAGCATAGAATTAATGGATGTTTGATTTTAGAGTAGTTTATAATATAATATAGTTATGAATTTGGCTTATTAACCTTTGGGTTTAATTTTAAAAGTGCTTTGAATGTATTAGTTTTCTGTTGCTGTCTCAACAAATTACGACAAACATAGTGGCTGAAAACAACACAAATTTATTATCTCACAGTTATGTAGGTTAGAAGACCAACAACCCTGGGCTCATCAGGCTGAGATCAAGGTGTCAGTAGGTCTGTGTTCCTTGCTGGAGATGGTAAGGAACAATCTGCTTCAGGCTCATTCAGGTTGTCTCCAGAATTCAGCTACATGCAGCTCTGGGGCTAATGTACTAGTTTCCTTGCTGGGTGTGGGTCCTTGTCAACTTCAAGAGGCTGCCCACATTCTTTGGTTGTGGTTCCCTTCCACCTTCTTCAAAGGCAACTGTGGGGGGTGGAGTCATCCTCACACTTCTAATCTCTGACCTCCACTTCTGCCTCACCTATCCCGCCTTGTCTTCTGCTGCGTCTCTCTGATTCCAACTGGAGAGTCTTGAGGGATTAGATTAGCCTCACCCAAATAACCCAACACAACCTTCCCACCTTAGTCACACCTGCAAAGTCCATTTGCCACGTAACATCACATGTCCACAGGTTCCAGGGATTATAACATTGGGCATCTTTGGGAGGCCATTATTCTGCTTCCTACACTGAGTAATTAATTTAACTGAAAGGGATAAGAGGATTTTACTAAGCCTATAGATGGCATTGGAATATTTAAGAGGAGTTAAGTATTCTCATAAATTTAACTTACTAGATTTTCAAGTGATATTTAAATAAATGCTTGCCAACTTTTTTAGGTCATGGAACACAAAGAAAATGATACTATTTGCACAGTAGCCTGTGATATTGTGATTTTCAATCAATCTATATTTTGGTCTTTGGACACAGTTCTTGACTCACAGCTCCTAAACCCTTGGGAATAATTTCCAAAGCAATAAGAACAATGGGAACATCTTTTATTATAATATTTGCTCTTTTGGCCTCAGTTCTTGAAATTGCTTTAGAGCCATAAAAGTGAAGCGAGTGCCTTATTATTCATAACAAGTTCCTTCCGACTACAACAGGGTTTATATTAATGAAATGGCTTTTGGAAATCTCCTAAGGATGGAAGGCTGGTTGCCAGGGGAACCAATCATGTGATTGGGTTGCAACTTTCAGTCCCCTCCCTACTACTGAAGGTTAAATCAATCACTAATCGCCAATAATTTATCCGTCATGCCTATGTAACGGAGCCTCCATAA
The DNA here is from genome assembly GCF_964194185.1 of Rhinolophus hipposideros. Taxonomy (NCBI): domain Eukaryota; kingdom Metazoa; phylum Chordata; class Mammalia; order Chiroptera; family Rhinolophidae; genus Rhinolophus; species Rhinolophus hipposideros. The sequence continues at coordinate 40,207,879 of NC_138062.1, read as the reverse complement.
AGACCCAAAAGGAGGGGGTTCAGAGAGCTTTCAGGTTGGTGAACCAGAACACATCCACATTTCAAGTCCCAAACTCCATGGGGACAGATGCTTCTGCATTTAGACCTCACGCTATGTATGTCTTCATCTGGCTGTTCATTTGAATCCTTCAGAATAAACTAGTAATCTAGTGATTAAACTGGTTTCCTGAGTTCCATGAGCCTCTAGCAAATTAATCAAACCTGAGGGGGTCTTGGGAACCTCTGATTTATAGCTGCTATGTCAAAAACACAGGTAACAGCCGGGACTTGTGATTGGCATCTTGTAACAGGGTGGAATGCTTTTGCTTCTCTCTCCTCTGACTCTTACTATAAATTCTAGCCTGCTAGAATTTCTCCAAGGGCCTTCAGACAAATAGTTCTACTTGACTAGAGGGATTCTGCAAAAACAGCCTCCTAAATAGGTGGGAAAAGATATGCAAAGCCATGACTGCTTATCAAAGATTTACAGGAATCTCAGGACCAGACTCTGATCATCCTGGGTCAAGAACTGACTGAGTAACAATTGCCACTCCAATAAACTTTAATTTAAAAAAAAAAACAACTGACTGAAAACAAAGAGATTGGGAGATTTTCTGCTCTTCTTTGAATCCCACCTCTTGCCCCACCCATTGTCCCTTCCCTTGATTTAAAAGACATCTGGATTCTGGGTTCTTTTAAGATGGATTTGAGGATCCATCAGGCCTCCCATCTTCTCGGTTGGTGCCTTCTCGAGCAATAAAGCCTTTTCCAAACCCTGACGTTTTCAGTTTTGGCCTTTTAAAGTGTCTGAAGTTGGAGGAAAGGGCAGTCTTGTGGGACTGAGCCCTTAACCTGTTGGACCTAAGGCAAACTCCAGGTAGAGAGTGACAGAATTGAGTTCAATTTGGTGGTGGGGAAAAAATATACATTGGAAAGTCCCAACCACGGCAAATTCCCTTTGGTGTGTGGCTGTGGTTGTCCCTATTTCAGCTCTTGCACTAAGATGATTTTATATATATATCAAAAAGACTTATCTGCATGACATGGAAAACATTTGTTTACCAAACATTTGCTCTTCTCAGGTTCCTGTTGTTAAAGAATAAAAATTCAACTGAGTAAGTTTTAAAGATCTAATTGGAGTTATTGAACAATTTATGAATTGGGCAGCATCCCCTCTAGTAAATAGAAAGATGGTTCATGGAGCTGTGTTAAATGGAAGGCTTTTATAGGTAGAAAAAGTGTGGAACAAAAAAGAGTGGATGATTAGGCAAAGCCATCTTCCCTTAGGGGAAGGCGGTGGGGGGGCTGGGGGGCGGATCTTATCCGGCAGGTTACCTCACTAGTGCTGACCAGGGAATCCCAAACTGATTAGTTTAAAATTCCATTTCTGGGAGAGACTGAAACAAACTGCAGTTAGGTCAGGTATTAAGTCTTGGTGGGGCTAACCACAAGTGACTTTATTTTGGGTCTGTTGTTTCTTTTTAACTCTAAATTGTCTTCCTCCCCTTTGAGACCCCAGATCCCTATTCCCTTTTGTAAAGCTCAGGATTGCATATAAGCCTCAATTATCTGACTGCTAGGGAATCATATTTTTCTGTGGCTGCTGTATATATGAAATTTGGTTTTCTCTTGTTAATCTGTCTTATGTCAATTTAATTATTGGGCAAGACAAAGGGCCAGAAAGGAAGAGTTTTCTGCCCCTACACAAATAGTCACCTTCTTATTTGGAAAGCAGCCGACAACTTCCCATGATAATTAAGTCTCAAAGCAATCCCACCCAAGCCAATTTTCCGTGGGTCCCTCCAAATATCAGGGACCCCCCCCATGGTCATGCAGTTTGCTGAGCCCCCATGACAAACTGCACAATATACTACAGGGGACACTTAGTCATATTGGCTGTGAAAGGAAAAATGATTTCTGTACTACACAATACATCTAAAACCAAATACCATGTTTCCCCGAAAATAAGACCGGGTATTATATTAAGATTTGCTCCAAAAGATGCATTAGGGCTTATATTCAGGGGATGTCATCCTGAAAAATCATGCTAGGGCTTATTTTCCAGTTAGGTCTTATTTTTGGGGAAACACGGTATGTAGGTTTTCTTTTTTTTCTTTTTCTTTTTTTATTGGGGAAGGGGAACAGGACTTTATCGGGGAACAGTGTGTATTTCCAGGCCTTTTTCCCAAGTCAAGTTGTTGTCCTTTCAGTCTTAGTTGCAGGGGGCACAGCCCACCATCCCTTGTGGGAGTTGAACTGGCAACCTTCTGGTTGAGAGCCCGCACTCCAACCAACTGAGCCATCGGAGAGGCAACTCAGCTCAAGGTGCTGTGTTCAATCTTAGTTGCAGGGGGCGTTGCCCACCTTCCCTTGCGGGACTTGAGGAATTGAACAGGCAACCTTGTGGTTGAGAGCCCACTGGCCCATGTGGGAATCGAACCGGCAGCCTTCGGAGTTAGGAGCATGGAGCTCTAACCATCTGAGCCACCGGGCCGGCCCTGTATGTAGGTTTTCTACACCAAGCAATTCTGGGACACCCGCTGGGCATCCTACAATGCAATTCAATTCTGACACTAACTGTGCTCGCTTCAGCAGCACATATACTAAAATTCTGACACTAACTGGAGTGAGCACAGACACTGCCAGTTAAGGGCTCAGTCCCAAAAGATTGCTCCTCACTTCAAGTGCTAATCGTGAGGCTAGGTTGTTACCTGTGCTTCTGATCAACTTGCTATAAATAGGAGATTCCCCAAACCCCTTGTCAGGTTTAATAATTTGCTAGAATGGCTCGCAGAACTCAGGAAGACAGTTTACTTAGTAGATTACTGGTTTATTATGAAAGGGTATAACTCAGAAACAGCCAGTTGGGAGAGATGTGTAGGGCAAGGTATGGGGAAGGAGGCAGATTCCATGCCCTCTCAGTCAGGTCACTCTACCAGCACCTCCACGTGGTCACCAACCTGGAAGGTCTCTGAACCTCCTACTTCAGGGATTTTCATGGAGGCTTCCTTACACAAGCATGATTTATTAAATCGTTGGTCATCAATGATTAAACTCAATCTCCTACCCTTTTTCCCTCCCCAGAGGTGGGATGGATAAGGGGCTGAAAGTTCTAACCCTCTAATCAGGTGGCTGGTTCCCATGACAACCAGCCTACCTTTCTCATCAGGTGGTTATCAGAAGCTTTCCATAAACGACCTCATTAACAATAACAGTGTGGTCGAAAGGGGCTTGTTATGAATAACAAAAGGTGCTCCTTCAGCCTTTATTGCTCATTCTTGTCACTCAGGAGATTAAAAGCATTTTAAGAGCTGTGTTTCAGGACCCACCGGAGGCAGGCCAAATATGTGTTTATTAATGTATCACAGTATCATAGGCAGAAATCCCAGTAGGGTTAGCCCATAACAGGGAATGGTAATATTAGATTGGTGCAAAAGTTATTGCGGTTTTTGCAATTATTTTTGCACCAACCTAATCGAAGAAAAAGAAGGGGGGGGAGATTTGGTTATTATCATACCCATTTTAGAGATGAGAAAACTGAAACTGAAAAACTTGCCCAAGAGTACATATCCACCCAAGATTATATCCAGTAAGTGATGAAGGTGAAATTCAATTCCAGAGCTTAGGCCCATTATACAACAGTACCTCTGGTGGGTGGAAAGATGTTGTAGAATGTAAGACTAAATATATAGCTTGAACCCACAACTGAAGGGTCTGGACCATCATGCTAAGGATTTGGCCTCAGTTCCCTAGTCTAGGGAATAAGGAGCTATTAAAAGTCTTTAAGGAAAGTAATGATATGCTATGATCCATGTTGTCAGGTATACTTAGGTTAAAAAAACAAACCAGGGGCCAGCCCAGTGGCTCAGGTAACCACCATGCTCCATGCTCCTAACTCCGAAGGCTGCCGGTTCAATTCCCACATGGGCCAGTGGGCTCTCAACCACAAGATTGTCAGCTCAATTCCTCGAGTCCCGCAACGGATGGTGGGCAGTGCTCCCTGCAACTAAGATTGAACATAGCACCTTGAGCTGAGCTGCCTCCCAGATGGCTCAGTTGGTTGGAGTGCGTCCTCTCAATCACAAGATTGCCGGTTCGACTCCCACAAGGGATGGTGGGCTGTGCCCCCTGCAACTAGCAATGGCAACTGGACCTGGAGCTGAGCTGCGCCCTCCACAACTAAGACTAAAAAGGACAACAACTTGAAGCTGAATGGCACCCTCCACAACTAAGATTGAAAGGACAACAATTTGACTTGGAAAAAAAAAAGTCCTGGAAGTACACACTGTACCCCAATAAAGTCCTGTTCCCCTTCCCCAATAAAATCTTTAAAACAAACAAACAAAAAACCAAAAGCCTTCCATATAATGTTAGGAGGATCTTGGTTTAATCTGTGACCTCTTAAGAAGAGAGGAGATGGTGTCTGTGTGAAAAAAGAAAGTGAAGTTCCTGAGAAGGAGGTGGATCCCATTTTTTAAATAACAGAAAGGTCCATTCCAGCGTCTGGTTCCATCCATCCAAACTCAGATTTCTTGATTGGCTTGTTGGAGATTTCAATCGCACACTTGTCACATTGTGAGAAGTACAGTCAACTTTGATATTCAGAATGCCTGAAGCAGCTTGGTGTATCAATTGATACTCAACATTTGCTGTGTTTCATTGAGGTGCTGTCCTGCCTCTTCTCACTGATCAACAACTTAATTCAGTCTTGTTCACGGTAAGGTTTAAAGGAAAAGCTTTCTTCTTAATCCTTAACTAGAAACTAAAGCTTGCCATTCCCCACATGCATTCACTAAGTATAATAATGGGAGCTTTATCATAGGATGAGAAAAAATGCTTTCCCAGATTGCACAGTTACGTAGCTAGCATTCTGAAGATTGCCTTATATTGTGGCTCTCGTCATTCAGCTTGATATCAACAAAATATCAAATAAATGTGTATGTATAGAAATGTGCTTAAGTGTAGTGAAAAACGCTGGTTCTGGCTTTGCCAAACACTGATGGTATGGCCTTGGACAAGTTACTTATTCTCTCTTGGCATTAATTTATCTTGTGTAAAATCATGAAACTACTACTTACTTCATAGCCTTTGTGAAATTAATGATGTGTGTGTAAAATTTTTAGCATAATGCCTTGAAAATACCTAATAAATAAATATTAGTTTTTATTATTAACAACTGTACCCTTCCAAAGTTCACTGTGATTTTCAGACAGTGCAGTTTTAGCAATTTCTTCTAATAAAATGCAATGAGACAAGCATTTCCAATAGTAACAGAAATTTAAAGCTTTGGAAATTGCCCTGTGCTAACAATAAAGCCTTCAAGATTCATTTTCTTTGAATGTACAATTAAACTGTACTACAGAGAAAAAGCAGGGAACTTTATTGATTTTTTTTTTTTAACAGAGCTAGATTTCAATGATGAAGGTCAAAGTGTTCAGGAAATAGATCTTGTCCCAACCAAATAAATGAACTCTGCAAAGGATATTTTTTGGTAGGTTAGGTTATTGGGTCATTTTTCTCTTGCTACTGCTCTTGCCTACACACTTGAACTTTTCTCACTTAATTCTATCCTGTTTCCACGCCTGACTTAAATGTCACTCTCAGGTAGCCTCCTAAATAACAAGATCAGTGTCAATCACTCCCCTCCTAAAAGTGGCCGGCATTGAGCAGTGATTATCCTCAGTAGTAAATGTTAATGGTCGGCTATCTACAGTAATTTTATGACTGTTGATTCTGTGTGTATGTGTCACAATTTCTCCATTTCTCTGGAAGCTTTTTAAGGGCAGTAGGGAACAACAAATATGTTATTTGTATTCCACAACTCCAGCCCTATACGAGGTCAGAGAGGTCAGACAATTAAGTTCACAAACTCATCCTAAAAAAAGTGCTACATACCTTGTTGCTGAATATCACTAAGGTCACCATTAAAGTCTCCCTTGGGAGGCTATGCACCAACGCCAGCACCTAGTCCATCCTTCAAGGCAATTTTGTAACTCTTTTTTTTGGAAGGGCCATCAGAGCTGTCATCGTATTACCCTTGATGTCCTGAATGTCATCAAAATGTCTTCCGTTCAATATTTCCTTTATCTTTGGGTAAAGAAATAAGTCACTGGGGGCCAGATCAGGTGAGTAGGGAAGGTGTTCCAATGCAGTTATTTATTTACTGGCTAAAAACTCCCTCACAGACAGTGCCGTGTGAGCTGATGCATTGTTGTGATACAAGAGCCATGAATTGTTGGCGAAAACTTCAGGTCATCTAACTTTTTCATGCAGCCTTTTCAGCACTTCCAAATAGTAAACTTACTTAACTGTTTGTCAGTTGGTACAAATTTATAATGAATAATCCCTCTGATATCAGAAAAGATTAGCAACATCATTACAAGTTCGTGAACTTAATTGTCAGACCACATAAAAGATCCTTACAAAATGTTAAAATTAATTGAATGCTAAATGAAGAAATATCTAGAGGCCATTTTTCTGGTGCCCTGCGGTGCTTCTCACTCACATTTTGCCCATAATGAATGTTTTCAAATCATCAGCCACATGTTACTTATTTCCAGAGGTTCACTGAATAATAGGCAGAAATGGAAACTGTCAGCTTTGGGGGCTCAGGGATGGAGTAGAGTGAGAGGAGGGGTGAAAGAATGAACTTTCAATTAAGTTGAATCTAAAGGTTCAAATATGTTGGGGAAGGGGAACAGGACTTTATTGGGGAACAATGTGTACTTTCAGGACTTTTTCTTTTTTCCAATCCAGTTGTTGTCCTTTCAATCTTAGTTGTGGAGGGCGCAGCTCAGCTCCAGGTCCAGTTGCCGTTACTAGTTGCAGGGGGGCACAGCCCACCATCCCTTGTGGGAGTCAAACCGGCAACCTTGTGGTTGACAGGACACGCTCCAACCAGCAGCAGCTCAGCTCAAGGTGCCCTGTTCAATCTTAGTTGCAGGGGGCGCTGCCTACCATCCCTTGCGGGACTCGAGGAATTGAACTGACAACCTTGTGGTTGAGAGCCCACTGGCCCATGTGGGAATCGAACTGGCAGCCTTCGGAGTTAGGAGCATGGAGTGCTAACCGCCTGAAGCACTGGGCCGGCCCGGCCCCCCAAATATGTTTTGAAAACACTGTTTTCCCTAACCTTCTATATTATTTTCAACTGAAAGTTTTCCCATTTCAGCCCAGTGATTTAACTAGTGATCCCTCAAGCTATTTGGCCCATGATTGAATGAGGACATAGCTCATTAAGAAGATTTCAAGGTTATTTATTTCCTGAATGGATAAATTAATTTCCATAAGCATCTTGCAACGTAGATGTGGAATGATCTCCTGCTTTCCTAAGCATCTGCTAACCAACTCCAAGCCAAAAACACAGTGCTCAATGATACTATTTTGTTTATCTGTCCTTTAAATTATCAGGCCATAGAGATTTAGAACAGAGACCATCTCCCCCATTCTACTTTGGAGTTACTAGATTACTAAACAATCTTCAAAAGTAGTAACAGACAACATTGAACCATTTTTAATGTTTTAGAAAAACATAATGGATAATACCCATGAAAATGGAACTTCCTAGAAATAGTAATTCCATTGATATTCCAAATGAAGCTATATCTCTGTCACTTCTATGTGCCAGAACTGGTCTTTGGGGCCTCAGGAGCTATGAATTAAGCTTGCAAGGTGCCTATATGTAGATGATACTTTTTTAACAAACTGATTAAAAGCTTAGAATTATTTGGAGTTTTAAAAGAACATTATGGAAACAGCACATTTATATTACTCTAAAAGCTAACTTCAACAGTAAGATTTTATTGTTTTGGCTGGAATCATTATCTTCAGCTAATCAGAAGCTGTGATTCTCAGTTCTCAATGTCTTCTTTTAAATATTTTTAATATAAAAAATCCTATGTTTTTATTTTTTCCATTTTTTAAATTAGTTTCAGGTGTACAAAACAACATAATGATTAGACCTTTACACCCTTCACAAAGTGAAAAACCCCCAAGTTTACTACCCCTCTGACATCGTACATAGCTATTACAATACCACTGACTATATTCCCTATGCTGTACATTTCATCTTGTGATTATATACGAGGTATGATCACACAATACGGTGAATGTTTAAATAAATAAAAAACTTGTTACAATAAAAGACATATTGACATTAATGCCCTTCAGAAATCTCCCCTTCAAACACACTTATCCCATCATTCTTGTCACTTTCTGAAGCAGTTCTGGAAGTCCTCTTTCATGAGTGTCTTTAGTTGCGCTGTCGTGGCTGCCTTGATGTCCTGAATCAATTCAAAACGTTTACCTTTCATGGTCATTTTGACTTCAGGGAAGAGCCAGAAGTTGCACGGAGCCAGATCCAATGAATAAGATGGATGAGGGCACACTATAACGTTTTTATTTGACAGAAATTGTGGTAGCCGAAGCGATGTGTGACATGGAGTCTTTCCATTTGATCAAACAATATGGTAAATGCTGCTGCCAAGTGCCATCCAGTGGAATGGGAGGGGTCATCAATACGAGAAGCGCACGTTGACTCTTAGTAACAGTGTGTGACAAGTTTCAACTTGTTCAGTGCAGTCAGTTGAATGTGAACTGTAGTTGAGAGAAGGTGTGTTTTATTTAAAGTGTGCCATAAATCATTGTCCATCATGACAATGCTCCATGTCTCACATCACTTCTGGTACAGCAATTTCTGTCAAATAAAAACATTACAGTGTGTTCTCATCCACCTTATTCACTGGATCTGGCTCCGTGCAACTTCTGGCTCTTCCCCAAACTCAAAATGTTTCAGGACAACAAGGCAGCCACTACAGTGCAACTAAAGACACTCATGAAAAAGGATTTCCAGAACTGCTTCAGAAAGTGGCAAGAACGATGGGATAAGCATATTCGAAGTGAGGGGAGTATTTTGAAGAGGATTAATGGCAATGTTGTGTCTTTTACTGTAATAAATTGTTTTAAATTTAAACATTTACCGTATTGTTTGATCATACCTGGTATATATACATTTAATCATAGTTGACATTAAACATTATTTTATATTATATTTTATTTATTTATTTATTATTTTATATTATTAGTTTCAGCTGTATAGTGCAATCGTTAGGCATCTATATAATCTATGAATTGATACCCCTGATAAATTCAGTACCCATCTGACACCCTACATAGTCTACAACTTCGTTGATTATATTCCCCATACTGTATTTCCCCATGACTATTTTGTGACTACCAATTTGTACTTTCTAATCCCTTCACCTTCTTCCCATCTCCCAAACCCCCTTCCATCTAGCAAGCATCAGTTTTTCTCTGTATGAGTCTATTAGTTTTGTTGGCTTATTTATTTTGTTCTTTAGATTCCACATATAAGTGGGATCATATGGCATTTGTCTTCATCAGTCTGAACTATTTCACTTAGCATAATATTCTCTAGGTCCATCCATGTTATTGCAAATGGTAACATTTCATTCTCTTTTATGGCAGAGTCATACTCCATTGTATAAACGTACTACAATGTCTTGATCCAATCATCTATTGATAGGCATTTCAGTTGTTTCCATATCTTGGCTCTTGTGAATAACGCTGCAGTAAACATAGGGGGTGCACATATTTTTTTAGAATCAGTGTTTCGGATTTCTTTGGATAAATACCCAGGAGTGGAATTGCTGGGTCCTAAGATAGTGATGTTGGATCTGCCGGCAGTTCTGGGTGTGGGCCGGGATCCTGTCTCATGAAGCCAAAGAATGGACACACGGACCAGGGAGTTGTAAAGGAAGATAGTTTATTAGAGGCAGGAGAAGAGGTTGCAGCTCCTGAGCGGGAGGGGGTCCCGAATGGGGGTGCCCAGTGACTGAGGCAAAAGTTCTTACTTTTATACTTTCCCCTGCCTGCTGGGGGAAGGGGACCAGAGCCTTCTAATGGAATTCATCCATCCGATCAGGTTTGTCCTGTTTGCTCATCCTGAAGGATTAACGAACCAACCCTTTCCTATCTATCAAATCTCCTCCTTTGCCCGGCCAGAAGGGGTTTGAGATGATCTATTAACCTTAAGGCTTATTCTCATGTCTGTGTCCTGGAGTGAAGGAGACATTCCAGGACCTGGAGTTTCAGGATATGGCTGTGTTTTTGTTTATACCATCTGGGACACCCCCCCACCCCACCCCCGTCTACCTAGCAATCATACTAACTAACCTGTCTCAATAGTTCTATTTTTAATTTTGGGGGAGAACCTCCGTACTGTTTTCCATAGTGGCTGACTAATTTGCAATCCTACCAAGAGTGCACAAGGGTTCTCTTTTCTCCACATCCTCGCCAACACTTGTTTCTTGATTTGTTGATGATGCCATTCTGACAGGAGTGAAGTGGTATCTCATTGTGGTTTTTATTTGCATTCCTCTGATGATTAGTGATATTGAGCATCTTTTCATATGTCTGTTTGCCATCTGTATGTCCTCTTTGGATAAATGGCTGTTCAGGTCCTCTGCTCATTTTTTAATTGGATTGTTTGTTATTTGATGTTGAGTTGTATGAGTTTTTATAAATTTTAGATGTTAACCCCTTATTAGTTGTATCATTGGCAAATATCTCCCCCCCATTCAATAGGATGTCTTTTGGTTTTGTTGATGGTTTCCTTTGCTGTGAAAAAGCTTTTCAGGTTGATGTAGTCCCATTTGTTTATTTTTTGTTTTGTTTCCCTTGCTTGAGGGGATATATCAGTAAAAATATTATTAAGGATAATGTCTGAAAGTTTACTTCCTGTATTTTCTTCTAAAATACATTATTGTTTCGGGTCTTATATTTAATTTTAAAAAACTATATTTTTAAATAGAAAAAATAGTACTTAATACACAACACATAGTCTACTTAGTAGACTGTCTACTAAGTAGATCTACTTAGTAGATCTACTTAGTAGATCAAAACTTTCAAAATGATAGGACCAAAAGGAGAAAATATTATAAGGAGGAATCTTATGTAAAGTTTGGAAACTGGTTTGTAGTACTATGCTTGGCATATAGTCAAGATTCAATTCATGTTTATTGAATGAGAGAATGAAGTTAACCTCACACTCATACAACCAGCAGGAGGCAGAGCAAATCTCAAAAACAGGTTTTCTATCTCCAACATAATACAGTGGATCATTCTAGGAGGAAACGACTTGCTAGGGGGAAAGAAGAGGTTTGTCTTTAATTTAGTTCAGCATAATATAGAAGCTGATCACGTTTTTTAAAAAATAACAGAAAAGCAAATACAATTAGCTTTTCGGGTTTTTTTTACTTTTTTCCTTTTTTTTTTTTTTTTACTTTAGGGCATGTCTTTGATAGGAAGTATGACTCTTTGCCAAAGTCACTTGAAGGCCATTCTACCAGATGGATTTCAAATAATCGTAGTAAGTGTCTCAGTCCATTCAGGCTGCTGTAACTAAAACACCAGAGACTGGGTAGCTTAAACAATAGAAATTTATTTCTCATATTTCTGGAGTCACAGTTCTGGGAAGTCTGAGGTCAAGGCGCTGGCATATGCCATGTCTCATAGAGGGTCCTCTTTCTGGTTCATAGATGGTCATCTCCTCACATGGCAGAAGGGGCAAGGGAGCCTTCTGGGATCTCTAATAGTAGCACTAATCTCATTCATGCGAGCTCCACACTCATGATCTGACTAATCACCTCCCAAAGCCCCACCTCCAAATACCGTTGCCCTGAGGATTAGGTTTCAACCCATGAATTGGGGTGGGGGAGCACAAACACTTAGTCTATAGCCGTAGATTACTGAGCAGGACTAGGAAGAATCACTCTTCCTATGCTTGTCACTTGGCCTTGGTACCTGGAAATCAGCCATCAGTATCTGCTATGCTGAAGACCAGTGAACCGAAAACTGCCATGAGAACATGACCTTCATGAGAGAAACATCATTTTACTGTTGAATTATGCATATATGTGATTTAACTGAGCCATGACAAACATTACACAGGTGGCACCCAGTTGAGATGAGCCTTGATGAAGATCCAGTGATTGATGCAGTAGAATCCTCTGCCATTAACATAAAATGCTGACAACTTCCTGTTGTTCATGTGTTCCTTGCCTCCATCTCTAATTCCTAATTAATGTGAAGATGGTTTTGCTGGGAACATAGGATGTTGGTTTGCTAGAGGCTTTAGAACTATTCTAATAATGAATTTTGCTCATAGACAGCAGCTATTTTAGCATATTAAACTATCTTTGCTATAAAAAATGCGATGTGCTATAAAAAATGTGGTGTGCTATAAAATACATTGAGTTTTCCAAGTTCTTAATATACATAGTTGAATTTTTTACAGTCTTTCCAACAAAAAGCAACCAAATCAAATGCCTATCACATCAGTTAGTAATCATTTGGCAGATCCACCAAAAATGGTAGCCTGCTTCGGAACTCCTATAGAGCATTCCTATAAGAGGATCTCCTTTTCTATCCTTTATTTCCTTCTACATGAAAAAAAAGGGGGGGAGAGTGGATGTTACAGCTAATTAGCTTGCATTCTCAATAACTGAAACCTCCTGAGTTCCATAATAAAACAATTCTTGGGATATGAAACAATAAAGTGAAGGGGGAAAATGAGGGGGAAAAAGCTCAAATGTGAACAGAAAATAAAAGGAAGAGAAGTTGCATAAAGATCTGAAGATGACCAAAAAAAAAAAGCCCTATGGACTATGCAATTCCATATCTCAAATGGAACAAACTGGGAAAAACCTAGTTAAAAGTGGCACTTCTCACCAATTTTTTCCTCTAAACATGAATGAAAGGCATTCTTACAGAACCTTAAAGTCCTTGAAGAAACCCAAAAACATTTTAGGCAGAAATAATGTAAATAAAGGCACATAGTTTGCCTTTCATAGACACAGTAAAATCAAATTTAATGTATTATTAGCATAGAAATGTTAATGCAAAATCATTTAATCGTTTTTAATTTCTTTGATCAGTCTGATCATTCTATGTTCCCAACAAAGATATTTATTGCATTCTATCTCCCTTATGCAATATATATATATACACTACTTGAAATTTCTTAATTAATACTTTCTTTCTTACTAAAATTTACTCATGGGAGTAAAAAGAAAAATCAAGAAAAAGAAATAATTATACAATCACAAGTCATAATATTTAATCAATCATAATCATTTCAACCAATAATAGTGCACAAGTAAGGGTTAAATGAAAAGCAACACAGATAATGAACTTATCTGGAATTTTAAGGGTAACTCCACCTTTTTTTTTAATCTACTTAAGATGGAATCCTAAACATAGAAAAGTAATGTGACTATAGAGATAAACAAAGTCACTTTATATATATATTTTAAAGTAAAATAATCACATTTAAATGTATACGTCGTCGATAATTTGCAAGTTTTAACACTTTGATTGTAACTGGTAATAAATCATTTTTCATACACTGCACTATTGAGCACAACATGCCAACATGTCACCACTTCAAAACCACCAAAATTGCTCTTTTCAGGTCCTAAAATGTATCTCAATACATAGCGGACACTATGTAAATCATTTAATACATATACATTATCTGACTTCATGCTGATAACATCCTCCATTTAAATATGGAAAGGTGGCCAAGAAATCTCAATTTGTAAGGAATTGAAACAGGATTTGAACTCAGTTCTAGCAGATTCCTGAGGTTTTAACCTCTAGGCTGCATGTGTTACGCTGATATAATGTTCCCAAAGAAGGAGCAAGGTTCCTGAAAGTAACTTATCTCTAAGAGTATGTGCCAGGACGTGTTTACTTAGAAAATTTGGAAAATATATGGGGGGGGAAATGTTTTTAAAACTCTAGAGTAATCAATATTCAGAGATAAACACTATTACCACTTTGTGAATATTCTTCCAGTTGTCTATTTTAATGCCTAATTAACTAAAAGAATGGAGCCACTGTCTGCTTCTAGACAAGAGCCTGAAAAAAAGAATAGTGCTTTGTCTCAGAGCTTAATCACATCCTCACAAGGGGAAATTTCTAAGCTTAAGCCAAGTTTTTGGGTTTGCAAAGGGAAATTTGGAAATGAGCTTAAGGAAAAAGGCTGGAAAGAGTTGTTGAATTTATGGGCACAAGGAAACGAGGAATTTTTTGTTTCTTTGTCCCTAGGAAAAAAGGAGGCAGAAAAGACAGATGAGAAAAAGAAAGAAATGGGACCACACTACGTGATGGAACAGCCAAAAGACTTAAGAGGAGGGATGTTTAATTTCAATTTTAATTAATTTGTGTTTTGTGATGCCGCTCTCTCAGTCTTCCCAGATCTGATGTACAAGAGCTTGTTGGAGTGGCTTTGTGTAGACGGCAGGGAAAGGGACTAAGCATCACGTGGGATCAATGGTAAGGCTAATGAGAAAGTGCACCAAAATATGGAGCAGAGAATAAGAATTTAAAAGAGGCAACCACTCAGAGCCCAGTGTGACCACAGAGCAGAGATTACCTAGAAATCCAGAGAAATGTTGGGAAAAGCATCGTATTCCAATAGGATATGAAATGGAATGGAGATTTGAGCTAATCTTATCTACATTTTAAAAGGTGGAGTAACTGCCATGTGATCCAGCAGTCTGACTCCTGGGTACATATTCAAAGAAAATGAATTCACTATCTCAAAGATATATCTGCATCTTCATGTTCATTGAAGCATTTTCCACAATAGCTAAGACATAGAAGTAACATAAATGTCCATCAGTGGATGAATAGATAGGGTAAATGTGATGTATATATTGTTATTATCTATATCTATATCGATGTCTATTATGGAATATTTTCAGCCATACAAAGGAAGAAAATCCTGATATTTTGCCACAACATCACAACATAGATGGACCTTGAGGGTATTATGAAAAATCAGTCCAGCTATTTAGAAGCTGCCATGTTGATGAGACCACATGGAGATAGAATAGCCCAGCAGCTTTTGCTGAATCCTCCCAACACAGGCTCCATACAGGAGAGTGAGCAAGGCTTCAGGTGCTTCCAGCTGCAACCCCATTCTTCAAATTTCCCCAGATTATGCTCAGTAAAGTGGAGACAAGCTGTCCCTGCAAAGCCTTGCCAAGATTGTAGCTGCATGAGCAAGATAGACAGGTTTTTTTTAATGCCACTAAAATTTTGGGGTGATGATTTACATAGGATTGGATAACTCCAGCAACTTCATTGAGGTAGGAGGAAAACCAGGAGAGTGTGCTGTAGCCAAGTGAAGAAGATATTTCAAGGAGGAGAAAAGATCAGTTGGATCAAAAAGCTCCTAGAAATTAAAGTAAGACGAAGACTGAGGATGACCCATTGGATTGAGCAAAGTGAGGTCATTTGTGACATTGACAAGAGCAGTATTGGTGGGGTCATGGTGGGTGAAACCTCAAATGGAGGGAGCCCTATTGTGGAATCATAGCCAGTAATTAAAGGCAAATTTTTTTGAAGAGCTTGCTGTAAGAGTCTTGAAAAGGTATGGTAGCTGAAAGGGTCTGTGGGGAGAGAAAAATACACATTATCCACCTTCATGTCTTCCCTCCTTCCTAACAAAATCCTGCTTTTGTATAGGAATCTACTCCTTGCCCATCTCCAAAGATGGCCCACATTAATCTGACCCAGTCATGATAATCCCATCATGCCACCTGCCAGTGACTGGTTTAGGGACAAACAGGCTGATGCTATTTGAGGCCCATGAGAGTTCAGAAGAGGTTCCTGGTAGCTTTAGGGACAAAATCGTTGTTACTCTTACTAAAGATCCACTGACACGTTTCATACTAGACAAATGTCACAAACACAGCAACTTTTCCTACAGGGACTTGGACAGATACCCTCGTCATCAGGGTCTACTGGCTTTACGTAATAGAAACCCATTCCAGTATGTAAAAAAAAAAAAAAGACATGGGATGATACATTATAAGGCTATGAGGTAACTTCTGGAGCCCACTGGCAAGGTCAGCAGAGCCTATTGCATGATGGGCTGGAAGTAGAACTGGAAGGTCAGCAAGAAGTAAGGCACCCATTTTCTGTGCCCCCCTGGGTCCCAGTGGGTCTTTCATAGCTGCCTCTCTCTGCATGTCTCTTCCTCTCCCTCCCATCCTTCCTGACCCTGCGTGATTGGCTTTCCCTGCTTCTCCGGTGGAAGATGGTTCCACTTGACTCATGGGATTACATGTCCTCAATTCAAATGACTTGCTGTTTTCACAGTATATATCCAAGATTCACCTGTGATAAGGTGTTCAGCTGTACAGCCTTCACTTACACTCATATATTAATTCTCTGTGGTGATTGTGTAAGAAACCATTTATTTCTATTGGTGGACATTTGCGTTGTTTTTATTATTTATTTACTTATTTGTTTATATTGTAACTGTGGACAATGCTACGACTGTTCTTGCATAAATCTCCTTTTGTATGTGTGCAGGAGCATCTTAATATTTACCTGGGGATGGAATTGTTGGGTAATATGTCATGCAAATTCAACTTTACAAGATAATGCCGAATTGTTCTTCAAATTGAGGGTACCTGTTTAGAGCCTCACATTACAGCATAAATAACTGTTGTTCAGTGATACTTGATGTGGTCAGACTTTTAAGTTTTTGCCAGGCTGAAGCGTGACAAAGGTGCTTATTGTCATCTTAATGTGCATTTCATGAATATTTTCATGTATTTATTGGCAATTTGTGTTTCCTGTTCTATAAATTACCTGTTCTATTTCGTCTGTTGCCTCTACTTCGGATTTGCTTGTTTTTCGTTTTTGTTTTTTGCCTGATTTATAGACGTTCCTAGTAAGTTCTGGATATACTTGGTTTTTACAAAACATTAACCAGCTATCTCTAGCCTATTCAAAACTCTCCAATTGCTTCCCAGTGGTGTTCACACTTATAATGAGATCTTCCCTGTCAAAACCACAAAGTTCTGAATAACACGGCCCCTGCTGCCCTCTTCAGCTTCCTTTCCTACTCTTCACCTCTCTCTCCCTTTCCTGCATATTGACCTTGGAGCTGCCACGCTGACCCCTGCCCTCATTCCTACCTTTGGGCTCACTGTTCCCACAGTCCAAAGAGTCCTTCCCCAGATGTTTGCACAGCTCATTGCCTTACTTCACTCATCTCTTTGCTTGGAAATATTTCTTCAAAGCTAATTGCCTTCTAGAGGAATGAGTAAAATGAACTTTGTGCGTTAATCCTACACCAGCCCAATGTAACTCTGTGCAGGCACAGATCGTGCTCTCACTTGAACATGACCACAGGACTGATGGTACACG
Organism: Rhinolophus hipposideros; assembly: GCF_964194185.1. Taxonomy (NCBI): domain Eukaryota; kingdom Metazoa; phylum Chordata; class Mammalia; order Chiroptera; family Rhinolophidae; genus Rhinolophus; species Rhinolophus hipposideros. The sequence goes on along the minus strand of NC_138062.1, from coordinate 40,190,630 downwards.
AGGTCAAACAGTGAATGAATCTTCATCTCTCTTACAGCTGACACCTTCTCCTGTGCCTGCCTAGCTTCCCCTTCTCTGAGAACTCCTTTCTCCACATTCAAGGCAACAATGTTTGGACTGCCTGGCATGGATCCCTGGCCATAGCTAATTGCACAAGCATGGAGTACTGGCTCTATCTGGGAAAACCCAATTGTTCTTCTAGGATCTCAGAGCCATAGTGAACCTTAGTGAGTCATTTCAATTGAGGACATGTAATTCCACGAGTCATGTGGAACCATCTTCCCCCAGAGAAGCAGTGAAAGCCAATCACACAGGGTCAGGGAGGGTGGGAGAGAGAGGAGGAGACATGCACACAGCAGTAGCTATGGAAGACGCACTGGGATCTAGAGGGGCACAGAAAGTGGCTGCCTTACTTCTTGCTGACCTTCCAGTTCTACTTCCAGCCCATCATGCAATAGGCTCTGCTGACCTTGCCAGTGGGCTCCAGAAGTTACCTCATAGCCTCATAATGCATCATCCCATGTCTTTCTTTATTACATTGGAATGGATTTCTATTACGTAAAGCCAGTAGTCCCTGATGACAAGTGTATTTGTCCAGGGGCCTGCAGGAAAAGTTGGCAGTGTCCAAACTGGGTAATTTGAGAATGATTTCATCAGGGCATTACTTACAAAGGCGTGCACAGGCAGTAGGGCAACCACAAGAAATAATGAGGTACCCTGGAGAGTGCACCAACTTCACTGTCCCTAGGCCTGGAATGGTGACTAGAGGGGGAGATGGCTCTGTGACAGGGGCTGTGACCTCTGATTGAGAGACACAGCCAACCGGAAAATGCCAAAGGGAAGGAGCCATCTATGTTCTGGCCTCTTTCTGTTCTCCTTCTCCGTCCATCACTGACCTCTTACCTTTGCTCCCCAATGGCCAGACCCATGTGAAAGCCAAGAGCAAGAGAGCACTTTGGTGCAGGCCAGAGCAGGGCAAGGTGCAGAAGACGGCTGTGGGTGGGTGAAAGGGCAGTGGAAACACCCAGCATAGGCCACAGCTCTTTCTACTGCACTGCGTGATTCTCAGAATGATAAGGTTGCCGTGTTCACAGAACTCTTATTAACACAACAAATGTTTGTTTAGTGGCTTCTACTTGCCCGGTATTATGCTGGGTTCCAAGAACACACTGGTCTCAAGCCAGACCTGATTCCTGTCCATAGGATCTATTCTTATATGGAACAACTTTTAAAACCCAGGGTATTGCTGCATGTCTGTGTGCTTGTACAAATGTCCCTCCTGCCCTTTAAGTCTTATCTGTGTGTTTGGACACCACGTAAGGGCAATGGGTATGTTGACTGTATTTTTCTTTTTTTTTTTTTAGCTTTGTTGAGGTATAGTTGATAAATAGAATTGTAATGTATTTAAAGAGTGCATCATGATGGTTTAATATACATTGTGAAAGATTTTCTCTCATAGATAATTAATCCATCCATCACCACACACACACACACACACACACACACACACACACACACACGTTTTTTAGTGAGAACATTTAGGTTCTATTCTCTTAGCAAATTTCAGTTATACAGTACAGTTTCTCAACTACAGACAGTCAGCACGTTATCCATTAGATTCTCAGATCTTGTCCATCTGATAGCTGAAAGTTTGTACCCTTTATCAACTCTCCTTATTTCCCCCACACCCCCCCAGCCTCTCTGTTCCTGTAAGTTTTATTGATTTTTGATTGATTGATTGATTTTAAATTTTACATATAAGTGATACCATGCAGTGTTTGTCTGTCTCTGTGTGGCTTGTTTCAGTTACCATAATCTCCTCAAGGTCCATCCATGTTGGCGCAAAGAGCAGTATTTCCTTCTTTCTCAAGACTGAATAATATTAATGGAATTTTATATATATGTATATATATAAAATATTCCAAAAATAAATAAATAAATAAAATATTCCATTAATCTGTTGTTTCTATATCTTGGCTATTGTGAATAATGCTGCAGTGAACATGGGAGTACAATATCCCTTTGAGATCCTGTTTCGTTTCCTTTAGATATAGCCCCAGAAATGGAGTTGCTGGATCACATGGTAGTTCTACTCTTATTTTGTGAAGGAACTTCCATCCTGTTTTCCATAGGGCTACACCTATTTACATTTCCACCAATAGGACAGATATGTTCTCTTTTCTCCACATCTTAGCTGACATTTGCTACCTCTTATCTTTTTGATGATAGCCACTCTAACAGATGTGAGATGGTATTTCATTGTGGTTCTGATTTGCATTTTCCTGATTATCCGTGATGATGAGCCCCTCTTCATGTGTCTGTGGGCCATCTGAATGTCTTATTTAGAAAAATGTCTATTCAGTTCCTCTGTTCATTGTTTAATTGAATTGTTTGGGGTTTTTTGTTTGTTTCGTTTTTGCTTTTCTTTGTGACATTTTATTATAGTTAATACTTACATTTTACAAATAGACATCTTCTAACACCACACAAAATTTCATAACCAGATGTTTCGATTTTATCAACATTCTCTATTTACACTGTCTTCCCTCAACAAAAGTGCACCAAAGACATCTTGACAAGAAACCCCTACTGACAAGAATATATTTTTGAGCTGGTTAGGTTTAATGATGTCCATCCATTATAATTGTTAGTTGTATATGTTCTTTATATATTTTGGATATATGATTTGCAAATATTTTCTTCTTTCTAAAGGTTACCTTTTCATTTTGTGGATGGTTTCCTTTGTTGTGCAGAGGCTTTTTAGTTTGATATATGTTGAGTATATTTCCAACACCAGAAAATATAACATGTGGTTAGCTTTTATAATTAAAGTTTTAATTTCTGGGTGGGAGAGAGAAATAGAAAGTTAAATTTTAAATACACACACACACAAATTAAAATTCTAAAACATTTGTTAGTATAAGGGTGCATAAAAATTTACATTGTCCAAGAAAAACTAATAATTACCGTGGCAAAATATACTTACTAGATAGTCTGTAAGTTGTCTTTCTTTTGTTTTTGCTTTTGTTTCTTAAAACTTGTAAGTATCTTGTATGTTAGGAATCCCCGTGGGTCTCGCTTTTTGCAAACTATCCAGTTAGGCTTGTCTATGTAAAGGAACCTGGGCTTGTAGTAAGAAGTCCAGCTTCTAACCCCATAAACTAGCTGTGTGATTTCATCCCATCCACGTATTCATTTTTTAAATTCATCCATCTAACATTAACCGTTTAACTAATATCTATCAGGAACTCCACCCTCTAGAAGTTCCAATAGAAAAGAGCGACTTGTTAACCTAGAATAATATAATACTACAAGAATCAAAAACAGCCATGTAATCAAGCCATGAAAAGACATGGAGGAACCTTAAATGCCTATTACTAAGAAAAAAAAAGCAATCTGAAAAGGCTACTTACTGTATAATTCCAACTATATGACATTCTGGAAAGGGCAAAACTATGGAGACAATAAAATGATCAGTTGTTGTCAAGGGTGTGTGTGTGTGTGTGTGTGTGTGTGTGTGTGGTGGGTGGTGGGTAAATAGGCGGGCACAAAGGATTTTAGGGCAATGAAACTATTCTGTCTGATACTGCAATGGGGGATACATGCCATTACCTATTTGCCAAAACCCATAGAATCATAGAATGTACAAGAGTGACCCTAATGTACACTGTGGACTTTGAGTGATAATGATGTCTCAGTGTGGGTTCATTGATGACATCACTCTCATGGGGGATATTGATATGGAGGAGGCTCTTCTTGTGTGGGGATAGGAAACACGGCGGAGTTTCTGTACTTGCTAGTCAATTTTAGTGTGAACCTAAAACTGCTCTAAAAAATGAAGTCAAAAACAGAGGTATGTACACAATGTTGAAGGAACTGTATGAGGGAAAAAGTAATTTATTCTGCTTTGGAAAATTTGGGGAACAATTCACAGAAATAGTAAATGGTATCCAAACTATTTAATGAAACTCATTTCTCCGTTTCTTTAGTTTCTGAATACTATAACTGTTTATTCATCACCTACTGGAAAAAATCATACATTTCAGAGTCAGACAATCTTTATTCCAAGCCCTGGTCCTACCACCATAAGATTTTAACAAATTATATAACTATTTGTGCCACAAATTTCCTCATTTGTAAAGGTTGAAATAAGTAATTTGAGGGAAAATATCTATCTCCTAGAAGTGTTTTGAGTATTTAATGATCTGTTGTTTGTTTAAAACTTCTAGCATAGTGTCTAACACTCAGTAAATATTTTTTCTCTTTCCCATTTCCATCCTAGCCCTCTCTTTGTATTTTAATGGTACTATTTTGAGAATAAAGTAATATAAAAATTTAAGATATTTCTTTAAATGTTTTGAAAATTTAAATCTACTATATAACATGAAAGCATTTTTCGTATTTCTCTTGTGGAATTTACCAGCTTGGCCTTATGTTCAGTATGCAGCTGCTTCTTCACTAAATAGTAAGCTCTCTGAGAGAGGAGCCATGGCCTGTCTATCTCCAGTTCTGTTAGAATACCCAGGGCCCTGCATTTCAGGAGGCAGATGGGCGGGGAGTATCCATGAATGTGAACTGTATTGTTTCTAAAGTAAAGTTTCTGAACCTAAGCTGCAGAGGATCTGTGCTTTCTTTGAAATGACATGCAAAGTTTTGTACTTATGAGCGAGTACAAAAGTGATGAGAAAAAGGTCTATAGCTTTCAACAGAGTTTCAAAAGGGCGCATCTCTAACCAGATGAAGGACTGTAGTCCTAGATTGTTGAAGTATCTAGTTAACAAACTAGTGAGTTCTCAGCATAATCATGGTGTGTGCGCCTTCGAAATGCCTTTGCAGAATGGCAAGGATTACTTGCATGTCAGAGGGACACTGTTTTGGTGTGTGGGGATGTCTTTGTTTCCACCTCAGAAGACTCTAGGAAATTTAAACGAAAACTATAAATATTTCATTTAAGAGATAATCCCTTTCTAGATTCACTTACAGACAAAAAAAGTTAGGTTTTATGTTTGTACTCTATTTTCATCATTCAGTTTTACAGTATGTGCTGCTGCCAGGCACCCAATGGGAATACTGATAATCATCCAATGTTATAAGAGACATCAGGGGCATAGCAAGGAATAGAGATTGTTAATCATGTCATTATACAGAAAGAAATGGCTTGTCCCTGACTGAGGAGGCACCCTGGGCAAATTAGCAGAACAAGGATGAAGTGTAAACCTGATAGGTATAAACAGACATAGCTAATCTACCACCCCTGTGAACACAGCTGAGCCACAGACTTTCCTCTTCATGGACCTTTTTGGCCTAAACAAGAAGGAGATTAATCAGTAATCTGCTCCAATTCATCAAGCCATAGCCCCTAATGGTCACCACTGCCCTTGACATCCTGCCGACTGGCAAATAGACAGAGGACCCAACTGTCAAGGGCAAACAATTTAGTACAATCTGGAAATGTTAACTTTTATAAATCAGAGCTCTAGGTTTCAAGTGACATAAATCAATTAAAGTGGTGAGAACTATTACATGAATGAATCCTTCCAAACACCGGCACTAAGACTTGACCTACCCAATGAGGGTTTCTCTCGCAGCCTCAGGCCACATCCCCTGGATGACAGCTTTCCCTACCCCCAGAGTCACAATAGGAAATACCTAAGGCTACCGAAAGAATTGATTGTTTGTTCCTGCTGACACCTGAAGAGAGGATGCTGATCTCCCCACCCCATTCTTATTTATTTTAAAAGCTTAAACTGTAAATTCTTGCTCTGTCCTTTTGAGATGGATATGAATCTCCTACAGCCCACGAATATCTCTCTCAAGGATCTGAGAGTGATTCCTTTGAAATGTAATCATCGGAAAGAAGAGGGTTTCTGTCTCCAAGTTTCTATAGGAAGGTAAAGAAGCCTAACTTCCATCAAGGGCAGTTTTACACGCACCACACCACACTCACACACACACACACACACACACACACACACACACACCCCCTAATCTCATTTTGTGTAACTTTTCACTTTCCTGACTTCTCAAGCCCCTGCTCCCCAACTCCCCCCTTCCCCCTTTAAAGCACCAGTCACCTTTGTAAAATCAGTGAGGCTCAGCTCTTCCCCTAGTGCAGCAATTACAGAAAGAGATCAGGGTTTGTCACCTCTAACTAAGGTCCGACTTTAGTTATTTTTGACAGCGGCTTAGCAAAAATGGGAGCACACTGGATCACAGAATGGAAAGAGGGAGCTCCCAGCCCCAAGCCAGGAAGAGTAAGCGTGCAGGCTTCAGCTTCAATGGATACACAATCCCCACATTCTGCCTCTTGTCTCTGCTTTGTGGGCATGTGCTTGTAATCCTTCCTCATGGCGACAGAGCCACAGCAGCACTGTCTTTCATCTTTTCAGTGAAGCGCTTTGAAAACTTACCTTGTGTTAAGCACCATGCATCAGGAAGAGAAGATTAACTGAACTAAATAGAAAAGGCTCTGTCTTCAAGGTCATACACTTTAGTTGCGGAGACAAATTTCGAACAAATAAGGAGACAGATCACTGCAGGGCGTGATGAGTGTCACGAAGGAAATAAATAGGATCATGTGGCAGAGAGAAGCTGGTGAGGTGGTGCCTAATACAGATAGGCCAGGGAAGGTCTCTTTGATGGGGTCTCATGTAAGCTGAGACTTGGAGGAAAGATGTCCAGCAACATATGAACAAAGGCAAAAGCGCTAAGGCAGGAAACAGCAAGGTATCTGGAGTGCCTGGGATGTCTGAGAAAGGGAGATGGACCGGGGAGCTTGGGCACAAGTGAGCCCCACTTGGGCTCCCCAAAATTTGGTTTTCACTTGAAATACAATGGGGAGAGGGTTCTTTTTCCACATAAATTTTTAAAATTGAGGTGAAATCCACATAACAAAAAAATGAGTCATTTAAAAGTCTACATTTAGAAGCATTTAATACACTCACAATGCAACCACCACCTCTGTTTAGTTCCAAAATATTTTTATCACCCCCAAAGAAAACTCTGTACAGGTAAAAAAAAAAAAAATGAATTGTGGTATAGCTACACAATGGAATACTAGTCAGTATGAAAACAAACTACCCATATACAAAAGACCATGGATGAGTCTCAAAATTATTCCAAACAAATATAATCTGACATAGAGTGACCAAAGGCATGTCAGTACTAGCCTGGGACAAGAGATGAAGAGAAGGGAGGTGTCAGGGGCCTGGGGAAGCTTTGAAGGTGATGGGAATATTCTGTCTTGATTGTGGCAGTGGTTTCCTGGGAGTGTGCGTTTTTGTCAGAGCTCGTTGAATTACATTTTAAATTGATACAGTTTTTTTGGATATAGGTTATAGCTCAGTAAAGTTGATTTAAAAACATTAATAGGAAGGGAGGAATGCAGAATGTGCAATCGAACTATAGTACAAATGTCTGAAGCAACCTCACTGAAAGGGGGTGGGGGGAAGTGCTACTCTAAGTAACTGAAAATAAGTGAAATCTCAAGACTTAAATGCAAAAGAAACTTCACATAAGTACTGTACTCTAGTTGATAAAGTACAACTAGTTTGAGTTAATACTTCGGATACTACTACTGTGTTTCCCCGAAAGTAAGACCTAGCTGGACAGTCAGCTCTAATGCATCTTTTGGAGCAAAAATTAATATAAGACTCGGTCATAATATAACATAATATATAATATAATATAATTGACATGACATGACATGACATGACATGATACCAGGTCTCATATATGTGTACTGGAATTGAACAGTTAATGGATGACAGGTAGTGGGAGCTGGTTTTCTCACTGTTGGATGGAAGGTAACAGATAAGCTAGAATAGAAGGCTAGAATGATCTATGTGTTAATAAATTAAAGTTGGTGACATCGGTATGAACTCATGTTTGAACAGATGGTATGTATAGAAATATTTATAGATATGTGTATATGTAGGGCTAGTAAACACACATCCGTTTCCTTGCTCTGCCAGCTAAGAGGGACTTTAAAGGAATGACACCCAGCATAGTACCCAGATTTTGGTTTCTAATATTCTCCAATAAAAGGCTCCTTGGAGAAATGACTGATTCTAGAAATGACTGGGCAAAAACTATACATGATAAGCCTGGAGCATCTTCTAATGGCAGAAAGTAAGGAAGCACTAAAACCAAAATAAAACCAAACGAAAAATGGGGGTATGTCAAAGGGACACAGGAGCCAAGTGTCCCTTTGGGCTTCCAATCACCAAAGGTTAACAATTGGAGTATTATTACATTATAATCCAAAGTATAAAATAAATACCCATGAGTCCATACTAATATAAATAAATAAATAAATAAATAAATAAATAAAAACAACTCCCTGCCCCATGTAGAGGAATATCAAATAATTTGTGTAGACACCCTACCCTCAAGGAGGTACAGCACAACTCACCTCTCCTTGGGTGTGAGCTGCACATGCCTTCCTTCAAAAGAAGACAGTAGGGAAAGGGGGAGAAAAGAGTAACTTTATAGTGGTGAAGCCTGACAAACACTACCTCAACCAGGTAACTAAGGTCAACTTCAACATGGTAAGTCATGTTGATAGTATGTACCCTTGATACGCTGGGAAGAGCATGGCACTTTACTTCTGTGGTCTTCCTCTCAAAAACCCCTAACCAACCCCAGTCTAATCGTCAGGAAAACATCAGACACATCTAATTGAGGGATCTTCTACAAAATACCTGACTGGTACTCCTCAAAATTGTCATGGTCAACAAAATAAGGAAAGTCTAAAACTGTCCCAACCAAGAGGAGCCTAAAGGAGTACGACAACTAAATGTAATGTGCTATCCTGGAGGAGATCTTGGAATAGAAAAAGGACATTAGGTAAAAGCTAGGGAAATCTAAATAATGTCTCAGTAAGTTATCAATATTGGCTCATTAATTGTAACAAGCATACCATGCTAATGTAAGATGTTGTTAGAAGAGATAGCTGGGTGTAACATATGTGTATAGGAACTGTACTACTGTCTTCCCAATTTTTCTATAAATCTAAAACTTGAAAAATAAAGTTTATTTTTTAATTCCCTCAAAAATATTAAAAGTAATAAAGAGGGACACACACAATAACAAGAAGGATGAACCATCAAAAAGAGCATCATGAATTTTTGTGGCTGAGAGTGCAAAAATATGCCAGATTAGAAATAGTCACAGAGGGGTCCAATAGGGATGTGTGTGTGTGTGTTGGGAAGGGAGGATGGTTTGATTGTGTGGAAAATTGAATTGAGGGAGTACTTTGCATTATTAGTGGAGGATATGCAAGAAAGTCTAAGGAAGCCAAGGAAAAGAAAAATTAAAGGAAATTTACTTTGGGAAATAAAAAGTTGACACAAAGATACAAAAAGAATAAACTACTTGGCTCAACAGGAAACAATATTTATTTACATGGTTACAATATTGTATCCACTCAGTAGTGATCTAACAAAAAATGTGTTAGAATTCTGTAAGGATATGTGTGTGAAACCTGAAGTAAGAATGCTAACTCTTCAGCTCCTGTAGTAAGAAGTTGTCAGGTAATACTAATAAGATATGAAACTGAAGTCAAAATGTATTTATTTAGAATAATAAAAGTAAAGAGCAAGAGAAAAAGAGTTGACAGTGGTTGTCTCTAGGAAGTAGAAGTCTGGGCTGGAAAAGGAAGGGTTAAGGGATAGCTGTTTGTTATTATAAATAGCATACTACTATTTGACTGAAAAAAATGTGTACATGAATTATTACTTTGATAAAAATGAGTTAAAAAAAAGAATTCAGTCTGCTTACATCAGGCATTTCTAATCTTCAGCCTAGATATACCACACTTTTAAATGGTTTATATTCAGGACAGGGATAAATTTCCTTTTGATTGCAGAGGGTAAAGGTCAGTGTGCTTTTTGAAGAGTCAAATGATTCTTTGAGGGTTTTTTTTCCCCTCTCCTTAAAAATAAAATACTGCCAAAAAAAAAAAAAGGACAATTGGCTGAATGTTGGCTAGAATCATTTAAGATGGAACTAGACTCTAACGAGCATGCATTTCAGTCACTAAAATAACACTTCAGAGTTATAATATAGAACTAGCTGGGTCTGTGATGCAATGCTTATTTCAGCTTATATTTTGAGGTGTAAAAAGCTTTCTAGGGGAGGTCGTTAGCTCAGTTGGTTAGAGCCTGGTGCTGATAACACCAAGGTTACCGGTTCAATCCCTGTATGGGCCACTGTGAGCTGTGCCCTCCTTAAAAAAAATAAACTTTCTATAATAACCTATCCAGTGGGCACATTTTCGATGATGCCAAGTCCACATCTGTAGTGAAAAACATAAATAATTTAAACATACCTCTCCCCTCATAAAAAGAGAATGGAGAAGGCAGAAGCAGGAGGATCAGAAGCATGGCAACCATACACCTTCTATTTCCAGAAAATATCCAAATTCTATTCCAGGGTCACACTGAGGGTTAGACTTTACAGCCAAATTGTCAGCTAAGAAAACAAGACATTGGTGGGCTTGTGTCAGAAAAAAGAGAGAACAGAAAAATCAGAATTAGTTGGGCTTTGATGTATCTTCTCGGCCAGTCCTGCGCTGCCTGAATGCTCCCCTTTACCATTCTTTCCTTCCTCCCTTGACTGTCAATCATTTTCCCCCTCTTATGGCCTCTCCAGTTCCAATCTTCCAGCAAGGGAGCTCTGAGAAGGTCATTCTGAACTCCTTCCTTTCCTGCTCCCTGTAGAGCTCCTGGAAGGAAATTTTGTTCAACCTATATGAAGGTGGATATTTTTATTGCTTTCTGGGAAATCCAAACAGTTGATTCCAGGCAATGCTGGCAAATGCTGAGTACTGTTTTGGGAATTGCATTGTGCTGGCACCCAAGCTAAGCCAAGGCAGTGGGGTGAAAGAGAGCGCTTGCACCAGCCTTTCGTGAGGTGTCGACAGTGTGCTTTCATGGGTCATCTGAAAGTCAAGCAGAAAAGAGTAGCATTCCATTCTAGCCTGAGCCAGCACACCCTGGGAGTGAGAAGCCCTCACCTTTCTCTCCCACTGGGGGAGAAAGTCTGTCTTCACTGAAACCCGAGAAGCTATATTAATCCAGAGACTAGAGAGCTGGCCTTCTGCTCTGGGCGGTAGTGCTGTTTTGCTGTTTGTTTGTTTTTTCTTTTAACCTATGATAGTGAATTAGTAAGGGGGAAAAACTGTCCTGTGTCACCATTTCCTTTCCCACCCCACCCCTGGTTGAGAGAGAGAGTGAGGACAACAGTGTTTCTAGAATCATGGCGTGGAATTATGTAAAATCCTGGTGGGGAGGGGATAGGAGAAATGCTTGAAGGCAAGAGTGAAAATAGTCGACTCTGAGGGAGGACAACCCGCAGACAGGAAAGAGTCTTCCTGTCGCATCTGTTAATTTTCCCCAGAAACCTTTCCCTTCTTTGGGGGAAAAGATGGAGGAATGAAGAACGCAGGTTCTAGTGCTGGGCAGGCTGATTGGAATTTAGGCTCTTCACTTACTGGCTGTGTGACTTTAGGCACGTTATTTAATTTGGGGGCTTCATGTGCTTCACCTACGAAATGGAGTAATCACACCTGTATTGTTGAGAAGATTAAGTGAAGTAATAGATAGAAATGCTTAGAACACTGCCTGGCCCATTAATCAAATGTTGGCTTTTCTGGCTATTTTTATAATGTGCTCCTCATACTGTTTGGGGAGCTGTTCCTTAGGCCATGTGGCTGGGGTAGAGCTGAGTGTCTCCCTTCCAGCAGCAGGTACATAACCCCATCAAAGCACCCTCCCCTTGGCCATAATACCTAGTTCCTAGGATGTGGAGAATCTGTTAAGAAGCACTACTCATCAGAACATAAAAAATTGTACTGCAACTCTGTATACAGATATCCTAAGCATTTTGTTTTCTGGACTTTTCTGCCCTGTCAGAGCTTTTTTGTCCCAGTTCATCCTTCAGGAGAAGCTTTCTCTTGGGTAGTTAAGTTAGTTTAATTTGAAAAACTAATAATACAGTTGACCTGTGAACAACTGGGGTGTTTGGGGCGCCGACCTCCGGCACAGTTGAAAATCGGCTTATAACTATAGTCAGCTCTCTGCACATGCAGATTCCCAACCAGAGCTGACCCTTAAACAATGAGTGTGGGTTTGAACTGTGTGAGTCCTTTGTAAAAAAGCTGCATATAAGTGGACCCATGTGGTTCAAATCCCTGTTGTTCAAGGATCAACTGTATTTCAATGGCCAAATGTGATTAATTTTTAATATATCTTTATTTTACTAGAGATCTTTGATCTCTATCAAACAATGTCCTGTGGTTCTGTCTCTACTTGGCTGTACTATGCTGGGCAAATCACTCTCCCGTAACCCCGCATATGTGTACAACTAAGTTCTCTTTAGTTCAATGTGCATATTATGTGGCTTTACCATAACAGATTACAGGAAAAGGGAGGGAAAGACTTTAGGTTAAGGGCTGCAAGTTATGGACCACAAATAAAGCTAGCTGAGCCACAGAAATTACTAGCTATGCCACTTGTTTGCTCAAGAGATTAGAGAAAAACTTAGAGGTTCACATACTAATAATCCTATGAAAAGATGAAAGAGAAGTAGCATATTTTGTACATCTATTAGTTTGACATATCTTAAATATGCAATCACATTTATATTCCTTCAACAATTAACACGTTTGTACCAATGAGGCAATAGTAGACGTAAGAGAGAACCATGCTCATCAATGCGGACCTAGTCTCTTAACCAACTCCAAAGCCCACATTTCCCATATGCTGGAAAGCTGTTACGTGCTTTACATTTAGGGAGTCTGATTGTTATAAGCTCTCTATTGTGCTTTGCCTTCCACTTGGGCTTAAATAAACAAAGCAGTTAACTGCAATAGGAATGAAAGCATTACTTGCTGGCTGGTTTTTTATATAAAACCATGACACAGGCATTGTTTTTGTAAAAAGTTCATAAGAAAATTGAAAGGTCACCCAACACCTTTGTTACACTTCAGGCAAAGACAGGTGTAATTAAATTGGAAATATGCTCTTGATTGATTTCTAGGCAGTTCTGTCACATGGAGCTGGGATTCTGAACACTGATCAACAGTTTCATAATCAATAGAGCATTGAAGCAAGGACAGGAGCCGCCAATAAGAAACCACCTTGCAAAGGATGCTAACGGCTTTTCGCTGCCTAAATGGAGAATTTAGACACATAATTGTCGACAAGCTCATATTTAAAGGTGACTGTGCTGTTTAATGCAGTGAACGTACAAATGGAAGTAATTAAGCTTCATTGGAAGGCGTCCAGGCTGTCACTTCACTAATCTTCCCGCTGGTCGGTCTGGACGGATGTGTTTATACCTTGCTGAGCTTCATCTAAATTAGACTCCATTGTAGGAAACAAGATTTGAAAGCAGCAGTGAGAACCAGAAGCAGTTTCTTTTTTTATTGATGGGAAATATTAGTACAAATGACAAAATAAGAAAATTATGCCCAGTGACTAACCTCTTGTGGGAACATTTCCATGGATGGACTTCCCACATTCTTAATGACTTTGAAATGGAGATGTCAGCATCTTTCCCAGGAATCTGTTCCTGGGGAATTATGGTGGCTGAATCTATTTTGATATCATCATTTCACAATACAAAGTACCCTGTTTCCCGGAAAATAAGGCCTAGTCGGACAACAAGCTCTAACGTATCTTTTGGAGCAAAAATTAATATAAGGCACGATTTATATTATATTATGTAAGACGGGGTCTTATAGTAAAATAAGACTGGGTCTTATATTAATTTTTGCTCTAAAAGACGCATTAGAGCTGATTGTCCGGCTAGGTGTTATTTTCGGGGAAACACAGTATCTAAAGAAAGACTTTGAAGGCCTCATGGGATAATGGCAAGCCCACCAGGAGTATCAGGTGGCCTGTGTCAGTGGTATTCACTCAGTATTGTCAAATGATCATTAAATTCATGAACTTAAAATTCACAACACAGGTAAAGGTGTTAAGGGACCACACACTCCTTTCAAATTGTTAATTGTTTTATTGTGTTGATGAAAGATGGCTAACTTACTGCATGATAGCACCCAACTATACTATGATTGTGTTACACACAAGAAAATTGTGCACGGTACTCTATTTGATCCACTTTTGTATCACCTATCTTGCCTTTAAACATATATAATAGACTTTTTACTTTCAATTAAATTCCAATATTTAAAAGTCCACTGTGTATTTATGCAAACAACAACAGGAATGAATCTCACCATAACTGTGCAGAGAGGAAGAAGCCATACCAAAAAAATAAGTACAGACTATATGACTCCATTTATATAAAATTCTAGAAAATGCAACGTAATCTGTAGTGACAGAAAGTAGACCTGGGGTTGCCTGGGGGTGGGGGGATCACAAAAGGACTCAAGGAAACTTTGGCGAGATGGACACATTCAGTGTATTGATTGTGGTATTGGTTTCAAGGGTGTATACACATCAGAACTTATCCAATTGTACACTTGAAATACTCTATGCTAATTTTACCTTAATAAAACTGTTAAAGAAAAATTAAAAAAAAAATCCACTGTAGCACTTCCCAATTTAAGTGCAGATATAACCGGGGAGAACAAAGCCACACTAGGATGTGGATGGGTTCTGGCCAGTCAGTTCAGCTCACACACAAGCCGGCTTCCTCTCACATAGGATTCAGATTCCCACCTCAGCACAGTTACAAGTCATGCTGCAGGTCATGGACGTACAATGCCTTGGGTCTCCTATACCCACGCACAGTATTAGGACTGAGGGCAACATACAAGTCACGCCCTGTGCTTTCTGGTACCCACTGAAGTGCCTTCTCCTCACTGTGTCATGCTGGCTGGTAAGTTCTGGAATAGATTTACACAGGTGCCCTGGAGCCTTTCAAGCCATGGGAAGGGCGGGAGTGGGCAGAGACTGAAGAAGAGGGGACCGTGCCTGAGATGTCTTTTGCTCTTTTTCCTTTCTCTGGGTCTCTCAGTTCTACCCTTTCTTCTTCCTCCTGCGTCCTTCATTCTTTTCTTCTCCATCTTCATCCCCTCTTCTCTTTTACTTTCCTTTTTTCTCTTTGCGTTGTCTTTACTCTCCTGCTCTGCTCAGAATCAGTTTTACTCCCTGCCCCTGGCTACTAAATGGGCAGTGCTCAGCAATGTTGCCTGTGTTGTTATTCCCACAAAATAACCTATTTTGTCAGCTGTACAGGCTCTAGCATAAATGTAGCCTAGCACACCACGTGTTCTGAAAATACAACAACGTGAGACACATCACAACTTGAGACTCACCTACTAAACATCAGCCCCATCCATCCCAAGTCTGAGGTTTACTTGGGTAAAAGTAAAAGGATTCACTGATGAGGGGAAAAGGATTCACTGATGTCGGAATGCTTCACTGCTGAGGAATATAAACAATGTAGAAAAGTCTTATACAGGATATTAGTGAGATCTTGGGACAGGAAAGGGTAAAATAGGCTTTTGTGGATTTAAAGACTTCAGTAAGCATCAAGGCCATTGGTTTGAGACCAACATAAGCCAACTGTCTTTTGGCTGATCTTCGGCAATGCTCATGCTATTGGCGTGCTGTGGCAGGGTTTCTGATGCAAACACTGCCTTCACATCATCAAAACTAAAGACTTCTGTGCTTTAAAGGACACCATTAAGAAAGGGAAAAAACCCACAGAACGGGAGAAAAATTGTATAGCCCCTATATCTGACAAGGGACTTGTACCTAGAATGTATAAAGGTGTCTCACAATACAACAATAAAAAGACAAGCCAATTTTTAAATGAGCGAAAGATCTGAATGGGTGTTTTTCCACAGAATACCTACCTGCACGTGACCAATGAGCATGTGAAAAAACTTTCAACATCACAAGCCATCAGGGATACACAAAGCAAAACCACAATGAGATACTAATTTACACCCGCCAGCATGGCTATCGTAAGAAGAAGACATATAATAACAAGTGTTGGCTAGGATATGGAGAAATTGGAACCCTCATGCACTGCTGGTGGGTATGTAAAATGGTAGACCCACTTTAGAAAACAGTCTGGAAATTCCTCAAAAGATCAAATGTAGAGTTACCACTATACAAACCAGAAATTCTATTCCTAGGAATAAACCCAGAAGAAATGAAACCATATGTCCACACAAAAACCTAAATGTACGTGAATGTTCACACCCGACATAACATTCATAATAGTCAAAAAGTAGAAATTACCCAAAGTCCATTAACTGAAGAATGGATAGAAAAACGTGGGCTATCCATACAATGAAATATTATTCAGCAATAAAAAGAAATGAAGTTCTGATAAACATGCTACAACATATGTGGACTTTTAAAACAATATGCTAAGTGAAATAAGCCAGTCACAAAGGACCACATCTTGTATAACTCCATTTACATGAAATGTACAAAAAGGCAAATCTATAGAGACAGAAAGTAGATTCATTGTTGCCTAAAGGTATGGGGATTCTTTTTGTGGATGACATTCATGGTGGTGATGGTTGTACAACTTTGTGAATATATTAAAAGCCATTGAATTGTGTATTTTTAATGGGTGAATTATATTGTGTGTGCATTATGTCTCAATAAAGCTTAATAATAGTAAAAATACTACCTGGTCCCACAACTACCCGCTTGAGTTCTAAACGCCAATAGTACCTCTTTTGTCTTTATGACACACTCCGAAACCCCCACAGAAATATCCAAATTCCCCCAGTGGAGGGAAACATACTGCCCCTTCTACCTATTTACAACCACTGGGAAAGAATAATGATGGAGGATGTACGTGAACAAGTGCAATGGAAATTTCCAGTGCTCTTGCCAGCAGGTAAATGCAACCTAAATCTTCTCAGACAATCTAAGTCTTCTCTGCTGTCCTTTCTCTAGTCTACAACAGAGTCAAAAATCAGGAAAAATAAAAGGAACTTTTCTTTATAATGGAACCATAAACCATTCTATGTACTTCTTTCAAAATGCATTGGTATTGTGTCACTGTGTACAATTTCAGACCTTAAGTTTGCTGAGGCTGCTTTCATTTACAGAAGAGCCAACTATTTTAAACTCTGAAATGGAGAGTTTTTGAATGCATAATCTGGATAGAGAATGATTATTGACAGTCTGTAAGAGTGTCTGTGACATGGAACTTCTCCAGTTCTTCAATCAGTAGTAATCTAACTGAGAGGAGTTGGACTGAGAACCAAAAGGCCAGAAGTGAGAGTGATCATGTAAGCTTAGAAGGAGTGATTTAAGCTCAACATCATCAATGTTTATGTAATTTTAAAAAGTTATGTTGAATAAGAAAAGTTAAAACAATGAATTATCTGATGAGGTAATGAGAGGCAGAAGCTACCTGAGTGTAAATGTGTTAATTTATTGGCCTCTTGGAATGACAATCCACTCCCTTCGGCTTTGGAGTTACATTTTTCCATTACCAAACAAAACTTTATATCTTAATGAGACAACTCCATTCCATCCCAAATTGAATGCTGCAGGTGGGGTGAGGGGGTGGAGTCAGAGCTACCCCTGTGGGGAGGGCAGTGGCTAATTCTCCATCTCAAATGACAAATACATAATGTGTGGATTTCATGTGTGGGCAGGATGACACTTAATCACCTCTGGGCTGTGAAGTGGGGAGGACAGAAAGATTATCTTGAAAAGACATTCAAGTAGGACAGTCATGAACAAGGGCTAGGAATGGAGGGAGATTCTGACTAGGAAGCCAAAGCAATTATGACTTGGGCAGATAGATAAGAAACAAGAGATTTGGGTATCAGAGGTTAATGGTCTAGGCTTGGAAGCTAGATTGATTGGCTTTGCATTCTAGCTCATTGTATAATCTTGGACAAGCTACTTAAATTCTCTGTGCCTCAGTTTTTCCATCTGTAAAATGAGGGTGACAAATAGTATGTACTTCAAAGGCTTAGTGTGACACTTAAATGAGTTAGTCCCCTAAAGTACTGAGAAGAGTTCCTGGCAAACAGAAAGCCTTCAACAAACTTGCCCAGGCAAATCTGCTACTGGCAGCTCTCCACGTTTACTCCAACACTTTGTCCATTTAGATGCCCATGTGGGAGGCTGTGGGCGTGATCTCTTTTCCTACTTCATAGGAAAATACACCAGGATTAGGGTTGAAGGGGGAAGGCATGCAAGTGATTGTATACATCTGTTCTCTTGAGGACCATTCCATTGTGGCTGGGAGAGAGTCTCATGAATGCCCAAGCCAGAAGGGATTTTAGTGCCCGATTCACTCATTTGTGGATGAGGACAATATACTCAGGGAGGTTGTGTGAGTTGCCCCAAGTCACTCAGCTGTTAGAGCAGAAATGTGGGTAGAACCTCACCACTGCTTTATTACAAAGTGATCTAGGGCTAGATCTAAATGATTGGGTCCTCCCCACCGAGGCATTGTGGTACAGAGCTTAGGGGCAGGATGTGTAGTTTGAGAATGCAAGATCATTAAATAGCCTGGGCATTATATCCCCTCCATCCTCGTTCACCAGCCCGTGATTGCCAAGAATGGTCCATCTGTCACTTGAGAGCCTGAAGGACTCAGGAGGACTCCAGAGTCTGTGTCTACCCAAGATGTGAGTTTGGGAACACAGATGCCTTTCTGGGCTCAGAGTAAGCCTGATGAACACCACCATCCATGTTCTCAGAAAAGCTCCAACAACTTCAAGAACAGCACTAATGCAAGTAAAAAAGGAAGACCACCCTACAAAGTGAAGGCTTAAGCTTAAACCAGTGCTGCCCTCAGGAAGCCCTCTGAGAGTTCCACAGTCAGGTCCTCCTATGTTTATTTGCTGTTTCCCAGGGGGGATTCCATCTCATATGTTCCGTCAGTTTCCTTGGTTACTGCATAGCAGGATAAGGACGACTGCTTTTTTCCAGTCCCCTGAAGGTACATTATGCCTCCCTTTGGGGACTATCAAGTGACAGAACAATCTGAAAATACTCTTTGCAAACTTTACTCCTCTCTACAGAAAAGCATGTCAGTAATGCCTGGGGATATTGTGCTTTGGAAGTTGAAATGCCCTCTGGATTTAGAGTGAGTGGATTTCTTGAACCTTTGACAGATCATCAAGCCAAGAGAGGGGGTCAAGTCTAAATTCAGAACTTGTCATCTGACTTTGTAAAGGCACTTGCATGGCAACAAAGGTTTTCCTTCTATGAAAACAATTGGAGACAGGAATTAAATGTTTCAATCCAATTTTATGTATCAAATCAGCTCTAATTCCAGCTCTTCATCAGAAGGAACCATCTTGAGCCTGCAAATATATTTCATTTCAGGTCCTTGTATGTAGGAGCCCATGAGGGAATTAACAAAAACCCTGTCTATAAAAAGAGCAAGTAATTGAGGACCAGCTAACTGCTGGTAGACTGCCCACTTCCCTCCAACTTACCAACAGATTGCATTCTAAAAATTTTGAATCTTTTCAGATTTTATTGATTAGTAGCTTATTGGTGTAGTTTTAGTTTGCATATCTTTTCCTATCAATTATGTTGAGCTTTTTTTTTTCATATATTAAAACACCACATTCATTTTTTCTTGTGTGAATTGTCAGTTTATATCTTTTGTCCATTTCCCAGAAGCTCCTTTAAAAGATCTTATTATTTTATTTATATTAACCCCCAAAATTATATTTTAGACCAAGAAATCCATCTACAAGCCATTTCCATTCTCAAGTTTTGTCACTTTGTTGCCCAACAAAAAGCAAAATATAAGCTTGTAAAAATTGCACTATTGCAGTCAAAAATTACAATGTCAAAAGTATAAAATGCCCACTCTATTAAATTTCATGTTCCCAGCATTTTGATACAGGGAATATTGCAATTACATCTATAACAAGCTCATAACATTAAATTTTAGAAATATTAAATGACACATCTACGATTACACAGCTAATAAAGGACCGAACCAGGACTCAAACCCACTTCTAATTCAGGCCAAATTCTATGCTTTTAATTACTAGATATTGCCTTGTGTCATCTACTTTATTGTTGTTTTAAACTTCATTTGGTAGTTCCATTGTTTTTACATTTTTAAATATTTTTATATCTATATTCCCAACAAGATTGTAAGCTATAGGAGATGGTATTTTGTATAGTTTTTTAGTTCCAGTTTTAGCTATAAGAAGATGGTATTTTATGCAGTTTTTTAGTTCTCTGTAGATGGATGTTAACCATACATACATATATATAGAGATGATATAAATATATATCATTATATATCCCTTTATGTTTGTATAACTAGGAAATGCTGCATGTTTAGACGGGTAGGTAAGCCAGATAATTTTGGAAAATTAAGAACTGTACCTATGGAAGGGATGGCTGACCAGCATTTATCTAGTATAGGGAGTGAGTTTTAAAACATTAGACTAGGCAAATATCCCAAGAGTAAAGTTGACAGTTTAAATTGAATCACATAACTCATATGAGAGGAAGTCTCTGGAAATCCTCCTGATTTTGAGAATGTATACAAAGGACATGGTAAACTGAGGCAATATGTGATCATACTGGAATGAGTGTCACTGACGGAAAGAATCAGAGGAGTGAGAAAGGAGAAAAGGATGAGAGAGTGTTGTCTAAGTCATTGAATCTGGGCCAAACTGGAAATGGTTACAGGCACCATTGAGATGCAGGGGTCCAGAATGGGGTCAAAGTGACAGTCATTTCTGATCTAAAAATCGTGATCATAAGACATATAGGTACAGATATACGTAATATCATCTACCTGTAACCCCAGTTGATATGCTGGTTTAGATTATGGGGAGGGAAAGGAGCGTATAACTGAACTTAACTCCTTGTCTTTGAAGGGGTGGGGTGCTCAATGGTACCATTGTACTCAATTCTGAGAATTAATGAAAGATTTGGGGAAATTAAAAGTAAACAGTTAAATTCTAGTAAAAACAAAATCCAACTATAATGTTTAAGAGGAACATTTGAAACATAATGGCATGAAAAGTTTAAAAGTTAAAGGCCTTGTAAAGGTCATATTGTGCTAAATAAGCTAAAAGAAAACAAAGGTTGCATTATTAATATCAAGTTGGATTTGATGTAAACAACATTGAATGACTCAAGAAAGCCCATTGACATTGGTAAAAGGCATAATTCACAATGAACACATGTAATTAGTGTTATTTGCTGAGTACTTCATCTCCTACTACTCTCTCCCTACCTCCCTCTGCTCCAAGCACACATTGGCGTACTTCTTTTGAACACACCAGGCATGCTCCTGCTTCAGGGCCTTTGCACTTGCTATTCCTTCTGCCCATAATGCTCTTCCCTCAGATAACTACGAGGCTGGCTCTGTCACCTCCTTCAGATCTTTGCTCAGCTATCACTTAATCGTAAAGCTTTCACTGGCCACCCTATTCAAAATTGCATCTCCCTCCCCCAAACTACAGCCTTTCCATCTTCCCTGATTTATTTTTCATTATACTACTTAGCCTCAACTAGCGTACTATTTGTTTCACTTATTTATCTTGTTTATTGTCTGTCTCCTTCTACTAGAGTGCAAGTTCTAAGCCAGCAAGGATTCTTACCTATTTTGCTATTAGACTAAGGCCCACTAGAGTTCCTTGCATTGAGTAGGTACCAATAAAGAGTCTTGACTGGATGAATGAATGTGTAAATTACATACCATTAGAAATGCAAAGAGAAATTTATAGAAAGCAGTAGTAAGGGGAAAGTTAACATAACAAAAAAAAAATAGAAAATTAAAAATATTTCAGACGTAAGTAATATAATTGTTAATGTTGATTGAATAATGTTGACAAATCACACAATAGAAACTGTCTGTTATTTTTAAGCAACCATGGAACATTTAGTTTAACTGGTCATAAACTAGGCCACAACATAGTTTCAATAAATTCAAAAGAGGAGAGTTTGTACAGGATGTTTTTCTAAAAATTTTATAATGAAATTAGAAATTAATAGTCAACATATAGCTAAAAAAAAAACCTTTCACAAATAATTACTGGATCAAAAAATACATCAAAACCATCAAATAATTACCAATTATTTACAAAATGCAGCAATGAGAACATGACATATCAAAACTAATGAGTTTCCACCAGAAACATACTTTCAAGAAAATTGAATGTCTTAAATATTTTCATTACTAAACAAAAAAGAATGAAAAGAACTGAAAAATCAATTCAGGAAGTTAGGAAGTAGAATACAAGACAAACTTACTTAATGCAACATAAAGTTAATAAATATAAAAATAAAAATTGTTAAATTAATGCCTTAGAATAAATAAATGTATAAATAAATCCAAGAGCTGATTCTTTGAAAAAGAGAATAGACAAATTTCTGGCATCTGCTGAAAAAAATTTTTTTTTTCTATCCACAGACATGTGGCCTAGAAGGAGAAAGTGGATGTATCCATAGAGGAGAATTAAACATTACAATAAAATATAATACTTAGTGCTTTTGTATGCTAACATTTACTGAAGGCTCTCTAAAGTCAGACACTTGTCTTCCTCATCTCCTTAGTTCTCTCAATTTTCCAATGGCATCTCAGATGAGATTGAACAGGCAAGAGATTTAATGGGGGGATAAACCTTTAGAGACAAATGGGGAGGTAATGTAGAAGGCTAGGAAAGTCATCAGGCCAAGAGGCAGGGCTGACCCCTGTAGAAGAGAGAGGAAAGGAAGGAAAGAAGTTTGGGTAGATCAGTCTTAGACTGCAGTGAGTTCCAAGAAAGTCTGGGCAATGCTGAGGGGGCATTATCAAGGGAAGGAAGGGGACCCTTCAGAGAAACTGAGATGTGCATCAGTCACTCTCTGGGAGCAGCCCGTGGAAAATGTGGCCTTAGCGTGATACTAGTATATTCAGAACACAACTGCTGGTCCATCAGTCCACCCCACCCCAAACCCATAGCAAGAGATCTGAGAGGCACGGTTTTATGGCTGCCACAGATTCTCATAAACATTTTACCAAAATAAATATCTATTCTTGATGCTATTAAAGACCTGGAATGTGGATGTTTCCCTAAATATGACAAATATTTTTTAATCACATGACCAATATTACACTTAATGTTGAAACATTGGGGACATTTCTGTTAAAGTCTGGATCGAGACAAGGTTCCCGCTATAATTGCTCTTGGATAGTATTTTTTCTGGAGGTTCTAGCTTGTACAACATACCAAAAAAACAGGAATATGATGTATAAATATTGGAGCAGGAAACAAAATATCATTATTTGTAAATGATATGATTGTCTAACTGGAAGCACCCACTTCTCTCACCAAATTAACTAAACATATTTAAGAATTAGTGAGAGTTTATGATCAATTACAAAGTAAATATACAAAGATGTTTTTCCAAAATATTAGTAATTACAACCTCGAAAAATAGTAGTTACATAAAATATAAAATACCCAAGCATTACATTAACAACATATCTATAAACCTGTATGAAAAAAACTACAAAACTTGACCAAGGGACACAAGAGACTTGACTAATTGGATTAAAAAAGCCATACTCTTCCTAGGTAAGAATACTGAATGAGTCAAGATTTTAGTTCTCCCCAATTTGGACTATAAATGTTATCAAATTCCAATAAAATCACCAATATAATTTTTAAGAACCTGGGAAATTATTTCTAAAGGTTTTTTTGTTTGTTTGTTTTGGCTTTGGTTTATTGCATCTTTCACCACAAGATGAAGCGCAAAACCTAGAGAGCAAGAAATCAGGAAAAACTTTCTGGATGGTTCTTTACAGAAGGGTAAAGGAGCTGGTCAGGGAAAGAAACCAGAGAAAGGACTGGCTCTCTAGGTCTTTCTTCATTTGCATTAGATGAGTCTACTATTAAAATATTTTGGTTTTTAAGTTTTGGGTTTTTTTTCTTTGTTTGTTTGTTTCCTTTTGGGGTTTTTTTTTGGCTGTGAAGTATTGTATTTCTAGATCAGAACATGGTGGGAAGGGAGTGAAAGCCACAAAGGGAAGGGAACCAAACTAGCCACCTTAAAAATACTTCTCACTGATCCCAAGGGTTAGAGAGGTCTGAATTCAGGCAAATTGCTCCTCACTGTTGCTGAAAACTACCAGCAAGCAGCCTAGTATTGTGGGGTCTGGGCAGAACCTCCCTATAAAGACATCTTTACTGGCTGAGTTATTCACTTTATCAGTCTGTTTTCTTTCCAGTAATCACTTGAACATGTAGGAAGAAGATAGGAAATCTTCAGGAAAAAAT
The DNA here is from genome assembly GCF_964194185.1 of Rhinolophus hipposideros. Taxonomy (NCBI): domain Eukaryota; kingdom Metazoa; phylum Chordata; class Mammalia; order Chiroptera; family Rhinolophidae; genus Rhinolophus; species Rhinolophus hipposideros. Next base: position 40,166,419 of record NC_138062.1, on the reverse strand, counting down.
ATGTAAAACACAAATTCATTAATTCAAGCATTTATTGAGTTCCTGTTATTTGCCATGTAGATTTTTAAATGACATTTTAATCCTGTTTTTAAACCTTTTTAAAGGAGTTTGGGTCTTTAGGTGTTTTTTTCACATTTATTTATTTGTTTATCCAGTCCTTATTGTGAAGGCATTCGCAGTCTAGAAAGACAGTTACATAAAGAACAACTCCAGTGTGATACTGGTAAAATTACAATTGTGCTATGAACAAGAGTGAATCAATGTATAGAGGACAGAGCTGTGTTGATTGAAGGGGACCAATAAGCTAATTGTCTGATAGAAGACGAGAGGAAGAGTGGATGGAGAACACGCTGCATCAATGACTCAAAGTTATCAAAAATGCGATTTCTGGATTTTAAATTTGTGTGTAATGCCACGGTATGTAGAGTTGGATGGAGGTGTCAGAAGCTATTTCTTTCACTCATTCATTCATTCATTCATTCATTCATTCATTCATGGAGGCTGTGGGACCTTTCTGTCCTCTAGTCTCTGAACAACTGGCTATCTTCTGGACCTCTGGAAGAAAGACCACATTTCTGACCAGAATTTAAGGTCTATGGTCTGACAAATACAAATATCTTTATGAGGAAAATGGGTTGAACATTTAAAATCAGGATTGTCACAGAAAATTCAGGATATACGGTTTCCATAGCCAGCAACTTTCCGTGGGTTTTCTGAGGAAAAAATAAATAAAAAATAAATTTATATATATAGATGTACATATTTATATATATAGATATCTATATATAGATATCTATATATAGATATCTATATATATATATATCTCCCTCATGAACAAGGAAGTCCTTTGGCCTAGAGATTAATGTGATAAACAGCAAATTGTGAATTAACACCTAGTTACTTCTGGCCTAGTTCAAATTCATTCTGTCAGCTGTTATTCATTAGCCTCATTTGAGCCCAGAAAATTTCCACTATCAATGGATGCCACATTAAATATATATTCTGAAGATCTACCAAAGAGTTCTAGTTGCTGGAAAATCTAGAAGGTCTTTTCTGTTTGTTTTACTCTAACCTAACCCAAGTCTACAAATATTTATATTTTTACTAGGTTTTACTAGAGGAACTGTTCACCAGCTCTTTCAGCTCTCCACAATCTGACACACATGGTCAGGTTGCACTTTCTAGGCTCTTTTTGGTTGGCTCAGGCCATACGAATATTTCTGACAAACTAGTTGAAGAAAAAGAAATAAATCAGAGCATTTAATTGCTATTTTGAGAGTGTTGAGAGGTCTCTGTTCTCTCTGGCACAGAAGTCAACTCTGTTCAAGATGGCAGCTGCTCTGTCGGCCATGTTCCTTGAGGAGTGACAAAAAACTTAACCTTTCTCTCAGGGTCTGCAGCTAGGCCTAATTCCCTTCAAGACACATTCTGCCTCCTGTTGTTTCCAGTGACTGTCGATGGTTTTCTTATATCACCCCAAGACTGTAGCAGTCTCTCCACCCCTTCTTTCTCCTTTAAAATCAGGTTATCTTCAAAGGCCATGTTCAGTTGTGTCTCCAGTTGATTTCTTGGAAGTGTCTTTATCTATATTGAAGATATTTTTCCTTCTCTTTGGTCTACAACATTGACTGAAAGTCAGAACAGAAACTATGCCAGAAAGTAAAATAACAGCCCAGGTGATCACATGGAAGAAATACCAGAACCCTCTAAATAAATATTCCTTGGGCTCTAAATTCTCATGACAGGGAAAAAAAAAGAAGAATGGAGAAAATAATAATTACTGAAACTTATTAGGGCCTTACCGTATGCCAGGCACTGCTCTAAGTACCTCTGATTTAATCCTTATAACAACTCTATGGATAGTATATTATGACTTATTTAACAGCTGAGGTTATCAAGGCGCAGAGATTTGGGGAACTTGCTGAAGATCACCCAGACCTTGAGTGATAAAGGTTAGAGCACTTTGCTCCCGACTTCATGCTTTTGACCATCATTCTATACTTTCCACCTCCTTAGGAATTGGGTGAGGAGTGGGGAGTATGTTTTGTATTAGGATGGTGCAAAAGTAATTGTGGTTTAACAGGTTAAAAATATTTGCAAAACCCGCAATTACTTTTGCACCAACCTAATATATTTCTGGTGTAGCATTATTAGGCCTGGGAAGTTATTGTGCGTGACAGGCAGTGTTCTGTTTTGAATGATTGTCATTTAATTCCATTTATTTATTTCACGCTTGTGGAAGTTACTTTCATCTTTTATGTTTACGTAACTTGTTATGTTTCTGTCTTGTCACTGCAATAAGATTTTAAGCTCCAAAGGTTTCCCTTTGAAACCCTATAATGCCTGTTGCCCTTCATAAAGTAAGTGTTCAGGGACTAGTTGCTGAGAGGAGTTTCTGAGAGCAGAATTCCATCACAACTTCCTCCCTCTTGTCCTGCTTGAGGCTCTTTTTTTTTTTTTAATAATTTTTAAATTTTCTTTTTAAGACAATGTTTTCTTAGAGCGGTTTTAGGTTCATGACAATATTGAGAAGGAGGTACAGAGACCTTCCATATACTACCTGCCCCCACACATGCATAGTCTCTCCCAATTATCAACATGTACCATATCACTCACCAGACTGGTACATTTTTTACCAAGAATGAACCTACATTGACACATCATAATCACGCAAAGTCCATCATTTACATTGTGGTTCACTCTTGGTGTTTACATTCTTTGGGTCTGGAGAAATGTGCAGTGACATGTGTCCATCATTGTAATATTGTACAGAGCATTTTTACTACCCTGAAAATCCTCTGTGTTCTACCTATTCATCCCTCTCAGCACCACCCCATTAAAGTTATTTTTCTGGAAGAAAGACCATGGATTCCAGGATTGACCATGATAAATTTGAACCAAAAGAAAAATTATTTTTAAAGACTTAGTCTATTTGATTTTATAGTATAAACGTAACACCTGTTAAAATAGTACTGAAACAGGAATAAAAATATAGTTTAATGGGACAGAAAAGGAAATCCCAGAACAGCAATATAGGAACAAGAATGTATCATGTGTTAAAGACATTTGAAAACATTCAATATGGGAAGAATGGATTACTCAAAAATAGTATCGAAATAACTGGTTGGAAATAATTTAAAATTAGAACATTACCTCAATTCATACATCCAAATGAATTCCAGATGGAGTAGTTAAATGTAGGGCAGGAAATAAAATCCAAAAGAATCAGGAGAAAGAACAAATAAATATTTATGTAACTTAGTGGTATGGGAAAACTTTCTAAACATGAAACCAAAGGCAGAGACTTTAAAGGAAAAAAAAAAATACTAGATTGAACTAAATAAAAATTTTAAATATCTGTGCATCAGAAAACAACAAAACGAAAATAAAGGAATGTCACAAATTGGGAGAAACATTTCCAAAATAATTTCAAAGATACAGTAGCCTTATTTTAAGAGCAAGTGTAAATTAATAAGGAAAAGATAAACATTCCAATAGAACAAATAGTAAGGGACATTAACACACAAGTCACAAAGAACAGTGATGCCAAAACACTTATTTTTGATGTACTCCACTTTACTAATAATGAAAGAACTATGAATTAAGCCAATGAAATTCAATTATTGAAATCTATGTTTGAGAAGATGGTACAATCCCAGGATGGTGAGGATAGAAAAAAGGGCATGCATATAGCACCAGTGTGATTGTTTAGATAGATCAAATACTTTTATACGAGGTAGTTTGGCAGTATAGTTCAAAAGTATTGAATTTTTACATTTTCTTTGAGGGAACAATTCTTTCTTCAAGAATTTATCCTCAGGGATTAATCATGAACATATGCTAAAAGCCTTGTCTTTATAAGTAAACAAAACCATCATTGTTTTTGTATCAGATACAAATTAATAAATCCATACATACATTTGTTTTAAAAGAATGAAAACAACTAAAATATTAATTGATTTAAAATTAAATTATTTATGATGGATGTTTACAATTGAATATGAATACAGGCATTAAAATTTTTTCTTGTACCAGAAAATTTAATGACACGGAAAGATGTGTTAATAATACATTTTCCAATGGAAAAAGCAGATTACACAATAATATATAGTATGTGCCAAGTGATCCACTTTTAGAAATATATATGCAAAGTATGTATGTGTAGTACAAAGATTGGAAAGACATGCAATAAAATATCAATAGTTTTAATCTGAGTGGCAAGATTATTTTAAGTTCCTTGTTTTTGGTTATCTTCACTTACCAGATTTCATGTAATAAGTATGTGTTACTTTTCTAAAATGTCCAGAAAAGTAACTAAATTTTTTAATAATTCAATTGAAAATCTCTTTCCTAAAGATACTATCTGTGGCAAAAATAAGGTTTCATAGCAGGAAGAAAGTAGCAGGTCTACCACTTGCCCAAACTGATTTCTCTTAACATGAGGAATTTACAACATTTTTGTCTCCTGGGAAAACTTAGGCATTTTCAAAAAATGGGATCTCCAGGCTCCAGGTCTTTGTTGTGCAACCCTCACCCCAAATATATTTTAATTTTCCTTTAGATTTATTCTTGGCTCCCTGTGTCCCAAGCATAAACTGAATATGAGTTTTGTCCACAATACTGTTGGTGGATCTGACATCCCTGCTTGTAAACATAACTTTCCTAGGACATTGATAGTCGTGCATTCCCACCCCACCCTCACCCCCCAAAGCTCATTTTCTGCTGTTCTCCATCTCAAGGCTTTCTCAGCCCTGTGTGGGTACACGAGAAGTGTTTCCTCTGCCAAGTGCTCACCACCTGCCCTCAGAACCTTCCTTCATTCTTCAGGTTTAGAAAAGCCTTCCCTTCTTTTACTGCAGCACAAACATCCTTTTAGGACCCCTTTAATGAAGCTGCAGTCGTCCATACCTTGATCTCCCCTAGAGTATCACGTCAATTTTTTAATCTTAATTCTTAATCAGATTGTCTTGTCTCCCCCATAAACTTTGTTATTCTTTTATTGTTTCCCAGACATTTGAATCTCTGGGTGTTGGTGTATTCCTCCAGAGATTATTTACTGTAGCTTCATGCAAGCAGCCAAGGACACCAGTAATTCTGGATTACTTGAAGACAATCTCGTGTATGAGATTATTGAAGCTGGGATTTAGCCTTGCGAAGGCTCATTCATTTCTGATTTATCAATATTTCTAAGGTGCACCTGCTTGAAGCCTCAATCCAAATAATGTTTCCTGGGATCTTCTTCTTTAATACATACTGGGCTCTAATTTGTATTCCCCTAGGTACAGGAGACGATGAAGAACTCTATTCAGTTTCTCAGACACTCAGCCATCGCTGCTGAAATTGACAGACTCCCCTAAGAGAAAAGAGCCCACAGGCGCTCACCTCTGTAGATTTCCTTCTTATCTCAGATCTTGGCCTTACCGTTTTTTCACTGCTTTGATAATAGTGTTGTTCATGTCTGTCTTCTATATCATTATTGATTTTCTGTCTGCTTTTTCTATTAATTATCAGTGAGGATGTATATACTAAATACATCCGATATGTATATATTGATGTCCCTGAAGGAGACAGCCTAATATATCTGTACATTATGCTGCTAGAAATTGTTACACAATTTACTAATGATGAGTTCTTTTTTTATTTTTTAAGTATTTTTTCCTCTGTGTGTTTCATTTTGGATAGTTCTATTGCTATAACTTCTAGTTCTCTAATCTTTTCTTTTGCAATGTTTAATTCCTCTAATGCATTTTTCATCACAAATATTGTATTTTTCATCTTGGACATTATATTTTTCATTCTGTAAGTTTGATTTCTGTCTTCTTTTATATCTTCTGTATCTCAACATGATTAGTTTTCCTCTACCTTTTTGAACGTATGGAATATAGGTTTAATAACTATTTTAATATCCTTACCTGCTAATTCTATCATCCCTGTCATTTCTGAGTCTGTTTCTATACATTGATTTTTCTCCTTTCACTCTTTTGCATATCTAGTGATTTTTTTTATTGGATGGCAGCTATTGCAAATTTTACCTGTCGCATGCTGGATGTTTTTATGTTCCTGTAAATATCCTTGATCTTTATTTTGGGGCATAGTCAGGTTATCTGGAAATAGTTTGACCCTTTGAAGGCTTAATATTAAGACTTTGTTTCATGGGATTAGAGCAGTCTTTTGCCTAGAGCTAATTTTGCCTCACTATTGTGGCCATACTTTTCTGGATGTTCTACAATATACTCAGTGAATTATGAGGGTTTCTACTGTAGCTGGTGGGACACAAACTGTTCCCAGCCCTTTAAGAGGTTCAAGAATTGTTTCCTGTATTCCTTTTGAGTAGATATTTTCCCAATCTTGGGTAGTTTCCTCATATGCATGCACAGACCAGTATCAGTATGCAACTGAACATCCAAAAAAGACCTTCTGAAAGTTTTTCAGATCTCTCTGGATACATATTTCTATTCACCAGTACTCTGCAATGAAAACTCTAGCTGACTTGGCATATTCACCTTCCTAACTCTTTCATTGACCTAGAGAGAACTTTGAACTCTAACTGAGTTTCTTCTCTCTGCACTGAAGCCTAGAAATTTTCTCCAGTCTAGGGAAATTGTCAAGCTCACCTATATTTTGTCCCACCTCTTTCAGGGACCTATGATGCTTGGTTTCTAATGTCTGCAAACCATTGTTTTGTATATTCTGCCCAATATTTTAGTTGTTTCAAGACAGAAGGGTAAATCTCATCAATGTTACTCTATCTTTACCAAAAGTGGAAGTCTACTATTTAGTTAGTGTTCCAGTTTCTTCACGTATATATTTTTATGGAGCTATTCTAATTGTTTTTTGTGGGTAAGGTCACTGTGGTTTTAAAGTACGCTATCTCAATCACTGTGATACTAACTTTCCCATGTTCTTCTTAAGTGTAAATTCCTAGTTTCTGCTATGGCTTAACCACATTAACTCTCCTAAACTTGCTTTTATCTGTTTCCTCCTGAGTTCTGTTGTCACAGATTTCATCAATTCCATGGATTCTCTCTCCGATAGCTCTTAGCCCATAGCATCTATGAAAATGGCAATCACACTAACCCTTTTAAACTCCAGCCTCCGATTTTTGCATACTCACTTTTCCCCTATACTACTGAGCTAACTTTTTAGCATATATTATTAACAAAATTTGTTATAGCAATAATCTTATTTACATTATATTATATGACATATCTAATTTTGATCTACTTTTCCTCTTCGTCTAATTCTATATACATACCGTTATAAGTATTATTCACACTGTAATCTGAATTAGCATCACACAGTCCCAGGAAATCTCCCAGTTCCCAAGTTCCATGACACCATCCCCACAACCAGAGACCATTTGAGTGAGAGAATACAAGGTATTGTTCTCCCACCAATATCAGATAACAGCTGAGAACATCTCTTAATGCGTAAGCCATGACTGCTCATTTGGGACTTAGTTCACATAATGTCCAATTATTGTCACAGTTTCAGTTACCTATGTGATCCTTCTTCCCAATTATCAGTCCTCTATTTTGATAGCAGTCCCCTTAGTCTGTTTAAGTCTTTCTTCAAATAATAGTTCTTGTATGAGGCAAAAGAGAACCTGAACCCTGTTCTGAAACAGCATCTTTCATAACTATATTCACTCGGGATGTTTGGGGGTAAAGAACAGTATAATACATGCTAGGACTTTGGCTAAGTTACTTTTTATACTTCTATGCTGAGTTAATGTGGACACATTAGGGAGAATTCATTTTTACCTAATTAAGAGAAAAGCCTGAAGACTCTGCTTCAAATCTCCTTTCCTCTGGGCCCCACTTCAGTTGCTGCTTTGTCTTCTGAGAGATGCAGGGAACCATGGTGTTTGCCTTGTTGAAAATGAAAGGAGGTACCAAGCCATCTTACATCAGCCAGATTAGAGAAACAATCCAAAAACAATCCAAAAGGACTCAAGAAAAACAAGAGAGCAATCTCAAGTGGGGGAAATTTTTGAGTTCTTCCCTCCACCCCCACCCCAGTGTTAACTCCTAACTCAAATGTGTCCCTGTGCATCTGATGAGGCTCTCAGCTCCCAGTGAGAGAGGGAGGGTAGAACATAAGAGGAAGACTTGAGCTCCCTCTAATGCTATTTAGGGCAATAATTTTTCCTGACTTTTTCTGATATTTAGAAAATCTTCCTGTAAGTCCTCCTGTCCTCTGTCTCCTCTTCTTCTGAGAAAATGGAAAAAGGAGCAAGTGAGGCATAGTTTTCAGAGATATCTAAAAGATTCATTCATAATCAGAAAGAAGGAAAATAAGAAAGAAAAGAGAAAGGAAAAAAGGGAAGGGACAGGGAAATAGAGGAAAGGGGGGGAGGAAGAAAAAATAAAACGTAGGAAGGAAAGAAGGATGGAAGAAAACTAACATTCCTAGAATACCAGTAATGCTCATTTTTGGAGCAAAATGTGCTAGAATCTTTGCATATGCATATATTGTGTGCTTATTGCTCACTATAATCTTATAGTGCTCCCTATAATCTTATACTTAGAATAATTCTTTATTTTTCCCATATCATAGAGGAAGGAATGGTGTCTCAGACAAAGACAATAATAATGATTTTGTGGCTGCCAAGTTAATGTTTCCCAAGGCTAGGCAATGGCCAGAGGCGGTGTATGGACAGGTGACTCCCCAATAAGGCATCTGGCCATTCAGGAATGGTGATTGGATGATAGACCCTGGGAGGGAAAACATGGAAGATATCAGAAAGCTAGGGAGACTTTAAGAGGAGTAAAGATAAGCTACAACTATAGTAACTGTATGGGTACTGTGTGCCCAGGGACCAGAGATGTGCTCAGAGTCAGCTGGCAGAACTAGAGTACCACTACGTGAGGGAATGGGTCACTGCAAGCAATGTGCGTGGGAGGAAAATGGAGGAACCAACTAAGTCTGGAAGGAAAGACCTTCCCTTTCCCGGGGACCAAAGGAACTAGCTCTCTAGCCTTAGACTGGAAAGTAGTAGTAAATGTGAGCTTGTGACAGATGGTTATATGAATGTAACAGATGAATGGACTGACACATTCAATTAATATTTCCTAAAGGTGTAACGATGTGGGCTGGTCACCCTGCTATAAAATGAGCTATGTGAGTAATCTACCTAGTTGGGAAATGAAATGGAGGAAAGCCTAGAACTCACAAATAAATATTCAGAACTGAATAATATGAATCTGTGTACATCAAACGTCTTTATGATCTTTACCCCCCCCCCCAGTTCTTTCAAACTTTAGTAATTTCTTGGACTTGAAACAGCTAACTGAATATGATCTCAGATATATTTTCTCCCGATTTGTGATGGACATTCTTTATACAAAAGTCAAAATATGTCTAAAGGATCGTGTATTAAAAAGTACAATTTAATGACTTTGGAAAAAATTTAATCATTATACAATTAATTCTCCCTATAGTCAAGTAAACAGTTGGAATCGCTGAATATGTGAGTCATTGATTCATACTTAGATTCGTAATTAAAGCCAGGAAGCTGATCCACTAGATATGGAAAAGAGTGATGTGTTGCTCATGAATGAAATCTCAGACAAATATGCATGTGTAGTTAAAATATCTTCAGTAGAAGCCAATTTTCAATCTTCAGATAAAATAACTTGGAGGCTTGGTCGAAAGGAATCTGAATTTAGAATCAACTAAAGAGGCTTTTTTGGGGGGAAAAATGCTGATAGATAAGTACCAAAAAGCCAGCCCACGTTAGAAGAGCAAGTCAAGATGGTAATTGAGCGAATGGATGCAAAGGAATTGGAGACCAGAGTTAGTGCAGAAAAACAGTGGTCATTAATATTCATCACCTAGCAAAAATTGGCTAGTGAGCCTGAATCACAAGGTAAAATTGGGAATTTCTGTTTTACAATGAAGTAAGCTCCCACCTATGTCTAGATTGAGATGGTTTTGTAACCCAAACATACCAATACTTGCATGCATTAGGAATAAAAAATGTAGAGCAGGTAGAGGGAAGTGGCAGGGTTTGTCAGTTCCAAAGATTTATCATATAGAGTTTGAAAGAATGGGCGTTTAAAAGTGAAATGTTTAGGTCCAGCTCTAGATGTTGGTGTCTATATTAGTCTGGTTGAGCTGCTACCGTGTAACAAAGTAACATAGACCAGGTAGCTTATGAACACCAGAAACTTATTTCTCACAGTTCTGGAAACTGGAAGTCCAAGATGAGGGTACTCGCGTGGTCAGGTTCTGGTGAGGACCCACTTCCAGTGTGCAGACTGCTAACTTCTTGCTGTCTTCTCACATGGTGGAAGGGACAAACTAGCTCTCTGGGGCCTTATTTATAAGGAAACTAATCCCATTTATGACCTAAAGATCTCACCTAATAACATCACCTTGGGAATTAGATTTTCAACATATGCATTTTGGGGGACACAGACATTCAAACCATGATAGTGTCTTCCATTACTCTAGTCCCACCTCATACTCTTAGATTCCATCATTTTTTTATTGCCCAGTAACACTGGAAGAAAGGAAAACAATGGAAAAGATAAGGAGGTAAAGAGACAAGTAACATTTATTGAGGGCCTGTCTATATTACAGATAATGCTTCATTACATACACTATCATATTCAATTCTGAAAGTGATCCATTTGGTGGGTTATGTTATCCTCATTTCAGAGATGAGCAAATGAAGGCTCAGAGGTACTCCTCTTCTCCCATACCTTGTACAATGTGTGAGGAGTAGAAAATGGTTTTTGAGCTTGGATCTGTTCAAATCCAGTGTCAAGCAGAGGCTACAGTATTTGGCAAGCTCCCCCATCTCTGCCCCTCCGCTGCACACACACACATACTCCCCAATGGAAGTAGTACAAAGTTATCCAGAGGAAAGGAGTCTGTTTGGTGTCCTGACACAGGTTTCAACAAAGAGCATTCCCCTTTGTGTGTCCCTGGCTATTGTTCTTTTTATGCTACTGGGAGTTAAGACATACATGAGGCTTCCAAAAAAGTTAAGAGACACAGCGACATACAATAAAATGTTAGTGGGTGTGACTTCCTAGGGAGACCTAGCATGTATGAGCAAATACTCCGTGTTTTGGCATTTTTATGGGTTTTTTTATGGGTTGTATTTTATAATCAATCACAAATGATTATTCACAAGGGGAATAATGTCTCTGAAAAGTTGCTAGCAACGTATTGATCTTAAAACATTGAGAAAAGGTAATAAAGTGGAAAATAAATGGTGAGTAGAGGGAACAGTGCTTTACTCCTTTGTCCTTTCCTGAGAACATGGTCATAATTTGATGCTAAGTTACAAATGACTTATCACTAATGCTGTGGGCTATGTTGTGGCGTTGGGTTCACTTTTCCCACTAAAATGGATTTTTAAAGATCATTTATAAAGAATAATTGCAACCAGTAGTACCCATGGATAGATAATTCAATTCAAAATACTTCTTAGGAGCCCATAAATAACAATTAATATTTATTGAGCCTCCATTATGCACTAAGCCTTAGTTGGGTTTGAGTCACAGAAAAGAATTCAACACCTTGTTGGAGAGACCTGTATAAACATTAAATTACAATTTAACCCATTTTTATTAGAATATTCATTAACTCTTAAGAAGAACATGAGGGTAGGTTCTCTAAGTGTTAATGAATAGTCCATTAAAGTGGGTTCAATTGTCACCTGACCTTTTGGAAATGAAACAAGACTTCGCTTAGATTTTAATATATTGTGAACCTCCAAGAGCATGCAGTCTTTCCCAAACCTGTGAAAACCATGATGTCTTTCTTCATGGAGTATTTTTATGAAAAACACCTTGAAAAATGCTGGTGATGGGGAGAAAACAAATGTGGAAAACGTTAAAAAATAATGTGGAATAAGATAAACAAGTGAAAAGAAGTACATTCCGTCACTCTCGACACCCTGGTTACAGCCCATAAATCACAGAAGAACACAAAAAGAATACCATTGCAATTTGCACAATCTTAGCGGATTTTCATGACCTTGCTACGCCAGCCATTATCATCAATGGAAGCAATCTGATAGTTTATAGGCTTTGGCTCTTACAAAGCCAAAAACATCCCAAGACAAACCCCCATCACCATAGCAACCCTATCTTTAATTACCAATTGTGTGAGCTCTGGTGTAGCAATCTCTATTGTGCAAGTCTGTGTTTTTGCAAAACTAGTGCCCAAGCTCCCAGAGTGAAAACAGCAGAGGTAAGAGCACCACCTGGTGGCTAACCCTCTCTCCTTGCACGCTCCAGGCCTGCTGGAGGCACTCAGAATGACAGGCAATCAGAACGGCAAAATCAGCCCCCTGCAAGTTGCCTCCCGAGTTCCAAGAACAAATGCATCATGATCACTAGAATTTGCACAGTAATAAACTTCTATTCTTATCTCAATGAAAACAAAAGTCCCAAACCCAGTGTCAAGTTCTCAAAACATAATAGAAAGCCAAAACAGAAAAGGAGAAACTAAAATGTGGAAATAGAATCACATTTGGTCTTTAAGTACATTTCAAGAAAATAAGTCTCCCCATAAACTCTTTTCTGAGCATCTACCTTAACTGCATTCCATACTGTCAGTGAGAAATGAGTAAATAAGTAAATAAACACTCCCTTTAAAACGAATGTGTAGCCCAGTGTCATAAACAAAAAAATACTGATGACAGTGACTATATAAATGTTTTAGGATAGACTGTTATAGAACAGCAGGCTAGAGACTCGCTTGAAGCCAAAAGCACTTTGAGTCCTTCTGGTTATGAGCCCATAAATTCCTGTTGATGCTTAAATTTGTTTGAGATCAATTTCTGTGATCTGTACCAAAAGAATACATATTAATACATTGTAGATTCTATTTATTTATTGTTGCTTTTAAATTTTTTATCTGTCTTTTTTCCTCTGCTTCCTGAGAGAAATTTTTAAACTTGTATTACACTTGGCTTAAATAATCTATTTATGGTGAGTTATTTATTGATTCAAATAAATGTCTTAATCCTGGTATGCATTTTTATTTTCCTTCAATACTTCCCAATATCATATGCATCTCCACCTTTCTTTCTTTTTATTCTCAGTCCATTTCATATTAGATGGTTTTCTTACCATCTTCTGTCTTTGATTTGGTCCATAGTTTCTTGAATTTTATTGAGAGACAGAGCAGAAGCTATTTAATGTCTATTTCTCTATTTCCATGATAATATATATTTCTCAAAACAATTCCAAGCATTCCTATACACCTTGAATGCTATGAAAGCCTTATTTTGTACTTTCATCTCTTTCACTGTTTCAGATTGGTTTTTCCTTGTTTACACATCTTTGGACAAGGACGGTTCTACCTGGCCCTCGATTTGGTAGATTCTCCTTGAGCCTTTTCAGTGTCCCTCTAGTTTATGTAGAGTTCTTATCACAGATCATAAGCTAAAAGATTGGTTGACAGTAATCTACATTACCACTCAGTGACACAGCAGCCTAAGGTGGCTAAAGAGAAAAATGTATGGGGAGCTCCGGGAGGCAAAATTACCCCTGTGCAGTTTCTTATACTTGTTTAGGTAAAGTTGCATCATGAAAGAACAGTTTTCTCCACTAATTTTATCTTTGGTTTGACCTTCATTGGCCTGACAGAGCGTGGCAGAGACCATGGCCTTCCAGCTCCTCCACTGTTCTCTGTGCTGCTCTTCCCTGGCAAAAGGAATCCCAAAGACATGTGGCTCCTTGTGCTCCTTGGCCTGCCATCACCTATATCCCTTGCTTTTCAAATAAGGGTGCAGTAGGCAGAACTCTAAAGATAGGCGCCGAGGATACCCGTGCCCTAGGAATGGCGTTCTTCAATCAAACGTAAAGTCAGTGCTGCTGCAAAAGCATTTTACAGATATTGTTAAAGTTACCAAACCAGTTGATTTTAAGATTTGGAGATCATCCAGATAGGAGTGACTTAATGACAAGAGCCCTTGAAAGCAGATGTGAAGCCAGAAATGTTTGGAGCATAAGAAGGATTTGATGTGTCCTTGCTGGCTTGAAGATGGAGGGGCCACATAAGAAGGAATGTGGGTAACCTCTAAGAGCAAAGAGCAGATCCCAGCTGCAGGCAGCAAGGAAATGGGGACCTCAGACCTACAACGAGAGGGATCTAGATTTTGATAACCTGAATAAGCTTGGAAGTGGATTCTTTCTCATAATCTCCAGATAAAAGTCCAGTTTAGCTAAGACCTTGATTTCAGCATTTATGAGACCCCGAACAGAGAACCCAGTAGGGCCCATGCTGGACTTCTGACCCACACAACTGTGAGCTAATATACAGGCACTGTGTTAAGCTGCTAAATTCCAGCCTCAATAGAAAATGAACACAAGGTGTGTTTGTAAAATTCTTCCAGGATCTCCTTGCTCTCTTACTGGGGTTCTGCAACTTTCTTGGGAAAGGAGCTTCAAGTCAGTCATCAGCACCTGCCTTCAATCTGGTCCTATTAGCACTGGGTATTGCAAAAATTTCTTGAGATAGTATTTCCATTTTACAGAAGAGTAAAGCTCAGAAATATTAATTTGCACACTATCATACAGCTACTCATTTTTAGAGCTAAGATGTAAATGCAAGTCCAAAGCTTATCTTTTTTCAACAATGCTAAGTATCAGTGATATGTTTTGCCTAAACCAGGAATGTCAAATATATGGCAAGCATTTTACTACTTCCTTTTCCTGTCAGACATCTCCAATCAATCATAGAGCTCTGATGCTCTCAGTCTAGGTGGAGCTTTAGAATCCTTCTTAAAACAGGGTCCCAGAGCCTGAGGTTAGCTCCAGTGACTGAAGTTAGTGTAAGAAATGAACACATTTTGTTCATGGATTGGAAGAATTCATATAGTTAAAATGTCTATACTATGCAAAACAGTCTATAGAGTCAATGCAATCCCTATCAAAACTCCAATGGCATTATTTACAGGAATGAAAAAAACACTTTTAAAATTTGCATGGAGCCATAAAAGACCCCAAATAGCGAAACAAATCTTGAGCAAGAAGAAACAAAGCTGGAGGCATCACACTTCCTGATTTCAAAATATAATGGTCCAGTAACCAAAAGAGCCTAGTACCAGCTTAAAAACAGACATACAGATGTTTTCTCTTCTGGAACAGAAGGGAGCCTAGAAATAAAATCACACACATACAGTCAATTGACCTTCGATAAGGATGCCAAGAACACAAAATGGGGAAAGGAATGTATCTTCAATATATGGTATTGGAAAAGCTGGATATCCACATGAAGAATTAAATTGGGCCCTTACCTCACACCACATAAAAAATCAACTCAAAATGTTCTAAAGACTTAAATATAATACCAGAAACCATAAATGACTAAAACCATAAAACTACTAGAATAAAACAGAGAAAAGCTTTCTGATATTGGTTTGGGCAATGATTTTTTGGATATAATACCCAAAATATAGGCAACAAAAGAAAAAATAGACAAATGGGATTACATCAAACTAAAAAACTCTGCACAGCAAAAGAAACAATCAACAAAGTAAAAAGACAACCTATAGAATGAGAGAAAATATTTTAAAGTCATATAACTGATAAGAGGTTAACATCCAGAATATATAAAGAACTTGTACGGAATTTGTACAACAACAAACAAACAACCTGATTTAAAAATGGATAAAGGTTTTATGAGTTTTGACAAACATTTAAATCCACATAACACCACCCCAATAAAGATATAGATTGTTTTTTATTCATACAATATTTCCTTTTTGACTTTTTGCAGGCAATGACCCCTACTTTTCCTCT
Organism: Rhinolophus hipposideros; assembly: GCF_964194185.1. NCBI lineage: Eukaryota > Metazoa > Chordata > Mammalia > Chiroptera > Rhinolophidae > Rhinolophus > Rhinolophus hipposideros. Next base: position 40,150,649 of record NC_138062.1, on the reverse strand, counting down.
GGTCTCTGGGAACCACTATTTTGATTTTTATCTGTAGATATGTTTTGCCAGTTCTTTTATATTATTTTAAGCCAGTGTCTGGCTTCTTTTTGTTCAGCATAATGTTTTTGAAATCATTTATAGTGTTGTGTATATCAGAGCTTTGTTAACTTTTATGTATATGCACATATATGTTTATATATATGTATATGTTCGACATAAAATAGTTGTACAGCACGTTGGTCATGCATCTACACAGTCTATGAAGTGATATTTCACACAAAGAGAAATGAGAAAAAAGCTGGGATAGGAATACTTATATTGGACAAAACAGACTTTAAAACAAAGACTACAATAAAAGACAAAAATGGACACTACATAATAATAAAGGGATTGATCCAACAAGAGGATGTAACCCTAGTAAACATCTATGCACCCAACATAGGAGCACCTAAATATATAAAAACAGATATTGACCGACATAAAGACGGAGATCAACAGTAACACTATCATAGTAGGGACTTCAACACCCCACTGACACCAATGGACAGATCCTCCAGACAGAAAATCAACACAGAAACAGGGGTCTTAAATGACACATTAGACCAGTTGGATTTAACTGATATCTTTAGAGCATTTCACCCCAAAGCAGCAGATAATACATTCTTCTCAAGTGCACATGAAACATTTTCCAAGATAGACCACATTCTAGGCCACAAAACAAGTCTCGATAATTTTAAGAAGACTGAAATCATATCAAACGTCTTCTCTTACCACAATGCTATGAAACTAGAAATCAATTACAGGAAGAAAACTGGAAAACACTCATTTATTTTTCTGAAATTTCATTGTTAGTATATAGGAATGCAGTGGATTTTTGTACATTGATTTTGTGTCCTGTAACTTGACTGTATTTGTTTACTGTTTCTAGTAGGTTTTTTGGTGGAGTTTTTAGGATTTTCTAAATAAAGAATCATGTCGTCTGTATAAAGGGACAATTTAACATCTTTGTTCCCAATTTGGATGCCTTTTATTTCTTTATCTTGCCTGCTTGCTCTGGCTAGGACTTCCAATACTACATTCAATAACAGTGGTGATACAGGGAAACCTTGTCTTTTTCCTGATTTTAAAGGAAAAGCATTCAATTTTTCACCATTAAGTATGATATTAGTGGAAGATTTGTTGTACATGGCCTGTATTATGTTGAGGTACTTTCCCTTTATACCCATTTTATTAAGTGTTTTAATCATAAATGGATGTTTCATTTTCTCAAATGCTTTTTCTAAATCTATTGATATAATCACATGATTTTAATCTTTTATTTTGTTTATGTGGTATGTCACATTGATCGATTTGTGTATGTTGAGCCATCCTTGTGACCCTGGAATGAACCCCACTTAATTGTGATACATAATCTTTTTAATGTATTGTTGTATTTGATTCCCTTAGGATTAGGGTTCTTGCATCTGTATTCTTTTTTTCTGTTATCATTACCAGGTTTAGGTATCAGAGTAATGTTTGCCTCATAAAATGAGTTAATTATTGCCTCTTCTTCAGTTTTTTTGGAAGAAACCAGGCATTAAATCCTCTTTGAATGTTTCATAGAATTCACTAGTAAAGCCATCTGGTCTTGGACTTTTGCTTTTGGGTTTTGGATGATTCTTTCAATGTTCTTATTGTTGATCAGTCTATTTAGATTTTCCAGATCTTCTTGATTCAGGGTAGGAAGGAAGGCTATATATTTCTAAACAATGTTAAATAATTAAAACAGCAGGCATAATTTCCCCTTTCTGCTTCTCGTGAGTTTTTCTTGTTTTCACTTTTTAAGGTTTAATGATGGGTCTTGGATTAACACTTGGTTTAACTTAGCAATTCTTTATCACTTGGAAGCAGTATCCTTCTAGTCTATGTGAGACTGCAATTTTACTCTGTTCCCTTCCGACTGATGACTGTTAAATTTTATTTCATGCATTTGTGTTGAAAATATCATTATTTTCTGCATTGATCTATACATGCAAATACTTTGTTATCTGACTTTCTAATATTAAATAGTTTTGTACTTTTCAGATGAACATTAATCATAAGGGAGTATGTTATTTTATCAAGCAGATGACTTCATTTTACTCTTTTTTCAGGTTGCTGCATATATAGTCAATGTGAGAGTAACTTGTAGATTTCTTGTTTGTGTTATATATAATTATTTTAGGTTTCAACCTTCATTCAACTTTCTGTGCATTTTGAGAACAAAGCACCGATGATACCAGGAGAAGTAAATTTTATAACCTGTAATCTGAACTTGTGTAGTTTATGATTCAGTCATGAGAGGGACAGATATTAATCAAATAATTACATAAATAAATTCAATGAAGAAAAATACAGGGAGTGATGACATCAAAATGGCAGCGTGAGGTGAGCCTCTGGAAATCTCCCCTGGAATTTACAACAAATTAAACAGCTATAACTCCACAAAGGACTCCCTGCACAGCAGACAGGCAAGACGAAGAAGCTCACTACCGAATTCACATAAAGGTGGGCAAGTTGCATGAGCAGGGAAGGAGGGAAGGGAGAAGTGCGGAGACGGAGCCGTGCGGGCGCAGGACGCAGACCTAGCTCAGTGCTCCAAGCTCACTGCATCCCGGAACTACTGCAGCTGCAGGAGAGGGAAGAACTCGGACTGCTGGGGCTCCATTCATGGCCCACAGGGCTGAGGGGGCAGCATATAACATCCTGAACCCAATGCTCACAGCAGAGACCTCGGAGCAAAGACTGAGGGAAGAAGGCTGAAAATGGTGGTTTAAGTCCTCACTGCAGCAGAGAATAGAAGCCATAGGCACTGAGACTAGCCTCCCCTCCCTACACTCCCAGAGCTCGCCCCACCCACCTGCCCAGTGCTAGAAGCGGAACAGTAGCAGTGTCAGATCAAAAGAACAGAATATTTGCATTCTGAGAACTGTGGTCCGCAGACACAGATTTGCAGCCCAACTAGTTCCAGCAAAGGGGAGGGAGCAGCGGAGGCAGGACTGGCTGTGGTGTTGGTTGCGGCCATTGCTCTGGGCCACCTCTCACAACTCACTCTGCCCCATCCCCACCTATCTGGGCAGATCCCTGCAGGAGTAAACAGAACTGCTGAAACACAGGGCTCTGAATCTGGTGCAGGAAGAGCTTTGGAACTTCAAAAGCTCTCTGCATCCCCACAGGGATGCGGCGCCCTATGACCCAGGCAAACTGTTAACAGAGAAGAATCCCACCTTCCAGGGAATCCCCCCATTGTGTGAGGAGCTGGAACAATGCAGAGAAAACAGAACACTACAGTGTGAGAGAGAGAAAAGGGCTGCAGTCGGAGAGAAAATAAAACATTCTACCAACACGTACTGGAAAACAAAAGAAAGACCTCTTCCTATCAACCTGTTGCAGAACCCACTCCTGTAGATGTCTAGGAAGAGAAATAATAAATCATTAATTGCCATGAATAAACAAGGCAATAAGACAGCTCAGGAAGAAAGTGAAAAGTCTCCAGAAAATGAACTTAAAGACATGGAAATATGTGACCATTAGATTATCATCAGATTTCTCAGCAGAAACTCTACAAGCCAGGAGGGAGTGGAACCAAATATTCAAACTATTGAAAGAGAGAAATTATGAGCCAAGAATAATATACCCAGCAAAGATATCCTTTAAATATGAAGGAGGAACAAAGACCTTTCCAGACATACAGAAGCTGAGGGAATTTTCTAATACACAACCTGCACTACAAGAAATACTAAAGGAGGCTATTCAACCAGCATCAACAGGGACAATTTGTGAAAAGGGGGAGAATAAAGTCCTGAACCAGAATATGGGAATGGAGAAAGTAAGCATGCTGAAGAAAATGGAATACTCTAAATATCAAACTTTCTTTTACATAAACTTAATGGTAACCACTCAAAAAAATTCAGAACTGAAATATATACTGTAAAAAAGAAGAAACAGAGGGAAACATCATACTATACCACCACACAGAAACAATAGACAACAACAAAAAGGCAAAGAAACAATGGAGACACAATCTTACCAGAAAACTAAACATAGAACGATAGGAAATCCTCACATATCAATAATCACCATAAATGTAAATGGACTGAACTCACCAATAAAAAGGCACAGAGTAGCAGATTGGATCAAAAAACCAAACCCAACCAAATGCTGTCTCCAAGAGACACATCTCAGCTAAAAGGGCAAGCATAGACTCAAAGTGAAAGGGTGGAAATTGACACTCCAAGCAAATGGTATCCAGAGAAAATCATATGGGAACAAAGCCCCAGGGAGCAGTTTCCAGGCTCTCAGCCCTTGCGTGGGGAGGTGCTGGCTTGGGTAGTGAATGACCATCAGCTATGATTGGTTGGTCGTCAGCTGTGACCAGTTAGCCAATTGGCTACTGATGTAACAGCAGGGCTGTGTTGATTGGTTGGTTGGTTGGCAGGCAGAGAAGTAAATGGCGGACTGTGGATCATGTGGCTACTACTACGTGTGTCTCCCCCAGCCTCCGGTGAGACTATAGTGGTATGACTCCCCTATCTATGGCTCTGTGGGTGTTCCTTTTTGGCCTAGCCACATCCTGTGTTCTTATGTGGGGAGCAGGAGCTGAGACCCCACAGGCCGCCCCACATGACAACCAGGTGTAGCAATACTGATATCAGATGAAACAGACTTCAAGGTGAAAAAGATAACAAGAGACAAAGATGGACATTTCATAATGATAAAGAAGACTATACAACAAGAAGACATAACAGTCATCAATATTTATGGCCCCAATCAGGGAGCACAAAAATATACCAAGCAACTACTAACAGAACTAAAGGGAGAAATTGACCAAAACACAATTATACTAGGGGACTTAAATACATCATTGACAGCTATGGATAGATCATCCAAACAGAAAATAAACAATGAAATAACAGACCTAAATGACACATTAACTTAAATGGACATAATTTACAGTTATAGAGCACTTAATCCTAAAACATCAGACTATACATTTTTTTCTAGTGTACATGGAACATTTTCAAGGATAGACCATATATTGGGACATAAAACTAACCTCAGCAAATTTAAGAAGATTGAAATCATACCAAGCATATTCTCTGGTCACAAGGTTTTGAAATTGGATATCAACTGCAAAAAGAAAGCAGGAGAAAACACAAATACATGGAGATTAAACAACATACTTTTAAAGAACGACTGGGTCAAAGAAGAAATTAGAGGAGAGATCAAAATATACATAGAAACAAATGACAATGAAAATACATCCTATCAAAATTTTTGGGATGCAGCAAAAGCAGTTTTAAGAGGGAAATTTATATCATTACAGGCCTATCTCAAGAAACAAGAAAAATCCCAAATAAATAAACTCACATTACACCTTAAAGAACTAGAAAAAGAAGAACAAATGAAACCCAGGTCAGCAGAAGAAAGGAAATAATAAAAATCAGAGCAGAACTAAATGAAATAGAGAACAAAAAGACAATAGAAAAAAATTAATGTGACAAAGAGCTGGTTCTTTGAAAAGATTAACAAAATTGATAAACCCTTGGCTAGGCTTACTAAGATAAAAAGAGAAGACACTAATAACAAAATCAGAAATGAAAAAGGGAAAGTTATCACGGATGCCACAGAAATACGAAGGATCATCGAAGAATGCTATGAAGGACTATATGCCACCAAATTCAATAACCTAGAAGAAATGGACAAGTTCTTAGAAACATATAGCCTTCCTAGGCTAAACAATGAAGAACTGGAAAATCTAAACAGACCGATCACCAGTAACGAAATTGAATCAGTCATCCAAAACCTTCCCAAAAGCAAAAGTCCAGGACCAGATGGCTTCACTAGTGAATTCTACCAAACCTTCAAAGAGGATCTATACCAATCCTGCTCAAACTCTTCCAAAAAATTGAAGAAGAGACAGTACTCCCTAACTCATTTTATGAGGCCAACATTACCCTGATACCGAAACCTGGTAAGGACAACACAAAAAAAGAAAACTGCTAACCGATATCTCTGATGAATACAGATGCAAAAATCCTAAACAAATTCTAGCAAATCGAATGCAACAATGCATTAAAAAGATTATTCATCATGACCAAGTGGGGTTCATCCCTGGGGCACAAGGATGGTTCAACATCCGCAAATCCATCAATGTGATACATCACATAAACAAAATAAAGGACAAAAATCATATGATTATATCAATTGATGCAGAAAAAGCATTTGCCAAGATACAGTATCCATTTATGATTAAAATACTTAATAAAATAGGTATGGAAGGAAAATACCTTAACATAATAAAGGCCATATATGACAAACCCTCAGCTAATCTCATAATCAACGCTGAAAAACTGAAGTCCTTTGCTCTACGTTCAGGAACATGACAGGGCTGTACCCTGTCACCTCTGCTTTTCAACATAGTGTTGGAAGTCCTCACCAGAGCAATCAGGTGAAATAAATAAAAGACCTCCAAATTGGGAATGAAGAAGTTAAATTGTCACTCTTTGCAGATGACATGATGCTATATATAGAAAACCCTAAAGACTCCACCAAAAAGCTATGAGAAATAATCAAGGAATACAGTAATGTGGCCGGCTACAAAATCAATGTACAAAAGTCTATTACATTCCTATATACTAACAATGAAATCTCAAAAGAAATTAAAAAGAAAATTCCTTTTGCAATTGCAGCAAAAAGAATAAAATACCTAGGAATAAACTTAACCAAGGATGTGAAAGACCTATATACTGAAAACTATAAGACATTTTCAAAAGAAATTGAAAAAGACACAAAAAAATGGAAAAACATTCTCTGCTCATGGATTGGAAGAATCAACATAGTCAAAATGGCCATATTACCCAAAGCAATATACAGATTTAATGCAATCCCCATCAAAATCCCAATGGCATTTTTCAAAGAAATAGAACAAAAAATCATCAGATTTGTTTGGAACCACAAAATACCCTGAATAGCCAAAGCAATCTTAAGAAAAAAGAACAATGCTGGAGGTATCACACTCCCTGAATTACAGAGCAACAATAATCAAAACAGCATGGTATTGGCCGAAAAACAGACATGTAGACCAATGGAACACAACTGAGAACTCAGAAATAATACCACATAAATATGGACAGATCATTTTTGACAAAGAAGCAAATAACATACAATGGAGAAAAAACAGCCTCTTCAATAAATGGTGCTGGGAGAATTGGAAAACGATGTGCAAAAGAATGAAACTGTACTGCTATCTGTCACCACGTACCAAAATTAATTCAAAATGGATCAAAGACTTAAGCATAAGACCTGACACAATAAACTGCATAGAAGAAAATGTAGGTACTAAACTTATGGACCTTGGGTTCAAAGAGCATTTTATGAATTTGACTCCAAAGGCAAGGAAAGTAAAATCTAAAATAAATGAATCGGACTATATCAAACTTAAAAGCTTCTGCACAGCAAAAGAAACCATTGACAAAATAAAGAGGCAACCAACTGAATGGGAGAAGATTTTTGCAAACAGTGCCTCCTATAAGGGGCTAATATCCAAAATATACAAGGAACTCATGCAACTCAACAACAGAAAAACAAACAACCCGATTGAAAAATGGGCAGAGGACCTGAAGAGACATTTCTCCAAAGAGGATGGCAAATAGTCATATGAAAAAATGCTCATCATCACTAATCATCAGAGAAATGCAAATAAAAACCACAATGAGATATCACCTCATACCAGTTAGAATGGCTATCATCATCAAGACAAATAGTAACAAGTATTGGAGAAGCTGTGGAGAAAAAGGAACCCTCATACACTGTTGGTGGGAATGCAGACTGGTGCAGCCGTATGGAAGGCAGTGTGGAGTTTCCTCAAAAAATTACGAATAGAATTACCATATGACCCAGCAATCCCTCTCCTGGGTATCTACCCAAAAAATTTGAAAACATTTATACATAAAGACACGTGTGCTCCAATGTTCATTGCAGCTTTGTTTACAGTGGCCAAGACATGGAAACAACCAAAATGTCCTTCGATAGATGAATGGATAAAGAAGTTGTGGTATATATATACAGTGGAATACTATTCGGCGGTAACAAAAGATGCAATAGGACCATTTGTGACAACATGGATGGATCTTGAGAAGATAATGCTAAGCAAAATAAGATAGACAGGAAAAGCAATATGATTTCACTGATACGTGGTATATAAACCAAAAATAACAAAAGAACAAGGCAAACAAATGAGAAACAAAAACTAACAGACACAGACAATAGTTTAGTGGTTACCAGAGAGTAAGGGGGGTTGGGGGGGTGGAAGATGAGGGTAAGAGGGATCAAATATATGTTGATGGAAGGAGAACTGACTCTGGGTGGTGAACACACAATGGGATTTATAGATGATGTAATACAGAATTGTACACCTGAAATCTATGTAACTTTATTGTCACACTAATTTTAAAAAAAAAGTTACAACCTCTAATCCACACGTAAACATAAAATTATCCACATGAGGCACTTTTACATAAAATTACCCACATGAGAGGCAGTTTTACCACAAGGGAGCTGAATTTTTTGGAGAGTGGAAAGGCAATAGAACAATTTATTTAATGAGGAGCTCTGAGGATTCAACCCTTGAGAGGCTAGAAACTTTAAACCCATTCCTGGCTTTGCCTATAATTCTCTCATCCCCGCCAAGTGAAAACTCAAGGGCTTCCCAAGGACACACCTGGGAGAACAGAAAGCTTCAGTGATAACCTCGAGAGAGGGTCACTGTGTCCCAGCAAGGGCCAGTGGTAAAAAGGAAAAGAAAGTGGGTACTGGGCTATACCTCTACAATAATGAGCCTGGGACAGTCTCATACTTATATAGTCACTGATGATGAAGGTACTTCAGTTTCCCATGAAACCAGTCTTGTCCAGTCCTTGTTTCCTTCTCACTCTCTTTTTGGAATCTAGAGCCTCTCTTCAATAATTTATTTTCCGGAGAGTCTCCACCTGTTTCTACTCTTTTCCATAACTGTAGGCTCCTCTTGATTTACTGTGTTTAATTATTTATTAACTATTAACTGGAGATCTACTATGCACAAGGTATTGTCTATTTTGTTCATGTGGTTGGATTTTTCTGTTATATTCCCTATTTTTGCAGCAGAGTTGACTCACCGATAGCACTTAATAGTTCTATATTGTTGTTGTTCTACCTTAGTGTCCACAGTATAACCTGCAAATAATATAATTTCTGATGTTTGGTACTCAGGCTAATTTCCTTTCCTCATTCGACTAATCTATGTAAGTGTTCAGGAGAATATCAATAGTTGAATTTGGAGCAGACTCTCTTTATCTGTTCATGAATTTAACACAATATTTTAATGTATAATGTCCTTTTGTCTGCAGTTTTAAATAACAATTCTTTATTGGGATAAAAAATTGTCATTGGTTTCCTCATTTAGCAGGGGTAAGCCAATTATATGATGAGCTCAAAGGTTTCTTTGTGTTATAGTTCATGCCTTTGGTCTCAATCTTTAATATACATCTAAGATTGGTAGGTGTTGAGTACCTACTGTGTAACCGTCACCAGGTAAGTCCATGGAATGACAACAGTAAGCAAACAGTGCCATTTGCGACAACATGGATGGATTTTGAGATTATTATGCTAAGTTAAATAAGTCACACAGAAAAAGTCGAGAACCATGTGATTTCAATGATATGTGGGACATAAAATTGAAAGCAACAAAGGAACAGTACAAACAAAGAAACAAAAACTAATAGACACAGACAATAGTTTAGTGGTTACCGGAGGTAAGGGGCGTGGGAAGGTGGGAGATGAGGGTAAAGGGGATCAAATATATGGTGATGGAAGGAGAACTGACTCTGAGTGGTGAAAACACAATGGGATTTATAGATGATGTAATACAGAATTGTACACCTGAAATCTATGTCACTTTACTAACCATTGTCACCCCAATAAACTTCAATTAAAAAAAAAAGTTACAAGCTCTAATCCACAAGTAAACATAAAATTACCCACATGAGAGCACATCAAGGAATAGTATAAGATGTTCAAATTGTGGAGCTCACGCGCTCTGTCCCTCTTGACCCTAATTCTCTGTTCTCTATCTCATTGGTCTCTTAAAAATGCCTTCTGCTACCAAGCACACTGAGCAAACTGCAACTGGAAATTCTGTTTTCTCAGCCCCAAATACTTGCCCTTTTAAAATTTCTCCTCATTGATAATTATCCAGCCTTCCTCTCACAGCTCAAATATTCATATTCCAGAGAAGCCTTTTCTACCCACTTCCCAGACTAAATTGGTCCTCAGTCATTTTTTTCTCTCCTTAATTAACTAGTATTCTTTAGACATTAATAATAGTGAAACTTTTTCTATCAGTGAGAATGTAAACATTTATTTTCCTTCTTTTTTTCATTTTTTTTAAATTAAGGTTTATTGGGGTAACAATGGTTAGTAAAGTTACATAGGTTTCAGGTGTGCAATTCTGTAATACATCATCTATATATCACATTGTGTGTTCACCACCCAGAGTCAGTTCTCCTTCCATCACCATATATTTGACCCACTTTTCCTTCTACCATTCCCCTGCCCCCTTACCCTCTGGTAAACACTAAATTATTGTCTGTGTGTATGAGTTTTTGTTTGTTTGTCTTGTTCCTTTGTTGTTTTCAGTTTTATATACCACATATCAGTGAAATCATATGGTTCTTGACTTTTTCTGTGTGACTTATTTCACTTAGCATAATAATCTCAAGATCCATCCATGTTGTGGATGTCATCCACAAATGGCATTATTTTATCTTTTCTTATGGCAGAATAGTATCCCATTATGTATATACACTACATCTTCTTTATCCAATCATCTATTGAAGGACACTTTGGTTGTTTCCCTGTCTTGGCCACTGTAAATAAAGCTACAGTGAACATCGGAGCACATATATCTTTGGGGATCAATGTTTTCAGATTTGGGGGTACATACCCAGGAGAGGGATTGCTGGGTCATATGGTAATTCTATTCCTAATTTTTTGAGGAACCTTCACACTACCTTCCACAGCGGCTGCACCAGTCTGCATTCCCACCAACAGTGTATGAGGGTTCCTTTTTCTCCACAGCCTCTCTAACGCTTGTTACTATTTGTCTTGTTGCTGATAGCCATTCTAACTGGGGTGAGGTGATATCTCATTGTGGTTTTGATTTGCATTTCCCTAATAGCTAGTACAGTTGAGCATTGTTTCATATATCTGTTGGCCGTTTGTATGTCTTCTTGGGAAAAGTTTCTGTTCGTATCCTCTGCCCAATTTTAAACTGGACTGTTTGTCTTCTTGTTTTGAGTTGTATGAGTTCCTTATATATTTTGGATATTAGTCCCTTATTGGAGGTGTTGTTTGCAAATACGTTCTCCCAGGTTGGTGGTTTGCCGATGGTTTCTTTTGCTGTGCAGAATTTTTAGTTTGATACAGTCCCATTCATTTATTTTAGCTTTTACTTCCCTTGCCTTTGAGGTCAAATTCATAAAATCCTTTTTGAATCCAAGGTCTAGAAGTTTTGTACCTATGCTTTCTTCTATGCAGTTTATTGTTTCAGGTCTTATGTTTAGGTCTTTGATCCGTTTTTGAATTAATTTTGCTATATGGTGACAGATCAGTCTAGTTCCATTTTTTTGCATACGGCTTTCCAATTCTCCCAGCACCATTTATTGAAGAGGCTTTCTTTTCTCCATTGTATGTTTTTGGCTCCTTTTTGAAAATTATCTGTCCATATTTAAGTGGGTTTATTTCTGTGTTTTCAATTCTATTCCTTTGATCTGTGTGTCTTTTTCTGCCAGTACCATGCTGTTTTGATTATTGTTGCTCTGTAGTATAAGCTAAAGTCAGGGAGTGTGATACCTCTAGCCTTATTTTTTTTCCTTAGGAGTCCTTTGGCTATTCGGGGTCTTTTGTGATTTTGTACAAATCTGATGATTTTTTTGTTCTATTCTTTTAAACATTCCATTGGGATTTTGATTAAATCTGTATATTGTTTTGGGTAATATGGTGATTTTAAATTTAACAAAGGATGTGAAGGACCTATACACTGAAAACTATAAGACATTTTTAAAAGGAATGGAAGAAGACACAAAAAAATAGAAAGACATTCTATATTCATGGATTGAAAGAATCAACACAGTTAAAAGGTCCATATGATTTCTTTGTATATTTTGGATATTAGCCCTTTATCAGAGCTATTTCTTGCAAATATCTTTTCCCATTTAGTTGGTTGCCTTTTTATTTTCAAATCTTAAATTTGCCTTTCAATTTTTAGAATGATTTCATGTATAAATACTTTGAATACTTTTAATCAAATCTATCAATTTTTTTCTGGATCACACCACTGGTTTTAATACAACACATCCCCACTCAAGAGCATGTACACATGAGCACATTCTCACACATGCTTTGTATTTTATTTTAAAGGTTCTCTGCTTTTATTTCCCCTTCTTATCTATGTATTCCGTATGCTTCTTCCTCTTCTTGGAAGAATCTACCTGACAGGAAGTCTCTTCAAGAGGGAACCATAGGCATATCCATTAATTACAAGTACTGCATGGCCATCAAAGGAGATAACAGACCTGTTGGGTTCATAATGATGGCTGCCCCAGTTTAAGGGGAATATTAGTAAATTATGGCCATGCAAGATAGATTTATTGTTATGTTCAAAACAAAAGTTCACTTTTACCAAGTGTCTACTGTATGTCACAGAAATTACACAGAAAAATTATATGCATCATCTCATTTAATCACTCATCCATCTTATAGTGTAAGGAATAATTACTACTCCCATTGCAGAGGTGAGGAATCTACAACTAAGAGAGATTAAATAACTCTGTCAAGGTCACACAGATCTAAGCTGGTAGGCCAAAATTTTATTCTAGGAAGTCTGACTTGAGATTGTGTTTTCTAAATCACAGCTCTCTGCCCTACTTTGGAAGAGTTATATATCAAAAATAAATTTAAATAAAATAATAGATTAATAAGGATGATAATAGCTATGATTTATTGAGATCCTACTGTGAACAAAGTCACTTTCGACCTTCACAAAGAAGGTAGTAACAGTAACCACATTTTTCGAAAGAAATACAATAAGACACATGAGAGTTCACTGTGACATCAACATAAAGCATCAGGTCACAGAACTAAAGTTGTTTGAGTTGAAAGCCCATGTTTTAATCACTGTTATGGAAGGAAAGAAGTATGAAGATTATCAAAGAAAAGACCTTAAATGTCTTTAGTTGTTTTGGAAGGCTTATATCAAAGAAGAAATTGGTTTTTGTCCATAGATTCGAATAAGAGAATTAGAACCAGTGAGTAAGAGATAAAAAGAGAGAGATTTCTTCTAAATTAAAGAAAGTCTGAATAATTACATACATTAGAAAAAAATGGGCTACCACTTAAATGAGTGAATCACTGTCATTGGAATGACTACTAGAGCATGAAGGGTGTCCATGCAAAGGGGGAATCAGAAGGTTGACACCTAGTTGAGGTGTCATTTGGCTGTCCCTTGAACATTGCTTTTGCCTTCTTCTTCAGAAGACACACCAGCTCCATGGAAGCAGGAAACCACACAGAAGTATCAGAATTCCTCCTCCTGGGGCTCTCAGATGATCCAGAACTGCAGCCCCTCCTCTTTGGAGTGTTCCTCTCCATGTACCTGGTCACTGTACTTGGGAACCTGCTCATCATCCTGGCCATCAGCTCAGACTCCCACCTGCACACACCCATGTACTTCTTCCTCTCCAACCTGTCCTTTGTGGACATGTTTCACCTCCACCACCATCCCTAAGATGCTGGTGAACATCCAGACACAGAGCAAAAACATCTCCTACATTGGATGCCTCATTCAGGTGTATTTTTTTATAATTTTTGCTGGAATGGACGGTTTTCTTCTGACCGTCATGGCCTATGATCGGTATGTGGCCATCTGCCACCCCCTGCAATACACGGTCATCATGAACCCATGCCTGTGTGGCTTTCTGGTTCTATTGTCTTGGTTCATCATTTTCTGGGTCTCTCTGCTTCATATTCTACTGATAATGCGACTGACCTTCTCTACAGGCACTAAAATTCCACATTTCTTCTGTGGACTGGCTCAAATTCTCAAGGTGGCCTGCTCCGACACCCTCATCAATAACATCGTTTTGTATGTGACCACTGTCCTCCTGGGTGTGTTTCCATTCGTAGGAATCCTGTTTTCTTACTCTCAGATTGTCTCCTCACTAGTGAGGATGGCTTCCACTAAGGGCAAGTATAAAGCATTTTCCACCTGTGGGTCTCACCTTTGTGTGGTCTCCTTGTACTATGGGACAGGCCTGGGCGTCTATATCAGTTCTGCTCTGACCCATTCTTCCCAGAGAAGCTTGATTGCCTCAGTAATGTACATCGGGGTCACCCCCATGCTAAACCCCTTCATTTATAGCCTGAGGAACAAGGACGTAAAGGGGGCCCTCAGAAGGCTCCACAGCCAAGCCACCTGTTGTCCATGCTAGGTCATTTGCCTGAGAACTAAATGGAGATTGTGGTCCCCAGAGGCAATAGTTGCAAATTTAAATATGCTGGTTCTTTTTCTCTCTTAAAAGACATGCTTGATTACTTCTACTTCTAAAGCATGTATAATTTCACTTTTATTTGTTTTTGTATTAGTTTCTTCTCAACAGCTCCTACAGAAATTCCTATTTGACTTTTCTTCCTTATATGCTGTCCACAGTGTTCCATCTTTGGTCAGCATTCTTGAAGCCATTCTTAATATTTCTTATTTTAAACTTAAAGCACTTATCGGGTGCCGACTTGGTTTCCTCCCCAAAATTGTCCTCACATGTTGCTGTTCTTCACTTTAATTTGGTTGTATGCTTGTTTTCCCCTGAAGAAATAGAATGAAAATCATACAGTACCATATCAAAGTGCTTACAATATCAGGATTCTACTTGTTTCTTCACATGAATGACTTAATTTTGTTTTAAAAACATTTCTTTGAGACATTTTCTCTCAGTCACTCCACTTTTCGGCATAAGTGACTGAGACTGAGTTGGACTACCACCTGGCAAGCTGACTGACTTTGCTGTCCTACCTTTCATAAGAACCGTGACATTATTTTCAACTTCAAAGTAGGAATCTAAATTTGAAAGATCTAGTGAGTTATAGGAATTTACTGCTTAGGAAAACTCTGAGATGTTGCATCACTCTTTGTGATCCTTTCATCTATCTTCCTTCCTTTCCATTTCTATTTGAACTTTATTTCCCCATAAATGCAATTTTAAGATATACCCTGTAATATTCAAAAACATGTAATAATGAATATAATAAGAGTTGTGACTTATTTCACTTAGCATAATAATCTCAAGATCCATCCATGTTGTCTCAAATGGCAGTATTGCATCTTTTCTTGTGGCCGAGTAGTATTCCATCGTGTATACATACCACATCTTCTTTATCCAATCGTCTATCGAAGGACACTGGTTGTTTCTATGTCTTGGCCACCGTAAATAAAGCTGCAATGAACATCAGAGCACATATATCTTTATGGATCAGTGTGTTCAGATTTTGAGGGTATAGGCCCAGAAAAGGGATTGCTGGGTGATACAGTAATTCTGCTCTTAATTTTTGAGGAACCTCCACACTGCCTTCCACAGCAACTGTAAGCAAAATAAGTCACACAGAAAAAGCCGAGAACCATATGATTTCACTGATATGTGGAATATAAAACTGAAAGCAACGAAGGAACAAGATAAACAAAGAAACAAAAACTCCTAGACACAGACAATAGTTTAGTGGTTACCAGAGGGTAAGGGGGAGAGTGGTAAACGGGGGTAAACAGGGTCAAATATATGGTGATGGAAGAAGAACTGACTCTGGGTGGTGAATACACAATTTGATATATAGATGATGTATTACAGAATTGTACACTAGAAACCTATGTAATTTTACTAATCATTGTCACCCCAATAAATTTTAATTTAAAAAATAATAAGAGTTGTTTTCTCATGTGATTTAATTTTTATCTGGGACTCTCTGGGTGTGCATTTGTAGAATGTGTTTAGAACTTAATTCACTTTTTGGGGAGACTGTTGGTAGAATTGAGTCTACAAGAAAGGATGGAGTAGTATATGCCTCCCTGGGACCCTCTCATCATCTCCACTGCATGATTGCCCGGCACCAGTAGGAACCTACTTTGCCCAATATGTGGTGGCAGATATGGCAGGGAATTATATCCCATCAGAGACAGCCCTTGATGGAGAGTTCTGGGGTATACCATATCTTTCATGCTTTAGCTAAGATAACGCTGAGATTTAGATTTTGTACCATTTCCAGAATTTCCCTATAGGTTAAAAACTTTGTTCATTCACAGTGGTAGCTGACATAATGCAAGCTTTATTTAATATATTCTCTTTCGTGTATCACTTCTCCTCTCTCCCATCCATATTCCTCACTCCTTCCAATAAAGTGATTACACATGAAACCTTGGCTCAGCATTCACTTCTGTGGGAACAAAAACTAATACAGATGATAGCAATGTGATGTATTAAGACAATAACATGAAAAGAATTAGGGACTTTGGAGAAAGAACAAACTAATTATTGGGGACATAGTAAGGACTGTAAAATTACTCAAAACCATAATTTGTTACAGAGAAAAAATGACTTATTTGATGTGGTTTCATTTCACCTTGATTCAATTTAGTTTAAGTCAATGTGTATTTGTTGTTTATTCTGTACAAATTGAGGAGGGAACCAGAGAAATACAAAAGATTGCAAAGCAGAGTTGTGAATATAATGACATTGGTATGTGGCAGAGCCTACGGAAAACAAAGGTAAAGGTTTTTGGGGTTTTTGTCTTAAAATAATTTCTTTAATGTGTTAGTGCATATCTCTAAGCCTATTATTCTAGTATGGATATACAAATCCATCTTCCATCTTTCCCACATACACAGCATCTGTAATTTTATGAATTTTGGTTCTATCAATTTCCCCTTCACCATGGTGTGGTC
Source organism: Rhinolophus hipposideros (assembly GCF_964194185.1). NCBI lineage: Eukaryota > Metazoa > Chordata > Mammalia > Chiroptera > Rhinolophidae > Rhinolophus > Rhinolophus hipposideros. The sequence continues at coordinate 40,133,629 of NC_138062.1, read as the reverse complement.
CTTCATAACTTGAATTACAATTTCCTTGATATATAGCAATCAGGACTGGATGTTGTCTCCCAGGTGTGGTTGCACCATGATTTTCAGAAGCTTAATATAAACATTTTTATAGTTTGTATCCATATTTTTTTGTAGTGATGCCAGGTTTCAATCAGTCAATATTTACTGAAATATCTCCCATGTTCACTGCTGCTTGATGTAGGGAAACAGTATTTCATTCCATGTTCTTATTAGTCCAGAAGTCTTCAGAAATATTATTTACAGTGCTATTCTAGCAACTTATTCATAGTTAAGCTCTGTGGTTCCACCATATCATCATTTTCCCTTAAATTGCTCCTTCTTACACTTTATACTTGTTCTCACCATGTTTTATTCTGGTTGTAGAACCATTTCTTCAAAAAAGATAAACCTTTCCATTGTGTATATATACCACATCTTCTTTATCCAATCACCTATCAAAGGACGCTTTGGTTGGTTCCATGTCTTGGCCACCGTGAATAATGCTGCAATGAACATCGGAGCACATATATCTTTATTAGTAAATGTTTTCAAATTTTTTGGATAGATACCCAGGAGACAGATTACTGGGTCTATGGTAATTCTATTCTTAATTTTTTGAGCAACCTCCATGCTGCCTTCCAAAACAGATGCACCGGTCTGCATTCCCACCAACAGTGTATGAGGGTTCCTTTTTCTCCACAGCCTCTCCAACACTTGTTACTATTTGTCTTATTGATGATAGCTATTCTAACTGGTGTGAGGTGATATCTCATTGCGGTTTTGATTTGCATTTCTCTAATGATTAGTGATGTTGTGCATCTTTTCTGATGTCTATTGACCATCTGTATGTCCTCTTTGGAGAAATGTGGTAGATAGATGATGCATTACAGAATTGCACACCTGAAATCTATGTAATTTTACTAACAATTATCATCCCAATAAACTTTAAATTAAAAAAAAGAGAGAGAGTCCAGACATCATTAAAATGGCAGCATGAGGTGAGCCTCTGTAAAGCTCCCCTGGAATTTACAACTAATCGAAAAACAATAACTCCAAAAAGGACTCCCTGCAGAGCAGACAGGCAAGACGAAGAGGCCCACTACTGAATTCACCTAAAAGTGGGAGAATCGCGCAAGCGGGGGAGGGGGGAAGGGAGAAGTGCAGAGACGGAGCTGCACGGGCACAGGACGCAGACCCAGCTCAGTGCTCTGAGCTCGCTGCATCCCAGAACTACTGCAGCTGCGGGAGAGGGAAGAACTCAGACTGCTAGGGCTCCGCTTATGGCCCACAGGGCTGAGGGTGCAGCATATAACACGGCTGAATCCAACACTCACGGCAGAGACCTCCGAGAAAAGACTGAGGGAAGAAGGCTGAAAACAGTGGTTGAAGCCCTCACTACCAAGCAGAGAACAGAAGCCTTAGGCACTGAGACCAGCCGCCCCCTCCCTACCTTCTCAGAGCGCACCCCGCTCTCATCTGCCCAGTGCTAGAAGCGGAACAGTAGCAGTGTCAGATCAAAAGAACAGAATATTTGCTGTTCTGAGAACTGTGGACCGCAGACACAGATTCGCAGCCCAACTTGTTCCGGCAAAGGGGAGGGAGCTGTGGAAGTGGGACCGGCTGTGGTGGTGGTCGCCGCCATTGCTCTGGGCCACCTCTCACAACTCACCTCCCCACTGGCCCCACCTATCTGGGCGGATCCCTCCAGGAGCAAACAGAACTGCTGAAACATACGGGCTCTGAATCTGGTGCAGGAAGAGCTTTGGAACTTCAAAACCTCTCCAAATCCCCATAGGGACGTGGCGCCTTATGACCCAGGCGAACTGTTAACAGAGGAGAAGCCTGTTTCCCAGGGAATCCCTCCATTGTGTGAAAAGCTGGAACAGTGCAGAGAAAACATAGCACTACTGTGTGTGAGAGAGGAATAAAAAGGCTGCAGTCAGAGAGAAAATAAAACATTCTACCAAGTATTGGAAAACAAAAGAAAGACCTCTTCCTATCAACCTGTTGCAGAAACCACTCCTGTAGATATCTAGGAAGAGAAATAATAAATCAATAATTGCCATGAATAACCAAGGTAACAAGACAGCTCAGAAAGAAAGTGAAAAGTCTTTAGAAAAGGAACTTAAAGATATGGAAATATGTGACTTAAATGACAGAGAATTCAAGATTGCAGTTCTGAAAAAACTCAACGAGATGCAAGAAAACACAGAAAGGCAATTTAATGAACTCAGAAACGCAATCAAAGAACAACATGAGCATTTTACAAAAGAGATTGAAATTTTAAAAAAGAACCAAATGGAATATCTGGAGATTAAGAACTCAACAGAAGAAATTAGGAATGAAATAACCAGTTTAGATAGTAGAGTTGACCAGATGGAGAAAAGAATCAGTGACATCAAAGATAGAAACCTGGAAATTACACAGATGGTAGAAGACAGAGATTTGAGACTTAAAAGAAGTGAAAGAACACTACAAGAAATTTCTGACTCTATGAGAAAGAGCAATGTACGAATAATGGGCATACCAAAATAAGAAGAAAGAGAGAAGGGAACAGAGAATATATTCAAAAAAATTGTTGATGAAAACTTCCCAAACTTGTGGACAGAACTGGATCCTCAAATCCAAGAAGCAAATAGAACACCGAAGTACCTCAATCCCAACAGGCCTTCTCCAAGACACATTGTATTGAAGCTGTCTAAAATCAACGCCAAAGAAAGAATCCTCAAGGCAGCCAGGGAAAAGAAGACAGTAACCTACAAAGGAAAGCCCATCAGATTATCATCAGATTTTTCAGCAGAAACTCTATAAGCCAGGAGGGAATGGAACCAAATATTCGAACTATTGAAAGAGAGAAATTATGAGCCAAGAATAACATATCCAGCAAAGATATCCTTTAGATATGAAGGAAGAATAAAGACCTTTCCAGACATACAGAAGCTGAGGGAATTTTCTAATACACGACCTGCACTATAAGAAATACTAAAGGAGGCTATTCGACCACCACCAACAGGGACAATTTGTGGCAACATAAAAAGGGGGAGAGTAAAGGCCTGAACTGGAATATGGGAATGGAGAAAGTAAGCGTGCTGAAGAAAATGGAATACTCTAAATATCAAACTTTCTTTTATATAAACTTAAAGGTAACCACTCAAAAAAAATCCAGAACTGAAATATGTACTGTAATAAAAGAAGAAACAGAGGGAAACATCATAGAATACCACCACACAGAAATAATAGACAACAACAAAAAGGCAAAGAAACAATGGAGACACAGCCTTACCAGAAAACTAAAGATAGAATGACAGGAAATCCTCACGTATCAATAATCACCCTAAATGTAAATGGACTGAACTCACCAATAAAAAGGCACAGAGTAGCAGAGTGGATCAAAAAACTAAACCCAACCATATGCTGTCTCCAAGAGATACATCTCAGCTACAAGGACAAGCATAGACTCAAAGTGAAAGGGTGGAAATTGACACTCCAAGCAAATGGTACCCAGAGAAAATCAGGTGTAGCCATAATGATATCAGATGAAACAGACTTCTGGGTGAAAAAGGTAACAAGAGACAAAGATGGACATTTCATAATGGTAAAGGGGACTATACAACAAGAAGACATAACAGTCATCAATATTTATGCCCCCAATCAGGGAGCACAAAAATATACCAAGCAACCACTAACAGAACTAAAGGGAGAAATTGACCAAAACACAATTATACTAGGGGACTTAAATACATCATTGACAGCTATGGAGAGATCATCCAAACAGAAGATAAATAACGAAATAGCAGCCCTAAACGACACATTAGATGAAATGGACATAATGGACATATATAGAGCACTTCATCCTAAAACATCAGACTATACATTCTTTTTGAGTATACATGGAACATTCTCAAGGATAGACCATATATTGGGACATAAAATCAGCCTCAGCAAATTTAAGAAGATTGAAATCATACCAAGCATATTCTCTGATCACAGGGCTTTGAAATTGGATATCAACTGTGAAAAGAAAGCAGGAAAAAACACAAATACATGGAAATTAAACAACATACTTTTAAAGAATGACTGGGTCAAAGAAGAAATTAGAGGAGAGATCAAAAGATACATAGAAACAAATGACAATGAAAATACATCCTATCAAAATTTTTGGGATGCAGCAAAAGCAGTTTTAAGAGGGAAATTTATATCATTACAGGCCTATCTCAAGAAACAAGAAAAATCCCAAATAAATAACCTCACATTACACCTTAAAGAACTAGAAAAAGAAGAACAAATGAAACCCAAGCTCAGCAGAAGAAAGGAAATAACAAAAATCAGAGCAGAACTAAATGAAATAGAGAACAAAAAGACAACAGAAAAAATTAATGTGACAAAGAGCTGGTTCTTTGAAAAGATTAACAAAATTGACAAACCCTTGGCTAGACTCACTAAGATAAAAAGAGAGAAGACACTAATAACAAAATCAGAAATGAAAAAGGGGAAGTTATCACAGATGCCACAGAAATACGAAGGATCATCGAAGAATACTATGAAGGACTATATGCCACCAAATTCAATAACCTAGAAGAAATGGACAAGTTCTTAGAAACATATAGCCTTCCTGGGCTAAACAATGAAGAACTGGAAAATCTAAACAGACCGATCACCAGTAACGAAATTGAATCAGTCATCCAAAACCTTCCCAAAAGCAAAAGTCCAGTCCCAGATGGCTTCACCAGTGAATTCTACCAAACCTTCAAAGAGGATCTAATACCAATCCTGCTCAAACTCTTCCAAAAAATTGAAGAAGAGGCAGTACTCCCTAACTCATTTTATGAGGCCAACATTACCCTGATACCGAAACCTGGTAAGGACAACACAAAAAAAGAAAACTACCGACCAATATCTCTGATGAATACAGATGCAAAAATACTAAACAAATTCTAGCAAATCGAATACAACAATGCATTGAAAAGATTATTCATCACGACCAAGTGGGGTTCATCCCCAGGGCACAAGGATGGTTCAACATCTGCAAATCCATCAATGTGATACATCACATAAACAAAATAAAGGACAAAAATCATATGATTATATCAATTGATGCAGAAAAAGCATTTGAGAAGATACAACGTCCATTTATGATTAAAACACTGAATAAAATAGGTATAGAAGGAAAATACCTTAACATAATAAAGGCCATATATGACAAGCCCTCAGCTAATCTCATAATTAATGGTGAAAAACTGAAGTCCTTTGCTCTAGGTTCAGGAACACAACAGGGCTGTCCCCTGTCACGTCTGCTTTTCAACATAGTGTTGGAAGTCCTTGCCAGAGCAATCAGGCAAGAGAAAGAAATAAAAGGCATCCAAATTGGGAATGAAGAAGTTAAATTATCACTCTTTGCAGATGACATGATGCTATATATAGAAAACCCTAAAGACTCCACCAAAAAGCTGTTAGAAACCATCAATGAATACAGTAAAGTTGCTGGCTACAAAATCAACGTACAAAAGTCCATTGCATTCCTATATACTAACAATGAAATCTCAGGAAAAGAAATACAAAAAACAATTCCCTTTGCAATTGCAGCAAAAAGAATAAAATACATAGGAATAAACTTAACCAAGGTTGTGAAGGACATATATGCTGAAAACTATAAGACATTTTTGAAAGAAATTGAAGAAGACACAAAGAAATGGAAAGACATTCCATGCTCATGGATTGGAAGAATCGACATAGTTAAATGTCCATATTACCCAAAGCAATATACAGATTTAATGCAATCCCCATCAAAATCCCAATGGCATTTTTTAAAGAAATAGAACAAAAAATCATCAGATTTGTTTGGAACCACAAAAGACCCCGAATAGCCAAAGCAATCTTAAGAAAAAAGAACAATACTGGAGGTATCGCACTCCCTGACTTACCTTGTACTAAGGGCTACAATAATCAAAACAGCATGGTATTGGCAGAAAAACAGACACACAGACCAATGGAATAGAATTGAGAACCCAGAAATAAAACCACATAAATATGGACAGATAATTTTTGACAAAGAAGCAAAAAACATACAATGGAGGAAAGGCAGCCTCTTCAATAAATGGTGCTGGGAGAATTGGATAGCCACATGCAAAAGAATGAAACTTGGACTGCTATCTGTCACCATGTACCAAAATTAATTTAAAATGGATCAAAGACTTAAGCATAAGACCTGACACAATAAACTGCATAGAAGAAAACATAGGTACTAAACTTACGGATCTTGGGTTCAAAGAGCATTTTATGGATTTGACTCCAAAGGCAAGGGAAGTAAAAGCTAAAATAAACGAATTGGGCTATGTAAAACTTAAAAGCTTCTGCACAGCAAAAGAAACCATCGACAAAATAAGGAGGCAACCAACTGAATGGGAGAAGATTTTTACAAACAGTGCCTCTGATAAGAGGCTAATATCCAAAATATACAAGGAACTCATGAAGCTCAACAACAAAAAAACAAACAACCCGATTAAAAAATGGGCAGAGGACCTGAAGAGACATTTCTCCAAAGAGGACATACAAATGGCAAATAGACATTTGGAAAAATGCTCAACATCACTTAATCTTCAGAGAAATGCAAATAAAAAGCACAATGAGATATCACCTCACCCTAGTTAGAATGGCTATCATCAACAAGACAAATAGTAACAACTGTTGGAAAGGCTGTGGAGAAAAAGGAACCCTCATACACTGTTGGTGGGAATGCAGACTGGTGCAGCCGTATGGAAGGCAGTGTGGAGTTTCCTCAAAAAATTACGAATAGAATTACCATATGACCCAGCAATCCCTCTCCTGGGTATCTACCCAAAAAATTTGAAAACATTTATACATAAAGACACGTGTGCTCCAATGTTCATTGCAGCTTTGTTTACGGTGGCCAAGACATGGAAACAACCAAAATGTCCTTCGATAGATGAATAGATAAAGAAGTTGTGGTATATATACACAATAGAATACTATTTGGCAGTAAGAAAAGATGATATAGGAGCATTTGTGACAACATGGATGGATCTTGAGAGTATAATTCTAAGCGAAATAAGTCAGACAGAAAAAGCAGAGAACCCTATGATTTCACTGATATGTGGTATATAAACCAAAAACAACAAAAGAACAAGAGAAACAAATGGGAAACAAAAACTGATAGACATAGACAATAGTTTAGTGGTTACCTGAGGGTAAAGGGGGTGGGGGGAGGGAGATAAGGGTAAGGGGGATCAAATATATGGTGATGGAAGGAGAACTGACTCTGGGTGGTGAACACACAGTGGGATTTATAGATGATATAATACAGAATTGTACACCTGAAATCTATGTAATTTCACTAACAATTGTCACCCCAACATTAAAAAAGAGAGAGAGAGAAATGTCTATTCAGGTCCTCTGCCCATTTTTTAATTGGGTTGTTTGTTTTTTTGTTGTTGAGTTGTATGAGTTCTTTATGCATTTTGGATATCGGCCCCTTATCGGAGGCATTGTTTGCAAAAATCTTCTTCTATTCGGTTTGTTGTCTCTTTAGTTTGTTGATGGTTTCTTTTGCTGTGCTTTTTATGTAGTCCCACTCATTTAATTTAGCTCTTACTTCCCTTGCCTGTGATGTCCAATTCATAAAGTCCTCTTTGAACCTCTTTGAACCTCTTTCATAAGTTTAGATGAAATAGTGCCATTTGCAACAATGTGGATGGATCTTGAGATTATGCTAAGCGAAATAATTCAGACAGAAAAAGTTGAGAACCATATTGTTTTACTGATATGTAGGATATAAAACTGAAAGCAACAAAGGAACCAGACAAATACAGAAACAAAAACTCATAGACACAGACAATAGTTTAGTGGTTACCAGAGGGTGAGGTGGGAGGGGCGTGGTAGACGAGGGTAAATGGGGTCAAATATATGGTGATGGAAGGAGAACTAACTCTAGGTGGTGAACACACAAGTGATATATAGATGATGTATTACAGAATTGTACACTTGAAACTGATATAATTTTACTTGTAATTTTTTTACTAATCATTGTCACCCAATTAACTTCAATTTTTAAAAATTGTTATAATATATACCAATAACAAAAGATGAATACAAGTCATGTTTGACTTCTGCAATTACAAGAGGTGCTCAAAGTGGTTACCGTCAGCATCCAGACACTTCTGATTACAGCGAACTACTGCTTGAGCAACGTTGACTGAAGTGTCCACTAGTATACATTTTTTTGGCAGCCCCGGCATAAATAGTAGCATTTTGGCACCCCCGATATAAATGCATAAAACTGCAGCAAAATTTAACATTGCCCCAAACAAGCATTTTTCTGGAGCTACTGTATCAGTGTCACTTCCTTGGATGAGCCTGCCGAGTAAAAGTTTCCAACTCTCCTTGAATAATTCCACGAAAACTCTTTAAAATTTTGTTTTTTAACATTTTTATTGAGGTATAATTTACACCCTGAAATTAGTAAGTTAAATGGTCTTAGTAATTATTTATAGAGTTACACGATCATTAACAAAATCCAGTTTTAGAATATTTCTGTCACCTCAAAAAGTACTCTTTTGCCCATTGCTGTTCATTCCCACTCCCACCTCAGCCCTAGGAAGCCACTGATCACTTTCTGTCTTTATAATTTGTGTTTTCTAGATATTTTATATAAATGGAATCATAAAATATATGGTGTTTTGTATCTGGCTTCCTCTACTTAGTATATGTTTTTTAGAATTATCCATGTGGAAGTATATATCAATATTTTATTTCTTTCAATTGCAGAAAGTATTCTAATATATACATATATGTATTAATATGTATATATTAGAATACATACGCACACACCACATTTTGCTTATCCCTATTTACAATTGATAAACATTTAGTTATTTCCAGTTTGGAGATATTATAAATAATGCTGCTATGAACATTTGTGCAAATGTCTTTGTGTTGATACACATTTTCACCTCTTTTGGGTAGATAACTTGGAATGCAATTACTGAGTCATATGATAAATTTATGTTTAACTTTTTTTTATATATTTTATTGGGGAAGGGGAACAGTGGGTACTTCTAGGTCTTTTCCCAAGTCATGTTGTTGTCCTTTCAGTCTTAGTTGTGAAGGGCGCAGCTCAGCTCCAGGTCCAGTTGCAGTTGTTAGTTGCAGGGGGTGCTGCCCACCATCCCTTGGGGGAGTGGAGGAGTTGAACCGGCAGCCTTGTGGTTGAGAGCCCACTGGCCCATGTGGGAATCGAACCGGCAGCCTTCGGTGTTAGGAACACGGAGCTCCAATTGTCTGAGCCAGCAGTTCAGCCCAATTTATGTTTAACTTTTAAAGAAACTGTCAAACTATGTTCCAAAGTGACTACACCAATGTACATTCCCACAATGAATTCATGAAGGTTCCAAATTTTGCACATCTTCACCAATATCTAGTAATAGGAAAAAACTGCTAATAGGAGAATATGCTTGAATGTTGAATAAAAAATAATAGGTAGAAATTGAATTGGACAATAAGTTTGGGTGGCATTCAAGAATATGACAATAAGGAAGACATATGGCACTATGGCTGAGTTATTAGAAGTAAGGTTGGATACATACATGGAGGATAGACCATTGAGGTCACTAAAATTTGTTCATTCGTTTTTACATAAAATGGCATCGGTGCTTCTATTGCAGCCCTAAGCCCTCCTTCTTCATGCAAGGACTCTCTTGACTCTTTCAGGTTCATTCTGTGTGGGCCGTAGGAAAACCAGGGTCTTCAGACACTTCGCTTTTTTTTTGTATTTTCCTTTCCTTGATTCTTCTCAGTCATGGTACTCATCCAGGAGTGATCTCACCTTTTAAGGACATACGAGTATATGGCCCCCATCGGATATATGCCCTGAGTGGATATTATGTCATCCGTGATTGAAAAGGGGGCTCTGTAACAAATCAGTGACCAATAGTAACCTCACAGGGTGATCTGATCATAAATTCCTAACTGGGCAGGTCATGGTGGATAGTCACCCCCAGCCGTATAACTTCTTTAGTAAAAGGTTTGTTTTTGCCTACAGTGAGCTCTGTCCATTGTTCTTGTGCACCGAGGTTAACACACCTTTGAAAGGAAGCACAACATCTTGTTAACTGTCCTGTAATCCAATCACAGAGAATCCCCCACCTTGCTTTCTACCATTTTCATAAAAATCTTTCTTATATTCCCTCCTTAATTCCAAGTATATAAAAGGAACTGCAAAACTGTCAATTCTCTGGAGCAGTTTTGAGATCTTGTTTCCCAGCAATTGTTATTAGTTTGGCTCAAATCAACGCTTATGAAAAATTCTCTACAAGTTTTGGACATTCTTATGTCAACAACCTTTATAATTAAGTAATTATTTGTAAAATATTTTATTAATGACTGCTTCTTAATACCGCCCACCAGAAATTTGAATCCCATCCCTTCCTAACTTTTGAGGGAATTTACACGTTCACTTATCTTTTCATTATCTTGTACATTCCAATGTCTGCAGTGTTATCATGTCCAAATCATGGGAATGTTTCACATTTCACTAAAAATGAAACTCACTCCTAGACTCACACTCCCTTTTCAGTATTGCTGCATACTTTTGGAGATTTGGTCTGTATTTGTTATTTTTGTTTCCCCACTGCTCACTCTCTCTTCAGTCAGCTCATAAAAGTCTTTCTACCTCCATTACTCTCCCTGAGGTCTGCAATGACCTTATGTGCCCAATAAATTCTAAGTGATATTTTTATTCTTCAAAATGCTTGCTTTTTCAGTGACAATGCCACAAATGGAATATTCTCTTTCTTTAAATAGGGACCTTTCTCATGCATTTCATTTTGTTACAATGAGATTCTGAGGGTCATTGGTATTAAGCTGTTTGTAACAACAACACATTCCTCAGGGAGTTAAACTCCTAACTTTGAAATTAAACTTCATGAAAGTGAAGCAAGGATAAGGGAAGTTATCTAAAGAAGCCCTAGGAGACGTCTTTGAAGGAGAATAAGGGAACTTCATTAATCTCCAGGAGAATTATTTTGTTGACTGCAACTGTTTAAATATACAAGATAAAAAGAAGAAATAATTTGAAGAAATAAATTTTCCTATCTTCACAGCTATCTTCAGGGAAACAGAAATGGCAGAAAGCTTTGCTTCTATTATTCTCCTTCTACCCCAAGGGAGCTTAATTGTTTAAAGAGTAGAATGTCAGTAGTATAATTTATTTAATGAGGCAGTCTGACAATTTAGTCCCCAAGATCTCAGAAACTTTAAATAACCTTCCAGTGTTCCCAAGGCAAACCCTCTTGGGCCTCCCAGACATACGGAATAGAAGCCCCTGCCTGGAGTAGCGCCCTGTACTTGCTGGGAGTTACTATAGGGGAGAAAGCATGGGCAACCAGAGTTTTCCCTGACACCATCTAAAAGAGCCACTGTATCCTCGTAAAGCCTAGGTGTGGGGTAGAGGAGAGGAGATATCAACAGTGGAAGGAAAATTTATTAAGTCAGAGTCTCTAGGACACAAAAAAGAGCAGTGTTTCTCAAAGTGTCATCTCTAGACCTGCAGTACCACATCACCTGTGAGTTTTTAGGCATGAAAATTCTCTTTTTTTTTTTAAATTAAATTTATTGGGGTGACAATTGTTAGTAAATTTACATAGATTTCAGGTGTACAATTCTGTATTACATCATCTATAAATCCCATTGTGTGTTCACCACCCAGAGTCAGTTCTCCTTCCATCACCATATATTTGACCCCCCTTACCCTCATCTCCCACCCCCCACCCCCTTACCCTCTGGTAACCACTAAATTATTGTCTGTGTCTATGAGTTTTTCTTTCTCATTTGTTTGTCTTGTTCTTTTTGGTTTATATACCACATATCAGTGAAATCATAGGGTTCTCTGCTTTTTCTGTCTGACTTATTTCACTTAGCATTATACTCTCAAGATCCATCCATGTTGTCACAAATGCTCCTATATCATCTTTCCTTAACGCCGAATAGTATTCCATTGTGTATATGTACCACAACTTCTTTATCCATTCATCTATCGAAGGACATTTTGGGTGTTTCCATGTCTTGGCCACCGTAAACAAAGCTGCAATGAACATTGGAGTACACGTGTCTCTATAGAGAAATGCTTTCAGATTTTTTGGGTAGATACCCAGGAGAGCGATTGCTGGGTCATATGGTAATTCTATTCGTAGTTTCTTGAGGAACCTCCACACTGCCTTCCATAGCGGCTGTACCAGGGCATGAAAATTCCTAATCTGCATCTCAGATCTACTAACTCCAGGGTCAGGCCCAGACACCTGTGTGTAATAAGCAATTGAGGTGAATATTACAAATGGCTAAAATATTTAAAAATCCATTTGTTTTTTCCTTTACAATGTTTGTATTCCCCCCTTTTCCCATTTTTTACATCTGTTTGAATTATCAGAATGATGTTAAATACGTAGCGTTAATAGCAATTCTTGTATGTTCATTAATTGTCATTTCTTGCGGCTTCCATGTTCAATTGAACATTAGCTCTTATTTAAAAATCAATATCATTTATCACTTGAAAAATACATCTTCATTTTTACTTTGAGAGTCTGCATCCCACCCACCCACCCCCACCACCACCACATGTATATACCACCATTTGCAGCAATGGCTGGCTGATAAAAGTTATTAAATACATTTTTATTCCTATTGAACTTGCCATCTTTTGATTTGAAATATTTATGCAATAAATTAATTTAAATGGATTCCCTAAAGTTGGAGCATGATTAAATTCCTGGGAAAAGAATTACTGGCCCATGATGTATTATCATTTAACATACGGATCAAGAAGGCCTTAAAACAAAGAAATGAAAAAACAAAAAATAAACTCATAAATACAGAGAACAGATTGGTGGTGGTCAGAGGTGGGAATGGGCAAATGGGTGAAGGTGGTCAAAAGATACAAACTTCTAGTTATAAAGTAAGTCATGGCGATGTAACATACATCATGGTAACTATAGTTAATAAGACTGTATTGTATATGTGAAAGTTGCCAAGAAAGTTAGGTGTTAAAAGTTCTCATCACAAGAAGAAAAATTTGTGGTGATGTAGTTACATCACTTTCCTGATGTAGTTACATCAGTTCTTCCTTCTATCCCTTCACTAGACTTATTATGGTGATAATTTAACAACATAAACAAATATCAAATCATTTTGTCATAAATCCCAAGCAATATAAAGTTATGTGGCAATTATATCTAAATTTTTAAGAAAGATGACCTTTTCATTTTCTTCAGCTTGACTAAACTTTAGACAGGATTTTTCCACCATAGGCCCCTGACTTCTCTTTTCTTAGAAAATTTATTTCAGAAAACTTGTAATTGTAAATTGTTTCTCTTCCCTTTGAAATACATGTAAATCTTTTCCCAATCTAGCCAGTTTTACAACTCACGACCTGCCTTTTTCAATGATCTGGACACCATCTCTGAAATGTAAGCATCAGAGAAGATAACACCCCCACTCCTATCTCCCAGCCTCTGTGGGAGGGGAGAAGCTTAAATTTGAGGGGCACCAATTAGCAAATGCAGAATGCTTAATCATAGAGAAAAACATTTGCAAACTGAAGAATAACTCAATGTCCTTGACACATCCCATTGATCAACTTCCCCCACCAACATCCTCCAGTACTTTTGCACTAGCTCCTTCCAGTACCTAAAAACCCTCATGATTTATACTTCATCAATTGAGTTCAGTCTCTCTCCCATATTGCAATAGTCTTAAATAAAGTCTTCCTTGTTGTTTCACTTGGTCTGGTGCAATTTTTACTTTGACAATACAGACAAATGCACTTATTATTTGATGTTATATATTGCAACTCTATTCTTTTTTTTTTTTAAGATTTTCATTGGGGAAGGGGAACAGGACTTTATTGGGGAACGGTGTGTATTTCCAGGACTTTATTGGTGAACAGTGTGTTTTTCCCAAGACCCATCAGCTCCAAGTCAAGTTGTTGACCTTTCAATCTTAGTTGTGGAGGGTGCAGCTCATCTCCAAGTCCAGTCACTGTTTTCAATATATTTGTGGGGGGCAGGGCACAGCCCACCATCCCTTGTGGGAGTCAAACCAGCAACCTTGTTGTTGAGAGCATGTGCTCTAACCAACTGAGCCCTCTGGCTGCCTGGGAACTCAGCAGCAGCTCAGTGGAAGCTTGTTGTCTTCACTCTAGTTGCGGAGGGTGCAGCTCACTGGCCCATGGGGGAATTGAACCAGCAACCCTGTTGCTGAGAGCTCACTCTCTAACCAACTGAGCCATCCGGCCACCCAACTCTATTTATTCTTGATGTTAGTTGTTAATTATCTTGTTTCGTATTTTATTTGAAGGCTTTAAGCCTTGTTTCATTTACTGGTTGGTGAATATTTATTGAGCACCTACGGTGTGAGGTCAAAGAAATATGATGGTGAACAAAAATGAAGCAGTCCCTGATTACATGAAGTTTATATTTACCATCATGGAGCTGCAGACATAAATTTAATAACTCCTTAAACTGCAGTAGAGGCAAAGAAGGAAAACTGTGGGTGACTGGGAAGTGGGTGGTGGGAAAGGTACTTTATAGAGATAAGTGATGAGTATGAGTTGAGTTAGTGGTAGAAAAACTGAAAAAGCATTCCAGACTGAGAGAAGAGCCTGAATTTTATGCAAGGCCTTGTGGGCAATGGTAAATATACTGACATCCCTCCCAAGAGCCACCGGAAGCCTGTGAGAGTATATATGACTTGTTGATCCTGTTGGTAATGGAGTGAGTTGACCAGATGTGTAAGTTGAAAGCATTGCTCTGGCCAGAATAAAAAATACTATGAACATTCCTCCTTTTATGTGATCTGTAATCAATTTTAAAGTTATTTTTTACAGTTTTGTTAAGATATAATTGACACAACATTGGATAAGACTCAGGTGTACAATATGATGTGATACACATATATGTATATTGAGAAATGATTACCACAATAGGGATAGTTAACACATCCATTTTCTCATATAATTACCTTTGGTGAGAAAACTTAAGATATAGTCTCTAAGCAATTTTCAACTATATAATACAGTATTATTAACTAAAGTCATCTGCTATACATTAGATCCCCAAAACTTATTCATCTTATAGCTGGAAATTTGTGCCCTTTTATAATAGTTCCCAATCCCCAACACCACAACCACCAACCTCTGGTAACCACCACTGTACTCTCTGTTTCTGTGAGTTTTTTAAGATTCCGTATATAAGGGAGATCATACAATATTTATCTTTGACTTATTTCACTCACCATATGCCCTCAAGGTCCATCCATGTTGCTGTAAATGGCAGGGTTTTCTTTTTTCTCATGGCTGAATAACATTGAAAATTTGAAATTACAGTACTGTCTCACCACAGAAATAAAAGCATATTTTTAAAGAACTTTGTACTTCCTATATTATTAATTCATCCTAATTCCTTTATCAGTTATAAAATTTACAATGTCTGAGAGGAAAAAAGTGTGAATTTTTGAGATTTTCACATTTTAACTTAGATATAATAATATATGTAGAGGGAATTTTAAAGATTAGATGAGACTATTATCTTTTCTCATTTTATCTATTTGTATTTACTCTCTCTTTTTTTTCTAAACCAAAATTTGCTAGGCCTTTGTGTCACACTGTCTGTTAGTTTTTAAATAGCCACATAGTTAAATGACTTTAGTTTTTAATTCACTGATTTCTATTTTTACCTTGATTAGTTTTTCTTATGTTTCCTTAACTTTAGACTTATAACTTTTTTACAAATTAAATTTTTTATGATGATAAAATAAATATATTCATTCATGAAAATTAGAAAGGAAACAAAAAACATTTAGAATAAAAGTAAAAATCATATTTAGTCTTAGTTTCTCTATTTTAAAATAACCATCATTATTATTTTATCTCTTTTCTTCCTACTTTTTCCCTGTATGTACAGTTAGAAAAATATTTATATCCTGAAATTATGTGTTAGTTATATTCTATACAGTAGAGTAAGAGTGTGTTGTTTACTCTTTTATGGCCAGAATGGGGTATCACTATGTTTCAAAATTCTTACTGACTTTATCTATGGAAATAGCATCTTAATATATTTTGTTTTTAACTTCTTTGATTATTGATAAGTCTGGACATTTTCTCTGTTCTCCAATGAATTAGATGTTCACAAACTTTGCTCATTTTAATATTGATGTTTTCAATATTAGTTATTAAAGACATTAACAATTTTATTTACATAAAAATGTAAACAACTATTATCAAATCTCAAACTTGCCTTTTTATTATGATGCTCAGACACAAAAGCATTTTATGTTTTTAATGTCCAATCTATCAACCTTCTCCTTGGTAATTAATTCCATTAATTTTTAAAATTATATTTTACAGTTACAGTTGACATTCAACATTATTTTACATTAGTTTCAGGTGTACAACATACTGGTTAAACATTTATATAATTTATACAGTGATCCCCTCAATTAATCTAGTACCCACCTGGCACTATACACAGTTGTTGCAACATTATTGACTATATTCTCTTCCTGTACATTACATCCCAGTAACTATTTTGTAACTACCATTTTGTATTTTTTAATTGCTTCACCTTTCTTACCCGGCTACCCAACTACCCTCCTCTCTGACAACCATCACTTTCTTCTCTGTGTCTATGAGTCTGTTTCTATTTTGTTTGTTTATTTTGTTTTTTGATTCCACATGTGAGATCATATGCTATTTGTCTTTCTCAGTCTGACTTATTTCACTTACCCTCTAGGTCGATCTATGTTGTCGAAAATGGTAACATTTCATTTTTTATGGCCAAGTAATATTCCATGGTGTATATACACCACTTCTTTTTTATCCAGTTGTCCATTGATGGACACTTGGGTTGCTTACATATATTGGCTATTGTAAATAGTGCTGCAGTGAATATAGGGGTGCATATACCTTTTCAAATTAGTGTCTTGGATTTTTTTTTTTTTATAAATACCCAGAAGTGGAACTGCTGGGTCATATGGTCATTCTATTTTTAATTTTCCATAGTGGCTGCACCAATTTGCAATCTCATCAACAATGCACAAAGGTTTCCTTTTCTTCATAAATGTTTGTCCATTTATTGATGATAGCCATTCTCAAAAGTGTGAGGTTATATCTTATTGTGGTTTTAATTTGCATTTCTCTGATGATTAGTGATGTTGAGCATTTTATATATATCTGCCGGGCATGTGTATGTCCTTTTCAAAGACATGTCTATTCAGGTCCTCTGCCCATTTTTTGAATTGGATTATTTTTTTATTTCATTTTGTGTTGATGGTTTGAGTTCTTTGTAAATGTGGGGTATTAACTCCTTGTCAGATGTATCATTGGCAAATATCTTCTCCCATTCAGTAGCTTGTCCATTCATTTTGTTGGTGGTTTCTTTTGCTGTGCAAAGCTTTATAGTTTCATGTAGCTTATTTATTTATTTATTTCTGTTTCCCTTGACAAGGAAATACACATATATATGTGTATTTAGTAATATATATATTTATATATATTTATATATATAATGTTATATATATGTTATATATAATATATAATATGTATTATTTATATATTATATATAATATATATATTAGTAATATATACATTACTAAGAGCAATGTGAGAAAATTTGTTGCCTATGTTTTCTTCTAGGAGTTTTAAGGTTTGGGGTTTTACATTTAAGTCTTTAATCCATTTTGAGTTCTTGTACATGGTGTAAGAAGACGGTCCAATTTCATTTTTTGCATGTATCTGTCCGGTTTTCTGACACCATTTATTAAATAGACTGTCTTTACCCCATTGTATATTCTTGCCTCTTTTGTCGTAGATTAAATGACCATACAAGTCATGACAATTAAGTTTGCAAACTCATCCTAGAAAAAGTGCTACATACCTCATTGCTGAATATCACAACGGTCACCTTCGATGTACTCCCCTTGGGAAGCTATGCACGGATGCCAGCACCTAGTCCACCTTTCAAAGCAATTTTGGAAATCTTTTTCTGGAATGGCCATCAGAGCTGTCATGTTATTATCCTTGATGTCCTGAATATCATCAAAATATCTTCCTTTTAATATTTCCTTTATCTTCGGTAAAGAAAGAAATTGTGGGCCAGATCAGGAGAGTAGGGAAGGTGTTCCAATACAGTTCTTTGTTTACTGGCTAAAAACTCCTTCACAGACAGCGCCCTGTGAGCTGGTGCATTGTCGTGATGCAAGAGCCATGAATTGTTAGTGAACAGTTCAGGTCGTTTTCATCTAACTTTTTCACACAGCCTTTTCAGCACTTCCAAATAGTAAACTTTGTTAACTTTTGTACAGTTGGTACAAATTTATAATGAATAATCCCCCTGATATCAAAAAAGTTTAGCAACATCGTTTTGACTCTTGATTTGGACTGACAGAATTTTTTTGATCATGGAGAATTGGCTGACTTCCATTATGCACTTTGATACTTTGTTTTGTATTGGTACACCATGTTTCATCACCAGTGATAACATGGCCCAAAACATCATCTTGCCTCTCCAAAAGGTCTTGGAAAACTTTGACTCTCCTTTGCTTTTTGTTCGTCGGTGAGTTCCTTCAGGACCATTTTTGCACACACCTTTCTCATGCCAAGCTTTTCAGTTAAATTTTTCTAACTTTTCTCTATCAATGTTTATTTCCTTTGTCTGTTATGCTTCTCACACTCAGTCAACAATTTTGATGCACAATTCAATGAATTTCTGCCATATTTTTGTCAGCTCTGCTCATTACTGGCCGCCCTGACCTCTCTTCATAGTGACATTGTTCTCTCCCCTCAGAAAAACGTTTAATCCATTTGTACATTACCATTTTCTTCATGGCATTATCCTCAAAAACTTGGACTAACATGTCCCTGATCGCTTCCACTCTTGCCAAGTGTAAGAAGAAATTTAATGTTTGTTCATTGCTCTAATTCAAGCTCAGACATTCTCGCGATAGCACACAAAAACATGCAACAACAATAATGAACACCACTCAGCAAGACACCGCCACATGTTGACACAAACACAGCTGTAAGACACTGATATGCCAAGGTTATGAAACCTTACTGAGCTGTTTGTACAGTGCTGCCAATATAAGTGCACAGTGGCAAGCTTGCATACTGAATTATCAGAACTTGTATGCTTAAATAAGCTGTACACAAAAGGATATGTATTGTATGAATCCACTTACATGAGGTACCCAAAATAAGCAAATTCATAGAGACAGGAAGTAGAATAGAGGTTTCCAGGCGCTGGGGGAAGAGAGGACTAGGGAGTTGTTTAATAGGTATAGAGCTTCTGTTTGGGATGATGAAAAAGATCTGGAAATGGTGGTGATGGTTGCATAACATTGTGAATATACTTAATGCCACAAAACTGTATGCTTAAAAATGATTAAAATGGGAGCAGCTGGATTGCTCAGTTGGTTAGACTGTGTGTTCTGAACAACAGGGTTTCCAGTTCAATTCCCTCATGGGATGGTGAGCTGCGCCCCCTGCAAGTAAGATTGAAAATGGCGACTGGACTTTGAGCTGAGCTGCGCCCTCCACAACTAGATTGAAGGACAGCTACTTAGAGCTGATGTGCCCTGGAGAAACACACTGTTCCCCAATATTCCCCAATAAAAGAATTTTTTAAAAAGATCAAAATGACATATACCTATACAGATAGCCATAATGAAAATGTAAGTAAAAATAAAACAAAGTAAAAGCCATTGTAATCTTCTTTTAAAAGTAGATTCTCCAACTCTCCCCCAAAATGTTGACCAGGTGAGTCTAGGATTAGTCTGGGAAGATATTATATTAACAAAAGCCTCAGTTGATAGTTTTGATACAGCTAAAATTATGAAACATTACCCCAGGGCAATGGTTCTCAATGGATTGTCATAAGGACCAGCAAAATTTGGAACTTATGAAAAAATCACAATTATCAGATCCAAACTCAGATCTACCAAGACAGAAATTTGGGGACGAGACTCAAAAATCTGTTCTAACAAATCCTCAAGCTCATCCTGGTGCGAGCTGAAATTTGAGAACCCTAACCCTGTGAACCCTTTACTATTCAACCATATATCCAATGAGGAAACCACAAGTCAGAAAGGAATGACACTTGTAGAGTGATTCTTCCCAGAGGAAAGGGATCCAGGAGAGAGGACTCACAGCTGGCCTTTACTGTTAGTTTCCCAGGGGTAAGGAATTGGCAGGTCAGAGACCCCTTCCTTTGTGATTTCTGCCCTTGAGGACTCAGACTGATCAGGGAAAGAAAGATCCATTGATTAATTTGTCTAACAAGCTTCAGAGAGGATTCTGCCCCTAGGGCCACAGAGCTTGTAACATATCAACTTATAGTCACCAAGGCTGTCATGTACCACACCCAAGACACTCATGCCTTCTCCAGGAGAAACCAGCCAGACTCTGTACCACATGCCTGGATCAGTGTCTCTGCTCTTTTGGGGGACAGACCTTCTTTCTTCATCACCCACCCTCCATGAAAGAATAAGATTCATGGGAGTTGGCCCCGTGGTGGGCCCACGTTGCCAAGCCTGCAAATCCCAGTAAGTGTTGTGGGAAATAAGGAAAAGAGATGGTTGAGTGAAGAGGGTATTGACTATTGTTAAGCACAGGGCAGGGGAAACCCTATGCTGTCTATGGAGAATGAGCTCTAGAGACTAATTGCTTGGGAAAGTGAATGACTAGACTCCTTTTCTGAAGTTGCCGTTGCATAGTGAGTTTTATGTCAGTTATATGTTATTCGGTTTGATGGTTGATAGAGATTATGGGGAGAAGGAGGAAGAGGTCAACCCCCTGTCCACTCTGACACCATAGCACTTGCCAGAACCACCCTCTGTAGTGGTACAGTTACCGGTCTGAGGTGTACAAATGGATGCCCGCAGGTGCTGATAGGTCTTTTACGGTGAAGTCTTGATCTCTTCTTATTCTTTTCTTTTGTTGTTACCTGGCCCTAGAACTCCAGAGCTTCCATCTTCACTCAGCCTAGACAAATACTTTTGAATTCTTATTTGCCACCCTCATTTGCTTGGGACCATCTCCTACTTCTCAAAAAGGATCTGTCCTGCCCCCTTCTTCTACACCCTTATCCGTGGTTCTTATTAGAGACATTCAAGAGGGGATGTTCTTAGTTCCCCAGTATATAAGGCCCACAGTGTATAAAGACTGGAGTGGGGTAGGTAAGAGAGGGAAAGTTAAGGTTTTGCAAAGTCCAACATCTTTTCCTTTATTGACATCCTTCCCTTTTTCTCTGACAACTTTCTGGAAAACTCTAAACCTTGCATGTCGCTTTCCCATAGTTCCCCTTGATTCCACTTGGTGTCAGGTCTCATCCTTAAGCAGGGACATGGAATCATTAGCAAGATCAGAATTATTTCTTCACCTCTTTTGGTCTTTGTTTCTCTTTCCTAAAACAAGTGACTTGGTACTTCAACTCTAATGATTTGAGAATTCCCCACCCCCATTCCCTTTGCTGTTAGTTTTACCTGCTGTAAGTTCGTCTTTTACTCCAGACACCATGGAAAATTGTGATACAAATCATCTCAATCCTTTGGTTGCAGTTTCTCCACAGCCCCCCATTCTTTATCTAGCATCCTTTAAAAGGTACCCAGAGATGTGATCACCTCTCCAACTCATTCTTCACTGTTTCCATCTCCCACTTTGTGCTTCAGCAAATTGCCAAAAGCACTCTGTCCCATGCTGCTTCTTACTTATGAGCCTTTCCCCTTGTTCTCTACCAGAAAAGCCGCTACTTAATCATTCACCTATATGATTCCTTGCCCAAGGATCTCTTCCTCCAGGAATCCTTCTCTGACTCCACCACCCCAGGCTGTATTTGGGGCTCCTCCTAGTACTCCATGTACACACTGCCTTTATCCTAGTATTAAATTCACTGTGTTATAATGACTGGTTCATGCATCCATCTCTGGAAGATGGGCTCCCTGAAGACAAAGACCACCCAAAGGCTAACACTTAGCCTGTCTCAAAGACGCCCTTCTTGCAGAGTGGCTTCCAGGAGTTTTTCCTTTTTTTCTTTCAATTTTTTTTATTAGTTTTTCAGTGACTGACAAACAGCCTAGTTCAATTCTCTACTTCCTGCATGGCTCAGCAAAATTATCCACTAACATTAGATACTAGAAACAGAATAGGACATATTTATTTGGTGTATGTGTAAACAGGAAAGTGTAAGCGACAAATGGCTGTATCTTCCACTTTTAATTTCTAACCTCTGGTCCTAAGGTAAAAGGTTTGTAATACATGGGAAACTTTTTCTTAAGATCAGTGTTATTACTCTTTTCATGACCAATTTGAATCATAATTCAGCTGTTTCTGCAACTTTAGGGGGAAGTTTATGAAAAAAAATCATTGCAGTGGATTTGAATTCCAAGAACCTAAAAACACCCCCTGAAGCAGCCTAACCTCCTGCTTTGTCCTTCACAATAAGATTGATTCTCATTAGTTTCTCTCCTTCATGTCAATTATTTTTTTCATTGAATATTTTTCATTGTCTCAATCTTTTTGTTTGGCTTGAAGAAGCAATATCTGACTACTGTAGGAATAAAACCATCTCTCTGGCCAAACAATGACCTTTTTACCTTCATCAAACACATTTACTTTCTAAACCTGGAAGGTTTTCATGGACTGTACATCTTTCCCAGAGAAAGATGAGAACACATTCCAGCTTCAAAGCCTGACCCCTTCTTTATTCCTCAGGTCAGCAAGAGTCATGGAAAGAATTTTAAATACTATCTTAATGGTGCTCATGAAATACACTAAGTCCTCACTTAATGTCTTTGATAGGTTCTTGGAACTGCAAAGAAACAACAACAAAAAAAACAAACAAACCAATTTTACCATAAGCTAATCTAATTGCGACAAACAAGAGTTAAGTTCCTACAGCACCTCATCAACATAACGAAACAACATTGAATCAAACAATGTTATTTGAGGCCCTGCTGTACTTGTAAGCAGAGAGGAATTACACCAGGATGTTTACATATGAGCCCCAAAAGAAGATGGTCAGACATGAGGTCATGCTTAGAATAGCACTGGGAAGATAGAGAGATGGGTCATTTATTTATCCAGTGTCTGCTTTGTTCTATAGGTCCTATAGGTCCCGTAACCAGAAGTAAAAGAATGGGTGACTATGCACTTTCCTGCTATTGTTTTCTCTTGGAAAGTGGGTCTTCAAGTGTTTGAGGACAGAGCACAAAGGAGGCTGTGTCTCAATCAGGGAAAATGAGTATTCAGCAGTTTCACATGCAAATGAAAGGACTGAGAATATGAATGTTGAGGGACTTCTAGGAAGGGAATTGAAAGATGATGCATTTATAACCCCAGAAAAATAACTGACAATTAGTCTTTGTGACATTGTTTGTACACTTGTGATTTCCCTGTTTAGTCTCTCAGGTACCTTCTGTTTGTGCCTCTGGATAATTAGGACAGAAAGTCAGGCATGTGTATGTAGGTATTTCAGACAAAGACTGTGGAAAGCAGTTGCTGATGCATCTATAGGTAAAGATCTCAGATAAGAGACTAGATAGGTGCACGAGCAAGAGAAAATAGTCTAACTTGTTGGGACCTGGGAGGAGTCAACATTGGGAATGAGCATTGCCCAGGATTGAGAGGAAGACCTGGCTATTCAATGAACAGAAACTTCATATTCCTTTTCTGTCTCCCTTTCTATCTTCCATCAACATCTTATTTCCTTTATCCTCTCTCTATGTGGTAACATCCTTGAGGGTAAGCGTTGCTGAAGGTAGTGGAGTAATAGACAAACAAGGACTATATGATGAGCTGCAGCAATGAAAAAATACTGGTTTGTATGCTCATCCATTTATGAATTCTGCCACCAAACCAATATGGAGGGTCCCCTGTGTGCTGAGAACTCAGCTCGTATTGAGAACTGAGGCATTTGGGATTCACGTAAGCAGATGAGAGTTGTGCAAAGTATATAATGACAGATAGGAATTAAGAAGAAAAGAAAAGAAAGTAGAGAGAGGTTTAGGCAGAGGGAGAAGGTCCTGAAAATTTGCAGAGACATAAGAGTGTAGTACCCAATGGGCAAAGAGAAGCTTTTCTGAATGATCAGAATTTAGAAGTTGAAAAGTGGTGAGAAATAAGTCTGGAGGATTAGAGTGGAGCCATGACACACCAACAAATTTGGACGTTTGAAGCGTATGTTGTCAAGTGACAAATGTGGCCCTGTTCCTCCAAGATGTTATTGGTCCCTGGCACATTAAGCATTAAGCATTTGTGAATATGGTTTATTATTTTGTGAAAACATTTTTTTTATTTCTTTATTTTTTCCTTGAGAAGTAAACCTACATTCTAGTCATCCTCCAATACTTTGTCCACATATTTGAGATACTCTCTTAAATTTTCTCACCTCTGAAACATGGTTATCTGGCCCTTTTCTGAGACTCAGACAAGGCAAATAACCTAGATCAAGTTACTGAGCTTCACCAGATCTTATGTTCCACATTTGTGTTAGAACGAGTATGAACCATTTTATCTCTAAGGTCCAAAGTTGCTCTTAACTGTTTAGATTGATAATTCTAAGCCACAGTTAAAAAAAAAATGGATGAGTGTTCCAGACACTCATGACAGAGGTTGACAGACAATGGACACAGGTTGATCAACATTATGAAATGTTACATGTAACAAATAACAGAATAGAGGATTTCTAAATTTTATAATGTTAAAGTTTTTATACACAGTCATTTACTTCAAGAAATTGGAAAAGTAGAGATAACTTAGGGTCTGTAAAGTGTCTATTTCATGTTCTTTTCCTTCCTCAATCATCTAGCTGATGTGTCAGCAACATGGAACCAGGAAATCAAACAAGTATGTCAGAATTTTTACTCCTGGGATTTTCCAAAGACTCAGAGCATCAGCCCATCCTCTTTGGGCTCTTCCTGTCCATGTTTGTGGTCACCGTGCTGGGGAACCTGCTCATTATTTTGGCCATCAGCTCAGACTCCCACCTGCACACGCCCATGTACTTCTTCCTCTCCAACCTGTCCTTTGCTGACATCTCTTTCACCTCCACCACCATCCCGAAGATGCTGGTGAACATCCAGACACAGAGCAAATCTATCTCCTATGCAGGCTGCATCACCCAGATGTATTTTTTCTTGGTTTTTGGAGGTATGGATACTTGTCTCCTCACTGTGATGGCCTATGACCGGTTTGTGGCCATCTGTCACCCCTTGTATTACCCAGTCATCATGAACCCTCATTTCTGTGTTCTGCTGGTTCTCATGTCCTGGTTCATCAGCTTGACATACTCTCTGATCCAGAGTCTGTTGATGTTGCGGCTGTCCTTCTGTACCAAGTGGGTAATTTCACACTTCTACTGTGAACTTGCTCAGGTCCTCACACTTGCCTGCTCGGACACACTCATCAATTATATCCTGCTATATACGGTGATTGGCATTCTTGGCATTGTTCCCTTCTCAGGGATTCTTTTCTCCTATATCCGAATAGTCTCCTCAATCCTGAGAATCCCATCAGCCGATGGGAAATATAAAGCATTTTCTACCTGTGCATCTCACCTGTCCGTGGTTTCTTTATTCTATGTGACAGGCCTTGGTGTGTATGTCAGTTCTGATGCATCTTCCTGGTGGGGCATGATTGCCTCAGTGATGTACACTCTGGTTACCCCAATGCTGAACCCTTTCATCTACAGCCTCCGGAACAGGGACATCAAGAGGGCTCTACAAAAAGTTCTTGGGAGAATACTCTGTGTTCAGTAATGGAAACATTCATCCCAGGCTTTTGAGCTGGCAATGGTAGCAGCAGTTTGCTAAAACATCCTGCCTCTTAATCACATTGAATTTTGCTTCTCACCCAACCATGGTAAGTGACTTTGGTTAGGATTGCCTTATAAGCACTTTGTCTTAACCTCTTATGGTGACTCCCGTCATTCTCAGTTCTGCTCTCCTCATCCATTCCTTTTTTAATTATCCACTACTACACCTCAGCTTGGATTTCCAGTCCTTCAAGTTGATACCAGCCACTTCAGGTAATGATGTGGAACAGTTGAATAAGAATTGTGAAATAGTGCATTTTATTGATAACCATGGCTAGTTGCTATCAAATTTCTTCATTCAAAAGTATTTATTGAGCACTTTTGGTGTGTCAAGCTATTGTAAGTGTATGAATACAGCAGTGAAGAAAAAGAAAACAAAGACAAAAATGTTTGCTCTCATAAAGCTTAAATCCTGGATCTCAGAGTTTATCATACCACATTATATGTCCAACACAAATTACACTGATGGATAAATTATTTATTTGATTATTAGCAAGATTGAACTTTTCTCCAAATGTTTGCTAGAATACAATAACTAAAATAAAGAATGCATTAGAGGGAATCAGCAGTAGGTTAGATGAAGCAGAGGATCAAATCAGCATTTTAGGTACCAGAAAACACCCAATCAGAACAGCAAAATGGGGCCGGCCCTGTGGCTCAGGCAGTTGGAGCTCTGTGCTGCTAATGCTGAAGGCTGCCAGTTCGATTCCCACATGGGCAAGTGGGCTCTCAACCACAAGGTTGCCTGTTCAACTCCTGCAAGGGATGGTGGGCTCCACCTCCTGCAACTAAGATTGAACACAGCACCATGAGCTGAGCTGCCACTGAGCTCCCAGATGGCTCAGTTGGTTGGAGCATGCGCTCTCAACCACAAGGTTGCCAGTTTGACTCCCGCAAGGGATGGTGGGCTGCGCCCCCTGCAACTAACAACAGCAACTGGGCTTGGAGCTGAGCTGCACCCTCCACAATTACGATTGAAAGGACAACAACTTGACTTGGAAAAAATCCTGGAAGTACACATTGTTCCCCAATAAAGTCCTGTTCCCCTTTCCCAATAAAACTTTAAAAAAAAACCAACAAAATGAATCCAAAAAAATGTGGATATTTTAAGGGTCCTCTGGAACAACATCAAGCACACCAACATTTGTACCATGAGGGTACCAGAAGGAGAAGAGAGAAAGCAAGAGATTGATAATCTATTTGAAGAAATAATAATAGAAAACTTCCCTATCCAAGGGAAATGGATATTCAAGCCTAGGAAGTGCAGAGAATCCCAAACAAGATGAATCCAAAGAGGCCCACACCAAGACACATCATGATTAAAATGACAATGGTTAAATATAAAGAAAGAATCTTAAAAGCAGCAAGAGAAAAGCAGTTAATTACCTACAAGGGAGCTTCCATAAAAATATCAGCTAATTTCTCAACAGAAACTTTACAGGCCAGAGAAATTAGAAAGAAATATTCAAAGTGATGAAAAGTAAGGACCTACAGACAAGATTACTCTATCTAGCAAATCCACCATTTATAATTGAAGGACACATAAAGAGCTTCCCGGACAAGAAAAAGCTAAAGGAGTTCATCACCACCAAACCAGTATTATAAGAAATGTGAGCGGGACTTCTTTAAGAAGAAGGGGAAAAAAGATAAAAAATATGAATAATAAAATGGCAATAACTACATATCTATCAACAATTGTTTTACATGTAAATGGACTAAAGGCTCCAATCAAAAGACATAGGGTCACTGAATAGACAGGAAAATAAGACCCTTATATATACTGCCTACAAGAGACTCACTTCAGATTGAAAGACACACACAGACTGAAATTAAATGGATGGAAAAAGATATTCATGAAAAATGAAAACAAAACAAAAAAAAATGTTGAAGTAGCAACACTTATACCAGACAAAATAGACTTTAAAACAAAGGCTATAGCAAGAAACAAAAAAGGACAACTTCTTCGTATTTATCCAAATAATCCCACATCTGGGTATTTATCCCAAGAAACCCAAAATGCTACTTTGAGGGTATGTGCACATCCACATGTTCTTTGCAGCACTGTTTACAATGGCCAAGTTGTGGAGGCAGCCTGGGTGTTTGTTGATGAATGAATGGATAAAGAGGAGATGGTACATATACATAATGGAATATTGCTCAGCCAGGGAAGGAAATGGGTTCTTGCTATCTGTGGCAGCATGGGTGAACCTGGAGGGTATTGTGCTGAGTGGAGTATGTCATATAGAGAAAGCTGATACAGTGTGATTTCACTTGTATGTGGAATTTAAAGAACAACAACAAAAAAAATAGAAACAAACTCATAGAAAACATTTTGATGGTTGCCAGATGGGAGAGGTGTTAAGGAGGTGGATGAAAAAGAGGAAGCGATTAAGAAGTACAAATTGGTTGCTGCAAAGTAGTCACGGGGATGCAGGGTATGGCCTAAGGAATACAGTCAGTAATATTGTAATAAACATTTATGGTGTCAGATGGGTACTAAATTTATCAGTGTGATAGATTGGAGGGAGTTGGGGCCAGGGTGAAAAAGGTAAAGGGATTAAGAAGTACAAATTGGTAGTTACAAAACAGTTATGGGATGTAAAGTAAAGCATAGGAAATATAGTCAATAATATGGTAATAACTATGCATAGTGCTAGGTGGGGACTAGACTAGTCAGGGGAATCACTTCTTAAATTATATAAATGTCTAACTATATGCTGTACACCTGAAATTAATATAAAATAATATTGAATGCCAACTGTAATTGAAAAACTAAAAGGGGGGAGAGGTGAAGGGGAATAAGAGGTTTAAATCTCCAGGTATAAAACAAACAAGTCATGGGGATGTAATGTACAGCATAGGGAATATAGTCAATAATACTGTGATAGCATGGTACAGTGTCAGACGGTTGCTGCTTATCATGGTGATCACTCCTTTAGGTGTATAAATGTTGAATAACTATATGTACACCTGAAACTAATATAATATTGTATGTTAGCCATATTTTTAATAAAAATCTTTTTAAAATGAGAAAAAGCAATGTGTGACTTTTATGTCTGCAAATTCATTGAATTTAAAGAACTTTAAATCATTTTATTTAGGGATAATTATGTTTTCTATACCAAAAATATGATATAACATCTATTTTCTCATTTAAGATATATGTCTCTAAGGAAAACTTCCTGTGTGTGTGTGTGTGTGTGTGTGTGTGTGTGTGTGTAGTTTTGTTTGGGTTTTGGGATTTTATGTGGTAGAGATGTACTGTTTTTGCTATTTTTAAAACAATTTTTATTAGTTTCAGGTGTAAAAAACAACATAATGATTAGGCATTTACACCCCTCACAGAGTGATAACCCCACCAAGTCACTACCCCTCTGACATCATACACAGTTATTACAATACCACTGACTATATTCCCTATGCTACACTTTATATCCTGTGAATATATATGCATATATAATTATAGTTGACTTTCAATATTATTTTATATTAGTTTCACATGTATGTGGCACAGTGGTTGTATTTTGCTATTTTAAATGACAGTCAAAGTTCTAATTTTTCTGTAGAACTTATGTATGTTGTTGCATTAGACAAACTTCTCTTTTGACATATCAAATTGACAATTTTCTTAAACTCTGTAGGGGTTTCACAGATGTCTAATTCTAAATGTAGGTCTGCAGTCTTGAGTCAAGTCTTGAGTAGAGGAAGACCCAATTTCAAGTTCACTACTTCACTGACATAGCTTTGGCAGGATTCAGTTCCTTATGGGCAAGTGGGCCATAGGCATCCCTCAGTTTCTTGCCATGTAAGCTTTTTCACTGGACAGCTAACAACATGGTAGCTATCTTCCATCAGAGTGAGCTGGTGAGAGAGTAGAAGAGGACTGCTCGTTGAAAGCCTGAGTCTATTTACACATTAAGGTTGGAGTGACATCTCAACATTTTCCATATTTTACTCATTGCATATAAGTCACAAGGTGCAGCCTACATGGAGATGGGTATATACAAGAGCCTGCATACAGAAGACAGGGGATATTGGGAGCATCTTAAAATCTGACCACCAGAAAGGCTCCAATCTCGATCAGGAGTTTGGGCTCTAAGGAAAATGAGACCCTAAAGAGGTATGTCCATGCTTTCCAGCATAGTCCCCAACCCTCATTCATGTCACCATCTTCTCAAAAACAAAAACTTTACTAGCAAAGAACTGGCACATGGAAGAACTTGCCCTGTTTTAGGTATATCTGCAGAACCAACAGTGCTGCTCCTGACCATGTCAGGAAAAGACGTCTCCATGGTTTCTCTTATACCAACAGAGAACTTCCATCTTTGCCAGGAGAAGCCACAGCTATTTCAGGACAAATTCAACACGTGTCTCTAGAGGGCTTCTGAATTCTGCTCAGCTAGTAAGAGTTCATCTCTCTCCAAATATAGATTCTTTATAATCTTTGTATTTTAACTCTTGAAGTCTTTCAGAATGTGACTTTGGCTTATATGAGATAAAGTAGAATGTATGGGAATCATGGTTTGTGACAAGCTCTGTATCTAATCTTTGTGGTCCCCCAGCTCAGATCTCTCTGAATGAGGAACTCAGAGAAATCATTAACTGATATGAAGAAAACTTGAATATTTACACAGTTAAATTGGATATGGGATAAAGTATGCTACTTATGTGTGTGTGCATAAATGGCAGAGGAAATTTTTAGGGAGCCAAAACGATCAGATGGCAGGAGTATAAAGAAGAATTGGAGCAGGAGGTGTGAGTGTTGAAACATTTTATAATGTTTGGGCAGGAGGAAAAAGCTAATATTAAACTGAGCCGATCCGATACTAGATTCATTGTTGGTGAAGTTGGTAGATGATTTAGCTTAGTGGTAAAAGGCAGAGGAAATTAAAACAGTTATTGGACAGCTTTTCAGCAAACCCAGACTGCTACCTCAGAAATGATGTATAGTATCTGTCACGTAGGGCGTCATGCGGAGTCTCTGGTCCCGCTCCCCATGTAAGAACGCAGAACATGGTGAGGCCAAAAAGGAACACCCACGGAGCCATAGGTAGGGGAGCCATGCCCCTATATTCTCGCTGGCGGCTGGGCTGGAGACACAGGAGGCAGGAGCCACACTATCCACAACCCGCCATCCGCTTCTCTCCGCCAACCAACCTCACTTGCTAGCTGCAGTCCACAATGCTAACTGCAATCCGTGCTTGCTAGCTCAGCCACCATCTCCTTGCTAGCCCCCATTTGCTGCTAGCGTAGCCACGGCAGTTATATTAGTGGCCAATGGCTCACTAGCCACAGCTGATGGACATCCAATCACAGCTGATGGACATTTACTACCTGAGCCAGCACCTTTCCACATGAGGCCGAGAGCCTGGAAACTGCACTCCTGGCTCTGTCCCCACAGTATCTCTAAAGAAAAGACTGATATGTAACACAGGTACCCCTGTATGTCACAGAAAACAGAAGGCCAAAGACAGATTGACCATGTGGAAGAGAAGGAAGAATGGTTACAAAGTAGAATCCTAGGGAGGTGGTTACTAGTGAAAAGGAGGATTCCCCTTTGCTGAGGATATGGTCCTTTGCTATTCCAGAGTAATGCAAATGACGATAGAATTAAATTTATTCATAATGCTTGGGTGGCTTAATGATCTACAGGCACAATTAGGATCACACCGCCACTGGTGTGATCCTACTTTAAGCCTCAATTGTATAACCTTGACCAAGATATATCATTATAATTGAGGCAGGCTAGATGATAACACCCTCCATGGTACAACATGAGGTGCCTCAAGTCACACAAGTAACAAGTGACTGTATCCAGTACCTACAGCTGGAGAAAAACAAGAATCAGTTTCTACCAGCCAGGCTGATCCCTAGGACCAGGACCTCACCTTTAGCTAATTGTGGACTTCATCCTGCATCTGACACTATGACAGTTCCAGAGGAACCAAATAAGGAAAAAAAATGCTGGACAAGGAGGATCCTGCCCAGGGCGGAGGAAATGAATGAACCAGATCAATGGGACATCACCAATTCCCACCCTTGGAGGGATAAAAACACCTGATCATGACTTCCTCAGCATGATTCATTCTATGAGTTCGCCTACACTTTCCTCTCAAGTGTGTGCTTTCATTTTGAAAAAATCGCTTTCGCTTTCCTGCGTCTGCCTCGTCCTTGAATTCTTTCTTGCATGGAGACAAGAACCCAGTCGCCACTGCTCTGGGTTGAATCCTGTCTTGGACATCCCCGTGAGCCTCCGGTGACACAATCACCTTTTTATCCTGAGCTAATTTTGCATTCTTCCAATCGCATCTCAGAACATAGCTTTATTCCCCATATGATGAGTTATCAGTCAGGGTTCAATCAAGAAAAGAGAAACCACATTCGTTATTTTAATGAAGATCATTTAATATGGGTATGGTTAAATAGTTTTTGAAAGATAAAAGGCATAAAATAAAAAAATATGGTAACCAACACAGTGTCATAACTGCAGGATATAGTAACAACACCCACCACAGGCTAAGGGATAAGGGGAAAGATTGGTTGTGTGCCCTCTATCAACCATTATTGAAAGAACCTAAAGAGAAGCCAGATGGAAAATGAGAGCAGCAGTTTAAAGATTCCCAGCCCCCACCACAGCATCACAGCTTACAGTATAGAAGGGTAAGTTGGAGCAGTAAAAAAAAAACAAAAAAAAAAAAAAACAACTTAGTATTCATCACAGAGAGACAGCTGTAGAGTGTGGAGGAAGAAGATAGGTGAAAAAATATTACCAGGAATATGAGGAAAAAATTACATTGGCTATTACTAAGGCAAACTTTTCCATATCTTCTCCTTTATGAGCTCTGATCACTTTAAGATCTTTACGATCTGATCAGGAACAGTGAAGAACCGAAGACATACAAGTCATCTTTGAACAAAAGGTCTGACAAAATTCAACAGTTCTCCATTTTGCTTGAACATTAGACCCACCTGGTGTGCTGTGAAAACTGTGCATTCTCTTTGCACTTTCCAGTCCAATTAAATCTTAATCTATGGTGATGAGGCTCAGGCATGAGGATTTTTAAATCTCATCACATGCTTCCAATAGGAAGCCTAGATTGAGGACCAGTGACACACACATTTGATTGAAGCCAAAGTTTTATGGAAAATAGACTTGGATGGTGGAAATGGTTGAGTCAAATCATATCTATCTATCTATCATCTATCTACCATCTACCAATCTATCTATATACACACACAAAAAGAGCTGTGAATTTCTACAGTATGCCTGGGTCATAGGTGACAAATACAGAATATTCCCTAGTTATAATAGGATTCGATTGTGCAGTGACTTTGACATACATAGGATGCCAGAATACTCTCTTAATCCCATCAAAGATGTGCCAAAATAAGCAATTTTAAGATACGATAGACCAACTAGAATAAAAACCACAAGCTATGAAAATTGTATGACTAAAAAAGCATGTTTGCCTATTTGAAATATTTGATTTTTCAGTCATTTCTAATACGTAGGACAAAAAAGAAAAAAAAGGCCCAAGTATTGAGATTAGGCTGTTCTGCTGAGGAGCCTCCGCATGGCCCTCTTGATGTCCCTGTTCCTCAGACTGTAGATGAAGGGGTTCAACATGGGGGTGAACACAGTGTACACCACCGAGGCCACTGCTTCCTTCCTGGGAGAGTGGGAGGCAGCAGAACTGAGGTACACCCCAAGGCCTGTTCCATAAAATAAGCAAACAACTGACAGGTGAGAGCCACAGGTGGAGAAGGCTCTATACTTCCCGCCGGATGATGGGACTCTCAGAATGGAGGAAATTATTTTATAGTAAGAAAAAAGGATCCCTGAGACTGGAATACCACCAAAGATGGCCCCAATAAAGTAGATTAATATGTTATTGGTGGGGATTTCAAAACAGGCAAACTTGAGGAGTTGAGGAGGATCACAGAAGAAATGAGGAATTTCCACATTTGTGCAAAAGGAAAGTTGTGATATCATCAAGCAGTGCAACTGAGAGTCCAAAAGGCTGATCAAAAAAGACACCAGAACAAGCAGGCTGCAGAGCCGGGGGTGCATGATGACCGGGTAGTGCAGCGGGTGGCAGATGGCCACAAACCGGTCATAGGCCATCACGGTCAGAAGTACACTGTCCCAGCATCCAAAAAGTATAAAAAAAGTTAACTGAGTCAGGCAGCCCTCATAGGAGGTGACTCTGCTGTGAGTGTGGATGTCCCAAATCATCTTGGGGACGGTGGTGGAGGTGAAACCGATGTCAGCCAAGGACAGGTGGGAGAGGAAGAAGTACATGGGCGTGTGCAGGTGGGAGTCTGCGCTGATGGCCAGGACGATGAGCAGGTTCCCCAGCACGGTGACCAGGTACATGGACAGGAAGAGCCCGCAGAGGAGGGGCTGCAGTGCTGGATCATCTGAGAGCCCCAGGAGGACGAATTCCGAGACACCTGTTTGATTCTGTGGTTCCACATTGCAGAGACACCTTTTGGAAAATAAACGAGGGTTGGTATAAAGGAAACAAGTATACAGATACCCATCTGTTTATCTATATTTTAGATTTAAGCAATTCATAAATTATTCACACTTGAGGACCATACCCCTTTAGTAGTATTTCTTGGTTATGATATTCTTCTTAGAATCACTTTCACGTTGGATTTGCTCCATTAATCCGTTACTACATACATTGCTTTGGAAAGAATGGGCTAAGAAATTAGAGGAGCAAAGTTATTTAGAGGTTAAAAATCCGTAAACACACTAACCTATCAATCCACTCCTGTGAAGAAAAGGAATGAGAAATATCGTTGTCCCTTAAGGAAAAAAAGTGTTCTTTATTAGTGTTCTTAATTAAAGCACACTAATAAGCAGTCAAATGCACTTTATTTTATCCAAAAGCAGTGCAACTAACTCCGTTGGTTTGGACTTTATAAACACCCTATAGGAGCTATGTAATAAAGTGTCTGACTCCATTTTGTGTGTGTGATATTTGGCTACTAACAGTTTTTAAACCACACCTCTCCCTCTTCCCCTTCTGCCCAACATCTAGGCTAGCTGATAAGAAAGCCCGGGTTCTCCAGTTATAAAATAAAATAAAGAAGTTATGGGGGTGTACAGCATGGTGACTATAATAAAGTTATATTGCATATTTGAAAATTACTAAATGTAATTTTAAAGAGTAAATCTTAAATGCTCTCATTACAATAAAAAAAATTGTAACTATGTATGGTGACAGATGTTAACTAGAATTATTGTGGTGATCATTTTGCAACATACACATACACTGAATCAGTATGTTGTACTCCTGAAACTAATATAAATTTATATGTCAATTATATCTCAATTTAAAAAAAGGCTGGGTCCTCCCTTCTTTGGTTACAGTGAGAGATGCAAACTCCTTTCGTGTCAGTGAGAGAGCGTTCGCCTGTGCAGGAACGCTCACTCTGAACCCACACCCTAACTACAATTTGAAAAGAGAAAACAGCCACTTTTCTTGACTTCGTGAGCCATTTCAGACCAGCGTAAAAGGGCTGCTATGCTCTCTCCAGACAGAGAGATCTTCAGATGAGGAATAAAAGTGTTTATACCCTCTTGTTTTATGGCATTTTCAGCCTCTATATCCAAGGCAAATTTGGGGGTGGCGTCCGTCCTCTTTCTTCAGAGCGTCCACTACCCTTGATGCCACGAGTGGGGCTCTGAGACAATGGCCACGCCCACCGGAAGTCTGTCTTCTTGCTCTGGCTCTGCTGCTTGACCGCAAGCTTGCACTTTGCACCGTGCTGCATCTTTCCAATCCGTTCTTACAGATCTAACTGACCTAAGGTAGAAGTTTCAATAATGACTTGGCTATTAGAGAGAAGAGTATGGAATTGGATCTTTCCTGAATGTGGCCTTGGGTCTTGTATCTGGGCCCAGACCTATCCATCCGTCTTACAATGAAGATATGATGACATTAGGGTCAGAGGAAAGATTCTTACCTTATCGTTTGTGTGTTTCAACCAGGCATGGGCCCCTAGGGGTGTTCAAGGGAAAGAGTATACCCTTTGTGTGTAATAAAGGTCCATTGAGTGGTTGCTCACAAAAGAGTAGTCATTAGAGGGGAGAGAGAGAAGGAGAAAGAGAGGGAGAGAGAAAGAGAGAGAGACAGACAGACAGACAGAAAGAGAGACTAGAAGAGAGAGGGGGAATGGAAGGGACAGGAGGGGAGGGGAGGGGAGGGGAGGGGAGGGAAGAGAAAGAAATGCAGCCATTACATGCCACTCTTAAGAACAGAAAACCCACCAGGACCTTTAAATATCTCTGCTGCTACTGTTGCACCTGCCTTTGTCTCAACAAAGACCTGGATCCTCTGGGTTTTAGGGAGAAACACTCATGGCACTTCTGTGGCTCAGTGAAAGGGTTAATTCAAACCTGATTTAAGCACAAGGTACATAAACCCTATAGAGCAATGGTTATCATGGTCAAGGTCCCTAACCCTGAAGGTATGGATTTGAGGCTCTCTGGAGGAAGAAATCTATAAATATGATCAAAACAGAGAGTACCTCCCTTGAAGTATATGCACTGAAAGAAAGAACAAAGAAAGAGGAGAGAGAGAGAGAGAGAGAGAGAGAGAGAGAGAGAGAGAGAGAGAGAGAGAGAGAGAGAGAGGAGAAAGAAAGAAACCTGTGTATGGGGGAGGAAACAAAAAACTGAAACAGAGGTATAGTTTGATCCAGTTGGAAATCGAAAATTTACTGAAAGAATTTATAGAACAAAAAATCAAAGGGCACCGATTGGCTTCTGAATGAAATTTAACATCATCTGAAATACACCAATTGGCAAAGTTTCATGTCCTCAACAAATACTGGGGCTCAAGTAACAGTAATAGCTGAGAATCCCACTAAATTTTAACAAGGTACCCTCTATTATCTTAGGGAGGTTCTTGAACATGAAAAGAAAGGACAAACATACGTGCCTCACCTTTACCATTGGGACTCTTGCTTTGCCGAAATTCTCCGTTGTAATATCACCCATTGCCCTCAAAAATCGCCTAATGGGCATGGACACTCTTGACTAAATCACAATTAAATTAAGCCTTTGGCTCTATAGAAAATCCTGTGCAGGTTTTCACCTCCTTTGTGTCTTGTTTTCTACACAGAACACTTCCCTTCTGACACTCCAGGTCACCAAATGTGTGTGGGGGAGCCCCCACACCAAGCAATTCTCCATGACACCAGCTGAGTGTCCTCCAATTTAACTCAGTTCTGACACTATCTGCCTGCATTGTCAGATCCCACAGGTTAAGGGCTCAGTTCCAGAAGACTGCTCACTCCCGCACTTCAGATACCAACTGTAAGTAGTAGGTCCCCAGGCTACCCACAACTTTGGTCCAACGTGGCTACAAATCAGAGGTTCCCACAGCCCCTTCATCTGGTTTGAGTAGTCACTCTAGAAATAGTGTTTAGGGGGAAATGACAGAATCCCGTTTATTTCTTTAGTCACATCTCTGGAAGGGATGAAAGCCCAGGCAAGAAAAAAAAAAGCCCCCAGTGTGTGGCAGCCATATGGACAAGGCAGTGTTTTTGTAAACTAACAAAGGGTAATCAATATTTAACAGTTTATATATTTTTTGTTTGGTTGGTTGGTTTGGGTTGCATACTCTGTGCCAACCACAGTGTGGGTGCTAGGGAATCAGAAATAAACGAGACTCAGTCACTTCCCCACAGGCATTCTGCTTGGAATGATCTGGAAAGAGAAAGAAAGGTTAAGGAGATTGGTTGGGAGGTTTTCCTGGTTTGTTTTAATTTTAACATTTTATTTAACCTAATATATCAAAAATATTATAACATTTTACATTTTTAAAATCTGGTATTTATACTGATAGCCCACCTTAATTTGGACTGGCCATATTTCAAGGGCTTTATAGCCATGCGAAACTAAATTGTGTGTAAAGAGATTGTTCTGTACCCTGTGTCCTGTGAATAGAGTTTCGCTGCTCAGCTCCAAACCTGACTTTACCCTTTCTTGTCCCAGGATAAATTAAATAAGAATACTGTGCTCCATTTGCAAATAGCTGAAACTGGTTTTAATTTCAGCTGAATGTTGTTAGCCTCCAACAACTTCTAGTTCTGCGAGATATGGAAAACATCTAGGGGTCCTCTGGTCCGCGCTCTCTCTCCATACAGGAAACACTAGCAGATATTCCTGACTCGGCATCAGTACTGGGAAGTGTTCTTTCTCTCTTCCCCAGTTCCTAGAACTTCTCTGGTTTTTACGGCTTTAGAGATTTCAGTTATTCCATTAAATAATGCAATAGCTATATGCCAGAAGATCAGTGAATTTGGCCTACACTACAACAGACTAATTAAAAGTTATACGAATTTCAGTCTCTTCTTCCATCAAGTATAATCTTTGCTTTTATCCAGAAAAAATCACCCTAAGCCTCCTGAAGAACTTGTTTCTCCCTAACAAAGTATGTAAATCACTTATTCCTCCCAACAGTTGGATTTTAGCTCCTTAGATAAACTTAGGTAATTAAATGTTAAGTTAGATTGATGTCCAAAATACATACACATATATATACTTTCCTCAACTGTAAAATAGCAATAATGTGTGTACCTCTATCTTGGGGGTATTATACAGATGAAAATTAAAGCTACATAGCACCTAACTCTGAGCCCGACACAGGAAACAGTTCTGATGTTATGGTTATTCTCCTCGCCACCATCATGATCATAACCATAGCAGTCGTGGTCATGTTGGAGAGCCTAGGGGATGAAGAGATCGTTTCCGGCTCAGGTGTGGGCGATGACTTTGGAAGCTAGGAATGGTAGTGGAGAAGAGCAGATTCTGAATGAGAGTTCTGAAATCCCCAACAGAAAAAAATAACAGAAACTTCATAGGCCTCGGAGCTGAAACTTTGCATATCGATGCCCTCCCATCTGGCTAGCTCAGTTGTCCCACTGTCTTGACAATGAGGAAACAAGTGTTTCCAGCATTCCTCCTCCATCCACCATCTCCCTTGGCACTTACTGATCTGCGTTGTGTCTCTGCTGGGTCATGACCTATGTCCTGCCTGGTGAATGATG
Organism: Rhinolophus hipposideros; assembly: GCF_964194185.1. Lineage (NCBI taxonomy): Eukaryota > Metazoa > Chordata > Mammalia > Chiroptera > Rhinolophidae > Rhinolophus > Rhinolophus hipposideros. The sequence continues at coordinate 40,094,693 of NC_138062.1, read as the reverse complement.
AGGGCTGAGGCTCTGTCCTCAGGACAGGCAGGGAGACAGGATCGGGCATGGATCTTCTGATGCAGGTGACAATTCTGGGAGGAAGAGACACGGGTATGAAACTTAATGGGGAGGCACTGGCTAATTATTTATTCCTGTGTAGCCTTGAGCGCTCAACGCACAGAGCTCATAATTACCAAAATTGGTCCATGTTCTCCCAATCTCTGAGGACTTCCTAATATTAACAGGAGAGGAAAAGGAGAAAAATGAATGTACTTAGAAGGGTCTGAGCCCTTTTTCATCTGAGGAGAAAGCTCATCTGTACCCTTCACTTCTGACTTCCAATTTCAAGGATCTTAACATAAAGTTTAGACTTTAAAATAAATAAATAAATAAATAAATAAAGTATTAAAAATATCTGTGGGGGAAAGATGGATTTTTCATTTAATTTTCTAACAGACTGAATAGTCAGGGAAGGAAACCAAATCTAATATTTGAGTTTACATTATACAGAAAATGAATTCCATGTGAATCATAGACCTAAAATATGAAAACAATTTGATACAGTATCGAGATCCTAATTTAGGAACATAACTTCAGAAGATTGGAGTCGCATTAGATTTCTTTGCTTTTCTTTTTGTTTTAATTAGAGTTTATTGGCGTGACAATGGTTAGTAGAGTTACATAGGTTTCAAGTGTACAGTTCTGTAATACACCATCTCTATATCACATTGTGTGTTCACTGATATGTAGACTTTTTTTAAATGTATGACTTTGTGACTTTGACATCTGCAAAGCCATTGCATTATGTAAATTTGGGAGAATTGGGTCTTCTTGAACAAGAATCTGAAACTATTTCCATTTTCTCAGTTAAGATTTCTGTCTCTAAAATAAACTTTCTATTTCCTTTTTTTAGCTTGATGATGATGATGATGATGCTTATTTAAATGACAGCCCAAGCTCTGCTTTGTCTCTTTCACTGATATATGTTGGTATACTAGAAAACGATGGACTTGTATACACTTATTTATAACTTGCTATTTCTCTTAAATAAACCAGGGTATCGAACAAGAGTGCAATCCAGGTTGTCAGCTAGGGCTGCAGCCCTCTCAACGTTTCACTGGGAACCCTGTTTCCAAGTCCATTCACTTTTGGAAGCATGGAGTTCCCTGTGAGCTGTTGGCCAGAGGCCTTCCTCAGTTCTCTGCCACATGCGCCTCTGACGGGGAAGCTCAGACATGGCTGTTGGCTCCCATTAGGACTAGCAGACAGGTGACAGAAACAAGGGCCACGAATATGAAAGCCAGAGCCTTTTGTACCCTAGTCTCAGAAGTGACATCTCATCAGTTTTGCCATGTTGCGTTGGTTGGAAGCAAGTCAGTAGACCCAGGATACACTCCAGAGAATGGGTCTCCACAACAGCATAAACTCAGGAGGTGAAGTTCACGGGGAACGGATGAGAATCTGCCCACCATGCAGACCTCGCCCTCTATCAGGACATCGGTCTCGAAGTACCCCAGGGCTGGAGAGATGTCTCCTGCTCCGCAACATAGCCCATCACACCGCAATGCTCTCAGCAAAATTTCTCTGCAGATAAACTAGCGTGTGAGTGGAAATCGCTTCTGATGTGGTGTTTCTGCAGACCCCACCATGTTCCTTCAGGACATGCAGTCAGAAAAAGCCAGCACAGTTTCTCTTCCATCACCCCAGCCCCTCCGTTGATAACACAAAAAGCTGCAGCCATTCTGTGCCCAAATTCTACAAATGTCCCCAGCAGCTTCTGCTTATTGAAAAGAGCTCATCCTATTTTTCTTAGCTTACTTTGTGTTCACAGATCCTAAAGTGTAAGGAAATGTGCTTGGGACCTGTTTCAATTTACCTCTAGTGAATAAAGTGAATTTGTATGGGAATGATCGTACGCAGCAACCTACATCCTCCCCCGCAGGCCTCCTGGCTCAGAGGACTCTGGGTGAGGAATTTCAAAATTGGTTTGTCATGAACTAATGTGAAGAAAATGTGACAAAACCAAGATGGTGAATTAGGAGACACCAGCCTCTGTTCCTCCATAAAGAGCAACGACTAGATGGCTATCCATGAACAAAAACAGCTCTGGGAGAGCTCAGGGGTCACTTAAGAAAATTCAGCAGCACCGTGGAACGTAACACCTGAGAAGAACCACACAAAAGGAAAAGAAGAAGAGCTTCATTTTGCCTGCGCTACTCAGCACCCAGAGGGTACGCCCCAGCTGGAAAGGGTTGTTACCCTGATGGGAAAAGGGAGAGCAGTGTGAGCCACCAGCTTGCCCAGCCGATTAATGCACCACACCCAGTTTCAGTTTCACCCCACCCAGAGAATGGCAAAGCTTAGACATAAAGACACAGCTAAAAAACAAGGAAGAATCACAGGAACTACAACCATCAGCTACAATAGGATATAGGACTGGTTTAAAAATAGATACAGAGACCAATGGTACAGAATCTAGAGCCCAGAAACAAACCCCTGCATATACGGTCAACTAAAATTTGACAAGGGAGACCCTGTGTGTTCGCAATCTCGGGAGCTTCCCCCGATTGGCAGGTGGCAGGTTTCGTAAGCTAGAGAATTTACATCCAAGGCTTGTCTTGGGTGGCTGCAAGACAAGTAGATCTACACACCTGCCCACCAGAATCTTAAAAGTTTGTATACAATAGAGGTCTTAACGGGGTTCACTCATGTATAACATCCAGATGGTCTCAACAACATATTACTAGCTCAAGGCTATATCCTTGGGCCAGCTTCTAGTTCAGGGTAGGCTAGTGGATGCGCATTCCAAGGACAGCGGAGGCGGGTGAGGAGCCTCTGATTCCCCAGGTCCAGCTCTTAGGCCAACTGGCAGTCACATCTTTTTGATAACGTCCTCCAACAGACCCAATCATCAGTGTTTATAACCCTCCCCAGGGGATTCCAGTAAAATCCACAATTGAAAACCAGTGAACTACATCCTCAGCAATTACCTGAATAAATAGATTTGACAGATACAAAATTTGTATGGAAAATAGTCAGAAATCGTGGAAAAGGATGTAAAGTTTAAGTATATAACAAGAGACTTGCACATTTCACCTGGATACCAGAGTCGTTGAGGAGAACCTCTCATGCATTCATTATGATGTACAAAGGGTTCCAGGATACACCCTCAATTCAATTAAAGACAAACCAAAACAAGGAAAATTCGTATGTGAAGCACGGAGAATGACAACCATGAGACTGAAAACGAATGTGGTCAAGGAAACAATATTCAGTCTACATGTTTGGTTTTGCTGGTTTTTCCAAATATACTCCAAAAAGAATTGCACAGATATTAAGATTAGACCATTCTGCTGTGGAGCCTCCATAGGGCACTCTTTTTTTCTCTTTTTTTTCCCTAACCTTCCACCCTAACCGTATTGAATGTTTCCTCTTTTTGTGCCGTGATGTACATTCTTTTATTACAGCAGTAACACTGAATTGCAGTATTGGTGAGTGGCGTGGCCATGCCATACCTTCTGTTTCCTGCAACAGAGATTGGAGTTTGAGTTCTTTTCTTTTTAAATAAATTTCATTGGGGAATATTGGGGAACAGTGGGAAACAGTGTGTTCCTCCCGGGCCCGTCAGCTCCAAGTCATTGTCATTCAATCTTAGTTGTGGAGGGCGCAGCTCAGCTCCAAGTTCAGCTGCCATTTTCAATCTTTAGTTGCAGGGAACGCAGCCCACCATGGGAATTGGACCGGCAACCTTGTTGCTGAGAGCTCGTGCTCTAAACCAACTGAGCCATCTGGCCACCCTTCTGGAATCTCTGTGGCAGCTTGTTGTCTTCAGTCTAGTTGTGGAGGGCGCAGCTCACTGGCCCTTGTGGGAATTGAACCAGCAACCCTGTTGTTCCCAGCTCACACTCTAATCAACTGAGCCATCCAGCCCCCCCCCCTCCCGGAGCTTGAGTTCTTAATATCCTTAACATCCCCATTCAATGAAGTACCAGATTTTGTCAATGTCAATTCCGCTTCCATAACCTGCCTTGCAAGACTACAGTTATATGACCTAGCTCCTGGCTACTTTTCCTACTGCAACTCCTACCTCTCTTTCTCTTGTTTACTATACTCCAGTTTCTCAGGCTTCCTGTTTCTCAAACTTGCCCATCAGATTCTGGATTCAGATCCCTTGCAGTTGCTTTTCCCTCTGCCTAAAACTCTCTTTTCCCGAATATTTTTATAAATTGCTGCTCCCCTCACCGCATCCCTTTGTATACACAAACGTAACAGCACCTCCATTTCTCTCTCCATAAGGCCCTCTTGATGTCCCTGTTCCTCAGGCTGTAAATGAAGGGGTTCAACATGGGGCTGACTATGGCATACATGATCGAGGCCACCACATCCTTCCTGGGGGAAGGCAACAGTGTTGACCCAAGGTACACTCCAATACCTGTTCCGTAAAATAAGCAAACAACTGACAGGTGAGAGCCACAGGTGGAGAAGGCTCTATACTTCCCACCAGATGATGGGACTCTCAGAATGGAGGAAACGATTTTATAGTAAGAGAAAAAGATTCCTGAGATGGGGAGAAAACCAGAGATGGCCCCAACAAAATACATGACTATGTTATTGGTGAGGGTGTCAGAGCAGGCAAGACGAAGGAGCTGAGAAGGGTCACAGAAGAAATTAAAAATTTTTACATCCTTGAAGCAGGTAAGTTGTAACACAATCAAATTGTGCAGCTGGGAGTCCAAAAGGCTGATGAAAAATGACACCAAAACTAAGAAGCAGCAGAGGCGAGGATTCATGATGACTGGGTAGTGCAGAGGGTGACAGATGGCTACAAACCGGTCATAGGCCATTGCAGTCAGAAGCATACCATCCATACATCCAAAAAGGATCAAAAAAGACATCTGAGTCAGGCAGTCCCCATGGGAGATGACTCTGCTGTGAGTTTGGATGTCCACTATCATCTTCGGGACAGTGGTGGAGATAAAACAAATGTCAGCCAAGGACAGGTGGGAGAGGAAGAAGTACATGGGTGTGTGGAGGTGGGAGTCTGAGCTGACGGCCAGGACGATGAGCAGGTTCCCCAATATGGCAACCAGGTACATGGACAGGAAGAGCCCGAAGAGGAGGGGCTGCAGGCCTGGATCATCTGAGAGCCCCAGGAGGAAGAAGTCTGAGACACGTGTTAGGTTTTGTGGTTCTGTGTAGCTTGGACACCTTTCGGGGGGAAAATAAAGAGGGTTGGAAAAAAGGAAATAAATAAACAGGCACACTGCATTGTGTTCATATTTTGGATTCAAGCAATTCACTTGTGAGGTCATACACCCCAGTACCTTTAGCAATATTTCTTAGTGTGACAAATCCTATCTTCTGAGAACTGTTTCCTTATTGGTTTCTGTGTTATTTACCTCTTTCTATACACACGCACTTCAGTGAAACTCAACTGAAGAGTATCAGAGGAGGAAGAATATTAGAGATAACAAATCTATGATCACAGGAAAACATAACGTAGTTCTTGAAGAAAATATATAGAATAAGATATTTTTATTTATAAAATACTCTTCCCCCTTTAAGGAAAAAAAATGTAATTCTAACTTAAAGAAATTAAGAAATATACATATGTATACATATATACACATATATACATATATACATATATATATATACACCTTATTTTATTCAAATACAATGCTAGATATTCTGGTTATTTAGAATATCTTAAACATTCTGTAAAAGGCAGGACTGTGTAATATGGATTCTAAATGAACTTAAATGCTCATCATCGAAAAATATTTTTATGTGATACTTATCTTCATGAGTTTTATAACTCTTTGGTTTTCTGTCTTTCCTCCTTCACAGAAGTAAGTGATTATTCTAATGTGAGAGTCATTGACTTAAAAAGTCATTTAGTATATAATTCCTCTCCTTGGCTTTGGTGGACTTCAGGTTTTGTCATGTATGGTTTAGTTAAGTGCACATAATCATACGACATCAATGACTACAAAGATGGCATTAGTGCAGAGAATCTGTCCATGATTTAACAATAATGAAATTTAAGAAACACTCTTGAAATTTTTTATTTCATTCAGGATTATTTTTATCAATCCCATACAATTTTCTAAAATGTCTGGTGTGCAGGACTGCTCTTTGCTTTTTTTGGACGCTATTCTGTAATGGCCTGATAATACTACTTCATTGTTTTTCTTTTTTTTTCACCTTTATTGAAGTATGATCGATAAATAGAAATTATATATATGGTAAAACATGAAAGTTTTTTTAAGTGTACAACATGATGATTTAATACATGTATACATTGTGAAATGATTACCACAATCAAGTTAATTAAGACATCCATCACTTTACATAGTTACTGTGTGTGTGTGTGTGTGTGTGCGTGTGCATTAAGAACACTTAAAATCTGCTCTCTTAGATTTCAAGTATACAAAGCAGTGTTATTAACTATAGTCATCGTGCTATACATTAGATCCCCAGAACTTACTCGTCTTATAACTGGAACTTGGTACTCTAACCAACATCTCTCCTTTCCCCCAACCTCCAGCTCCTCACAACTATAGTTCTACTCTCTGGTTCCATGAGTTAGATTTTTCTTAGATTCCATATATAAGTGAGATCATACTTTGTCTTTCTGGGCCTGGCTTTTTTCAGTAAGCATAATGTGCTCTAGGTTCATCCATGTTGTCACAAATGGCAAGATTTCCCTCTTTTTATGGCTGAATAACATTCCGTTGTGTGTGTCTGTATGTAGATAGATAGATAACATTTTCTTTATTCATATGTTAATAGATATTTTGGCTGTTTTCGTATTTTTGCTATTATTGTGGACATTGAGCTCTCCATTTCCAAGAAGGAACATAAGCACAGAGAGATTCAGAGATTTGCACACAATCCCCATATAGGGGATGAACGATTCAGGACTCAAACATTGATCTCCCTACCTTAGAATACTGCCCAACATATAGGTAATTCTCCATTAATGCTCCATCTATTATTATAATCAATATCTACCACCTACATTAGAATATAAGCATTTAATAAAATATCTAAAATTGATTTTGCCTTTATTTTATACAGCTATCACATATTTATTGCATACAGGGCATCCATTATTTCTTTAATCCTTATTCAGTGAAGCTTTACCAACTAGGAATCAACTCAGATGACAATCCCAGGTCCCAGAGATACTAAGAACTTGCCCCATAACACACTAATAATAAGTGGAGCAGACAGAATTCAAAATTCAACGGTCAGTCTCTGAGTTTCATGCACTACACTTCACTGTGCCCAGACTTCCTGAAATTTTTAAGCAGAGGTACAGAGGTCTTAACCATAGGTACATCCAAGGTATATATGTTTAAACTCTTTTCAGTAGCCTGGGTAGGAATGGACCCCAAGACTGACTTTGTCTCCTTTTGAGATTGAATAGGCTGATTATAAGAATGGAGGAAGAGTGGATTGTTGAAGTGAAATCCAGGAGCGAGGGCAAGAGAGAGATCTGCCCTACATTATCATTTGTCAGTTCTTCCTATGACCTTTGTCTGTGATCTCAGCCATCCTTCCTACAGTTGATGCAGCAAATGCTACCTACTGCTCCCCACTGTGGTCTACCAGACAATTTCATTGGGAAGGGTGTAGTGAGCAGGGGGTCCCCATCAGGATTAATAGGGAGGTGAAGTGACTGTTTCATTATGGGGGAGAAGACTGGCCAGATGTCCTATGTCTGGAGTCAGACTGCCCAGATTCAAACCTGGCTTCAACTCTTTCTAACTCATGACCTCGTACAAGTTACATAAAATGCTATGCTCCTTTTCGTGTGTGTGAAATAAATAATAACATGTGCACTTATAATTTGGGACAGATTCTGTAGATGACATCAAACAAAATACATAAAACACATACCCCCGAGCCTAGCACTTAGAAAGCCCTAGATAAAAGTACATGATGTTATGATTAATGTCTTCTTTGTCATCATCACCTTCGTGGTCATTGTGGAGTGCTTAGGGGAGTGCTTAGGGGGAATTTTAGAGAGACCCATTTTCTGCTATGGTGGGGAAGATGCCAGTCACAGCCAGAACCAATAAGGATGAAACCAGAACTCTGAATGAGAGTTCTCACACTCCCACCAGAACCAGAACAAACTGCTCGGGCTCTGATCTGAAATTTTGTGTATTGGTGCCCTTTCATCCAGCCATCCCAACTGTCATGTTTGTCTTGTTGAGGAGGAAATAATGCTCTCAGCAGTCCCCCCTCCAACCACCATCGCCCACAGCACTTACTGGGCTGGGCTGCATCTCTGCTGGAGCATGGCCGAGGAGCACGGCTCTGCTGGCCCTCTCCCACCTGTGTGTGATGAAGGCTCAGGGTCCCTCCTTGGGACTGGCAGGAAGACAGACTCAGGCTGGGACCTTCTGATGCAGACGCCCACGAAGGGAGGAGGTACAGATAAGGAGCCTCTATAGCAGGACTAGCAAACTAAAGGGCTGGAGACACCAGCCAATTACTTACAATGGTATGACCTTGGGGCTCAATGCACAAATTTCATAATTAGCCAATTGGTCCATGTTGTCCTAGTCTCTGGGGATTTGCTAATATTAATGGAACAGAAAGAGGAGAAAAGTGAATGTCCTTGGAGAGTCTTGGTTCTTCCTCTCTTGAGAAAGAAGTTCATCTGTCCTCTTTGCTTCTTACTTCCAAATTGCAGGATCTTAGTATAAAATTACATATATATATATATATATATATATATATATATATATATATACAGATATATATATAATTTTTAAAAATTTAACCACTCAATGTGTGATTTTGATACCTGTACTTCCATTGTATTAATCATGAAATCTATGCAGAATTTGGTCTTCTATACCAAGAATGTGATACGCTTCTCATTTTATCAGTTAATATTTGTCTTTAAGGATGACTTTTTTTTTTAATTTATTGGGGTGACAATTGTAAGTGAAATTACATAGATTTCAGGTGTACAATTCTGTATTACATCATCTATAAATCCCATTGTATATTCACCATCCAGAGTCAGTTCTCCTTCCATCACCATATATTTGATCCCCCTTACCCTCATCTCCCTCCCCCCACCCCCCTTACGCTCTGGTAACCACTAAACTATTGTCTGTGTCTATGAGTTTTTGTTTCTCATTGGTTTGTCTTGTTCTTTTGTTGTTTTTGGTTTATATACCACATATCAATGAAATCATAGGGTTCTAGGATAACTTCTTAATTTCATTTCCTTAGACCTCGTTTGAGTTGGCATTTTATTTTTGGAGATTTACAGGGTTTCTTTTGTTTTCTCCTCATTTGAATGAGCCTTCAGTTCTAAATTTATTCTCTAATTGAATTATTTGGTATACTAAAATACTATTGATTTTTACCCAATTATTTGATAACTGATACTTAACTACTTCCATGGGCCTCTCTGAAGGTTGTAATCAAGGCGTCGGCCAGGATTCCAGTCATCTCAAGGCTCGACAGGCAGAGGCCCACTTCCAAGTTCACTCTCGAGGCTGTTGGTAGGATTCACGTGTTTGAAGGCTATTGGCCAAAGAATTCTCTCAGTTCCTTGAAACCTGGGCCTCTTGATCGGACAGGTCACAACATGGCAGTTGCTGCATCAACCTAGAGAGCCAGAGAGGGGCAGCACGAAGAAAGCCAGATTTTTTTTTTCACTCTATTCCCAGAAGTGACTTCCGATCATTTCTTCCACATTTTCATTGTTGGAAGCAAGTCTCTATGTCCAGCTCATACTCAATGGAGGGAAATACACAAGGGCATGAAAACCAGGAGTTGGGGATCGTCGGGAGCATCTCAGATACTGCCTACAACACAGACCTCATCCTTTGTAAGAGCTTTATGTTCAGGCTCTTGAAGACTCAGATCACGTTCATCTGCTTTCCAGCATAGTCCTGAATTCATCGCATAACAAAACGCAACAAAAATTCCTTGGAGACACCCTGACAAATAGGTGGAAGTTCTTCTTCAGGGAACTTCTGCAGACCCCACTCTACTACTTCTGGTCATACAGTGTCAGGTGGACCCCTTGGTTTCTATTACACCAGGAGAGCTCCTCCATCAATTCCAGGCCAATTTGCAGCCATCCCATAGCCAACTTTAGCAAACGTCCCCAGTGTTTCTGATTTCTGCTACCTAGAGAGAAATCAGCTCACTCCAGAATATATTTTCTTTAGATTTTTTTGTGTTCTCAGCTCTTGAAAGCTATAATAAAATGTGGTTTGGGTTTATCTGGTTTTTTCCTAGTGGATAAAGTGGGACGTATGTGGATAGTGGTATATTATAACCTTCCAAGTCTTATCCATGTAGGCTTCCTGACTCAGAGATCTCTCTGCTGAGGAATGTGAAGATTGCATCGTTATTAAGTGATATGAAATGTCTAACTATTACATTGTTTTGTGCACCTAAAACTAATTTTAAAATGTTTAAAAATTTTAAAAAATAAATTAAAAAAGAAAACTTTAAATACCATTTTGTAGAACCCAAAACGAGTGCCAAGACTGAGTTATCATGACAGAAGACAGGGAAGCATGGTGATACAGTGAAGTCCTAACCAGACTGTTACTAGTGAAAGGGAAGAGCTCCCTTTGCTGACAACATGGTCCTTGGCAATCTTACAGTAACATAAGAAGAGACACACTTATTGTGATGACTTGATGGCTTAAGGATCCTCCAGCATCATCAGAGAACACAGCAACTATAAACATTATATCACCACTGATTTTCCGGTTGTATACCCATGACAAAGGCATATCATTTACAACCACCTTTCTGATCTGAGCATATTTTGCAATCTTACAGTTGAAGACACCTCACAAAATACTTTTATACCCCATGTTACAATATTAGTCAGAGTTCAGTGAAGAAAAGAGAAACCAATCAGTCATTTTGATGAAGAGCATTTAATATAGGGAACTGGTTAAATAGTTTTTGAAGGACTGAAAGGCAAAGAAGAACAAACCAGTAACATAGCAATCCTAAGTGAAGGAAGAAGCTACCACACCAGGGGCTTAAGGGATGTTAAGGGAAAAGTTGAGTTCTTAGGTCATAGTGACTTTTGCTCAATAATCAATAATCAATAGTCCAAGAGCAGTTAGGCCCCAAGACATCTTTAAAAGAAATACCTGACTTAGATCAGTAGTCGTCAGCCTTGGTTGCACATTAGAACCACCAGGATGCTTTTCAACATCCTCACGCGCAGGCTATACCCCAGTCCAAATAAATCAGAATAACTAGTGATGAGACCCAGTTGTTGGCATTTTTAAGCTTCCCAGATGATTTCAATAAAAGCCACGGTTGAGGACCATCCTCACACATAACCTGCCTAAACAGAGTTGATAGATGAGAAATTCGTACGGAAAAATATACAGAGCTGTCTAAAAGATGTCAGTTTTAAATACATAAAAGAGTTGTTCGTCATTCCAGGATGCTTGGGTCACCAATGTTAAACCACAGAAATCTCTATCGCTATAATACAACCCAGCCACACAATGATTATGATACACCAATGATTATGATCCCAGACTGCTCCGCCCCATCCTATTAAAGTCAAACCAAGAGAAGGAACATTCAGATGCTAAGTAAGGAGAGAACTGAAAGCCATGAGAGCTACAAAATTGATGTGAGAGAGATAGGATTTGCATGTCTTGATGTTTAGTTTTGGTGCATTTTTCCAACCTACACTTCAGATAGATGGCACAGGTACTGAGATTAGATTCTTTTGCTGAGGAGCCTCCGCATGGCCCTCTTGATGTCCCTGTTCCTCAGACTGTAGATGAAGGGGTTCAACATGGGGGTGAACACAGTGTACACCACAGAGGCCACTGCTTCCTTCCTGGGAGAGTGGGAGGCAGCAGAACTGAGGTACACCCCAAGGCCTGTTCCATAAAATAAGCAAACAACTGACAGGTGAGAGCCACAGGTGGAGAAGGCTCTATACTTCCCACCGGATGATGGGACTCTCAGAATGGAGGAAACGATTTTATAGTAAGAGAAAAAGATTCCCGAGATGGGGAGAAAACCAGAGATGGCCCCAACAAAATACATGGCTATGTTATTGGTGAGGGTGTCAGAGCAGGCAAGACGAAGGAGCTGAGAAGGATCACAGAAGAAATGAGAAATTTTCACGTCCTTGAAGTAGGTAACTTGTAACACAACTGAATTGTGTATCTGGGAGACCAAAAGGCTGATGAAAAATGACACGAAAACCAACAAGCCACAGAGTTGTGGGTTCATAATAACCAAGTATTGCAGTGGGTAACAGATGGCCACAAATCTGTCATACGCCATCACAGTCAGGAGGAGACTATCCAGACATCCAAAAAGCATTAAAAATGACATCTGGGTCAGGCAGCCCCCATAGGAGATGACTCTGCTGTGAGTGTGGATGTCCCAAATCATCTTGGGGACGGTGGTGGAGGTGAAACTGATGTCAGCCAAGGACAGGTGGGAGAGGAAGAAGTACATGGGCGTGTGCAGGTGGGAGTCTGCGCTGACGGCCAGGACGATGAGCAGGTTTCCCAGCACGGTGACCAGGTACATGGACAGGAAGAGCCCGAAGAGGAGGGGCTGCAGGGCTGGATCATCTGAGAGCCCCAGGAGGACGAATTCTGAGACACGTGTTAGGTTTTGTGGTTCTGTGTAGCTTGGACACCTTTTGAAAAAGAAAAGAGGATTGGAAAAAAGGGAACAAGTGATCGATATCCAGCACTGTGTCTACATTTTGGATTCAAGTAATTCACAAGTGTTCCCACTTGGGTTCATACACCCCAGTGCCTTCAGCAATATTTCTCAGTGTCTCAAATCTAATTTTCTTAGAACTGTTTCCTCAATGGTTTCCATGTTATTTACCTCTTTTTATACACACTTACTTTAGAGACACTTACTGAAGAATCTTTGTGGAGCAAGAACATTTAGAAATAGGAAATCCATGAACATCATAAAATACAGCCTACTCGTTTAAAGAAACATTGAATAAAAAAAATATTTTCCCTTGAAAGATAAAAAAAATCATTCTAATTAAAGGACACTTAGAAGCAGCCTTACTTTATTCAAATACAGTGCAAGAAAGTCCCTTGATTTAGAATATTGATTAACTGTATAATTGCTAGCACTACATTGTCTGCATTCTAAATTAAAGTCAAATGTTCGTAATAAAAAGAAGGGATTTTTTATGTGCTAGTTGTCTGCATGGGTTCTCATCATTCTTTGGATTTCTGACTTCTCTCCTCTATGGAAATATGTGTTCATTCAAATATATGGGTTTTCTTTTAAAAATCTTTTCAAATATACCTCCTAGGTTTGGCCTGGTAGACTTCAATTTTTTTGTAGGTTTTAAAAAATTATTATTAGTTTTAGGCATACAACACAACACAGTGATTAAATATTTACACCCCTCACAAAGTGAGAACCCCCACAAAGCTACTACCCACCTGACACCATACATAGCTGGTACAATAGCATTGACTGTATTGGACTTCAAATTTTGGTAAGTATGTTTTGGTTAAATGCACCAAAGCATACAGCATCATTGACTTCCATACATGGCATTAGTGTCTAATGCAGCTCTCATCATTAAACAATATTTAATGTTTTTAAAAACTTGCTTCCTGTTTCTCATCTTTTGCAGGATGACATATCAATGCTATAGAATCTCAGGGAAACCTCTGACGTTTGACATTGCTTCTTGGGTTTTTGGTCCCCATTTTGCAGGGGCTTGGGAAAAGTGCTTATATGTATTGCTAATTCTAAACATTTGGAAGTGCAGTGTCCTCATCAAATCCAACTCTCTTATTTGCAATCAAGGAAATTAGGACCATGGGAAGCCCCCCAACCAGGTCTGAAACCCAGCCTTCTTATGCCTACTTAGCTTCAATCTTGACTGAAACAGGGAAGATTCTCCTTACATCCATTCTACTTTAAATCAATTCTCCTTAAATACAATTCTCCTTAAATCAACTCCCTGAAGCCAATTCTGATCTTCATTTCTCTTGACAGGTCAAACTATGATTTAATTGGGGGGAAAATACAAAAAGAGAAAAGTACAGAGATTAATATAACAAATACCTGGGTAGTTTCCATCTCAGTAAAATGAGATAATAATTGAACTTACTTTATTGGGTTGTTTTAAAAAATTAAATTAAACATAAAGTTCTCAGACCATTGGTTCTCATTCTTAGTTGATTATTATATTTACCTGTGAATTATATATTATAAAATGTGCTGATGCCCTGGCCACAGCCTAGAGCCAATTAAATAATAATCTCTGTATGCACTAGTAACACTGCCTTAGACTGTTGCCAGGCACTTAGAAAATGTTCAATCAACATTACCTATTATAACTATAATTAATATTTAAAAATAAGCATGTAATAATATTTGCTTCCAAACTTATATTTTATAGAGATTTGAAATATTATCAATAAAAATTGAGTTTTCCTTAAATCCCTACATGATCCCATTGTCCCCCAAAAGGAACCACTGTCATTCATTTGGTGGGTATATTTTCTGTCAGTGTTTCCATAATGTCAGTGTTTATTTATGTATTTCTAAAGAGTTTTCCTGAAAATTTACATAAATAGTACATTACTACATACATTGCATCTCAAACATTCTTGTTTACTAAAATATTGTGTTTAAATCTTCCTGTGAAACACATACGTCTAGATATAATGCTTTAACTGATACATAGTATTACCTGAGGAATTTATTTTATTTATCAATTCTTTATTTCGACAATCCTATAAAAATTATTTTGCCTCTCTCCATGTCATACAAGTGAGAATTTCTTTATTTTTAATTAAATTTATTGGGGTGACAATGGTTAGTAAAATTACATAGGTTTCAAGTGTACAATTCTGTATTACATTATATATCACATTGTGTGTTTACCACCCAGAGTCAGTTCTCCTTCTGTCACCATATATTTCTATACGTAGAATATGTGCATGGTAGACAGTTGTTTGTATTACAAAAATCATTGCAAGTTCAATTTTATTATTTACTGACTACATTTGTTTTCCCAATAGAAAAATCAACTACATGCTATTTTAAAGTTATAGAATCAGAAATATTTCTGAAGTATCTAATTATAGTCATTCCATGATAGCTCCATATGAAATTCATATTTAATATAAGGTATAACATTCGTATCAGATTTTTCAAACAGAACTGTAAAGTATAGTACTATTCATAGACAGTCCTATAACCCATTGTGTTAGTGCCATAATCCACAGAAGTGTGTGTAAATCCCTCAATCTCCCAATGCTGGTGTTCCTTATCTGGAAATGAGGAGAATAAATAACAGCCCTCTCTAGAGATGTGTGGTATCTAAGGGAGGTGGAACTCTAAATAAACACTTGCTTATTAATAAATATTTGTATATTGTTTTGTAACCAGAATTTGAATGATTGGAATAGTGGTTTTATTGATAAAATGCAATCCTGAGAAAGTTTTATTTTATTTTATTTTAAATTCTTTTGGAATTCTTTTGGGATTCTTTTTTTTTTTTAAGCTTATTGGGGTGACAATGGTTAGTAAAGTTACATAGGTTTCAGGTGTGCAATTCTGTCATACATCATCTATATATCACATCGTGTGTTCACCACCCAGAGTCAGTTCTCCTCCCATCACCATATATTTGACCCCTTTTACCTTCGTCTACCACCCTTATCCCCCCTTACCCTCTGGTAACTACTAAAGTTTAGTAACTAAACTATTGTCTGTGTTTTTGAGTTTTTGTTTCTTTATTTGTCTTGTCTCTTTGTTGTTTTCAGTTTTACATCCCACATATCAGGTTTTAATAACCTTTTATTTGACTATATGGTAGAGACTCTGAAGGCTCTCTTGTCTCGGCACTGGAGCGTAGAGTGACTTGAAACCCTAAATGTGTCTCAGCCCTTCCCCTTTTCATTCTGCCTCTTTTTTTCATATTTGTGTGAAAATATGAAATCTTTCTGTGATGGTTTTTGAATATTTGAATGTTGTGGGTGCTATTAAGTGGAAAATAAGAGGTCCCGTTGAAAGTCCATGACATACACACAAACAAGGGCTATTTTATCTTTTCTCTTCTGCTGTGGGACATCCCAGAAATGGATAAAAGCACAGACAGGAAATCACCAGTGTATTCAAGCCATATTGACTAACCTGTTCCTGTGAACCAAAGAAGGGTCTATTCAATATTTCATATATTTCAAATTTTTTTTGTTCTTGTTGTTGTACTCTGTGCCAGAAATGATATAAGCTCTGGGGAATCAGAAATAAATGTGACTCTGTCATTTCCTTCCAAGTACTCAGTATCTATCTGTATAGGGACAAAAATAAAATGGTTGGTCAAATATCCACTGAAAACCAAATGACCAGATCTCAGGATATTTTGGTTAAATGGTATGAAGCTGAGTGTTATCAACAATAATAATGTCTAAATTGTTTCCCCTTATATGTATTCATCACATACTTAATCACATAGGTAATATTCATATCTATTGAGCCCTTACTCAGTGGAGTTGTATCAATTAGAAATCAACTCAGATGACAATGTTGAGGCTCACAGATACTAAGAACTTGCTCCACGTTACTAGATAATAAATAGAGCAGATAGGACTTAAAATTATATTATGAATCTCTGAAGCACATACAGTTAACTCTTTCACTTTATTAAAATTCAGAAAGTTGAAAGCAGGCAAGACAAGACAAAGAAACAAAAACTCATAGTCACTGACAACAGTTTAGTGGTTACCAGAGGGTAAGGGGGGGTGGGGAGGTGGTAGTAGAGGGTAAAGGGGGTCAAATATATGGTGACGGAAGGAGAACTGACTCTGGATGGTGAACACACAATACAATATATAGATGATGTATTACAGAATTGTACACTTGAAAGGTATATAATTTTACTGTTCAATGTCACCCCAATAAATTTTATAAAAGCTAAAAATGCAAAATAAAGCTGAGATCCACAGGTCTTAACCAACAACACATACAAGTACATTGTACATCTTTTTCAGGTTTTCTGAGTATGGAAGGAACCTGAGACATTGACATTATATCTCCCCTTGAAATGATGAAGGGCTAAATTACAAGAGTGGTGGACAGCTGAGGCAAAGTCCAGGAGTAGGGGCAGGAGAGAGATCTGCCCTAAATTGTCATGAACCTGCTCTTTCTGTGAGCCCTGTCTGTGGCCTCAGCCATCCTTCCTCTAGTTGAATCAGCAAATCACCACCCACTGCACTCCCCTGTGGTCTACCAGAAACCTCCAAAGAGAAAAGCCCAGTGAGCAGACAGTGTTGGTGTTGAATGACCAGAGACATGAAATGGTTGCTGGACAAGGGGAGACTATTAGCCAGGTTCCCTATGCCTGGAGTCAGACTTATTGAAACCCGTATAAGTCACATTAAATGTTGATAATCCTTTCCTCCTCTGTAAAAGAACAATAATGTATGCAGATATATCCTACCGGTGACTATGCAGATGAAAGGAAACAAGCTGTATAGAGCACCTGATTCAGAGCCCGACACTTGAGAATCTTTACTAAAGGTTCAGGGTAGCACGCATGTGATCATCTGACGTCATTTGCCCACTCGCCTTCATCATCACCTTTAGCATCATTTTGGAAGGCTTAGCGGACAGTTTAGAGGGACTCATTTCCTGCTCTTGTGAGAGAGGAGCCAGAATCAGGGTGGAAGGAAAGCAGAATTCTGAATCTGAACTCTCGGAACCCCACCAGAACCAAGAACATAAATCTTATAGGTCTCTGAGCTAAAACTGTGCCTCCCATCCCTCCCGTCTTGCTACTCCAACTGTCCCGCTTTTCCTGATGATGAAGAAACAATGCTCCCCCAGTCCCTCCTGTATCCTGTATCGCCAACAGCACTCACTGGACTTTGCTGCCTCCATGCTGGGGCATGACAAAGGAATGACGATCCATCACCCTTCCCAGCCTGGTGAATGATGAAGGCTCAGGCTCTGTTCTCAGGGCTACAGGAAGCCAGAGTCAGGCCAGGACCCCTTGATGCAGACAATGGCTCTGGGCAGAGAAGACACAGAAACAGATCCCACTTTACTAGGACCAAATAACTGAAAGGTTACATGGCACAGCCTGTTTATTTACAGTTGTGTGGGCCTGAGAGCTAAATGCACAGAGCTCATAATTAGACAGATTGGTTCTTGCTATCCCAATCTCTGAGGACTTGTTAATATTAATGGCATAGGATCATAGAAAAAGTAAATGTCTTTTGTAGGGTCAGAAGTCTTCCACTTCTCGGGAGGAATCTTGCCTGTACTCCTCTTTCTGACTTTCAAGTTTCATACATCTTAATAAAATTCAGACTTACTTTTTAAATTAACATATACCGACATGTAAGATTGTCATCAGCAAATGCATTCAAATGACCAAGGACTTTAGGGAGAATTAGATCTTTTATATCAAGGATCTGGTAGTATTTCCATTGTCTCAGTTAACACTTGTCTCTCTCAGGACTTCTTTCTTTTACTATGGAAGGACCATTTAACATGAGACCTGCCCTTTTGACAAATTTTGAATTGTTAATATATTATTGTTGACTCTAAGTACAATGTGGTACAGCAGATCTCTAAAGCTTATCTATTGTGCTTGACTGAAACTTTATGCCCTTTTATTAGTAACTCTCCCTTTTCCCCTCCTTCCACCCCAGGGCAGACACCGTTCCACTTTATGATTCTATAAATTTGACTATTTTAGACACATCATCTTAGTGGAACCATGCAGTATTTGTCTTTCTGTGATTGGCTTATTCATTAGCATAATGTTCTTGAATGGCATCCATGTTGTTGCAAATGGCAGGATTTCTTTTTTCAGGCTGAATAGTATTCCATTATTCATATTATATTACATTAATTATTATATCACAGCTTCTTTACGCATTCATCTGCAAACAACCATTTAGGTTGTCCCTAGATCTTGGCTATTGTGAATAGTTCTGCAATGAACATAGGATCTTCTAGATCTTAATCTTGATTTTTGTTCTTTTGGGTAAATACTAAGAAGTGGGATTGCTGAACCATAAAGTAGTTCTATTTTTAATTTTCTGAGGAACGTAGTACTGTTTTCCATAGTGACTAACACATTTTTTAATTTATACCAATAGTGTGCACGGATTCTAATTTCTCCACATCCTTACCAACACTTGTCTGGTTTTTTTTTAATAGTAGCCATCCTGATGAGTGTGACGTAATAGCTCACTGATTTTGATTTGCCTTTCCCTAATGGATAGTGATGTTGATCACCTTTCAAATACCTGTTTTCCATTTATATGTCTTCTTTGGGAAAATGTCTACTTAAGTTTTTAGCCCATTTTTTAATCAGGTTATTAGTGTTTGGGGGTTTTTTGTTTTTACTATTGAGTTGTAGAAGTTTCTTATATATTTTTGAGATTAGCCAGTTATCAGACATATGGTTTGCAAATGTTTTCTCCCATTCCATAGGTTGCCTTTTCACTGACGAGGAGTCTGAAGTGCACTGAGTTGCCATGGGTCTCCAAATTTTGCTTAAGATCTGGATGGAGTTGTGTCTTCAAATCCCACTCCATTTTTATTATCTGTGACGCCTCTTTCACATCAAGGATATTAGCACCATTCCTAGATAGTTATTGTGGAGCTTTTTGGCTTATCTCCATCCAGGCTTTCCTACATATTTATAGTAGAGAGAGATTTCTTTTAAGAAGTTGGCTCACATGATTGTGGTGGCTTGTTAGTCCCCAATTTTGCAGGGAAGGCCAGCAGGCTGGAGATGGGGAGAGCTGCAATTCAAGTCCAAAGGCAGTCTGCTGTCAGGATTCTTTCTACTTCCAAGAGGTCAGTCTTTGTACTATGAAGGCCTTGAACTGATTAACCCACTCATATTATAGACGGTCATCTGCTTTACTCAAGGTCCATGAGGTAAATGTTAATCTCAGCTGAAAAACACTTTCACAGAAACACCCAGAATGTTTGGCCAAATATCTGGGCACCATGGCCCAGCCAAGTTGACACATAAAATTAGCCATCACAACTACCTTGGCAAATTCCAAGTGCTTTTGTCCATTAATTAAGTTTTCAGAAGTGGAGACACAGCTTATCCATTGTCCAGGGTATATCAGATCCAAAGTGTCTCGTTCCAGTCCATGGAAACCACGGAATCAAAACACTAATTTAGGAATTTTTAATGAGAGGTATCTCTTCTCACTGGCTGCTATGGCTTCATCCTCAGTAAAGGCCGTTCCCTTCTCTTGTATCAAAGTTCCTTATCAGTGAGGTTGTCAGACAGTTTAGTTTAGTGGCAAAGGCCACATAACTTAAATTCATTATTAGGCAGGTTTTCCGAGAGCCTTCAGATCACTGCTTCAGAAACTGTACATCTCTAAAGGAAGGGTCCTATTCTACAGATCAGAGCCCAAAGACAGATTTGTGAAGACAAGAGACGGGGAAGAATGGTGTCAAAGTGACCTTGGAGCAAGGTGACAATTTCTTATTAACCAGCACAGATGACTATGGAAGGAGACTATATGTAAAGAAATACCAGGAATATTAGGGGAAATCACACCGCCTATTGCTAGGGGGATCTTTTTCATATCCTCCCTCTCGTGAGCTCAGATGACTTGAAGAACTTCAACACCTGTTCCTGAGTAGGAAGGGATCGAACCACACCAGTCATCTCTGAACAAAACCTGTAGTTAGCTCAGTAGTTCTCAACCTCAATTATACGTGAGAACCAACATGAGATGTTTTTAAGTCTTCATGCTAAGGCTATACCTCAGAGCAATTAAATCATAATCTATGTTGAGATGCAGTCATCAATATTTTTAAAGCTCCCCAGGTGACTCCAACATGAAGCCAAAGCTGAGCACCAGTTACGTACATCCTTACACATAATACACATACACAAATCTGAAAGACATCAAAATTGTGTGGACAACAGTCACGACTTTTGGAAAGGGTTAAGAACTGTAATTATTAAAAAAAAATAAAAGAGTTGTGCATTTCTCCAGGATGTCTAGGATGTATGAGAAATAAAGAAGGCCCTATAGCTATAACACGATTCCATTATGCAGTTATTATAATTAGATGGGATCCCACAATACTCAATCGATCTCATTAAAGATGTACCAAATGAAGCAATATTCAGATATGAAACATTGAAGGGATGAAAGGCACAAGAGCTACAAAAGTTATGGAACCAAAGGGACAGGATTTCAAGTTCCAGGTATTTGGTTATACTGGCTTTTCTAACACAAAGAAAGATGGCACAGTGTCATGCAGGGTGTCAGGCGGGGTCTCTGGTCCCGCTACCCACATAAGAACGCAGGATATGGTGAGGCCAAAAAGGAACACCCACGGAGCCATAGATAGGGGAGTCATACCCCTGTAGTCTCGCTGGTGGTTAGGTTGGAGACACAGGAAGCAGGAGCCACACTATCCGCAACCTGCCGTCCACCTCTCTCTGCCAACCAAACTCACTTGCTAGCTGCAATCAGCCATGCTAACTGCAATCCGCTCTTGCTAGCTCAGCCACCATCTTCTTGCTAGCCCCCATTTTCTGCTAGCGTAGCCACAGCAGTTATATTAGTGGCCAGTGGCTCACTGGTTACAGCTGACGGCCAACTAGCCACAGGTGATGGCCGTCCAATCAGTTGATGGCCATTTACTACCCGAATGAGCACCTTTCCAAGTGAGGCCGAGAGCCTGGAAACTGCACTCCTGGCTCTGTCTCCACACACAGGTATTAAAATTAGGCTGTTCTGCTGAGGAGCCTCTGCATGGCCCTCTTGTCCCTGTTCTTCAGACTGTAGATGAAGGGGTTCAACATGGGGGTGAACACAGTGTACACCACAGAGGACACTGCTTCCTTCCTGGGAGAGTGGGAGGCAGCAGAACTGAGGTACACCCCAAGGCCTGTTCCATAAAATAAGCAAACAACTGACAGGTGAGAGCCACAGGTGGAGAAGGCTCTATACTTCCCACCGGATGATGGGACTCTCAGAATGGAGGAAACGATTTTATAGTAAGAGAAAAAGATTCCCGAGATGGGGAGAAAACCAGAGATGGCCCCAACAAAATACATGGCTATGTTATTGGTGAGGGTGTCAGAGCAGGCAAGACGAAGGAGCTGAGAAGGATCACAGAAGAAATGAGAAATTTTCACGTCCTTGAAGTAGGTAACTTGTAACACAACTGAATTGTGTATCTGGGAGACCAAAAGGCTGATGAAAAATGACACGAAAACCAACAAGCCACAGAGTTGTGGGTTCATAATAACCAAGTATTGCAGTGGGTAACAGATGGCCACAAATCTGTCATACGCCATCACAGTCAGGAGGAGACTATCCAGACATCCAAAAAGCATTAAAAATGACATCTGGGTCAGGCAGCCCCCATAGGAGATGACTCTGCTGTGAGTGTGGATGTCCCAAATCATCTTGGGGACGGTGGTGGAGGTGAAACTGATGTCAGCCAAGGACAGGTGGGAGAGGAAGAAGTACATGGGCGTGTGCAGGTGGGAGTCTGCGCTGACGGCCAGGACGATGAGCAGGTTTCCCAGCACGGTGACCAGGTACATGGACAGGAAGAGCCCGAAGAGGAGGGTCTGCAGGGCTGGATCATCTGAGAGCCCCAGGAGGAAGAAGTCTGAGACACGTGTTAGGTTTTGTGGTTCTGTGTAGCTTGGACACCTTTTGAAAAAGAAAAGAGGATTGGAAAAAAGGGAACAAGTGATCGATATCCAGCACTGTGTCTACATTTTGGATTCAAGTAATTCACAAGTGTTCCCACTTGGGTTCATACACCCCAGTGCCTTCAGCAATATTTCTCAGTGTCTCAAATCTAATTTTCTTAGAACTGTTTCCTCAATGGTTTCCATGTTATTTACCTCTTTTTATACACACTTACTTTAGAGACACTTGCTGAAGAATCTTTGTGGAGCAAGAACATTTAGAAATAGGAAATCCATGAACATCATAAAATACAGCCTACTCGTTTAAAGAAACATTGAATAAAAAAAAAGACTCAGGCCAGGGCTCCTGTGGGGATCTCTACTCAGAAAGGAAGACACACAGGTGGGAAGCAGCTAAACAGGCTGATTATTTATGATAGTGCGGCCTTGGGAGCTCAATGCACAGAGCTCATAATTAGCCAAACTGATTCATGAACTTTATTCTCTGAAGACTTAGGGAACCCTGGGAGGAAAGTCAGTGTCCTTGGTCCAGACTTCTGAGCCCTACCCCTTCACAGGGGACGTTCACGTGGCTGCCACTAGTCACATATCCAAAAGGAATGCACTCTCTGGAAAGATGAATTATTTCCACTTAAAAGTTGACTTGCAGTGTTGATTTACTAAAATGGTATTGATGAAATAACATCAGGAATAGCGGCATCTTTGTTGCTAACATCCCCCATGCTAGAACATGAAAATATTTCCATATTTGAGCATATTTATTTATGTCTGCAAGGAGAACTTCATGCTTTTCTTAATGATTTGTCATTTCTTATTTTAAATAATTGTTTTATTTTTCAATTACAGTTGACAATATATTAGTTTCAGTTGACCACATAGTGATTAGACATTTATATAACTACAAAGTAATCATCCCAATAACTCTAGTACCCACCTGACATCATAGTTATTATAATAGTGACTATATTTATTATGCTAGACCCTACATCCCCCATGACTACATCCCCTGTTACTGTGTAACAACCAATTTAGTACTTTTGAATCTCTTCCCCGTTTTCACCTATCACCCCAACCCCCTTCCCAGCTGGCAATCATCAAAATGTTCTCTGTATCTATGAGTTTGTTTCTCTTTTATTTTGTTCTTTAAATTCCACATATAAGTGATATCAGATAGCATTTGTCTTTCTCTGTCTGACTTACTCCACTCACACAATACACTTTGGTCCATCCATCCATGTTGATGCAGATGGCAGGATTTCATTCTGTCGTTATGTCTGAGTAATATTCCTTGTATATATGTACCACCTCTTCTTTATCCATTCATTCATTGATGGACATTTAGGTTGCCTTCATATTTTGGCCATTGTAAATAACGCTGCAATGAATACATGGATGTACATGTCCCTTTGAAGTAGTGTTTGGGTTTCTTCAGGTAAATACCCAGAAGTGGGATTATTAGTCCTTCTTTGTTTCCTGTTATAGCCTTTGTTGTAAAATCTATTTGTCTGGTATAAGTGTTGGTGTTCTTTGTTTGTTTGTTTCCATTTTCATGAAATATCGTTCTCCATCCTTTTACTGTCTGTGTGTGTCTTTTGATCTGAAGTGAGTATCTTGAAAGCAGCATATGTAAGGGTTTCATTTTCGTATCCATTCAGCCACCCTATATTTTGATTGGAGCATTTAATCCTTGTAAGATAATTGTTAATAGATATGTAGTTATTGCCATTTTATTTTTCATATTTTTGATATTTCTTCTTGTTGTTCTTCTTCTTAAAGAAGGCTCTCTAACATTTCTTGTAATACTGGTTTGGTGGGATGAACTCCTTTAGCTCTTTCTTATCTAGGAAGCTCTCCATATGTCCTCCGATTCTAAATATTATAGCTTTGCTGGGTAATCTTGGTTGTAGGTCCTTGCTTTTCATCACTTTGAATATTTTGTGCCAATCCCCTTCTGGTCTGCAAAGTTTCTGTTGAGAAATAGGCTGACAGTCTTACGGAATCTCCCTTGTAAATAACGAAGTGTTTTTCTCTTGCTGCTTTTAGAATTCTCTGTCTTTAACCTTTGGCATTTTCATGATGAGGTGTCTTGGTGACGGCCTCTTTGGGTTCATCTTGTTTGGGACTCTCTGTGCTACCTGGGCTTACATGTCTGTTTCCTTCACCAGGTTAGAGAAGTTTTCCACCTTTACTGCCTCAAGTACTTTTCAATTCCGTGGTCTCTTCTTCTGGTACCTCCATGATGCAATATTGTTAAACTTGATGACCTAGAATGCCCTTAAAGTGTCCTTGTATTTTGGATTCTTTTTTTTTTCTGTTCTCATTGGATGTTTTCTGCTATCTTATCGATCAAATTGCTGATTCAGTCCTCTCTGCTTCATCTAATGTTAATTCCCTCCAATGTGGTCTTCATTTCAATTATTGTATTCTTCATTGCTCACTTTATAACCCAGCAATTCCACTTCTGGGTATTTATCCAAAGAAATCCAAAACACTAACTTGAAAAGATATGCACCCTAATGTTCACTGCAGCATATTTACATTAGCCAAGATATGGAAGCAACCTAAGTACCCATCAATAAATGATTGGATAAAGATATTGTACGATGGAATATTACTTGACCATAAAATGAATGAAATCTTACCATTACAACATAGATGGACCTAGGTGCCATTATGCTAACTGTAATACATCAAAGACAAATACCATATGATTTCCATTATATGTGCAATTTAAAGAACAAATGAACAAGCAAAACAGAAAGTCTCATACAGAGAACTGCTGGTTGCCAGGTTGGTGGTGCTGGTGGGTGGGGGGGAGCTGGGTGAAAAAGGTGAAGAGATTAAGAAGTTACAAAATAGTCACAGGGATGTAAAGTACAGCATAGGGAATATAGTCCATAATATTGTCATAACTATGTATGGTGTCAGGTTAAGTGCTAGACTTATTGGAGGGAATCACTTCATAAATTATATAAATGTCTAACCACAATGCTGTACACCTGAAACTAAAATAATATTCAATGTCAACTATAATTGAAAAATAAAAATAAATTTTAAAATATGATGTATACATGCAATGGATTATTATTTAGCCTTAAAAAGGAAATGCTATCATACATTACAACATATATGAAAGTTCAGAACATTATGGTGAAACAAGTCAGAAAAAGACAAATACTGTATGATTTCACTTACATAAGGTATCTCGTTAAATTCATAGAAGCAGAAAGTAGAATGATAGTACCAGAGGCTGAGGGGAGGTGATGGTAGGGAGTTGTTGGGTGTGTGTAGTTTCAGGACGGGGCAGAGGGTTTCTTGGGATTTTTTGTACTATATTGTGCATGGAACTGACATCATAGTTTACACTTCAACATTTTGGGGAGGGTGAATTCTATATGTTTTTTTGTTCCCCAATAAAAAAATCAAGACAAGGGAAAACAAGATAGAACAAAATGAGCTTACTGCAGGAAGACGTTCATCTTGAAATCAGAAACAATTCATAAAATTAAAATTTGCAATTTAAAGTTTAATTTTTGTAAAAAGTACGTAATAAAAAGGATTTGTGCGTATGAGGTACATGGTAAAAAAATTTTTGGTTTTTTTTTTAACTAAAGTTTTTTGGGGTGACAACTGTTAGTAAATGTTTAGCAATGGTTAACTATTACAAATTACTATTCAGAAGTGTACTTTGAGTTAGATATTGGAGTTAAAGAATGACACCATTTTCTGCTGTGCAAGATATTATTTCCACAAATTACTCTTTTTAATAATAACATGTGGTGCTTAAAAGGTGTGAATTCTGAAGCCAAGCAGATTTAGCTACATACAAGCTGTGCGTGACCTTGGGCAAGGTGTTTCTTGGCCTCTTTTCTCCCATCTCTAAAATGTGGATAATGATAGCATCTATCTCAAAGCTTTTTTGTGAAGATTAAATCCATTATAGCTATAAAGTGCTTCAAAGTGTCTGACACTCACTAAACCTTAGCTATTTAGGTCAACTCAAACTATCATTTATATAATGTGCCATATATTTCCACTCAAAGATACAGCAGTCTTGGTCTCTCATACTTTACTGACTGGATTCTCTCCTTCCCTTTTAACTCTCCTTCTATAACATAGGGAGCCCATGATGTGGCTGATTGAAAAGATAGCTAGTGCTTGCCTAAAAGATACCATTAACTATGAAAAACTTAGAGCTATTATTATTGTTAATGGTGAAATACAGGACACTTTCCCCTAAGATCAGAAACAAGGCAGAGATGTTCACTTTCATCATTTCTATTCATCACTAAAGTAATGAGGCGAGAAAAATAAACGATAAAGTTTAGAATTCAAGTTGGACTTTCTTTTATTGACACTGACAAAAATATATACACAGAAAATCCAAAATAATCCATAAATATTTGAATAAATAATTGAATTTAAGTCATTGGATAAAAGATCAATGTACAAAAAGAAATTGGACTTGAAGCTGAACGACACCCTCCACAACTAAGATTGAAAGGACAACAACTTGACTTGGAAAAGAAGTCCTGGAAGTACACACTGTTCCCCAATAAAGTCCTGTTCGCCTTCCCCAATAAAATCTTAAAAAAAAAAAAAAAAAAAAAAAAAAAAAGAAATTGCAATTCTATGTAGTAGCCCGCTCCCCAAATTGAGAAATAAATAAAAAATTTTACAAAGCAAAACAGCACTCTTTGAGGAGCACTCTTTAGCAAGCTAAAGACATGTTAACAATGTTAACAGATAAATTAAACAAAGATATCGAGACCTCTATAATTAAAACTACAGAATACTTAGGAGAAATTAAAGACAACCTAGGTAAATAGACAATTATATTATGTTCATCAATTGGAAGACTCAATATTGTAAAGATGTCAATTTTATTCAGGTTATTCAATAAAATCAATGCAATTCCAAGTATAGTCCCAGATTTATTTGTGACAATTCATAGAGATTCTAAAATTAATATAGAAACAAATAGTGAACAGAGAAAGCAAGTCAATCTCGAAGAATAAAAAAGTTAGAAGGCTCTCACTACCAGATTTCCAAAAATACTACAAAGCAACATAAAGATTGAGGAGCACTCTTTAGCAAGCTAAAGACTTCTGAACAATGTTAATGGATGGCATCTAACCTTTCAGAAAGGACCTCTAGAACTACTTAGCCCTGGCTGAGTTCTCAGACTTCATAGAGCCTTCCCACTGCAAAGACCAGAGTAAGTTCAATGTGCTGACATTATCACCTCTGTTTCTAGATCCCATCTGCCCACTGCTGCATCCTCCCCTCCCCATGTTATTATATCACAACTGCCAGGACTCTATGATTCATTTGGTGCAGACTCTACCCTGCTTTCTGAATGAGAATGAGAGCAAGTCCTAAACAAATCAGGGTATTATATTCCTGTGGATAACAGTAGGCAAGTGAGCCAATCAGAGTCAATGGCAATAACCATATTGGAATTGTGGTTAAAGACCATCACTCTCTATTCTCTGGGAATTCAAGCTGGAAAGAAAGCACCTTGAATGTTCTGGGGCCCACTCTGAAGAGAGCCTGCCGGGAAGAATAGCTAATGCAGGAAAATGCATAGCCACGACACTGAAACACAATCCATTCAGATAATGTCTTTTTAGCCCCAGCATCCATACACACCTGAAGTTAGTTCTACCGAAGGACTTTCCAGTAATCAAACCAATAAATTCCCTTTATAGCTAACAAATATGAAGAGCAGAAAGACAAGCCAGAGACTAGGAAAAAGTTATCTGCAATATACGTGTATATATTATACATATTATAATATATATATAATATATATTACATGGCATGTATGTGTGTGTATGTGTGTGTGTGTGTGTGTGTGTGTGTGTGTGTGTAACTATAGAGATACACATACACACAATAAAGGGTGTATTTCTTTGACAACAAAACCCTTCAAAGAAAAAGAAATGGATGACATGCTTTTATGAGGTGCCCTCATAAAAGATATCCAACTAGCCAACAAGTACATTAAATGTATTCAACATTATTACATATGAGGTAAATGCAAATTAAGACCACAACAAGATATTACCACATTCTCTGCTGAATGGCTAACATTAGAAAGTGCTGGCCAGGTATGTGGAACAACTGGAATTTTCACGCATCGCATTTAGGATTACAGGTGGAATCAACATTTTTGAAAAACTGGAATATCTACCAAAACTAAAAATAAAGTCTACCCTTTGATTCATTAATCTCATTCCTACATAGTATAGGAATCTGCCAAAATAGCAATTAAACAAACATTATGTTGACAAAAGAAGCCAAACATATAACTGTACATACTGTATTTTAACTTTACATAAAGATTAAGAACAAGCAAACACAAGAAATTGCAATAAAAGTCAAAACTGTGGTTGCCTCTGTGAAGCAATTACTGAGAAGGCAGATGAAGGAACTTTCTGTAGTCCTAGAAATGTTCTGTTTATCAGCATGTATACGTGTGAAATTTCATCAAGCTGTACACTTAAGATTAGCACAGTTCATGCATATTAGTGTATGTAGCCTTAATAAAACAATAAAAAGTGATTAAGGGAAAGTGGTGTAAGTATACAGCCACACACCTCTTAACGACTGGGATAGTCTGAGAAAAGCATCGCTAGGCAATTTCATCACTGTGCAAGTATCGGAATTATCCAGGTGATAGGAATTGTTCAGCTCCATTATTATCTCATGGGATCATCATACCTGCAGTCTGTTGTTGACCAAAATGTCCTTATGTGGCGCAGGACTGTACTTTTAGAGATAAAGGGAAAGTACAATGGAAGGAAAAAGTGTGGCTAAATGTACCTGAAGTGCAAACTCATCCTTTCAGATAAAAAAGCAGTAAAATCTTCCGTTTAATGTCAAATATAAATCTTTCTCCATTAGAATGGAATCGCACCCTATCTGATGCTTACCTCAGTTATACCTAATCTCACTGTCCACTTGTTTTGAGATCACAGTGGACTTACATAGATGTCTCTTTCCACTTGAGCAGAGTAACATAATGGAACTGAACTGTGCAGATGACAACAATCCTGTTCCAAACTGAGGCCAACTCTATATAATCGGTTGATGTGCCAGAGGGGCTGTAATTATCAGCAAAATGGTAACACCGGAACTAGCCAGAAAACCTAAGAAGCTATGTGTGGCCATGATGGAGGAACTTACAGAGATGTCTACGGAGCTGCTGCTTCTGAGGTAACTTAAGTCAAGCACTTAATGTTCCATTTTGAGCCAGTATTGATTGGTGGGGCCAATATGAGGAAAATGAGCTGGAAACTAGAGTCCACCAGGTACCTTGCAACTGTCTCCCTGTCTGATGGCCCCACTAAACTAAAAATAATGGGCTCTATCCTCTGCCTTCCAATTCTCATGGGAACTCTTTATTTTAGACTCCAACCTAGAACTGCATGAAGAAGTGAGTCTGGGAAATGGAGTCAAAGCCATGCTCAAATTAACAGTGAGTGGGCGCGTATATGAGTAATGAAAAATGGATGTTGTTGGTTTCTGACAACCTGTTGAAGCTGATTAAAAAGAAATGGAGAGACGGGTTTGAGTTATTAGACAGTAACGCCGTCTCAATGTTTTTTACTGTGTGAACTACATAAGCTGAATCAGAGACAATATTTAAAGGTTCAGTATAAGCTTGTAAAGCAGTTAGTACAGCAACTAACTCTGCTCTCTGTGCAGAGGTGCAATTAGTTTAAATGACTTGTTGATTTATTTTACTCACTATCGCTGCCCTGCCGTTACTAGACCCATCAGTAAAAACTGTTACAGCTTTTGAAATTGGAGCTGGACTTAATCTCTTAGGGAGAATCCAACTGGTCTTTAGAAGGAATTGAAACGATTTATTTTTTGGATAGTGATTATCAATAATTCCAAAATATCCACAAATAGCAACTTGCC
Source organism: Rhinolophus hipposideros (assembly GCF_964194185.1). Taxonomy (NCBI): domain Eukaryota; kingdom Metazoa; phylum Chordata; class Mammalia; order Chiroptera; family Rhinolophidae; genus Rhinolophus; species Rhinolophus hipposideros. The sequence continues at coordinate 40,064,065 of NC_138062.1, read as the reverse complement.
AGATTTCAGAATGGGTATTTTAGTGTGTAATTTGTTGTTTTTTAAACGGGACTACTATCTTATTAGCTTCGATTCCGTTTAAGTGAAGAACTCTAGTGCGAGCTCATAAAACAAGCTCTGTAATTAATTCCAAATAAGTTGGGAGTGATTTGACAAAATTATTAGGTAGAAACAGCCACTCTACCAAGTCATTTTGTTGAATTATCACCGCTGTAGGTGAATGGGGAGTTGGGAAAATTAAAAGTTGTAAAGGTTGAGATGGATCTATGGGCTGAATCTGACCTTCTTGAATTTTCTGTTCAATTAATTCTAGCTCTTTATTGGCCTGAGGAGTCAGGGTACGGGGACTATCTAACTGAGAAGGACCCCGTAAAAGGCCAAATAAATTACTGAGCGCATAGGTGGGGATTCCCAGAGTGGGACGAAGCCAATTAATATCTCCTAACAATTTTTGCAAATCGTTTAATGTAGAGATTTGGTCTCTTCTGATTTGTACTTTTTGAGGCCTAATCATTTGTCTGTCAACAATAGCTCCAAGATAATTTACAGGAGTCGTGGTTTGAATCTTACCAGAAGCAATATAGAGACCTACCAACTCTTGAAGCAACTTAAAACAATCCGCTAAAAGCTCTGTAGTAGATGCAGCACAGAGAATGTCATCCATACAATGAATGATGTAAGAACCTGGAAATTTTTCTCTGACCCGCGAAATAGTTCTGGCTACAAAAAACTGACAAATTGTGGGACTATGAAGCATTCCCTGAGGAAGCACTTTCCATTGATATCTTTGACTAGGTTCTCTATTATTTAGAGAGGGCACTGAAAATGCAGATCTAGGGCAGTCTAGAGGATGTAAAGGGATAGTATAAAAACAATCTTGTAAATCTATTACTACCAAAGGCCAATTTTGGGGAATCACGGATGGTTGGGGGAGTCCAAGCTGTAGTGGACCCATAGGCTCAAGCAAAGCATTAATTGTTCGTAAGTCAGTGAGCATTCTCCACTTTCTTGATCTCTTTTTTATGACAAAAACAGAATTCCAAGGGCTAGTTGAAGGTTCTATATGATTTTCTTTTAATTGAATTTGTACTAATTCAGTTAAAGCCTCTAGTTTTTCTTTTGAAAGAGGCCATTGTTCAATCCAGTGAGGCTTATCACTATTCCACTTTAGAGCCAAGGGGGTTTTTAGCTCCGTAACAGTGGCCCCTAACAAAAAGGCTTATGATCTTGTGAATTAAATCCCAATCCTTTACGTCCAGTCTGAAATGCAGGCTGAATAGGCTGAGTAATTCCCTGACTAAACTTTCCTAAGCCTTGTCCTGGTTGGCACTGGAAAATTAAGGGCATCTATGTCTCCTTCGAGTTTAGCTTGATGTATGCCACGCTCTATAACTGATAATGCAGAGCGTATACCCTCCTTTGTTGTCTGAGGGATACTTTTACTGAAAAAGGGATTATTGTTTTGTTTAGCTGGTTTGGAAAGCCTCCACGTTTGTCTTAAACAAGAAGGTGGCAGAGGTAGCCAACGAGACAGAGGGGACAATTGTCCTCAAAACCTTCCTCTGGATCTGGATACAGATTTTTAGGGATGAGAGTGGATGAACCCCTCATCATCATCTTGTCCCTCTTTTGTCTTTTTAAATTGGTCTATGCCGTCTTTTTCTCTCTCTTACTCTGAGTCTGTTTGGAGCAGTTCTAAAACTGAGTGGATTATTTGAAACATTTCCCAGATTGAACTGGGCAAGGAAATTCCGATAGAATGTACTTCACGGAGACTTTGACCTACTTCTTCCCACTTATCTATATCAAGTGTCCCAAAGTTTGGAAACCAGGAACAATGAGTCTCAATTATTTTGAGGAGTTCCTCTTTTTTCTGGGATTTGGTGCTTTCCCTTCGTAAGAAGCCACTAAAGCAGGCAGATATAAGCTCTGTATTTGCTTTCTGCATTACCCATGTTAGTATTTAAACAGGAAAGAGGAGGACTTTCACTCCAATTCCACTCTGATGCTCGCCTGGCCGTTCCCCTCGCGGGAACTTAGCACGCGTCGTGGCAAAGGCGCAACTCTATAAACGCCAGTCCTGGTTGAGGGAAACCCCCAAGTCGCAGTTATGCCTTATGATGTGGTGACGGAACCGCGGTTATGAGCCCAAGCAAACTCCGTACTCCTAAAGGACGGTGGAGCTATAAGCATTCACTCACACAATCACACTCTTTCACACGAAAGTGTTAGTTCTTTCTTTTGAATTCCTTCGTTACCCTGGTTAAATTCTCCAAGTCCATAGACTACCTCCTTACCCCAGGTAGCTGCTGTGGCAGATTCTTGGAGTCCCTTCACCGTGTCTGCAGATCCTTACAACTCTTAGTCGTCCTTCCCTTCTCGAGCCCCACGTTGGGCGCCAGATGTCGCGTCCCGCACAACATGGGCAGTGAGGATATGAGAAGTGGCGGTTTCGGTTAAGTTTTTAAGAAAGAAACAAACAGAGACTTAATGCAGTTAAATCTTTCAGAAGGCCAGGGGTCTCTCAGTCTCAGAGGACTGGAACCCATAATAAATCCCGCTGGAGGCATTTATTGATAGGTACAAATACAAGAAAGTAACATTGTTTCTTACAGGTTTGTGAGGCTCGGATATCATAACAGAAAAATGTTTATTCCAATCACCCTTTGTCTGTAAACAGCGAAAGCACAAGGTCCATGATGTTTTTACTTAAAGTATATACCCTTTTAGGATCAAGTCTTTCACATTGTAACAACTCCATTGAGAGAAGTGGAAACAGGTGCAAGGGAAAACCCAGAGCCAGCAACAGACTTTCCCAAGCACGGGGAAGGGGAGGCAAGGCTCTTTCCCATATTTGTCTAAGGCAGCTCATTGGGGGACCCCACTCGGTTCGCCTGGCTTACGTTGTATCTCCTGTGAGATATCTTACCCATCTTTGGCTGCAAACCATCTTTTGGGGACCAGACAGAGACATAAAGTGTAAACAGAAGGATGGAACAGAGTCCCAGAAAGGCACAATCTCACAGACTCTTGTTTCCTTAAGGAAAGACATGAAGGGAGAGTTGGCTAGGCTGTTGTGCGACTACACAACTTTACTTCTGGCTTTCTTGTCACAAGGTCTTTTTCATCTTGAAACATTGGGTCCAATTCCCAGTCATGAGTAAGGACAAAGAACAAAGTACAAAAACAATGTATCAGATGAGACACTACTTTCAAGACCTTTGCACTTAGTAATTTCTGCAGAATTACTTCTTAGACAAGAAAAGCTTTGAATAGTAAAAATGGATAACCTCAAAAACTGTGATTTCTCTTAGTAAAAAAAGTGAAAAAAATATTAGGTGGGCAATTTCCAGTATCTGCTGGAGTAAATCAAAATGAAATTACCAATTACAAAAGAAAACTATAAAAGAAATTACAAATACCAAAGTGCCCATACAATAATGACTGCATTTAGAGAGCAATGAAAGTTAATCAGAAACTATTAAAAAAATAACAAACCACTGCTGCCTGCATATGAAAAAATACACTTCAAGTCCCCATGGGTCCAAGACTTAGTAATGGAAATACCATTTACATCTGAACCAAAATAAAAGCACCTCAGAATAAAACATGTTAGAGCTGAAAAGTATTTAAAGGAAATTTACCACCTTAAATATTCATATTAAAAAAAAAAAAACTGGAAATCAATGAGCCAACAGTCCACTTTAACGGTGAGGCACTGATCTTTACTCTAGTATGGATTTCTTATGAATTTTGACTTATAAGTGATAGACATGAAGGAAATTACCACCTGGTTTACATGCACAGGGTTTCTCTCAGTTGTGAGTTCTAAAGAGTCTTCAAGAAGATGAGTGACAATTTCATACTTTCTTACATCACAGGATGTCTCCAGAGTGTGAGATCTCACACATAGCCTAAGATTTGAAAAGCCTTGCAGATATTCCCATATTCCTTACATTTATATGTTTTCTCTCGTGTGAGTTTTCACATGTCTTCGAAAGTAGGCAAGACAAACAAATGCTTTCCCACATTCCTTACATTCATATGGTTTCTCCCCAGTGTGGCTTCTTACATGTCTTCGAAAGGATGAGGGGCAACTAAAGGCTTTCCCACATTCCAGACACTCAAATGGTTTCTCTCCAGTGTGCATTCTGGCATGTACAGTAAGGTACGAAGAATGACGAAAGGCTTTCCCACATTCCTTACATTCATAAGGTTTTTCTCCAGTATGAGTTCTTACATGTACTGTCAGGTGGGAAGAACTAATAAAGGCTTTCCCACATTCCTTACATTCATAGGGCTTCTCTCCACTGTGAGTTCTCAAGTGTTCAATGAGGGATGAGGAACGGCTAAAGGCCTTCGCACATTCCTTACATTCGTATTGGGTCTTTCCAGTGTGATCTCTCACATGTGCTCTAAAGGATGAGGGACAACTAAAGGCTTTCCCACATTCCTTACATTCATAGGGTTTCTCCCGACTTTGATTTTTCACATGTTTATTAAGGGAAGTGAGAAGATAGAAGGCTTTTCCACATTCCAGACATTCGTAGGGTTTCTCTCCAGTGTGTTTTCTCATATGGATACTCAAAGAGGAGGGACAATTGTAAGCCTTCCCACATTCCTTACATTTATAGGGTTTCTCTCCTGTATGTGTTCTGACATGTACTATGAGTATTGAGGAATCACTGAAGGCCTTTCCACACTCTTTACATTCGTAAGGCTTCTCTCCAGTATGAATTCTCTTATGTGTTATAAGGTGAGAGGAAGAACGAAAGGCCTTCCCACATTCCTTACATTCGTATGGCTTATCTCCACTATGAATTCTTTTGTGTTTGGAGAGTGAGGACGAACAACTGAAGGCCTTCCTACATTCCTTACATTCATAAGGCTTATCGCCACTATGAATTCTTTTGTGTTCCGTGAGCGATGAAGAAGAGCTAAAAGTTTTTCCACATTCCTTACATTCATTGTTTGTCTTTCCAGTATGAATCTTCATATGTGCCCTAAAGAATGAAGAACAACCAAAGGCTTTGGTACATTCCTTACATTCATAAGCTTTCTCGTCAGTGGGAGTTTTCATGTGCTTCTTAAAACAAGCGAAAAAATGGAAAGCTTTCCCACACTCCTTACACTGATAGGGTTTGCTTCCAGTGTGAGAGCCGATATGATCCTTAAGGGATGAATGATCCATGAAGACCTTTTTACACTCATGGCATTCATAGGATTTTACTTCAGTAGTTCTCTTGAGTGTGTTAAGATTCGAAACTTGGCAAAAGGTTTCTCCATACTGATTTTCCTCATAGTCACAGAAGTTCTCCACTAGATGACTTCTTTTAAAAATAAAAACCACATTATTAGTAATAAATTTTTACCATTTTCAGTGACTATGTATGTTTTTTAATCCTGTCAAGTTATAAGCTGAAAGTTCTCACATAGGTCTCCACATCAGCCAATATTATCACTGAGTTTTTGTCTTTTGATTTCTGATAATTACTTACAACCAAATTATGCGTCAAACATTGAAGATCTCAGTCTCAGTTGTGGAAAAAGAAATGTTGTGAAAATTCTTTATGAAATCATAATTTGTGACCAAGTTTTATATACATTTCTTTTAAATTTTAAGATACTCTACTGAGGCACTACTTTCTTTTACATGAATGGCACTCACCTCAAATGTCTCTCGTGGTTTTTGTTCTTATAATCAATACCATAGTATTCCCAGTTTTTGTGTAAAATGGACGACCAGGAATCATTCCTTTTGAACTTTACTATTTTCTGTTCATTGGATATTTTTTCTTCACAAACATCTTGCGATGTGGCCGACTCATTACTTTTAACTTCAGTCTCAAAACCTAAAACAAAAGGTAAAGGTAGCAGTCAGAAAAGGACTTTTGGTAGTGAGGCTATTTCAGGACTTAATTTGGCAATAAGCACTATGATCAAAATGGTAAGCAACTAAGAAATAACTCCATGAACACTGAGACTGATGGGTAACATGAATAGGGTATTACTAAGAGAACAAAACAAAAAGGAACTGGATAAAATATACATGACCAAATACTAATTTACAAAAGGGAAATATGGAAGGTCTTTCCTCAAAACAAGAAAAGTGTGAGAGGACTGATAAAAAGTCAAAATAGTAATCAATGGTATTTGTGGAGAATCAGCCTTTTGGACAAAACAAAGTTTTGTTTTGTTTTTATTTGATTTTTCCAAATGTAATATCCCCCACCCAGGGCGGTTTCTCCCAAGAATCTTGCCTTCCTGCTGTTCCCCCTGGATCGGTCTTCTCTTTGCTATCTCCAGGTCCTCCTCTTGTTTCCACTGGAAGATCAGAGAGGGTGTGTGTACTGGATACCCTGTTAATGCAGAAAGGCATATCACATGAAAGAAAACTGTGAAACATTTCCATGAGAAAAGGCCAAAACTTGTGTCTTCTGAAACTCTAAAGACCAGCAAGTGTGAATTTAATTGCAACAAATGGTCAAAAAACTTTCTAAGGGTGTGGGGCAACGGCAACACAGTCTCTGATGTCTAGAACTGATCTGGTATCTAATCCTCAGTATCATTAGAAGCTGGTCTGATACACACAGCCAGGACATTTTGTTCTCCTGTTGAACATAAATAATCTCACAGAATACCATATCTTAAACACAGTTACTGTGAGAGCATGTTAAAATGAAACAAAACAAGGCCACTTCATAATTTAGTCTAGAGACAGGCCAAAAAAAGTCACTGTGCCACCCACAAAATACCCAATAATAGAATTTCCTCTGCTTTGTGTTAGCATCCAATTTATCCCACCGGGTTCAATCCAACTGGGTTGAAAGTGTTCCTCAAATTTTCATGTCCATATAGATCCATGGAACAGATACAGAGTCCAGAAATAGGCCGACATAAATAGTCAACTGATCTTTTAAAAAAACAGTCCTTCAAACAAAGACTGGTACTACATATTGACATCCAAAAAACGAATCAAGACACAGACCCTACACTCATCACAAATATTGATTACAAACCTATATTTAAAACACAAATCTATAAAACTCTTAAAAGATAATAGGAGAAAAATCCAATTCCTCAGCCCAAATCCTAGAGTAAGGTTGATTGGTCAGATAAACTCGTTTTCTAAACAACTAAATGAAGGCATGTTGCCTCCTTACCTAAGGAGGCCACATTCTGGAAGTTCTCCAGCATCACGTCTCTGTAGAGGGTCTTCTGAGCGCCATCCAGCAGAGCCCACTCCTCCAGGGTGAACTTCACAGCCACATCTTCAAAGACCACCGAGTTCTGAAACATCCCGCATATTCTGTTCAGAAAGGTACCAACTTCCCTAATGTGTTCGGGAGGATGGCTGATGCTGAGAATACTGCGGAACTGAGAAGCCATTCATAGGATGTTCTGAAGATTTTATGGTCTCCCAGCGTCCACCCTGGGCCTCAGCCATCAGGTCTCTTCCTCTTTCTCCCCACACATCCTTCCTGACTGATCAAATCCTGTCTCACAGACTGAACGCTTCTAAAACAGTAAACTTATCTCTCCAGTATGATGGTGAACCATCCCAGTCTTATAATGCTTCAGAACAGTCCAGAGGATATAGCAAAAATGAGAGAAATGCTCTAGACATGAAATACAGCAGGTCCTGGAATAACTTCATTTTGTTATAACACTGATGACATGCCTTGGGAACTTAACTCCTGTTTATATCAACCTGTGGTGAAACTGGATTCATCATCTGTCGTTTTGCTTCAAGTCACAGAACCTACCAACAATGTTAAATGAGGACTTACTATAATTTCCACAGTGATACCAACAATTCCTTGTCACAGAAACAATTTCACCCACTTCCTCTCTCCTACCACAGCAATCAGCCCAACATGAAATACCAGGTCAAATCCAGATGAGGTTTGCAGGAATAAAAACACTCTGATGGGCAGGGAGCTTTTCTTTTTTTCATAAACCTGAGAGGCTCAGGAGCTTGCAGAAGCACACCTTTCAATGCAGGCCCACAAATGGCCATATTTCCTGATACTCTAGGCCAGGGATCAGCAAATTACAGCACATGGGCTAAATCCCACCACCAGTTTGTGTAAGTAACGTTTTATTAAACCACAGTAAAACATGTTTATATACTATTTGTGGCTGCTTTCACACTAAAATGGCAAAGCTGAGTTCCAACAGAAACTCTGGCCTTCAAAGCCTGTAACATACTTACTGTGTGGCCCAATTCACGATCAACGACCTGGTGGGATGGAAATATTCTTTTGGAGAATTACTAGCTCTTACCTACCTGTGTCGTGTTTTTCTGTAACTCAGCAGCTGTATTTTCTCCATCCATGTTCCCTTCATGAAGAGAGGTGGAGTATTGAGAAGTTAGAGCTGAGGTAGGAGAGAGAAGAAATGAGAAGCCAGGTCTCCCCACAATTTCCCCACTCATGAGCTTATATGCTCCAGCACATCCTTTGAGTGACCACGCCCCTCAACACACACTCACACACATGCACACACATGCATGCACATGCATGACCCCAAGACACCCAAGCAAACACACACTGATCTCATCAGAAAGTGAAACAATCTTATCTCCTCTAGAGCTAGAAAACTGTGCTCTGGTTCTTGTTGATCGTTTTTGAAAAGGTTAAGAGTCCCATTTTCCAAGTCAGTTAACTGAAGTCTAAAAGTTTAGCTGTCAATTTGCCCATGAAAAAGCATTAAAAAAAAGGCAATGCCTTCAACCTTAAGAATGTACACTCCATCTCAAATCCAAGAAAGCACTGACTTATAACACAGACATCTGGGGGATCCATTCCCATATTTCTTGCTTCTGCAGCCCTTGGCTACAAGGCATTATTACTCAATCCCAGATTACCGGGCCCCCCCTTCATGGGCTGCAGGTTCCCTGAACCTGGTTTTTGAGAAAGAGCATCAACTGACTGAATTCTACATAGAGGAGGCAGAGAAGACTGCTACGCTGTGATTCTCGTTCTCAATTTTGCCTGTACTGACAGAAGTAGCAGGACAACTGTTTCAGATAATACTGGAAATGCACGACTGGTGTAGTGTATATACTTATATACTTATAAATATCATCAGTTCCAAGGGAAGAAACAATCAGCATCCGTGGGTTAAGCACTGACTTGTAAGGTTGGAAAAACAGCAGCATAAGGGTTAGAAAGAAAAGATAAAACAAGGCACAATTAATGATACTTTTAAAAACTAATAAAAAGAATCAGAAAAGCTAGCAGTGTCCTTTGAACACTAATGATGTCAACAAACCCTTAGCATTTTCTGTAGGGAGACTAAAACAAATAAATAAAGGGAACAGATATGAAAGTGTACAGGTCATGAATGAATTACAACTGTACAGGTCATGAATGAATTATAACTTTCCCGCAATGATCTAAAGTAAATACAACATTTTATTATATCCAGTCATTAAAGAAAAAAAAATCAGTTGTTTTGAAACATACACACAAAGGAAACAAAAGTTACAAATTGCCTGCCCCCCCCTCCCCCGCAGGCTGACCAGGTAAAGAATGGGATTCAAAAGTCCACTGCTGGGGCGGAAAAACTGTTTTCCTATTTCTAAGACCAGAAAAGTACAACTGAAAAAAAAAAAATAGAATCTCATTCATACACATTAGTGCAAAACAATATTAGTACAATCAAGAAATTAATAAGGATAATAATCAAAAACCAAGTTCATTTCTTCTAGGAATGAAGGGTGGTTGAAAATGGATTCATCAATAAATATAATTCACCACATTAATAGAAAAAAATCACATGACTCATCCCCTTAGATACAAAATAGTGACTGATCTGTATTAAAGTCCATTGGTGACAATAATTCAACACACTACAAGTAGAGAGGAACAGGTTTTACTAGGAAAAAAGCTTACAAACACCTACAGTAAACATCCTACTTAATGGTGAAATGCTAGAATCCCCTCTGAGATCAGGAACAAGGCAAGGATTCAAATTCTATGCAATTCTACCCTAAAGGGGAGGTCCTGGCTAGTGCACTGAAGAAATAAAAAGAAATGCAAGGTACAAGGAATAAAAAAGAAAACGCTGAAACTAGCATATAATCACGTTAAGTTCAAAACATCTACAGAAAAAATTCAAAAACATCTACAGAAAAAAATGCTACATTCATAGCTGCATTCGGCCAGGAGACTTACAAAGATATTAAATAAGCAGTTCACTGTTAGGCACCTGAATACAAGGTAGCAAACGTGCCACACACAGGCACGGCAAAATTCAGCTTAAGTAACATCTCTTGCACAGAAGGGGACAGACGGGGACGCAGGTGAGGCAAACGTCCCCCCGTGCTCACCTAACACGCCGAAATCCACAGATCAGCGTAGGGGAGGTGAGGCTCTCGTCCCCGTGACCTGAATGGCAGGGATGCTTTTCCTTTTTGGAAAGGGAGCCAAGGATGCCTTTTGGATGCCGACTAAGTACGAGCGTGGTTCTCCATCTCTAGTCCGCTGTCACTCCGACGGCTGGACCCCGCCCGGCGCTCCCAAGTCACTGAGTCCGGGACGAGCCGCAGCCCGGGAGGAGCGGGCCGGGGCTCCGAAGGAGCGCCGCGGCGAGGGGGGCCTGGGGACGGGGTCCGTGAGGCGGCGGCCCTCTGACCGCCGACCCCGGGGCCGAGCTCTTAGCCCCCGGAGTACGGAGGGCAGGCGGGCCGGCCGAAGCCGGTGGGACGCAGCCGGGGGCGAACACTGACCTCAGAAGCGAGGGACGGCGCTAGGAGACCGGGCCGAGGGCTCGCGCACGCACAATAGCGGACTCGTGCTTCCGGCCTCCGCGCCGCGCACAGCGTGAGGGACGGGCCTCGGGAGCCGGGAAGTGAGGTGCGCGGGAGGCGGAGGGCGGGGCGGCGTCCGCTGCCACACGGCGTGGAGAACCAGCGTTTCCTCCCGGGACCGACGCGGTCGGATGCTCGGGCGGATCAACGCCGCAGTTGGGGTAGGACGGAGCTGGGCGGGACCAGGTCAGTGGCGGGGCGTGGTTGACTGGCCTTGTGGGGCGGGGCTTAACGTAGGGCTGGGTCTTAGGGCGGAGTCGATTGAAACTTCCTAGGGAGCTGCCGCGGTCCGGGCCAGGGGCGGGGCTGCAGTAGAGGAGGGCTAGGGGCGGGGCTCGGGCTAGGGCCTCCTAGCCAGCCTCTGGAGGACCAGAGAACAGGATGCTCGAGTCCGTGTATACCTACCCTTCTGCACGTTGCTGTACTCAGGACTCGGAACGTAAGCCTATACTAATCCGTGAGATCTTCCTTCCATTCATTCAGTCCTTTCATTAGGCCTTTAGCTTTCCCTTTCATTGTTCTAGTGAATACTGCTCAAGCAGACGAAGACCATTGATAATTATTTATGTGGGTCCATTTACCTAGAAATCTTACTGACCTCTAATAGTTGTCTGCTAGTTATTTTGGACTTAAAACATAAATAACGTTTTCTGTACATATTTTCTTCTTGTTCTAATATTAACATTTCTTTCCCTTGTTTTTTTTTGTTATAAAATGGATCTTTTAATTTTTATAGCAAATGGATTGTTTAGTAAATGAATAGTTGTTATTACATAGCAATTTGTCTCACTAAAAATGTAACTAAAACTAGGAATTCAACAATACCTTCCTGGTACCATAAACAAATGGCAAACATAAGAATTACAAAACTTAGCCAGTATGCAGCAATCTCAATGAGAGTGTTTTTTTAAAGATGTCCACTGATAGCACAGAAGTCAGAAAAACAATGCCTTCTTGAGAAGCATAGGTTATTTTACATATTGTTATACCATCAGGGTCTTTTTTTTTTTTTAATGATATGAATAAGTTTATTTTCATTTTCTTTGACATCTGCTAGTGTGGAGCCAGGCTCCGTTGGATAGGGCTGTGTGGTGCCTTGTATCTGTCTGCCTCCTGAAGTTCTGTTTACCATCTCCAGAAGGCTCAGCTTCTCAAGAAGCTGACAGTATATTTAGAAGGGTATGTTCCTAGGATGAGAGATTTGGAGTCCAGGCTGATGACATCAAATTTATCTCTTGGTCCATTCTGTTCTGGCTTCAGAGAAATAAGACAGCTGTTAACGAGATTGGTGCCATTTGGTGTGATTTCTGTACCTTGAACTCCCATGTCTCAGAGATTTCATTCCTGGTCTTGTTTCAGTTGTAAGAGCTCACCACGTTCTCTTTTTTTCTGTACGTGGAACCTAGATCTTCGATTTTGAAACCAAATTTGGACTCTTGACTCTGGAACCCCAATTTGCTTAGCAAGTTGCTCTCTGGAATCAATCCCAGGATAAGGGTTGTTTGTAAATGCTGTGATGAGGGTATGTAATTGGAAGTATGGCTGGTACGACACCGTCTATCTTCTCTACCATGAATCTTCTCTTCAGGGTGATCTTGGTCTTGGCTTGCTTCTAAGTCCTTCTCAGGTTCTAATCTTTTCTGAACTCGGTGCCTAGCTCTTCGATTCTGAAACCAAATTTGGATTCTAGACTCTTCAGTGTTGATTTCTAAAGCAAGCTTTTGTTTGGTAGCATAACCTGGGTAAGGTGTTTGATTGAATGCTTTGATGAGGATATTCAACTGGTCTTCTGTGAATTTGGTGCGGCTTCGTCTATGATTCCTTGCTGTGATCTTGTTTGTAGAGTTGTTTTGGGCCATGTTGTAATAGTCTTGAAGCTTTTAACCAGCCCATCAGGGTCTTTACTATTACCAATTTCATTCCTCATCAGTCAAAACAGAATGAGGTATGTTTCATTAAAACAAGATGTTTCCTTCTGTTTGTTGGATAATTGTCATAACACTGTAATTTCTTTTTGTTGATGTTGTTTATTTTGTTCTTTAGATTTCACATGTAAGTGAGATCATATGGTATTTGTCTCTCTCTGACTTATTTAGCACAGTACCCTCTAGGTCCATTCATATTGTTGCAATTAGTAAGATTTCTTTTTTTCATTTTTTTCTTTTATGGCCAAGTAATACTCCATTTTAGTCCACTCCTTCTTTATCCGATCATCTATTGATGGGTACTTAGGTTGCTTCCATATCTTGGCTATTGTAAACAGCACTGCAGTGAACATAGGGGTGCATATGTCTTTTCGAATTAGTGTTTTGTATTTCTTCAGATAAATACCCAGAAATAGAATTGCTGCATCATAAGGTAGTTCTATTTTTAATTTTTTGAGGAACCTCCAAACTGTTTTCCATAGTGGCTTCATCAATTTTCAATCCCACCAAGAGTACACGAGGGCTCCCTTTTCTCCACATCCTTACCAACACTTGTTATTGGTTGATTTATTGATTTATTGATGATAGCCATCCTGACAGGTAAGAGGTGGTATCTCATTGTGGTTTTAATTTGCATTTCTCTGCTGATTAGTGATGCGGAATACCTTTTCATATATCTATGGGCCATCTGTATGTCCTCTTTGAAGAAATCTCTATTCAGGTCCTGCCCATTTTTTAATTGGATTGCTTTTTTTTTTTTTTTGGTGTTGAGTGTTTCTTTATAATTTTGGATATTAACCAAAATATCTTCTGATGAATGGGTGAATATCTTCTCCCATTCAGTAGGTTGTCTTTTCATTTTGTTGATGGTTTCCTTTGCTGTGCAAAACCTTTTTAGTTTGATGCAGTTGAACTGGTTTATTTTTTCTTTTGTTTCCCTTGCCCTGCCGCTGTCCATATTTACGGCAGGGAGCCCACATCCAGGCCAGTGTGCTGTCTGTTCCAGGTTCCAAACCAGAGGCGTCAGTCGTTTACGGGTCCCTGCAGCTGAGTAGAGCTCGCTGCTTTCTCGCCACTCAGGATCCGCACCACATTTGCGTCTCGACCTTTGCGACTAAATTTGAGCGTTTCCTTCCCTGGACTGGGTCTCCCTTGTTTTTCGTTACTTGTTTGTGCAGGGCTTCTCAAACTATGTTATAAAGTCAGGAAGAAATCAAGCGTTCTAGACTTGGTCAGTAATGATTATCAAGCTATTTGCTGTAGGTTGTGGCCTTTATTAAGTTAAAGAAGTCCTTTCTAAATCTGGTTTCCTGACATTTTACCAATTTTTGATCAGTGTTATCAAATGTTTCTGCATCTATTGAATCGATAATATACTTTGCTCCTTTAACGTTATATCATAATCTGTATAAAATCTTTAATTTTATATAGCCCAATGAGTCTACACTGTTTTTAAAAACATGGTTTCTAGATTTCTTATCTTGCTTTAAAAATACTTTGCAAACTGTAGAGTACAAAAATAGTTTCCTAATTTTATTACTATTGAAACTTTTCAATCTGTACTCCCCCAGGAACGTATTTTGCTCTATGGTGTGACATAAAGGTCTGTGATGCTAATAAGCCACAGATAAGCTCGAATATTGCCCACTAGGTTGCTTATTTGTTCACTGCAGGTCGAGACCGTTAGTTCAAAATCCTGTTGGCACCAAACTTAAATTTTTACACATCCAGTTGTTTTTTAAATAGCCTCAAAAAATAGCCATTTAGAGCCTGCCTGCTTTGTATACCCTGTGAAATCTCACTCAGCATCTGTTGAAAAATTGATTAAATGGAGCCTTGTGGTGATAAGACCCCAAGCGGTTGTGGCCCTTCAGAGCCCTCTGATCCGAGGATTCCCCTCCCCGGGCTGCGGAGCAAAATCATCTTGACATATATGCCTTCTCCCAGATTTTCCTCTCCGGTAGGGGTTCTCTTGCCATCCTCCTTTTCTAATTGGTGGCCCCTGTGCCATAAGCTTCTGTATGGTATCATGCTGTGAGCGACTTCTCCTCTCATGCAACCCTGTCCAAGTGCCACCCTGTCAAAGAAAAACCAGTAGTGGACAGTAGTTAAAGCAGTAAAAACACCCTGCAGGCACTGAATGAACCCCCCACCCCAATTTTGCTTTGATGTCAAGCCTGATGGTGCCACACACACACCAATAGAGTATAAACAGATTTATTACTTACATTACAAACAACCCTGGATCAACAAGGTGAAATAACTCTCTTAGTAAATGACCATCAAACATCAATTTTTGAAGACACTAGAGACAAATTATTGTATTCTTCATTGCTCACTTTATGACCCAGCAATTCCACTTCTGGGTATTTATCCAAAGAAATCCAAAACACTAACTTGAAAAGATATGCACCCTAATGTTCACTGCAGCATATTTACATTAGCCAAAAT
Source organism: Rhinolophus hipposideros (assembly GCF_964194185.1). Lineage (NCBI taxonomy): Eukaryota > Metazoa > Chordata > Mammalia > Chiroptera > Rhinolophidae > Rhinolophus > Rhinolophus hipposideros. The sequence goes on along the minus strand of NC_138062.1, from coordinate 40,048,873 downwards.
ATGGAAGCAACCTAAGTACCCATCAATAAATGATTGGATAAAGATATTGTACAATGGAATATTACTTCACCATAAAATGAATGAAATCTTACCATTACAACATAGATGGACCTAGGTGCCATTATGCTAACTGAAATACATCAAAGACAAATACCATATGATTTCCATTATATGTGCAATTTAAAGAACAAATGAACAAGCAAAACAGAAAGTCTCATACAGAGAACTGCTGGTTGCCAGGTTGGTGGTGCTGAGGGGGGTGGGGGGAGCTGGGTGAAAAAGGTGAAGAGATTAAGAAGTTACAAAATAGTCACAGGGATGTAAAGTACAGCATAGGGAATATAGTCCATAATATTGTAATAAATATGTACGGTGTCAGGTAGGTGCTAGACTTATTGGAGGGAATCACTTCATAAATTATATAAATGTCTAACCACAATGCTGTACACCTGAAACTAAAATAATATTCAATGTCAACTATAATTGAAAAATAAAAATAAATTTTAAAATGTGATGTATACATGCAATGGATTATTATTTAGCCTTAAAAAGGAAATGCTATCATACATTACAACATATATGAAAGTTCAGAACATTATGGTGAAACAAGTCAGAAAAAGACAAATACTGTATGATTTCACTTACATAAGGTATCTCGTTAAATTCATAGAAGCAGAAAGTAGAATGATAGTACCTGAGGCTGAGGGGAGAGGATGGTGGGGAGTTGTTGGGTAGGTGTAGTATCAGGACGGGGCAGAGGTTTTCTTGGGATTTTTTGTACTATATTGTGCATGGAACTGACATCATACTTTACACTTCAACATTTTGGGTGAATTCCATATGGGTTTTTGTTCCCCAATAAAAAAATCAAGACAAGGGAAAACAAGATAGAACAAAATGAGCTTACTGCAGGAAGACGTTCATCTTGAAATCAGAAACAATTCATAAAACTAAAATTTGCAATTTAATTTTAAAGTTTAATTTTTGTAAAAAGTACGTAATAAAAAGGATTTGTGTGTATGAGGTACATGGTAAAAAATTTTTTTGATTTTTTTTAACTAAAGTTTTTTGGGGTGACAACTGTTAGTAAATGTTTACCAATTGTTAACTATTACAAATTATTATTCAGAAGTGTACTTTGAGTTAGATATTGGAGTTAAAGAATGACAACATTTTCTGCTGTGTAAGATATTATTTCCACAAATTACTCTTTTTAATAATAACATGTGGTGGTTAAAAGGTGTGAATTCAAAAAGAAAAAAAGTGTGAATTCTGAAGCCAAGCAGATTTAGCTACATACAAGCTGTGTGTGACCTTGGGCAAGGTGTTTCTCGGCCTCTTTTCTCCCATCTCTAAAATGTGGATAATGATAGCATCTATCTCAAAGCTTTTTTGTGAAGATTAAATCCATTATAGCTATAAAGTGCTTCAAAGTGTCTGACACTCACTGAACCTTAGCTATTTAGGTCAACTCAAACTATCATTTATATAATGTACCATATATTTCCACTCAAAGGTACAGCAATCTTGGTCTCTCATGCTTTACTGACTGGATTCTCTCCTTCTCTTTTAACTCTCCTTCTATAACATAGGGAGCCCATGATGTGGCTGATTGAAAAGATAGTTAGTGCTTGCCTAAAAGATGCCATTAACTATGAAAAACTTAGAGCTATTATTCTTGTTAATGGTGAAATATAGTACACTTTCCCCTAAGATCAGAAACAAGGCAGAGATGTTCAGTTTCATCATTTCTATTCATCAGTAAAGTAATGAGGCTAGAAAAATAAATTATAAAGTTTAGAATTCAAGTAGGACTTTCTTTTATTGACACTGACAAAACTATATACACAGAAAATCCAAAATAATCCATAAGTATTTGAATAAATAATTGAATTTAAGTCATTGGATAAAAGATCAATGTACAAAAAGAAATTGCAATTCTGTGTAGTAGCCCCCTCCCCAAATTGAGAAATAAATAAAAAATTTTACAAAGCAAAACAGCACTCTTTGAGGAGCACTCTTTAGCAAGCTAAAGACATGTTAACAATGTTAACAGATAAATTAAACAAAGATATCGAGACCTCTATAATTAAAACTACAGAACACAGGAGAAATTAAAGACAACCTAGGTAAATAGACAATTATATTATGTTCATCAATTGGAAGACTCAATATTGTAAAGATGTCAATTTTATTCAGGTTATTCAATAAAATCAATGCAATTCCAAGTATAGTCCCAGATTTATTTGTGACAATTCATAGAGATTCTAAAATTAATATAGAAACAAATAGTGAACAGAGAAAGCAAGTCAATCTCGAAGAATAAAAAAGTTAGAAGGCTCTCACTACCAGATTTCCAAAAATACTACAAAGCAACATAAAGATTGAGGAGCACTCTTTAGCAAGCTAAAGACTTCTGAACAATGTTAATGGATGGCATCTAACCTTTCAGAAAGGACCTCTAGAACTACTTAGCCCTGGCTGAGTTCTCAGACTTCATAGAGCCTTCCCACTGCAAAGACCAGAGTAAGTTCAATGTGCTGACATTATCACCTCTGTTTCTAGATCCCATCTGCCCACTGCTGCACCCTCCCCTCCCCATATGTTATTATATCACAACTGCCAGGACTCTATGATTCATTTGGTGCAGACTCTACCCTGCTTTCTGAATGAGAATGAGGGCAAGTCCTAAACAAATCAGGGTATTATATTCCTGTGGATAACAGTAGGAAAGTGAGCCAATCAGAGTCAATGGCAATAACCATATTGGAATTGTGGTAAAAGACCATCACTGTCTATTCTCTGGGAATTCAAGCTGGAAAGAAAGCACCTGGAATGTTCTGGGGCCCACTGTAAAGAGAGCCTGCCGGGAAGAATAGCTAATGCAGGAAAATGCATAGCCACGACACTGAAACACAATCCATTCAGATAATGTCTTTTTAGCCCCAGCATCCATACACACCTGAAGTTAGTTCTACCGAAGGACTTTCCAGTAATCAAACCAATAAATTTCCCTTACAGCTAACAAATATGAAGAGCAGAAAGACAAGCCAGAGACTAGAAAAAAGTTATCTGCAATATACGTATATGTAATATACATATTATAATATATATATAATATATATTACATGGCATGTATCAGTGTGTGTGTGTGTGTGTGTAACTATAGAGATACACATACACACAATAAAGGGTGTATTTCTTTGACAACAAAACCCTTCAAAGAAAAAGAAATGGATGACATGCTTTTATGAGGTGCCCTCATAAAAGATATCCAACTAGCCAACAAGTACATTAAAACGTATTCAACATTATTACATATGAGGTAAATGCAAATTAAAACCAAAACAAGATATTACCAAATTCTCTGCTGAATGGCTAACATTAGAAAGTGCTGGCCAGGTATGTGGAACAACTGGAATTTTCACGCATTGCATTTAGGATTACAGGTGGAATCAACATTTTTGAAAAACTGGAATATCTACCAAAACTAAACATAAAGTCTACCCTTTGATTCATTAATCTCATTCCTACATAGTGTAGGAATCTGCCAAAATAGCAATTAAAAGGTAAACAAACATTATGTTGACAAAAGAAGCCCAACATATAACTGTACATACTGTATTTTAACTTTACATAAAGATTAAGAACAAGTAAACACAAGAAATTGCAATAAAAGTCAAAATTGTGGTTGCCTCTGTGAAGCAATTACTGAGAAGGCAGATGAAAGAACTTTCTGTATCCTAGAAATGTTCTGTTTATCAGCATGTATACGTGTGAAATTTCATCAAGCTGTACACTTAAGATTAGCACAGTTCATGCATATTAGTGTATGTAGCCTTAATAAAACAATAAAAAGTGATTAAGGGAAAGTGGTGTAAGTATACAGCCACGCACCTCTTAATGACTTTGAATAGTAAAAATGGATAACCTCAAAAACTGTGATTTCTCTTAGTAAAAAAAGTGAAAAAATACTAGGTGGGCAATTTCCAGTATCTGCTGGAGTAAATCAAAATGAAATTACCAATTACAAAAGAAAACTATAAAAGAAATTACAAATACCAAAGTGCCCATACAATAATCACTGCATTTAGAACAATGAAAGTTAATCAGAATTAAAAAAAAAAAAAAAACCCATTCCTGCCCTCATATGAAAAAATACACTTCAAATCCCCCATGGGTCCAAGACTTAGTAATGGAAATACCATTTACATCTGAACCAAAATAAAAGCACCTCAGAATAAAACATGTTAGAGCTGAAAAGTGTTTGAGGGAAATTTACCACCTTAAATATTCATATCAAAAAATAAAAACTGGAAATCAATGAGCCAACAGTCCACTTTAACGGTGAGGCACTGATCTTTGCTTCTAGTATGGGTTTCTTATGAATTTTGACTTATGATAGACATGAAGGAAATTACCACCTGGTTTACATACACAGGGTTTCTCTCAGTTGTAAGTTCTAAAGAGTCTTCAAGATGATGAGTGACAATTTCCTACTTTCCTACATCATAGGATGTCTCCAGAGTGTGAGATCTCACACATAGCCTAAGATTTGAAAAGCCTTGCAGATATTCCCATATTCCTTACATTTATATGTTTTCTCTCGTGTGAGTTTTCACATGTCTTCGAAAGTAGGCAGGACAAACAAAGGCTTTCCCACATTCCTTACATTCATATGGTTTCTCTCCAGTGTGGCTTCTTACATGTCTTCGAAAGGATGAGGGGCAACTGAAGGCTTTCCCACATTCCAGACACTCAAATGGTTTCTCTCCAGTGTGCATTCTGGCATGTACAGTAAGGTACGAAGAATGCCGAAAGGCTTTCCCACATTCCTTACATTCATAAGGTTTTTCCCCAGTGTGAGTTCTCATGTGGATCCTCAGAGCTGAAGGATAAATAAAGGCTTTTCCACATTTCTTACATTCATAAGGTTTTTCTCCAGTGTGAGTTCTTACATGTACTGTGAGGTGGGAAGAACTAATAAAGGCTTTCCCACATTGTTTACATTCATAGGGCTTCTCTCCACTGTGAGTTCTCAAGTGTTCAGTGAGGGATGAGGAACGGCTAAAGGCCTTCCCACATTCCTTACATTCGTATTGGGTCTTTCCAGTGTGATCTCTCACGTGTGCTCTAAAGGATGAAGGACAACTAAAGGCTTTCCCACATTCCTTACATTCATAGGGTTTCTCCCGACTTTGATTTTTCACATGTGTATTAAGGGAAGTGAGAAGATAGAAGGCTTTTCCACATTCCAGACATTCATAGGGTTTCTCTCCAGTGTGTTTTCTCATATGGATACTCAAAGAGGAGGGACAATTGTAAGCCTTCCCACATTCCTTACATTTATAGGGTTTCTCTCCTGTATGCGTTCTGACATGTACTGTGAGTTTTGAGGACTCACTGAAGGCCTTTCCACACTCTTTACATTCGTAAGGCTTTTCTCCAGTATGAATTCTTATATGTATTATAAGGTGAGAGGAAGAACTAAAGGCCTTCCCACATTCCTTACATTCGTATGGCTTATCTCCACTATGAATTCTTTTGTGTTTGGAGAGTGAGGACGAACAACTGAAGGCCTTCCTACATTCCTTACATTCATAAGGCTTATCTCCACTATGAATTCTTTTGTGTTCCGTGAGCGATGAAGAACAGCTAAAGGTTTTTCCACATTCCTTACATTCATAGTTTGTCTTTCCGGTATGAATCTTCATATGTGCCCTAAAGAATGAAGAACAACCAAAGGCTTTGGTACATTCCTTACATTCATAGGCTTTCTCGTCAGTGGGAGTTTTCATGTGCTTCTTAAAACAAGCGAAAAAATGGAAAGCTTTCCCACACTCCTTACACTGATAGGGTTTGCTTCCAGTGTGAGAGCCGATATGATCCTTAAGGGATGAATGATCCATGAAGACCTTTTTACACTCATGGCATTCATAGGATTTTACTTCAGTAGTTCTCTTGAGTGTGTTAAGATTCGAAACTTGGCAAAAGGTTTCTCCATACTGATTTTCCTCATTATAGTCACTGAAGTTCTCCACCAGATGACTTCTTTTAAAAATAAAAAGCACATTATTAGTACTAAATTTTTACCATTTTCAGTGACTATGTATGTTTTTTAATCCTGTCAAGTTATAAGCTGAGAGTTCTCACATAGGTCTCCACATCAGCCAATATTATCACTGAGTTTTTGACTTTTGATTTCTGATAATTTCTTACAACCAAATTATGTGTCAAACATTGAAGATCTCAGTCTCAGTTGTGGAAAAAGAAATCTTTGAAACTTCTTTATGAAATCATAATTTTTGACGAAGTTTTATACATTATTTAAATTTTAAGATTCTCTAGGTAGGCTCTACTTTCTTTTATATGAATGGCACTCACCTCAAATGTCTCTCGTGGGGTTTTTTCTTATAATCGATACCATGGTATTCCCAGTTTTTCTGTAAAATGGACAACGAGGAATCATTCCTTTTGAACTTTACTATTTTCTGTTCATTGGATATTTTTTCTTCACAAATATCTTGCGATGTGACTGACTCATTACTTTTAACTTCAGTCTCAAAACCTAAAACAAAAGGTAAAGGTAGCAGTCAGAAAAGGAGTTTTGGTAGTGAGGTTATTTAAGGACTTAATTTGGCAATAAGCACAATGATCAAAATGGTAAGCAACTAAGAAAAAACTCCATGAACACTGAGACTGATGGGTAACATGAATAGGGTATTATTAAGAGAACAAAACAAAAAGGAACTAGATAAAATATATGTGACCAAATACTAATTTACAAAGGGGAAATATGGAAGGTCTTTCCTCAAACAAGAAAAGTGTGAGAGGACTGATAAAAACTCAAAATAGTAATCAATGGTATTTGTGGAGAATCAGCCTTTTGGACAAAACAAAGTTTTGTTTTGTTTTTATTTGATTTTTCCAAATGTAATATCCCCCACCCAGGCGGTTTCTCCCAAGAATCTTGCCTTCCTGCTGTTCCCCCTGGATCGGTCTTCTCTTTGCTATCTCCAGGTCCTCCTCTTGTTTCCACTGGAAGATCAGAGAGGGTGTGTGTAGTGGATATCCTGTTAATGCAGAAAGGCATATCACATGAAAGAAAGCAATGAAAACCATACACATTTCCATGAGAAAAGGCCAAAACTTGTGTCTTCTGAAACTCTAAAGACCAGCAAGTGTGAATTTAATTGCAACAAATTGTCAAAAAAGTTTCTAAGGGTGTGGGGCAACGGCAACACAGTCTCTGATGTCTAGAACTGATCTGGTATCTAATCTTCAGTATCATTAGAAGCTGGTCTGATACACACAGCCAGGACATTTTGTTCTCCTGTTGAACATAAATAATCTCACAGAATACCATATCTTAAACACAATTACTCTGAGACCAAAGTAAAACGAAACAAAACAAAGTCACTTCATAATTTAGTCTAGAGACAGGCAAAAAAAAAGTCACTGTGCCACCCACAAAATACCCAATAATAGAATTTCCTCTGTTTTGTGTTAGCATCCAATTAATCCCACTGGGTTCAATCCAACTGAGTTAAACAGTGTTCCTCAAAATTTCATGTCCATATAGATCCATGGAACAGATACAGAGTCCAGAAATAGGCCGACATAAATAGTCAACTGATCTTTCAAAAAAACAGTCCTTCAAACAAAGACTGGTACTACATATTGACATCCAAAAAACGAATCAAGACACAGACCCTACACTCATCACAAAAATTGATTACAAACCTATATTTAAAATATAAAACTATAAAACTCTTAAAAGATAATAAGAGAAAAATCTAGAAGATCTAGGGTTTGGCAATGACTTACTAGATTCAACACCAAAGACACGATCTACAAAAGAGAACTGATAAGCTGGACTTCCTTAGTAAAATTAAAGTTTATTGCTCTGCGAAAGACAATATCAAAAGAATGAGAAGACAACCCACAGACTGGAAGAAAATATTTGCTAAAGGCATATAGAACTGTCATCCAAAATATACAAAGAACTCTTAAAACTCAAAATAAGAAAACAAACAACACAATTAAAATATGGGCCAAAGGCCTTACCAGATATCTCACCAAAGAAGATATACAGATGGCAAATAAGCATATGAAAAGATGTTCCACATCGTATGTCATCAGAAAAATGCAAACTAAAACAATGAGCCACGACTACACACCTGTTACGACAGCCAAAATCTGGAGCAGCGACAACACCAAATGCTGATTAGGATGTGGAGCAACAGTAACTCTCACTCACTGCTGGGGGGAATGCAAAATGGTTTGGCCACGTTGGAAGACAGGCTGGCAGTTTCTTACAAAACTAAACATACCTTTCCCATATGATCAGACAACCATGCTCTTTGCAATGTAACCAAAGGAGCTGAAAGCACTGTCTCACAAAACTTGCACACACATTTACAGCAGCTTCATTCATAATTGCCCAAATGTAGAAGCAGTAAAAATGTCCTTCTGCGGGTGGACTGATAAATAGGTGGGCATCCATCCAGACAATGGAATATTAGTCAGGGCTGAAAAGCCATGGAAAGACATAAAAGAACTTTAAAGGCGTGTGACTAAATGAAAGAAGCCAATCTGAAAAGGCTACATACTGTATGATTCCAACTACATGACATTCTGGAAAAGAGGAAACCGTGGAGACAGTGAAAAGATCAACAGTTGCCAAGGGTTAGAAGGGAGGGAAGGGATGAAATGGCAGAGCAAAGAGAATATCTAAGGCAGTGAAAGTGCTCTGTATGATATTATAATAATGGATACACGTCACTATACAGTTGTCCAAACCACAGAATGTACAACCAAGAGTGAAGCCTAATGTAAACTATGGACTCTGGGTGATGATGTCAGTGTAGGTTCGTCAACTGGAACAAATGCACCACACTGGGCGGATGTTGATAGTGGGAAAGGCTGTGGGGCCAGAGGGGATATGAGAAGTCTCTGTACTTTCTCCTTCAATTTTGTTGTGAACCTAAAATTGCTCTAAAAATAAATAAACAAACAAATACATATATATATTTTTTTTTTTTTAAATATTTCATGTCCACCCAGAACCTCAGAATGTTGCCTTATTTGGAAATAGGGTCTTTGCAGATGTAATCAAGTTAATAGGAAGTTATACTGGATTAGGGTGGGCCCTCATCCAATGACTAGTGTCCTTATGAAGAGGGAGAGGCTTAGAGGCAGAGACCAGAGCAATGCAGCTGCAAGCCAAGGACACCACGGATTGCTGGCTACCACCAGCAACCAGGAAGAGACAGGAAAGATAGTTTCCCATAAAGCCTTCAGAAGGAGCATGGCCCGGCTGACACCTTGATTTTGGACTTCCAGCTCCAAAAATATGAAAGCATAAGTTTCTATTTAGTCACCCAGTTTGTGGTACTTTGTTACAGAAGGCCTAGGAAAGTAATACAACCTGCTTCCATAGCAAAGTTCAAATCCTAGAATACGTGCTTTCTAACACCCTCTTACTGGGACACCCCACAGCTCCCCATGTCATATGCTCTCCCTCACAGCATGAGTGATAAACCCAACTTGTGTAACTATAAGTCTGCTCCTGATGGCCTCTGGGTAAAAGGCATCAACGCCAAATTCTCAAAAGGTCCCAACCCACAAACCTCCGTGTGCCCGAGTGACCCCTGAAGTCTATGCCCACATTTTTAATACTTCAAAAGCCTTGAGGCTTTCAACCACAAGAAAATGTCAGTTTAATACACAGATGTTTATTTTCATGGTGAAGCTATTAGACTGTAAGTTCCTTGGGGTCAGTGATATGTCACTCTTGTTTCCAAGTTAATCCAATTCCTCAGCCCAAATCCTAGAGTAAGGTTGATTGGTCAGATAAACTCGTTTTCTAAACCACTAAATGAAGGCATGTGGCCTCCTTACCTAAGGAGGCCAGATTCTGGAAGTTCTCCAGCATCACATCTCTGTAGAGGGTCTTCTGAGCGCCATCCAGCAGAGCCCACTCCTCCAGGGTGAACTTCACAGCCACATCTTCAAAGACCACCGAGTCCTGAAACATCCCGCATATTCTGTTCAGAAAGGTACCAAACTTCCCTAATGTGTTCGGGAGGATGGCTGATGCTGAGAATACGGCGGAACTGAGAAGCCATTCATAGGAAGTTCTGAAGATTTTATGGTTTCCCAGCATCCACCCTGGGCCTCAGCCATCAGGACTCTTCCTCTTTCTCCCCACACTTCCTTCCTGACTGATCAAATCCTGTCTCACAGACTGAACGCTTCTGAAACACTAAACTTATCTCTCCAGTATGATGGTGAACCATCCCAGTCTTATGCTTCAGAACAGTCCAGAGCATATAGCAAAAATGAGAGAAATGCTCTAGACATGAAATACAGCAGGTCCTGGAATAACTTCATTTTGTTATAACACTGATGACATGCCTTGGGAACTTAACTCCTGTTTATATCAACCTGTGGTGAAACTGGATTCATCATCTGTCGTTTTGCTTCAAGTCACAGAACCTACCAACAATGTTAAATGAGGACATACTATAATTTCCACAGTGATACCAACAATTCCTTGTCACAGAAACAATTTCACCCACTTCCTCTCTCCCACCACAGCAATCAGCCCAACATGAAATACCACGTCAAATCCAGATGAGGTTTGCAGGAATAAAAACACTCTGATGGGCAGGGAGCTTTTCTTTTTTTCATAAACCTGAGAGGCTCAGGTCCTGCAGAAGCACACCTTTCAATGCAGGCCCACAAATGGCCGTATTTCCTGATACTCTAGGCCAGGGGTCAGCAAATTACGGCACATGGGCTAAATCCCACCACCTGTTTGTGCAAGTAACGTTTTATTAAAACACAGTAAAACATGTTTATATACTATTTGTGGCTGCTTTCCCACTAAAATGGCAGAGCTGAGTTCCAACAGAAACTCTGGCCTTCAAAGCCTGGAACATACTTACTGTGTGGCCCAATTCACGATCAACGACCTGGTGGGATGGAAATATTCTTTTGGAGAATTACTAGCTCTTACCTACCTGTGTCATATTTTTCTGTAACTCAGCAGCTGTATTTTCTCCATCCATGTTCCCTTCATGAAGAAAGGCAGAGTATTGAGAAGTTAAAGCTGAGGTAGGAGAGAGAAGAAATGAGAAGCCAGGTCTCCCCACAATTTCCCCACTCATGAGCTTGGATGCTCCAGCACATCCTTTGAGTGACCACGCCCCTCAACACACACTCACACACATGCACGCACACATGCACGCACATGCATGACCCCAAGACACCCAAGCGAACACACACTGATCTCGTAAGAAAGTGAAGCAATCTTATCTCCTCTGGAGCTAGAAAACTGTGCTCTGGTTCTTGTTGATCGTTTTTGAAAAGGTTAAGAGTCCCATTTTCCAAGTCAGTTAACTGAAGTCTAAAAGTGTAGCTGTCAATTTGCCCATGAAAAAGCATCAAAAAGACAGGCAATGCCTTCAACCTTAAGAATGTACACTCCATCTCAAATCCAAGAAAGCACTGACTTATAACACAGACATCTGGGGGATCCATTCCCATATTTCTTGCTTCTGCAGCCCTTGGCTACAAGGCATTATTACTCAATCCCAGATTACCGGGCCCCCCCTTCATGGGCTGCAGGTTCCCTGAACCTGGTTTTTGAGAAAGAGCATCAACTGACTGAATTCTACATAGAGGAGGCAGAGAAGACTGCTACGCTGTGATTCTCGTTCTCAATTTTGCCTGTACTGACAGAAGCAGCAGGACAACTGTTTCAGATAACACTGGAAATGTACAACTGGTGTAGTGTATATACTTATATACTTATAAATATCATCAGTTCCAAGGGAAGAAACAATCAGCATCCGTGGGTTAAGCACTGACTTGTAAGGTTGGAAAAACAGCAGCATAAGGGTTAGAAAGAAAAGTGAAAACAAGGCACAATTAATGATACTTTTAAAAACTAATAAAAAGAATCAGAAAAGCTAGCAGTGTCCTTTGAACACTAATGATGTCAACAAACCCTTAGCATTTTCTGTAGGGAGAGTAAAACAAACAAATAAAGGGAACAGATATGAAAGTGTACAGGTCATGAATGAATTATAACTTTCCCGCAATGATCTAAAGTAAATACAACATTTTATTATATCCAGTCATTAAAGAAAAAAAAATCAGTTGTTTTGAAACATACACACAAAGGAAACGAAAGTTACAAATTGCCCCCCCCACCCGCCCCCGCAGGCTGACCAGGTAAGAATGGGATTCAAAAGTCCACTGCTGGGGCGGAAAAACTGTTTTCCTATTTCTAAGACCAGAAAAGTACAACTGAAAAAAAAAAAAAAGGATCTCCTTCATACACATTAGTGCAAAACAATTATAGTACAATCAAGAATTTAATAAGGATAATAATCAAAAACCAAGTTCATTTCATCCTAGGAATGAAGGGTGGTTGAAAATGGATTCATCAATAAATATAATTCACCACATTAAAAGAAAAAGATCACATGACTCATCCCCTTAGATACAAAATAGTGACTGATCTGTATTAAAGTCCATTGGTGACAATAATTCAACACACTACAACTAGAGAGGAACAGGTTTTACTAGGAAAAAAGCTTACAAACACCTACAGTAAACATCCTACTTAATGGTGAAATGGTAGAATCCCCTCTGAGATCAGGAACAAGGCAAGGATTCAAATTCTATGCAATTCTACACTAAACGGGAGGTCCTGGCTAGTGCACTGAAGAAATAAAAAGAAATGCAAGGTACAAGAAATAAAAAAGGAAACGCTGAAACTAGCATATAATCACGTTAAGTGTGATATTCAAAAACATCTACAGAAAAAAATGCTACATTCATAGCTGCATTCGGCCAGGAGACTTACAAAGATATTAAATAAGCAGTTCACTGTTAGGCACCTGAATACAAGGTAGCAAACGTGCCACACACAGGCACGGCAAAATTCAGCTTAAGTAACATCTCTTGCACAGAAGGGGACAGACGGGGACGCAGGTGAGGCAAACGTCCCCCCGTGCTCACCTAACACGCCGAAATCCACAGATCAGCGTAGGGGAGGTGAGGCTCTCGTCCCCGTGACCTGAATGGCAGGGATGCTTTTCCTTTTTGGAAAGGGAGCCAAGGATGCCTTTTGGATGCCGACTAAGTACGAGCGTGGTTCTCCATCTCTAGTCCGCTGTCACTCCGACGGCTGGACCCCGCCCGGCGCTCCCAAGTCACTGAGTCCGGGACGAGCCGCAGCCCGGGAGGAGCGGGCCGGGGCTCCGAAGGAGCGCCGCGGCGAGGGGGGCCTGGGGACGGGGTCCGTGAGGCGGCGGCCCTCTGACCGCCGACCCCGGGGCCGAGCTCTTAGCCCCCGGAGTACGGAGGGCAGGCGGGCCGGCCGAAGCCGGTGGGACGCAGCCGGGGGCGAACACTGACCTCAGAAGCGAGGGACGGCGCGAGGAGACCGGGCCGAGGGCTCGCGCACGCACAAAAGCGCACTCGTGCTTCCGGCCTCCGCGCCGCGCACAGCGTGAGGGACGGGCCTCGGGAGCCGGGAAGTGAGGTGCGCGGGAGGCGGAGGGCGGGGCGGCGTCCGCTGCCACACGGCGTGGAGAACCAGCGTTTCCTCCCGGGACCGACGCGCTTGGATGCTCGGGCGGATCAACGCCGCAGTTGGGGTAGGACGGAGCTGGGCGGGACCAGGTCAGTGGCGGGGCGTGGTTGACTGGCCCTGTGGGGCGGGGCTTAACGTAGGGCTGGGTCTTAGGGCGGAGTCGATTGAAACTTCCTAGGGAGCTGCCGCGGTCCGGGCCAGGGGCGGGGCTGCAGTAGAGGAGGGCTAGGGGCGGGGCTCGGGCTAGGGCCTCCTAGCCAGCCTCTGGAGGACCAGAGAACAGGATGCTCGAGTCCGTGTATACCTACCCTTCTGCACGTTGCTGTACTCAGGACTCGGAACGTAAGCCTATACTAATACATGAGATCTTCCTTCCATTCATTCCGTCCTTTCATTAGGCCTTTAGCTTTCCCTTTCATTGTTCTAGTGAATACTGCTCAAGCAGAGGAAGACTGTTGATAATTATTTATGTGGGTCCATTTACCTAGAAATCTTACTGACCTCTAATAGTTGTCTGCTAGTTATTTTGGACTTAAAACATAAATAACGTTTTCTGTACATATTTTCTTCTTGTTCTAATATTAACATTTCTTTCCCTTTTTTTCCTTACTTGTTTGTGCAGGGCTTCTCACACTAGGTTATAAAGTCAGGAAGAAATCAAGCGTTCTAGACTTGGTCAGTAATGATTATCAAGCTATTTGCTGTAGGTTGTGGCCTTTATTAAGTTAAAGAAGTCCTTTCTAAATCTGGTTTCTAGACACTTTACCAATTTTTGATCAGTGTTATCAAATGTTTCTGCATCTACTGAATCGATAATATACTTTGCTCCTTTAACGTTATATCATAATCTGTATAAAATCTTTTAATTTTACATAGCCCAATGAGTCTACACTGTTTTTAAAAACATGGTTTCTAGATTTCTTATCTTGCTTTAAAAATACTTTCCAAACTGTAGAGTACAAAAATAGTTTCCTAATTTTATTACTATTGAAACTTTTCAATCTTTACTCCCCCAGGAACGTATTTTGCTCTATGGTGTGACATAAAGGTCTGTGATGTTAATAAGCCACAGATAAGCTTGAATATTGCCCGCTAGGTTGCTTATTTGTTCACTGCAGGTCGAGACCGTTAGTTCAAAAGCCTGCTGGCACCAAACTTAAATTTTTACACATCCAGTTGTTTTTTAAATAGCCTTAAAAAATAGCCATTTAGAGCCTACCTGCTTTGTATACCCTGTGAAATCTCACTCAGCATCTGTTGAAAAATTGATTAAATGGAGCCTTGTGGTGATAAGACCCCAAGCGGTTGTGGCCCTTCAGAGCCCTCTGATCCGAGGATTCTCCTCCCCGGGCTGCGGAGCAAAATCATCTTGACATATATACCTTCTCCCAGGTTTTCCTCTCCCGTAGGGGTTCTCTTGCCATCCTCCTTTTCTAATTGGTGGCCCCTGTGCCATAAGCTTCTGTATGGTATCATGCTGTGAGCGACTTCTCCTCTCATGCAACCCTGTCCAAGTGCCACCCTGTCAAAGAAAAACCAGTAGTGGACAGTAGTTAAAGCAGTAAAAACACCCTGCAGGCACTGAATGAACCGCCCACCCCCATTTTGCTTGGATGTCAAGTCTGATGGTGCCACACACACCAAGAGAGTATAAACAGATTTATTACTTACATTACAAACGACCCTTGGATCAACAAGGTGAAATAACTCTGTTAGTAAATGACCATCAAACATCAATTTTTGAAGACACTAGAGACAAATTGTGTCAGTATCAAAACTCAAAGCACTACAGGCACTATAACCTACTGTTGCGGATTTCATAGCCAAGAGTTTACATTCCTTGTACCAGCTTCTGCAACTCTCCTATCCTCCTTTAAAAAATAAAGGGTATACTAAAAATAATTGGGGAGTGGGTATTGTTTTGGAAAAAACTTAAGGTCTGTAAACTGTATTGTGTGTCCACATTTTCTGTAGCCCCCCCCCCCCCACTCAGATACTCTTCTGGCTTCCATACCTCTAAAATTAACTCACTTCACAGTAATCGACCTCTGTTCAGCCTTTTCTAGTATTTCTTTACATCCAGATTCCCAGTACCGTTTCACTTTCATGTGACAAAACAATACACCTGCACTGTGACGCCACAAGTCTTCAGTAAAGGCCCCTCATACTTTTTCCATAATCTCCCAGACTCACCTCCCTCTTCTTCTGCCTTAAATCTCGATGTACATGCCTTGCTTTTATGTTCACCTGATCTAACCTCTTCTCAAGAGGAATGTCTTAATCTCAGGAAAACTTTGGCTGTATGAAGACATCAAGTTTTTGAGGATAAATTACAATCTGATCAAAGCCTGCAGGTTCACTATCTAGTCCATGACATAAACCTGGGAAGCAAGTTCTCACACCAGAGAATTACAGCCATTCAAAATACTCTCCTCCCCTTTTACCAAAAGACAACTTAGAGGATTCCTAAGACTTACTGTAAACTGCATTGCCGACTTAAGTAATTATCTCCTTCTATGACATGACTAACGACACCCCTGAATCTCTGCCATGGGAGGTCACTGCAGAGTTAGTCCCTTACCAACTCAAGGCTGCGATAGAGAATTCTCCCAAACTATGATAAGCTGTTTTGTTTTTCTGTTCGTATCAGGAATGGATGACCAAGCTCTTGTACTTGACCTCACAAACATAGTGGAAATCAGAGACTCATTGGGCATTACAGTTGCTTTCGTGACCCAGTAGCTAAAGAATCTCCCCCTTGCTTCAGGACAGTAGGCTCAGCCGCAGTTAGCAGAAGCCATCTCAGGCTTATGTCATCGCTTCACCCCCAGTGTAATGTCAGAACCGCCAGTTTCAGATGCTGCAGTGCTTGCTCCCTCTCGCTTTAACTGCAGTTTGTACGTCCCTCCCCAGGGAAGAGGAATCACAGAGAGGAAACTAAACTACATTGAAAAACTGAATCACAAACAGTGAATTAATGTTGCTACATGAAAAGGTCAGATGCAGCTATGCAGTGACTAGTCATCTCTGTGGCGAAAGTGCAGCAACAAAGGTGCAAAGAATAGGATGCATTCGAGTATGCAGCAACATTTCAAAGTGTTAAAGACTCACTGGATAGGGGGATGGATTTTGGACAGGAGTCCACCATCCTCACCAGCATTTTGAATAAACCTGCTTTTCTTTAAAAAAAAAAAAAAAAAAAACCACTGACCGGGACTTTAAGGAAACATAATGTCAGGAGGGTCTATGGGAAGAGCTAGGGCTTATGGAAGTTCTTGCTTTCTATGTCATCACAACAACCCTACAGGAAGAACTCTGTGTTTATAATAAAGTTCTGTGGTTCTAACTTCCCCTTCCCTTAACTTCCTTTTCCGTTCTATAAATACCCTCCATCTTGGCACTGCAGGCCAGAATGTGCACATGGCTTGTTATGTCTGCATGCAATGGGTTGCAACCTTTTCTTTTTCCCCAAATACATCCTTTTTGGTGATGAAATATCTAGTTGATATTATTTTTCAATCAACATTTGGGGGCTCCTCCAAAATTCCAGAGAAGAACAGCCCCTGACAGTTTCGTGGCAGGTGAGCAACCAGGTGCTGGTACCTCCCATAGAGCCACTTTGGCTCCCAGCTTGCCCTCCAATTCGGAAGCGAAAGGTATGTCTTCTGGAATCGAGCTTCCACTTTTTGTGTTTTGAAGCTCTCTGGGCTTTATGCAGGAATTGTTTAGAGGTTTTTGTTGTTGTTGTTAAAAAAGCCTTGCTTGTGTCAAGTAATGGTCATTGGTACCAACTCAACACCAACAGGAATCTCCAAGTTGGGGTGTGATGAGAAAGGAAACTTCACTCAGTGCATACAGCTCAATTGTGAAACAGCACAGCTGTAACTTGGCTATGAACAGCATGGCTATGAAGTAGCCCTGGGGTGAGGTGGTCCTAGGGTGAGGCCCCTCTCTGAGTAGACAGCTCTCCTCTGCTCCAGTCCAGTCTGGTTTGGTCTGTTCCACTCTGCTCTGGTCTGGCAAGACGTCTTTGGTGTTTCAACTGCAGCTGGGGAGATACAGTCTTCAGTGGAAAGGAAAAATGTGCTCCCAGAGCCAGAGAGGAGCTGACTTATATAGAGAAAATTCTGTCTCCTCCCTGACTAGTCTGCTTTCATGCAAATGGGGCTCTAAATGCTTGCAGTTTCATTGGTCCAAAAAGCACTGTCCTGATTGGTCAGAATGGAAACTCTCTGATTGGTTGGTGAAGATGCTAATGAGGATCTAGCTGTGCAGCTCTGATTGGACAGGGAAAGTCTCAGTCCTACTGGTTGGCAGGAACGCAGTGCAGGCCGGCAGTTCAGTGCAGGAGGTAGGCAGCTTAGTACAGGTTTCTCCCTAAAGCACAGTGTGAGAGGCCCCTATTTAGAAATGGCTGCTAGGCTCTAGTTTTACATTTGAGCCCAGTTAGCCACCAGGAGCCCTTCTTGGTAAGTATCTTCTTTCTCGGGGTTCACACTTCTTTGTCTGCCTGTTGTCTGAGTATTCAATTTGGCACATCAGCTTGATTTCTTCAGAAACAGCTTTGAGACAAAGCTGACTTTCTCCTAAAGATCCCTTTGGTGACAGAGGTTATTTCTACCAACTTAACGCCAAAACTCAACTCACAATTAGTCAGTTTAGCCCCATGTTAGACTGTGCCGTCTCATTGAGAGGAGTGCCACACAGTACTAAGCTCAGCCTGCAACTAGACTCTACCAGGGTCAGTTATTTTCCTAGAACTGGCTTTTTAGCCTTTGGCCTGGTCTGTGATCAGAATGTTCTAAAGTGAAGCTGGCTGGTATCTGACCTGTAGGTTGCTCGAGCTGTTGTAAATTGTCTTGAGCCCTTTGCTCTAGAAGAAAAAGTATCTGCAAAATGGGACCTCAGCTGTCTAAATATTTTAAGACCATTTCTCCTTTGCCAGGGACCCCAGCCAAATAAATGGTTAAAAGCTACAAGCAACTTTCATGGACATATTTAACTAAATGGACAGATCTGACTAAAAATAGGAAGGTCTGACAATTAAGATTGCAAACTTGTTGCAACAGTGTTGCTAACTTTTTTTGATATCAGAGGGATTATTCATTATGAATTTGTACCAACTAGACTAACAGTAAATTTACTACTTGGAAGTGCTGAAAAGGCTGCGTGAAAAAGTTAGACAACCTGAACTTTTCGCCGATAATTCATGGCACTTGCATCACGACAATGCACCAGCTCACACAGCACTATCTGCGAGGGAGTTTTTAGCCAGTAAACAAATAACTGTGTTAGTACACTCTCCCTACTCACCTGATCTGGCCCCCAATGACTTCTTTAATTACCCAAAGATAAAGGAAATATTGAAAGGAAGATATTTTGATGACATTCAGGGCATCAAAGGTAATACAGATGACAGCTCTAATGGCCATTCCAGAAAACAAGTTCCAAAATTGCTTTGAAGGGTGGACTAGGCACTGGCATTGGTGCATAGCTTCCCAAGGGGAGTACATCGAAGGTGACTGTTGTGATATTCAGCAATGAGGTATGTAGCCCTTTTTCTAGGATGAGTTTGCGAACTTAATTTTCTGCCTTGTAATTACTTTTTAACACCAAATAATATTCCATTGTATGCATACATTACATTTTATTTATCCCCTCATTACTGGATGGATACTTGGACTATTTCCCTTTTGGAGCTGTTATAAATAATGCTGCTATGACCATTCTGTACAAGTTTTTGTGTGGATTTATGTTTTAATTTCTCATGGGTACATACCTACATTTGGAATGACTGGTTCATAGGATAACTCCATATTTAAGGATAAAGGATAACTCCTTTTGATGAACTGCCAGACTGTTCTAAGGTAGCTGCACCAATATACATTCCCACCAGGAAAATATTCTGATTTCTCCACATCCTCACCAACACTTGTTATTTTCTTTTTGATTAGAACCATCAAAATGGTCGGAAGTACTATCTTACTGTGGTTTTGATTTGCATTTCCCTGCTGGATAATGATAAGCATTGTTTCATGTGCTTCATGGCCATTTGTATTTTCTTTAGGAAAATATTCTGCTCTTTTGCCCATTTTTTAATTGAGTTGTCTTTCTTTATAAAGTTGGCTAAGGTCATTTTGAAGACATGATACGTTCTTATCAAAGAATATAATGATCTTTTACTGTATCACTGAGATGATCTTTTTTTTATCTATTAATGAAACAAATTATATTAATTGATTTTCTTGTATGCTTCTCTTGCATTCCTGGGATAAACCCAACTTGGTGCTGATATATTATCTTTCTCATTTTTTGATGTATTTGGTTTGGACATATTTTCTTTAGAATATTTGTATCCATGTTTATTAATGAGATTTACCTATCACTTTGGTTTCTTAGAATGGCTGTGTTGTGTTTGATATCAGTGTTATGCCAGTCTCAAAGAACATTCCATCCCCTTTATACTCTTAATCAAGGTAATCCCTTTGATAACTCAAACTGTTTTGTGAAATTGTGTTAAAAGTGACATGTCAGTCTCCCATGGTACTGTAATAGAATCCTCAAAGTGCAAAACAAATATGATGTTTTGGATCATGCACAGTTCTGGTGTTTTGCCTAAAGGCTAAATTAACCTTCCAAATACCTAAATCTTGCCATATAGCTCGCATAAAATATTATTACCTATACTAATATTACTAATATGCAAATATACGCATAGGTGATCAAATACGTTGAAGTATAGTTTAAGTAATAGAATCTTCATAAGTGTGTCTAATCCCTCGAAGATTTTGAGTCAGATTGGAATTCTGTCTTGGAATAGCAGAACTGACTTATAAAACTCTGAGCTTGGTATTTTCTCTGTGGGGCAAATTTAAACAGAATTTAAAGGAATTTAAAATTTTCTAATATTTGCTTTTATTTTGTTTTATTTTTTTCCTTAAGGAATCTGTCCAGACAGTGAGTTATTTGGGGCTGGGGAGACCTGGAGCCTCTCTAAGGGGGATAGCATAGCCCAGATTATTTCATATTTTACATTTTTTATTATAAAATATATATAACATAAAATTTGCCATTGTATGCAATTCCACTCTTAGGTATCCATCCAGAGAAATCCAAAATATCAATTCAAAAAAATTTATGCACCCCTGTGTTTATTGCAGCACTATTCATTATAGTCAGGACATGGAAACATCCGAAACACCCATCAGTGAATGACTGGATTAATAAACTCGGGTACATTTATACAATGGAGTTTTACTCAGCCCTAAAGAAGAATGAAATCTTACCATTTGCAATGATATGGATGGACCTAGAGAACATTATGCTAAGTGAAATAAGTCAGACGGAGAAAGACAAATACCATATGATCTCACTTATACATGGAATCCAAAAAATAGAATAAATGAACAAACTAATCAGAAACAGTCTCAGAGACATAGAGGAAAAATTGAAGGTTGCTAGATGGGAGGGGGGTGGGGATGAGGGAGAAGGTGAGGGGATTATAAAGCACAATCCGTAACCACAAGACCGCCACAGGGATACAAAAGTCAGTTTGAGGAATATAATCAATAATGTTGTAAAGATTTTATACGGTATCCGATGGACACTTGTCTTATTAGGGAGACCACTTCATGAATGATGTAGGTACCTGATCACTGCAGTATATACCTGAAGCTGAATAATAATGAATGTCAACTATAATTTAACATATATATAGCCACAGGATATGGAGTACAGCATAAGGAATAGAGTCAGAACTGTAACAGCTGTGTACCATGTCAGAGGGGTAGTAGATTGGGGGAGAGGGGTTATCACTTTGTGAGGGGTATAAATGTCTAACTATTACATTGTTTTGTACACCTGAAACTAATAATAAAATAATAAAATAAATAAAGGGCACACGTGATACAGATACATATTAACATCTATAAAAAAATAAAGTGCTTTAAAAAAATTGCCATTGTAATCATTTTTTAAACCATTCGGTGGCATTAATTACATTCACAATGCCATGTGACCATCACTTGCTAGTTGATTTTTTTGTAATTATTTTAGGACTGTTCAATTTATATCTACAGAGTAATTTTTGGTATCTTTTACTTTTCTAGGAATTGATCTATTTCCTGTGAGTTTTGAGCTTGACTGACATAGTTCTTCATAATGTTTAATATCTGAAGCATCTATTATCGTGTTCTTTTTTATTTTCTCTATGAGTTTCCCTTATTTTTTTCTTGAATAATCCTGTCTCACTTTTTCCTATTTTATTCGTTTTCAAAGAACCAGTTTTTGTGCTTGATGTTTTTGTCGTCATATTCTTCTTCCTTTCCTTCAACTTTTCTTCATTTATTTTGAGTTGTTTTCCTCCATCCTTTTAAGTTGGAAACTTAGAAGAATTTTTTACTTCATTTGTTTTCTAATATAAACATATAAAGTTTAATTTTTTCCCTAAAGGCCACTTTAGCAGCAAACTACAAGTGTTGATACCTAGAACTGATCAATAACCATAGTATCATGTATTTTTTAATTACTAATTTAATGTATTATATCAACGGTATATTTTATCTGTAGTCGCACAACAGCCTAGCCAGCTGTCCCTCCATGTCTTTCCTTAAGGAAAGAAGAGTCTGAGAGATTGTGCCTTTCTGGGACTCTGTTCCATCCTTGTCTTTACACCTTATGTCTCTGTCTGGTCCCCAAAAGATGGTTTGCAGCCAAAGATGGGTAAGATATCTCACGGGAGATACAACCTAAGCCAGGCGGAACCGAGTGGGGACCCCCAATGAGCTGCCTTAGACAGGTATGGGAAGGGGCCTTGCCTCCCCTTGCCCCTGCCTGGGAAAAGCTGTTGCCAGCTCTGGCTTTTCCCTTGCACCTGTTTGTGAGAGAAGTCATGAAGAGAACAAAGATCAGTTCTCTCCACTTATCTCAACGGAGCTGTTACAATATGAGAGACTTGACCCTGAAAAGGCACATACCTTAGGTAAGACATCATGGGACCTTGTGCTTCGGCTTTTTACAGACAAAGGGTGATTGGAATAGACATTTTTCTACTATGATGTATGAGACCTTGTAAAAAACAATGTTACTTTCTTGTAGTTGTATACCTATCAATAAAAACCTTCAGTCAGCCTTATTCTGGGCTCCAGTCCTCTGAGACTGAGAGACCCCTGGCCTTCGGAGAGATTTAACCGCATTAAGTCTCTGTTTGTTTCTTTCTTAAAAACTTAACCCAAACCGCCCCTTCTCGCACCCTCACTGCCCTTGTTGTGAGGGACGCGACATTTATCCATGAGTTATTCATAAGCCTAATGTTTCCTAAATTCCAAATGTATAGCTTTTTTCTATTAGAATGAATTATATATTTCTAATGTTCAACTATTTTTTTATTATTTTTTTTGCCTACTAAAATGCCAGTTTCATATATTTCAACATAATACAGATGTTCCTCACCTTATGATAGGGTTACATCCCAATAAGGCCATCGTAAGTTGAAAATACCGGTAAATACTTAAGTATGTGTCTCTAGCTGGTTCATAACCACCACAGCATGTCCCCACCTGGCAGGTGCCAAAGTTCCCAATTGTCTCCAGAATGTCTTTTATACTTGCTTTGTTCAAATCAAGATCCTAACAGGGTCCCCACATTGTTTTTTTAGAATATCTCTCTTAGGTTTTTGTTTTATTTCCTTTTTTTCCATTTTTAAAAAATCAATTCACTTATTGGAGATATCAAGGTATTTGTCCTTAAGATGTCCTACATTCTGGATTTGGCTAATTGCCGCTTCTTTGTGTTTAACTTGTTTGTCTCTGTATTTTCTATCAATTGTAGTTAGTCTAAAAGCTTGATCAGATTCAGGTTTAATTTCATACGTGCACTTTTAAACCTGAAGAAGATACTTTAACTGGATGTAGAAGTCTAGGTTGATGGTAATTTTTTTTCTCAGCACACTGAGGGTGTCATCCTGCTTTCTTCTGACACCCATTGTTGCTCTTGAAAAGTGAGCCATCAGTTTGTTTTTCCTTTTTAGGTGACTTGTGATTTTTCCCTGGCTGCTTTTAATATTGAGGGGGGAAAAAAACAAATACCAGAGAAGAAAATCCTATAATGAATATAGGTGTGGGTTTCTTTTTCCTTAGCTTGGGACTTATTTGCTTCCTGGATCTGAAAGATAGTGTCCTTTATAATTAGCTAGAAAATTCCTAGCTAATGTCTCATCAAGTGGTGCTAACAAATTCTGATCTGGTGATTAATCCTTGCATTGGTTTTCTAACTTCAATGAGTATGTTTTTTCATTTCTAAAAATTATGCTTGTTTTTTAAAGCTGCCTGACCATTTTTATCATGTCTTAGTTCGTATTCATCCAAGTTTCTCTCAATTTCTTTAAGCATGTTAACTATAGTTTTTTATATGCCATGTCTAAAAAGTCTAATATCTGAAGTGTTTTTCTTCTTTTTTGCTGTCTGTATTTTGGCTGCTTCTCAATCATGGTACATTGTGTATTTGTGTTGTATAATTTTGTTAACTGTGACCTCCTCAATTTACTTAGAACTTTATATGTGGGAATTCTTTGAGGCCTAGCTTGAAGTTAAATTTTCCAGAGATAGGTCCATTTATTCTAATTGCTTCAGGGAAACGCCATCTAGGACACTCTAAATGAAATTCTCTTGAGGGTTTTTTTGACTGCATGAATAATGTGAATTTGGACTAAAACCTAAGACTTTCTTTTGCTACTATATCCGATGCCAAGGTCTAAACCAGTACATTTTGTCACCCTCCTGTTCTGCATGGAAGCTTTTCTTCTCTTTAAAACTTTTAATTATGGATTCTCAAACATACTCAGGTGTAGAAGGTACTGTGAAGCCTCTCCGTACTTGTCACCCAGCTTCAATGATTACCAATATTTTGCCATTCTTAATACATATGTTCTTCCCCTTGCTTGCTATTGTAATTGAGTTTTGTTTCCCCGGAGCATATTAAATCTAATACCTAACATTTTATCACTTCACCCATAATTTGGTAACTTTGGAAGAAAAGGACAGCATACGGATATAACCAGTATAACTCAGTTTGGGGCTAAAAGAGAGAGAAATGTTGCAGAGTAAGAGACAGAGGAAACAGTTCTTTAATAAAACCAAATTTTAAGAAGTTTTTATCATTATCACAATACTGTGATCACACGCCCGAAATTAACAATATTTCTTTATATATTCAGTGCTCTTTGGCAAAACAAGTTGGGACACACTTGTAGTTAAACAAGTTGGGTTTATTACTCGTTACAGAGAGGCAGAATACACACCATGGTGAACTATGGGGCATCTCAGTATATTGATGGTAATTTTTTTTCTCAGCACACTGAGGATGTGAAAAAAGAATTAAAGGATTTGGGCTTGTGTTAGATGCTTTTGGGGGAGGGATCTAAATTGGACATCAGGAAGTGAGAGTAATTGTATAATTGGGTATGTTAGGAAAGTTTACCTAGAAGGAGAGAAAACTGGACCGAGGCTAAAGATGTCATTGGTAAACAAGTAGCAGTCACTACTGTTAGCTGTAAAGGGGGTTGGAGGATGTTTGGTCCTTTTTGAGGCCTGGATAATGTTTATGTTTTATCTGTTCAGAGATGATAACAGAGTGGCCTTGTTTTTGCTTTACTGTGTCATGGTCACAGAATGGCCTTGTCTGCTGTTGCTGTTGTGAAATTGTTTATATTCAACAGGAGAATACCCTGACCTAGCTGAAAATAAGACCTAGCCGGACAATCAGCTCTAATGTGTCTTTTGGAGCAAGAATTAATATAAGACCCAGTATTATATTATATTTATTATATTATATTATATTGTATTGTATTATATTATATTATACCTGGTCTTATATTATAGTAAAATAAGACCAGATCTTATATTAATTTTTGCTCCAGAAGACTCATTAGAGCTGATTGTCTGGCTAGGTCTTATTTTCGGGGAAACATGGTAGTACAGGGGCAGCTCCTGGATGTCAGGGGCTGCTTTCTTTTTCCCGATATCATCTAATACCCAGTATGTGTTCGGTTAACCACCAATGTCTCAAAATGTTATTCTATAGTTGGTGTTCTTGGAGGCAAGGTCTGAGGTCCACACATTGCAGTGGCGAGTTCTGTGTCTTAAGTTTCTTAATCAGTTCTCCCTTCACAACTGTTTGGCTGCTGTATCCTCATGATGTCATTTAACATGTTCCCTTCCTCTATAAACTGCTAATTAGATTAAAGGATTTGTCGGGGTTTTTTGGTGTGGTTTTTTTTTTTGGCAAAAATATTGCATAGTTGACGCTGCTTTTTGTTGCATAGTATCAGAACTCACATGCTACCCAGATGCCTCTTTCGTGATGTTGAGATTTATCAGTTGATTCCGGGATCAGCTTGATCCTTCCTTTATAATGTTCTCCAGCTTATTTATATAATCTTAAATTATCCCCTTAATTAATAAGATTCCTTATTAATTACAAAAGGAAAAAAGGGTAACTTAATGGGAAAACCTGTTGCATACCACTTTCACCAAGTGATCAAAGTTATCACCAAGAATGAGACAAACTGGCTCCTGAAATTATGCACTGAGAAGGGCATCAGTTATGTAATACTTCTTCCAAAAATGTACTCACTAAATCTAACCAAAGGAAACATCAAGTAAGCCAAAACAGGTGCAGTCTATAAAATAACGTGCCCTGGACTTTCAGATCTTCAAAGATGCAGAAAGGCTGAACAACAGGTCCAGATTAGAGAAGAGTAAGGAAACATAGTTTGAGGGCATGAACGGGATGGGAAATTTACATTGGACCAGTTTATGAAAATCTACATATGGACTGTATGGCAGACAATAATATTAAATCCATGTTAAGTGTTCCTGATTTTGGTTATTGTGGTTATGTTTGAACATGTCCAAGTTCCCCTGACACTCTGAAATGTGCAGTAGAAAAGGGTCATGACATCTGCAGTTTCCTCTCAAATGGACACATATGCACATCTACAGAGAAAGGAGGGAGAAAGGAAATGTGATAGAACTTTAACCGTTGGGGAAGAGTCTATGTGAAGAGTATATGGAAGTTCATCATTTCTCCCTATTCTTATAACTTTTCTTAGAATTTGAAATTTTTTCAAAATTAGAAGTTAAAAATATCCCCATTCACTTTTCACCTAACATTTTAGTGGTCACTGATTGTTATTACCTAGATCCATTCATTCATTAGTGGTTGCAGAATGGTGACTTTCTGATTCTAGCATTTTCTTCATAATAAATAAAGCTTCTAATAAAGCTTCTATAATCCTTCTATAAAGAACTTTCCCTATCACAACTTTTAGTAATCCTAAAATACTGCCCCTAAAGGAGGGGCGATACATGCTTGATTCATTTCCTTTTATGAATTTTCAGAATAATGACTTGATATCGTGGCCACCTTCAATAGTAACCACGGAGGATTGTTTTTAAAGTATCATTACGAACTCATGATTTTGTTTTACATTTGATACAGTTCAATTGACTGCAGTCATTATTCTTTATGAAATTGTTCCAATCAAAGCAAGTGGGGGCACTATTAAGTTATCTCCTATGTATTTTTGATGCAACCCCATTAATCTTTGATAGGCTCCTTGCTTTCCGGTATAAGATGTTTCAGGTTCTTGAACATTTCCTGTTCTCCACTGGGCTCAGCTATTTCCCAAGTGAGTCCTGGTTTCTTTCATGAGCAGATGCATTGAGAGGCATTTTGGCACTAGAGGGGCTCATGGCTCCTGAGCTGTTACTAACTCAAGGCATTTTCGGTGGTGCAGTCTAGGAAGAAGTTTAAAAAGAAAAAATAATAAATACGTACTACGTTCCCAATTCCTAATTGTTCTTGGATAGAGACAGAAAATATTTTTTTAACTTTTTAAATTAGTTTTAGGTGTACAAAACAACGTAATAGTTAGACATTTATCATTTATATCCCTCACACAATGATAACCCCCCTCTCCCCATCTACTACCCTCTGACATCGCATACAGCCATTATATTTCCACTGTCTCTATTCCTAATGTGTACTCCACTTCTTGTAACTATATATATATATATGTATATATATATATGTATATATATACATATAATTATAGTTGACATTCATTATTCATTATTGTTCAGCTTCAGCTTCAGGTGTACAGTGCAGTGATCAGGCATCTACATCATCCCTGAGGTGGTCTTAGGGAGATAAAATCTTAACAGTGAACTGGACTGTGTGTATGTATATTTGTGTGTGTGAGTGTATGTGTGTGTGTGTATGTGTGTGAAGCTAGTATGAGGAAGCTTCCAGGTCTGTATTGAATATTTCAGGCCTAGACTCTTATGGCTTCTTTCTTTTTCTCTAGCCCTGCTTGCTCAGAACTCTTCCTGGCCAGGTGGGAGACACAGATGAGGAAGAATGGCTGCAGCATTGGTGACAACCTGATTACAGGTTTGTGGGAAATTACTCTGTTTCCAAAAACATACTGCTGTTCCAAAGGACACCCCTCTTGCCCATGACTCGGCTTCACAGCCCTACAACGCCAGCCTCAGGCTTCGCCAAGTGTGCTTTTTACAATGGGAGAGAGAATGCCTTAGGAAAGGCTTCTATAACAGCACTATAACATTTGTTCATTTTTTCCCAGATATTCCCCCCGGTTCGGTATTAGTTCTGTATTCTGCAGGGTGCGCTGAAGGAAAGGAAATTTTTCACGAGGAAAGTCATTTATTTTTCAAATGTTTTTCTCATCTTGCTCTATGCTCAGTCTGTACTGGATCTTGAATAAGCCTGCAAGAGTCCTCAGAACTTAGCTGTGGAAACTGCAGGTCAGTTGTGTGTTAGAAAAGCTGCCAAAACCATGAACCTGAATGCGATGGTCCAGGGAGTGAGAGGGCAAAGAGGAGAGTTCCCAGAACGGGCCTTGGGGAGACGGGGAGAGGCGTGCAAAGCAGGCCTGAGCTCCCCGTGCACTGAGTCTCCTCCCTGCGTCGTGGCAGCCTCACCCACCATCCTTCTGCGTCAGGCTTAGAGAGAGGCCTTGGCTGAGTCCAAACATGAGTGTGATGTTACAGGACTTGGTGACCCTTGAGGAAGTGGCGTAGACTTCTCCCAGGATGAGTGGGCACTGCTGGGCCCTGCTCAGAAAATCCTGGCATCCGTGGGTAAGGGTGGCCTCATTCCTTCATTTTTTTCATTTCTTCATGCAGCAAATAGTTTATCACATATTGTGTACCAGAATCTGTGAAAAGGATGGCAATATGTGGTGAACCTGAAATGGATGCGCCCTTCCGTTGTCGGGCAGTTTCATAGTGTCTCGTCCAGCGCAACACGGGCAGTGAGGGAATGAAAAGAAGAGGCTTTGGGTTAAATTTTTAAAAAGAAAGAAACAGAGACTTGATGCAGTTCAATCTCAGAAGGCCAGGGGGCCTCACAGTCATGAAAGACTGGAGCCTTGAATCGAGCCAACTGGTGGCTTTTATTGACGTTCACATAAGGCATTAGCATTATCTATTCCACGGTCTGTGACTCTCATACATCTTTTCACAAAAGTGAATCAAACCAATTATCTTTGTCCCCAAGCCAGAGCAGAAAGTCTTGTGATGACTTAGGTGAGATATGTACCTCTCTGGGGGACAAGTCTCTCATGTTGTAACAGTTCTATAGAGGTTAGTGGAGAGAGCTGATCTTTATTGCCCTCATGACTTCTCTCACAATCAGGTGAGAGAGGAAAGCCAGAGTCAGCAACGGCTTTTCCCAGGCAGGGGCAAAGGGGAGGCAAGGCTCCTTCCAAGATCTTCTAATGCAGCTCATTGGGGGTCCCCCTCGGTTCCGCCTGACTTGGGTTGTATCTCACGTGAGATGTCTTACCCATCTTTGGCTGCAAACCATCTTCTAGGGACCAAACAGAGAGACATGAGGTGTAAAATATTGAGATAAGCAACGTCCCAAAAAGGCACAGTCTCACAGACTTTTCTTTCCACAAGGAAAGACATGGGGATTTGGTTTCAGGGAATTTCTTTCCACAAGGAAAGTCTGCTAGGCTGCTGTGTGATAACATCATAGCTCCCATGAGAATGCACTGCTTTCATTTTTTTCTGTCCTTGAAAGATTTAGGTATTTTCCATTGTGTATCTGATCTTGGGCTTCAGTTTCAAGGGTCAATTCCATGTGGGACATGGAGTGTGGGTGTTCATTTTGGGGCCCTTGGGAAGGATCTCTGATCTGATTTGATCTGTTTTGCTGCTCCTGAAGTTGCACTTGCCTGTCAACTTCAGACCAAAATATTGGAACCAGTTTTGTGGAACTGTCTCCTTCACAGTTCCCCCCAAATCACATGTCTTTCTCCATGTGCAGCGTATCATCTCTGTAAACAGTCTGATCATTGAGATGGAGCAGGAAGCACTGAGGGCAGAGGAGAGAAGAATTCTCCAAGGTGTCTGTTCAGCTGAGCCTTAGGCAGAAAGGAGTCGTATGGAGCAGCCATAGCAGGGGAGGGGTGGTACGTTTGGGAATGTCAGTCAGTGTGGAAGAAAGAAGCTGAGGATTTTACATGAGTGTTCCTCTTTCACTACCTCTCCATTCATTCATATTTTGATTTGGTCTCAGAAAAAGATTGTTTTAATTACTCTTTCAATTTCACATTTCCTTGAATATTTTTTGTTCAGTTCTCCCCACTTTGCTTTCCAAGTAATCCCCTCTCCTATTGTCTC
The DNA here is from genome assembly GCF_964194185.1 of Rhinolophus hipposideros. NCBI lineage: Eukaryota > Metazoa > Chordata > Mammalia > Chiroptera > Rhinolophidae > Rhinolophus > Rhinolophus hipposideros. Next base: position 40,018,552 of record NC_138062.1, on the reverse strand, counting down.
TAACCTCCCATTTCGATCATTTGTTCCTATATTTGGTGTCTCCTCCCAGGACTAACTCCTAAAATAATTTCTCTGGTCATTGGTTACATCTTCCCTTTCACATGTTTTTTCTATATTTAGTGTTATTATTTGAAACCAAATCCACAGGGTGCCTGCATCCTTTTTTCTTTCATCCCTACTTTTCTCTCAGTAATTACAAAAATTTTCCTCATTCACTTTCAGACAGCGATGCTCAACTTAAATCAAAACATGCAATTCCTGTGCAGAATGTTCCTGGGGGCAAAAAACCTCCAATGGCATAAAAATGGTAAGATTCATTAGGAATGTTCCTGTTTTTTTATAGTAGAAGTCCATGAATTTCAATTAATTAAAACAGCAGCACCACCCACACAAACGGAGGCAGTTGAGGCAAGTGGCATTCGCTCACCGGAAGGCTGTCTTAAGAAAGACCTTCTGACAAAGGTCCAATCTCACAAAATTGGACAAATCTGCAATTCTATCTCATCACTTGCTGCCTTGCAGCAAGCAAATTCGCAGAGAATATCAACAGAGTAAAGTTACTTAAATATGATTTTGTTATTATGTATTTAATACATCATTCATTCATTCTTTACTCATTTTACAAAAACTATATTTAGGATGCCCTTTGATGGTAATGAATAAATTGGAGCCTTGGGAAGAGCATTCAGCTCATTCAACTTGAAAAAAATAATAGGGCAAAAATTGTACAAAGACCTTAAAATTGGTTAAAATGTCAGTCATAACAATGTACTTCCCATACGTGGCAGAATCCACATGGGAAAGTGTAATGAAAGGGAGAAAGCCCTTAGTCACCTCTCACTCCTTGTTCAATAGGCACCAGCTCATCCTGGTGAGAAACCCTTGGAATTTGATCATCATGGCAAATTCTTCAGAAAGAACTGTCACCTTATTTATACAAGGTGCAAGGGAAAGAAATGCTACAAATATAAAAAATATGGGAAAGACTTTGGCCATCCCTCAACTCTTAGGAGTCATTTGAGTACTCACACTAGAGAGAAAATTCTTGAATTTAATGATTGTGGCAAAGCTTCTAATCGAGAGCCATCCCTTAGGAAACACTTAAGAACTCTCACAGGAGAGAAATCTTACGAGTGTAATCAATGTCTTATGTCCTTCAGTTTACACTCTTCCTTTTCAGTACATGAACAAATACCTATTGGAGAGAAACTCTGTAAGCGCAGTGACTATGGAAAAAAATCTTTTCTTAGTGTCTGCAAAAAATTGTGCTCAAAATGTAGTGAATATGGGAAGGTTTTCACTGGCCCCTTGTCGCTTCAGAAATGTGTGAGGTCTCACACTGGAGAGAAATCTTTTGAATGTGGCATCATCTTGTCCGTGTGTTACGGCCCAAAGTCCATCCACATGCTCAATGCCTCGAAAGGCCAAAACTCAAAACATCAGAGTTTGGACTTAAGGCAAGTTTCATTGATTGAGAAAGCTCCAACCGAGAAAATGGGAGACCTAATGGTGCCTCAAATTTATCTTGCTCTCTGGGCTAGCTTAAGGGTTTTGAAGGGGTTAAGAGGAACAGGTATGTGGAAGTGCTGGTGGGGCAAGTTTTAATTAGAGGACCTTGGAACTTGGCCATTAATGGTAAAGAAGTGTCAACATGAGATCTTCTTGGAAAATGGACCCTTGGCTTCTGAGTGTTCTGGTGTTCAAGTTCTGGTTATGTCGTGGTCCTTTGGTTCCGTGGAGGGGACGGTGCGACTTTGGTTCCTGGTGCAGGTGGAGGTCAAAGTTCTCTGCTCTGCACATGCTTCAGCTGCTTGACTTGTGGTTTTGGTCTGTTGTCTCAGAAAAACAACTCTGTATCTCATTAAGCAAGATAGGACAGTTCTGAGCTTCTTCTGTGGTCACATGTCTAATTTCCAATTCTCTAAGCAGCAACTTCTCCCTCATTCTGTAAATTACTTTATTTATACTGCCACCCGTGCAGATTGATAGACACCAGACCAGTATAATTGACCTCTGAGATAATGGCACCAAGGGCGTGTTAGATGGGCCCCTCATTTTAAGATTAAACTGATGTTTTATCCTCCCTAAAAGGCTACTTCTCCTTCATTGCCACCCTTGTAAAAGCTAACACCATCAGGTCAGGCATCCAAGGACCTTTCCTGTAGTGGTTCTCCATCAGGCTGACTTTGCCCCCTGCAGCACAATGGACAACATGTCTGGAGATATTTCTGGTTTTCACAATACAGTGCTGGCCTCTAGTGGGTAGTCAACAGGGGTCTCTTAAAAATCTTACAGTGCGTGGGACAGACCCACATAGCAAATAATTTTATACACCAAAATGTCAATATTCTCATGAAATAGAAATCCTAATAGAAGTGTTGAGTACTAATGTTAAAAATTTTTATCTAAAAAATCCCAGTCGTTGTCTATTATTTTATATAATGATATTGAAAATATTATCTGAAAGAAATCTCACAATCTTTCTCCATTATTTTGTGCTATTGCATCTCCATATATAATGTATAAAAGAAATGGATTCGTCTTCTGGGAGCCTATAATTTTTTAAAGAGATTGAAAATAAATAAGACAATTGTATATATGTACCACTTCTTTATACATTCATCTATTGGTAGACACTTAGGTTGCTTCCGTATCTTGGTTATTGTAAATAATGCTGCAATAAACACATAGATGTATATGTCTTTTCAAATTAGTGTTTTGGGTTTCGTTGGGTTTCGTTGGGTAAATACCCAGAAGTGGGATTACTGGGTCCTTCTTTGTCTCATTATACAGCCTTTGTTTTGAAGTCTATTTTGTCTGATATAAGTACTGCTATCCCACTTTTTTGTTTGCTTGTTTTTATTTTTATGAAATATGTTTTCCCCACCCCTTTACTTTCAGTCTCTGTGTGTATTTCTATCTGAAGTGAGTCTCTTGTAGGTAGACTATGTAAGTGTTTGTTTTCTTAGCCAAGGGTCAACTATAATTATAAACATTTAATTGGAATAGGTAGAGTAATTGTCTTATTTATTTTCCATCTCTTTAAAAAATTATAGGCTCCCAGAAGACGGATCCATTTCTTTTATACATTATATATGGAGAACCTACAATGTTTTCGGTACTAGAAATATGGTTGAGTGATTTAAATGATATGATGCATGTAATTTTCTAGTGTGGTTCTTGTGTCATACAGTGGACACTTGATAAATGTGAGCTTTTGTTCTTAGTATCACAATAAATCTGACTTGCATGACCATCGTTGATCAATACTCACCTTAAACTGGGGCAGCCATCAAAGATGGAATTCTGATCATTATAAACACGACAGGTCTGTTACTTCTTTGGACTGCCGTGTAGCACTTCTAATTAATGAAAATCCCTATAACTCCTCTTTCAGATACCACCTGCCTGGTGGATTCTTCCAAGGAGAGGGAAAAGAATCTGGACTACATAGATTAAGAGGGAGAAACAAAAATCACAAAACCATTAAAATAAAATACAAAGCATGTGTAAGAGTGTGTACATGCTCTTAAGACGTGTTGTATTAAAAATCAGCCCAGTTAATTGTTAAAAAAAGAGTATTGATAGATTTGATTTAAAATATCCAAAGCTTCTATAAATAAAATCATCCCTAAAAAATTAAAAGGCAAATTTAAGATGAAAATAAATTTTTATATTCTCCATGACAGAAAAAAATGATTGGTATTATTAATGCCTAAAGAATGCAGTTAATTAATGAGATAAAAAAATCATTGAGGACCAATTTAGTCTGGGGAGGTGGGTAGAAAAGGCTGCTCTGAAATATAACTATTTGAACTGCAAGAGGAAGGATAGGCAATTGTTAATCAGAGGAAATAAGGAAAGGGCCAGTTTTGAGGCTGAGAGAACAGAATTCATGGGTGCCCTGTGGTTCAGTGAGGCTGGTAATGAAAGGGATTTGAGAGGCCACTGAAATGGAGAACAAAGGGTGAGGATCAAGAGGACAGAGTTTGTGAGGCCCATATATCAAGCATCCTGAACTATTCCTCAAAGTGCTTTTCATGTTGGTAATTTTTATGTTTATTTGTGGGTCAAACATCATGACCGACTGTCTTGCTCACCATTGCCTTTCAGGGTCTTACAAAGTGCCTGGCATAGAATCAGTGTTCAACACATGCAAATGTTAGATGTATAATAAAGTTTGAGAGCAAAAGCATTAACTATAACACAAAAAAGAATACTATATCATAAACAAGTAGTTCCTATTCTGAGCATGAAAAGCTGATTCAGTACTAGGATGTTCGCTAACATAACTCACAAAAAATGGGTCAATGAAGAGGAATCATAACCACAATCACAATAGAAAATGTAACAGCCAGGACAGAGCTTCTCACTAAGTGAGGAAACAAAGGAGAATTTCTTAACCCAGTAAAGAACAGTTGTTTTAAAACTGCAGCCAACAGGATATTCTACACTAAAATATTTTAGTTAAATTCGTGAACAAGCCAAGGCAGTCTGTTCCAACATCAATCACTCGATAGTCTCCTGAGTGTTTAAAGAGATTGGTAAGAAGAGAAAAGGAGATCAGCCTGAGTAGTGAATGTCTGAAACAATTACATTATTTGTAGATAATATTTTGAACACTAAACAACCACCACAATAAGGATATAAAACTATGAAGTGCTATAAGTAAGTCAATTCTACTGCAAAAGTAGTCAGGGAATGTAATAGAAAAACCCAACAACATGAAGCACAAAATAGACAATACCTTATGCATAGCTCTCCAGTGAGTAGTTAATGAATAAATAATTGGACACAGAATATCCAAGAAGAGCTGACAATTATAAGAAAGAGTCAAGAAGAGGTGGAGATTCTCCAGAAAATAACTTTTATTGGAGAGAGTCTCTAGATTTGAAAAAGAGACAGAAGAAAACAGAACAAGAGCTGAAAAGGACTGGTTAAGGGGAAACTAAAGTACCTTAAAATTACAGAGACTTCACCTTCACAGACTAAGTAAGTATGAGACTGTCTCAGTCTCATTATTCTAGAGGTAAAGCCCAGTACCCACTTTCTCTCCTCTTTATCTTCTTACTCTGCCAGCCCACACTGGGTCACAATGACACTCTCTAATGATTATCACTGAAGCTCTCTGTTCTCTGAGGTCTGTCCCAGGGAAGTCCATTTGGCTTTTCACTTGGCTAGGATCAAATAATTATAGGAAATGGGCAACAGAAACATGTTATTATCATCTCAAGGGTTGAACACTCAGAACTCCTTATTAAATATATTGTTCTATTAACTTTCCTCTCTACAAACAACCAGCTCCCTTGGGGCACAAAGATAATAGAATGGAAAATTTTCAGCTAATGTTGTGTCTGTGTAGGCAACAGTGATGGAAGAAGGTGTTTTCTCCAAGGAGAAATTCTTCTTTCTTTGGTTAAATTTAAAAGAGACAAGGTGTCTCCTAAAGATTGTTTTGTTTCCTCAGGAATCAAACCCAGGAACCAAATTTCTGTGATGTTCTTGCCTTAAAGAATCTGAGATTTCAAGGATCACTTGGTGTCCATAGTGTCATGCAGACAAAGAGGTCTTTTGCGAAGAAAAGCAGAGTGGTTTCAGTTCCTTGAAAGGACTAACTAAATGAGGACTGAAAAATATCCCTTGACATTTGCTGGTAACATGGAAGCCTTTGTTGATATGAGGGAAGCTCCATTTACTCCCTCTGAATTGAAGGGTAGGGACAGAAATAATTTAGCTGAAGTGGGTGGAAGAGTGAGTATTGGGGAAATATAGGTTGCAAACATAAGTCACCTACATAGTTTGTCAGAGAAGGGGAGGGCACAGGTAAAACGTAGCCTAAAGGAAGTATGGAGTATGGGAGAGTTTTTTGTTTTTGTTTTTTTAATTTAATAGACGATATAGGAACACATTTATTTTCAAGGAGAAAGATCATATTTAGTGCAGGCATTAGCATACACAGGAAGTCTGGCTACATAATTCACAGGATAAAGTTTACACTCTCAATCAATGTGCTGGATTTCCAGTTTATAGAATTCATGGTTCTAGAAATCAAGGATTGGAAGTAGAAGCAGACCCTTGGAGAGATTCACATTGTTTCTCTTGCAGTTGAGCCCATCTTGGGTGAGGACCACGTGAAGGTCCTCTGAGGTACAAAGAGGGAATTAAAGGGAGTAGGCCCAGATTTGACCTGGGCCTTTGAGGGACCTCTAAGGTAAGCCTGGACCCTCCACTTGTGTCAGCAGGGCCCTCGGTCCTCACATTGAGCAGGGTCAGGAAGTGAAGTAAGGAGGTGTCTGTGGGGTGTTTTTATCCACTGTGCTTCCCTCTTCAGAAGCTTCCAAAGTAACTTTTGTGACTTTTCTCCAGAATATATAGAATTTATTCTGAGACCAGACAGAGGCCAATTCTCAGGGACCTGGAGATACCGAAGTGTTCTGGTGAGTACTGGGAGGAAAATGGTTCAAAGGGCCTCTTCTTGGGATTTCTGGTCAAGATGGTGGATGAGGTAAAAGCTGTGCTTGCCTCTTCTCATGACTACAACAAAATTACAACTAACCTATGGAACAACCATCACTGAAAAATCTGAAGTCTAACTGAACCTAAAACTAAGGACATACAGAAGAAGCCACCTTAAGACTGGTAGAAGAGGCAAAGAAGTGGACGTGGCTTGTCTTACACCTGCATGTGACCATTAAAAATCAGGAGGGATATCTCGGTTGTAAAGGTCCCCTCCAGAGGAGCAAGACATCCCAGCTCCAAATCAGGCTTTCCACTCCAGGGTCCCAGTGCCAGGGAGGAAAGATCATAACTTCTGACTGAGAAAACCAGCAGAGATTGTGGCTGAGTGAGACGAGGGCTGCTGGAGTCTCAGGCACTTCTCTTAAAGAGCCTGTGCACAGACTTACTTGCTGACAGATCCACTTGTTTTGAGCTCCAGTGCTGGGGCAGCAGCTTGAAATGTGCCCGGGACAAATAGGAAGAAACTTAATTGTCTGGCTTCGGGGTAAGGCTAGACAAGCAGCTTTCTCCCAGATGGAGGGGCTAGCAGAAGCCATTGTTTCTTTGTTTGAGCTTCCCCACCTCCCACCTGCATGTGGACACCATATCTGAGTCTCCCTCAAACTGGCTAACACTATTTGTTCACCTTGCCCTGGTGATTCCCTGAGACCCCACCCCACCCAACTTGTAGACCCACGCAAGCCACTTCCAGTGTACAAGTCTATAATACATCATCGACATATTGCATTACGTGTTCACCACCCAAAGTCAAATCACCTTTCCTCACCATAAATTTGACCAACTCTACCCTCTCTCTTACCTTCTCCCCTCCCCCCTTACCCTCTGGTAACCAGTAAACTGTTGTCTGTATCTATGAGTTTTTGCTTGTTTATCTTGTTCATTGTTGCTTTCGATTTTATATCCCACATATGAGTGAAGTCATGTGGTTGTTGACTTTTTCTGTCTGACTTATTTCGCTTAGCATGATAATCTCAAGCACTATCCATGTTGGTGCAAATGGCAGTATTTCATTTTTTCTTATGGCTGAGTAATATTCTGTTGTGTATAAGAACCACATCTTCTTTATCCAACCATCTATTGAAGGACACTTTGGTTGTTGCTATGTGTTGGCCACTGTGAATAATATTGCAATGAACATCGGAGTATATATATCTTTACGGCTATATGTTTTAGATTTTGGGGGTAAATACTCAGGAGATGGATTGCTTGGTCATATGGTAATTCTGTTTCTAATTTTTTTGAGGAACATCCACACTGTTTTCCATAGTGACCGTACCATTTTACATTCCCACCAGCAGTGTATTAGGGTTTCTTTTCTTCCACAACCCCTCTAACTTATTATTACTTGTCTTGCTGATAATAGCCATTCTAACAGATATGAGGTGGTAGCTCATTGTGGTTTTGATTTCCCCAATAGCTAGTGAAATGAAGCAGCTTTTCATATACATGTTGGCCATTTGTATGTCTTCTTGGGAGAAATGTCTGTTCATGTCCTCTGCCCATTTTTTAATTGGATTTTTTTGTGTGTTGTTGAGTTGTATAAGTTTTCACATATTTTGGATATTAGCCCCTAATCGGAGGTGTTGTTTGCAAAAAGCTCCTCCCATTTTGTTGGTTGCCTCTTTGCTTTGTTAAAGGTTTCTTTGCTGTGCAGAAACTTTTTAGTTTGATATAGTCCCGTTCATTTATTTTTGCTTTTATTCCCTTGCTTTTGAGGTCAAATTTATAAAATCCTCTTTACGACCAAGATCCATAGGTTTATTACCTATGTTTTCTTCTATGCAACTTGTTGCAGGTCTTATATTTAGGTCTTTGATCCATTTTGAGTTAATTTTGGTGTATAGTGACAGACAGCGGCCTAGTTTCATTTTTTTGCACATGGCTTTCTAATTTTCTAGTTTCACTTTTTTGCACATAGCTTTCTAATGTTCCCAGCACCATTTATTGAAGAGGCTTTCTTTTCTCCATTGTATGCTTTTGGCTCCTTTGTCAAAAAGTATGTGTCCAGGGGTGGCCAGTTAGCTCAATTGGTTAGAGTGTGGCGCTGGTAGAACCAAGGTTGCCAGTTCAATCCCTGCATGGGCGACTGTGAGCTGGGCCCTCCTTAAAAAAAAGAAAAAAAAATACATGTATATATACATATATGTTTATTTTGGGGTCCTCAATTCTGTTCCATTGGTTTGTGTCTGTTTTTCTGCCAATACCATGCTGTTTTGATTATTGTTGCTTTGTATTTTGAAATCAGGGAGTATGATACCTCCAGCCTTTTTTGTCAGGATTGCTTTGGCTATTTGGGGTCTTTTGTGATTCAATATAAATCTATGTTTTGTCATATTTCTTTTAAAAATGTCATTGGTATTTTGATAGAGATTGCATTAAATCTGTATATTGCCTTGAGTAACATGGCCATTTTAACTGTGTTGATTCTCCCAATCCATGAACAAGGAATACGTTCTTTGTGCCTTCAATTTCTTTGTGTCTTGTACTTTTCAGTATATGTCCTTCACATCCTTTGTTAAGTTTATTCCTAGATATTTTATTGTTTTTGTTGGAATTGCAAAAGAAGGTGTTTTGTTTGTTTGTTTGTTTGTTTTTCGTTTCTTTTTCTGAATTTAATTGTTAGTAATAGGAATACAATGGATTTTTGTACAATGATTTTGTATCCTGCAACTTTGCTGCATTTATTGTTTCCAATATTTTTTTGTAGAGTCTTCAGGGTTTTCTATATTAAGAACATTGTCATCTGCAAAAAAGTGACAATTTGACTTCTTCATTCCCAATTTGGATGCCTTGTATTTCTTTTTATTTTTCCTGATTGCGCTGGCGATGACCTCCAATATGTTAAATAACAGTGATAAGAGGGAGCATCCTTGTCTTGTTGTTGTTGCTGACCACAGAGGAAAAGTTTTCAGTTTTTCACCCCTAAGTATGATAGTAGCTGAGGGTTTGTCATATATGGCCTTTATTATGCTGAGGTAGTTTCCTTCTATACCTATTTTATTGAGTGTTTTAATCATAAATGGATGTTCTATCTTGTCAAATGCTTTTTCTGCATCTGTTAATATGATTGTATGATTTGTATCCTTTATTTTGTTAATATGGTGTATCACATTGATTGATTGATTTGCATATGTTGAACTATCCTTGCACCCCTGAAATGAACCCCACTTGATTGTGATGTATACTTTTAACTTATTGTTGTAGTCGATTTGCTAGTATTTTGTTTAGGATTTTTGTGTCTGTATTCATCATTAGGATATTGGTCTGTAATTTTCTTTTTGTGTTTAATCCTTATAAGATTTTGGTATCAGTGTAATGTTGGCCTCATAAAATGAGTAAGTACTGCCTCGTTTTCAATTTTTTGAGTTTGAGAAGGAAAGGTATTAAATCATCTTTGAATGTTTTGTAGATTCACTAGTGAAGCCATCTGGTCTTGGACGTTTGCTTTTGGGGAGGTTTTGGATGATTGTTTCAATTACCTTACTGTTGGTTGATCTATTTAGATATTCCAGTTCTTCGTAATTCAGTTTAAGAAGGTTATGTATTTCTAAGAACTTGTCCATTTCTTCTAGATTATTGAATTTGGTGGCATATAGTCTTTCATAGCATTCTTGTATGATCCATTGTATTTCTGTTGTATCTGTTGTAATTTCTCTTCTTTCATTTGTGATTTTGTTTATTTGTGTCTTTTATCTTTTTCCTTTAGTGAGTCTAGTTAGGGGGTTGCCAATTTTATTAATCTTTTCAAAGAACCAGCTCTTTGTTGCATTAATTTCTTCCATTGGTTTTTTTTTTTTCTTCTCTATTTCATTTAATTCTGCTCATTTTAAATTATTTTCTTCCTTCTGGTGAATTTGGGCTACATTTATTCTGTTTTTTTCTAGTTCTTTAAGATGTAATGTTAGTTGTTTATTTGGGATTTTTCTTTTTTTGAGATAGGCCTGTAATGATATAAACTTTTTGTCTTACTGTTTTTGTAGCATCCTAAAAGTTTTGGTATGTTATATTTTCATTCTCATTTGTTTGTATTTGATCTCTCCTTTTATTTCTTCTCTGACCCAGTCATTCTTTAGTAGCATGTTGTCAGTCTCCACATATTTGTGATTTTTCCCTCTTCTTTTCGCAGTTGGTCTCCTATTTCAAAGCATTGTGATCAGAGAATATGCTTGGTATGATTTCAATCTTCTTAAATTTGTTGAGGCTAGTTTTGTGTCCCAACATATCCTTGAGAATGTTCTATGTACACTAGAGATGAATGTGTAATCTGGTGTTCTGGAATGAAAGGCTCTGTAAATGTTGATTATGTCCATTTGGTCTAAGGCTGATATTTTTTTACTGATTTTCTGTTAGGATGAAATATCTACAACTGTTAATGGTGTATTTAGGTCCCCTACTATAATTGTGTTTTTGTCAGTTTCTCCCTTTAGTTCTGTTAAGAATTGCTTTATATATGTTGGTGCTTTCTGATTGGGAGCATATATATTGATGTGTTATGTCTTGATGTATGAGGTCAGACAATTAAGTTCACGAACTTTCCACGGTGTAAGCACACAATGGAAAGTTCACAAACTTAATTGTCTGACCTTCACATTCTCCCCTTTAGCATTATGAAATGCCCATATTTGTTTCTGTGTGTGTATGTTCGTTTTTATCTTGAAGTCTGTTTCATAAGTAGTAAGTATGGCTATACTCTTTTTTCTCTGGATACAATTTTCCACCCTTTCACTTTCAGTCTATATTTGTCCTTGTAGCTGAGGTATGTCTCTTGAAGGCAGCATATGGTTGGGTTTTGTTTTTGATCCAATCTACTACTCTGCACCTTTTTATTGGTGAGTTCAGTCCATTTACATTTAGGGTGATTATTGATATAAGAGGATTTCCCATAACCACTTTATCTTTTGTTTTCTGGTAGCTCAGTGTCTCCATTGTTACTTTGTCCTGTGCCTTTTTCTGTTATTTTAGTTTGGTGGTTTTCTATCATTTTTTTCCTATTTTTTTTTATATTATGTGTCTCAGCTGTGGATTTTGTGTGTGGCTACTGTTAAATTTACATAAAATAAGGTTTCACATATAGTAGTCCTTTTTCTTCTGCATGCATCTTATCTCCATTCTCTTTTAAAAATTCAGACTTTTACCCCTCCCTTTTATATTTTTTGTTGTCATAAATTATTCCTATTTATGCTGTGAGTTCATTTCCAAGTTGCAGTAGCAATTGTCTTCTTCTCTTTTTAGTTTTTACCTCCTTTAACCTCTACACTATATTTAAGTGTATAGTGTTCTATTCTGAATAAGGTTGGCGATTTCCTGCTTCTGTCTGTCTGTTATTCATCTTACTCATAGTTTTGTATCCTTTTGCCTTTTTGTTTCTGTATTTCCTTTAATGCAGACTTCTTGGTAAAAAAAAAAAAAATCCCTCAGCTTCTATATGTCAGGAAATGTCTTTATTACTCCTTCATATCTAAAGTATAGCTTTGCTGGATATATTATTCCTGGCTGGTAATTTCTCTCTTTCAATAGTTTGAATATTTGAGCCCACTCCTTCCTGGCTTGTAGAGTTTCTGCTGAAAAAATCTGATATAATCTAATGAACTTTCCTTTATAGGTTACTATCTTCTTTTCATTGGCTGCCTTGAGGATTCTTTCTTTGTCATTAATTTTTGACAGTTTTAATATAAGGTGCCTTGGAGAAGGCCTTTGGGATTGAGATAATTAAGTGTTCTATTTTGCTTCTTGGATTTGAGAATGCAGTTATTTCCATAAGTTTGGGAAGTTCTCGTTGACTGTTCAAATAGGCTCACTGTTCCCTTCTCCCTCTTTTCTCCTTCTGGTATACCAATCATTCTTATATTGCTGTTTCTGATGAAGTCAGATAGTTCTTGTAGAGTTCTTTCCTCCATCTGGCCAGCTCTATTTCCTAAGCTTGCTATTTCAGTCTTCATCTCTTTTATCAACTTCTTCAGCTCCAGAATTTCTATTTTGTTTTGTTTTTAAAGTTTCAATCTCTTTGGTAAAGTATTCATTTTGTTCATTGATTTTATTTCTGAGTTCATTAAGCTGCCAAACTGGGTTTCCTTGCATCTCGTTGAGTTTTTTCAGAATGGCAATCTTGAATTCTCTATCACTTAAGTCACATATTTCCATGTCCTTAAGTTTATTTTCTGGAGATTTTTCATTTTCTTTCTGAGTTGCTTTGTTACCTTGGTGGTTCATGGTATTTGATGAAGTCTTTCTCTGCCTTGGCATTTATGGAAGTGAACCCTGCAGCAGGTTGTTAAGAGGAGGTCTTTCTTTTGTTTTCCAGTAGGTGGCACTGTAACGTTTTATTTTCTCTCGCACTGCTCTGGCTTCTCAGATCTCTGCTGGGCGGTGAAAAATGCCTTGTATTCCCTGGGGAGGTGGATGTCTCCTCTGTGATAGGTCACCTCAGTCTCAGGATACCACCCCCATGCAAGAATGTGGTGGGCAATGAGGTTCTGAGCCCCTGAAGTCCCCCAGTGCTGCCCCTGCAGCCAGACGCAGTGCTGTACTGCCTGAGGTATCCCAGGGGCCCTCACTGGAATCAGCATGAAGGGTGGGGGTGGGTGGGCTGGGAGAGGCCTTTGGTGTGTTTGTGGCTTTGTTCCCCTCCCAGTAATGGTGACTGTCAGACCTCAGTGGCCTCGCCTCTGTATCTCCATCCTTGTCACTGGAATTAGTCTCAGTGTGCATCTGCCACTCAGGAACTGTCTTTACAGTCTCAGAGAAGTAGATATTCTGCTTTGTAATATGACATTCATTGCTACCCTTTCTCTAGGGCCTGCTGATAGCTTTTGGAGTGTACAGGCAGGCGAGCTCTGGGAGGATGGGAGGAGGCGTCCAGGCTCCATGGCTTTGTTTTCTGCCTGGCAGTGGTGGCTGCTAAAACAGACATTGCACTTTTGTATTCAGTCTCCACCCCAGTCACAGGGTTCAGCCATATTATATGCTGATCACTCAGGCAGAAATATTCAGGGTCACAGAGAGTGCACTTGCAGCCTGAATCCTCCTCTCTCCCAGGACTGGCAGTGAGCTCCAGGCTGTGTCTGCAACACCTGTCTCTGCTCTTCTCCCTTTCCTCCTCTCCTGTTCCCCCCAATTCAACCACCTTCAGATGTTTTGATGTGTGGATCTCTCAGATGTGTTTGTGTTGTGCAGGGAATCCTTTGTTGTATTACAGCTTTTCAACTTGTTATAACTTGAAGGGGAGAGATGAAGGGGACCCCTCATGCCACCATGCTTCTTATGTCACTTTCACCTGTTCTTTATTTTTGAATATTGCATACAGGTAAAAAGATAAAATACTTAGTAGGTGCCAAAGGTCTGTGTATTTCTATATATTGTAAACCAAATTAATTTTAGACTGTAATAAAAATGAAAACATTTATTTGATCAAAATGAGCTGTGACCCAGAAACACAGTTCAGTTAGTAACTTAAATTGTGATCCACCGAGAGAGAGGAGGCTGTCTTTTATGGAGAAAGTTCCTGCCCAAGTTCCTGATTTTATGCAAACAAGGTTTGCAAATTGTGCAGTTCTGATTGGTTGGTACATATGCAAATAAGGACACAATTGGTGGTTCTGATTGGACAGGGCATGTCTCAGTCCATTGGTCGAAAGACAAAACCATGGCTTTCCTGCAGTGATTGATTCAGAGAGGCAACAGGCGGCAGCATAGTACATGTGGTTGAAAGCTCATCCTGGGGTTTTTCCTGAAATGCAGAGTGCTTGGGAGACCTCTGTCAGTAACAGTCGCTAGACTTCAATTACAAATTTGGGCCCAGTTAACCAGAAGGAGTCCATTTTAACAGATATATTTCTCTTTGAGTTTCATATTTCCCTCTTTTGAGCAAAACCTGTTGATTATTGATCAGGTCACTTTGTCCCCTGTCAATACCAGAGTGGTTTTTCTACCTGCTCCAGTTCCATCTCGTCCCTTGGTGGAACTCCTGTGGTTAGGCAGTAGCCAATAGAGCAAGTAGGGCCATTTGCTTACAAGAGGTCTCCTGAACACCTGTAAAACTCAAAGAAATTCTCTAAGGTTAAGTTTATCTTGAGACACTGAATTTGCATGGCTTTGGCAGAGTTTCTTTACCATATATTGTAGAAAAACTAGAGCAATTTGAGAGAAGTTGAAGAACAAATAAAAGCACTCATTCCACAGTATGAAGAAAAACCAGGGGTAATGAGTGAAAGACATTCAATATTGGGAGTCAAAAACTAGACCCATCTATATGCTGCCTATCAGAGACTCATTTTAGATTGAAAGACACGCAGAGACTGAAAGTGAAGGGATGGAATTTTCCCCTTTACTCCCCTTAACTTTTCAATTGCATTGACTAAGAATGATGAAATTGATTCCACTGATAAAATCAATTCCTTTTTGTATTGAAGGGTAGTGGTGAAAGGAGATATGTTCTAATGAGTCAGAAGTTACCGGGTGCAAAAGCTCAAAGTAAAGAGTATGACCTCCTCCTCCCCCTGATTGAACACAATGCAAAAGCTGACCCCGTTTTACTCCTCACGTCTGATGAATAACATTCTGCCCCACCTCAAGTCTCTGATACTAAAGTGATAACTTCCTGCCACTGTATCCTCTAGAAAGACACAGTGCTCAGTGGCAGCAATACCCTTTGTAATATCCCCCTCCTCAGAGACCCACAAGCCATCATTTATGTGAGAAGAGGCAAAGGAGTCACAGAGATAGAAAAGGTGAAAACAAGGCAATGGCCTGTGAGAGAGGTCTGGGCTGGGAGTGAAGAAAAGGACTGCAGTCTTCACTGACTGTAGTAGTCACTGAAAGACCAAAGGACAATGCCCATGGGACCCTCAGTGGATGGCACTACTGGGGGCTGACGACGACAGCCAGGACCAAATTCATCTGAGATGGAATACGGCAATGTGAAACCTATATGTCCCAAGCAAACCTATATGTCCAAGCAAAGCTGGAGAATTGTGGGAGAGCACCTGTTCCCATCACCATCACTAAGTTTTGTTCACTGTAGGCAATCATGCAGTCTCCACTCCTGTATCCCCTTAAGGAGATGGCCAATTTTTATCTTACAAGAGTGCTTTTAGTTTACTGTTTTTGAAGGTACTGAGCACTTCCCCATGGGCATATTTACGTCACTGGCAGACACAGCCTCTAGCAACGGGAGGCTCTCCTACCTCTCTTGGAAACCTGGTCTTTTAGTCACCCCAGCCTCTTTGGTGGCTCTTCTGCCAATGGACTTATGTCTGGGTCTCTGTGCCACTGTGCAGCTCCAGAGTTGGATAATGAGCCTTACTGTATTCATAAGTCCAAGTACACTTTGTAGGAAAGAAAAAAGGTTAAGACTTAAATTAAAAAGTCAATGTGAAATATTTTAGGGTAGCAACTAAAAATTCGTGGATATATAGATTTCAATCATATCGGTAAAATTATTTAAATTAAAAAGTGTGGGCAGAGAGGGAAGAAACATGAGGTAAACACTGAAAAAATGAGATGCTGGACATAAATCCAAAGTTATTAGTAATTATATTATGAAGGAAATGTCCCAAAAGAAAGGATTGAGATTGAATATCAAATATTCAAATATTTTTAAATTCCAAATAATGTATAAAAAAGAGACATTTACAAAGTAAGGGTACAGAAAGACTAAGAAATTAAGGAAAAGCACACTGATATAACTACCGATACACTTATTGATGAGCCTCATTAATAAGTAGGACAGTAGGGGTCCATATTCCCCTCTTTTCTCCCATAATATGGGCAAACCTCTTGGGGAAGAGATTTCATTAATGGATTTCAGATACACCCATGTCTTCATACCTGGCCTGGCCACCATTGTTCTCCTTTCAGAAAACAATGTTTCTATCAACATGCCATTCTCATTGCCAAAACTGTGGGACCCATGATCTGATATTTGGTTCTTCCAAGGTACGAGTATTGAGTTAGCCTGTGACTATTTCATGGTTGTCGGCTGAGGACCCGACACTTTGAAGTCAGAGAAAAAGGACTTACTATACTCATGGTACAGCAAGCAGGTTGACCATCAGCATGTTTGTATTAATTCCCTTAGTTCCCAAGTCTCTCAGGGGTGACACAAAGGGCCCACATATGTTGCCAGCACTTAGGTTGAGTTGTGTTACAGGAAAAGAAAGCTGAGGTTGTGGAACCTATTTTATTTCAAGTGGTAATCAACCCTGCTCTTTGTCTCCATGGGAGAGATGGTGTCATATTTCAACATTCCTCACTGCAAACACACTTCTGGGAAATGGCCTAGAAGCAGACTGGTCATGGTCTTGCATTCTTCACATATTCAACAAGATGAGTGGTAGCAGGAAAGATGCATGGAGAAGGGCGTCAATAATCCACTCCTGGCTCACATCATTTTGGCCTTTTGAAAATGGCACATGATTATACCAATTTGTCAGCCACTGAACAACAGAAGCTGGGACCAAATCTGCTCCATTCATCGTGTACAGCACTTACTGAGGACACTATCACTAGGAGTCCAAGCAAAGGAATGAGGCCAAACTGCAGTAGTGACATCAAATGCTGCTCACAATGTCTCAGACTCAGGCAACTGTACCCAGAGGTCTTACCTCAGACGATTAGGATCCCATCGAAGGCCAAACTGTATGATCGCTTACACTGCACACAGAGAGGTTAGGACTAATCTGCTGATCTTTGGTGTGGTTGCCAGTAATTAAAGGGGGCAATAAATAAGCTAACTAACAACACACATACCCAAAGGAGAACCACAACATGACTCACTTCACCCACACAAACATGTCACACAAAGCAGCACAGGTGAAAAGCATTTGGTGAAAATATTTTCTTTTCCCATTGTATTCTCCTGGCACCCTTCTCAGAAATCAATTGAATGAATATATACATATACATATATATTGTGGATTCTCAATTCTATTCCATTAATCTATGTCTATACTTAAGCCAGTAATATATTGTTTTGATCACTGTAAATTTATAGTAAGCTTTGAAATCAGATTAAGTTTAATTCAAAGAAAAATAAATGAGACAAATAGAAGCATAAAAGAGGATGACTAAATGAAATCCAAATTTATTACCAGTTACATTACACATAAATGAACTAAATGCCTCCATGAAGGCTTTATTGTTAAGTTGACTTGATTATCATTACAAGGAGTTGATTACTCTTCAAGAAAACGTCATGAAGCAGCTGCAGGCCATACTTCGCATAACCCAAGGCTGCTCCACCATCAGCTATGCGCATTTGCATCACGGAGGCTGTCAAACTTTGGTGTCCATGACAAACAGTGTTTGTTAAAACATGCATGAGTGGGCCTCAATGCTAGAGTTGATTCAGTAGGACAAAGGTAGAGAAAGCACATTTCCCACTGAACATTGATGGAGATGTTACTTTACTGAAGCCAGCTTGTGTGTGATGGTTTAGGACTCAGTGACCTTCACTGATATGGTTGTGGACCTCACCGAGGAATGGGCTTTACTGGACCGAACTCAGGAAAACCTGTACAAAGATGTGATGCTGGAGAACTACGAGACCCTGCCCACGGTAGGTAAGGTTGCCATCATTCCTGCCGTGTCCTATTGAACAGATATATATTGTGTAGTTACTGAGTTGCAGGATAGGTGACGTTAAATCTGAATATAATGGAAACAAACAGACACTAGTCTCTATAGTAAGGGGTTTTAATCCAGGTGGTTTCTGTAAAAATGTGATTCTAAGACTAACAGTATCATATCTAAAAGGCCATTGCCACATGCAATGTCATGAAGCTTTTCCCATTTTTTATTTAGCAATTTTATAGTTCTGGTCATATATTTAGCTCTTTGACCCATTTCGAATTAATTTTTGTATATAGTATAAGGTAAGGGCCCAATTTTATTCTTTTACAAGTGGATGTCCAGTTGTCCCAATAGCATTTGGTGAAAATATTTTCTTTTCCCATTGTATTCTGACACCCTTCTCAGAAATCAATTGAATGTATATATATACATATACATTCTGGATTCTCAATTTTATTCCATTAATCTATGTCTATCCTTAAGCCAGTAATATAGGGGTTTTTTGTTTGTTTTTTTATTTTGGGAGGGATGGGGAACAGGACTTTATTGGGGAACAGTGTGTACTTCCAGGACTTTTTTCCAAGTCAAGTTGTTGTCCTTTCACTCTTAGTTGTGGAGGGTGCCATTCGGCTTCAAGTTGTCCTTTCAGTCTTAGTTGTGGAAGGCGCAGCTCAGCTCCAGGTCCAGTTGCCGTTGCTAGTTGCAGGGGGCACAGCCCACCATCCCTTGTGGGAGTCAAACCGGTAACCTTGTGGTTGAGAGGACGTGCTCCAACCAACTGAGCTATCTGGGAGGCAGTTCAGCTCAAAGTGCCGTGTTCAATCTTAGTTACAGAGGGCAGAGCCCACCATCCCTTATGGGACTCGAGGAATTGAACTGACAACCTTATGGTTGAGAGCCCACTGGCCCATATGGGAATCGAACCAGCAGCCTTGGGAGTTAGGAGTATGGAGCTCTAACCGCTTGAGCCACCGGGCCAGCCCCAGTAATATAGTTTTGATCACTGTAAATTTATAGTAAGTTTTGAAATCCGATTAAGTTTTTAATTCAAAGAAAAACAAATGACACAAATAGAAGCATAAAAGAGGATGACTAAATAAAATGCAAACTTATTACCAGTTACATTACACATAAATGAACTAAATGCTTCCATTAATGGTATTGTTAGTGTGGATTTATAAATATCAAGATTAATGGAATGTGAGAATCTGGATCCCTAGCCCACATGAAGGACAACAATGAAAAATTTTGAAATTAAATGAGGTCTGTAGATTAGTTAATACCGTGTTTCCCCAAAAACAAGACCTAGCCAGACAATGCAGCTCTGATGCATCTTTTGGAGCAAAAATTAATATAAGACCCAGTCTTATTTTACTATATTAATATTAAATTTATAATAAAATAAGACCTGGTCTTATATAAGACCAAGTCTTTTATTTATTTTTGCTCCAAAAGACGCAAGCTGATTGTCCGGCTAGGTCTTATTTTGGGGGAAACAGGGTATCATATTGTGTGTTCACCACCCAGTCAGTTCTCCTTCCATCTCCATATATTTGATCCCTTTACCCTCATCTACCACTCTCCTCCCCCTTTACCTTCTGGTAACCACTAAACTATTATCTGTAGTATATGAGTTTTTGTTTCTTAATTTGTCTTGTTCCTTTGTTGTTTTCAGTTTTATATATCGCATATCAGTGAAATCATATGGTTCTCAACTTTTTCTAACTTATTTCACTTGGCATAGTAATCTCAAGATCCATCCATGTTGTCACAAAAGGCACTATTTCATCTTTTCTTATGGCAGTATAGCATTCCATTGTGTATATATACCACATCTTCTTTATCCAATCATCTCTCAAAGGACACTGGTTGTTCCCATGTCTTGGCCACGGTAAATAAAGCTGCAATTGAACTTTATAATACAAAATCACCACAGAGAATTAAGGGGATGGGTGCTTTCCTTGAGAATAAGACACACAGAAAGACAATTTCATTTTTGTGTCATTCAATCCAATTTCTCCTCCAGTAAGAATTCTCTTGTGTACCGTAAATGAAGAATAGTACCCAAAAGCTTTCCAAACTTCCTCACATTCATAGTTTATCCCTTCAAAGGAGTAGTTTACAAGTCTCTTTTTTAAGGGATGTGTACTTACCAAAAAACACTCCCACACTTGTATATTCATATAGCTTCTTTCCAGGGTGCATTTTCACATATAGTGTAAGATTTATAAAATGGATACACCATTTCCCACGTACCCTACAATCATAATTTCTCTCATGTGAATTATCATTTTACTAAAGTTGAAAGCCAAAATACACACACATACACATACACACACACACACAGTCTTCCTATATTTCTAACATTCATTACATTTTATGCCTCTGTGAGATTACCAAATATTAACATGAGGCAGAAGTAAAGCCTTCCTACATACATTTCCCTCCACTGCATGTTATGACTTACTCTTTAACACCTGAACAATTTTTAATATTTCTTACATTCATGAGTCTTGTTGCACACGAAGCTTTCAGGAATTTCTGAAGGCTTTCTCAGATTTCTTACATAAGAGGACACCAAAAAGAAAAAATGTATACACATTTTAAGAAAGGAAAACTGTATTAAAATTGTAATACTCAATATATACTGATAACAAAAGATGAATACAAGTCACATTTGACTTCTGCAATTACAAGAGGGGCTCAAAGTGGTTACCATCAGCGTCCAGACACTTCTGATTACAACGAAGTACTGCTTGAGCAACGTGGCCCAAAGTGTCATCTTGTATACTTTTTTTTTTTTTTTTTGCACCCTCGGTATATACATACATTCAATTTTTTGTTTCATTTCCCAAAATTTATTATGGGGGAGTTCTGAAAGATGAGGGTCATGCATGCTCTGACTTAAATCACAAATATAAATCAGAGCATCCAGCTGATATAACAGATGGCCAACAAATATACGTTCCTTTCACTTTCCCTCTTCTGAAGGGTAAAGATGTATACAAATGTTGGCAATTGCTCAATTCCTGTGTTAGGAGGACACACTAATTTATAGCAAATCCAGTGATGTGCTTCCATCTGCTGGGAGTCACGGGTATTACAGTCTATCTCAAGCCACTGTTCTTGAAACCAATCAAAACCTTCCGTTTCTATTAGAAAATTCCTATTTAGAAAAACAAGTTTTCCCGTCCCACTGTACCTTTGGGTTATAACATCTGCCTAGTGCTTGGGCTGTGGGGAGACATGGCGGTGGGGGGAGTGACGGGGAGATGGCAGGAGAGGAGTGACACTTTGACAGTTGAGAGTACTAAGGCCCAGAGTCATCTGGACACAGAGTCACACTTCACCCCCAGCAATCAGACTGAAGAAATTTAGGGAATGTCTGGATTTCTGGGGAAAGAGTGAACATCGAGTGTAAAGGCCCTGAGGCAGGAGAGTATTTGGCCTCTTTAACCAACAGCAGAAACCCAGTGTCTGAAAAGTTTAAAATGAATTGGGCAGGATGGAGACTAGAAGGAAGTGAAGTTAAAGAAGTGAAGTCAGAGTTAGATTATACATCATCACCTGGGCAACTGTAAGAATTTTGGGTTTGACTCTGAGTACAATGGGGAGCCCATGAAGTGTTTGAGCTACAGGAGCAATGTTATCTGATGTATTTTTTTAAAGGATCTCTTTGTCTTTTGTGTGACTCTAGGGAGGCAAAGGTAGACTCGGAGAGGACACTTAGAAAGATGAAGATAGCTGGATAAGGGTATCAGGTGAGGATGGAAGGAGTGGGACTTGCTTTTGAGCTCACCTTTAAAATGAAAATCAAATGATTCAACTGCCTCTTTTATCTGTCTCCCATACTAAACCAATATTCCTTCTGCCCTAAATCACCCCAGGACCAGTTAACAGACAACTAGAGACCACCCCTAGAACTTAGAGCGCATTGAAATTATTCAAACTAGCCAATCCTAAACTTGCTAAGCTTGCCTACCCTGCTTTGCCCATTCCTTTCCACAAAAATCCTTCTGACCAATTCTGGTGCTCCCCGGTGTGGCACTTCGTGGCATGGTATGCACCCTTCTCTTGGGAATTGTAATAAACTGTCAAAGACAAGACGTCTTCCTGTCTTGTCATCACACTTTCTATAATGTTAAAATTCTTGACTTCCTGTCTGTCATCTTGTCATTAAAACAAATCCCAGGTACACTTTTAAATGGAGGGTAGGTATCCTTAAACCTCCAGACCCTTATCTGGGGGAAGGAAAGGGTTAGGGTAGGGGGATCCCAGGAGGGGAGGAGTTCTATCTGACGTCCCATAATCCCACCACCCCTCAGAGTTAAGCCAGGGAAAGGGTCACTATAGTAGAGCGAGTCCTCTAGAAGAAAGATATCTCTAACCAGTGCTGTGCTACAGCCAATTCACGGCGGCTCAGGAGAATCAATTGCTAAACTTTCAGGAATTTTGTAAACCAGTTGTTAAACTGTGGGTAGCTTGAAATCAACCGTAACAGTATTTACACCACAGACATCTGCACATACTACATAGTTCCCCCCCCACCACCACCTGCTAACACTGGCTGTTAAACGTTTACACGTGTAGCACTGCCTCTAACTTCACAACTTCTGCTCCATTCCTACTGGAAAGACAGGGAGGAGAAGAGAGGAAACTTTTTTCCCCTGGAGCAGCTTCAGGTGGAGCACCTGCTGCCCACTTCTAGGACAACCAGTGGGGCCCCACACGGGACTGGTGTTGACCCTTCCATCATACTCCCCACGAAGGACCCCAGACCTCCAGACACCTTCTACCAGCAAAACAGACCTCATTTCCCTCCGACACGTCTCCAATCCCCATGCCCCAACCTAGATCCACCCAGTCCCCCAGGTGCCAAGCTGGAACTGCCGGGTTTGTCAGTGTTGGACAAGTAGACCCTAACCCTGGCCTCATTGAGGGAGAACTCACTCCCCAGTCCTCATGTGGCCAGATGGGGAAGGAATTTCTACTCCACCATCCAGTGGGAAAAACATGGAGAAACATCTGGGTCCTCTCGGACGGGTGCAGAGTAAGGAACCAAGGTTACCCAGCTCGGCCCCCTTTTCCCTCTCTGGCTCTGCACACTGGGCGGGTGGAAAGGTGGTGAGCCCACAGTGCCCTCCCGCCCAGCTCACACCCTAAGTAACGCTCGTTTCGGGGGTAGGCACCCGTGATGACTATCAGTCTACCACCTGCATCTTTCAAGTGGTTCAGACCGAAAGGCAGGAAGTGGAGCCACCGTGAGAACCCATCATCTCTGACTGCACTTCCTACTGCTCACTCCTTGTTCTCTTGACCACACAGACCTTCTTCTGGTTCCTGGAAAATGCCAAGTTCATTCCCATCTCAGCACCTTTGCCTTTTCTGTCTTCCTCAGCACTTCCCGGGGCTGGTTTGTCGTCACCGCTCAGGTCTCGGCTCAGAGGCCCCCTCTACCAAACAGATGCGCTTCCATCACGTGACCCTGTTTACTGTCTGTGTTTCGGCAACTGCTCCATGGATATGCTCACCTGTGTGTCACTCTGCCTTCTTTTCAGGTCCTGTGTGTTTGGTTCACAGGACCAAACTGTGGCCCAGTGCCCACAAAACTGCAGGGACTTAGAAACGTTTGTTGAATACAATGAATGCTGTTTTGGAAAAAATGAGTATTTTTCTTTCATAGCAAAATAATATTGTGGAAAACTTGGAAGAATACAGAAAACACAACTTAGAACCTTTATTAACATGTCGATCATGAGACAAATCACACGTGTGCTTTGTGTCTCCGCCATGCGTGCAGGCCTGTCAGTGGTCTGTAGGTTTGTGGGTGTCCCTGTGGACAGTCCTTCCAGGCTTCCTAAGGGGCCCCGACCCCTCAGCTTCCTCTAACTCCTAAACACACCCTTCTGCATCTATCCTGTTCCTGAGGAGGGCCCTGAGAACGACCCTTCATTGAGGACCTTCTCAGGCTTGGGGCTGATAAAGTGTAAGGCTTTGCAACATAACCATGAGATAGCTGTGGTCTTCTCCATCTCCAGATGTGGGACCAGGCCTCCAAGAGGCTGGCGGATGTTACACAACTGGCAACACAACGAGGCCACACAACTGGCAAACAGCTCCAACTGTCTGGAGGCACCAAGGCCTCAGTTCTCTACCTGGGGCCTTCAGGCCTGTCCAACTTAAGTACCTATCCCCTGCAAGGTGCTACTCAGAGGACCAGGGGCTCACGAATGAAAACTCAAATGGGTCTCAGGAACGGGCGGTGCAGTCACATCCACCAGTCCATGGACTCTTTGGGGCAGGCCCTGACGATGACCAGACAGTGGGGCAGCCCCTTACACAGGGTCCTCTCAGCCTCCTGCCCTTCCCACCCCAGCCCCTGCAGCTCCAGGACCTTGAGCTTGGGCATGGTAAGGCAGGAGGAGATGATTTCCGCTGGGGAAGGCATTTCTGGGGTGATGAGTGGGCCCAGCAGGCACAGGTTCTCCAGGGACGGCATTCCCTCCAGGACTGACAGGCCAGGGGCAGAGAGCCCCCTCACAGATAGCCGGATCTTCCGCACATCTCGGAGGTGGCGGCTGACGGCCCGGAGGGTGCTGTCGGCTGATAGGGTGCAGCCCAGCACCTCCAGCCTCTGCAGGTAGGTCAGCTCCCGCAGGCTCGCATCTAGCCCTGTCTCGGTCACGCGGTAGGTGCCACCCAGCACCAGCGATCGCAGGGCACGGAAGCGCGTCAGGCCCTGCAGATGCTCGTCCCGGAAGGCGGGGACGCGGTCCAGCACGATGCACTCAAGCTGGGGCAGCACAGTGGGGTCCTGCCCCTTGAGGAGCCAGGCCATGGAAATCTCACAGCTGTGCAGCTCCAGAATCCTCAGGGTGGAGGGCAGGCTGGAGATGGGCACCGTGCTCAGGTCGGCCACGTGCAGGCAGAGGCGCTTCAGGTTGGGGCACTTCTGGCCCAGGGCCCTCATCAGGGCTGGGGACAGCTGCGGGGCCTGGGAGCCTGAGAACAGGAAGCCGCCCAGCCGCAGGGAATGGAGTCCGGATGCCATGTATCTACGAAGGAGGTGCCACATGACTTTAGGCTGCATCTGTAAGAGCCAGAGATAGGGGTGACCAGGTGAGAGAAACAGGGGCTCTTCCAAGGTCCCCACCTGCCTGGAGACAGACAAGCCCCAGCTGGGGTTCTGTTGCTTCCCTGGAATTTTGTTCTTCCACCGCCAGCCTCACTCCACCAGACAGCTCCCCAGGGTAACAAGATGATTCAACCCCTCCATTTTGACTTCTAGATTTGAACAGAAGCAATGAGGGAAAGAGAAGATCATAACAGATCTGTCTTTAGCAACAGAGGGGCTTCTCATTAGCTTCTGGAGTAAGAAAGAAAAGCAACCCACCGCGATTTTTATCCACCCTCCCTTTTGTTCTTGTCTTTTTTTTTTTATACCTTTCTTAATGACCACCTCAGAAATAAGTAAAGCAAAATAAAACTGAAAAAGGCTAACACTGCCTGGAATAAATTAGATTTAGGTGAAAAAAAGAAATTGCAGCCACAGCTACAAAAATTAACTCAGGAAAGTCAGACTTTGTAGAAAACAAACAAAATATAACTAACTGAAAGCACGGTGCATGCATTTCACTGCGTGTACATTTTACCTAAAAAATAAAGAAAAAAAATGCATAGTATAAATTTTGTTGACATCTTCCTGGCCAAATTAAAACCTGCAATTTTGTACTCTGGGGAAGGCACTCACTAGAAATACTGGCCACTAAAAAGTAACGCACAAGGGTAGAAGCCATGCTTGTCAAAATTAAGATGGCTACAAAGCCAGTGGATGAATCAACTTTTACTTGTAAAAGGACAAACCCTTTATATTTCAGAATAACAAATATTGGCTAGGATGAGGAGAAGCTCTTCTTGAGCCCTGCTGGTGGAAATTGGTCTGGCTACTTTGGAATGCAATCTGGTGGTTTCTATTAAAATTTAATATATACTAACACCTGTTTTGTTTTGTTTTTTAATACAGATGTTTGTGTTTCTGCATGCAGAGAGTACCTCTAGAAAATGGGAAATGGGAAAATGGGAGCATTTGCTGGGGGAAAGAACAGGGTGCCTTGGGTGACAGAGTACAGGGGGCAGGGAGAGACCTTCCTTTTCACCTTTGACTGCTTTGCATATGTTTAATCCTTTGTACAGTATGTATTATTTTCAAAAACTAATTCTTTAGTTTGTTTTAATGCATACATTGCTTGAACTAATAATACCTTTCTGGGAATTTACCCTAGAAAAATAGTGGTTTCTAGCAGCATTGTTCTAACAGTAAAAACTAGGAAAAAAACTGAATGTCCTTTGATAATAACAGCCACGTAGGTAGCAACTAAGAACAAAGTAGATCTAAAGATACTAACATATGTAACTCAAGACGAGCAGTAAAGAGTGGCAAAATGATACCTTATAGGTAAAAGAAAAAAGAAACAACACTATATATTTTACATGGGTACAATTATCCCAATCATAATGGATAACATTTATTGAACACCTATTGTTTGCCAGGTGCAGGGCTGAGCATTGAACTAGAAAGTTCACACCTGGTCCTGCAGCAGGTGTCTGGAAAAATGTCTTGGCCAGAATCTTGTTGCAAGAGAGAGAGCGCTGAGATTGAACACAGCCTGAGTTCAAAAACCAATCTTGCTCTTGTAACTAACTACTGTACTTTCCTTCCCTGTAGAGGCACAAGGGTATAAACTATAAACATATAAATATATATACATATATACAGTCATAGGATGTAAATTACATCATAGGGAATATAGTTAATGGAATTGTAACAGCTATACACCATGTCAGAAGGGTAGTAGACTTGGGGGGGGGGGTTACCACTCTGTGAGGGGTGTAAATGTCTAATCATTATGTTGTTTTATACACCTGAAACTAATATAATAAAAAAAAGCAAAACGTCAAAAAAGTAGCATTAGCTAAACTTCAGACACACATTAACAATACCGTATGTTGCTTATGGGCACACACATAGGAAGTGAATAAAAACATCAAAGGAGGGCTACAATTCCATTTTGTAACAGTGTTTACCTCTGAGGAGAGTTTCAAAAAGTGCAATAAATGTATCTGTAAAATTTGCAAGTTGCCATAAAATTTGTATGTGTGTTTCACAGGATTTGCGGCAAATAAGGCCAAAGGTTAAAATAGGTTAAATCTAGGTGGTGAGTACATGTTTGTGATTTGAAACCATGTTATCCTCTATACAGTTCTATATATTTGAAATAGTTCATAACAAAAACAAAAAAAAATAAAATACAAATGGTAGAAAATGGAAAAGCTTTGGCTGCACTACTCAAGAGAATTAATTCTGGAAATAAGCTGACTATGGAAAATGATTTCCCCACGAAAACTCATCAATAATAAGTGATTATCTAATCATCAGCCAGCATATATTATGTTTGCTATGTATATCCCAGACACTAAGCCCATTCCTTGCACAATCTCGGTTATCTTCATTTTGGAGACGGGGAAACTGAGGCGGGAGGTGGCAGAGTAGCAGGTAAGTGACAGGACCAGGACGCGCCCCGGACTGCCTGGTTCGGAATCCAGGGTGGAGGTCCGGCCACCTGACAGGGCCCGGGCCGGCCCGGTCGGCCCCACTTACCTTGTAGAGTGTCAGGTCGACGTGTCGCCACAGCCACCGGTCGTTCACCAGCCTCTTCCAACGGTGACAGACCCTGAGGAAGGAGACCCGCCGTTAAAGCAACCCCGACCCCGCCGAGACCGGATCCGCCTCTCCAAGGGCGGCCTGAGTGCGGTTGGGGAGCGAAGGGTCAAGCGGGGGGCGCACCGGGAGAGGCGGATCCGGTCCCGGACCGGGAGGTAAGAGAAGATCTCCAATAGGACCGAGTCCGGCAGGTCTGTGCAAGTTGCCATGATCCCGCCGACGTGCTTTTCACTTCCGGCTACATGAGGTCTGGGACGCGGCCGGGGGGCGCTCCAGGGGGCAGAGGTAGTGGCAGCGTCGGCAGGGCGGTGGCCACGGCCTCCGGAAGCGGGCCGAGAGTTTCAGCTTTACTGTTGCAGGAAGGTGGTTGAGTCCCTGCTAGACCAGCCGGAGCTGTGAATGCCGCGCCTAAGTCGTGCCTTTGAATTTGGACAAGCTCGGAAGGCGTGGCTGGGCCGGTGACGAGCTCGAAGGCGGGGCTAGAAGACCCAGTTCGAGGCGTGGCTGGGCCGGTGACGAGCTCGAAGGCGGGGCTAGAAGACCCAGTTCGAGGCGTGGCTGGGGCGGTGACCGCGGGGCAGGACTGTGACGGGGCTTAGGGGGCCAGAGCTGGGGACCAAGGCGGAGCCCGGAAGGCAGAGCCGAGGTGACAGGCGCCCTGAGGGCGGGGTTGGGGGAGGGACCACGAACGGGGGACGTGCCGGAGAGCTTGGCTTCTACTTTTTAGTGCTTAATACTTTTTGATGCATATGCACGAGGATATATTTATAGAAGTGAAATAACTTGTTAAAGGGCGTGTTGAATTTTTCGTTTTGATTGATAGTGCCAAATTGTTCGTCACAGAGGCTGTGTTGACACTTCCACCAAATGTCACTCACTTTTAAAACAGCAATTCATAAGGGTAGCGAAATATATTGAAACATTCCCTTATTTCAAGTTGCTGCCAGATTTGTTACCACAAACAATATTGGGGCATTCTTTTATATATCAGGGCAAATTTCTTTTTACTAAATATCCGCTCTTATCCTGTAATGACCCTTACAAGTCCCCCAAGGCACTTTACCTCATCCCTAGTTTAGAGTGTCTTATGTACCCCAATGCCCCTTGCCATCGCTGTACTACTTGGTCATGTGGGGTCTGTGCTCTCTCAGGTATGTGGGGTTCCCAGATATATGAAAATTCTGACAATTAAGTTCACGAACTTGTTGAAACAATGTTGCTAACCATTTTTTGGAATTAGAGTGATTATTATTAACTGGACAAACAGTTAACCAAGTTTACTATATGGAAGTGCTGAAAAGGCTGCGTGAAAAAGTTAGACGACCTGAACTTTTCACCAACAATTAATTCATGGCTCTTGCATCACGACAATGCACCAGCTCACATGGCACTGTCTGTGAGGGAGTTTTTAGCCAGTGAACAAAGAACTGTATTGGAACACCCTCCCTACTCACCTGATCTGGCCCCCAGTGACTTCTTTCTTTACTCAGAGATAAAGGAGATAGTGAAAGGAAGACATTTTGATGACATTCAGGACATGAAAGGTAATACGATGACAGCTCTGATGGCCATTCCAGAAAGAGTTCCAAAATTGCTTTGAAGGGTGGACTAGGCACTGGCATCAGTGCATAGCTTCCCAAAGGGAGTACTTCAAAGGTGACCGTAGTGATATTCAGTTATGAGGTATGGAGCACTTTTTCTAAGATGAGTTCCCGAACTTAATTGTCAGATGTCATATGTATGTCTTAAATTTGGTTATTTTCTCTTGCTAATCTGTCTCATGTCTATTTGATTATTAGACCAGCAAAAAGAACCTTGAAAGTAGAAGAAAGTTTCTTCCTCCCTCATAGTATTTAGGTGTATGCATACATACACCTCCTACGTTTTTATTTCTACAGGATAAATAACCAGGCTCAGAGGACACATGAAGTTTACTTTTGAATAGGTTTTGCTAAATCACACCAAGAGCCTACAATGGTGTTTTTAATAAACACATGCAAAAGCAGGAATTGGAGATGTTGAAAATTGTTTTAAAAAGAAATACAAGACTCATTAAGATGTATACAATAAATGTGTGCAATTTTTGTATATAAATTATATTACAATAAAGGTAAACAATGGATCTATATGCTCACATTTATCCATAAATAACAAAAAAAGTAAAACACTATGGTTTTCACATATCAGATTAAGAGAGGAAGCAGCCAGCAAATACTACCCTGGCCTTGGGGTAGGAAACAGACCCTCTCAACCACTGCACGTGGGGCATAACTGAGGCAAGTTCTTTGAAGGCACTTTGACAATATCAGATTGCAGCCTTTCTTGGGCCCAACAATCCCATTTCTAGGACCTCAGCTTGTCAAAAAGAATGAGGTAGGTCATTCTGTGCTGCTTGGAACAATCTATAGGATATTGTTCACTTTAAAAAAACAAAGTGTAGAGAACAGTATATATAGTTTGATCTCACTGAATTTATATGTATGTGTGTGTGTGTATTATATGCACACACACACACACACATCCAATAAAATGAATACACAATTTATTATGTGTTTCACTGTATACGTAAAGGCCTATATAAAAACTAAGTTGTTTGCTTCTGTCCTTTGCCATAACAAAATATTGTATGTTACTTGAAACTACAAGGTCCCTATCTCTATTGAAACATGTCATTAATATCTGGTTTTATCATTTTCTTGGGAAGTTCAGTATCACATGTTTGAAGATGCAGAGACTATCTTTAGAAAATGGAAACTTTTAAGGGCAGTTGTTCCTGGGGAGCGGACTGTTGTCGAGAGGGTAAGCAGACTTTGTGTGCTGCATATATACTTTTGTACTGCTTGACTTTTTACCATGTGCAAGTATTACCTTAAAAAACATAAATTCTAAATGTTTATTAGTAAATCAAACGTTTAACATTTTTCCTCAATCAAGAGCACCGAACAAATGCTTCCTGCTCTGGCAGCCATCTTTCCACCGTGGAAGGAAAGATCAAAGGAATTGCGCAGAGGTCAAGTCACTTGCCAGGGCCACATGCCCAGATCTTTCTGATGCCAGCACATGGCCCTCTACCACAGTGCTCTACAGTCTGTCGGTCGTGATTCCCTCTGGAAAGCCCACGCCATCATGCAGAGGCAATGCTCCCTGGCTCCCAGCACTTGGGCTTCCCCTTCAAAGCACCTGTCCCAATGTATTGCAACGACCTCTTCACTTGTCTTCTTTACTTGTCTTCCCTCTTCTATCAGAACTCTGGGGTGGCAGGTCAGCCGTAGTCACTGCTGTATCTCCAAGGCCTGCTGACAGGCTGAAATGTTGGGGAAAGCAACTCCCTCCAAACCTAAGATGATTTTCCTCTAGTGAACCCAGAACCCAGGTATCCCTGCCTTTGGCACAGTTACAGTGGGTTCCTAAGAACCATCTCCTGCCCCGTCTGCAGAGTGGAGGGAAGGGATCCCCACATCCAAGCTCTTTACTCTGGGTCAGAAACCCAGGAAACAAGGGTGGGAAGGGGGCCTGTCCAGCTTGTTCCTTGGGTCCTGACCCAGAACTCTCCCTCCTGAGAAGTACCTACCTCCCCCAGAAGGAGCAGCTCTGACAACAGATCTTACTACCACCCAGAGATGGGGATGTGGCTGCCCTGGCCCTCAGTGGGCAGTCACTAAGTCCCTTTATAGGAAGCCCCAAGTTATAATTACCACGATGTGGGGAGGCGTCACTAAAGTGAGATGTCCTGTCTCCTGAGGCCTCTCCCCCTCTCACCTGGGTCCAGGGTAAGGAGTCTGCGCAGCATTGGCAGTCTAGTTCCAGGACTTCCCTTTGCCCCACCCCATCTCCGCCTCAGGATGGCTTTGCCCAACTGGAGCTGGCAGCCCCTCACCCCCTACCCCTGCTCATGGAGACCAGACTTTATTTTCCTCCTCTTTCAGCAGCACTCCCCACCCCTTTCCAAACTACCCCAGCCTATAACTCAGCACTGTGATCCTGTGCTTGAGCTATCTTTGAATCACCGAGGAATTAGAACTTATAAAGAAATAAACAAATAACATTTACTCCCCTCTCTCCCCAATTACATACGTTCATTGTAGATAATCTGGGGAAACACCAAAAAGCACCAAATAGGAAAATAATCCTCAACAAGTCCACCGTCTTGTGGTAAGCACCATCAACACCTTGTGTGACCCTGTATTTCCATGTGAATGCAAACACATGCTCCTTCCAAATTTCCTGGGCACATCAGTGCCCTCAGCTCACCCTTGACCTTCCCATCTCCCCTCTTGCTGCATCTGTTCTTCCGCAGACAGACTCTTAGGGGACTGTCAGGGGCTGGTCCAGGACCTGTCCTTGGGGTGGGAATTACTATCCCCTTTCCACAGATGAGGAACAATGAACAGGGCTCACTTAAGGCAAAGATAAACCTTTTACCAAAAAAAGTCATACGCCTGGGGCATGACTACTCACCATAAGCTGCCCAGTTAGGAATTTATGATCAGATCACCCTGTTATTTTCCGTGGCGCCCCTTTTCATCCACAGAACTTAGGGAAGGTGCCCCTCTGTCCCGCCAGCCCTGGGGAACCACACCAGCAGTCCAGGGGCTGCCAGGCAAGGCTGAGAGCTCCCACAAAGTGCACACACCACACTCACCCCCCGCCCAGGGCTCCAACGACCTTTCCTGAAGACACAGACCTGGGAGATTTTTGCACGTGTGCTGTTTCCACCTTCCTCCTCGGTGTTGCAGGTTCGCGACCAACGCAGTCCAAAGGTCCGTGGACTCCATTCTAACAAGTGCCGATACAGAGGTCAGGATCAGGCAGCTCCTCCGCTTATTAACCCCAGGTGGCCCGAGGGGGCAGAAGCAACTGCCAGAGGGGCGGGGTGCGCAAAACGCTTCCGAGACCCAACCCTGAGTGAAGGCAAGACGTTGGCCGGGATGACTGCAGGACTCGACCTGGCTCCCCGTAGCCCTGTTGGTGCAGAAAGAGGCTTCGTGGGGCTCAGGAACGGGAGGTCACACCCGTCTCCGAGGTCCCCCAGGTCCCTATGGAGTCCCCACCAACTGACGGTGTCTCCCCACAGCGAGGTGCGCGCCGGCCCCTGACCTGGGACTCTCCCTCCACGCCCCTTCCCCTGTCCTTGCGAACCGACCCCAAGTGTCCCCCTGCCCAGGATCGGACCCCAAAGCCGCGCCTAGGACCCTCACGCCCACGCCAGGTCCCGGACACTGCAGAACTCGGCCGGATGTTGATGGGCACGAGGAGGGGCGGGCGCTGCCGGCCGCGCACTTCCGCTTCCGGCTCTCAGCGCAGACTCGGCTCCCGCTTCTGCGCTCCCGCGGGGAGGTTGTGGCGTCGGCAGGTTCTCGGCGTTTCGAGGTGAGGGGCCCAGGTGGGGCGCTCCGGGGTCGGGCAGCGCTGATGGGACCCGCCCGTCTGCGTCCGCCGGCCTGCGAGGAGCGACGTGAAGGGAGGCGGCGCGGCTGCCTGGAGCCGCCGCCCGGGACGAGAACTGGGGCCCCGGAGGATTCGGGTCTGGGGGGTTTGGGGAGTGGACAGACGTCTCAGTGACCGGAGGTCTCGGGGTCTGGGAGACCCTTGACCTCCTGACTCTGCTGCCTCCCAACCCCCGCCCCGTGTAGCTCCCGACAGGATGATCGAGGTGGTTTGCAACGACCGTCTGGGGAAGAAGGTCCGCGTGAAGTGCAAGTATCCACGGGCGGCCGGGAGGCAGTGGTCCGGGGGGAGCTTGGCATGAGGCGTCTCAGTGTGTGTTTCACGGTGATTTTAGTGAAAGGCGGGAGGGGGGCCGCGTGGGGGCCTGGCCGAGCGCCTTCAGCTCTGCAGCGCCGTCCTCCCCGTGCCATTTTCCTTAACCCCTCTGCTCCCAGCACCGATGACACCATCGGGGACCTTAAGAAGCTCATCGCAGCCCAAACTGGTACCCGTTGGAACAAGATCGTGCTAAAGAAGTGGTGAGTGCAGTGGCGGAGCTGGGGGCCGGCCCGTCGGGCGGGGGGAGTGCTGCAGGCAGCCCTTCGCTGGGGCAGCTTGCCTCCCGGCCCCGCCTGAAAGGTTTCTGCCCCCCAGGTACACGATTTTTAAGGACCACGTTTCTCTGGGGGACTGTATCCTTTGTGGGATTTCTTGAGGGAGGATCTCCATGCCCATCTTAATACTGAGTCTGAGGTTAGGCACATGAGGTGCTTAACTTAGTATGTGGTAAGCATTTAGAAAGTGGGAGTCACGTAATTAGTTTGTTGGGGAAGGAGGGTGGTGGAATGGTGAAGTATCTTGAGGTTTAGAAGACACTGTAAGGTCAAAATGCTTATTACTGAGCTCCACCTAACGTGGGCAGGAGGTCAGGGTGGAGGGAGACCCCGGTGTGTCTGTTGTGCCAAAGCAGCATGAGCTTTTTTTTTATAGTTTTGAGCCTGTCCAGATCAAAATGACAGAGTCCACAATGGCCTCCTTGGCCCTCAGCGGGGCGCTCAGCACCGTGATCCAGCTTGAGAGATGAGAGGGGTGGGGATGGAGCCCACAGTGATTCCTTAACACCTTTCCTTCAGATGAAATCCACGATGGGATGAACCTGGAGCTGTATTACCAATAGATCAGAATTCCTTCCCCCTGTCCTGCCCTCCCCTCCCGTCACCCCCTACTTCTCCCACCCTCATCCCCCACACTGGTATGGATGCTTGTTTTTAAAAAGTCATGTTAATAAAAACTTAGAAGCAGCTTCATTGTTGTCATCTTTAAGTGAGGGCTATCTACCGAGGGGAGGTTGATATCTGGTTGTCACTATACTCTCAGTACCCAGCTACTCAGTAAGAGCCCAGGGTTGACGGGATCAGTGAGGGAAGAGGAAGCGAGTAGATTGGGAGCCTGTGTAGAAGCCCAAACCTCTGGGGCTTGCCATGGGTCTCGGAAGGGCAAGAGATCCTGGGATTATTGTCATCCTAATAGACCAAGGAGCCTCTGGATAGGGACAGTACAAATAGTTAGGAATACAGGTTCTGGATTCAGACAAACTGGATGGAATCCCAGCTCTGATACCAACAGCGACCTAGGCAAGTTGCTTACCCTCCCTCAGCCTTCATTTCTTTTTCCAAACTGGAACTGATAGTGTTTATTAACATGTCGTGAAGTAGAGATGAGATAAAACATGGTTAAACATCTACAGTTCCTGGCGCTTATGAAATCCTAGTGGACAGAGGAAGACAGTGTGGTATAGGCTGAAATTTGACTGATCTTACGTAGTACTGGGATTTGGGGAAGTCAGCTTCTCTGATCCAGAATTTTCCCCTCGAGAAAGGGATACCATGATGGCTTACATCTCAGTGAGGTAATGCAGTTAAAATAACACGATGTCTGAGAACTAGTGCTATTAGGTGTCTCCAGCCTTCTCCCATGTGTGAGTAGACAGGACGCCAAACACCCCATCTCTGTCCCCCTAGCCACAGATCCTGGGGTTAACCTTGGCCCTGTCCTTTCCCAGAGCCACATTCTGGAGCCCTTCTCAAGAGCTTCACCCACAACCTGGCTCCATCCCTTCTCTCCTCTCTTGTATTGACCTGCCCTGTCCTCAGTTCATAAACAGTCGAGTGTAGTCCACTGACCCTTCCCTTTCCCCCAAAGTCCCCCCAGCCTTCTGCCTTCCCTTCACTACCAAGGGTTTTTTGTTGTTGTTTATTTGTTTCTTACTACCACCAAGCTTCTTGGGAGCTACACCTGCCAGCTGTCTGGGGGCTGCTGGCCTGTAGCCCATTGAGAATGGTCTCTCTTTGGTCTCCCATTAGTCACCTCCCTACCTGTCTGTTGGCTTCCCTCCTGTCCCTAGGACTCCACTTCCTCCTGACATGTCAGACATGTCTGTTTCCTGATACCCTGGCCCTTACTGCATTTACAGCTCAATCTCTCCCCTTACTGTCTGTTAAAAAAACAAACCCAACAACTTTTTTTTTTTAACTACACGACTGACTTGACAAGGTAATCCCTTATTAATTTCAAATCAGCCTAGAAAAGTGCATGCTAAAAGTAAAACCCCTTTCCTCACCCAATTCTCTCTGCTGAGGTCAGACCTTTTCTAATGTATTTTTATAAACTTCAGTTTAGTTTTTAAAAGATGACTATGTTAATATCTGGTTCCTAAATAACTTTCTCCAATAAAAGGAACTAGGACTTCTTGGAAAAGTGATTGGTTCCAGAGCCAGGGCAGGGAAAATACAAGCTAAGCGTGGAGCATCTTGTGGTGTCAGGAAGTAGGAAGTGCTCAAATAAAAAGGATGGAAATGTGGAAAGGGCACAGTAGCCAGCCTATGAAAGAGCTCCTAGTAACCAAATTTGGAACAACTTGAGCAACAAAATAACGATAGTATTGGACTATAACCCAAAGAATAAATATCCTTGAGCCCATGGTCATATCAATAAATAACTGAATATATAAATAAATGGGGGAGAAGGGGCAACTCGTCATTACAAAAGGATTTCAATTAATAAATGTAGAAGATTCGAGGGAAATAAGAAATCATCCACCATTGGCATACCATAGTAATAATTGTTGTAGGCAAGATGCACCGATAAATGCTAAAATCGGTGGGTAAAAGTTTAAGCAGAAGTAGGATATTTGCACACTCTCAAAGTATCTCCTCAAAAGTATTTATTCATTACAATAGTAACTTTAGAAACAGCCTAAACCAAGTGATCAAAGTTACTATTGCCAAGTGTGGCAGGCAGCCTCTAAGATGGCCCCTAACGATCCCCCCATCCTGATATTCACATCCTTGTGTAATCCCTTCCTCTTGAGTATAGGCTAGACCTCGCTTCTAAGAAATAGGACATGGCAAAAGTGGTGAACTATCACTTCGGAGATAAGGTTGCAAAGAGACTGCATTCTATCTTGCTTGCTCACTTGCTCATTGATGAAAGCCACCTGCCATGTTTTGGAGAGGCCGCCAGCCAATAGCCAGTGAGGAACTGTGGTCCTTAGTACATCTTGTTAGCAACTGAATCCTGCCAGCAGCCATGTGAGCAAGCTTGGAAATGGATCCTGCCCCAGTCAAGCCTTCAGATTAGACCACGGCTACCCCTGCTGACACCAGCTAAACTGCCTGGATTCCCGACACATAGAAACTGAGAAAATAAAATGTTAATCCCCTAAATTGTGGGGTAATCTGGTATGCAGCAATAGATACCCTAATGTAACCAGGAATACACTGCAACACCATCAATCACCTGGTATGATGCACTGAGAAGGGCACGATGACTCTGGGTTATCCTTCCCAATAACCTCAATCTAATCATGAGAAAATACTGACAAACCCCACCGTGACAAAACAGAATGAAGGTCAGTTCTACTCTTCAAAAGTATCAAGGTCGTGCAAAACAAGGAAAGACCTAAAAATTGTCACTACTGGAGGAGACGAAGGAGACATGACAATGTGGATTCAAGTCTAGTTAATAGTATTATACCAATGTTGATTTCCTAGTTTTGATAATTACTCTATGGCAGTTTCTCAGCTTCGGCACTGTTGGCATTTGGGGCTGGATAATTCTTTGTTGTGGCAGCTGTGCATTGTAGGATGTTTAACAGCATCCTTGGCCTTTACCCATTAAATGCCAGTAGCATTTCTCTCCGACTTGTGACACCCAAAAATGTCTTAAGACATTACTGAATGTTCCCTGGGGAACAAAACCATCCCTGGTTGAGAACATGTTCTGTTACTATGTACAATGCTAATATAAGGGAAATCTGGGTGAAGGGCATATGAAACTATATTCTATACTAAGTCTAACATTTTTCAAAAAGGATTATGCTAACGTGCTTGAAAAAAAAATGAAAATCGTATTAAAATCTAAGTTGCTCATTTCTTCATCTGCATCACGTGGCAGTCATTATCATATTTGAATGAATCCAGAAATTCTCTATGACATAAACCTATAGTTTTTACACAGTTCAATTAATAATACATACTCTACATACTGATACTGTTCAGTAGCTTGCTTTTTATCTTTGATATCTTTCTATTAACGATGTCATTCTTTTAAAGCAATTTTATTTGTTGATTTTTGTTATGCTTTTCTATGTACTATTAATTGCTATGCTGTACTATGATTTGCTTTTTTTTCTCCCAGCAAACACATTCTTGCTATGTATATAGGCCAGGCACTGTTTGAGTGCTTTATATAAATTAACTCATTTGATCTTTACATCAAAGGTATATATGAGATATATTTTCTTTCTTATCCTCATTTTGCAGATGGGAAAGCTGAACAGCAGAGGTTAAGTAATTTCTTCAAGGTCATAGTAAATGGTAGAGCCAGGCTTCAAACAAGTAATCCGGCTCGAGTGCTCTTTGCCTTCTACCGCATCCTGTCTCTCTACTTTCTCGTGAACATGTTTCCCTGTGTTTTATGTCACTGCGCCTCTTTCTAAGTCAAATGAGGGTCAGTGCTATAGATGAACTGTAATTGAACTCTTCCCTGTTGGAAATCTTTGACTTCTGTAGCTATCTCCAGCCCTGGGTCCCCCACCACCTCCTCAGTGCCCCATGGGTGCCACAGACTCCATTTTAAATAGAATCAAACTGAACTCATCCTCCTCCCACGCTTGCCCCATTCTGTGTCCCTCTCTGAGTGGCAATGCCATCACCCACCAGTCACCAGGATAGAGGCAAGAGGCTTTGGAGGGAATAAGTGAAGTAAGTAGGTTCCAAAAAAAGTAGAAGGTGTTTGGGTCAGTGGTAGAGGGAAAGGGTTAGACTTGCACACAAAAATCAAAGGGGGTGGGTTAGTTTGGGACATCTGGAGGAAAGAGATGGGAAGAGGGAGGATGGAGGAGCCAAATTTAGGGCTCTGGTGCTTAGCTGCTCATCACCAAGGCAACTGCGTTGCTGTGGCAACAGCAAAGCCAGCATCTCATCTCCCAAGTACCTCGTCAGCTACCGTTACCTCCACGCCAGCCAGCCACTTCCGTATAGGGGGCTGCGGCCCTCCGGAAACGGCTGAGGAAGGCGAGCGCTGCTGCTGCAGTAGCCAATCGGATGGGCTCTGTGGCGAAGGACGCAAAGGAGGAGTTGGGACTTCTTTGAAGCTCG
Source organism: Rhinolophus hipposideros (assembly GCF_964194185.1). Lineage (NCBI taxonomy): Eukaryota > Metazoa > Chordata > Mammalia > Chiroptera > Rhinolophidae > Rhinolophus > Rhinolophus hipposideros. The sequence goes on along the minus strand of NC_138062.1, from coordinate 39,979,657 downwards.
CCAAAGGGCTCTGGGAGGCGGGAGTATCTCCCTTCCCCGCCACTTACGGGACCAGGGGAGGAAGAGGAAGGGGGCGGGGTCGGGTGAGGCCGACTAGGGGCCGGGGCCGGGACCCAGGTAAACGTGGGGAGGATCCGCCCACTGTCGCTTCTGTGCAATAGGAAGCCAGCAGTCCAGTCCGGACAGTGGGAGTGCCCAGTGAGCGTCGTCACCAGGCCCTGGTGCAAGGCAGGCCTAGCCAATCGGCGGCGGCGGTGGGCGGGCGGCAGAGGCGGCGCGGCGGAGGCGGAGCGGGCGCTGCGGCAGGAGGGAAGATGGCGGATGAGGAGAAGCTGCCGCCCGGCTGGGAGAAGCGCATGAGCCGCAGCTCAGGTGCAGCGGGGGTCGGGGCTGGGGCGGGGCCGCGCGGGCCTGCGGAAGCAGGGCTCGAGCTCGTCTCCTGGGCGCGGTGTAGTTGTCCGATTTCCATGGGATCTTGGCTCCTCCGAATCGTCCCGGGTAACGGCCCCGGCCCGCCCTGTGGACGCTTTGAGCCTCGGGAGCCGGGAAACCGGAGGAAACTAAGGCGGGGATGGGACCGGGAAAGCCTAGGGCGCTGTGGGGGAAACGGGGGGAAGGGGCCGGGGATCCTCCGGCTCTCCGCCGGGCGATGGGCTTGGTCCTGCCGACCGCGCCGACACTGTTCGGCCTCACGCACCTGACGTCGCGGGGAAACGTCTGTGCGCCCCGCTGGGCCCGGGGCGCCCCTGGGGGAGGAGACCCCCTGACCCCTGCTCAGGGCGTGGCCCTACGGTTGCCCGGCCTCGGATCCCCAACCCACTCCCGCTAACACGCGTGCCGTCCACACCGAATGCTGAGCCTATGGTGAAATTCTGCCCGAGGACGGCCCCTGTGCTGGGGCTCGATTTAAGGCTTACGGACAAGAATGGCGACAACAGGGCACTTTGATCGGCGTCAAGCGTTATGCCGGGCGTTTTAAGTGTTTTCTGTCACTGAATGGCCACAGCTCTGGGAGGTCGGTAGTCATTACCCCTATTTTGCAGGTGAGGAAGCGGACGGCAGAAAACTTACGGAGCTCGCCCAAGGTCATTCATTTCCGGGGGTGGGGGCTGAGGGCGAGGTTAGGGCCTAGTTTGACTCCAGAGGCCCCTGCCCTTGTCACTGCAAACTGCTGAGACGCAGGCCCCGCTCTCACTCCACTGCCTCCATGGCCCATAGTAATCAAAGTCGCAGGAACAATTCCGGTTTGTTGAACGCCAGGCACTCTGGTGAGCACTGCATACATCATCATCTCTCCACGTTCACCAACCCCATCAAGTCTGATTCTCTCGCTGCACTGCCACTTTTCAGCTGAGAAAACTGAGGTTGGGAGAGCTAGAGCCCATTGCCAAGGTTTTAGAGGCCGTCATTGGTTCAGCCCTCTCCCACCCTGCCTCAGCCCTGGTCTGTGGCTATGACCTGCAGCTTAAAACGGATGCACTGTCCACCTCTGGGCCCCAACTCGTGCCGTTCCTGCTCTGCTCAACCCTGACAGCCCTCCTCAGGGGTGACATTCAACCCTTCGCGGTGCTGGGCACAAGTCCTCCATGTAACCCAGGCAAACTGGTTTTCTGGAATGATGCCCTGTCTCTCCTGGGTCCCTCTTCAGGCTTCTTGTGTGCCGTGTTCGCTCCCTGCTGCTCAGTCCCTGCCTAATGTCTGGCCCCCAGTAATGCTGGCCCCTTGGTGCAGCACAGTACACTGTAGGGAAAAAGAGCTGAGCTTTGGTGTCTGACACGCTTGAGTGCAGTTGTGCCTGGAGCCCACTGAACAGTCAGGAAACATTACCTAGTTTTGTCATCTATAAAAGGAATATGATCATAGGTATCACACTCTTAATGTGTGCCAGGAGCTATCCTGAGCACTTTACAGATAAGAACTCATTCAGTCCTTACAATGGCCCAACAAGCAGGTGCTGTTGTCTCCGTTTTACAGGTGAGAAAACTGAGGCCCGGGGAAGGTAGGTCATACAGTGAGTAAGTAGCCAAGGCAGATTTGAATAGGCAGTCTGGCTGCTGAGTGCATGCTTTGAACCAGTCCGTCTCCCCCACCCTGGCTTCCTCTCCACTGTCACTCTGGGTCATTCAAAGTTATCAGTGACTGAAGTTACCCTGTTGTCTCATTTGCCGACACCTAGAATGTTAGCTCCCTAAGGGCTTGTGGCACGTGGTGGATTTGCTGAATGATGGCATCTCATAGGCCAGTTCCTTATCCTGGCCTGTGAGCAGGTCCCAGCTGAATTCCTGCCTCCTCTCCCTTCAGGCCGGGTGTACTACTTCAATCACATCACTAACGCCAGCCAGTGGGAGCGTCCAAGTGGCAACAGCAGTGGCGGCGGCAAAAATGGACAGGGGGAGCCTGCTAGGGTTCGCTGCTCACACCTGCTGGTCAAGCACAGCCAGTCACGGAGGCCTTCGTCCTGGAGGCAGGAGAAGATTACCCGGACCAAGGAGGAGGCCCTGGAGCTGATCAACAGTGAGCAAGGCTGGAGATGGGCTCTGGGAGGCAGGGCGGTTGGTGCCTCTCCCCCTCCAGAGGCCAGAGTGGGCCTTGTAGAAATCACACCAGAACCTCCATGCCACTTGCTCAGCTGTCAGGTGTGGTGTTGGCCAACACAGAAATGCCTATATGTGACATGAGCCCGGCCCAGATGGCCACCTCTCCTTCCCACTAGGGGCGGGAGGACCCAGCCTTGGAGGCTGGCAGACCCAGGTTAAGAGAGTAGCTATGCTGCCCTGTAAACCTCCATGACCTTGGGGACTCAAGTCACCTCCATGAGACTCAGTTTTTGTTATAAAATGGGCATCGTCATACTTTGTCTATAAAATGGGCACCTCTGAGGGCTGTTATGAAAATTCAGTGGGATGAGACGGTGCATGACACACAGTGGGCCCTCAGTGATTCGGAGCTATTGAGGATATCATCAAGCAGGGTTCTGTGGCACATATGTGGGTGGGTCTGCAAGAAGCGGGAGGGGGAGGGAGTTGGAAAAGTAGCAGCACAGAACTAGCCAGCAGTTAATTCTGCCCAGAGAGAGGAGGCTGTTCCTTGCTTTGTTCTGTGTTTTCTCCACAGTCTAGAGCAGCAGTTGGTAACCTTTTTCTTAAAAGGCCAGATGGTAAATATTTTAGATTTCGTGGGCCATACAGTCTCTGTCAGTTCTGCTTTGTAACATAATAACAGCCATAGACAGTATGTAAACAAATGGGCAGGGCTGTGTGCCAAGAACCCTGGTCTAGAGCACTCCAGTATAGCTGCCACTACCTACATGTGGCTATGTCCATTTACTAATTAAAATTAAGTAATACTAAAGCTTAGTTCTTCAGTTGCACTAGCCACACTTCAGGTATTCAGTAGCCACATGTGGCTAGTGGCTGCCATCTCAGCACAAATAGAAAACATTTATGTCCTGGCAAGAAGTTCTGTTGGACAGTGATCTGGATCTCACGTGTGGTTTTATCATCCATTCAGCCTTTCCCACTAGAGACCCCCGACCCCTCCCTGGCTGTTCTTACACCACGTAGCTGATCCCTCACCCACACCCAGACAGCCTGAGTTCCCATCCAGTTCGGCAAGGTCCTGGCTGTGTGACTTTGAGCAAGTTACTTAACATCTCTGAGCCTCAATCTCTTTCACCTATAAAATTAGTACCATGATAATAGGACCCACCTCATTGTAAGGACTCTGACATAATGCAGTGAAGTATGAATTATAGCACCTGGCATCTAGTAAATGTTCTATTATCGCTAGTGGTTATTGTGGTTGTTATTATTAGCACAGGCCTGGCAGAGTGCACGCTCAGTTAGTATTGGCTATTGTTTGACTATCACATCACTTGGTCCAGTACTTGGCCTGCAGGATATTACTTACACCCACACCCCCCATATGGTGTCTGGCACAGTTGGCACCTGTTAACCTCATACCTCATAGCCTTGGAGAGAGGAGCTGAGTTCTTGCACAGAATCTTGAAGGCAGATGAAAAAGCTCGCCTCCAGAGCTCTGAGGGCAGGGACTGTATCGGTCCCTTACCCCACTATATTCCCACCACCCAACACAGCCTGGTCCATCTTAGCTCTCATAGCATTGTTTCGTTAACCAATAGGAAACAAGGAAATTGCCTCCTGGCAGAGAAAATGACAGAAATAAAGGCCTACAGGCTGGACTGCAGCCAGGACTCGGGAAGGCTGAAGGGGGACCAGACCAAGAGCAGGTCCTGGCCAGGCAGAGAGCCCAGGGCGAGGCAAAGAGTTTGGGCCTTTCCTGGAGACAGCAGGAAGCACATGGCCACATGTGGCTGGAGAGGGGCCCTGCTGTGCTACACTTTCAGGAAAGAGCTGTGTGGCTGGAAGGTGAAGGGCCAGGGAAGCCAGAAGGCCCAAAGCCCAGGCTGGCTGGGACCAACTGTGAGCGATGAGGGGAGTCTGGCTGCCTCCACGGGAAGAGGAGGAAATGGTGGGGAAAGCCCAGAAAGAATCTTGAGATGATGACCTCTTGTGTCTTCCCAGCTGAAGTGGTCTCTGTTCTGAGGTTTCTGGACCACAGGGGAGTAAGCAAGAGGTAACAGGCATTCAAGATGGAGTGGCAGGAGGTGCAACCACTGGTAGCGGGGACTCACTAAATCTGAGAGTCCGAGGAAGAAGCGTTGGGGAGGCACCTGGGAGAGGAAGAGCCTGGGTTCAGCATGGCATCCAGGCCAGACGCAGAAACTCTTGGGACAATCCTGGCAAGAGATGGCAGGAGGCTAAGGCAGGTAGGCGCAGTGAGATCTCAGCATGGCTTGGAAGGAAAGCTGTGAGGCTGAGGGGACTGCCTGGAAATGGCAGGTGAGGGTGCCTCCCCCATCTCTAGGATGGACAGGGGTGTGCGTCTGGTGGGGCTGGCACAGTGGGGGGGCCTTGAGAGTGCTGAGGTCAGCTCGGGCCTTGGGGAGGGTTACCTTGGCAGGAGCGGGGGAAGGGGGTGGTGCCCCAGTAAGCTGCTAGGCCCTGGGGCTTTACCTTAAGTGGGTGCAGGCTGGGATTGTTAGCAGGGGTAGGGCTCCTGCCTCTGCTGGAGGGCCTGCTGGAAGCTGTGGGAGGAATTGCAGCTAGAGGCAATGTGACTTGAACTTGGGGGCGGGTGGGAAGGGTGGTGCAGATTCTGAGAGATGGAGGAGGCAGAATCGAGAGGACGGGGCGATGGATTAGATGCATGGGGTGGGGAAACGTCAGAGGTAGTGTGGCCCACCCTGGAGTCACACACAGATGGATCCTGTGCCAGCTGTGTGGCCTTGAGCAAGTGTCTTCATTCTCAGAGCGTTGGTTTCCTTTTCTGTAAAATGGGTACAAGGTAGCCATGAAGATGCAGGGAGTGCTCAGCAGAGCAGTAGGCTCAGTGTCCAGTGCTCACTGTCTACGCAGCGGAGCCTTGACCTCAGTCATTCAGGTGCGTGTGGGGGGGCCAAGGTCAGGACAAGGCCTCTGCTCACTGGCAGCCCCTGCTGCTTCCCCGAGGCCCATGGGAAGAGCTCTGGGCAGGGATGTAGGAGGCCAGTGGGCTCAGCAGGCAGACCCTCAGATGATACTGGGCGGTGACCTCCCTCTCAGCCTCAGTGTCCAAGACACTGAGATGGGCCAGGGCAGGCTTCCTCGGGGGTTGTTAGGAGGGAGCAGTGAGACGCGGGCGTGGTGCCATGTCAGTCAGCAAGCTTTGGGCCTTGGGGCCTCGTTCTCTCTAGAATGAAAGTGGATGTTCCCCCTGCCGTGGGATTGTTCCAGGCGCTCAGGAGAACAGGATCTGGGCAGCACACTCTGTAGCTGGCAGCCTGGGTCGAAGGCTCAACAGTATCCATTTAGAGCCAGTGCTCCTCGCTGCCCAGAGGGGATAGGCTGCCTGCAGTGAACCAGCACGTCCAAGTTTTCTGCTGAGACTTCTTTTTCCAGCATCGGCTCGCTCTGCAGCTGCTGGACTGCGGTCAGGGATCCGAGGCCTGGCTGCCCGTGGTGCCGGTGTCCTTGTCTGAGGAGGCCAGGCCGTGGAGAAGCCCTCCTCCCCACCTGCTCCCCATCCCTCTGCCCCTGCGTGCCCAAGGCCTGAGGGCCCCAGGGAGACCCCCACACATCCCCTTCCCCAGAGTCTGAGGGCCAGTGAGTGCCTTTGGCCGTGTGTCCCCACTCCAGGTTCTTCCAGCCGCTGGGCCCCTCCCGCTGGATCTGGGGTCTTCTGGGATGGCAGAACTAAGCCTGTCACCTTTTTCCTGTCTAGGCTCCTTCTCTAGATTGTCTCCAAACCCTTTTAGGGTTAAACACCACCGCATTTGTTCACTCACTCTCCCTTAAGTGCATGTGCTGTATTAGCTCGGGCTACTATAACAGAGTACCAGAGACTAGGAGCGTCGACAATAGCTATTTATTTCTGACAGTTCTGGACGCTAGAAATCTGAGATCAAGGTTCTGACCGATTCAATTTCTGTTGAGGGCTCTCTTCCTGGCTTATAGGCAGCCACTGCCTTCTCACTGTGTTGTCACACAGCCTTTCCTTGGTGCATGTGCGTGGGGAGAGAGAGGTGCAGCTCTCTGGTGTCTCTTCTTATAAGGACACTAATCCTATTGGATCAAGGCCCACCCTCTGTGCCGGTAGCACCGAGGTTGCCGGTTCGATCCCCACATAGACTACTGTGAGCTGCACATTCCTTAAAAAAAAATAAAAGCCCACCCTCATGACTTTGTTTAACCTTAATTACTTCCATAAAGGCCCATCTCCAAGTACAGTCACATTGGGGGTTCAAAGCTTCAACATATAAATTTGGGGCACACAATTCAGCCCATGTTATGGGAACTGACGGCTAGTAACTGTCAAGGGCTTGTTCTGGGCCAGGCCCTGCTCTGGCAGGAGTTCCTTTACTCCTCACAATAGCCATCCAAGGTGGGAGCTGCTGATGAGCCCATTTTACAGGCCAGGCAAATGAGGCTCCAAGAGGGAAAGTCACCCACCAAGGTCGTAGAGCTCAGGAGCAGTAAAGGTGGGATCTGAGCGCAGCACTTGAGGTCCAGAGTCCACCGTCCTCAGCCTCAGGGACATACGTGATCTGCCAACAGGCAGATGCGGTGTTGCTGTGCCTCCTGTTTCAGGGGCCCCGGAACTCCCCGAAGCAGGTGGCAGGTGCCTGCTCCAGGCCGGGCTCCTTGAGAGGCCACCTGGGTCTGCCGGCTCTGAGCCTGTGCCCCGGCCAGAGCCCGGTTACATGAGGCACAGTCTTGGTGACCGGTGTTGACTTAGGCAAGGCCTGGGCATTGCCAGGAAAAGGCCGGGGAGGGTTGCACTTCCTTTCTCGCATCCTCTAGCACGTGACTTGAGGTGCACAGAAAAAAGGCGTGAGACTCCAGCATTTCTGCCTACGGAGCCCAGTGGTGGATCCCTCGCCCTCCTTCCCTACGGCCTGTTCCTGTCTCATTTATTCATGAATTCCTTCAGTGTTGTGGACACTTGTTCTGTGCACAGCACTGGGTGCTGGGGACACAGCAGTGAGCTAGGCTGACCCGGCCCCTGTCCTCCGGTATGAGGCAGGCGACAGACACACAAACAGGACGGTGGTAAATGCAGGGCCCAGCGCAGTCTTAGGGAAGGCTCCCAGGTAAGACCAGAAGACAGCAGGTGAGCTTCAGGCAAGAAGAGGCCTAAGCAAGGGTGGCATTTAGGGACACCATCCAATTGGCGGGATGGGTGGGGGTGAGGTGAGCAGAGGAGCAAGGCCGGATGGGAGGGACATTGTGGTGGGGTGTAAGACTGAGCTAAGGTCATACAGGGGTCGGAAGGTTCCCTGGCATCTTGGCTTGTGGCTAGGACCAGACCCCTGAAGTTCAGCCTCTAGAAAGGCGAACTCAGGAGGAAACCATTTTTTAAAAAATACTTCAGGCTCCATCTAAGCAGAATATTTCTGAGAGCTGGCTGGTTAGAGGAAGATTTGGGTTCTCTGAAGGAGGTCATGGCAAAAGCTTGGCTTTTGTTGGATTTTTAGGCCGATAGCACTTGCACCCTGTGCTTCTTGGCCAGGCCTACAGCCACAGCTGCTGGAGAAGGAGGCCATGTGGTGCTTGTAGTGGGCTCGGGACTGGGCCTGGCTCCAAAGGTGCTGGGCGGGCAGGTCCACGGGAAGGGGGTCCTGCAACGTGTGCTGGCGAATGGAGGTTCAGACAGGAGAAGGAACCTCGGTGCTGTGTGGGTGAGGGCAAAGGAGTAACGGGCGTCCAGGGGGAGAGGGAGGGGGAGGAAGGGTATTCTGGTGACATCTGGTTCAGGTGAGAGTCACCTGTGCATGCGTCTGGCACAGGGGGACCACCTAGCAGCCCCAGGGATGTGTCCTGACCACGCCAGGACATATGGGCAGAAGCCGCCGCAGCGTCCACGCCATAGTGGCTGGGGTTTGTGCCACATCAGCAAGCCTTCCTGACCTTCAGCACATCACGGTGTGGCCAGGCCAGACGGAGACGTACCAGCGAGGGCGCCCAGGGATGGGCAGATCAGAGAGAAGTGGGGACAGCCTCATCACAGGGACATGCAGCCCACGTGGAAGGGAGAATGGTGACAGCAAGTGGCATTTGTCAAAGTCTCACTCTGTGCTGGACACTGTTGTGCTTGTCACTGTGTCATGCTGGTACATGGCGAATGATTCAGACTCAGAGGCAAAGGAGTGGGTAGGACGGGACAGAGTGACAGGGTGACGGGGGTGGTCATGGGAGCGTCAAGCTGGTCAGATACCAGGACCTACAGTTGCTGCAGTGGCATCAGCGAGATGGGGTGACAGGTATACAGTCAAGTTTGTGTCATTTTAACTGCAGTCCCAGGCAGATGGAGGGTAGTGACCTTAAGGTCAAACGTGCCTGAGACCGACGGGCCCGGGGAAGTTTGCAGCAGCCCAGCGTCAGGCAGATGCCCCAGCTGGGTATCTGGGCCCCAGGGCACCAGGTAGACTAATCCACAGTGTCCCTGTGCTGCTCGGACAGGTACCAGGCAGGCGTGTCACAGCCTTGTTAGGTCACACAGTGGGTGGAAGTGTCACAGTGGTGTGCAGAAACCCCGACAGGTGTGACAGGGTGACCCTCCCATCTGAGGCGTGACCCAGGCCCCATCACTGAGCTGATGGGTGCGTGGTCCTGGGCACCCCCAGGGGCCTCAGGGAGAATGCCCCCAGTAAAGTGGCTGTCAGGACGGCCATGCAGGCCCAGACCAAGTGGAAGTCTGGGGCCAGGTGTCCTGGAGCCCTCCCAGGGGCTGCGTCTAGAGGCAGGGAGGAGCCTGGCAGGGATGCCCAGAGCAGGATAGGGGCATTTCAGGGAGCAAAGGACGGGTTCCTTTCCTGTGGCTCCAAGGGCTCCACCCTGGACTCTGGAGCAGCTGCTGGCTCCTTCCTACCCACACACACAGCGGTGGTTCTCTGCACTTTCTGCCCCCAAACATTAAAGTGCACAGATGCTCTTTACTGGCCCCTGCACCTTCTGCTGGGAGCCCTTTTCCTCAGTCATCCCTTCCCTTCCTTCCGTCAGCCTCGGCCTTCTTCTCCCTCCAGGGGAAATCAGGATCCAGTGGAGACAGTTTGAGCTGCACAGAGGGTGAATCTGGTGCACTGCCAGCACACCCTTTTGGGGTAGCTGGGAGAAGAGCCATGTAGGCTCTCTCTGGGGCCATCATCCATGGGAATGACAGGGTACTATTCCCAGGGTCTCTTCACTGCGCCAGTAAGCAACCCAGCCCTTCCCTCTGGCTTACAACAGATGGGAACAACTGAGGCTCAGGGGCCGAGGACATGGCCAGCTCCTGTGGCAGAGCTGGGCTCATGCCCTGGCTCATGCCCTGGGGAGTCTTAGGGGGCCCTAGTTCCCAGCATCCCTCTTTGTCTTGTTTCCTGGGGTCCTCCCCAGTGAGGCCTGGAGGTAAATTTTCTCTCAGAATATGTGTGGGGGGGTGGGAACAGGTCATGCTAAGTTCATGTTATATTTGTGTGCAGTGGGGATAGTGACAAAAGGAGCAGGGCTGTAGGACCGGGGTGTGAGACCAGCATGGCTGTTGAGGTCACTGCAGTGTCACATGCATGTGGAAGGCACCACTTCATGGACACCTGTGACTCCAAGCGTGACTGCACGCGTGAGCAGGGAGAAGGCATTTGTGGGTGTGTGTTAGCATATGGGGCTGGCGAGGGTTCACGTGTGTGCGTGGGTGCACGCGGTAGGGCCGGCGTTGCACACCCCTTTCTCAGGGACGCGCCAGCCCCCATCTGGAGCCCTCCCGCCCCACCCCGCCCCTGACGTGGGGGTCTGTGCCTCGTCTGTCTGCAGGCTACATCCAGAAGATCAAGTCGGGAGAGGAGGACTTTGAATCTCTGGCTTCACAGTTCAGTGACTGCAGCTCGGCCAAGGCCCGGGGAGACCTGGGTGCCTTCAGCAGAGGTGCGCAAGCGATGGGCACCCCCAAGCCCCGGGGACCCTCTGTGCCACAGCCCGTCGAGGATGGATGAGATGGCCCTTGCCGCACAGGCTTGCGGGGTCCACCAGGTGGCAGCACAGTCCCTCCCTCAGGCTCCTGAGGCTGCCTTGCTGGTGGGGGGCGGGGGTGACTGCAGAGCTTCTCCCCCGTGTCATTCCCTCTTGGGATAGGGAGTCAGCCTGTGTTCTTCTCTGCGCAGTTGTCCCCATCACGGGCCTGCCAAGCTGCCATATGCCTGTCCTCTTGGGGGTATAGGGCAGGGGCCCCTGAGAGCCCCGGGCGTGGCCTTCAGCATCCTCCTCCCAGGTAGGGAACCAGGGCTGAGGGGAGGAGGGGTACGATCCGCAGCCCCGAGTTGAGGCCTGTCGGGGCTGGGGCAGTGGGAAGGGAAGAGCACAGGGGACCGGGCCAGCACCTCCTCCTCTTTGTCCTCCTTCCCCTCCATCCTCTTCCTCCCTGAGGTACTCAGGATGGGGTGCGGGGTGTGGGGAACCGGTAAGGAGCTGCCACCCACCCCAGGAGGCAGGCAGGGCAGACCATGTGGAAGGGCTGGAAATTGGGCCCAGGGAGACGCGTTCATCACTAATATGCGTCTCTAAGCACGCAGCAGTGACAGCAGCTCTGCCTGCCATCCCTCATGCTGTCCTCGGGCTTCCTGGAGCCTCCTTAATGGCCCTGCCACCCCCAGCTGGGCCGCGCAGCACTGTGACAGGGCCATAAAGCACGTGAGCGTGAGGCTGGGCGCAGGTGGGAGCCCTGTCCGGCCGCCCTGGCTGGCCCTGGTCGGCAGCCGGGTCCTGACCCCACACCGTCCTCCACGCTCCCCCAGGTCAGATGCAGAAGCCGTTTGAAGACGCGTCCTTCGCGCTGCGGACAGGAGAGATGAGCGGGCCGGTGTTCACGGATTCCGGCATCCACATCATCCTGCGCACGGAGTGAGGGGCAGCTGGGCCGCAGACCCCGCCTCCCACCGCCCGCCCCGCCGTGGGCGCCCCTCCCTGCTGATGCCACACAGTATTTATTGTTCCCACAATGGCTGGGAGAGGGGCCCTGTACCTTTAGGGGGCTCCTGTCTGCCCCAGGCTGGGGCTGACCCCGCCAGATTCCCCTCCCCTTTAGGGATTGACTTCAGAAGGGCAGTGGGGTGGGGAGGCTCCCAGAGCTCCCAGACCCAGGGGGTGGGGGTGACCTGTCCCAAAGGGAAGGCCTAGTTAGCTGAGCTGCCCCCTGTGTCCCCCCAGGTCCAGGACGGGGGCAGGAGGGCCTTACGTTGTTTCTGGTTATGCCATGTTCTGTTGGGTTGCAAAAAGCGAATGTTCTGTGTGGGGCCCGGCTGCTCCCGCCTTGGGGCCCTCTGAGCAGCAGTGCAACACCCTCCGCACCCTCCATTAAACCTGGAACCACTGCTCTGCGTCCTGGTCTCATTTCCTCCCTGTCGGGGCACAGTCCTCTGCCGCCACCCCTGGTGTCCAAGGGTCCAGGCTGTCTCCTCCCCAAGATGCCTCTTCACCCTGGACCTAGGGGTGTCCTCCAGGAATTCATACCAGTAGCCAGACTCCAGGGAAGTGGGGCATGGTTCAGTGCCAGCTGTCCTCAAACTTTGGTATTCAAGAATGTTCTAGAACGCAAGGGCCCTGCTTTAACCCCACAGAGCGGGACTCAGCAGGTCAGGTAGCTGGGGATTTGCGCGGGATCCTTGGGAAGCCAGGTTTAAACCCCTCTGCTCTAGGTGCTCTCTGCACCCCCCGACCCCCTCCACACATGGGCCGCCCCAGTTAGAATAAATGATGCCCACACCCTGGAGCCTGCTTCCCTGGCACACCACCAGCTCTTCTGGCAGGTTGTGCCTGGGTCCTGCTGCCTCTGCAGATGCTGTTACCACGGCAACAGGGGGGCCAGCCAGGAGGGGAGGGGACTACTGCTCAGCCCTCGCGCAGTAAGGCTCTCTGCTGGAACATGGGAGGGTGCTGTCCTCAAGCAGAGGAGATCCCTGTGGCAGATGCGGCAACTCTCCCTCCTCTCGGGGCACCTGCTAGGGTGGGGATCTGTGGGTGTGGCAAAGCTGCTGTCCAGCGCACCCTTACAGCTGCCCCTGTACCAGGGTCTGGTCAGGGGGCTCATTCATCCTGGAGATTTATGAATCTGTTAGAGGAGGTTATGCCCACTGCCTCTCCCCGCCCCCTCCCACATCATGGAGATAGCAGGCCAGTAGGGCTTGGGGACCTAAGCAAAACAAACCCTTGTCTGGCTTAACCCAAGGGAGGCCCCCCAGGGCTAAGCCTCTAATAAAGGCCTGAGTCTCATCAAGTCACCTGGGCTGACTCCCATCTGACAGGTTTCCGGAGCGATCGCTCTCTGCCTGCCGGAGCATTTGTCATTAGGAAGCTTTAATGAATTCCTTTTCAGCTCTGGCGGGCTGGGGAGAGCCAGCCAGTTGGCTGCACCTCCAGGCAGAATCTTCTGTCTCCTATAGGGGCCACAAAGCAGGCAGCAAGCAGACCCACTGTTTGCGTCAACAGTTCTGTGGGGTGGAAGCAATCGCACCCCAGCTCGCCAAATGGAGCCTCTGGAAAGGATCAGAAATGAATGCTTGGGTGGGCAGGAGCGCACGTGGGATTCTCCAAGGCGAAGGGGGTCAGTGGAGAATGGGCCCGTGCCCTGCTCTCAATACCAAAGGATAGACATCCCCAGCTCCCAGGCATCTGAGATGTTGCCAGGGAGGGCTGTGTATTTTCCTGTGCCGGCTGGCAGAGAAATGGTCTTTGTGCACTCCCTGTAACTTTGGGCGTGTGTGTATCTCCAGATGTGCGTGATTGTATGACACGTCCCTAGGCGGGTCCAGTGCGACCCAGGGAGTCCCCCTGTCTGGGTGTGACTCCCCTGCCTCTGTGGACCCCTTCCCCTTCCTTTGTCTAGCTGTGCAGCAGCCAAAACCCAAACGCGAAAGAACACTGCTGTGAGATGAACATGCCCCCGGAGCCCGCTCACCGTCAGGCTGATTCATGATTCAGTAGCTGTGGCTTCCCTCGCCTGCTCCATGTTCTCCCCACCCTCTCCTGCCCGGAAGTGGGGCTATAAATCCCAGCCGTTCAGGATGGCAGCACCAGGGCAGTCTTCCCTCCCAGCCAAACTCTACCCCCGGGGGCTAGTGTCCACAACTCTTCCCTGTGTACTAGCCCAGGCTTCGGTGGCCACAGGCAGGGCTAGGTCAGGTCCCCCCAACTCAGAGTAACACAGGTATTGCCGCGGGATGGGCTACAGTGCTTCCCCAATGTAGACAGGTGCACGTCCCTGGGGAAGTCACAGCTGGCAGAGGGGGGCCTGAAACCCATGGGTGACATGATCCTGGCCTGGGAGGGGTGTGGGGTGTTATTCCTGCCTGTCCTTGGTTGCAGATACAGTGGACCCTTGAACAATGCTGGTGCTAGGGCCACCAATACCCGGCGCAGTCAAAAATCTGTATAACTTTTGACTCCCCCAAAACTTAACCACTAATAGCCTACTGTTAACCGGAAGCCTTATGGATAACAGTTGATTAACACGTTGTATGTTATATGTATTATATACTGTATTCTTAGAATAAAGTAAGCTAGAGAAAAGAAAATGTTACTAAGAAATTCATAAGAGAAAATACATTGACTATTGTAAAAAAATCCACATATGTGTGGACCCATGTAGTTCAAACCCATGTTCAAGGGTCAACTAAATCCATATAAGTGTGTATAAGATACTTAGTGTATATCTATAGTATATAAGTATATCCAATATACGGAACGCTGGACCTCCCTGTGTGTGTGTGTGAGAGAGAGAGAGAGAGAGAGAGAGAGAAGCAGTTACGATGCCGAGCACTAGTGGCATCCATTGGAGGACTGTTGTACAGATGTGACAGACACCCACATCTAGCCCTTCTCCCAACTCTGTGTGTCATGCAGGGTGTCATGCGGGGTCTCTGGTCCCACTCCCCATATAACTCACGACATGGTGAGGCCAAAAAGGAACACCCACGAGCCACAGATAGGGGAGTCACACCACTACAGTCTCGCTGGCAGCTGGGTTGGAGACACAGGAAGCAAGAGCCACACGATCCGCAACCCACCGTCCACTTCTCTGCCAACCTACCTCACTTGCTGGCTGCAATCCGCTGTGCTAACTGCAATCCGCTCTTGCTAGCTCAGCCACCATCTTCTTGCTAGCCCCCATTTGCTGCTAGTGTAGCCACGACAGTTATATTAGTGGCCAATGGCTCACTGGTTACAGCTGACGGCCAACTAGCCACAGCTGATGGCCCGCCAATCACAGCTGACGGCCATTTACTATCCGAGTGAGCACCTTTCCACATGAGGCCGAGAGCCTGGAAACTGCACTCTTGGCTCTGTCCCACACTGTGTTTTAGACAAAGATTGTTGAACTCAGCACCCTCAGTTCCCGTTCTTAATTGGAAAGTACTTGGTATCAAAGACCAATGGCCTACCCCCTATCCCCATGCTCACCTTGGAGATTTGCCTCCAAATAAACACACTCGGACGACTGGTGTACAAATGTTCCAAGTGTCCCAGCCCTGTGCCTTTTGTTTAAGCAGGTACACAGCAAAGTGCCTCTCAACATGTTTATCCAGGAATTGATTTCTTTTTCTATGTCATACTTGATTTAAGTGGAAATTAATTGCTTTTCTTGAAGATTTCTTTAAAAATTAGTTTTAAATGACTGCATTAGGCAGTCACATTTATTATTCATTGGTTTCCTTCACAATATGGCCCCCGTGTCCCAAGTTCCTGGAGATGCCAACACGGAGCGGTGTTGATTTAATCAAGAGGCCATTAATTAGAAATGGGGAGATCAGGGAGATCCCAGAGGAGCAGCTTTCTGCAGCCTCTGGCCTCAGCGGGTGG
Organism: Rhinolophus hipposideros; assembly: GCF_964194185.1. Taxonomy (NCBI): domain Eukaryota; kingdom Metazoa; phylum Chordata; class Mammalia; order Chiroptera; family Rhinolophidae; genus Rhinolophus; species Rhinolophus hipposideros. The sequence goes on along the minus strand of NC_138062.1, from coordinate 39,964,271 downwards.
GGGTGGGGTCTGGCTGGTGGGGCTATTTACACAATGTTTCTGCTCAGGATTCAGTTGGGGACAAAGAGTTGTGGTAGACAGCACTACCTTTGTTCCCCAACCTTTGTTCCCCACCACCGGCCCCAGAGGTCACTCTCCCTACTCTCCTTGCGGTTCATCTCACCCAGGCCACCAGGGATCTGGCTAAAATAAAGCTTTCCTTTCGTTCTCCTCCCTCTTCCGTGATCCCACAGCCTTCCCCTTAGTCTCATCACCAAAGGCTCCTGAGGATTAGGCCTCAGCTTGCTTCTTCAAAGTTGGCCCCACTCCCTCACAGACTGCTTCCTGTCTCCATACTTCCTAGCGTTGCCTGCCCTTCCTCTCCAGGAGCCCTGTCAGGCCCACAACCGCCCAAGACCCTTCCAGGCGAATGGGCTCCAGGTGTGTGTGTGCAACTAAAGGCACCCAGTGCACCTTCAGGCTGTTTCTAGCCTTTGGTTATTAATTCAGAACAGGTGCAACTCATACAAAATGATTTTGAAATTACAAAGCAAAAAGAGAAAAGGAAAAATTCTGTGTCTTACCCCCTCATACCCAAATTCATAAAAGCAGCCAAAATGTTAAAACCCCATTTAAAAAGTTGTCAGCCTTTTCAGCAATGCACCAGAGTAATCAATGAGTGGAAAAAAACAGTGATGGAGAATATTCATTTGAGGCCAGTTCTCATCGTGATAGAATTCTCAAGTGTTTGGATCAAATTGCTTAAACAAATTGTTTTCGATCGAAATAACTTTGCCTATCTTCCCAAAGGGCTTGCCCTGCCATGCCACCCTCCCAGCCCCCATGCTGGCCTCGCCTGCCCCAGTTCACAAAGCTTGCTGTATGGGACAAGGGGTCTCCAGGCTCAGACTTAGCCTTCACCACGGCCTCCCCTGCCCCTTCCAGACACAGTGCAACTGAAGCATCAAATTTCAAAGGTCCCGTTTATTTCCAGCAACCCGGAAAGAAAAGGTGTAAAATAAAAAGAAACAAATCCATGCACTCACGCCTTGGGGACCGGGAAGAGGGAGGGGTGCAGAGAGAGGGAATGGGGAACGGGTGGGAAGCAAAGAGGGAGGCGAGGGAGGGATGAAAGACAGGCAGACACAGGGAAAGAGTGGGAGAGTCAGATCAATAAAAAGACAGAGGGACATCAATAAAAAGGTAGAACAGCAAAGAACGGGAGTATCAAAATCAGAGATCAATAAAGAAGAGACGACATTGAGAAAATGCACCAATAGAAATACAGAGGCAGAGAATGAAAGCTGGGCAAAAGGCAGGAGAGAAGAAAAAGGACAGGAGTGGGGAGAGAGGGCTTGGGCATGACAGACAGATCAACTTGAAGGGACACAGGCAGAGTAGAAAGGGCCTGCGGTGGCCCTCGTGTAGCAGCTCCTAGGGGTCCCCGGCAGTGCTGATGACATGGAAGAGGGTGACATTGTACAGCACCTGGTGGCCGTTGTTCCAGGTGTAGAGGGCCCGCTCCCGGGGGTTATAATCCAGCATGGAGATGTGTGAGTACTGATTGTGGAAGGGCACGTCCGTGTACTCATAGCTAGACGTGTTGGTGAAATAAGCGAAATAGACCTTGGCCCCGGCCAGGTGGGAGTTGGTCACGTAGAGCACGCCACAGATCATGAAGGCCTCGCCGGCACTCCGCTTGGGGTAGCCGGTGTCCCAGGACCGCATGACCTCGAGGGTGTGTGGGTCCAGCCGGCTGACTACGATGTTGCCTGCGTTCTGGTTGGTGGTGTACACGGCCCAGAGCCCGCTCTCATCCACCATGAAGTCCATGTCGGAGAAGCCGCCCCAAGAATACGGGAAGGTATTGTTGTAACCCGCCCCCGGGAGACTCCTCTGCACCAGCACGGAGCGTGATCGGAAGTGGTACTTGACCACCACGTTGCTCTGATACTTGTTGTAGAACAGGGAGCCGTTGTACACCACGTGGCCTGTGCCCGCCCATGGCTGGGGCAGCAGGTGCTGGATAAAGTTCTGGCCTTTGATGAAGTCTCCCAGGGTGCGGAATTCTAGGACACGCCGGCCCTTGTAATAACCATCCATGTACCAGACCTAGGAGAGAGCCACTGGTCACTGGGGGACCACCACCAATGATCCAAGGCTCCAGCAACCACCCAGGAATCAACCATGGTCATTAGGATCAACAGTCACTAAGTGGTCATTCGTCAGCCATGGGATGACCAATGACAGACCACTCATGACCCTTCATAGTCTCAGCGACTGGGGTCATTTGGTCAGGGATGCCATTGGTCTTAAAACACACTAAGGGGACGGTGCTTGATCCCAAAGCATCAGGGCAAATTACAAGCCCTGGGGGCTCAGTGGACCTGGGAATTCACTGATTATTGGATACTGGATGGCAGTGGTCATTGGACAGCCACTGGGTGATGAGAAGTCACTTGAATTCATTGCCCACGGTAACCCCTATAGCCACAAGATGACCAAGCCCATAATCAACATCTTCCCCATCATCATCCCTCATCACCACCAGGTTCATTAGCGTTTGTGAGTGCCCTTACTGGGGCTGCTTATTGGGCTAAGCATCTTGAAAACTCTAATGCCAACATTATCATAACCTTTTTGAAGATAAGGAAATTGAGTCTCCGAGACATTAAGGAACTTTGGACAGATATGAATTAGAACTGAGGTGCAAATCCAAGTCTGATTCCCACAACCAAGCTCTTAACCACCTGGTTGAACTACCATAATCCCTGGGAGACCAATGATCATGTCAAGGATATCAGTCACTAGGACAGTCATTGGGCAGTTCCTGTGGGTCAGAAGTGATGGGAAATTGTGAACATAGAGGCCACTGGAAGTGCAAAGGTCACTGAGCAGTGCTGGGGTGGGGGAGTCTCTAATCCTTGTGAAGACACTGGTTACCGTGTGGTAACTTGGAGGTCAGTGGTCATCGGGAGCTGGTCAGTAGTACCAGTAACTATTAGTCTGTCCCTATACAGTTATCAAAGGTCAGCACACTTGGAGATTCACAGGGCTGGAAGGCCCTTGGTCACTTTGTGGTCACTAGACAGTCAAGGGGAGGTCCAAGGACCCTGGAGGTCCCAAGACACTGAGCTACAAGAGAATCATTGGTGTGTAATCACTGGGCACCGATGGGCAGCCACAGGCTATGACCCTCCCAGGCTCTAACCCCTGGGATGGGCACCAGCACTCACCCGGCTATCCGCACTGGGGGCCATCGTGTCGGTCATCCAGGAGCCGAAGCGGGACCCCATGGCCCGAATGGTGATGGGGTTACTGACCCCAGTCAGCTTTCCACAGCCTGGGAGGCAGGAACAGGGGGAATGAAGGGATGGGAAATGGGAAGAGCCCAAGGGAGGTAGGGCAAGGATAAGGTGGGACTGAGAAGAGTTGGGACCAGAAGTGAGATAGGATCCAGAGATCTGGTTCCAAGATGGAGTTAAGTTGGGGGTGAAGGGCTGGAAGTCAAGGGTCAGGGCAATTTCCAGCTTTACATCTATTTTTGGCGTTGAGTAGGGAGGTCAAGAGTCAAGGTTTAGAAGTTACAGGTCAACTAAAAAGTTTTTGCACAGCAAAGGAAACCATCAACAAAATGAAAAGACAACCTAGTGAATGGGAAAAGGTATTCACCAATGATAGAAGTTAGAGGTCTAGCTTCTGCACACACAGGTGGTGTTGGGGTTAGGCATGAAAGTCAGGGGTCAGGGGTCAGGTCAAGGGTCAAAACATACCCAACTTCTGGGCACAGGCATGGAGCCGGGCCTCCAGAGCCATCACTCGCTGCTGCAGATCATCATATCCGTAGGCACCCATCTCCTCCTGGATGGTTGCAAGGCTGCCGGATAGATTCCTCACCTCTTCTCTCAGGCGCACAATGGTCCGCGTGTCCGCCTTATACTGCTCCAGGACTGAGCTCAGAGGCAACAGCTCTGTCATCCTGTCCTTCAGCTCCTGCCCACGAAGATGGAACTGTCATGGATCCCTACTCCTGAACTCTGACCCAGATACAACCCCCACCTTTGACCCACAACCTCACCCCCCCTTTTTTCACTTCACCCCTTTGATGCACATATGGCCCTTGACATTTGCCCTATACTGGACCCTAGATCCCAGCCAACCATCAGTCTCCCCAGATGTGAGCCCACTCTCGAAGCTAATGAGCACCATTCCCCATTCTTCCCTTCACCTCTGCCCTGAACCCCGAAGGACCCACCTGGAAGCTCTTGGCTGAGAGGGACCCGTCGGCTGCCCGGAGCCGCGCGTCCAGGCTCCGCATGAGGGTCTCCATGCTGCGCATGTACTGGAGGTCCCGGTATGTCCTCAACTCAAGGACCTCCATGGACTGGGAGACATTCTGGACCTAGGAATTGGGAGGGTTAGAGAGAGCCAGACTCCCGGCCCACTCCTGCCCCAGAAAAAACCTGGCAAACGCCCAACCAGCCTTCTCCTGCCCTGATCTCACTAGCAGCCGCCCAATGCCCAATCCATCCATTGCCCCCCCCCTGGAACAGACACCATCACCTCTCACCTCTCTCCCCTCCTTCCTGGCCTCCTGCTCCCACCCTACATCCCAGCAGTCAGTTCTCCACACAGCAGCCAGAGAGGAGCTTTTCAAAAAAAAGATTGGATCACCTCCTGCCCTTGTAAACCCTGCATGCTGATCCTGCCCACTCACCTACCTCCCCCATGTTCATTCACTCCAACCACAAGCCCCCTTTGCTCTCACAGACTCTAAGCTCCTTCCCTCCTCAGTGTCTTTGCACTTGCTGATCCCTCTATCTGGAGTGCTGTTCCCTTCATTTTCCCACAGCTGGCTCCTTCTCATCCTTCAGGTCTCAACTCCAGCATCACCTCCTCAGGGTGGCCTTCCCTGACCACCCTGTTTCAAGTAGCCGCTCACCCTCTCTCCGCGAACCCAGTTTTTATCTTCCCAGCTATGACTAGTATCTGGAACAGCCTTATTCACCTGCCTCCTTCAGGTGGGATCCTCAGAGGCAGACTTGGTACCTAGCTTGCCCACAGCTAAACCCCCAGTGCCCAGCGTTGGTCCTAAGCCATCGCGTAATACTTTTCAGCTAAATGCGTAAACTGAAATTCCGTAGCCCTGGCTTGACCCAGATTAAGGCTTCGTAGCTCCCACCTTCACCTGGGTAAAGTGAATTGCACCCACCTGGCCAAGGTGAGCCTCACGGGCTAAGGTGAACTCAAAGACAACACCGGATGCTGACTGAAACACACAGACTTTCCAGACGACCCCTGGAAGTTCTCAGAAACCCAACAGCCTGATACCCACTCTGGCCACCACAGAACATTTTACAGCCATTGCCCACGATCAGGGGACATCACAGGGAAGTCCAAAACTGCTGAGGAAAGCAGTTCTGGGGCTGTCGGTGGGGCAGGATCCTGTGGAGTTAATGGGTGGGAGACTCCAGAGCCGAGAAGGATCCCTTCTGTTCTCTGCCAAGCCTCAGCTTCCTCCTTTACAGGGTGATGTGGGGAGTAGCTGGTCCCTTTCAACACCAACACCAGAGCTGTCTAACGGGCATTAACTGGGCAGTGGCAAGGGACAGCAATCAGTCCATAAAGGGCACCAAGAAATCCTTGGCGAGGTACTGAATGGGGACCATTTTCTAGTGAACACAATCAGAAAGGGAAGGAACCTTTATACGAGCCTCTTGAGATAGAGGGTGAGACCCCTCCCCAAGGGACACAAAACACCTTCTTAGCAAGCGAGCCTAACGAACTAAGGGGCTGAGTGGGCTGTGCACAGCGGGGCTGGAGCTCACACATGCAGGCAACACATATGTTGCCACTGGGGCCCTCTTTCCTCCAGGACCCCACGCGGCACGCAGCTTCTCCTCCAAAGAAGCACTGAACAGATTTTAACTAAAATACCCACCTAGATGGAAGGCAGGTTATCTGCCAGCTCTGAATAGCCCACATGGCTAGATGTGGCCCTGCCTGACCTGAATAAGGACAGAGGGCAGGGTGGCAATTGGGAGATTTCTGCAGCTTCCCCCAAGGAATCTAGAAGGTTTTCACCTTCTCCATCAGCTGCCGCAGCTCCCGACTTCTGCCATCCCGGGAGCAGGTGCTCTGTGCGGGGATCACAGCTGTGCAGATACATTTCCCGTCAGGGGCCTGGGCCGAGGTATACAGCTGCCAGCCTTCCTCTGGGCTTTGGAAGAGGGTCTGTGGGGAGGTCAGAGTCAGAGAACGGGAACTCAGTGGGGAACTCAGCCATCCCCACCAGGGGAGAAAGGAAGCCCGGGAAAACAACAGATGTCCTTTGCTGGAACCCTGGAATATGCCAGACCATGTGCCACGTGTCTGACAAGATGGGGTCTGAGGGGTTAAGGAACTTGGCGAGGAACTGCGGGATTCGAGCCCTTCCCCAGGACAGGGATTTATTCTCTCACACACATTCGCCCACATGCAACACTGCCTCCATAACCACCAGGTTATATGTCAGTATGCTCATACTGACACCCAAACCTGGACCTCCCTCTCTGCTTCCCCAGCCCGGGGTGACACATAAGGTCTGGATATACCTCGGGCCACTAAGCACAGCCCTATTTTTGTCCCCACTTTCCCTCCGCCCCTGCTCCTGAGAAGCCAAGGCAAGTTAATGGCCAAAGCCTGACAATCCTCACACAGACTTCTGGGCTGTTACCTTCAGACTCCTCCTAAACTAAACTTCAAGTCTGTTTATATCACTGAGATCACTCAGAGATCATTCACGGATGTTTCCCAAGCCACGCTCCTTGGAACACTGGCGCTCTTACCAGGCATGCTGGGAAAAGGGTCCTCTGCTGTGAAATAGGCTTGTGCATTGTTCAAAAAACAAAGACTACCACTGGATGGAACATGCTAGGTCCCCAGATCGGGCCCCCCTTGACCTTCCCCAGAACATACTGGAGTTAGGCATAAGTCTTGATATTTTTGTTTTTATCAGGGCATGATGGTCTCATTTGTTCAACAAGCATTTGTTAAGTCTCTACTGTATGTCAAGCTCTATTATGGATATTGAAAACACAGCAGTGAACAAAACACACAAACACAAAAGCTCTTCTAGGAGCTTACATTAGAGAGACAGAGATGAACCAATAAGTAAACACCAAGTACTTAAAGGGTGATGAGTGCTATAGAGAGAAGTAACACAGGGAAGAAATGATGGGGGCACTGGGGTTGGAGGAGGTTAGGGGTTGCAGTTTTGGGATGGCCTGGGAAAGCCTGCATGAGAAGATGCATTTGAGTCCAGACCTAGAGGAGGTGAGGGAGAAGCCACGTGCATATCTGGGGAAGGATGTTCCAGGCAGAGAAAACAGAAGGTACAAAGGCCCTGAGGCAGGATCATGCCTGGTGTGTTTGGGAAACATGGAGAAGGCTGGTGTGGCTGGAGCAGAGTGAGCACAGGGGTAAGTGGCGGGGAGCAGGGAGGAGGGAGACGAGGGCAAGAAGGGCAGCACATTCAGGCCTGAAGGCGGTGAGGAGGATTTGGTGTTTGCTCTGTGTGAGGTGGACGCCATGGAAGGATCTTAACAGGATGGATATGACCTGACTCAAGTGTTCACAGGCGCCCTCTGGCTGCTGTGGGGGGAACAGACTCCGTGTGTGGGGGCGGGGGAGGGGGCGAGGGAGCGGGAAAGGCCAGGGCAGGAGACCAGGGCCCAGGTGACTGCATGTCCAGGCAAGCGATGACGGCTGGTGACCGTAGAGGGGGGAAGTGAAAGATTCTGGTCCTATCCAGGATGCATTCCTACAGACAGGGAAGAAATTCTGACAAAAACCCCAAGTGTTTTCAAGAGAAAGCAAACCCCACAATAATTGATCATTTGCACGCCGTTTACTGACCGCCCAGCAGAAGCTGTTCCCCTGCTGGAGCAGATAAGCTAGGCTGTAAGCTACGCACAATCCTGGAGTCTCCAGCTATTATAAGCCCACCTTTTTCTCGCCTACTCAATAAAGTCTTTTTTAAGCTTATTGGAATGTGAAAGAGTGATATAATTGTACAGATGAGCTTGACTCCTCACTATAAGAAAAATAAACCATTCATAAGTGCCACCTGACACAATTGTAATTAGTCATTCTTTGCACCCTTTCGAAGTTGGGGGAACCCCTCTTTATGAGTCCACGCGTCCCCTGTGAAGGAATGAAGTTCCTCACCTTCCCAGCCTTCCTTGCGTGCAGGTGTTAAGCCAGTCTTGCCACGGAATTGCTCAGGACCCCCCACGCCAAGGGCTTCATTTGGCGGTCCCGTGCCATCTGCCTTTGACTAGGAGGCAGAAGGCCCTCCCACCTGCAGTCCCACCCACGCCTCAGAGGACATAGTGATAAACACCAGCCCTCTCACTTCTCCAGTGCGTTGCATGCAGTTTCCCAGGGTCGCTCACTGGGACCTGTGCCCCAGGTGCCCAGGCTCATGAGCTCACCCTCCATGGGTTTCCTTCGCTTCCCATCTCACTGGTTCCTCTTGGGCTCACCTCCCAGGTGAATATTTGTACTCAACTTCTCTCCTCCAGCTCTGCCTCTGAGGGAGCCCCACCCAAGACAAGAGGGGTGAGCCAAAAACCTTCCCCCTAATCCCCGGTAGCCAGTGATGCCAGACTGGCTGCCCCGGGGATCCAGGAGCCAACCTTCAGCCTGGAAGGACCAGGAATTGTTTTTAAACCAAGACATAGGTGGTTTGGGAGAACATAGAACCAGCTTTGCCTCCTTTCATGACAAATTCAGTTCTTAAAAAACAAAAGAAACAAACAAAACAACATTGAACGTGCGTCCAAGCAATCCTTATCCATGTCCCCTTGGCTCTCATCCTCAAGCAATTTGGACAGAACCCCGTGAAAATTCTCATTTGTGCAGAGACAAAGCAGCCCAGTCCAACATAATTAAGATCTCCTTCCTACATTTCCTAGCCTGTCCTTTGAAGCAAACAATCCACTTACTCTCAACAATTGAAATACTGAACTGCAAAAGAGAAGGAAGATTTAAGTGGCAAGGAGAGAGGTGGCCTCCACAGCTTTCCTAAAATAATTGCCTGCGTTGGACGCACCTTGCCGGAAAGCTCTCTGCAGCACTGTAATCAAATGCCTGGGGTTTGGCTGCCAACTCTCAGCCCAGCAGAGATCCTGATTTTTGCCCGTCGTCGTCAGGTTCAAGATCAAATACACAGGCAAGTTCATGTCCCCAGAGACTGATGGAATGTCTTGGAAGGCTCCAGGTTTGAGAGTCCAAATGCCTGCTCTCCCACACAGGGTTTAGCTTGGAACCAAAGTCATGAACTCTTGGAGATCACAGCCCTAGGGACAGAGGATGGTCTATATTAAGGGAAATGCTGTAATAGCAGGTGTGAGAGCCCAGGAGCATCCAGACGCCTTCGATGACGTGGCCTATCTCACCTCAGATGTGGCAAATGTGCAGGAGAAGCCAGCCGCTTTCTTGGCTCAGCTGTTGGTTCCAAGTTTAATATTCCTGCTAATGGGCTCTAAGAGGGTAAGCTATGCATTCAGAGGCTGCTCCTTAAAGTGTCTTTCTGCCTGTGATTTTTTTCAAATACTTTTGCTGAGGCTGCTGCCCCAATTAAGCCGATGTCTCCGTAACAGATCCAGGATTGACTGTATGAGAAACGCAGGAAAAGTTTTTCTCGCTGTCACACCTGAGGTCATCATCTCAGCGTACAGCTCCACCACCTATGTCTTGGTTTAAAAACAATTCCTGGTCCTTTCAAGGCTAAGGGCTGGCTCCAGGATCCCAGGAACGGCCAGCCTGGCATCACTGGCTCCCGGGGATTAGCCCACAGGAACAGAGCAAGTGGCTGCCTCTTAATAAGACAAGGATATTACTGTGTTTGAGGCTGGACAATTTAATCAGGAAACAGAAGTGGCTTGGGGTTTATGTATTTATTTGTACCCTGCCTTGTTCCGGAGAGGATTCCAAGTGGTTTACACACGATAGCTCCAGTTAAATAGGAGACTCAGAATTAGATGTTTCTGGAGGGCAGTCTGCCAATCCAGAGCCAAAGCTTTAATGTTTCTGCATTGGCATGTAACCCAGCCAATCCAAGTCTAGGAATTTAGCCCAGGGAAATTGTGTGGACAAGCACACAATTGCTACAAGGATGCTCATTAAAGCATCATTTAAAATTGGACAACTGGAGTTTTCCCTCATGTTGGCTAATGAGAGGGGCATTGATTTCAAAACTACAGGTGCAGCCACAGGAGGGAATACTATTCAGCCATTAAAACTGGGGATTCGTGGGGATTTTTATTGCCATCTTCAAAAATATCTTATTTTCTAAGTTTTCTACAACAAATGTATTTAGGTCTTCTAAAGACCATTTTTCAGTTCCTTAAAACATATATATACATATATTTATACATATATATAAAATATATACATATATTTATACATATATTATATATATGTATACACACACACACACACATATATATATACATATATATATATATATATATGTATATATATGTATATATTTTGCAAAGGAGAAAAGGAAGAAAGAGAAAAGTGGGGACACAGACAGAACCAGAAATGAGACTAAGAAAACCTCATCCCTTAAAAACCCGAACAACCAGCATATGGATGGGCCATAAATTTGTCTCCATGCTCCTTAGCAGTCAACTCAAAAAGGGAAAGCTGGCCATTTATGCAGTTCTCAGTGTCCTGAAACAAAGCACGCCAGATGCTCAGGAGAAAGCTTACGTATTTTTGGTACCAAGAACAGGCAAGGATCTCTCCCACGGTCCTTCCAAAAAGGAATGAATCTATGTAATGTCACCAGCATCTTTCCAAACAACATCCCGACGATAGAAACAACTCATTCTTCTGGATGTCTCTTATTCCCACTCGGATGGTAAAGTCGAGCCAGGTGGTTCCAGGGCTCAGGCTGCCTGGGTTTATGTCCTGCTTCAGCCACTCACTTGCTGTGTGACCTGGCAAGTCAGTGCTGCCATTTCTTCATTTGTAAAATGAACCTAACTGTACCTACCTCACAGGGTTTCTGGGAAGCTTAAATATGTTAACACTATATGTACAAGCAACTAGAACAGGCACCAGCATGTAGTAAACACTACAGAAGTGTTTGCTATTATTATTATTATTATATTATTATTATTATTATTATTATTTATTATAACCCTCATGACACTCTAAAGCCAATTCAGTATCCTGAAGTCAAAATAGTTTGAGCTTGAAGTTGCTGAATTGAGACAATCTGGAAGAATTGATGAAAGTCCTGGGGAGTTGGGGCTGAGGCTGCAGAATGATGAGGAATAACAGAAAGGTCAGTGGTGGAGAGGGGTAAGAATCGAGCCCCGTGGAGGCTGTGCAGAAATGCTTGCCCCGTCCTGGCCCCGACACGGCTCGGTGCCTTCTTATCCTGGGGCATCTCCTTCACATAATTTGGCAGAGGCAAGTCCCATTTCCTATTAACCAACAATCAACAAGGCTCACATTGCCATATCCTCTCTGGTCCAGTTCTACCCTTCCCAGAACACACCGTACTTTTTCCCATCTACAGGCCTTTGCACTGGTTGGGCCCTCTGCCATCAACACTCTCATCCCATCTCCTGGCCAGGCTCACTCTTCCCATTACTGGGGCTTCCAAAAGCAGGCTCTGCTGTACCTGTCCCAGGTTACCCACCTCTCAGGGCATCCTGTGCTTTCCCCCCCTAATATTTCTATTCTTTACTATATAAGCATTGTTCTAAGCACTTTGTGTATTGTAACTAATTTGATTCTCACCACAATGCTAGGAGGCAGGCACTGCCATTATCCACCTTTGAGAGGTGAAGAAACTGAGCCAGAGTGGGTTCACATCTCTTGGCCAGAACTTCACAGCCTGCAAGTGGTGGGCCTGGGATTTAAACACAGGCCATCTGGCTCACAGTCTGAACCACCATGCCGCACCTCCCCTGTCCTCCATCCGGCCCTGATCGCAATGTCCATTAGGACCTCACGGGTGTGACCACTGGCTCAAGGCCTGCTTCTGCTCCTGGACAGGAGACGGCATGGGGGTGGGGAGTTCTGTCTGCTTTGCTCATCACTGAATCCCCAGGGCTTGGCAAAATGAATGTTTGTTGAATGACCAGACGCTTGTTGGTTGGTGGGACAGAGAGCAAATATCTTCACAGACCCACCATGCACTTCCCTTTCTGCCAGCGAACTGGCTTCCATCACTCCATGGGAGGGATGGTCTGAGATCAGGTTGCAGACAGGCGCCCGGCTGGCTCAGAGGCAGCTGTAGCTCTCTCGGACTGCTGGTGTGGCAGAAGGGCTGTGATGAATGATCAGGGACACGGTTGTCTGCCACATCTGAGCTGTGACAGGGGCCGCATCCCTTTGGAGGGCTTGAGATAATAGCAGGCTGCCCCTGCCAAACCTCAAGATATTGGGCACATCCCCCCTGAGGGATAAGCTTGACAGGTCCTAAAGAAGATAATCAGCTAACCCATACCAAGAGAGAGAACGAGGGCCTCCCTCAGCCTGTGAGAAACTGTGACCAGGGAGTGGGCCAGGATGGGGGCAGAGGGAGCAACCGTGAATTCATTCATTCATTCATTCATTCATTCATTCCCTCCCAATGTAATTACCGCATCTTGCCCTGAGCGGCTATCTAGTCTGGCACCCTCTGAAGCCATCCAAATCTTGGCAGAAGACCCCAGTGCCCTCTGAGTCCAGGCCAGTACTTACATTTCAGCATGACTTAGTCTCTCTCTGCCATCACAGTGCCAATGTGGACCAATAATCAATGAAATAGATTATCTTGGAAAAGGCAGGAAGAGAAACAAGTCTCTGAGTTCAACTGATTTCCCTCCCAGGAGTCCAGGGAAGGTGTGGAGGGATGGATCTTGAAAGTGTCATGCTAAGCGAAATAAATCAGATGGAAAAGGACAAGAACCATATGATTTCACTCACATGTTATATGTAAAACAGAAAGCAACAAATGAACAAACAAACTCATAGACACAGACAACATTATGGTGGTTACCATAGGGGAAGGAGGTGGGTGAGAGGGTGAAGAGGGTAACCAGCGTGAAATACATGGTGACGGAGGGAGGCCACACTTTGAGTTGTGAGCACACAATGCAATATAGAATTGTACACTTTGTATATAATACAAGTGTATAATACACTTGTATTATAGTGTACAATATAGAATTGTACACTTTGTATGTAATACAAGTGTATAATACACTTGTATTATAGTGTACAATATAGAATTGTACACTTTGTATGTAATACAAGTGTATAATACACTTGTATTATAGTGTACAATATAGAATTGTACACTTTGTATGTAATACAAGTGTATAATACACTTGTATTATAGTGTACAATATAGAATTGTACACTTTGTATGTAATACAAGTGTATAATACACTTGTATTATAGTGTACAATATAGAATTGTACACTTTGTATATAATACAAGTGTATAAGACACTTGTATTATAGAATTGTACACTTGAAACTTATATATCATTCACCAATTTAAAAAAATAATAATTTACAAACGCAGTTTCCTCTGCATGTGGCCCAGATTGTGTTGAAACCACCATGGACTCCTGTAGAGAGCTCTAAGAGTAGGATTTATGAATAGAGGTCTGCATTGAGACTACAAATTCTCACACAAGAGCCATACTAAGCCTGCTTTGACAAAGTGCAAGTCTCACACGCCAGCACTCAAGAACACCCCATTTGAGAAGACCCTAGTTGGAGGAAGCAAACTCTCACTTGAGTCTCCTGAGTCTCACGGACCTCCTTTCAGCCCCTCAACAACTAGACAGTTCTTTATCAGCCCAGGGCTTTTGAACATCCTGCCCACACCCACAGTCATCCAGGTGAGCCATGAGGAGGTCTTGTCCCACGGTTGATATGACAGACAAATGGGTAGATTCTTGTTTTATTTTATTTAAAAATGTTTTCAATTACTGTTGACAATCAATTTGATGTTAGTTTCAGGTGTACAGCATAGTGGTTAGACATTTATATAACTTACGATAAATGCTTAGGATACTCTCCCCCTCCCCCTTCACGTATGCAACACCTGCTCAGGTGAGTGGGGTGCAGAGTGGGGAGCCCGGGCTCCAGGTTGAGCCCTGCCTTAATCGGTTCCATGGTATTTTAGTATCCTACCCCCACATATACACAGAGTCCTGTGACAGTGGGATATGACAGTTCTATGCAAAGGAAGGTCCTTTAGCATCATAAAAATGGCAGCCATCTTTATAATTATCACCATCAATAATAGCTCACATTCATGGATCACATCCTGTGAGCCAGGCCCTATTCTAGGGCTTTGCAGCTGATTCCTCACCGGTCCTCAGAAGAACCTACAAGGATGAACCACAATCAGTGTTCTGGATCTGCCACTTCCTGTTATTTGTGAGTTCCAAAGCAGATCTCTGCCACTGTTATTTGTAAAATGGCGATCAGAACTGTCCCCTGACCTACTCCTCCAGGCCCTCCCTGCACACACATGCTTAAGAGTAAGATACCACACAGGTGAATTTTCATTCCCTTTCCCTCCCCTGCCCTGCTCCGTGGGCTTGGGAACTAAATTTCCCACACTCCTTTGCCCTCTGGCTTCCTAGAAGGTTCAGCCAATGGTGGGCATTCATGGAAGACCCAAGGGCAGGACAAAGGAAGAAGCAGAGGTATTTCCCACATTTCTCTGCTTCCTGTGCTCTTCAGTGGCTGCCTCTCTTCTGTGCCTTCAGCTCCCACTTGTAGCCACACTCCTGGGCTCTATTTATACCACCTCTTCTATCTGACCCCCAGCCCTGGGGGGGGGGGGGTAGGACCTCTCTGCTATTGCTAATCTCTGAGTTTCCTCTCCATCCTGTTCAGTTTCTCATCTCTTCCATCGTCTGTGTAACCAATTCCCTGGATTTTAATTCATCTAGGCTAATGAAAAGCCTAGAAGAATTCTGTTTCTCTGGTCGGCCCTGAGAAGGTACAATAGCTGTTCAACAAATCCCTGTGTGTGAACAGCTCCTTGAGTCCAAATTCTTGGGCAAGTAGCTTAACCCCTCTGTGCCTTTCTTAACCTCTCTGCTTTCTTGTTTAAAAGTTGGGATCATAACGGTTGGGCTTCACAAGGTTGTGTCAAGATAATGAGCTAATACATCAATTTGTTCTAGAATGGTTCCATGTCTCCTGCTGACTTTTTAAAAAATAAACCTTTTTATTTTGGAATAATTTTAGATTTACAGAAAAGTTATGAAGACAAGACAAGAGCTCCCATATGTCCCTCACCCAATTTCCCCTGTTGTTAACATCTTACATGTCCATGGTCCATTTGTCACAACGAAGAAACCAACATTGGTGCGTCACTATTACTAAACTCCAGACTTTATTTAGATTTCTCCAATTTTTTCACTCATGCCCCTTTTCTGGTCCAGAATCACACCCAGGATCCTACATGACACTGAGTCATCACATCTCCTTAAGCTCCTCTGGTCTGTGACAGTGTGTCAATCTTTCCTTGCTTTTCATGCCCGTGGCAGTTTTGAGGGCTAGTGGTCAGGTATTTTGTAGAATGTGCCACTGGCTTGGAAGGGCAGGAACTGGGTTCTAATCTGTCCCTACAGTTTCCTCAGCTCACAGCCCCAAGTCTGGCACAGAGTAGCTGCTTCCCAGACACTTCCTGAATGAATTAATACATGAATGGCAGCCATTTATTGCTTTATCCTCCCACATTCCGTGTTCTGTAGACATCGCTGCCAGAGGCTAGAGCTACAAAAGTTCACAGTGAAATAAAAGCCCTTCTCCTTTCAGAAAGGTTTGTTTTTGATCCTTTTTTGTAGACATCAAGGATTCATTTCTTTAATATTGGACCAAAGAGAAACAGCTACATTTGCACCAGACGTTTCACATTTCAATGCAAGTGAGAGAGCTTTCTAGCAAGACGGGGATTCTTCCTTTGCAGAGCTGTCACTTGATTTCTCTGCTTCTCCCTTCACCACCTTTGGGCCTCTAGCAGGGGGCAGAGTGGGGGTGAGGGGCTCTGGAAATATCCACCTTTTGATGTCCTCTCTGCTACAACCCAAGGAAGCTTAATTAGAACCTTGTAAAGTTGCCGAGACTGAGTTGGCCTCAAGAGCTGGGGCAGGAGCCTGGCGGTGAATTAGAAGCTTTGCTTCCAATCCCTCTGAACGGCTCAGTATTTGCCACGGGGACCAAGAGGCCTGCCTTTGGGTACACAGAACATGTCCTTTTTTTTTTAACATTAGCTGGTCAGAAATGGGAATTCCCTTTAACCACACAGGTCTGCTGGCCTGGCTGCTGTTTATTTCTCAGTCCTGAGAGGCCACGAGGAAGGCAGAGAATGTAAGAAATATGCCCGCAGTGAGGTCATTTCCCCACCACTACAATCCCTGCTGCTAGGAGACATTGGCCCAGGTTTAATCTCTGGACTGAAGTTTGTCAGAAGTAAAAATGAGCCTGGGTGAGCTTTTCAGACACTTCCCTCGACTTACAGGAATTCAATTTCTGGCATGGGCATAAATTTGCAGCCATCGGCGCCCGTGGTGGGGGCTGGGGCTGGGCAGGCTGGCTGGGGATGGATTTCTGAAATCAATCCATCAGCACGGGGAAAAGGTCGTCATGGGGTAAATTTATCTTCTGTGGCTGGCGGAGGCATTTCACGCCGATAGGCAGGGCCACCCCTGCACAAAATGGAGGTGTTTGCTGCAAGGCTCTCCGCCAGGGGTTGGACAGAAGAGGGCCTCGAAGGCCAGACAGTGTAGCCAGCAGGTGACAAGGGACCAACCTGCCAGCTAATAACTCACAGAGATAGCCAGGTGCCAGCACTGCCTGAAAACCCACTTTCATGGGCTCCATGTGTTTCCCTAGGGGAGGCAAGTTAATTTGGGTCCAAATTTTTTATCATGTAGCTGCACCCTGGACACACATTCCAGTGTTTTGAAGAAATGATTCTCAAAGGCATTCAATTCCCCTGGCCAAGGCGAGGCAACAGAGTATGTCATTTAGGGCGCCAATGATGGAGCCAGGTTGCCTGAGTTCAAATCCCAGTTTTACTGTGTGGCTTTGGGCTAGTGACTTAACAACCCTGGGCTTCCATTTCCCCAGTTGTGATATGGGGCTAAGAACGGGTGGTTGTTAATATAATCAAATGGCTTAACATGGGCGAGCTAATATAGTATAAGTGAGTGCGATAAAATTGATTATGGAATAAAAATCAGCAAATAGGTGGTTAAAGGGAGCACAGAAAGGCAGCCTACATAGTATCGGAACCAGACAGTCTGCATTTAAATTGTGGCTCTGTGTTAACCTGGGCAGTTTACCTCCCCTCTGTGCACCTCAGTTTCCTCATCTTTCAAAGGGAATGGGGGTGAAGACAATATTGGTATTTTGAGGGTTAAGTGAACTAAGACAAGGAAGTGGTGACTGTAAAATGGTGTGACACGTGCTATGATGGGGACAGCACAGGGCACTCTACAAACAGAGGCTGGCGATGGAACCTGGTTGTGAGGGTGTGGGGACAGCCCTCTGGAAGGAGCAGTGGCTAAACAGACTGGATGGATGAACAAGACTGGATGGATCAGCAAGGTGAGGAACAGCATGGGCAAATGCCTGGAGGGGAGACAGCATCTGTGCAGCTCACAGATATTTACTGAGTACCTACTATGTGCCAGGCACTACACTAGGCTCTAGAGACACAGAAGCCAATGAGACACACAGGCCAAGATCCCTGCCTTCGTGAAGGTCCTAATCTAGTAGGACGAGGCACGGCATACCTAAAAAGTGTCCAATGAGGAGCTGAAGCTCAAATTGGGAAGCCCCTGTCTGCCCTTCCAGATCTTCTCTCCCCACTTCTCCATCACCATGTGCTTCGGGAGGATGACCCCTGCAGCCTGCAACTCCCAGAACTTCCTGCCCTCCATCCAGCCTCTGGCGAGGTCTGGCCAATGACAGTGGTCACAGAAGACTTGGGGGCAGGAGGGGCAGAGGAGAGAAAGCCTTGGGTATGTACTCCCCTCGTTCCGTTCCTGCCAAGCAGTAGTTCCACGCTGCATGTATTCCTCTCCTGAAGCTGGTAGCTCCCCTGGGGACCTCCCAAATGCATATATTGAAGTCCTCACCCCGAGAACCTCAGAATGTGATTGCACTTGGAGAGCGGGCCTTTAAAGAGGTAACTAAATGAGGTCATTAGGGTGGGTCCTAATTCAATATGACTGTTGTCCTTATAAAGAGATCAGGACATAGAGCTGCATGGGGGAGACAAGGAGAAGGTGGCCATCTACAAGCCAAGGAGAAAGGCCTCGGAAGAAACCAATCCTGCTGGCACCTTGTTCTCAGACTTCTAGCCTCCAGAATGGTGAGAAATTAAGTTTCTGTTGTTTAAGCAGCCAGCCTGTTACTTTGTTGTGACAACTCGTGCCTCCCGCAGGGGAACACTCTCCTACGGCCACCACGCTTTGAGGCTTAAGGGTGGCGACAGCTCCCCTCAGTTGCTGACCCCAGGGGTCTTCAACACCCCCTTGCTTGTTCTCTTAACCCTGCCCACCCCTCTGAAAATAGTCATTTCGTGGAATTCTCTTCACGTGTCTGTTTTGAGAGTCAAGCTTCCCGCCAGACCCTGACACACAGTCATGTTAAGCCTGGCCCCACAGGGTCTTGAATGATGGACTCAAGAGTTACCCCGAGGGGGTGGGAAGCCATGAGGGCACGTGGATTGGTTTGCTGGGGCCACCACAACAAGTTCCCCAGACCGGGGGATTTAAACCACAGAAATTTAATTTCTCAGCATTCTGGAGGCAGAAGTCCAAGACGAAGGTATCATCAGGGTTGGTTTCTCCTGAGGCCTCTCTTCTTGGCTTGTGGACAGCTGTCTTCGCCCTGTGTCTTCACATGGTCTTCTCTCGTGCGTGTCTATGTCCTCATCTCTTTTTATCAGGGCACCAGTCATACTGGGTTAGGGCCCACCCTAATGACCTCATTTTAACTTCATTACCTCTTTCAAAGCCATTTCTCCAAACAGTAACATTCTGAGGTTCTGGGCGTGAGGACTTCAGCATATGGGTTTGGGGGGGAGGGGCGCAATTCAGCCCATAACCATGTGTGAGCAGGGAAGCATCTGGTCAGGAAGATCACGGAGGGCGGACTGGCCAGGGCAACATCGAGGCAGAGATGTCCTCCAGGTGAGCACACAGGGCTCGGGTGGATGGCCCTACTCAGCCCATCCTAGGAGTCTTCCAGAGCTTTCAAAGAAATGAGTTTCAAAGACAGAAAACAGCTCCAGCCAGCTGTAAAGCACGTCCTCCACTCAGAGGGGAGGGGGCAGTGACGGCCACCTGGGTCACTGGAGCCCTTTGTTAGCAAGAATGGGCCAGTTGAAGGGAAATCGATTCTGGCTAAGCGTTGAGCAGCTGCTCCCAGCCAAAGCTGCTAGAGAGAGGCCCTTTGCCCCCTCTCCTCCAAGGCTGGGACAGGAGCCAGCAGAAATCTGAGATTGTTCTTCCAGGTGGCAGGTTCCAGAGGGCCTTCAATCAGTGTGCTTTGTGGCCGCCAGTGCCTGCGTCCATCTGAGGTGGAGTTTCAGCAGCACCTCCATCCTGGGCACTCAGCAGAGACCAGCTCCACATGTCATACTGCTCATTATTCTCAGCCTTGCCCAGGACTGCCCATATGCCAGGCATGTCATGCACAATGTGTGCGTGAGGGACCTCCTAGTGCTACCTTCTCGCCGTGTGACCTTGAGCAAAGTGACTTGAACCTCACCGTGCCTCAGTGCCCCCATAAAACAGAGCTAACCATTGCACCCACCTCTTAGGATTGTTCTGGAGGTTAAATGAGCGCTGTGTAGAGCTTCAAACCCTACAAATAAGAGTCGTGTAAGGTCAGCTACTGAGAGTGTTGTCTCCATTCACCTCACAACAGCTACGTGATGTTGAAGGGCAGAGAGGAAAAGTCAAGTGGCATCAGTCTGTGAAGGGAACAGAAGCCATGCCTGATAGTTCATGGAGGATATTTAATATGGGAAGTGTGATGCTGCAGAGCCAAAAGGGCGGAAAGAGGGCAGTGGAGAAGGTGAAGTGATCAAAAGAAGGGCAACTGCAAGACGCTGCCGGGCTGGCAGGGCAAAGGGAGGAATTACCAGTGCCCAGGAGCTGGAGTCACCAAGCAGGAATCACAGCTGCCTGAGTGGACGCCAGGTGGTAGCTGGACTGGCGGAGGAGAGATGCCACTGCCCACAGCAAAGAAACAGGAAGAAATCCCCTGGCTTCTCTCTTCCTCCCACCTCAGAACTCCAACCATGGCATCCCATTGGCTGAACCTAGTAGGAAGCCAGTGAGCAAGGGAACCTGGGAAGTGTAGTTTTCAAGGTCAATCCCTGAGATACAGAGAACAAGGGAAGGGCAAGGAATGGATCTGAGGGACACCAGGTAAATGATCAGCTAACAGAACTCAAGGCCCAGACTGCCTCTCTCTAAAGTTGTCTTAACCACCAAACTATATACTCAGGGAGCATTTGCTCATGTCAACTGTCCTGTTTCATCCCCTACAACAAGCCTTTGAAGGAACAGTGATAATGCTGAATCCTTCTTGTCCATACTTAAGAACTAAATTTAAAAGTCACCTCCTCAGGGAATCCTCACCTGACTGCCTCCTTAAAGAAGCCCTTCTCAGTCCCCATCTCCCTGCCTGGCATTTGTCATAGCAGAAACCATACTAAATATATTTGTTGGCTGGTGTCCCACTAGGAGGGACATGTATAAGGACCTCATGTCTTGGTCACTACCATGTTCCCAATGCCTAGAAAAGCACTTGGTACATAGTAGATGCTCAATAAATATTTGTACAATTTTTTTAAATCTTGAGGTGATGCTGCTTGCTCTATATATAAAGTGGTAGAGCTGGAATTATGAACTCAGGTCTGTGGGTGTTTCTTCTTTGCTGCCCTCCTGACAGCTACACCAGAACTCTCCAAACTCTATGCATCCGTCAGGGCTTAGAGGAAACATCACCACTTCCAGGAAGCCTTCCCTATCCCTGCAAACAAGACAGGGTCCCCTCCGGTGTGCGTCTCCCCAGTTCCTTACCCCTTCCTTCTCACAACCTTCTTACAGTTTATTCTCTTCCTTGCCTGGGTGAGAGTCTGTGTGTCCTATTAAACTGGAAGCTCCAAAAGGGCTGAGGTCTTTTTTCTTTTCCACCATGGCCCCGACACCAGTACATGCTGGACAAAGTAGGCATGCATCACCAGGGCACGAATGAATGAATGCCTCTCGCACATTCCAAGTCCCCCATGTCACCGCTTTCCCCTCACTCTCCGCACACCTTACGTTCCATTCTCTCAGGCTCATTTCCCTTTTTCTCCTCCCTCCCAGGGTAGACACAGGAACTCTGAGTTTTGAAGGACTCGTGGGTCTAAGGCAGTTGAGTGTAGCTCTGAAGCAAATAGACCCCAGAGCCTAGTGACTTGAGTTCAAATCCTGATTCCTCCACATTTTAGCTGTGTGGCCTTGGACAAATAATTTAACTTCTCTGTGTATCCATTTCCGTATCTGTAAAAGGCGGATGACAGCAATGTCTTCGTATAGGGCCACGGAGAATTAAATGATCCATTTTGACCTGTTTTAGGATGGCATCTCTTCTTTTCAGCTCCCTTCTGCAATTCCCAGGCAAGTCTGGGAAGCAAAGGGCTGAGGCTCTGGCAGGTAATGAAACCGGAAAGGATCTCAGCTGTGTCAGGGGAGCCCCGGTGCCAAGCTGGCCTCATTTTCATCCCAGGAGAGCTGAGAACAGGCTCTCGTGTCAGACATCCATGCTGTGATTGGCGTAAATGCCTGGTGCTCCTCTGACCCTCTTCAGTGGAGCCTGGGGCTCTGCCCAGATCTCCTTACTGACTGGGTGCATCCAGCCGGCAGCTGCTGAGAGCAGAGGCTCACAATTAGCACCTGTGACCTTCTCCAGAAGCCTGCCCTTGGCTTTTGGGAGCCAGCACGCCCTGGAGATGCCTGGGAGGCATCCCCTATCCCCAGGAGCAACCAATGATTAGTTGGCGCAGTGGCCCAAAAGCCCACCCCTCTGCAGTGCAATTTACCATCTGGAGAGGGTCTGTTCCTATGGATCAAACCAAGCCTGGACTTTACCCGAGACCTCATCCTTAGTCAACCCGTATCCCCCCTCAGTCCTGTTTCCCTTAGCCCCTTTTCCCCATTCATTGTGAGCTCCAAATCCCCATCTCAGGTTCTGCTTCTCGGGAACCCAACCTAAGATGGAAGGAAATAATGAATATTCAATGGAAGGGGGTATTTATGAGGTGTCCCTTCAAAGCTCAAATTCATACCTCAGCACCAAGTTCTGTCATTTCCACTTACCTATGCAATCCGTCAGCCAATCCTGAAAGGAGCTCTCACTTCAAAATGCATCCCAAAGTCTGCCCAGCCACCCAGTCTACATGTGCAGTCTTCATTACTCTCCAAGGCCCGCTCTGTTGCATTTTTCTGCATACTTCCTACCCCGGACCCTAGATTAAAATTGATCTTGTTTCTTGCCTGTCTCCCTCATGATACTGACAGATCCGTAAGGGTAGGATGATTACCACTTTGTTTATTGCTATGGTCTCAAGTCAGAACAGTGCCTGGCACATAGTAGGTGCTCAATAAACATTTTTGGAATTAAAGAATGAATCCTTGAAATGCATTCATTTAGAGAAGGCTTTGTCTCTTTCTTACACAGCTTTACAATCAGAATGTACTCCCTTCTCCACCTCTTGTGGGCCAGCCCCCAGTGCAGTTGCCTCTGGCGCCCCCACCCCCAAGCCTCTCCCTCTACAGCCTGTTTCCACCACAGCAGCCAGAGGGCGCCTGTGAGCTCTTGAGTCAGGTCACATTGTTCCTCTTATCAGAACCTTCCATGGCTCCCACCTCACTGGGGGTAAAAAACAAAGTCTTCCCCAAGACCTACAAGGCCCAGCAAAATCTACCACCACCACCACCACCACCACCACCCCACCCCACCTCCCCGCCCCGTCCTCACCTCCACCTTGCTCCCCTTCGCTCACTGTGCTTCAGCCACACGGAGCCTCCTCGCTGTTCCTCCCACACCCAGAGCATGTTTCTTTTATATCAAGTCTTTGCACAGGCTATTCCCTCTGCTTAGAATGTCCTTCCACCTCCTTCAAACCTTATTTAAATGCCATTGTTTCAAGAGGACTTCCCTGAGCTCCCCTCCGCCCCCAGTCAGAACTGCAAGTGTTGCAGCGCTAGCCATCCCCTCCCCACGCCCGCATTTTATCAGCTTCCAACACGCGACGTCGTTTGTGCCCTCATTTTACATATTATCTCTCTTCCCCTCCAGAACATCAGGCAGGAATTGTTTTACTTGTTTTTGTTCACTGCTGTGTCGCCAGCACCCAGAATAATAGTACCTTGCACACAAGAGGCACTTGGTACCCACTTGTTATTTTTAAAAATCTGCACAACTACCCTGTGAGGTAGGGACCCTCTGCACCTCCCTCACTAGATGAGGAAAACGAAGCCCAGAGAGTGTAAGTGCCATGCTTGGGTTGTGGGTCAGGGAGTGGCCTCTATTGCACGTGTGATCGTGTGCCATTGTGTGTTGTGTGTGCTGGTTTGACCCCAAGTGGCTGTATGTTCCTGAAAGTGGACACAGGAGGCTGCCCAGACAAGTTCTACGTTTCAGTGTCTGCGTGTGGAAGGATGACAGTGGGCCAGGCACAGAAGGTGCGAATGTGTGTCTGTGTTCAGCTGTGTGTGGATGTGTGCATGTGTGACAGTGAGCTGGACAACAGGAATTTGTTCATCCACAGCCAAGCCGTGTGTGTGTGTGTGTGTGTGTGTGTGTGTGTGTGTGTGTGTGTGTGTAGCGGCAGTTCTGCAAGGCTTGGATGTGGCTTGAGCTAAAGTTGAAGGAATGTGGTGGGTGAGGGAAGAACCCCATCAACCACAGGCCTGTTATTTATAGATGGATCCTGATTCATAAATTCCAATTTTTTTATCTCCCTTACTGCCAGAGCCCTATAAATATTCATGAGTTTCCTGCCTTGGAATATCTAAGTAGTCGGAAGGAGGAGTATGGCATGACTTGAGAGGGGAAGGAGAGGGTCCCAGGTGGTGTTGAGGAAACGTGCAGTGTGGAGGGCGGAGGGTCTCCCTGGATTTGTCTTCTCCCCGCCGGGCTCTCCTTCCAAGTTGCCGCTGGCAAGATGGGCAAGGTTCTCGGCCAACACAGAGATCTCCCAATGCCTATTACTATTCTTCCCCAGTGTCTGTGGAAAAATACCGCCCACTCCGGGGGCAGAGAAGGTGTCTGCGCTGTTTTTCTCATCTCTGACTCTACCTCTGGCTTGGAAACTTGTTACCCTGGGAGCCCCAGCTCAGGAGGGAGGGGAAGACCCCTCAGATGTGCCACGAGGCAAAGGCACTCTGGAGGCAAACTACGCGGAGGGCATGTGTGGCTTCCTGCCTTGTCCCATGGAGAATAACAAGTCATAAAGACCGGTCCATACGGGAGGGAATAAAATGTGCATATGTGGACTGCATGTGAGTGTGTAACTCTCTGAATGTGTAAGAAACTGTGGCAGTCGATAGAACTGTTCACAGATTTTCCAGTTCTTCTCTCTTGGGCACAATAGAGCTGTACTTCTTCAGCGTGGCGTTGCAGTTTCCTTTACCAGTGCCATGTGAGTGGAAGTGACTTCCAGGTAACAGTTTTAAGAGCCATGTTTTTGCCTCAGCAACAGCAGAATTTTGTGCTGATGAGAAGCTTTTGTCAACTGGTATCTCTGGGTGACTCCACTAGGCAGAGACCCTTGCTACCACGTGTGTGACATGAGCAATAGGTTGTTTGGTTGTACTAATCCACGGAGACACCACACTACAGGGATAGTATAGCACAGTCAGTCACCTACACTGACTGCCCAGAGCCTGGGCGTGCATGGGACGGATGTGTGGCATGTCTGTGTCCATACGGCCAAGAACACACATAAGTGTATAGCCATTTATAGGCCTAAGTGTGTGAGCATCAGCAAGTCCATAAAACTACACATATGCAGTGTGTAAAACCAGAACTCAGAATGTGCGAGACTGTGTATGTGGCTGAGAAAATGTGAATGTGAAAGACAGGGCACTGCATAACTCCAGGGAGCACTGTTCTCTGAGAACACCACGTGCCCTAGCGGCGTGCCACTGTCGTAGACGGGAAAGTGTCCTGGTGTGGGAGGCTACATCTGAATGTGCTGGCTGGACGGACTAGTGTGAGACCGTGATGCGGTCTGTGCATGTGTGTAAGGATTTGTAAATGGCTGCTGGGCCAATGTGCATGTCTGTGCAAAACGTGTGGCTGTGTGTGGGAGGCACGTGCATGGGTTTGGGTGCTGTGTTTGTGTATGTGCTGTGGCGTGGAGATGTGAGTCCCTGTGTGTGATGCGCATGTCCTTCTCTGTATCAGAGTGATCACAGCCAGCCTGGATGAAGGGACGGCCACCCTGGCCATTCCCAAGCTGTCGGCTTCGCTGAGCGTGTTTCCAGGTTCATGGGCATGAGCTAGCTCAAACGTGAGTCCTCCGATGACCTGGCCTTAGAAAATAAAATTCACTTCCCGTCATTAGTCCTGGGACGTTCCACATCATTTACAATGGACATTAATCCCAGAGGTACTTAACAGTTTGAGCAAATTGGCTCAACAAGGAGGGAGACCCCTGCAGGGCAAATCTAGTCTACCCCATCTTCTCCACGATCAGCCCATTTTCTGTTTCTACCCTCCGGAGCTCAGTGGTCTAGCTCAGGATGTGGGCCCAGCAGTGGTCCATCTCAGGACTCAGGTTCAACTCTGCTCTGTTCTGAGTTTGGTCTTGTGCATCTCAAGCTCGTACTGTAACCCTGTTTTATCCAGGACTTAGATGCGGTCTCCCAGGTCTCCTAAGGACCAGGTTTGGCCTATCCCTAGATCCAAGTTCAGCCTGTCTATCCAGGGCTGTCTCTGAGTCAACCATGGAGTACCTTAAGACCTCAAGGATATTTCCCCGTTCTAGCCCAGAACTTGAATTCATCTACAGTCTCAGGACCTGAGCTGAGCCTAGTCTCTCACAACCTGGTTTTCCTCAGTGGGAGTCCACCTTGCCCTTGCTCAACTTTCACGATCAGGTGAGAAATCCATAGCTAAGGTTTCTTTTTCCTGAGCATCTCCCCACTATGGTGAGATCTCCCCACTTCCCCCCACAAGTGCTTAAGAGTCCTGGATGAATGTCCAGGTGTGACTCAGGATTAATGATGGTACGTGTATTTTATTTTTCCAATGTCCTTATCTAAAATTCATTAAAGTAGATTTTATGGTCTTTTTCAAGGATGATTATGAGGTTTCATTGATGGGCTATTACAAATGGCACTAATTTTCAAGAGTTGGGGACTTTATGAGAACCCATCATGGGTCTTTCCTCATAAATACTGGAGTTGGATATCCCCCATCTGAGCCCTCTCTAGGTTCAGATGCCAAACCTCAGGCCAGAAGTTCAGGACGGGCTTTGAAGAGGGCTTTCTTCATGGGTGTGTACCATGGGGAAGGCCAGCACACTGTCGCAGGGTGATATGAAATAAACAGGAAGACTCGAAACATTCTCCATTCTTTCAGGGAAGAATCCCTGACCTCCCAGAGAAAATAAGAGCCATAAAGTGGAATCCCTCTCCTCCTCTGCCATAATTTACAAACTTTTGTTCTATCCTGGCCCCTCCCTCCTGTTACAATGGAGGAGCTGCCCTTCGTCTTAAGGTTCATGTACCTATTGCTTTGGTCCTCTTCTACCTTCTTGGGAATCTCATACAATCAATATCTTGCCTTTATCTTGCATATTCAACATCTTCCTCTCAAGCAGAACTTTCCCATTGGTTTTTAAATAAATAGAAGTCTCTCCTATTAAAAACCAAAACCCCTTACTTTACTGCTTCCATCTGTCTCCTACTTCTCTCCTGCTCTTCTTGGTTGCCTATAGCAACTGCCTCCATTCCCTCACTTCCTGAACTTGCTTCTCCACCACTCCTATCTAGTTTCTGAGTTCACTGTACCCACACAGCTCTTGCAAAGTCCACCAATGGCCTCCACGTTTCTAAATCCAATGGATGCCTTTCAGCCCGCCATCTTTCTTGACCTCTCAGCAGGATTCGACTCTGTTGACTGCTCTCTCTTTCTTAATATGTTTCCTTCCCTTGGCTGCCATCACATACTTGCATGGTTCCCCCCATCTGGCTATTAAGTGTTACTCTAGACTCATGTTTTTCAACCTGAGCTTTGGCTGGCTAACAACTCTGTATACTATAGGATGTTCAGCCTCATTCCTGGCTTCCACCCCTAGATGCCAATACTACCCCCTCCCAGTTGCAGCAACAAAATATCCCCAGATATTGTCCCCTCGGTGCAAAATGGCCTCCTGGATGAGAACCACTGCTCCAGACTCAGCCTTAGGCTCTCTCTTTACCACCATCTTTTTCTAAGGGTTCTTAACCTTGTCAAATCTCCCATTACCACCTGCATGCATATATGTCCCCAGAACTCCAAATCCATATATACGTCTGACTTCTTGAGCCTCCACCCTTGGGTGTCTTGAGCCTCCACCCTTGGGTGTCTCAAAAACATCTCAATCCCAACACGCTCAAAATAAAATGCAAGATCCTCTCTCCTGAACCTAGCTCTCGTCCAGTACTCCCTATGCCACCATCTCCATTCCCCCAGGTCGGTGGTTCAGATGCCCAGGCGTTATTCTCATCCCCATTTCCACTCCTTCACCAAGTCTGGTTGACTTTAACTCCTAGATACTTTTACAATTCATGCATGGTTCTCCATCTCTATCACCACTCAATGGTCTAAGTCACTCTCACAGTTCAGAAAGTCTCTCTGGTCTACCTTGATCTACCCTTTCTCTCATCAGTCCATTCTACACAGGAGAGCCTCAGGGAACTTTTACAAGGCACATCTGATCATATCATCCTCCCAAACAAAACTTCATTGGTAAATTCCTTTTATTCTTAGGATACAGATAAAACTCCTTAACATCACCACAAGGCCCTGTGGGTCTGCCCTTTACTTACCTCTCTGCTTTCATCCTACACTGTCTTTCCTCTCCAAAGCCTTTTCTAGTCTGCCACACTGTCCACACTTTCTCTTACCGCCAGGCCTTTTGCATAAGCAGTTCCCTCTGCCTGGAATACCCTTTGCTCCCTGCTTCTGATTTCAGCTCTTACTTCCTCTGAGCTTCCAAATTAGATCTATCCCTTTATTAGAAGCTCCTGTAACACGAAGGATCTTTTCCTCAAGCTGTTATTGCAGCTGCGATATTTGTGAACATTTGATCCTGTTTCCCATTTTAAAGGAAGCTCCATGCACCATGTCTGCTTGGCTCACCATCTTATCTCCTGTGATGGTTACACATAGTAGGTCCTCAAAAGTATTTGTTGAATATATACATGGATGGGTAAATGGCTCCACTGCTTTCAGGATCAAGTTTGAGTGACTTGCTCCGGCACCTGAGGTTCTCCATCACCTCCCGGTCTGAGCTCTTAGTCCAGATAAAGATTGGAGCAGAGACCGAAGGGCAATAGATGGGGAGTCATAATCAGCAGAAGCAGGAAGTTGGAGCCCAAGACGACCAAAAGAATATAGGCCCCTCATGGAGGGAGAAATCTTGAGACACTGGCCTTCCATAGAGCATGGAAGGGGGTTCAGGCCATTATCTTTTCCTGGCTATTAAGAGGGAAGGTGACACAGCTGATATCTGGTCTGTTGTGGTTCCGCCTACCCCCGATCTTTCAGAAAGTCTCCCTAAGCCTCATACTTCTCTCCAGCTACCACCTGTGTGTCTGTTTCTGTCTTCCTCTCACCCCTCACATCTAATCCATCAGCAAGTCCTGATGACTCTGCTACTAAGACATGAGCCAAATGCGCCCTCTGCTCACCATTCCAGATGCTTCCATCCTGGCTCAGACACCACTGGTTTTTGCTTGGACTATTGCAGTCACCTCCTCCTTGGCCTCCCTGCTTCCACCCTCTCTCCCTGGAGTCCATTCCCTATCACAGAACTTAGAGGGATCTTTAAACAATGGGAATCAGATCATGGCGCTCCTCCCCACGGCAACTTGCCCAGCAGCTTCTCACTGCACTTAGAATAAAAACCAACAACTCACTTTGGCCTGTGAGGCCCTGCATGCAGTATGCCCTGCCAACCTGTACAACCTCATCCCCTCCTCCTCTCCAGCCACCCAGCGCTCTCTTTCCAGCAGACACCAAGCTCGTCTCCATGTCAGGGACATTTGCCCTGCAATTCCCTCTCCCAGAATGCTCCTCTCCTGTTCTTTCCACCACTGACTCCGTCTCATCTGTCAGGTCTCTGTTCAAATGTCACCTTCCCAAACTTCCAGTTATAAGATGAACAAGTTCTGGGGATCTAATGTACAGCATGGTGATTATAGTCACAGCATGGTGATTATAATACTGTATCATATACTTGAAAGATGCTAAGAGAGAACCACACACACATACATAATTATGTGAGATGATGGAGGTGTTAACTAACCCTAATGTGGTAAGCATTTTGCAATATATACATGTATCAAGTCATTTCACTGTACACCTTAAACTTACATAATGTTATACATCAATTATATCTCATAAAAGCTGGGAAAAAACGTCACCTTCCCAGAGAGCCTACCCCAGTGTCCAAAAAAAATGATGTTCCCCAGTCACTTTCTTTAATGTCTCCTCGTTATTTTCTTTACAGCACTTATCTAAAACTGTTTATTTGCTTACATGTTTATTGTGTCTCCAGTATAAATACATATTACAAGACAGAGGTAGACCCACCATATTCACAGCTATGTCTCAGCACTTCCAACAGGGCCTGAAACCCTAGGCACTCCATAGTTTGTCAAATGAATGAATGAATGAAAGAATGAGCGATGCTGTCTATCATTGACTCCCCTCCCAGTACACCTTCCAAGAGAACGTTCCTACCCGTAAATCCCTCCTGAGAGGGAGACCTCTATAACCACATGTCCCAGGAGTCCAAGGTGTCCAGTCTCAGAGAAAAGGACAAGTGGATTCCTGATGCAAGTTGAAAGAGGCAAATTTTCCAGTCCAGGGAGATGGAATTGGAACGGGGAAGTCAAGGTGATGAAAAGACGTGGGGTCATGAATGTGCATGGGGGGCCGGGCCTGCAGAAACCGAGTCATGGGCAGGCTGGACTGTAGGCTGCAGAAACAAAGGGCACTCGGAGTGGAGAGGAGACGGGAAAGTGGGGATTTGCTCCTAAATCCAAACGAGCCCCACCTGCACTCCCTCCCCCAGCCCTGGTTTAACGTTCTGCATCATTACTGGATGGGGATTTCTTACTCGTTTGTTTGTTACTGCTCTCTTCCCATTAACACATCAGCTGCGTGTGTCTTGTCTATCTTGTCTAGCTGGTGCACAGTAGGTGCATAATAAATATTTGCTAACTGAATTGAGAAATGAGTGACAGCTTTCCAAGTCCTTGGAGCTTCAGCTACTGGGTTTTATAGGTTCTCTGCATTCCTTTCACGAAGCTCCTATTTCACTGGGCCATTTTAGGGGGCTTTCAATCCCAAACATACTCTCTGATACCCACCCACCCCCAGGTATACAGACAGACCGGAACTGTGATGCTTGGAGGCAAATGAGCATGAAGAGAGATATCAGGAAAGAGCCCACTGGTGAGAAAGGAAACCAAGGCTTTCAAGGACTGACTCTCTCAAGTGAGAACAGGAGAGAAACAGAGAAAGCTGGAAGGCTGGAGGGAAACTAGGGTGGATGCCAAGACAGGCAGGGGGATGAGAGGAAAGGCTGGAAAACTAGACAGAAAGGAGCAGGGTCTCTGCATTTCAAGGAGAATATTCATACTGGTGATAATGATTCCACTCAATGATAACGAGGCTCCCTAGCATGCACTGGGCTCTTTCTTGTGCCAGGGACCACTTTAAGCCATTTCTGAGCCTTGGCTGCCACAATTAGCTCTGATGGGAGGGGGTGTCCAGGGGAGAATCTCGGGTAAGACAGCCCAGTGAGCAAGGGGTTGCTCAGGGCTCTGCTTTCCTGGATGGCATTTCTGGGTCACCCAGTCACCCATGTGACTCTGTACTTTCTCTCCATGGTTCTCCAAAAAGGGTCTGTGCAGTTCTGAGACCACCCTTGTTGGTTTTGAAATCTCACTTTGCCAGGAGTTCAGGGAATATGAGGAGATTTGGTCATTTGTGTCCCAAAATGGTGGCATGTAGATATTGGGGCCTACACAGGCTCTGTGGCTGCCTGTGGATATCCATGTTTATCTATAGGAACTGTGAGCCACATTCTAGACACATATGGCACCTTCGTGACTTACCATGTACGCAGGTGCCCACTCCGGAAGCTCAGACGAATGCCGGTGTGCGTCAGGGAACACGTGCAAGTACATGTGCAACTTGTATTGTTGCCCACAGTCATGAATATTCCCTTCATCCAGACATGTTCACAGCATTCAATTCCCATATATTCTGTGTATAATTCATGAGCCCACAAATCAATCTTGATATGTCTACACTGGATATATTTGTGTCTACGTGCCTCTCTCCCTGAGCAATGGGGTCCATGGGCCTCCCTGTAGCCATGTATGTAAATGTATATCGTTTTAACCACAGACAGCGCTGCCACACGGCACCCATAACACAGGTGAATGCCTCCCTGTAAATACCTATGACCCTCTGTGTACTGTTAGGACAGCCTTATACACGTCTACCCAGAAGCCACAGACATGTTCCTACCTGAGTCCATTCAAGAACATCCATGCCTTTCCTCATATAATTCTCCAAGGCCACACATGCCCACCTGCCTGTATCTGCAAACATTCCTACGCTCCTTTCAGTAGGAAGTGACATCTGTGTACATTCTGTCAGCTGCTCTCTTAGGTCGCCCCGGCTAACTCATTAGCATTGCAGTCAGTCCTGAAATACTCCTGCAAAATTTATGTATTACTAATAAGCCTGGTGTCCTGCTGAGGTCAAATAGCACTTACAAGGGCTAATGAAGCCACCGTTGGTCAGCAGGGGTGGGGAATCCTGGCCTCCTAGAATAGCCAGAGAACGCACTCACCAGAATGAGCAAATTCTCCTTCCTTCTCACTGCACCAAATGTCCCAGCCAGCGTCTGTCTGCAGAACCAAAGTCACATTTCGAGATGTTTATGGCCCCAACACTACCCTGGCATCCTACTCACGGCTGCATTACCAGATTTGTCATTATACTGAAGGCTGCATCGCTCATTAGGGCGCTACACGGAGGGCTGCGTCACCAGACTTGTCAGTCCACTCCACTGCGAGCTGCAGCACCTCGCTGGACGGTACATCGAGGGTGGCATCATGAAACCTGTCTCCATGTGACGACTGAAACACCCTTTTGGTCCTACCACTGAGGGCTCCAGCCTGAGCATTATACTGAGGGCTTCACAACTAGAAGTAACACTTAAGCAGCGACATTTTCCCTCTGCCCTGGTAACTGTTCTGTGGTGTGGGAAGAGACAGGCAGAGGTGCGGTTGAGAAGTCACCCTAAGGGGCCTGGGAAGACTGTAGCAATGGGGAAACTGGGGACCCTCAAGCTATGCACTGGGGGTGGGGTGCTACAGAGAAGCAAACAGGACATCAAGAGCTGGAACTCAAGCCTCCTAATCCACCCGTGCCGAGGAGGCTGGGAGATTCAGAGTATATAGCGGGGGGCGGGATGTGACCAGTTCCTCCTGGAAGCTGTAGATAGTGGCATGCCCCCACTACCGTGGCCAAGGGCCCTGCAAAACATACTATGCCATGCCGTTCAGGAGGGCTGCTCCCTGACACACTCAGGCATGCTACGCTCAAAAACTCCCCCCTGTGACAGACACGCTCTGACCTGCTCCAACATGTCCC
The DNA here is from genome assembly GCF_964194185.1 of Rhinolophus hipposideros. Lineage (NCBI taxonomy): Eukaryota > Metazoa > Chordata > Mammalia > Chiroptera > Rhinolophidae > Rhinolophus > Rhinolophus hipposideros. The sequence goes on along the minus strand of NC_138062.1, from coordinate 39,931,308 downwards.
ACGGGCTCAGACATGCCCAGCGGCCATCGGACTCTCCTTATACAATGGAGCATGCCTGCCACAAAGACATGCTGTGACGTGTTCGAACATGCTGTGACCTGCCCTGACACAGCCCGGCACACTCTGGGAGGCCAGCAGGTCTCCAGCCTCTGCCCCTGAGTCTATATGTGTGTGGCCACCTTGCCCTTCCGGATGGATTGATGGGGCTCGGAGAGAAAGCTGCTATAAATTAAACATTGAGACAATCTGAGCACCAGACTGCCATCCACTCATTGGCTGGTTTTCTCTCAGGAGGCACAGGACCACAGGGTGGGGGAGAGGACAGGGGAAGAGTGGCTCGCTTAATTAATTAGTCCTAATTGAGATATCTTTGTAAATATCCCTTTATTGAAGGACACGATCCCATCGTTCCCTGGGATTTGCCATCTCTATTTGTCTCTGGCCCCTGAGTATCACAGAAATGACAAGAAAAGACGGAGCAGTCTAAAGGGCTGCTTGAGCTGTGCTCCTGATAATGACAGCAGCACCAAGGGACAGACCAGGAGGCTCAGAGATACACAGAGATCCAAGTGGAGCGGCAGGCAGAGAGACACAGAGATACAAGCAGAGAGAGATGGGGAAACTGAAATCCAGGGCCGGCGGCAGGACAACGGGCAACAGGGAGGCTGAGTGACACAAGCAGAGTCAGAGATGCAGGCTCTGAAATACAGGAAGAGGGAGAGACAGGTGGAGAAACTTCACAACAAGGAGGACCAGAATGGGGGGCAGATGGACCCACAACTGGGCAGACGACAGACCTCCCTGCCTTTTCTCGCCTCGCCCGGTCTCCCCATCTCCTGGGCAAACCACCCACTGCGGCAGCAGCAACAATCAAGCCCGATTCTTTTGGCCCTTGCCACCCTCCCCTTTGCTCTCCCTCCCCCAATCACTCCTGCAATCATCTCCCTTGTTCAAAATGAGCTTTTGCAGCTGCAGCCCAGACAGCTGTTCCATCTTGCAGCCAGCGCTGGGGCCGGGTAGCTGGGTCCTAGAGGGATGCCCTCCTGGACAGTAGGACGTAGTGCGAACCCGGGGTGGCCCAGAAGGGGTTGCCTGGGGCTTGGGAACACACCCACCTCTCCTCCCAGGCTCCCATCGAAGCTCATCCCCAACAGCCCCAGGGGTCCAGACACCCTGGCTCCCTCACGCTGGCCTGGTCCATCCTGTCCTGCTCACTGGATCCTGCCCAGCACCCAGCACCCAGCACTCAGTCTTGGTTCTATCCTGCCTCAGGAGTCCTCTCGGGTCTGAGAATTCTAGTCTCTCCTCCACCCTGGAAGGGTCCTGGACCGTGATATAGCAACTATAGCAACATGGAAACAGCATCTCAGAGAGACAGACAGACTGAGAGACGGAGATGAAAGAGATATAGAGACAGAGACACCAAGAGACCAAAATGACAGGGAGAATCAGAGTCAAAAGAGACACATAGAGACAGAGAAAATGACAGAGACACACAGAGCGGACAAAAGAGACTCAGACACACAGACAGACAAAAGACAGAGGCAGAGAGAAGATAGATAGTTCAAAGACAAAGAGAGGCAGAGAGAGAGAGAATCACCAACATTCACTCAACAAACATTTATTGAATGTCTACTATGTATTGTGGATACACAGTTAAGACAGAGAGAAGGGATAAAGATAGTTAATGAAAGATGAGGGAGGGAGGGGGAGAGAGAGAGAGAGAGAGAGAGAGAGAGAGAGAGAGAGAGAGAGAGACTCAAGAGTTTAAAAATACAGCCGTGTCAAGGCTGAGACAGAGACAAAGACTGGGACCCAGCGTGGCCCCCTCGGTCTCCCAGTGGCAGCCGCTTCACTCCCACACACACACATCCGACCCCCTCATCACACTCTCAAAGCACCTGGGCCTCCCCCGGACGGCCGCCGTTCTTCCATGCCCAGCTTCAGCGATGCTCCCCACTGCAGCTTCACAAAGAGGTGTCAGCCACCCAGGGCCAGAGGTGAGAAGGACGCCAGGAGTCAGAAACCAGAACTTCCTTCCAGAAGAGGGGGAAGCCCGTTTTAGCCACACTCAAGCGGCCCAGGGCACTTTGCCTTGACAGCTGTCTGTGGTTCTGACCGGATGGGCAAAGGCCACACCTCAAGCCATTTCTATATGTGGCATCAAACTTGGGGTAGACTGGGTCCAGGGAGGTGGTCTGCAACACCCAGTGGGCTAAGGCTCCTTCCCACGTCACCAGACCCTTAAACACACCACCTGCCATCCCACCCCAACACCTCACACCCCGTTCTCTTGGCCTCTCTCCCTCCACCTTACCAGCTCTGACCCTCCACCTTACCAACTTTTACTCATCCTTCATGTCTCAAGGCAAATGCCATCTCCTCAGGGAAGCCTTCCCTGACCACTCCTTCCTGACTGCATGCCCTCAGAGCTCCGCATCTTCTCTTTCATGGTCCTTACCGGGCTGTAATTATAGAACCATTTGCACAATTTCACGTTCACTGTGTTTCCCTATAACGCGTCATAAGGGGGGGGAAAGACTGAGTCTCTTGTTCACTGCTGTATGCCCAGCCCTGTATGCCCAGCCCCAAGCTCAGGACTTGGCATCTAGAAGGGCTCAACCGCTGCTACCTGGGGATGACTGTTTTGCTCTTTGGTGGCAAGACTACGCCATACCTTTCTGTGGGAAGTTGGCAACGTGCCCATTTCCAGACATCCATTCAGACAGAGAAGCGTTGAGGAACAAGGACATGAGAAAAAAATAAATGCTTTAAGAAACATGCTTCCGAAACATGGGAGAAGACCCAGGGGTCACAGAAACACTCATCAAGGCGCAGGTGTATCACTGGGACGAAGAAGGGGCAGTGGTCTCATGGGCAAAACTGAGACCATTCAGAAAAATCCCTGCTGCTTGAAATGAGCCGATCCCAGTAATCAACAAGAGGAACAAAGTTTTTGCTCACATGGCAATTCCATTCTGTTGGTGGTAAACAATTACCAAGATGATGTCAGATAATCATGAGCACTGGGCAGAAAATAGAACCGGTTCAAATAATAGAATGGGGACATTTTAGCTGGGGTGGTCAGGGGAGGTCACTCTGAGAAGGTGACATCTGAATGGGGACCTGAGTGGGGAGAAGGAGCTGGGCTAGAGGAAGGGCTAGAGGAAGGGTGTTCCCAGAGGATGGCACAGTAAGTGACAAGTTCCAGAGGCGGGAACAAGAAGAGTAGTGAGTAATAGATGAGTGATCAAAGATCTGAGACTCGGGCAGGCAGGGTCTTGTAATAATAACGGTCATGATAATAATAACAGCTAACCTTTATGGGCACCTTCCGTGTGTCAGTCATTCTGCTAAGCACGATGCTATAAGGTACATTCCATTATCCCCATTTCATGGATGAAGACACTGAGGCGTAACGAGTTGGACCAGAGCAAGGAATCTAGGTTTGGTGCAAGTGAGGGAGGCAAACGTTTAAAGGAGGCAAATTTCACACTCGCAACCTAGGATTTTCAAACAATTAAGTCTCTTGAAAAATGCAGCAGCCATCTCACATTCCTTTCCTACTCCAAACCCCTCCAAGTCTCCCATCCTCCGACACCCAGAACAAAGTACAGGCACCTCAAGCCGAATCCCTTTGTGGCGGGCCCCTTCTGACCACTTCCACACTCCTCCCTACCTGCCATGTAAGTCTCCAGCAACTCGAACAGTCTCTCTGTGCCCACCAGGCAGCCGCTCGTCTCTGAGCCTTTGTCCATGCTATTCCTTCTGTCTGGAGTGCCCTCGCTCTGCCTTCCTCTGGCCAGTTCCTTCTCGACTTGCACACAGGTTGGGCCTCAGCGCCGCCGTCGCACCCTGACTGGTGACAGTGCCCCTCCTCAATGCCCCGTAACATTCTAAAAACACCCTATCACCACACGTACCAGCACTTGTCACAAGTACTGTTTGATGAGACTGTGACCCGATTGAAGTCGGGGCATTATTCATCTTTATATTCCATAGTCTAGGACCCTTTCCAGCATAAAGTAGGTGCTCGAAAAATATTTCCTCACACTTCGAGGCGTCTGAGTAGAAGTTGTAAGTCCACCATTGGGGATAAGTGAATATGGCAGGTCTGATCAAATCCACAGTACACCCATTTCTTTCCGCCTCCTGGCTCCCTGCCCCGGCTCAGCCTCATTGTGTTGCCTCCTCCCCAGTCTCCCAGCTCCTGCCCTCACTTCCTACCGTCTGCCCTTCCCACCGGGGCCACAGGGAAACCCAACACCTGAGTCAAGTCCCGCCCCTCCTCTGCTCAGAACTCTCCTTAACATCCATTTATTCACCGAACAAGTATTTATTGAACACCTACTGTGTGTTAGGTCCTGGGCTAGACACGGGGGTTACAACAGACAACAAAAATTGATTTTTAAAAACCTCCCTGTCCTCACAGAGCTGACGTTATAGTGGGGAGATTCAGACAACAAGATACACATGTCAACTACACGGAGTATATTAGAAGGTCAAAAGTAAAATGGAGAAAAAGAAAGCACGGAAGGAGGACAGGGAGGGCGTGAGGAGTTGCAAGTTAAATCTAAAATTCCTCCAGGGTCCCCCACATCCCTGACATGATGTGGCTCCCGCCACCTCTCCACCCTCACCTCCTCTCGCTCTCCCCTCTTGCTCACTCTGCTCCAGCCACACTGGTTTCCTTACTATTTCATCAACATTCTTCCAGGCATATTCCCACCTCAGGGTCTTTGCACTTCCTGTTCCCTCTACTTATAACTCTCTTCCTCTAGATATGAGCCCTCTCTAACTTCCTTCAGATCTCTGCTCAAATGTCACTTCCTCAGGGAGGCCATCCAATGGAAAATAGTTCCCCTCATCACTCTCCACTCCCCTTATACTGCTCTATGCTTCTCCAGAGCACGTCTCCTCACCTGAAATAGCACAGACTTTTCTATACACTTACTTATTTCTCCCCGTCCCTGCCCTAGAACGTCAGTTCCACAAGGACAACGGTATCTGTCTGTTTTGCTCATTGTTATGTCCTTGGTACCTAGCATTGTGCCTGGCACATTGTAAGTGAATGAATGAATGGAGACACCCTCTAAGAGAATTCTTGTCACTTCGGAGAAATGGAGGAGCGATCGGCAGAGTGGGACAGTGTTTAGGGTTGGTCACAAATATCTGACCACTTTTCTCTGTCCGTGTCATGGTAGAACCACACTTCTCACCCTCTTTGAGGTTAGGCATGCCGAATGTGGCTTGTGTTGACTGATGAAATATGAACAAAAATAACGTGTCACCTCCAGGGCAAGGAGCTGGTGGGGGCTTTTTGGTGCCCTCCTTTTCCTGTTTCAATGATCATGTCACCATAAAGCCTCCATTATTCTGGGCCCCTGAGTGACCACCATGTACAAAGCTCTCCAGCCAACAATGGATACATAGTTCAAGAGAGAAATAAACTTGTGCTGAATTAAACCACTGAGACGGGAGGCTATTCATTACCACAGTGTAACTCGCCCTCTCTTGACTAATACTGAGTTTCTGGGGCCTTTCCCCCCAGAAAACTGTCAAGAAAAGACATGGATTCTGCACTTTGGTTCTTCACAGGAAAGTCCTCAAAGAGCCTTTTGCTGATAGCTACTCAGGCCTTCCCCATTCCTCCCATGAGAAAAAGGGTCTTCCCCAAACAGAATACCTCTCCTTCATCTCCCCTTTCTTCTCTCCAGCCCTTAAGGATGAGGGGATGGGCAAAGACATAACATAAGATGCGGGTAACTCACTTCAGGCCCCGTAATGACGACAGCAGCTAGCAATAAGGCCGACAACGTTTAGTCTCGTTCTGGATTTATGTCCCCCAGGTGAGGAGCCTTTCCCTCGAACGCTCCCATCCCATGGCTTGGTTTATGGCTGGGAGTCGGCCAAGGTAGTGGCGGAGGCAACTTCCCCTCCTGTCCGGAGAAGGTCTGTAGCACCATCTCTTAGAATCCCTTAGAATGCTAAGCGGCTCCTCTGGGTCAGATCAGGGAGGGGGAGCCAGAGACAAGAGGGGCCCCACCACCCACCACACCTCAGCACTGAGGTCCCTATTAGGCCAAACACCAGCATATAATCTTCTGCTTCATGACAGGGAATTCTCACTACCTGGGTTCCTGAACCAGTCAGCTTGCTCATGTTGGTGCTCCATACCTTCTTATAATCCCTCCTTACTGAGCACCTACTATGTGCCTGGTCACTTCCATTTGTTCCTCCCAATCCTTAGGAAGGTGGACTATTGATTTGGACACTTCGCAAATATTCATTTCAGGCCCACTATGTGCTTGACTACAGTGGCAAACAAAGCAACTCCTTACTGAGCCCCTACTATGCACTTAGTAATTTGTTTCCATTTGAAGGTGGAACCCGTGAATCCTTACGGAGATGTGATTGTTGATTCCGCCATTTGACAAATATTTATAGTAGGCCTACTGTGCATCAGGCCTTAGGGTTCAGTAGCGAGCAAAACACAGATGTCCTCATGGATTCTACGGTCTAATGGGGACTCTGAACTCTCCTTGACTAACGAGGACACTGGAGCTTAGAGAGATTAAATAATTTCGCCCAAGGTCATACTGCTAGAAAAATTGCAAGACCAGAATTCAAAGCCAGATATGTTTGACTCAGAGTCCTGTCACTAACTGAGCACCTATTATGTCAGGCAGTGAGCGGGGGTTACAAGCATATGCATGCTTGACATAGAGGAGGAACTCAATAGTTCTGTTGACTAAACAAAGTAGATGGAAGGATAGATGGATAAAAGGATGAATACATAGAGAATAGACGAAGAGAGAGTTGGATGATGATAAATGGGTGAATGGAGGGATAGGTGGGTGAATGGATACAGAGATAGACGGATGGAAGGATGGATGCACGGAAAGATAGATGGAGAGACAGATTGTGGTAATAGATGGTAGAAAGACAGATGGATGGAAAGGTGAATGGAAGGCTAGAGATAAATGGATGGGTGGGTGGGTGGGTGAATGGAGAGATGGACGGAAAGATAAAGGGATGGCTGAATGGGTGGATGGAAGGATGGATGAATGGGGGGCTAGACAGTAGATCTCTGTTACCCACGATAGTAGATCTTTGTTATCCACAACAGTTTTATGAGGTAGGAATTATCATGCCCATTTTATAGATGAAGAAACTGCAGCTCAGAGTGGTGAAGCCAGTAGTCCAAAGTCAAGAGCGGTCATAGAGCAAGTTGGGGGAACATCTGGATTCTACCTGGGTCTATCAGACTCCCAAGACCCTTCTAGAGCACCCTCATGTCACAGTCTCCTCCCAGGTCCCAACCTGAGTCCCTTGGCTTCTCACTCCACAGAGCCCTTCTGGCAAGGCTTAGTGAGACGGAGGGATGGGGTGGGGATCAGGGATGGGAGAGCTCTCAGCTTTCAGCAGGTGATTTCATGGAAGCATTGATCACGGTTCTGTTAGCTGCAGATGGGCCAGAGCGGAGACCAGGTCTGTTTGGATACACACACACACACACACACACACACACACACTTACAGAAAACACATGGTACACACAGGAATCCACCCACATACATATAATACAAGACAGGCACACACATCATTTATAGATACACACTTGCAATATATATGCACACGCTTCTAAAGACCTGCATGTCCACACTTTTATGCACACAAAACACATGCATAAGTACATATTTGCACAGACACATAGGCACAAACAAAATCATGACTCAGAAACATGCTCTTACACACTTATGTACACATTCCCCAGACACACCCTATGCTCTCATTTACACATCATATGTTGCACATAATACATGCACACATTTACACAAACACTCCGTAGATGGTGGGGGAGGGGAATCTGGCTTCTGATTTCAATGAGACATCTTTCTTGTCCCTCAGAAAGCAACAGCAAGAAGCTGTCTCAGACTCATGTATACAAATTCATATGCGTGCGTGCAATCACATAATCCACGCAAACCCGCAGTCCGGGACATACAACTGCAGGTGCACACTGAGATGCATGCACACCCAGACACACTCGCTCAGGGGCACACCCACGGTCATTCTGGGATACATCCTTACGCAGAGGAAGACGCACTTGGTCCCTCACGTTGGCAAAGTACATAAACTTTCTCACACCCTCTACTCACACACACACGCCACAGACACACCAGGACATACTCTGAGACACACAGAAAGACTCTTTCACACACTGGCTTCAAGTCAGAATTTGGACTGAAAGCCCTGACCTGTGCCAAGCCCAGGGCACAGTACATGGCAACCCCCTCTCCACTTGCCTGCAACCCTTGCCAGTAAAGACCCCTTTCCTTCCAGCGAGGGGAGAGAAAGAATTGGTGTGGTGGCCATTGGGGGTTGAACAGCGGAGCTGGCGAAGTTGAGGAAACATCAAGCTGGAGAGGGAGCCTCTGCAACCCAGCTCCACGTATGGGGAGCAGTTCCCAACGCGGACTGAAGAGGGGAAGGGATGGGAGGGGCGCATCTGGAGGAGGCTGAGGGAAGTTTGCAGAAGAGGATGTCTCCTCCCCTCTCCTCAGGAAACCGCGACCACCGTCATTAACCCCGATTGAGTCCCCCTGCCTCCAGATCTGTGGCAGGAAAGCTGGAGGACGAAGGTGATAGGTGGCATGGGGGAGGGGGCAATACTGGAGCTTCTGGGGGCAGCATCAGCCCCTGCCCCAGTGTGAGACCCTTCTGCCTCCTAGGGAGGGCAAGTTATGAGAATAAATATTCAGCACATGGTAAGGCAGGAAATGAGGAGAGGTGCTGGGGGGAAGGGGTGGGTACAGGGGAGAGAAAAAAAGGAGACAGACAAAAAGAGATACAAAGTCAGAGAGCGCCACTGAGATGGAGACGGAGACAGGGAGAGACAAACAGAGAAGCAAACCAGAGGAAAAAGAATAGGCGGAGAGACAGAGAGAGAAGAGACACTGGACTAATCAGAGACACCGAGACTCAAACAGGAAGAAATCCTGAAGGTGGAGACACTCAGAGAGCCCGAGGCGCCCCCATTCAGCGGCAGGGTCCCAGCCGCCCGGATCTACCCTCCGCTCTGCCCCACTCAGCCGGGACCCTCGCCGCCTCCGCCCGGGGAGGGAGCGAGCCTAGTACATCGTTGCCACTCGGACACTGCCCACCAGTAAGAAGAAATAACAATAAGGAACGGCACGGAGGTAGCTAGGGTTCCGGGGGCTCCTCCACCTCCGCGTCCAGCCCCCAGCCCCGGGATGGCGCCCACGGGCCGGAAACTATGGGGCAAGGGGCCCTCCGGGGGCTGCGGCCACCACGGCGCGGGCACCACGCCCCCCGGGAGCGTCCCCTGCGCGGCGGCCACTCACGATTTTCTCGGAGGTGCCCGCGCGGGACACGGTGCCGTTGAGCCCCACAAGCGAGGGCAGCGTCTGCGACATCCAGTTGGTGACCATGGCCATGGTGCTCAGCACCGCCCCGATCTTGAGCAGCGGCACCGACATCGCGCCCCCGCCTCATGCCCCGCGGCCGCCCGCCGCGCGTCCCTTCTCCCGCCCGCCGCCTGGAGCTCGGTCCCTCGCCACCCAGCCGCCCCCCGGGGCGCGAGTGCGAGCTGGGGGCCGGGGCCGGGCCAGTCGGGGGTCTCGGGGACGCGGGCTGCGGCTCCGCGCGCTAGGCGGGCTCCTCTTATAAAGCACCCGCTCGGCCCCCGCCCCCTCCCGCGCCTCCGCGACAGGCACTTCCAGCCGCCGTGACGTCACGACTCCGGCCTGGAGCCTGGCGGGGGGCGGGGGGCACCGGACTGCCCCACACCCCTCATCAGACCTTGCCATCCCCATGTCCGGGACCATGCCACCAGGAGAGACGCCCCCTCTGGTGACATCCCCACCGGCCCACCCCCACCGCCGCGGCATTCCCAGCCCCGCCCCCAGAGGTGTTCCCGCCCCCCCAGCGGGGTCCGCGGGCCCCCCACACCCAGCGGGTTCCGGGGCCACCCTCCGCGCACAGAACACCCCACGCTCGGCCCACACCGACCACCCAAATGCTGGCAGGGGACCGGAGTCACAAGTCTTCACCCACCTCCTGTTAGGACACCTATCCCGGTTCTCTAAAACCCGGGAGGGCAGGTATGGGGGCGCTGTGTGGGGCGAGACTCTGGTGCGCTTCCATGAATCAGGCAGCCAGGGTCTCCTTTTCCTTGGGGAAGGGGCCTTCCCGGGACCAGAACTACTCTGGAGACCCCTGCGTCGTTTCGCAACGAAGGAAGCCCAGAGCTGCGGGTACGGAGCCAGTAGAGGCGGTGACTTGGCTGAGGGTGGGGTAATAGGGGTCACCTAGGCAGCGGGAGGATTCCCCAGTACACTAAGGAGCGGCATTATGACCGAGGATGGAGGAGACAGGAGCTAGCTTTTTGCAGACAAGTCCCAGGCTGCTTTCCACTCACAACTTGAACTTGTGATGGCGGGGAACTGACATTGGGGATCATCCTCCGGGCCCCAGGGTTTCGGGGCCCGCCCCTTCGCGGAGCGGGAGTGCAGAGCCCCCCGCCACACACCTCCCACCCACGCACCGGCCGGCGGCCGAGGCAGCGAGGCTGCGGGAGAAGCGGCCGGCGGGTTTAATTTTCTGTTTTCTCTGCACTCACGCCCCCTCCTGGCGTCCCCGCATCACCTCGCGCCGCCGCCGCCGCCGCCGCCGCCCTCAGCCCGCGGCCGCCGCCGTCTGGAGGCGGCAATGACTCAGGCCTTTCTGAGGGCTCGCCTGGGGAGAAGCACTGAACACAGGGGTGCGGGGTCTTGAACTGTCCATTTTTCTGAGCTTAGCAACACCGAGAGGCAGGTTCTGCCCCTGTGTGACCTACAGCAAGTCACAGTTTCCTTATCTGTAAAGTAGGTGGTTGTGAGGACCATGGACCACATGTGTAAAGGGCTGGGGTGTCCTGAGAATCAAGAGAAAGATTTATTGAGCATACACTATGTGCCAGGCACTGTGAACAACAGACAAAATGCCTGCCTTTGTGGAGCTGGACATTCAGTGGGGTGAATCAGACAAAAAATAGGGAAGAAAGAAAAATAAAAAGTAAAATAAGACATCAGGATTCGGGAGGGGCATAGGAATAAATAGAGAAGTAAACTTTAAACAGGATGGCTGGGGAAAGTAACATGTGAGCACAGACCTGAAGAAGGTGAGGGAGAGAGCCATTGGGATATCTGAGGGAAAAGTTACAGGCAATGGGAACAGCAAGTGCAAAGGCCCTGGGGAAGGAGCATAAGTGTTCAAGGAACAGGAAGGCCAGAGTGGTTACAGCAGAGTGAGCTGGGGGAGAGTGGGGAGAGATGGTGCTTGTAAAGCATTTTGCAGGGTGTCTGGGACATGGTAAATGTTTCATAAATAGTAGGTGCTGTTATTTGCAACTAATAATGAGCTTTTTAAAAATGAGATGTGTCCTTGCCTACTTGTACTACAGCTTGCATTTATAAGTGCTGAATACTTTGCAAATGTGCTTGCTGAGCAGTTGTTGCAGCCTCCCATGAAAAGTACAGTGACTTCCCTATTTATAGGTGAGGAAACTGGGCTCAGAAAGGAGAGGGGACCAGCTTAAGGTGACCCAGCGGGTAAATGGGGGCCCAGGATTTGAATCCGGTCTGTCTAATTTCAGATGCCAAAACCACTGGGCTCCCAGGCCTCCTGGCTCAGAGAACCTAATGGTACTCTCTCACTCCCTCACCATTGGTGCTGTAGGAAACTGCCCCAGCTCCTTACAGCCAAGCTTCTCCAACGAGTGGTCTCTATTCACATCTGTCCTTGCTGTCGTCTCCCAGGGCTTTGTCCTAGGTCCCCAGCCCCTCTCTGTATACTGTGCCTTAGACCATCACAACCACTCCCAGGGTTTTGGTTCCATCTGGTCTCACCCAGAACACTATTATCACAGATACACATATGGTTTGCTCATTTACTTCATTTATGTCTCTGTTCTATCATAGTGGGAATAAGATACATGCCCTACCCTTCTCCAGAAAACTACATTTCCCAGGTTCCTTGCACACTAGCTTCCTGTTAAACTCATCCAATGGGAGGAACTGGAGGGAAGGACAGGTGAAGCCAGGTATTACTCCTCTATCTTTCTGTTTAGAGTGAGGATGTGTTCTGACAGCGGCTACACTCCTTCCATGGTCCCAGTAACCACACGAGAGCCCCTTCCTTATCACACCACCCTTTGTCATGTCTCTCTAACAGCCTTGTCCTAAGACTTATTGCTGGATTCCCTGATCAGTTTGGCTTCTCAACTCTTTCATCTCACACTTAACCAATTTCTTGTATTAAATTCTCTCTTTGAAACCCTAGAGTAGTTTGTTTCCCTGACTGGACTCTGAGTAATGTGGCCATTATATCTGAAAGACCTTCCCTGGCCACTTCATACCCAACAGTAGTCCCCACTACTCTGTCCCTTACTCTGCTCTGTTTTTCTTGAACAGCATTTATCACTGTGTGACATTATATTATACTTTTATTTGTTTATGATCTGCTTCCTCCACTAGACTTGCAACTTCACAAGAGCACCTACATGTCTGAATTTTTCACTGCCTCCCCAGGACTTAGAACAATGCTTACCACATAGTAGGTGCCCAACAAATTGTGGTTGCTGTTGATAGACTGACTACATGAGTCTACAGCTGAGGCCTCCCAAAGGTATATCTACACCCCAGACCTCCAACCCCTGTGCCCATCTGCTTCTTGGATACCCCACTTGTGTGTTTCATACAACTAATAGCACATGACACCCACCAGAATAACCTCAATCGGAAAGGCAGTACCAAGTACTGGTGATGATGTAGAGAAACCTGGACCCATTGCTAGTGAGAATATAAAATGTTGCAACCACTTTGAGAAACAATTTAGCAGTTTCTTTAAAAGTTAAACAGAAACTTACCATAAGATCCAACAATTCCAACTACCCAAGAGAAATAAAAGCATGTGTCCATGGAAAGCCTTGTATATGAATATTCACAGCAGCATTTTTCACAATGAAAGAAACAATCCAAATACCCATCAACTGGTGAGTGGATAAACTGGTCCATCCATATGATGGAATGCCATTCAGCAATAAAAGGAACAAACTACTGACACATCCTACAACACGGATAAACCTAAAAAATATCTGGCTAAGTGAAAGAAGCCAGACACTAAAGGCCACATTTTGTATGATTCCATTTATACAAAATGTCCAGAAAAGGTAAACCTATAGAGACAGAAAGTAGATTAACAATTGCCTGAAACTGGGGGTGGGAGTGGGGATGGACTACAAATGGGCAGAAAGTACCTTTGAGGGGATGACAGAAATGTCCTAAAACTGGGTTGGGGTGATGTTTGCACAACTCTGTAAATTGACTAAAAGCCATTGAAATATACTTAAGCAGGGGGGTTTCATGGTATGTAAATTTATCTAAATAAAACTATTAAAAGGGGGGAGCATTCTTAAACTTTCCCTGCAAGCCCCTTCCCCTGAGGTGCCCTTGCGGCACTGACATGACAATGAGTGCTTCCCTAACTTCTGCACCTTAGATTCCTTGCTGCCTAGGAACATGGTCCAGATGTACCAGTTAGAAACTGTATGTTTTGCTCCCTTTATCCCCTTGCTCTTCCTTCCTACTCCTCCATCCAAGCCAGCACCAACGCCAGCTGATTTTGATGCAGAAATATCTCCAGAAAGCATCTCCTGCTCTCTACCACCATCATCACTCTGAGCATGGCGCTTGGGAGTGCTGTAGATTGAATGTTTGCATCCTCCCAAAATTCATATGTTGATGCCCTAACCCCTAAGGTGACGACATTAGGAGGAGGGGCATTTGGGAGGTGATTAGGTCATGAGTGTGGACTCCGCATGAATGGGATCAGTACCCTTCTAAAAGAGCCCCCAGAGAGCTCCCTCACCCCTTCCACCATGTGAGGACACAGCAAGCAGATACCATCTATGAAGCAGGAAGTGGGCTCTCCCTGGCACTAGATCTGCTAGCACCTTAATCTTGGACTTCCCAATCTCCAGAACTGCGAGATATAAATTTGTACTGTTAATTATAAACCACACCCAGTCTGTGGTATTCTCTAATAACAGCCTGAATGCACTAAGACTGGGAGCCATGGAAAGCAATGTTTTTTCTCCCTGAAAATTCCCAGGACAAAAAAGTTCATAACTGTCAGAAATAATAACAATAATTGCTAAGGTTTATTGAATACTTAACATGTGCCAGGCACCATTTGCAGTAGAATAACTCATTTAACCTTCAGAATACTGCTATGAAGCAGATAGGATTACAATGCCCATTTTTTAAATGAGGAAATAGAAGCACAGGTATGCTAAGAAACTTTCCCAAAGGTCCCAGGGATTCTATCCCAGACAGGCTATATGGCGCTGGGTCGATCAGATCTATTCATAGGGGAAAGAATAAATGTTGATCCCTACCTCACATCATATACAAAAATCAATTCCAGGTAGATTGTATTAACACATCTAAACATGAAAGGTGTAAACAATAAAGCTTTTAGAAGAAAATAGAGAAGAATATCTTCATTACTCTGCGGTAGGCAGAGATCACTAAAACAGGGCAGTAATAAGCACTAACCTTGAAGGAAAAAATTATTTGAACTGCATTAAAATTTAAAAATTGTTTATTGATCAAAGACACCATTAAGGGAACAAAAAGACAAGCCACAGAGTAAGAGAAGATATTTGCAATCCTTATGTCCAATAAAGAACTCATATCCTGATTTTCTATGTATATAAAATATGTATAGATAGAGATATAAAATCTGGTTATGTGCACACACTTATTTCTACAAATCAATAAGAAAAATGCAGACAGCCTAATAGAGAAATGGGCAAAAGACGTGAACAGGCATTTCACGAATGGAAATACCTAAGCGGTCAATAAACCTGTGAAAAAGTATTTAGCACTATTAGTCATCAGGAAATGTAAATTCAGCCCAAAAGGTGATATCACCACACACCTATTGGAATATCTAAAATGAAAAGCCAATACCGGGCGTTGAGGACAACATGGAGCCACCGGAAACCTGAGGCACTACTGGTGGAAGAGCACACCGGTAAACTCTTTGAAGAGTTTCTGGAACTTTGGAAGGCTGTTTGGCAGCATCTCCTAAAGCTCAATGCAGGCCCCGCTATGACTGAGCAATTCTACTCCCAGGTATATATAGTTGAGTTTCATTATTCGCAGATTCCGTATTAGCAAGCTTGCCTACTCATTACAACTTATTTGTAACCCCCAAATCGATACTCGCAGGTTTGTGGTGGTCATTTGTCGACATGTGCAGAGTGGCAAAAATTTTGGTCCCCCCACACGTAGGTTCCCAGCGGAGGTCCACCATGGCCACGCTCTGCTCTCGTTTCTCCTCACTGTGAGAGTGTCTTTTTCAGTCCAGTTAGCGCCAAAGGTTTCACATTTTCCTGCTTTTTATTGGTGATTTCTCTATTTTAAGTGGCCCCCACGCATAGTGCTGAAGTGCTGTCTAGTGATTTTAATCACAAGAAGGCTGTGATGTGCCTTCTGGTAGATAAATTTCATTCAGGTATATGACGTCTTTCTTTGGCCATGAGTTCAAGGTTAATGGACCAACAATATATATTAAACATGATGTTTTTAAACAGAAACATGTATAAAACAAGGTTGCATATTATTTGGCCCACAAAAACGCTGTGACCAGAGGCTTACAGGAATGTAACCCTGCGATGATTCAGTATTCACTAATTCAGTGTCCGCGGGGGTCTTTATAGAACATAACTACTGCGAATAATGTTTGTTTGGATGTCTGTTGTGCCCAACAGACATCCAAACAAACATTCACTACACATTCACTACATGTGTCAGAGTGTCCATCTCAGCACTGCTTGTGTCAGCCACAAACTTCACCAACCCAAATGTCTAGAAACAGCAGAATGGATGCGTCATGGTATATTCATTCACACACTGGAACATCATCAAGAGATAAAACATGCAATCTATCACAAAATAATAATACGGAGGAATCTTACAAACATTATGTTGAGCAAAAGAAGCCAGGCACCAAAAACTACATACATCATAACTTCATGAAGTTAAAAAGGGGGCCAAACCAGTACATGGTGGGAGATGTCAGCTTAGCAGTTACTTTGGGAGGGTGGGTGGCACCGAAAGGAGCATGAGGGGACCTCTGGATTTTTGTAAAGTTCTGTTTCTTGACCTGGGGCTGGTAACACTATGTCACTTCAAGACAATTTATCAAGCTGCACATTTACATTTTGTGCATATCTCTGTAGCTAGATTTTATGTCAATTAGAAAATTTACTCAAAATTATGAATTAAGGTATCAAGCATAAAGTATAAGTTCTACCTCTGTCTGATGGGCAGCAGGTAAAAGTGAACTTTCCAGTCGAAAAGCTAGAAAACACAAACCAAGCAAAACTAAGTGTCCTTTGCAATAAGCTGAGGGACCTCTGTTAGTTGGGCCCTCTCGGCCTCTCATTCACACATAAGAAAGGCATGAATTCATGTCCACACACACAGAGCTTTGCATCCCTCAGAATACAAATGCTGTGAGCCTTCTCGCCTGTGCCTGGTTTGAGGTTTTTTTCCTAGTTACAGCAAGTTTTGGAAAATGGTGCTGAATTATATCTCCTTCCCCTCCCTGCCCCACCCTGCCCACCTTGGAAAAGCTGTTTTTTCTCTTTTCTCACATCATCTCTGCTTTCCTGCCTGGTTCAGAATTCCAGAAGGAAGTTGGGAAGGAGACAGTGGACCTTGATAAGGACTTCAGACACCAAACAATGAGAAGTATCCTCCCTCCATCCCCCCCAAATGTTAGTCTTGTTATGCTTCTGGCTGCCACTAATCTGCCTCAGGCCTGATCAGATCCTAAAATAATTCTGTCTCTGTGCCTTTACTCTTCCCACTCCAGTCTGTCTTCCATGTGATAGCCGGAGGATCTGTCCCGCACACAAATCCAACCATGTCTCATTCCTGGCTTTGAAACCTATTTAAACAACAACAAAACCCAAACAACGCAATTTAAAAATGGACGAGGGACTTTACTAGACATTTCTTCAAAGAAGATACACAAATGACCAAAAAACACAGGAAAAGACGCTCTACGTCACTAATCCTTAATGAAATGCAATCAAAGCCACAATGAGAGATCACCTCGTGCCCATCAGGATGGGCTAGAATCAAAAGTCAGATAATAACAAATGCTAGCGAGTATGTGGAGAAATTGGAACCCTTGTGCACTGTCGGTGGGAATAAAAAATGGCGCAGCCATTATGGAAAACAGTACGCAAGTTCTTCCAAAAATTAAATGTATCATTACCATATAACCCAGCAGTCCCACTTCTGGGTATATATCCAAAAGAGTTAGGAGAAGGGTCTCGAAAGATATTTGTACTCCCATGTTCATAGCAGCATTATTCACAATAGCCAAAAGGTGGAAGCAACTCAGGTGTCTGTCAAAGGATGACTGGATAAACAAAATGTGGGGTAGCCATACAGTGGAATATTATTCCGCCCAAAAAAGGAGTGAAATTCTGACACAAGCCACAACAATGGATGAACCTGGAGGACATCATGCTAAGTGAAGTTATGTAGTTACCAAAAGACAAATGCTGCATGGTTTCACTTATATGCAGTCCCTAGAGAAATCAGATTCATAGAGACAGAAAGTAAAACATTTGCCAGGGGAAGAGAGGAATGGGGAATTGGTGTTTAATAGGAACAGAATTCTAGTTTGGGAAGATGAAAAGAGTTGTGAAGATGGAGGGTGGTGATGGCTGCACAACAGTGTGGATGTATTTAATACCACTGAATTGTACTCTTAAATTGGATTAAGATGGTAAATTTTAAAAAGACCTTCAAGTATTTCAACGCACACGCACACACACGCCCACACACCTTCGCCAGTCTCAAACTTCATTCCACCACTAGGTGTCGCCCCAACTCCTTCATCTCGGGCCCAGCCCAACCCCGCTCTTCCGTAGGAGGAAAATGTCCAATTCAATTGTCTGGGAGTCCTTAAGATTTCTCTTTACTTCCCTCCACCTGGGACATTACATTATCTAAAGGAGCCCGAGAAAACAGCGACTTCCCCAAATAACGGTGCCCTATAATGTGGAATTTCAGGCACAGATGTAAAAGGGCTTTCCTGATGCATCATACCCAGGAACAGAGGCTGACTTGAAATAGATATGGGATGGTGCAAGGGCAGGATTGTTCCCCCCTACCCTCTCCTGGCACAATACTCCCACGGTTTGAGAAAGAAAAGGCTCCATGGGAGGGGGAGAGGGGTTCATCCAACCATGCATTCGACAAATATTTGTTGAGCACCTGTGAATGCATAAACAAACCATGGAAAGGTAGTGACAAAGGCTCTGAAGAAAAAATAACCCAGAGCAAGAGCTCAAAGAATGGCAGTGGGGGGATTATTTTAGATTGATGTTCAAGGTGGGCCTCTGGGAGGGGGTGACATTTAAGGAAAAGGAGAGCGAGGGAGTCAGGTAGCTACCTAGGGGAACAATGTCTCAGGCAGAGGCCCTGAGGTGTCCATTGCAAACTGAACTTCTTCTCCTGTCCCACCCTATGGGGACCCCAGGAAAGAGGTGACCCCAAACCCAGACAGTGCCAAAGATGTAGCTAGATCTTAGGGAGGACTGCCCAGTTGTCAGTAAAGGGGCATCTTTCCTACAGGGTAAGCTTTCTGGTAGCTCCAGTGCGCTCATGGGCCACACCCAAAACATCCGGGCAGACCGTGAATAGCTGGAGGAGTCCTCTGACAGGTGCTACTCCTCCGCTCCCGGGATCAATTCCAGACTCCTGCCCACAGCCCACAAGTTCCCATGTGATCTGGCCCCTCCTGACTTCCCTGGTCTCATCTGCCCACAGCTTCCCTTCCCCTCACTCCTCTCCAGCTATACCAGCCTCGGTGCTGCTCGGCCAACTCACCAAGATTGTTCCCCTCTCAGGACCTTTGCACTCGCTGCTCCCCTGCTCGAATGCTCTTCCCCTGGATACCCAGAAGGTTCCTTGTCTCACCTCCTTAAGGTGTCCCCTCAAATACCACCTCCTTAGAGACACTGCCCCTGACCACACTTGCTAAAATAGCCCCCACTCCACCACCATCATTCCATCCCCCTGCCCCTATTTATTCTTCATGACACCTGCATTGTATTACACATTTGTTTAGTTGTTGACATTGTATTATGTATTTATTCTGTTTTTGTCTGTCTCTCCTGCCAGAAAGTCAGCTCCAGGAGAGCAAGGATTGGGTGACTTGATTCATGGCTGCGCCCCAGTGCTTAATTATATCTGTTGATTGAACAGACGAATGAATGCTTTCTCAAAAGGACCCCTGCTGGAGCCCAGAGCCCAGCAGGGACTGAGGAGGAGGCTCTGGGAAGCGATGCAGGGGGCAGAGAGGAGGCAGAGCATCCATTTTTCAGGCCACTTCCTTTCCTGGGGCGTCAGGCTAGTGGGCATACTAGGGGCTGAGGCCAGTTTCGACACTGTAGTGACTGTGCCCGTAGCACTAGAGCCCTCACCAGCCCCGCCCCAACTGATTACCCCAGTTGAGCTCCGCCTCATCAGCCGTTTAACCCCGCCTCTACAGACCCCAGTTTAGTCCTGCACCAAGCAGCCCCGTTTAGCCCCACCCCCATGAAACCTCATGTTAGCCCCGCCCCCAGGCAACTCTCTCCCTGCGCACCTCTGGCTGGAGTTCCCCTAGTGGCTAGTAGGGGTGGGGGAGAATCCCCAAGTGGTGGTTCCAAGAGTCCTTCTTGGAAAAACCAAATTCACTCTCATTCCTGGTTCATTTTTTATCAGCAAATTCTCAAGTATGTGCCTTTGTCTTTCAGTCGTCTCTCTTTACTTCTCTCTGGCTCATGTATCAGTTGAGCACTTACTGTGTGCAGCCTGATTCCAGGTGCTGAGCACACATCCTATCCCATCCAGTATCTGGGTCCCGAGATGGGGAAACAGAGGAGTGAGGAAGGGCACCCCACAACCTTTCCTTGTGGCCTGGAAATCTTTCTATCTAGAGTCTGACTTCCATCCCTCCCAATGCCCCCTTTGGGTTAGGTACAAGGGTCAGATTCCATTCTTCTTTTGACAAGGAAAGAGAAGCTACCAGGACTTTTTTTTCCTCAGAGGTTCTACCTAAAAAACACTCCAGTGTCTACACAGGCACTGTCCACACCATGGAGTGGATTATTTTACAAGATATTTGACATGTGGGCTCAAAAACCAGACTGCTTCTATTGAATCCTGCCGATAGTTCTGCCACTCCCAAGCAGTCTGAGCTTGAGCAAGTGACTTAATTTTTCTGTGCCTCAGTTTCTCCATCTGTTACATGAGGGTAATAATAACATTCACCAGTGCAGTGCTGGGAGGATTAAATGCCTTAGTTCATGCTATGTGCTTGACACAGTGCCCAGCATATAATAAGCACTTAATAAATGTTAGCTGTGGTTATCATTATTTTATTTTTTTCGATTCCAGCTTCCCTCTGAGCTCCTATAGATCTGATAACTTGAGGGTGCTCCCAGCCCCAAAATAGAGGAAGAAAGAGGTTTCCCAATAGCTAAACAAAGCTTGGACCCCAACATTTTGTAAGTCCCCCCAAGCCTGCCCAAGAGTTAGGGTAATGTGGAGAGGGAGACCTGCTTCTGTGAAAGCATGAATCGAGTGTTCGAGGCACCACCAAAACACACACACACAAATGCATGGATGGATTTTGCATACACAGCCCTTGCCCTTCATACCCCCTTTTAAGTAATTTACTCAAAGGCACAGAACACCACCGTCACCTCAAAGGTTTCACGCAGTCACACATTTTGTACAACACCCAGGCAGATGGACTGTCAGGGGGACACTGCCACACACAGTCCTTTACACACCGCTATGGCGGCCCGAATACCGCCAGGACTAACAGTCCTCACTGTCACCTCACCAGTCACACACAGACACACAAGTCCCAGTCACAGCGTCTCACTGCCACAGACCCTCACGTACCAACACCTTCCCTGATCACACCCAACTCACGCACAGTTGGACACCCACCAGCACAGCCACACACACAAACTCTCAGTCACACCCAGCCGTGACACAAAGACACACGTTTACCCAGCACCCCTCGGCACCTCACACATGTCCCTGTCAGTCACTCACACGTGAGGCCCGCCCCCTTCTCCACACTGGGGGTGCAGGCGAGGCGTGGGGGGCTTCAGAGACTGGGTACCTCCAGCCATGATGGGGGAAGTGAAGGGTAAACACCCAAAAGCCCCCAGAAGTTGCCCCCAAACCCCACTCAGCTCCAGTTAGATGGCGGGTGTGGTGGGCTCCGGGTCACCGAGGAGTTGAGAACCCCGAAGCTGGGGTCACAGTGTCCCCCAAACCATCCCAGCCTGAGGCTGAATTTGAAGCCCCCCTTCTTTTTCCCCGAAGCCAGAGTGGACGTTCCAGCCCCTCCCCCGCTGCGACCTCCGCCCCTCGCAGCCCCGAAGGGGTCCGTGGAGCCCCAAACCCCGTTTCTGCGGGAACCCTCTCAGCTCCGCTCCCTTCCTGGAGCCCCCTGTGCCCGCACCTGCCCGCCGGGCCCCTACCTGTCCGGCGAGGCCTGAACACAGCAGCAGCAGCAGCAGCAGCGGCGGGACCGTGAGCCGCCACATGACGCGCCCCCAGCCCAGCGTCCGGTCCCCCCGCCAGCCCCAGTGGCGCCTCGGAGCGGGGACCGCCACCAGGCGCGACCCCGCCCGCCCGGCCGGGCGACCCTCAGCCGCCGCCTCCCCCGCCTCGCCGGCGGCCGGGATTTCGCCCCGCCCCCGCCCCCTCTCTCGCTCGAAGTCTTTGTTGCGGGCTCCGCCCCCTGCCCCACCCCCAGCTCGTCTTGGGGCGCAGACCCAGCGGGGTCTGGAGGCAGGGAAGTGGAGGAGCAGGCGATGAACGGGGTAGCAGGGGGCAGGACCCGGCGGCCCCCCAGCACATTATGGGGGCGGGTCACGGAGATGGGGGTGGGGTTCCATCACATATTTGTAAATTTTACCCTCCCTGGACATTTCCCACTTTGAAAATGGGGGTGAGAGGGGGAATCAAGGGTCAGGGGAAGTAGGAGGAAAGCCTACTCCTACTAGTAGGAGGTAGCAAAGAAGAGAAATTGACAGGTTCCCTCCTTAACGAACTCAAGAATCAAGAGAGAAACTGAGGCAGAGCCTGTGAAATTGGAGGTTGGGGGAAGGGGGATCACTGCAGGGAGAAGGGGTGTGGGGCAGAGATGAAGACCGGGAGTGAGAGGCAAGAAACCAGAGGGCAGGAGACAGACAAGAGGCGGATGGGCATGGGAGTCCGGTGGGCTTGGCCACCAAAGAGGGCATTTTGTTTTCACCCCCTCATTTCCCAAGGGTCCTCCTGCTCAAAGACTCCCCTCCTATCCCCTCCTCCTCCTGGGACACTCTCTTGCTCCCGTTTCAATGGCCCAAGATGAGAGACCAGATCCTGAGAGAATCAAAATATTAACACTGCCTCCACGCAAATGCATATGAAGGGCGTCCTTCTGCTTCCAGCCTTTCTCTGCATTTCCCCCATCTTCATCGGTCACCCCAGGCAATTTCCCTTTCCAAGCCCTTCGATGTATTTTTTTAGGAGGCAGCAAGCAAATCAGGTTGTAATGGAATCAGCCATAAAATATGGGGGAGGCCTGGAACTTTTTTGACCCCACTGTGTGCCAGGCAGATAACACGTTCTGGATGGTTTTGTCAAAGCAAGAAGAAAAACCTTGGTGTCCAGTAGAATCTGGGTTCAACCCTGGTTCTGTCACTTTTTAGCCATGTGACCTTAGTCAAAGAGCTTTCTCTCATGAGACCTGTTTCCTCAGAATTGTTGGGAGACATCTATGACTTATGGGTAAATAGAGTACCTAGTCAGTAGTCAGTCCCCAGAGGGCATTACTACAATGAAGCGTGGGGTTGAGAACACTGGCCATGAGACAGAGGACACAAAACAGAATCAGAGTCAGGGAAGGCATCTCATGTGTCCCTCTACCTCCTCTTCCTAATTGGAATCCGGTCTTTGCTGACTCCTCAGGCCAAGCCTGCAGGAGGTGTGGGGTAGGAGAGGGCTGTTGGTTGGTGCAACCAGTAAGCTCTTGACTAATACTGGGCTGTGGCAACACTGGGGTAGGGGAAGGCCCTGTATGTCCCTTTCCTGCAGAGTAGTGTCCTTGTTAGTGCTGTGTTTCAGTACTGTGAACAGTGTCCTCCTTGGGCTCTGGTCATTGTCATGGTCAAGCTATGGCCCATGTTGTATGGTTAGCATTGGTCAACATGCCCTGGATCCATTCCCAACCTACTTTCTCTGTATCAGGGGAGATGTTTCCCAAAAACTACATTTCCCAGGTTCCCTTGACCCTCTACAAACTATATTTCCCAGGCTCCCTTGAATCTAGCTAGGCCCAGCCAGTAGGAGGCCTGGAGGAAAATTAGCAGGCGGGAGGAAAGGAGCCAGAGTATTTCTCCCTCTCTCTCCACTTTGGGTGTCTCTAGCAGGGCTATTGTCCCTCCTCTGTGCTCTCAACCCCACTGGGAAGTCTCCAACATGGTTCAGTCCCTGGCAGGTGGCTGCAGCCCCTGGACTCTTGTAACCACCTCCTCCCTTTGCTGCTTCAGCCCTTGGGAAATTGGAGCTTACTACTCCAAGTACATTCGTCTTCTCCCATTTGCTCTTCAAGTTTAACTAACACCTCTGTGGTTAAACCCTCATAATAAATTTTTGCCGTTGAACTACCTGGTGCGAGCTTTGCTCCTCTGACTGGACCCCGGCCAATACATTCTGTGCTGTGGTCAGGACCACAGCTGTGGTGAGTGGCGACCTCAGTGTTCTGATCACGCTGCAGTCAGTGTCCTCCGGAACCACGATCTGTGCTGCCATCAGCATACTAGTTCTCCAGCATTGTGGTCTCCACTGGTCACTGATGGTTGTGTCATGGTCAGTGTGGTGATTAGTTTCCTGGCTGTGCTGTGCTCAGAGTCACGATCACTGTCCCAGTGATGCTGTGGTCATTGTTCTGACCTTGCTTGGGACAGGGACCTGGCCATGCTAGGGTCAAAATTATGATCAGGTCATACTTGATCAGACTCAGTGTCCTGGGTGTACTGTTGTCCACTTCACGGTCAGCACCACGGTCAATGCTACGATGAGCATGCTGTCTCCTTCCTCTGTGCTTAGTGTAGTGGTCAGAATTGTGAACCATCATTGAAGAGAGACCAGTTTCTCAAGGACCTTGTGCAGCCAAACGGATAGTCCCGGTGGCTCAGGGTCTGGCACTGGGCAATGTCTGCTCTCCACAATGTACAGGGTAAAGTGGCACTGCATCCTCACCAGCTCTCTCCACCTTGCCTATTAGCTTTTCCTAATTGGTGCTTGGGCAGCCATTGCCTCTACTCTTCTGTGACCCCTTCATGTGTCCAACCAGAGGAGGGCACAGTCTAGGCCTTTGTTTTCCCATACCCTGCAGAGGGCCTGACACAGAAAAGATGATCAAGAAAAATGTAAGGAGTGAATAAATCTGCACCACGCATGTCTACACATCCCTTTGCTCTTGCTGATCCCTCTATATTTCATTCAGGGCTCCTTTGGTAGAAAGTGGCAGAAAGGCACCTTGAACTATCTTAAGCAAAAAAGAATATCTCACATAAAAAAAAAAAATCCAGGGTAATGGAATTCAAGCAAGGCTGGATCCACGGGTTCTGTTATGTCATCAGGATTCTGTCTCTCTCCATTTCTCATCTCTGCTCTTCTCTACAAGGCATTCTCTTAGCCACGAGATGACAAAGATGGTTCCTAGAAACATATCTTCCAAGCTCAACAACCTCAGCAAAAAGAGAGTTTGCATAATAATGAATAATGATTCTCATTGGTTCATTTCAAGTCATGTGGCCATGCATGAGCCAACCATGGGTTCAGAGCAATGGTTTGGCCAGACCTTGCTTGTAGATCATCCCTCTGGAGTCAGAGAGTGGAGTTAGCTGCATCCAATGGTACATTGGCTAGAAAATAAAGGGAAGAGAGGCAGATATGGAACTTTTACCATTGAAAAAGGGAAAGAATGCTGTGGAAGCAAAAGCAAAGATGATAGGTGTTGAAGCATCATTCCAATCTCCTAGTGTGTAATCTTATACTGCAGAGGCTGCAAACCTAAAAACTGTTTTCCGGATTCTCTTGCAGCTATATTTCTATATGCCAATTAGGTTCTATCAAATGGCAGCTTGAGAAGTGGGTGGAGGTCATCTTTCTGCTGCACTGCAGTGGCATCTGGCAAGCACATTGTGGAGACAATAGGTTTTCCTGCACAGATGTCACTGTCTCCAGTCACCAGTGTCACCAGCTTTTGTTGAGAGGCAGTTGCAAGTGACAATGACGTTGACTTCTAAACCTCTAAATTGCAACTATGGTGATATATTGTGTTTTTTGAAAATGGTTTTATTGAGGCAACTTGTTCTTTGAGTTTGCCCGCACTTTCCTCTCAAGTGTGAACTTTCGTTTTCAATAAATCACATTCACTTTCCTGCCTCTGTCCAGCTCTTGAATTCTTTCCAAAAAACTACATGTATATATATATAGTTTTATTGAGATATAATTCACATACCATACAATTCACCTTTTAAAATAGTTCCACAGTTTTTGGTATATTATGTTATTCATTTTTTAAGTTGTAGTAAAATATATATATATATAACATAAAATTTGCCATTTTAATCATTTTAAGTGTACAGTTCAGTGGTATTAATTACTTCTGCAGTGTTATACAATGATCAAACTATTTATTTCCAGACTTTCTCACTTCCCCGAACAGAAGGTCCATAATTATAAAGCAATAACTCCCCATTCTTCCCACCCCCAGCTCCTGGAGGCTCTAATCTACGTTCTGTCTCTAAGAATTTGCCTATTCTAAATACTCCATATAAGTGGAATCATACAACTTTTTGTATCTGACTTCTTTTACTGAGCAAAATGTTTTCGAGATTCATCCATGATGTAGCAGGTGTCAGAATGCCCTTCCTTTTCGGCTGAATCATATTCCGTTGTGTTGATGAATCACATTTTGCTTATCCATGATGGTGATGTACTTTTGAAGTTTGTGGTTCCCATTGGGCGATTCCCCACTTTCCTGTGAAAATTGGTCCTGGGCGGGCCAATTCAGAAGTGATGTTCTGTAGCAAGTCATCCTACAGGCTTAGCCTAGAGCCCATCTGCCAGCCTTCTAACAGTTTTCTAAGCTCCAATTTCGCTGGTTTAGGTGCTTGTTTCCTGATTGGCATGTGCTTGGAATGTTCATTCCGCTTACCTGTCTGGAGAGAACTTCATCATTCACGAAGCTCTAATATGGCTGATGACCTACTTAGCGCTACATCTCTTTAATGACAACCATCCCCACTCATTAAGCTTCCATTAAGAACTCAACACCAGGCTAAGTCCTCTCCATGTATTATTTCCCTAAATTGTTAAATGACCCTGTAAAGTAGGAATTATTATCCCTAATTTAAGAACAGAAAGTTTGAGGCTCAGAGAGGTTAAGTAACTTGACCAAGGCCATCCAGCCATAAGCAGCAGACATGGGATTCAAACCCAGCTCTGTCTGACTCAAAGCCAACCTATTGACTTCCATAGTATTATATTGGGTTATATGCTGTGAATTTTTCCTTTCCCATCAAATCCATTTAGGCAACAGAGGGTCAGTCCTGCTGGGAAAGAGAGAACCTATGCCTCGGAGTTGTCCCACCTGAGGGTGAGGGAGGTGGGTGTTTAGTCTCCAGGTCATATGTGTCATTGGGAGAGGGCTTCTCCCAGAGCGGTCAGCTCCCTGGCATTTCTAGCCTGGCCAGCATGGGAGCTGAGGTGACCCGAGGCTGGAAAAACCGCACAGGAACACATGACGGCTGAGTGAATACAGGCACGGCACCAACATCATCTGCCTGCTCCAGTTTTTCAGATGGAAAAATCGAGATTCAGAGAACTTAATACAATTACCCAAGACCACAGAGAGGGTGTACAGCAGAGCTAAGACCATAATTCAGTTCATGTCTGACTCCAGATGCAAGGCTCTTTGTGCTGTGTTTGCAGGGGAATACCTGTGCCAGACCCTCTGGTGTTCCCGAGGCATCGAGAAGGGCTGGCCAGGGGAGCTGAGCACCACCTTCACCCCTCCCCAGCCGCCGACATCATTCATTCCAGGGCCTTCATGTGCTCACACAGAATGGAGCGCAGTCCCCTTTCCATGTCCAGAACGGGCTCCTGAGGGAAGCCTCGGTTCAACCCTCAAATCTTGGAGCTCCCCACATACTGTCTGCACCATTCAGCCCCATTCTTTCCTTCTCTTGGGCATTTCTCACTCACTGTGGAACTGCTGCCACCACTGGGACTTCCTCCCCTCCAGACATCTCCCTCTCTCACACACACACACACACACACACACACACACACACACACGCTGAATGATCCAGCTGTGAGGATGGGAATGTGTCCCCCAGTTGTCTAGGCAAACTGTGAATTGACAGTCATGCAAGCACGTGGGCACACAGTCACCCAGTGATGCCATCCTGGACACATGGTCCAGGCACAATGTCACGCCCACCCAGAACCAGCACACACAACCACATGCAACGCACAGCCAGAAACACAGCCCAGGCACAGGGGACCCACAGAAACATACGCCCACCATCAGACCATAGAAGAGTGTCAGACGTGAACCAGCCACAGTCACGCAAGAACCAGCACTCACAAATACAGTGACCCAACAAACACACAAACCACTCCCCAACACAAAAAATACACAAATGCCACAATCTAGGCACACAGCTCACACACAGATATCTCCAGTATAAACATGGAGTTTACACATCAACACACCCATAAACCCACAATATAGTTAACACACAACACAAGCATGCAGTTCACATACGAGGTCTGACAATTAAGTTCGCGAACTCATCCTAGAAAAAGTGCTCCATACCTCATTGCTGAATATCACTACGGTCACCTTCGAAGTACTCCCCTTGGGACGCTATGCACTGATGCCAGTGCCTAGACCACCCTTCAAAGCAATTTTGGAACTCTTTTCCTGGAATGGCTGTCAGAGCTGTCATTGTATTATGCTTGATGGCCTGAATGTCATCAAAATGTCTTCCTTTCAATATTTCCTTTATCTTCAGGTAAAGAAAGAAGTCATTGGGGGCCAGATCAGGTGAGTAGGGAGGGTGTTCCAATACAGTGATTTGTTTCCTGGCTAAAAACTCCCTCACAGACAGTGCCGTGTGAGCTGGTGCATTGTCGTGATGTGAGAGCCATGAATTGTTGGCAGAAAGTTCAGGTCGTCTAACTTTTTCATGCAGCCTTTTCAGCACTTCCAAGTAGCAAACTTGGTTAATTGTTTGACCAGTTGATAAAAATTCATAATGAATAATCCCTCTGATATCAAAAAAGTTAACAACATTGTGGCAACAATTTCACGAACTTAATTGTCAGACCTCGTACATGAAGTGTCATAAACAAACATGTCGTTAACACATTACCACATGCACAGACCCAGAGATAGTCATACAAAACAGGCAGTTTATATGTAAACACAGACAGACACACAACAGAGGCACATACTTTGTACAAAACACACCCATAGGCACACGATTCAGACACAATCACACACATAAACACACAGGAAAGACAGTTCACATACACAGAGACCCACAGGAACGCACGACACAACACAGACACAGACCCCTCTGACACGTGAACCCCAGGCCCAGGCGGCGTGGGAATGAGTCTGTGAGACTGGCAGGGGGGCGGCCGGCGGTGAACAGGATGATTCAGGGAGCCTCTCTGGGGGAGGAGGAGGGGAGAAGGAGGGGTCTGGGCAGATGTCCAGCACATGTGGTTCCCATTACCTAGGCCTGGGAATTGTGGGATGAGCTGGCGGGACAAGAAGAGCTAGCACTGCTTCCAGCCGTGCCAAGCCAGGAAGGAACAAGGCCCTAGTCCGAGGTTACAGGGCCAGAACTTGGGTCAGGACCACAACAGTTCCTACCCTGAGTGGTCTATACTGAGCCAGGCCTGGTTGGGGCTCATTTTAAACCCTGCAACAGCCCTGGGAAGGGTTTCACAGGAGAGGAAAGTGAGGGGCTCAGAGAGGTTAAGCCACTTGCCTAAGGTCACACAGCCAGGAAGTGGTGGGCTGGGATGGGAGCCCAAGGCTCTGTGCAGCCTCCACCCCCGCCTCCAGGTTGATGCAAGGACTCCTCCATTCATCCACAAATAGAGACCAGGTGCCAATCAAGGCCTAGACTGCACTGCATTTGTGGCTATGAACAAGGCAGCTTCTGTCCTCAAGTCATTGAAAGTTAAGAGTATGGCACATGCACAAATGGCAGGGTTCTCTGAGCATGGTTGGGGAGCGCTGATCTAGTCTGGGGGGGTCAGGGTCAGGGAGTGACACCAGAGCTGAAACCTAAGGAATGAGTAAGAGCTGGTAGGGCATAGTAGACAGAAGACCAGAGGCAAAGTCCCCAAGACCACAAGGTGCAGGAGACTAGGTATCCTGGCGAAGTATGGTGACAAGTGAGGCCAGAGTTGCCAGGTACAAGAACTGGACTCTATCATGGGGTCAAAAGGGAACCTTGGGAGAGTGATGAGAGAAAAGGGACACACTGAGGTTTGGGCAACAAGCATGAAGATCGTACTCAGGACAGCGGAAGACGCAGCTTCCCGTAACCCAGAGTTTTCATGCTTATATATTACACACCCCACACACATTCACCCATGTGCACAAAAGACATGCTGGGGTGCGTCACCAGGAAGAAAACGGGAGTGAGAGAATGGATAGCTATGCAGAAGTAAGCATTTAAAAAGACAGGACTAGAAATACTTGTGTCTACATGAAGATACAAACAGTCTCCTGTCCCCATCAGCCCCTTCCTTCCCCGCCCCGCCCCGGCCCATTGAGTGACAAAGGAACTTGCAAAAGAACACACTCAATATTGTACCAGTTATAGTTTAAAAACTTGCCAAATCATGTTGTGTGTCATCCATGGATACAGGCCCTTGTATGCCATAAACATGGAGAAATCTTCTGAGAGTAAAAGTTCCCACACTTGAGAGAAGGGAAAAAAATAGAGAGTGAGTGTTAATGGAGACAGAGTTGCAGTTGGGAAAAACGAAAAAGTTGGAGCTGTTTGGGGGAAATGAAATGGAGCTGTTTGGGGGGGACAGCTGCACAATCATGTGACTGTACTTAATGTCTCTGAACTGGACACTTAAAAATAACTAAATGGTAAATTTTATCTGATGTATATTTTACCACAATTAAAAAAAATTTTTTTAATGCTCTACTCTCATCTACCCTTGGTAGGGAAAGGAGAGGGATGCAATGGCAGAAATGTATACAGAGGGCATCAACTGTGTGTATGATCCTTTATTTCTTATGCTGGATGGTAGGCACATGAGTGTTCCTTATAAAGCTCTCTCCCTGTGTTTCTTTTAATAATAGCAACATTTTGATAGCATTTACCACATGGCAGACATTGTTCTAAACGTTTGATCCATTTTAACGAATTGAACCCTCACACAATTGGATGCTGTAGGTGCTATTATTCACCCCACTTTACAGCTGTGGAAACTGAGGCTCAGAGAGTTGAAGGTTATACCTGTCATAGTGGAGGGCTGAAACTTGGACCAGGTGGTTTGGCTCTAATAACCATTACACCATACTGCTTCCATACACCTTCCTTATTTCATTCATTGGTTTTGTCACACTAGGAATATATCCAAGAGAGCTGTGTCTTGGAAGGGCCTTCAGTAAAAGTTAGATTTAGTCAATGTATTAGTCAGGCTGCTGTAACAAGCAACCCTTAAAAGATCTCAAGGGGTTAAAACAATCAAGTTATTTCTTAGTTATATTTGATGGAAGTCTCCTAGGTAGCATTCCTCCGAGCAGTATTAGTAACTTGGGGAACCAAGCCTCTTTCTAGTTCCGTATATGACTCCTCCATCTTACACATGTGGCCTCTCAGATCACTGTGGAGGACTACATAGGAGGTTTTATGGATACCCACGTCCCACTAGCCAAGACCCAGTCATATGGCCCCAACCTAACTGCAAGGGAAGCTAGGAAATGTGTTCTCAATTAGGTGTGCCCACGAACAGGAAGATAACGTACAGCAGTGCTGTCTTGCGTTAAAGATGTTTGGGAGAACAACTAAAGGAAAGCACTCCCAGGTCTATATTTGGGTTGATAAAACAGAACTCAGGGTTAAAAAAAATCAGCAAAAGCAACAAACTAGGAGAAGCAGCAGCCAAGAGAAATATCATCCCCTCAAGAGCTCTCTTTGGTAACTGAGAGTTTCTGGGTTCTTCGCTGTGTGTGGAAAACTTCCTCAAGACTCCACAAGGCTCTTCCCTCCCGTCCTTCAGGTCTCTGCTCAAACACCACTTCCTCAGCGAAGCCTCTCCTGACCACTCCATCACTCTGTATCCATGTAACCTGTTTGATTTTCCTTCACAACAATCACTGCTACCTGAAATCACATTTATGTTGTCTTATCATCTCCCTCAGGAGTAAGATTCTGAGGACACCGCATCTTTCTTCTACCCCCAGCATCTAGGACAGTACCTGGCACTGAGTAATGAAAGCAATGAATAAGTGAATGAATGCGTGAACTCATCAACCAACCTCTGGGCACCAACATTCTTCGTGGAGTTAAGACTCTTAGTAATGTTTATTGATTAAGAGAATCCAAGACAAGTGTTCTGGTGGCAGGTATAGTAGAGTAAGTTCTCTACTATAAGTGTTTCTGGTGGAAACACTTGGGTTGCTCCAACCCACAACCTCTACCCACCCAACACTACCTGACCCAACTCAACTCACACAAGCCCTCCATCCCTCCTAACTCAATTCAACTCAACAATGTCCATCAATTGATGGCTGGGTAAACAAAATGTGGTATATCCAAACAATGAAATTTTATTCAGTAATAAAAGCAATGAAGTATTGATGCATGCTGCGACATGAACCTTGAAACCATTATGCTAAATGAAAGAAGCCAGACACAAAGGGACACATATGATTCCATGTTTATGAAATGTCTAGAATGGGCAAATCCATACAGACAGTAGGATTCGTGGTTGCCTACTGCTGAGAGGTTTGAATGAAATGGAGAGTGACTACTAATGGATCTGGGATTTCTTTTTGAAGTGATGAAAATGTTATAAAATTGATTATGGTAATGGTTGTATAAGTCTCTGACTACTACAAACTATTTAATTGGATACTTTAAATGGGTGAATTAATTATATAGCAGTATGTGAATTATATCTCAATAAATATGTTTTTTTAAAATAAAAAACAAACCTCAGGTGGGCCGATTAGCTCAGTTGGTTACAGCGCAGTGCTCTTAACAGCAAGGTTGCCAGTTCAATCTGCACATGGGCCACTGTGAGCTGCACCCTCCACAACTAGATTGAAACAACTACTTGACTTGGAGCTGATGGGTCCTGGAAAAACACACTTAAAAAATAAAAAATAAAAAAACACCACAACCCAACATCTAACCCTCAAGTCAAGCCACCTCAAACCCAACTCTCATCTTAACTGATCCCATCTTGACTTACCGAACTGCAAATTCCCACCTCCTATTCATAGCAACGACTACTTACTTACCTCTACTCAGTTCATCCTATGTCCCAAATCAACCCTAATTTAATTCACCCCAACATCCAATTCCAAACCCCTAACTCAATCCACTCATTGCCCAACCACCAACTCAACAGATCCCATCATTAATTCACAACCCCTAACTCATTTTACTCACTCCAAACCTACCTCCAATTCAACTCATCTTCAACCCACTTTCCATGAAACTCACCCAACCCTTAACCCCCAATCCCTAACTCACTTCAAGGCTCAATTCCTAACCCAGCTCTTTTTACCCCAGCTCACCCCCTAACTTACTACCCAGACTTTTGACATCTAGTCATTTCATCTCAAACCAAAACCACATCCCATGTCATCTCTTGATGCGTCCCCTCAGCTCAGCCAAGTGGCTCCAGGACTAATCAAAATCAAAATGGAAATCTGGATGTTCTTTTTCTCTACCCCCAACGCACCTCCCTCCCTTCCTTCTTTCCTTGTTTCCTTCCTTCCTCTCTTTTTAAAAATATGTTGTCTGGTCTGGCCCGGTGGCTCAGGCGGTTAGAGCTCCGTGCTCCTAACTCCAAAGGCTGCCGGTTCAATTCCCACATGGGCCAGTGGGCTCTCAACCACAAGGTTGCCAGTTCAACTCCTCGAGTCCCACAAGGGATGGTGGGCTCTGCGCCCCGCAACTAAGAACATTGAACACAGCACCTTGAGCTGAGCTGCCGCTGAGCTCCCGTATGGCTCATTTGGTTGGAGCGCGTCCTCTCAACCACAAGGTTGCCGGTTTCCACTCCCGCAAGGGATGGTGGGCTGTGGCCCCTGCAACTAGAAAACGGCAACTGGACCTGGAGCTGAGCTGTGCCCTCCACAACTAAGACTGAAAGGACAGCTTGACTTGGAAAAAAGTCCTGGAAGTACACACTGTTCCCCCAATAAAGTCCTGTTCCCCTTCCCCAATAAAATCTTTTTTTTAAAAAAATGTTGTCTTCAAAAACTCATAGACACAGACAATAATTTAGTGGTTACCAGAGGGTAAGGGGGTGGGGGGTGGGTGATGAGGGTAAAAGGGATCAAATATATCGTGATGGAAGAACTGACTCTGGGTGGTGAACACACAATGGGATTTATAGACGATGTAATACATAATTGTACACCTGAAATCTATGTAAATTTACTAACAATTGTCACCCCAATAAATTAAAAAAAAATGTTGTCTTCCTAATGGGTTCACATTTTTTTCCAGCTTTACTGAGATATAATTGACACACACACACACACACACACACCACAAAGTTCTGACAATTAAGATCATGAACTTGTTGTAATGATGTTGGTAACCTTTTTTGATATCAGTGGGATTATTGATTATGAATTTTTACCAACTGGACAAACAGTTAACCAAGTTTACTATTTGGAAGTGCTGAAAAGTTAGACAACCTGAACTTTTCGCCAACAATTAATGGCTCTTGCATCATGACAATGCACCAGCTCACACAATTGTCTGTGAGGGAGTTTTAGCCGGTAAACAAATAACCTGCTCACCTGATCTGGCTCCCAATGACTTCTTTCTTTACTGGAGGACAAAGGAAATATTGAAAGGAAGATGTTGTGATGACATTCAGGACATCAAGGGTAATACCACGACAGCTCTGATGGCCATTCCAGAAAAAGAGTTCCAAAACTGCTTTGAAGGGTGGACTAGGTGCTGGCGTCAGTGCATAGCTTCCCAGGGGGAGTACTTTGAAGGTGACCGTAGTGATATTCAGTAATGAGGCATGTAGCACTTTTTCTAGGATGAGTTTGTGAACTTAATTGTCAGATCTCGTATACACCATATTTTGTCATGTATAATGTGCCCTTTTTTGCCTAAGTTTGTGAGGGGAAAATAAGGATGTTCATTATATATGGGTAGTACTAATTCCTTATCTATGTAAATGTTTTTAATTCTTTTATTTATATTTATGAGTTAAGAGGGTAACTCCAGAAATCAATAATGATATCCTTGTGCAAAATAATACTCTGGAATATGATCAAATAAAATCTTTAAATAATAAAAACGATAAATTTACTAACAATTGTCACCCCAATAAATTTTAAAAAAAAGAAGAAATAAATAATAAAAACGATAATTGGTTTTATTGAACTTACGATGAACTTGCAACGACGAAGAGTTCTTGGCCTTCTACGAAGCGTAAATATTGTAAATTTGTTACCGGTACATAAAATTTCTTGTACCTTGTGTCTGTTCCTGTGTTTTGTAATTATCTGTCACATAAAATTTCTTGTACTGTAATATGTTAAAAAAATGAATGCTATGATTCCTTTATAACACAAAAAACCAAGTACCTAAATGTAAACAAATAGAAATTTGAATTAAAAAATTAAAAAGAAAGGTTGTTTTCCCTGAAAGTTTGGGCCCAAAATGTGGGTGCGCATTATACACGGGAGCGCATTACATACGGCAAAATACGTAACATATAACATGCAAGTCTAAGTGTACGTGTTGATTTGCTCCACTTTATCACAAAATGATTCGCTGACACCCGCACCACGTCATTTATCATTTACTTTTTGTGGTGAGAACAGTTAAGACCTGCTTTCTTAGAGATGTGGCCATTTTCCGCTTTTCCGCGAGGGGCCTAAGTTAATACACACGCCCATCTCCTCCAGTGAGTCCCATTGTAATTGAGTTCCCTCACCCCATCAAAGCCACCTCCACCAAAAGACACACTTAATTAAGACAGGTGGTGGCAGATACCTCAGGTGGGACAAGAGCTACCACCTAAGAAAGATACAGCCAGCACCAAACGAAGGACACAGATAAGGACACAGTTCACTGGTTTATTCAGATTTGACAAGCCAATGATGCCCTATGGCCCTGGGGTGGGGGGGAATCGTGCAAGAATCTCTCTCATCATGTCCCAGCCTTCCCTAAGGAGGAAGCAGATTAATTATACAACAGAGGGGATTTTCCCTTTTAATACAGACCCAGATATAAATAGGGCAGCACCATTAGGATCCTGATTTACCAGACATCTTGGTCCCCAAACCATCTGGCATGGCAAGGTGCATTTGGGGAGATAGGAGGGGGCCAGTATTCAGAGCTGGGCTGAGGCAGCAAAAGGAGCACACAGCTCTGTCCAGGGAAGTCCCACTTCCCTGTATAATCTGACTTCAGTTCCTTCACTCTGAACCCACCTAAAAATAGGAATTAGTGAAGGGGTCCCAGCCTGGGATCAGGAGACATCCAGTGCTTAACTATTAGGAAGGGTAGCACCAAAGGGTGTTGGGGCACTGACTGAGAAGGGGAAGGCAGGCATGGAGGGCATTCATCAGCTCTGAGTTAGAAGTTCATTGCATGGGGGATCAGGGGTGGGGAGTTGAGGGTTGAGTAGGCATGGAGGGGAGAAAGAGCCAGATGAGTTATTCCAGCAGGGGTTTGGTGGGAGGAGGCTGGACTCTTGGGCCAACGGAGTCCAACCCCCCAGTCCCTGGACTGCAGAAGAAATATTGTTTGACCGTGATGAGCAGACTCTCCCCTGGCTCCACAATCACACGAGATCATAAATATAGTGGCTTCAAAGCCTCAGCACCAAATGTGCCCCGTCTGGGGCTCCCTCATTGTCCCTCCCACCCCAGAGACTCTCAGCTGTTAAAGCATACAGGGCCCAGTTCAAACCCAAACTTCTGGTTCGTCTGGCCAAAGTCAGTGGCTGCCACATCCCACAGGGGCAGAAACCCCACTCGGGAAGAGCTGAACTCCAAGATGGTCTTCGTCTGTCCCTTCCGGAGCTGAGCATGGGAAGACACAGATGGGGAGTTAGGGGGAGGGCAGCCTCCCCTCCCCGCTCTGCTCAGCCCCTGGCCCTCTCCCTTACCCGGCAGCCATCGTAGGGGACAGTGATGGTGGCTGCTGCTGTCTGGTTGAAGGACAGCTCCTCCCCATCAGCCCCGAGGAAGCGAAGGGAGCGGCCATAGTTGCCGGCAGCTTCATCCAGCCAGGCGGCTGAGTTCTGGCAGGAGTAGGTGAAGCTCTGGTGAGCGGTGGCACTCAGCAACTTCAGGAAGGTCAGCTGTACCACGTTCACAGGGGACCCATCAGCGTCCACGTAGGAGAACTGGGGGTGGGACAAAGCAGGAGGTGAGGGTGCCCATTCACCCAGCCATCCCACCAGCCATCGTTCTCTTGTGAGCCCTTAGGCATGTGTGGCTACTGAACACTTAAAACGTGGCCGATGAGACTGAGAAACGTTTTTAAAACTTTGTTTGATTTTAACTTTTTATTTATTTAATTTAAAATTTTCACTTTAATTCATAACTCATAACTTAGCCCCAGAAAACTTAGGTTTGGAACAAAGTGAGTTTGTGAATCTACCCTTCCAACTGCAGGTTTTATGAAATCTAAGTATGCATCAAGTATTTCCAATGAAATTTAGCATCCAGATTACGATGTCTTATAAGTGCAAAATATATACCAGACTCTGAAAAAAGTAAAATGCCTTCATCATCTGTATACTGATATGCCAATATTTTACATATGTTGGGTTAAATAAAACATATGTTAACATATCACTGACTTGAGATAACACACTTGGTAACGCATCCTTCTGGCTTCCTTCTCTTCCTTGTCTCATTTCTACATCCCTCGACTGATGTTTTCTAGAATCACCTCCCAGATAAACTACTTGCAATTGGATCTTTTTCTCAGGGTCTGTTTGGGGGGAATCCAAACCATGATATTTCCTAATATTATATTATAGCTTTATTTGTTTCTTTGGTCTGTTTATTTCCTTGGTTATATTCCCAGTAGAATACCAACTTCATGAAGTCAGGGACTGTGTTTAATTTGCTGTTATGTTCCCAGTGCTTAGCATATACATACATGTTAGATAAATGAGTCCCAAAATCCAAGATTCCCTGACCCTGAAACCTGCTCTTCGTTTCACTTACATATCTCAGAATCTCACCAGACACCAGCCCCCCACGCCAGCAACCTGAATCCTCCCTCCTTTTTATCTCATCAATTGTTGGAGCCTATGATTTGTCCTCTTTGATATTGTTCCGAGTCATGCTCTCCTCTCCATCCCCATAGCACCAGCTCCAGCCTGAACACCCTCCTCATTCTCATAGATCAACACATTTGTCTCTTCCTGATCTCCCAGCCTCCAGTCTCACCACCATCACCCCAGCCCCAGAGGCATTTTTCTAACACAGAGATTTGGGCTGAATCCCTCTCTCACTTAAACACAATCCGTGGCTCCCTACTGCCTACGTCTTTCTGAGGAGAT
Organism: Rhinolophus hipposideros; assembly: GCF_964194185.1. Taxonomy (NCBI): domain Eukaryota; kingdom Metazoa; phylum Chordata; class Mammalia; order Chiroptera; family Rhinolophidae; genus Rhinolophus; species Rhinolophus hipposideros. The sequence continues at coordinate 39,893,309 of NC_138062.1, read as the reverse complement.
GGGCCTAGCTCTCACCAACCTCCCCAGCCTCTTCTCCAACTACACTCCCCCTCTAAAGGAGAGCAAGTGGCTTTTTCTTCTTTAAATTCACCAGATCGTCTCTTACCTCTGGGCTTTTGCACATGCTGTTCCCTCTGCCTGAAACACTTTTCCTTGTCCTCCCAAACATGCTAACCCATCTCATTCTTTAGGCCTCAGCTGAGGTGTGACTTCTAGCAGGAAACCTTCAGGTCCTTCTAGCGCTGCCTTTGGATTTCCACCAGGCCCTGTGATTCCCCCATCACACATCAATGCTGCCCCACTTACTCCCCCTTCCTTAACCTGCAATCACCAGGAAGGCAAAGGCAAGTCTGTCCTGTTCCCCGCATCCCTCAGAGCGCCTCTCCCAACTCCCCAGAACTTTTGATTCCCGTAACTTTTCACACTACCTGCCACCTCAGCCTCTGGTAACTCACCTTCTTCCCTCGACGAAATGTGCTATACCAGCTTCCTGGCTTTTCCTTGGACCAGGAGGCCAGTTTCACCTGGGGGACGGAGGGAGGGTCAGTAGCAGGTGGCCTGGACGCCCACCACGTCCTCTGCATTTACCTCCCCAGACTGTACATATCTGGGGCTCTCCGGCTGTTGTCTGGCTAAGGGAGTGGACTTGGCCGGTGCACAGAGCAGGCCCAAGGGGAGGGTGCCCGGCCTCTGAAACAGCCCTCAACAGATGACTGACAAGGTTATGTAAATGCCCCAGCTCCCTCTCTGCCAGGTCGGACAACTTCCAGCTGTCTCCCAGAAGTCTCAGTGGAACCGAGCCTTGGGTGCCCAATGGTGACATTTTAACGACACTGGCTGCCTCTGCTGAACCTTCTCATATCTCCCTCCCCCCCTCCTGGTGCCTCCTGGGATTACCTAAATAAATGACTTGCCCTCAAATCTTTGTCTCAGGGTCTGTGTCTGGGGAACCCAAACCTAGAACGTTCCTCACTCCCTTCCCCAGCTTCTCTCTCAGCAGGAGGAAGGGGAGCTGGTGAGAGATGAGGTCTCAGAGATCAGCAACTGATGTTCAGAGATCAAGGTCTGCAGTCCAGCCCCCATATATGGGGGGCTCTGAGCACCCAGTAAACCAGGGCTCTGATCAATCAAAATAATAATACATAAGAAGAACATTATTGTTCACTTTTGCAGGCCCTGTGCTGGCTGTGTATTTTATCTGCCCTAGAGGTATTAGCACATAGTCAGTATCTACTCAGCATTCCCTGACATGTGCATTGGTACCACAACTGCACAACCACCCTAAGGGGTAGATACTTGCTTGAACCCCACTTTACAGATGAAAACATTGAGGGGACAAACCCGGATTCCAACCCAGGTGGTCCAGAGCTGGTAGTGCTCACTCGCTGCCCTCCACTGCTAAGCCTGGTTCTTGGTGAGAGACTGTTAGGCTCAGAGCTCCCTGATGGAGAACCCCTGGATTTCTGGGGGAACCAGGTGATCTCACCTCCCAGCCCAAAGCCTGGAGGGCAGTGAGCCCACAGAGTCTATAAGATAGCAGGTCAGGAGGCAGGGTAGCCAGGTACTTAAGGGCTGGGACGCTGGAGCCAGACCTTGATGGGTACTCTCCTCACCTCTGTGCCTCAATTTCCCTGTCTGGGGGTTGATGACAGAATTGCCACTCTGGGTGATTAGGGCTCAGTAAGTTAATGCATCTAAGTGCTTAAAACAGGCCTGGCTCACGTAAGCACTACTTAAAGGTTCGCCACCATTCCTAATTTCTTTACTTGCTTTTCTTGTCTGTCTTCCTCCTAAAAGGCAAGCTCCACAAAAGCAGAGATTTTTTTTTTAATTCCCTGTTGTAACTCCAGCACTTAGCATACAGTAGGTGCTGGACAAATGTTGGAAAGATAAGGTCTTCAACAAAGTCTGGTACTCGTTTTTGGGGGCAGGAGAGGCGAGGACAGCCCTCCCTGGGAGGGGGAGAGGATGGGAAGGCGTCCAAAGCCCTCTTCCTCCTCCTCCCAACCCCCTCCTCCCCCCTTCAATTCCCACCCCCGCCGCTCCCCCGGAGGCACTCACAGTCTCAAACTTCTTGTCTGGGTAGAGACAGGTCTCTCCTCCCGCCGTAAAGTTGCAGAACACCTTGAGCGCGTCCCGCGCGCAGCCCTGGTTGGGGTCAATCCAGTATTCCCCTGCCGCGCACAGGAGGGGCGGTGAGCGGGGCGGGACCGACGGCTCCCCGCCCGCCCAGCGAGGGGCCGGACCTCACCGTCCCGCAGGTCCGGGTGGTTGCGGTGCAGCTCGCTGCACACGAGGCCCGGGCGCTGGGCGGTGCCGGGAGGGCGCCGCAGCTGCTCCAGCTCGAAGCTCAGAGACGTGAGAGAGGCCAGCACCTCCTCCAGACCGCCCTCCGGGGCCTCCAGCGCGCCCGGGCCCGGGACCCAGCGCCGGCGTCGGCGCAGCCACGGCAGCTCCGCCCGGGGTCCCTGAGCAGACGGGGAGATGGAGAACAGAGACCAGGGACAGAGAGACAGGCAGAGGTGAGAGGGAGACACGGGAGGCAGAAGAGAGGGGTGGGGTTGATGAGAAAGGTGCGGGAGAGATACAAGCAGGAACAGGGGCAGGGATGGGGGAGACAGAGACAGAGAGACGCACAGGAAGGAGGGGGCAGGAAAACTCAGAGGTGGGGAGAGATAGAAGAAGAAATATAATAAAAGAGAGAGAGAACCACAAGTTCAGGCAAAGAAAGCGCGGAAGGGGGCAAGGGGGAGGAGGCAGCCAGCAAGCAGGAAAAGAGAGAACAGATAAAATCGTGCAACAAATATTTGAGGCAGGGAAAAGCCAGGAGCGATGGAAGTGGTGGAGAGAGTCAGGGAGGAAGAGATGGGGTAGGGGAGACAGGGTGCAAACAAAGGCGGGTCAGCGCCCCCACAGCTGTCCTTCTAACCCGCACCCCAACACACACACAGCCCAAACCCCCCTTCGGCTTTCAAGGCACCTCCCTCCCCACTTGCTTCTCCTGACACCTGCCGTGGGCCCCACCTGGTTCTGGACACTGGGGAACCAAGCGGGGACAGTCCAACCCAGGCCCTGGGGAACTTACCGGGGGACCTGGTGGGCCTGGGGGGCCAGTGTCTCCACGGGGCCCGAGGGATCCCTGTAGGGAGAAGTCACTTGGGGGTGAACTGTGTCTATGGAAGACCCCTTCCTGCCAACACACGTGTACACACGCACACACACAGAGCCCTGGCGAAGGCACATGCAATTTTCGGCACCAGGCATAAAAACACATCTTCTTTCCATGTTTTAACATCTCTGAAATCATCATCTTAACATCTTTGGCAAGTGGTAATTTACTTGGCAGAATTGTTTCCTTTCAGAGCAGTTTATAAAATAATAGTACATCCTACAATTGATGGCATCTTAGATTTGATGAAATACAGTGGGAGGTGTTCAATAAATATTTGTCGAATACATGATTGAGTGACTAAATAAACCAATGAATGCAAAGGCAATGAAGGTTCTGGCGTAGTGGAAGGGTGTGGGGGCTGAAATGTGGGAGCCCACGGGAGCAGGGAATACTCACTGGAGACCCCTTTGAGCCCTTTTCTCCCAGAGGGCCCTGTGGGGTAGAGACAAAGAGGTTTGGAGTTCTGGCTGGCCCGCCACGGTGACCCCCATCCCTGCCGCACAGACCCCTCATACTCACTGCTACACCTGGGGGTCCAGGGTGGCCCAGAGAGCCAATGGGACCAGGGGGACCCTGGAGAAAGGACATCAGGTTTCATTGATGGGGTTCAACCCTATGGTCCCCTCAAGACCCCAAACTCCAGACATAGCCTCCAATCCGCAAGTCCCCAGATAGAGTCCCCGTTTTACCCCAGACACAACCCCTATCATTCCAGACAAGTCTCCAAACAAGCCCCACCTCTACCTCCCCACCCACCCCCTCCTTTGAACACATTCTTCCCACTTGGGGCAGGACACACACTCACGGGTTCTCCCTTGGGGCCAGGAGGGCCCTGTAGGCCTGGCAACCCCCGATCCCCTTTCTCACCGGCTTCCCCAGAGGGGCCAATGAGGCCAATTAATCCAATGTGGCCCTGGAGGACAAAAGAGGCATGTGGGGGAAGAACAGGGGGTGCTGGGAGGTTTTTCTCCTAGAACCTTGGGGTAATGAGTTTGGGAGCAGAGGACACCCCACTCTCCCAGCCCTCTGGCCAGGGAGGAGATAGGAGATAGGGGTAAATGTGGGAGGGAAGTCAAGGACGGAGGTATCCTTACCTTTTCCCCCTTGAGGCCAGCGTCTCCCTTCAGCCCCGGGAGGCCAGAGGGCCCCTGGAAGGAGAGGGCGGGTCAGTCAGTGAGTGCAAACATGAAATCTCAAGGTTCGTGTGGGTGCTTGGGCATGGTCTAATGGGAAATTACCCAGATTTCAAAGGGGAATTACCAGACGTGTGATCTTGGGGATGCTCAGGAGAGAGGAGGGATGACAAAAGATAATGAAGAGGAGGGCCAATCTGAATGGTCAGTGGTCAAGATCAGTACGAGTGATCAGTGTAGACCATCAAGATCGATGGTCAGTTTGGCCTGTCAAGATTGAGGGTCACTGGTTAATGTAGACCATCAAGATGGAGGGTCAGTGTGGGCGGTCAGTATAGACCAAGATGGAGGGTCAGTGTGTGTGGTCAGTATAGACCAAGATGGAGGGTCAGTGTGTGTGGTCAGTATAGACCAAGATGGAGGGTCAGTGTAGGACCAATAAGGTGAGTGATCAGAATAGATGGTTAGTATACACGGTCAGGGTGGACCACCACATAATCAGTGAAGGGTCAGCCTGACCATCAACACCCATGGTCACTAGATGGCTACTGGGTGTCCAGTGTGGTTCTTAGTCCCAGGACCTCAGGGACAAAGAAGTCTCTTACCAAGGGGCCAGGAGGGCCTATCTGTCCAGGAGATCCCAAGAGACCTGGTTCACCCTGGGATGAAACAGAACATGGACGGATTGCACCCTTCCAGAACCCAGTGTGGATGCTCCTACCATCCACCAGGCTTAGCCCCTCCCAACCGTGATGAGAAATTGTAAGGTAGAGGCACACATGGAGGGCCTGACCCCACCCCCACCCCACCCCATCCATGTTCCCGCCCCACTCACCACCGGGCCGGGGATCCCTCGAAGACCCTCAGGCCCAACACGCCCCGGGGGCCCTCGAGCCCCCACTGGGCCTGTCCTCCCTGGGGACCCATCAGGACCTGGCTCCCCCTAAAATGGACAGGGGCAAGGGAGGGGACAGAGAATCAGGAGGTACCTGCCTCCTGACCCTCTAGCCAAGAGCTATCAGGTAGGGGGAGGGAATTGGGGCACCTGTGGTGGTCACAGGCCCCCTCCCCATTCTGATGGCCCAACTGTTGGCTGAGGGATCAGGGCAGGGACCCCTCCCTAGGCAGGGGCACTCACCTTGGCACCTTTCTCCCCTTCTCTGCCTTCTCGTCCCATGTGTCCAGAAGGACCCTGAGAAGGTAGTAGAGACAGTCAGAGGGGGCTCGTGGGGGTGAGTGGGGGGTCTGTAGGGGTGAGGGGGGACCTGTGGGGGTGAAGTGGGGCCTACAGGGATGAGTGGGGATGAGTGCGGGCCTGTGAGGCTGGGTGGGGGCCTGTGGGGGTGGGTGGGGGCCTGTGAGAGTGAGTGCGAGCCTGTGGGGGTGGGTGGAGGCCTCTGGGGGTGGGTGGGGGCCTGTGAGGGTGAGTGCAGGCCTGTGGGGGTGGGTGGGGGCCTGTGGGGGTGGGTGAGGGCCTGTGAGAGTGAGTGCGAGCCTGTGGGGGTGGGTGGAGGCCTCTGGGGGTGGGTGGGGGCCTGTGAGGGTGAGTGCGGGCCTGTGGGGGTGGGTGCGGGCCTGTGGGGGTGGGTGGGGGCCTGTGGGGGTGAAGTGGGGCCTACAGGGATGAGTGGGGATGAGTGCGGGCCTGTGAGGCTGGGTGGGGGCCTGTGGGGGTGGGTGGGGGCCTATGAGAGTGAGTGCGAGCCTGTGGGGGTGGGTGGAGGCCTCTGGGGGTGGGTGGGGGCCTGTGGGGATGGGTGGGGGCCTGTGGGGGGTGGGTGGGGGCCTGTGGGGGTGGGTGAGGGCCTGTGGGGGTGGTTGGGGGCCCATGAGGGTGAGTGGGGGCCTGTGGGGGTGGGGGTGGGCCTGTGGGGGTGGTTGGGGGCCCATGAGGGTGAGTGGGGGCCTGTGGGGGTGGGTGGGGGCCTGTGGGGGTGGGTGGGGGCCTGTGGGGGTGAGTGGGACAGGGCTGGAGCCAGGACAGCCAGGAGGCAGGCCATCACTCACTCTCTTGCCAGGAGGCCCAGGAGGGCCAGGTTCCCCAGAAGCGCCAGGCGGACCCTGTGGAGTGATGGCAGCACCAGGATAGAATTAGCTAACATTGACTGAGCATAACTGTTTCCGGACGCCTTTGACCCACAGACAGCCTTCCCAAAACATCAGCGCAGCACCAGCCATCTCCTGCCTCCTCCCTCAAGCTTCTCATGTTCCTGATGAGGCCCCGGAGAGGCAAAGCAGGCACACCGATGGGGGCCTTGAGTACATCATTAACCCTTCTTCTGGCCCCCCAATCCTCCCACTCACCAGCCCCAACCCCCTCTCCCAGCACCACATCCTCTGCTCCCCACTCACCGGTCCCCCAACATCACCAGGGTCTCCTTTCCCCCCTGGGTAACCATCCAGACCCTGCAGATGGTGGACAGAGTTGGGAGGGGTCATGGGGTCACCTGAGAATTTGGGGTTGAGGCTTGGAGGATAATGAAAGTTATTTGCTCCAGGAATCTTGCCCAGGTCTATGGGGGGGAGGGAGATGGGGACAAAATTAGGGAATATGCTGGGCTTGGTGGGGAAAGGAGGGTTTACACCCACCGAAACTCCAGGGTCTCCAGGGGGTCCTAGATCTCCGGGGAGCCCCGTGGGGCCCTGGAACACAGAATGACAAATAATCACATCTCAGAATTATTGAGCATTCACTAATTCATTTCACAGACAAATGGTGCCCAGGCACAGTTCTGGTTGCTGCGGATACATGGTGAACAAAACACAAAATCTCCACCCTGGTAGAGAGAACATTCTAGTGTTGAATGTGTGCAGGCGCTGAGCTAAGAACGTTCCATGCGTCATCTCACTTCATCCGTCCAGCAGCCACCCAGCTCAGGACTCACAGATAAACTGACCCTCAGAGACACACACAGCAAATGGGATGGTGAAGTCCCCCAGACACTGAAGTTGCCCACTGCCCTGCCACCCCACCTCAAGCCCTGCCGCTGTGGCAGAAAGGTCTCAACCTTCGCCTGACGGCAAATCCTACATCAGTTCCAATCTTGGCCTTGGCCTTCCCAACATTGTTAGTGATTCCATGTGGAAGCAAGTTTCACCCTCTACAATGACTGATTGATTCATTCATTCATTAAATCAATCATTCATTAGCTCTATTCTGGGTTGTTCATAGAATCAGCATACTGGAGGACAGGACCCCTGGCTGGAAGTTGGCGAGCAGGTTTGAGCAGACATGAGTGTCCGCCCTCATCTCTGCCACCACCTCCCCCGGGACTCACCACGTTCCCTTTGGCTCCATCTTCTCCAGGAGGGCCCTTCTTGCCTGGGGGCCCAGCAGCCCCAGATGGGCCTGTGTCCCCCTTTTCACCCACTTCTCCCTTGGGCCCCTTTGCAGAAACAGAGGTCAGAAGTCAGAAGCGCCTGGACTCTCCAGGGGTCAAGGTAAGCACACCTGGACTTAGGGATGTGGGGAGGAGTCTGGGACTTTCCTGGGGTCAGGGGTCAGAGTAGCCCCCCCTCCCAATGATTAGAAGTGAAAGGGATTTAGGAATTATGGGAGTCAGAGGTCAGGGTGGTCTAGTTGCCTAGAGGCCATGGGCAAGGCTGCTCTAGTCCATGTGGCACCCTTGAGTAAATTAGACAAAGGCCCCCCTGTGGGCAGCTCATCCCCAGGCCAGGGCTAGTGTTGGCTCTGAGCCCCCATCGACCCCCTCGGCCCCACACTCTTGTGCAGTGTACTACATGGGGAATACGTATCAGCCCTGTCACCTTCCAAGGCTCTGTCATCAAGATAACCCAGGTAGCCCATAGGTTCTGGGCAGTGGGTGGCCTAGGACTGCCCAGGAGTCAAGGTGGCCTGAGGGAGCCAGGGGCCAGGGGTTCCCTGGGATGGGTGCAGGGGCACAGGACACAGTCACTCACAGGGATGCCTGGGGTTCCTGGGGGTCCTGTGTCTCCAGCCTCCCCTGGCTCACCCTGCAGGAGGCAAAGTGAGAGTACGAAGAGGTCCCATTCTGGCAGACAGAGAGAGGCTCCCAGCACAGCCCCCCCCAACCAGGACTTGTTGTACCTCCCCCACCCTGTGCAGTTCCCTGCCCTCCCTCTCTCACCTTCTCGCCAACAGCACCTGGCTGACCAACTCCTCCAGGCAGCCCCGGAAGGCCCTGGAGAGACAGCCAGGGGTACAGGTGAGACTATGGGATCCCAACCTCCCCTTCTTGGGAAATATATGTCCCCATTTCTGAGGCATCCTGGGTACCCTTCCCAGAGTCCTCACCTCTGATCCGCTAGGGCCATGGGGACCCCGAGGACCCGGAGCTCCATGGGGACCCTGTGGGACAGTCAGAATAACATTCAGTGACCCCCATGGTCCCCCAAAAGTCTCCAGCAACTACAAACACCACCCTTGACACTGGTGACCTGCATGATCCTTAAAATAATGTGTCCCTGTGACCCCCCCATTGATTCAACAGCCACCCCGACCTTGCCACACCCTTTCCCTTCCCACTTTGCACCCCATTGTCCATACCATGGACCCCACATCTCCAACTTCTCCCTTTTCTCCAGGAGGGCCTGGAAGTCCCTGTGGAACAAAGAAGCAAGATTGGGGCACAGGGTTGGGAGAACCAGAAGCCACACCCCAAACTCAAACACCTACCTGCAGCCCAGGGGGGCCAATCACCCCCACGAAGCCTCTCACTCCATCATCTCCTTTCTGCCCAAAGAGGCCCGGGGGCCCTCGGCGTCCCTGAGCCCCGTCTGCTCCCTGGGAGAAGGAGAGGGCAGGGCGTAATTAGGGTCCAGGTCAATAGTTGGAAATAGGCTCAGGGTTGGATTTGGAGTTGGGGGTGCAAGTTAAGGGTCAGAGTTTGGAAATTATGTCAAGGGTTGAGTCATAATTTTGAGATGGGCATTGGGTGACGAATCATGTCCAGTTTGAGGTCAAGGTCATAAGCAGGGTTTAGATGGGGCTGAAAGGGAATTTAGCGTTGGGTTTGAGGTTGGGGCCAAGGTCAGATTGAGAGTTTGAGCTTAGGTTTGGAGTCAGCACTAGAGGGCGGGTCAGCGTTGGGGTAAAGTGTAGGACTGGGTCAGTGTGCAGTTATGTGGGATTTGAAGATAAAGTCTGCATTGGGACTGACGGTAAGGTCAGAGGCAGTGTTGAGATTAGGGCTAAGGGGGGTTCAGGGTTGGGGTTGAGGTGGGGATTGAGTCACATTCTGGGGTGAGGTCATACTGGGTATCAGCAAGGAGGAGTGGGTCAGGGTTGGAATTGAGTCCAGGCGTAAAGTGTAGGACTGAAAGGACACTGTCCCTTCCCATCGGGGACCCAGGGGACGGTCACAAAGCTGGGAGCACCTACCGGGGAGCCTGGGTGTCCCACGGGACCCCGTATCCCTATTGGTCCAGGTGGGCCCTGAGGAGGAAACAGAGTTGGAAAACCCCTCAAGTTCAAGATTGCGGGGGTGCATGGCACTAGATATGGCAATCACTGCACCGTCCCCCCACCAGGAAGCGACAGTTGCACACACATGCCAACCCTATCTTCCTAGTCACCAGCTGCTGGGATCAGACACACACATCTGTCCTAAGCTGGGCCCATCAGGACTTCCCCCAGAAGTCCCCCAGCACCCAGGGACCGAGCTGGCTTGCTGATTCTATGAGCTGTGGCTGAAGACCCAAAGGGAAGCTGGGACGCGATGCCTCAGAGCCATGCAGAGTCAGAACCAGAGAGAATGATCCCCAAGGAAAGGGAGAGGAGACAGTAAGTGCCTCAGTGGCCTCCCCGGTCTCCTGGGGCCCCAGTGACTGTCTGTTGGCCCCTTCATTCCAGGCAGCTTGAATGGCTTCTGTTACTGGCAGGTGTCAAGATGGGCTCAGGAAGGGAAGGAGTTCCACGGCCTCTCCCACCCATGCCTCCCCCCGCCCCGATGACCACCCCTCATGGGGGACCCCCACTCACCGCATCCCCCTTATCACCCTTGCTTCCCTTGTGACCAGGAGCACCCACTTCCCCCTGCAAAAGAAATTAGATGAGAAAAGAGCCGGGCTCCCCGTGACCCCCCACTTTCCCCAGCCCTTCTCTCTCCAGGAACTCTCACCTTGTCCCCTTCCTCGCCAGAAGGCCCAACGGCCCCAGGGGGTCCTGGAAGCCCCAGGGGTCCTGGGATCCCATCTTTGCCAGTGGAACCAGGGGGGCCACGTTCGCCCTGATGGGGGGAGTGGAAGGCAAAATATCAGGGGCCAGGGCAGGAGTGGGGTCCTGGTATGTGGAGGACAGGGTCCTCAGGATGCCTGAGGAATGGGGTGGGCACAGCACTTACCGGGGACCCTTTCTCTCCTGCAGGGCCAACAGGGCCTTGGCCTCCACTTTGGCCAGGAAGCCCAATGCCTCCTGCTGGGCCCACAGGACCGCGCTCCCCAGGGGAGCCCTGAAAACAGGGGTGAAGGGTCAGGAAAAATAGCAATAGTAGTAGTTCTCATATCTGGAGGATTTTCAAGCCTCAAGCCACTGAGTTTGGTGATTGATTACCAGGACGTATCCAATCTGTTCCCCACACAGCAGACAGAGAGAGCTGTGAACACCTGAGCCAGGGCACGTGCCTCCTCTTGCCCACAGCCCTCCGGGGGCTCCCTCCTTACTGAGATACAAAGAGGTCTCCGGGAGCCTACCAGGCCCTGCGTGGCCTCTCCCGACCCGTCCCTGCCCTCGAGAGGTGCCCTCATCTCCTCCCACTCTCCCCCTTGCTCACTGCCCTCCAGCCACATGGTCTCCTCACGGTTTCCTCTAACACACCAGGCATGGTCCAGCCTCAGGGCCTTTGCACATGCTGCTCCCTCTGCCTAGAATGCTGTTCCCCCAGGCATCCACACGGCTTCTCCCTCACCTCCTCAGGTGTCAGCTCCCATGTCACCTTCTCGGGAGGCCTTCCCTGACCAGCCTACTTCAACTGCCCTGCCCCTGCTCCCCACTTCCTGCGCCTCTTGTTTCAGGGCATCTATGACCACTGATTCCTTGTCTCCCCGACTAGAACGCCACCTCCAGGAGAAAGGTTTTTGTACGGCGATGTCTGGCACACAGGTAAGCATGTGTCAGGTGGATCATTTCATCGAGATGTATGAAAACCTATGAGACAGGCTAGGTTATGCCTGAGGCAACTGAGGCTCACAGAGTGACACGACGGCCTGGCCAGCGAGCGGCAGGGCTGGATGGGCCCCAGGCCTGTTTGGCTCCCAAAATAGTGGACTTAACCATGACAATGCCCAGTTCCCCTTCACCCTGTCTCCCACCCAGCAAAGGGGGTTGCACTTACATTGGCCCCGACAGGGCCCGGGGGTCCCTTGTCACCCTTCAAACCAGTAGGTCCCTGAAGGAGGAGATGGTTCACAGTCAAGAGAGCCCCAGGAGTGCCCCCAGGTGCTGTCTTCACTCTAGGGGGCTCACAGTTCTCACCCCCTTCTGGGCACTGAGGTTCGGGGTCAGGCTCCTCCATGCCCTTCCAGCTATCGTTTCTTTACTTCCACAGTTGTCCCAGAATACCACCACCTGAGCTCCCTGCCCTGAGCTCCCCATTTCCTTCTACTTCACAGTCTGGCCAGACACACACAGGAGGGGTTCCAAAGGATACTCACAGGGTCCCCGGGGGCTCCTTGTGGGCCAGGGAAGCCCCTGGGTCCAGGTGGCCCTTCCTTGCCAAGGGGTCCCAGTGGCCCCAGGTCCCCCTGCAGGAGTGAAGTATTGGAAGGTCAGACTCCAGAGAAGCAGTGTCTCCCCCAATCTGTGAGTCTGGGCCCCCTCCCTCGTGAGGCTGATTCTGAGCCTTCAGGAGGCATGGGGCCACTTAGGGACCTTCAGGGCCACTCCACCGAGATCCCCCACGGGGCAGAGTCTCACCTTGGCTCCCTCTCTGCCCTCCAGACCTGGAAGACCTTGTTCACCAGGAGGTCCAGGGGGGCCAGGGGGCCCCCTCTCCCCCAGAGGTCCTGCTTCTCCTATCTTTCCCTGGAGAGGAAGAAGACTCATCTTGAACAGAGGTGGTCTGGAGTGGGAGGTCTGAGATCCACTCCCCCCTCTAATATCTCCCCAACTAGTGCAAAACTGGAGGGACTTGTGGGGTTCACTCTGACCTGAGGACCCACGACACCAACTGGTCCAGGTGGGCCTGTCTGACCTTGAAAGCCCTGGGGAGAAAATTTAAAAGGGAGCATCACATGGGGGGAAGAAATGGAGAGCTTCATGGGGTCAGAGGTCAAGTGGTCACTCACCAATTCTCCTCTCTGTCCCGGGTGCCCAGATCGCCCATCTTTCCCCTGGGGGCCCTGGCAGACAAGATGGGAGAGAGTTGAAGAACAAATAAGGAACCTCTCCAGTCCCCAGCTCCCCTCCCACCTGCCCCCCCAATCAGGGTGAGCTCTCTTACAGGGGGACCTTTAGGCCCAGAGAATCCAGAGGGGCCTTGCAGGCCTGGGAGGCCCTGAAATGGAACAGAAATCATTACTCATCCCTCCTACCTGGCACCCCTGAACCCCACACAATGACAAGAACTAACACACATTGAGCACCTTCTGTATGCTAGGCACAGGGCCACACACTATACACACTGTAAGTCATTTCAATCACCACTGCAGCCCTTGGGATGGAGACTGTGGTTATTCCCGTCTTATAGATGGGGGAACAGGCCCAGAGAGGTTAAGTGACTTGCCCAAGAACACTCAGCAGGTAAGTGGTTGAGGTAGGACTTGAACTCATGGCTCTCTTAACTTCAGAGCCTGTGCTCTTTCCATTGCATTATGTCTCCCTACCTCCTGGGTTTGACTCCTGCCCAGAAACACATGCGCACACACACACACACACACACACACACACACACACACACACACTGTCTCTCTCTCTCTCTCTCTCTCTCTCTCTCTCTCTCTCTCTCTCTCTCTCTCTGTCTCTCACCTTTTCTCCAGGGATCCCAGGGGCCCCATCTTGGCCCACATCGCCCTAGAACAGAGTGAATGAGATTCAGGCGACAGAACAAACTTAACTGGGAGGACCTGGGGGGGACTTGGTGAGCCTGTGGCAGAAGGCCTTCCTTGGAAAGGGAGGCTGATCACCCACCCACCCATACCTTGGGGCCTGGTTGCCCTGTGGCACCTGGTTGCCCCCTCTCTCCACGGGAGCCCTGAATAGGAAAAAAGCAAATATGAGAAGTGAAGGGTGACGGAGCCCAGGATGTGAGATCAAGTCCTCTGGGTTCCCGCCCTCCGTGAGTCCCCCTCGTGCCCCACCAGGGACACCAACATAACCCACTCATGACCGCCCCACCATCTCCTCTCGCAGCCCCTCCTTCCAGCCCTGCCTCCCAAAGCCCAGCTCTCTCTTTTCTTACTGGTAGTCCCCGCTCTCCTTCCAGACCTGGCTGCCCCGCCTTCCCCTGGAAAATAAATCGAGTGAGGGGAGAAACAGAAGAGAGTTATGGTGCAAACACATGACACAAACACACAAATGCACCCAGTCACACACCTAGAAAGATGTCTGCCACCATTTATTCACAGCCTTTTATACACACTCATACGCACACACACACAACCACACAAAGGTCACACACAACCAGGGACACGTGTGACTGCACCGTCGGGCGCACACATACAAGTGTATTCTCCACGTGGACACGTGGTTGTCACAGCTGCATGGTGTGCGCCCTGCGTGCCTGCCGTTGTGCCATGCACTGGGCGATCGCGGAGCCCGTCATGCAGCATGTCCCTTGCACATGTGTACACCCAGTGTGAACACATACACGCATGGGTTCATGTGAGGACACAGTCCTGATAAACACCACACTTCCCTACACTCACGTGCGTAACACAGTGTCCATTACACAGCGACAATACACCCACAGCAAAGTAATGCGTGCATGTACACACACTCAGTGTGCACAGAAATGCACACATGCGTGTGTACCATACCCTTTCACACACGTCCATGCCCCTCACACTCATTTATGTCCAGTCACACAATGTACATGCAGGCACATGCCCTGTTCACTCAGTCACAGCTCACAGACTCCAGCACCCAGACCCCATCTAATCTGCACTGAGAGGCACATGGGACACACGCACGCACACGTATGCACGGCACATGTGCCATAATGCCAGCTGGGGTCACCTACACGTGCGCTGCATTGCATGTGGGGAGATGTGTGTGTACAGGTGCTCCCAGGCATAGACACAGACACCCAGAGGCCCCCCTCCGTCGTGCACAGCCACACGTGCTGTTCCCCCAGGGAAGCCCTTCCCTCTCCGTCCCCCTCGAATCACGACTCACCCGCTTCCCTTTCTCTCCTAGTGGCCCCTGGGGACCAGGAAGGCCAATAGATCCCTGAGTAGAGAGAATGAGAGAGAAGTGGGGGTGAGGTATGGGTGGTGGGCAAGGCTGGCCCCTCACCCTATTTGACTACCCTATTCTTTCAGACCTTTCCAGACCACCGATTCCAGAAGCTTCTTTGGTCCCTCCAGCCCCAGCGTCCTCCAGGGCAGCGCGCTGCCCTCCTTTCCTCCCATCCTCCCCCTTATTCACTCCACTCCAGCCACACTGGCCTCCTCAATGCTATTCAGGGGACACCAAGGCCTGCCCCCCAAGGCCTTTGCACTGGCTGTTCCCTCTGCCGAAAATGCTCTTCTCTCGGGTCCCCACAGAGCCAGCGACTCCTCATCACGTAGATCTCATTCAGTTGTCACCCATCCTGTCACCCAGTTCTGCCCCCATCCTGCCCAGCGCGTCCTTCAAGTCATTCTCCGTCTAGCCCATCATCCTACTTTGTTTCGCCACAATATTTGTATTCACCTGCTTACTTATTCAACGTCTGTTTTCCCCACTAGGGACATCGCGCTCTGGTCTTATTCCCCCCTGCCTGGCACACAGTAGGTGCTTCCTCAGTGTGTGCTGACAGACTCGCTCTCATCCCGCCTGTGCCGCCCCCCTGGGAGGCAGCCTTTCTCCACCAGCACAGGCTCCCATGTCCCCTCCCACCCCTCACTGTGTTCAATCTCACCCACCGTTGCCCTAGCCGTGCGGCCCTGAACAAATGGCTGAACCCTTCCGATCATCAGTCTTCTTGTTTGCATGTTAGGGACACCAACCCTCACAAGGTTTTGGTGAGGCTTAAATAGGATAACGTGCACAGTGTCTCACACGGTGCTTGGTACATAGTAAGTGTTCAAGAAACATTAGCTGTCGCTGTTATTGATGATTATCACTATCTGCTACAGACTGAATATGTCCCCCCTCCAAATTCACACGCTGAAGCCCTAACCCCCAGTGTGATGGTATTTGGAGGTGAGGCCTTTGGGAGATAAGTAAATCATGAGAGTGGAGCCCTCACGAATGAGATCATTGCCCTTAAAAAGAGGAGACTAGATCTCTCTCTCTCCCTGCCCCCGCCCCTCTCCACCTTGTGAAAACACAGAGAGAAGACAGTCAGGGACAAACCAGGAAGAGAGCCCTCACCAGAACCCAACCCTGCTGCCATTGTTATGTAGACATTCACCACCCAGAACTGGGAGAAGTAAATGTTTGTTGTTTCAGCTACCCGATCTAAGGCATTTTTGTTATCGCTGTTCAAACTAAGACACTGACCAGACATACCATGTATTGCTCGATGCCCAAGACACACTGACTGGCCTTGGCTAGGTGGCCTTGCTCTAACTTCCAGAAACTTCTCCCGCAGGCTGAGTTCTATTCTTGGGATGGTGCCCTGAGTTTATTCCCAAACCTACTTATTTCTGTCAGTTGTCCTTGCTCATGGAGTCATGTGACGTAATGAAAGTTTACAAAAACTGATGAAATGTAGGAAGAAAAAGAAAAATGTCCGTCAAATCTGAGTTAAATGGAGAAGACTCAATATAAAGCAAACTCACTAAAAAAAAAAAAATTCTGTCAAATTAGGTATAGGCAAGATCACAGCGCCAGACTGAGAGGGCAAAAGCGTGGGACTCTGCAAGGATTCTACACTAAGATTTATTTGCAAGCGTCTTTAAGTTTCTGCCCCATTTTATATAAACAAAAACTATAAACCATCAGTGATGTAATGTGGGTGTAGCTTTGGCAGAAAGACATGTCTAATCAGTAGCTGCATCCATCAGAACATTGGTAAACAAGGTACATTTTTATATAAGTACATTTTATTGTAAGTTATAACAATTGAAGATATGTAAGATATGTATTTTTATGATTCTCCCCCTTACTGACTTTGAACCAATTTCAATCACACCAAATCAGAAGGATCCTCCAGTTTTATCATCATAAAAAATCATTATTATAATCACATTTGATTATGAAATAGATATTACCGGTATCTCCATTGTGCAACTGAAAAAAAACTGGGCTCAAGAGACTTGCCTGGGGTCACTTAGCAGGTAAGGGGTGGGTATTTGAGCCCAAGTTTGTCTGTTGCCAAAGCCTGTATCTCACGCTGTTTATCAATGATCCTCGAGGTGGACAGCTCACCTCCCCAGACCACAGCCCCGATCCCCAGATGTTCATCAGTCTCTGAACACTCCCTTTGCCCTAATCCAGCCCCCTAGCTTCTCACCTTAGGGCCCGGACGTCCTGGGTAACCTGGGAGACCTGGCATCCCAAGCTTGCCCTGCAGAAAGGTGATGGAACAAAAGTCAGAAGCTCAGAAATTGCAACCTGGAGGTCAGAGGGGAAAGGGCAGTATGGCTGGGGCATGGTGGCTGGGGCAGCAGGGTGAGATTCAGCCAAATATGGCTCCTGCCTGCTAGGGCAGCCTATCCTTGGGCAGCTCATTCGATCGTTGCAAATCTCTAGTCTGTAAAATGGGGGTTAAATGCCTGTTGCATGTGGTTGGTTATGCAGATGAAAATCAGATAATGTGCATAGAGTTGCTCTGTAACACTGAGCTGGGGAATTAAAGGAGATGATATGCAGGCTAGCAGCCTCCTGGAGTTGGACGTAAAAGGGCAGAGGACAGAAGGCAAAGGGTGGGGGAACACCGTGACCATAGGATGAGAAGCTGGAGGGGGTGATCAAGATCCATTCACCTTCTCTCCAGCTGAGCCTGGGGGCCCCTCCTCGCCAGCCAGCCCCTCCTGCCCTTTCAGCCCTTCAGGACCATCCTCTCCCCGGGCCCCTGGAGGTCCGGGGTGGCCCTGGAATAGAAAGGAGAGGCCCTGATATCAGTCCCTCTGTCACTCCCACTCCCTCCAGCCCCCTGTCTTATCCCCAGCTCACCCCCTCCCTGTCTTCCTCAGGTCCCCCAGACCCACCAGACTCCTTATCTTACCCTATCGCCTTTAAGCCCCCCATCACCCTTGAAGCCCGGGAAGCCGTCCTCTCCCTGCGTGAAAGAGAACAGAGACCAAAATTCAGGGTTCCAGAGAAGAGACACAGGCAGAGCCCCATGATGAGGGCTCCCCCCTGCCCCCTGCGAGGAATCCTCTCCCTTCTCACCTTCTCGCCTTTCTCCCCCTGAAGGCCCCGGTTGCCAGAGGTACCCTGAAAATAAAAAAGCTCTCAGTTTCCTCCCCAGATTAAGAAGGGCCCCAAACTCAGTTCCCTGTCTCAAAACAGCCCTGACAGTCTCCAGAGGATATTCAACTGGAGTGGGGCAGCCTCAGAGAAAATGATCTTTCCCCTAATGTACAAGAAGCTGCCTCTCCCTGCTCCTTCTCACTGGCAGCCTCCCAAGGTCATCTGTGTGGGGATGTGCAAGGAAGGCCAAATTTCCAAGTAATTAATTCCCATCTCCCCGGACACTGTGTCCACAGTTCCTTCTGGCGGAGAAAGATGATGAACATTCCAGGCACCGGCCTTCCTCTAAAGGCAAAGGAATGTTCCCCATTGTGCTGGCTACAATGTGACTCTGTATCTGGCAACAAGGCGAGTCTGTGCTGGGCTACAGAGAGATTGCTCAGTTCAAGCCCAGATGCTGCTCATACCAAACTCTGGGCCTGGGTCCCAAGGAAAGCTGTACTTGGCTATAGTGTAACTGAGCTCAGAGACCACAATGAAATTACACTAGGATACCATCTATGTGTTTTGACAATAGCATGACAATTCAATTGACCATAATGTAACTGACCTTGGCAATAATTAGTTTCTGGCTACAATGTAACTAGACTCAGCACCATAAGTCTTCATATATGTAACTATGCTTGGCTACAATGTAACTATGAGTTTAGTCATCTACAATATAGCCGTCTGCCAGGTTATAAGGTAACTGAGCTTGCCTACAATGCAAAAATGTGAAGAGCTGGCTCTTGGCTACCACCAAACTGTTCTTAGACCACAGGTAATGTGTACTTGTACTTGGCTACAATGTAACTGGGCTCAGATACCATATAGATGTGAATTCTGATGTCCCTTGGTCAACAGTGCACCTCTATTTAGCCACAGTGTGGCTCTCGGCTTGCCCCATGGCTGTTTTGTAGGTTGTACAGCTCTGGGCTGGTGCTTTACAATAACCCTCTGCTTGAGTACAAAGTTCTGGCCTGGGCTTCGATGTGGCATATGTGCTTACAGTGAAATGGGTTCAGCCTCCAATGGGCTGAACTGTTTGCTGCAAGGCGGCGACTACACTGCAATGCTGTCCTTAGGCTGTTCAGGTCCAAGTAACACACATACTTCTCAGACCCAAACCCTGCTCCCACTACACCTTGCCTGGCAGATGGATTCCTCTCATCACACATGCAGATATTTCTGATGGAGCTGGTTTGCCTTCGTCAGTGCTGATGAATCGTCCCTACCTGTAGGCCCCAGGTATCACCTACCTTCACACCCCGAGGTCCAGGATAGCCCAGAGGGCCTGCCGACCCTGGTGGACCCTAAGATGAAGATAAGGTTAGTGCCATCCTGTTCTTCCCCCTTCCATGTCTTCAGTGCCCTCGGCTCTCTCCTCATTAGCCCCAGACTCCGGCCCCGCCTACCAACCCTCATCCCCAAACCAGCCTCTCTCTTGGTCACTCACCTGGGCCCCTTTCTCTCCTGTGGGGCCCTCGTGGCCTGGGTGTCCCTGTGGGAAAAACATTCTAAGTTGTTAGAGACCTACATATACCAACCAAATTCCCAAGCCTCCCCTTTCTTCTTTCTCCTTCTTCCAGCTCCCAATTCTCACCGGAGGGCCATCAGAACCTGTGACGCCTGGAATTCCTGGGTTTCCAGGGGGACCCTGAAAGATAATGAACAGGAGGAGGAGAAGGAGACAGAGGGTCTCAGAGCCTGGTATTCCACCAGGAAGAGCCCTACTCAGACTAGCAGCTACATGAAAGTTACAGAACAAGCAGCTCCCATGGGCCAGGACATCTACCCCCAGCTGTGCCCAGACTTTCTGTGTGACCCTGGCCAAGCCCCCTTCTCTCTCTGAACCCCAGAAATCCTCCACCTCTGGGAGGGTTTACACAAGGAATGTTTAAACAGTGTAAGGGACATGTTGGGGTGGGGGCTCCCCAGCCACACTGCTTTCTTTAGAAGTACCTCCCACCCATAGGTCCATCTGAAGAAGGATGGGCCTTGGCTGGTATGAGGTGACCCTCTATGTCCTGCAAACAGTTAACAGGCCCAGAGGCAGGGACCTTGGCCCAGCTAAGCCAATCAGATTCTCTCCTAAAATTTATGTAATAAAAATTATGATCAGATAGATTTGGGTAAAGAAACTATAAAGTGATAAGGAGCTGGGGGACCGAAATGGTGACAAAGCAGCACAAAATCATGTAGAAATGAAAGCTGGGGTAAGGACAGACTAAGATATGTGCAGAAAGAAGCCTGTCTGCAGGGGAGATGGAAACATGTGCAGAACAAAGCTGACACCATGGGAAAGGGCTTTCCTGATCCATGAGTCTTGGTAATATTTTCTATGACTGGCTTCTGAGGGTTCCCCTGTATCCTGACAATATCCCTTTATGTGATCTAGCTTTGGTGGCTTTCAATTTCTCCCAGGCTACCCTTCCCTAACAATGACACTTTGTAACTCTGGGCTTGCTTAGGGAATGTTGCAATTTATCGTTACCCAGGGCTAACAAAAGGGGCCCTGAGGGAAGCTTGTCCTGCTAACAGAGTTGAAACAAGAAGACATTGTGGGGTGGGCAGATAGAACTATCACTCACCTTCTCCCCAGGAATGCCAATGGGTCCCTGGGGGCCAGGGAGACCCTGGGGACATAAAAAGAGAGAGAGAGAGAGAGCAAATGAAGGCATGAGAAAGGGGTGGTGAGTGCTGTGGTTGAGGAGACTGGGGGTGGTCTACGACCTTGGGTGACCATCACCACCCCACATTATTGGGAAAGATAGCTCAAACCTGAGACCCAGGATTTCCCTGCTGTCCTGGGGGGCCTGGTTCTCCTGGAGGACCCTAGGGAGAGAGCGGGGATTCTGTGAAGGTGGAAGGGGCTAAGGTTTGGAAGTGTCAGTGAAGTCGAAATGGGGGGGTCATGGAAATACTTGCAGACAAGGACATGGATGGACATGAGGTCAGAGTGTCAGAAGTACGTACCACATTTCCTTTGGCACCTGGAGCACCATCAATTCCAACTACACCCTGGGGGAGGAGAGGCTGTGAGACCAGGGCAGACACACGCACAGGAGCCTGTGTCTGAGACACTGCGAGGTACAGGTGGAAAGGTGAGTGGGCAGAGAAGAACTCAGGCAACAGGTGTGGACATGCAGAGGAGAACGGCGAGAAGACAGGCAGAGATGTGGAGAGACGTTGACATTCTCACCGGGAATCCCAGGGGGCCAGGAGAGCCTCTAGGGCCTATCAGTCCTCTGGGGCCCTGCAAAGAGGTAGGAACATTATTCCAGCATCACTGCTTGGAGGCGGCGGGAGCACGACTTCTATCCCTTGGACCAGGCAAGGGGTCCAGGGGTCCCTGATACTCACCGGCTCCCCAGCCTGGCCAGTGGGCCCCGGAGGTCCCTCTGCTCCCTGTGGGAAAGCATCATCATTTGGGAAGGGGGGAGTACCATCTTCCCTCATCTGGGCAGCCCTTCCCAGGGGATCCCAGAGTCAGAGCATGTGGCAGGGTCCAGCTGACTGAGTACATGTGGTTTGATTCAGGTCCCTGACCCTACACCTGGACCTGCCACCCTAGATCTTACCTCCTAACTCCTGTGCTCACCCCCAGCTCTCAGTCTGTCTCTCTGAGCCTCACGGGGACCTCCTGGCCTTCCAGGGCACTCCGTCACCCCTCATCCTGTCTCCCGGATACTCTACTCCTCTCTGACTCTCATTCTGCCTTTCTAGCTTCCAAACTATCCCCTAACTCTCTTCCAAACTTACCTTCGCACCATCTTCTCCCGGGGGACCAGGCTGCCCCACGTGGCCAAAGTCACCCTGCAGTGAGGAACAGAAGGGAGCTCAGAATGGAACGGTCAGGTGGGGACCAGTCCACCCGGCCCCCCAGGAAAGGAGATGGGGCACGAAGGGAGAGGACTCACACACAGGGCTAGAGGCTGGTAATGGGGGTGGAGGAGGTCGTGAATACCGGAAGGGCGCGTGGGCGTGGGGAGGGGCCTCACACACTCACCCTGTGACCCTTCTCGCCAGGCAGCCCTGGCAGCCCGTCGAAGCCCCGATCACCCTACACAAAGAGACACCCGCTGAGCCCCGAGTCCTTGACCCTGACGGTCCCTCCAAGTCCCAGTCCTGGTCCCATCACCCACCTTAGGTCCCGTGTCCCCTGGGAGGCCCCGAGCCCCATCTGCTCCAGAGCGGCCCTGTGGGGGAGGTGACATCATCAAGATACCGACCACCATTTATGGAGCAGCTTCCTCACGCGGAGCCTTGTGCTGGCGGCTTCTTTGTGTATGAATTGAACCTTCCACATATATCTCAAACCCATCCATTATTCTTTTTAGCCATTGCCCTTTCACTGACCCAAGTCACCATCCTCACAGAACCCTCGTCTTCAGTCTCCACGAACTGCCCTGCTGTTCTCACGGCACTTCAAACTCGCTGGAATTCCCTTGTTCGTCACTGGTCCCCATGTGCCAGACTTCTCTTTTGCACATGCTGCTTGGAATGCACTTCCTTTCCTGTTTCCTTAGCTCTCAGTTCAAGCCCCATTCCCTCTGGCAAGCCCTCCCTGACTCTGTGACCTGGCCAGATCTTTGGTCACATACTCAGAGGAGCTTCCATTCTCTGTCCTCTGCTCTTATCCCACCAATGACACCAGCAGACCCTGTGGCACAAAGCCGAGGCTCCTGTTCGGCACTGAGTGATGGATAAGGGATGCCCTGAGAACCTACGAGTCACTCACCATCTTGCCCTCTCGGCCAGGGGGTCCGACAGGTCCCTGAAGGCCTCGGGGACCCTAGAAGCAAAAGAAAAGGGGGATGGAAAGAAGAACAAGGAGGAGGAAGGACTGATTTAAATCATTCCCTAGGAAGGGCGGTAATTGCGAGCCTATCCCCAGCCCCTGTGTCATTTTCCTCAACTAGCACTTTACCTCATGGCCCTGGGGGAAGACCCTTCCCATGCAATCCTGTCCCCACCTCCACCAGTCTCACCTGTGGCCCCATGTCTCCCATCTCTCCTTTCAGACCTGGATATCCAGGAAGACCCTTGGAAGAAGAGATGGGGTAATGCCATTAGAGTAGGTCCCCCTCTCCACTGATGGATGTCCCTCCTCCATGCCGCCTCCTTACTCACCACAGGGCCTGGGCGCCCAGCGAGCCCCACCGGGCCAGGGGGGCCTTTCATAGAGAGCTGGAAAGACAGAGGGCGACAGAGCCTCAGGGCTCCCATAAGGCCCCCAACACCCCCCCAAAGGAACCTTCAGAAGACAAATACTTGTCTGTGTCCTTCGTGATCCCTTATCTCCCGATGTCCTCCCACAACTCCCTGCCGGGCCCGATTGTCCTCTGCAAACCTGAGCCTGTTGCAGCACTGCCTGAGCCTGGGCCTGCTGGAAGGAGACTGGGGGTCCTTTGAAGGAGCCACTTGCAAACTGGAACTAGGAGACAACTGGTAATGAGGGGAGCCCCAAAGAGAGGCTCCCCCCCACAAGGCTGTGCCACCCTGTCTTCTTCTTACCGGCATCATGATCACAGTGCCTGGGAGGCCCCGGATCCCATCAATGCCAGGGATTCCTGGGAGGCCAGCAGGGCCCTGAGAGAGAGAGAAACAGAGGCAGGAGGGCACAGAGAGATGGAGGCAGGGAGATGAAGGCGTAGAGGGAAGAGAGACAGAGAGAGGCGGAGACAGAGAAATGGAGAGAGGGAGGCAAGGAGACAAAGATGAGGCAGAGACAGAGAGATGGAGGCAGGGAGAGAGAGTCATAAAAAGTGGCAGAGACAGAAACAGACAGAGAGACCGACAGACGAGAGATAAAGAAACAGAGACACAGATACATAGGGAGAAAAACAGAGATGAAAGACATTCAGAGACAGAGACAGACAGAGGGAGAAAAGCAGGAGACAGACGCCCAGAGACAGAAGAGGAGCCAGAGTGACAAGTCACCGATGGGGAGAAAGACGGGCAGGATGGGTCAGTGCCCGCTGCAGGATGACATAGACATTCCTACTCCCAGCCTCAGCTCCGCAGCCTGAACCCTCACTCCCCAGAAGGACATGCCCTGGGGGAGGCTCTTACCAGTAGACCAGGGTCCCCAGGGAATCCTGGGGGTCCAGGAGGCCCTGAGGGGCCAACCACCCCCTGTTGAGGACAGAGGAATGGAGGTCATGAGAAGTGCAAAGTTTGAGGCAGGCTGGCTCTGGCCCACTCTTGACCCTGATCCCATGCTGACCTCCCCACCCCACCACCGAGCCATTCCTGGTTCCCTAATACTATGCTGACCCACATCAAACCCCTCTGTACCCCAATTCCTATTTTGACTCATCCTTTAAGCCTCAAATGTCCAATAGTCTTCAAATGACCTGGCAATATTACAACTCAATGCCTCATCCCAGGGGCTTAAACACCCCAACTGGAAAGGAAAAACAGGAAGAGGGAAATGCAGCCATGACTCACTCGGGCTCCTGGGGCTCCTGGAGGTCCCTCAAACTGCTGTCCCTGAAGGAGAAATAAGTGTGACACCCATTCTAGCCCAGATCCCAGTACTTCCTCCCAGCCCAGGCCCCTCACCTGTTCAATCACTGCGGGTTCTCCTTTTGCCCCCTTCTCCCCAGGGCCCTGGGATGACAATGGAGAGAAAAGAGACATGAGCCCGGGAACTCAGAGACAGAGGGAGAAAAGCAGGAGACAGACGCCACAGAACTCCCAGTTAACTGATGGCACACTCAGCACACACACACACACACACACACACACACACACACGCTTAAAGTCCATCCTGTGAGCTGCCTTTGCTGTCCTTTCTTCAACCAATAAGTTTTGAGCAGCTCAGCTTCCAGCTGCAGCCTGGCCATGCTGTGCCAAGGTGAAGAGCACCAACTCTAGGGTGCTGTTGGGCAACTTATTCAGCGTCTATGGCCTGCCCTGCAAAGTCAGGGCGTATATGTGATTGTATATGTCCCATGAAAATATGAATAAGTTACAACAATGATTGGCACATAACAGGCACTCAGGTAAGTTAGAATTCTTCACCTCATCCCCACTCCAACACCAAGGTTAGAATCCGGACTCCATTTTCTATCCGCATTATTTTCCAAAGCAATTTCACCTAATTCCTTGGCTAAAGATAGCATCTCTCTGTTGATGAATTCCCAGTCTTTATCGCCAGCCTAGACCATGTTCCTTGAACTCTTCTAACCAATCACCCACTTAACATCTCCATTTAGATGCCAAGCAGGGGTTGCCAATTTAGCACATCCAAATGAGACGCGGGACACTTTCCACACCCTCCTCCCTCAGACTTCCCCATCTTATTCCATGGTCCCATCATGCATCGATCCAGTCATCCTTTGTATCTTTCTTCACCTGCAGCAGCAAGACCAAAATGGTGCATGGCCCAAATCTGTCCACTTTTCTCTATCCCCATCTCCACTGCCCTCCTCCGGGTGACCACCCTCTCTCTGTTGCAGAGACTACCGGTTTCCTTGCTGCCCCTCTGCCTCCCCCTACAGGCCATATGCTGTTCGGCAGCCAGAAGAGTTTTTAAAACTTCAGATCCCGTTCCATCTCCCGTGTGGCTTCTCATAGGGCTTAGACTACAAGTCGAATGAATCATACTACCCACAGAACCGTCTATTAGCACAATGCCTGTCACATTAGCACAGTGTCTATCCATAAATATTTATCAACTGCACTGGGGGTGGGAAGGCATTCTAGGCAAAATAAAAAGGAGGCGAGAGAGAGGGGGTGGGGGGAGAGATGCCATGTGTGGCTCCAGACAGGAGTCCCTCTCCCTGCATGTTACTCAGCCACCCAGACTCACAGGAAAGATCTGGAACTGAGCCCGCGATGACTGTTCTGCTGCTCGGAAGTCAGGGCCCATGGTGGGGCCACCTCCTTCCTCATCCTCTATGGCTAACTCGGTCTCCAGGGTTCCCAGTTCGGTTCCACTGCCTGGGTCCAGCCCCTTCCGAGAACACGGAGACAGACCAGTTTGCCCTTGACCTCCTCGCTGTCTGCCAGCGCCACTGCCCAGGGACCTTCCCTTCCAGCCCCATCCATTGCCCACCAACCTCTAGGACGGTGACATTGCGGTCAACAGTCACAGGAGTGGTGATGGCCAAGGCTGTGGGAAGCGGAGGCAGTGTCGGAGTTGGTGTCTCTGTTTTGGGGGTGTCAGGGGAGGTCTGGAGAAGGGACAAGGGAGTATCAGGTCTGGGGTCAGGCCAATCAAGACAAAAGGGAGGCAAAAGAGGAGCGAGGCCCTTCACCCCAGCACCCAGTCTGGGGAAGGGGATGTAGAAGGATTCCCAAAACACAGCAGACTGACATGGGGAGGGGGCTGGCCCCTATAAGCAAAGCTGTGCCGGCTGCACCAGGACAACCAACAGGGCACCCTCTTGTATGGAGGAGGAGGGGGGCTGGGAGGCCTGGACGGCAGCACGGGGCTGGCTCCAGAGCCCAGTGGTCAGGTTCAAGGTCCAGCACTCAGGGCCAGGCTCCCGGAAGCCTATCCCACATGTCCTCTCCCAAAGCGGAGCTCAGCGGTCAGCCAGCCAGGCCACAGTCAGAGAGGGAGTGGTAGCTCCTCCTGGCCTGGACAGCTGCAGAGGAACTGGGTCAAGAGCACAAAGAAGGCAGTGGGGATCCAGGTGAGGGGCTGGGATGGGAAAGGAGAGGGGTAGGCTGCTCCTGCTGTCCTTGCTCTGGGCCTGAAATGAAAACCTCTTTCTCCCACTGATACTGAGAGAAATGTAATGCAACCAGTGACCCCACCTAACCAAGGAACCCAGCCAATGGCCTTCACTAGCGACCCCTACCCAGTGACCCACCAACTAATGACCCCCATCTATGACCCCTGAATCGTGATCTTTACTAAGAGAGCTAACCGATGACCCCCAACAAATAACCCCCATCATTGGCCCCCTCCACCGGTTATTCCTATAACCAGTGACCTGTCAATGGCCCCCCCAATTAGTGACTCGATCAATGACTCCAACCAGTTACTCTCCCATTCAGGTATCTCCACAACCAATGACCCCAAACGGTGACACCCCCACAATAAGCACTGACAAGTGACTCTCCCAACTAATAACCCCATCAGTGACCCCTAATCAATTATTCCCCCAACCAGGGATTTTCCAACAATGAATAAGTGAGCCCAAATAGTGCTTCCCAAACAATGAGCCCCCCAACACCAAACAGTGATTCCACTAACCGGTGACCCATCAGTGACTTTCCAAATAATATGAACCCCAGAAAGTCACTCCTCCAACTAGGCCTTCCAATCAGTGATGTCCCATGGATGACCTGCTCAAGTAATGACCCCCAACAATGACCCCCACCCATGAACCCTAAACTAGTGATACCAATAACACCAACAGTGGCCTCTATCAATGTCCTGCAACAGTGACCCCCAATAGGAAACCCCCAAACATTAAGGTCAATCAGTATCTTCCTACAGTGACCCCTCCCAACCCCGACCAGCAATCTCTATCAGGGAGGTCAAATCATGACCTCCAGTTCCAATTAATGACTCCCCAATAACCCCACCAATGACCCCAAACAGTCAACCCCAAGCAATGACACACTAACTAATCATTCACCCCAGCTGCCCTTAAACAGCCACCCTCATCAGGAGCCCTCTAATAATAAGGTGTGTCACTTCCCTCTGGAGCCCCAGAACTGGAGATTGGGGGACAGAGGTGCAAGAGCTCAGAAGACAGGACCAGCCCCGCTGCCTGCCCCCCAGTCATCAGTCAGCTAAGAGAAGTCAAAGGTCAGGGATTGGAGACTAGAGGCAGAGACCTTGGATGAGGTGCGAGTGGTCAGTGGGGATCAGAGACCAGAAGTCAAACAGTCAAAGAGCAGAGGTGAGATCCCACAGGTCACTTACCTGGTTCTCCAGAGAGCCAAGAGATGGAGCCACCGTCAAGGTCTCCTTGTTCTTCTTTTTCCTGCCCTTCCCCTTACGACCTCGCCCTTTTTTCTTCCCTTTTCCTTTCCCCTTCCGTCGAGGGGGAGGGGATTCTGGCTCACCCTGGAGGACCTGGGATGAGTACCCCAATCAGTCCCAGAGGCCCTCAGTGGAGGCCCCATCACTCAGATCACCTGGGACCGAGCTGGCACATGATCCATGGGTCCTGCATTTTGAAGCCAGGGCTTACTCAGACTTGTGAGCGTGGGTCAAGGTCAATCATATGATCTGAGGCCAAGGGTCATTCAGTTACGTGACCTGAGGTCAAGGTCACTCATGCCTCTCTATGATCTGTTCCAGGGCAGGGGTCACTCAGCCCCATGGATGGGGATCAGAGTGTATTTATTCCTGAGGCCTGGAGCCGGGGATGACAGCCTGTGATGTCAGGACAAGCATCTCACTCACCCCTGCAGCTGTAGGGTCCAGGTGGTCACAGCCAGGAAGATACTGGTCGCAGGCCTGGAAGGCAGCCTGAGGGTCTGGACTTATCATCAGCTCCTGAATATCTCCCTGGAGAGAGAGTGGGGGTCAAGGGAGGGGGACACAGGCTGACTCTGACCCCCATTCCGAACACTGAGGCTTGGTGTTTCTCCACCCAGAGTATGCTAAGTATAAGGAGAAGGGGGTCCCACTACAGTCCCCACGATCACTCTGTCCCTCAAAACAGAGAAAGAAGATTCTATCAGGGTCACAGCAAATCACAACCACAAACCACACCCCACAACATCCATTCCATCAGAGGCATATTTGTTCCTTCACTCGCAGGCACACGGTGACACCTACTGTGCGCCAGGTGCCTTTCAAGGCACTGGGGAGAAGGAGCAGAACAAGATGGAGGAGGTCACTGGCCTCCTGGAGGTGACAGGCACCGCAGTCACACACAGCAGTCACCAGCCACAGTGACCACACCAAACACACCTGTCACACAGCCATACTACACTATGCCCTGCCGGCAGCCCCTAGCACAACTGCCCTGCATCCCATCACACACCACAACAGGTGAGGTCACGCGTCACAATCCCATCCTCCCATCACAAGCCAAGTACGTGCCATCACAAATCGTTTCGTGGCTCTATAATCTCACAGTCACACACCGCAAAGAAGCACGATGGTGCATGGGGCCCCTCCTCTCCGGGTGCTAGGTGGGAGTTGGACATCTCCCTTCTCCAATCTCTTCTCCAGATCAGGCTGTGGATAAAACTTGCTCCTGCCTTCTGCCTCAGTTTCCCCTATCACGGAAGCCCTACCTCAAAAGTCTCCTCCCCAAGGTCCTGGGTCCCCAGCACAGTGAGTCCAGCTGTACTGATGAATCGAGGCCCATGGCCCAATGTGGGGGGCTGAGGCTCACAGTCCGCCACCAGGGTCGCCATGCCTCCATCCACACTGACTGCCACACGGTGCCACCTGCAGGGAAACCGCCTCAGTGGGGGTGCTTCTCACCCCACCCTTCCTTAGACCCCCACTCTCCCTATACTTACCTGCCATCCGTGAGGTTGACCTGCTGGGGGAAGGGCCTGAATGGGTCACCTAGGAGGCGCAGAGCTGGCCCCAGCGCCAGGCCCAGCTGCCGGGCACCAAGTTCATCATAAATGGAAAAAAGGACAGACTGGTTGGCTGGCTGGCCCCGCAGAGTGATGAGCACGGAGAAGTTCTCAGGAAAGAGTCCCTCTGATGGGGCGACAAAGGGAAAGGGGCAGCTCAGATGACCTGGCATAGACCTGTGCCCCCAGGACGACTGCCCCAGCCCCTCCTGCCATGATTCACCTGGAAAGAGCTTCCACGTGGGGACGCCTAGTGTGCTGGCCTTGTCCACCCTGAATGCCCGGTCACCTTCTGGGACCCTCTGGGGGCAGAGGCCAGGCCCCTCAGGTACCCCAGCCTGGCCCCCCCGCATGCCCAGAGCCTTCAGCACGTCCACAGTATCTGCAGAAAGAAGCCAGGGTACAGGGCAGTTAGAACAAGGCCGGGACTCCACGTGAGTGGCTCAGGTTTGGGAACTCAGCCCCCACACTGTGTTTGTGGGTCAGGGTGAAGAAGCAGATTTGGGACTGCACCCCCTCCCTTTATTACCCCACAGCTGTTCCGGCCTCATTAGCTGTTCCGGCCTCATTAGCCTGTTGACTCCTATTTTGTTGGGGGTTTTTGGGTTTTTTTGTTTTTTTGTTTTTTCCTCTTGGTTTTGGTGAGAAAAAAAAACACTGACCTAGTTCTGGGATGAATCAAAGCTTCCTGGCCTGAGCCCCAGAGCCAGACTGTCCCCCGCACCAGCTCCCTGGGGCTGCTCTGCTGGCCTGACGCCCCCTTGCCAGGGGAAACCCACTTGGAGAGGAGGGGCTCCCTGTACATTCTCCCCCACGTCCTTTCTTTGACCACCACCTCCTCTGGACTGCTTCTGACCATCATCACCAGCGATCTCCTCCCTCTGACAGCCGCCTCCTCTGACTTCCTTCTTGTCCACCTTCACACATGACCTCTTCCCTTCGATCACGGCCACTCCAGATCTCCTCCTGCTGACCACTCTCTCTCTGACCATCCCCACTGACTTCTCTGTCCTCCGTCCCCTCTGACCTCCTTCCTTGGCCTGACCCTAACCTCCTCCCTCTGACTCGCCACTCTCTGGTCTCCTTCCTCTCACTTCTCTGATTCCCTCCTCTGGTCTTCTCCCTCTGCCTACCCCAGTCTCCTCTATCTGACCTGCGACCTCCTCATTATCTCCCTCTCTGACTTCCTCCTTAAGACCACCTTTCTCTGACAACGTCCTAACTGCCTCCCTGTGACCCTCTCCCTCTCACCCCAGCAAGGGAGGGGAGTGGTCTGGCCCAATGAGATCCTAAGCCAGGCTCTCCTACCAGCCCCACCCCACGCAGCCCAGCCAGGGCTAAGTGGAACCACATGGCTTGGGCAGGAATGGGTGGGGCTGCCCCGGGTCCACCCCCCCCCATCTGATCGCCCCTCCCCCCCAGCAAACTGTCCCACTGACCCCTGACCCAACCTCTCGGCAGGAGCCAGATTCTGTCAAATCTGCCCATGACCTCACCCCGGGGGTGGCTCTGCTGATCTCACCGTTGGGAGCCAGGGGAGGGGGCTAGACTAGGGGGAGATAGGGTTTGGATAAGGGACCCCCAACCCAGCTCCTGGGTCAGACTCCTCCTTCTCTAGACCCCACAGAGCGCTATTCCAGACTCGGCTCTCTCTTGCTCCCAAGCTCATTCTGCTTTCTTTCTTCTCTCCCCCTCCCACCCTCTCTCTGTCCCACTTTCTGTCTAGGTCTTTCCAGGTCTCTGTGTCCAACTCTGAATCAGTTTCTCTCTCTCTCTCTCTCTCTCTCTCTCTCTCTCTCTCTCTCTCTCTCTCTCTCTCTCTCCCTCTCCCCCTCTCCTTCCCTCCCATCCCTCCCTCCCTCTCTGTATTCATTTGTTCTCCCATCTGTCTCTCTCTGTATATCTCTTTCTCAGTGCCTAGCTCTCTGTATCTCTGTGTGGGGGCCACTCTCCCCATGTCAGTCTCTCTCTCCAGGTGCCCCCTCAACCCTGCTGCCATCACCAGCCCCATCTCTAATTGCTTGTTCTGTGTCTGGGCTGTCACTAAGAGGTATTTGGGTTACAGCCCCCTAGAGTAAGCTCTGGGCTCCCAGGCTCTGCTGACCACAAGGGTCACTCCCCCATGGACTGACCATCCCAGCTGCTCCCTCTCCAGGCTAGGGCCCAGGGGAAGGCTGAGATTCATGACCCCACTCAGCGTGGCTCTCCCAGGCTCTCCCCTCTCCCAGAACCCAGTCTCTACACAGTGGGAAAGGGTCTCCCCTCGAGCAACTGTTCATTCACACTTAAGAGTCCTTCCCAGCATCTAACCCA
This sequence comes from Rhinolophus hipposideros, assembly GCF_964194185.1. Taxonomy (NCBI): domain Eukaryota; kingdom Metazoa; phylum Chordata; class Mammalia; order Chiroptera; family Rhinolophidae; genus Rhinolophus; species Rhinolophus hipposideros. The sequence continues at coordinate 39,861,658 of NC_138062.1, read as the reverse complement.
AATGTCTTCTGCTTCAATCTTGTGTGCCTTCTGCAATGACCTTTCAGAAACTGACTGCCTTTTCTTTTCATGGCTGGCTTCTTGACAAGGAGACACACAAGAGGCATTGAGTCCTGCCTGCAAAAGTCAGGGGGTGAGAGTCTGTCAAGGACTTTCCCCCAGTCTCTCCCTTGTGAGGTTGAGCTGGATCTGGGAGGTGGAGGCAGGCAGGCAGGGACCAGGCTGCAACACGGCTGGGGTCCCCTCAGAAGTGTAAGAGAACACAGGTGTGAGTGCCTGTGCCAATGTGTACATGTGCTACTGTGCACAGGCGTGACACTGTGCATGTGTGGCACCAGGGAATGGCTGAATGTGCGATCTGTGGCGTGTCAATCAGTGTGAGTATTTGGCCTATGATGGAAAGAGTAGGTTCAGTTCTTTGACTTGTGTCTGTGTTCACGTGAGTCAGCGTTCTGGAAGTGAAGTCACGCAGGTAAGTCTGCGATTGTAACAGTTCAGGCTGGAGACAGGGGCGTGGTTATATGTGAGAGTGTGGCCGGCGAGTGGGTGACTTGTGGTGCATGTCACTGTGTTGTGTGGATGCCAGTGGAAGCATGTGTGAGAGTCTGAAAGCGTAGGAGGGTGACAAAAGCCATGACCGTGTGGCGGGTGATTGATGGGATTGCCTGGGCGTGGGCACCGGTGTTTAACATTCCCGGTGTCCCAGAGGGCTTGTATTCCGAATGATTGCCTGAGATTGCACGGCTGTGTGGATGTGTGAGCGTGGGAATGGGGCATAGGCCAATGTGGGGTTATCCACGGAAGCAGGCACCTCCCTGGACTTCAGAGTCAGTGAGAAAATGGTGTGAACGGTGTGTGTGTGTGTGTGTGTGTGTGTTGGGGGGCTGAGTTCACCTTACGGAGCGACTTCCGAGAGGGCCTGGCCTGGGGTCTTTCAGACCAAAGCCCTCTCCATCACGACTTGAGGGACCATGACCTTCCCAAACCCTGGGTGCCCCGCACCCGGCACCCTGCGGGGCGGGGCGCTGCGTCCAGCCAGATCCGCGCAGCTGGGCGTGCGTCAGCGCTGACTCACCCATCCAGGGGCCCCCGGGACTCCTAGGGGAGGAGGTTCCTGAGAAATTCCTCCGAAAAACACCCGAAGCTCGCTCAGCTGCAGGGAACAACTTCCACTCCAGCCCCCGCCAGCGCCCCGCCCCGCCCCGCCCCGCCCCGCCTCGCTTCGCCCCTCACCGCGGCCCTCCGGAGGCCCTGTCCATGGTGCTGATTCCGGCTCTGGGGAGCTAGGGGTGGGGGGAGGGCAAAGGGTGGGGACTGAGGACGTGGGCGCGCGCCAATTGGGGCAGAGGAGGAAGAGGGAAAGTGGGGTAAAGCCTCCTGGGGACACGCAGAGGAAAGCCTAAACCTCGATTATCCCTCTCCCATACTTGCTCCCACTCACCATCAACCTCAGAATCATCCACTCGTGTCTTCATAGACCGTTATTTACACCCCCCCAAATCACCACCGCACCCCTCACTGGGTCACCCAGACACACACAGTCATAACGCATAACACACACACGATTATTCTCAAAACCCGCCTCCAGCACGCACGGACTCACTTGCACACCCACAACCGGCAACCACACACACCCAGGGGTCACCCGTCACCCATACATACGCAATCATCAACTCTCACACTCAAGAATACACACAATTTCACTCCAAATGGTCACACACACATTGCTACACACACACACACACACGTGAATTGCATTCATTCCCACGCACCCACCAGTAAACACGGTTACACGTTTCCCCGCCTCCCAGCTGTCACACCCACAAATTGCCCCGAGTCGGACGCTCGCACACGGCAGCCACGCGCAATGCGCATGCCCCCCATTCCGGACTCCACCCCGCGTTTTGGGACCTCGTTGGACCCTGCACTCCGGGTCCTAGCTCTTCCCTCCCGGCTCACCGGCCCTTGTCCCGGGCAGAAGCTGCAGCGAGGCCAGGAGCAGGCAGAGGCCGGCCCACGGCGGGCCCATTCCGGCCGGGCCCACACGCGAGGCGGAGGGGCGGCTGCGGGGCGCGGTGCACGCACTCCCGGCGGCCGGCTTCACTCGGGATCCGCAGGAGACTGCTCGAGACCCCGCCCCGCGAAGCCGCGCCTGGCCCCCCTTCGCGGGAAGGGGGGCTGACAGCTGGTGGGGGAGTTGGGAAAGTTTGTGTTGAGCGCTGATTGGTCAGCCGGGGGTGGAGCCCTGGGCGGGGAGCTGGGCCCTTCTCGCCCCACCCCACCCTGGAGGAAGAGGGTCACTCCCACCCAGCCTTAGAATTCGGGGTCCCAGGCTTACCCCCAAACCCTTTCCTCCTAACAAGCCCCCTCAAAGGAGATCTTAGCCTTATTCAAACCTTATTCCACCCAGACCCTGGACTTAGGGGGTACCACCTTATAGCATATCTTTTCTGTGTTACCAAAGGCTCCCAAATGGCATCCCAGCCTCACACCAAACTCTCGCCCACCTGCCTTACCCCAGTCGTTTCGCCCCATGTAAGGGATAGCAGCCTCAGCCCAACGCTTACCCTTCGGGTCCCTAAATGAGGAATCCTCTTCCCACCTCAAACCTCACCCCAGGTTACAAAATGGGGTTCCCAGATTTGCCCTAAACTTTCATCTCTCCACCCAAATTCCAGAATCAAATATCCTGGCCCCCTCCCCAAACCCTCACCACAGATTCCCAAATGCCTTTCTTGATTTCCCCTAAACTCTTAATCTTTAAATAAAAAGTCCCACCTCCATCCCTTGCCCTCCTTTCCCAACTCAGTTCTCCAAATGGATGCCCCAGCCCCAATCCCAATTCCTTACACACGCCCCCATTAAATGGGAGAGTCTGGCCCTACCCCAAAGCGGGGCACTGCTACAGGGATGGGTGGATCCCTGCCATTCCTGGGGTGAGACAGAGCCTCTCTCACCCCACTGGGACCCCCCAGTGTGAAGAGGCCCTGGGGGGTCAGGTGGAGCTGTCTGGGCAATTGAACAAGTAAAGACGTGCAGGATCTGAGAAAGCTTCCACAGGGAGGAACCCAAGGGGTGCATCCTGGGCCCTGAACTACCCCCCTGGGGAAGAGGGAGAAGCCAGCAGTGCCTCCCTCCCAGCCTCTGGCTTCTCAGACAAAGAGTCTCTGTGTCCCTGGAGAGGAGGGGGTGGGGCCCCATCTGGCCTGAGGAGAAGGGGGCCCCCAGGGAGGGGGAGCAGAGGGAATCTCCTCAAGCTGCTCCTCCTCCCTCCCCAGAGACATCTGAGGCGAAGACGTATGCAGCTAAAAGACTCTCACAGGGTTTGTGCCCTGCCTTGCTAGGACGTTCCTACGATATCTAACCCCATCTTCTGACGTTTCTGTGCACATTTGAAAGGACCCTTCTGGGACCATGCTCTCTGTCACCATCTCTCCCTCTAATCGGAGATTCTTTGCTCAGAATAGAGACAGCAAGAGAATGCCCCTGCTGATTCCTCACGCTCCCTAAAACTGCCCCCAGCCCTGAATAATGTACAATCATAATAAAAAGTCCCCAGTCGGAAGTGTAGCAGTGAGAAGAAATTTTTGACAGATAAAAGGAAAGGGGTATATTGAGGTTAAGGAATTCTCCCCAGCTGCCTGTCCAAGGTCAGTTCCGAATCAGGAGCTCATGGGATCCCTTCACCCTGCAGGGGGTCAGTGGGAGGGTGTTTAGGAAGATGGGGGGGGGTAGGTGCTGGCCAGCAGAGGTCACAGGTGAGGGAAGGATCAGCATGGCCGACTGTCCCCGGACTGTGCTGATCTCAGGCTGCTCGTCAGGAATTGGCCTGGAGCTGGCAGTGCAGCTGGCTCATGACTCCAGGCAGCGCTACCAGGGTAAGGGGGCCAGGGCAGGGCTGGGAGGGGCAGGGCTAGGAATGGCCTCCAGGACCCCCACCCTCATTCCACTAGCCCTTCCCTTCCAGCTGCTTGGGGAGGAGACCCCCTCCCCACCTCTCCTCTTGAATCATCTCCTCACCTAATGAATATTTCTTGAGCATTTACTGGGTACCAGGCACTGTTCAAGGTGCTGGAATTACTGCTGTGAACAAAATAGACCAAAATCTCTGGCCCGATTAATGGTGTAGTGAGGGAGGGGAGGGACAAACAATAAACAGATTTAAAAATGTTATAATATATCTAGTGCTAAGAAGCAAAACAAAGCAAGGGGGAACATGGTAAGGGGTGGGGGTGGGTGATAGTTTTAGAAAGGCTGGTCAAGGGGGTTTCACTTAGGTATTCCCTTAGGACCTGCTCCCCCACCCCTTCCCAGATTACTGCTCCAAGATAAACCTCTTAAGTGAATTTGACCTTGACAGTTTAAGGGGGGCCTCTAGGCGAGGGACTTAGCCTCCTGCAATTCTGGAGTCAATTGCCCCAATCTGCACCCCACCCACAGAGACCTCTGACTCAGAGCAGGCTGGAGTCCAAGTGGGCAAAGGGCTGCTACTTCAGAGGAGGCTGCAGGGGTGAGGGCATTGTCCCAGTTGGCAGAGCTGCTTTTCCCAGCCCTCTGCCTTGTCTTAAAGACACGCACAGCTTTGAATATGACAGTCTGAGTGCCAGTATGCAGGGAAGTCATTGTGCCGTGTGTGTCCCATGGCAGGCAGATGAGTATATAAAACTGCTAAAGTATGATGTTTGTCGAGTGCTTACAATGTACCCTGCTGTGTTTTGCATCTAATAAGATATTCAATCTCCACAAAACCTCTATGGTTTGGCTGCTATCATTTTCCCCATCTTAGAAAAAAAGGAAACTGAGGCACAGATTGCCAAAGGCTCTTGCCCAAGGTCACCCAGCTGGAAAGTGTGGCAGAGCCTGGATTTGAACCCAAGCAGCCTAGCCCCTGGTCCCGCACTTGTCACTATACTGTGTGTAGATGCATGTGGCCCCATTCATCTGGGCAGCACCCATGAGTCACACAGACCCACAGACAATATGCAAATGCCCCCTAGCAGTGTGCATATGTGATTGTGGATACACACGTGGGGGGTTTACAGACATGTGTACAGGTATGTGAGCTCAGCACTCTGACAAACCCAGGTTCAAATCTCAGTTCTAACACTAGGGGTGGGACAAACAGGGAACATCAACTTGCTGAGCCTTAGTCTGTTCGTCTGTATAATGAGGATAACTTTACCTATCTGTTGTGGTTACTATTGCTAAATAACCCCTAAAAATTATGGTGTAAAACAACTATAATCATTTACCTCTCACAGTTTACAAAGGTCATGAATTTGGAAGGGCTAAGCTGGATGGTCCTGACTCAGGGTCAAAGGCTACAACTAGAACAAAGGAGGCTGGAACATGTCAGAGCATGGGCAGACATCTCTCTCCCTTCTAGTAATCTCTTTATGGTTTCTCTATCTGGGCTATCTTGAACTTCCTCCCAGTATGGTGGCCTCAGGACAGCTGGGCTGCTGACAGTGACTGAAGGCTTCAAGAGTGAGTGTGCCAACAAACAAGGCAGAAACTACAGCACCTTTTCTGGCCTCATCTCAGAAGCTACACAACGTCACTTTCACCATATTCTGTTAGTTCCCAGGCAGTCACAAAATTCAAGGAGAAGGGAATGAGATTTCATGCCTTGACGGGAGAGAAGAGTTCTGGAAGAGTATATGTGATGAAAGATGTTGTGGCCATCTTTGGAAAATAAGTCAGTCACCTAATCATAGGGTTTTTGTGAGGATTAGTGATAGTGCTTATAACAGTGTTTTAGCATAGTGCCTGGCACATAGTAGGTGTTCAATAAATTGGAACTTATGTTGATGTTGTAAATGTGTCTATTCGTACTTGCATGTGCATATAGGCACATACATTGACCCTAGGTATATATGCATTTCTTTTCTCAAGGAAATCTGTTCCATATTTATTTTATTGTCTAGCCTACTGGACTATGAATTCCATGAAGGCAGGGACTTTATTTTACTTCATGTAATAGCCTCAGCATCTAGAATAGGACGTGGTATGTAGTAGATGCTCAATAAATGTGTTGGATGGATGGATGGGTGAATAAACACGTAAAGATGTACACGAGTGTGCATTTGTAGATGTGTAGTGAATGTAAACCTGTGGGTCTCTCTCCCTCTGTGACTGCTCATACGAGATCATAGAAACATGCAAGTCCACACATAGGGGAAAGGAGCTAGTGCCTGCCCCAACCCAGCTCTCTGTCCCCAGTGGTTGCCACCATGAGAGACCTGGGAAAGAAGGGGACACTGGAGGCAGCTGCTGGAGAAGCTCTGGGTCAGACTCTCACTGTGGCCCAGATGGACGTGTGCAGCGATGAGTCAGTGGCCCAATGTCTCAGCTGTATCCAGGGAGGAGAAGTGGATGTGCTGGGTGAGACTGAGCAGCCCCTGGAGTCACTCAGCCCATCTCTGGCCTAAGTACAGATCCTCATTACAACAAGGTCCTCCCATGTCTGGGTATCAGCTCTCTTGCTTCACCAGTATCCTCTGACCTTAGACAGTTCATTAGGGATATAAGAAATAAACTAAGACCTGGGGTCAGGTGCATTTTACTGAGGAGAACTTCTCACATATGGAGGAAACAATATGTGGTTGGGAGAATTACTTTGATGAGTCATTTGGGAAAGGGAGCATGATGAAAAGGCAACTCATGGTCCATTAATGGCCTTCTAAGGAGGGTGGATGTGGCAGTTCTGGTGCAATTTGGGGTCAGAGCTGAATTGCTCATGCATTACAGGGGAGGCTGTTCCCAGCAGCTCTTCCCCCCATCCAGAGATCAGGATCCTCTATAACAAATGCTGAATTATATGTGAGGGTCATCACGACTCCACATTTATCCACCCAAGATATCCTGGACTGGCCCTGGATTTGGAGTGGGTCGGGGGGTGGGTGGGTGAGGTGATTCAGGGAGTATCCCTGAAGGAGTGACACTAGAAGGGTTGGGGAGACTTCAGAGTAACCCTCAGCCTCTCCCTCTTAGTGAATAATGCTGGAGTGGGCCTGGTGGGGCCCCTGGAGGGGCTCAACCTAGCTACCATGCAGAACGTCTTTGATACCAACTTTTTTGGAGCTGTCCGTCTGGTCAAAGCTGTGCTTCCTGGAATGAAGAGAAGGCAGCAGGGCCACATTGTGGTGGTCAGCAGTGTCATGGGGCTGCAGGGTAAGTCCTGGGGATACACACCTGGGAATCCTCCCAGTGTCTGACCCTCCCCAGGCTGGAAGGATGGCAAGTAGGTTCTAGCTCATATTCCAAATGAGCATGTATTGAGAAGGATTCTGAAGCTCAGAAGGGAAAGTTCTGGGATAGGTTAACTATGTCTGCCATGGTGCAGGTGTGGGCAGTGGTGGTATAGGTGCTGCCAATGGCCATCTACAGTATCAACCCCACTTCTGGACACCTACAAAAATCTCTCCCAACCATCCCCCAAGACCCAAAGGAACCACCAGAACCCCTCCTGAGACTCCTCCTTGACAAACACCCCTGCCAGACCCCAGAGATGTCTGGATTTGTGACTCTGAGGTTCCACAGAAAAGAGAGCAGTGATTGACTAGTGATGTCTGCTATTGGTCTACTATAGAAACCACCAGCTTGCCATCCATGCTCCTGGGTCTCTCCTTCTCCTCCTCCTCCTCCTCCTCCTCCTCCTCCTCCTCCTCCTCCTCCTCCTCCTCCTTCTTCTTCTTCTTTTTAAGGAGGGCGCAGCTCACAGTAGCCCATATGGGTATTGAATCAGCTACCAGCTACGTTGGTGTTATTAGCACCACGCTGTAACCAACTGAGCTAAGCGGCCACCGGGTCTCTCCTTCTTGAACCCCTCTAGACTCCCTTCCTCCCCATGAGCATTTCCTCAGATCTGCCCCCCTTCCCAGCACTCCCCTAAGGAATCCACCCTATTAATTTTCCTGCCATGGAGAAGCTGCGTTTACTCAGCCCATCCTTTGGCCCCTTATCCAGCTGCTCCCCTGACCTTGGGGGCCACAGTCACTGCTCAGCAGGACTGATACAGACCCAGATAAACAGACTTGCCTTTAGGACCCTGGGGATCCCTTGCCCGCGTGGCCCAGGGGTTTAGAGGATAGGGGAAAACAGGGGTTTCCTGGGCTGGGAGCAGATGGAGCACTGCTGGGAAGAGGTGGCACCTGGCACCCCAGAGAACCTCATCCTGACCCTCTCTGCTCCCATCACACAATACCACACACCCATCCCGTTGACCCTGTATGTCCCCCCATTCCGATCTTCAAACCCCCTTCCTTTGCTCAGCCTCCCAAAAACCCCATCCGTCCGGACTCCCAGGCCCATCACTCAGACCCCCAAGCTATGCCTTCCTCCCATCCTCTTAGGTGTCGTGTTCAATGACGTCTATGCTGCCTCCAAGTTTGCCCTGGAAGGGTTCTTCGAGAGTCTGGCCGTCCAGCTGCTCCAGTTCAACATCTTGTGAGGCAGGCACTTGGGCAGTGAGGGGGAAATGGAGACAGAGAGGGGGGAATGGAGGCAGTGATGGGGCAGACAAGGAAATGGGGGGCATGGAGGGGATGAGAGAATAGGAAGCGATGAAATAAAATGAGACAAATGGGGGGTGAAAAGGAAAGAGGGATAGTAATGGGCAAAATGGGGCTGTGACTGGTTGGGGACACCAGACCCCCTACCTTGTCCCTGTTCCCAGCATCTCCCTGGTGGAACCCGGCCCAGTGGCCACTGACTTTGAAGGAAAGCTCCTGGAACAGGTTTCCACGGCCGAGTTCCCAGGCACTGACCCTGACACCCTGCACTACTTCCGGGATCTCTACCTTCCAGCTTCCAGGGAGCTCTTTCGCTCTGTGGGACAGAGCCCACAGGATGTGGCCCAGGTGAGTGGGGGGCCCAGAACCCCAAGACATGGCTCAGGTATGTAGGGGAGCCCTCCCAGCAGAACTCCCATCCCTGGGTCCCAGAGCTCAGGACTCCACCCCACAGGTTATTGTCAAGGTCATCAGCTCAGCCAGACCTCCCCTACGACAACAGACCAACTCCCGCTACTGTCTGCTGACTGCGCTCAAAGCCGCTAACCCCTCTGGCAGCCTGTACGTGAGAACCGCCCACCGCCTGCTCTTCCGCTGGCCACGCCTCCTCAACCTTGTCCTCCGTTGTCTGGCCTGTGGCTGCCTCCGTACCTGTACCAGGGTACAGCCCCGGTGAGCCTTGCCCAATCCTCTCCACCCCTGGACAGCCAGACCTCTTCAGTCCACACCCATCTCAGAGGCCCTACAGACTATTCATTCATTCATCCACCCATTCATTCATTCAGCAAACTCTGCCTGAACTACTCTGTGCCTGAGCTGATGCTTAGCCTCCAGGCATAGACTCCTCCCAGGTCAGGCTGGGGCAGAGAGAGGGAACCTAGGACCCTGGGTGGAGGATCCAGAGCAAGTTGCTGGTGCTGTGTCTGGGAAAGCAAGGGAGACTTCCTGGAGGAAGGTGCATTGTCCATGGACATTGGAGGGTGAGACAGATTGTCTGATTCAACCTCAGGACTTCATTATCTTGGGCCTGGGAATACAGGTATGATGCAAACACCTCCATCCCCCTCCCGCACAAGCATAGAGCTGGGTTGACTAGGGGTCTCTGGACTTTTCTGGTCACACACTCACTCCATTAGTTGAATGTTTTGGTGCACATACCAGCAATACACACATATGTTTTTCATAAAATATAGATGTGTAACCACTAACAGTTGCTATATTAACTATTTACTGAAGCTCAATTTCTCTTGTCTAAATAAGAAATTAAAAAGTAGTAGGGTCCACCTCATACGCATGAGAACACTACTACCAAAAAAAAAAGGAAGAAAAACAAGAAGTGTTGGCAAGGATGTAGAGAAATTGGAACCCATGTGCCTTGTTAGTGGGAATGCAAAATGCTTTTGCCTCTATGGACAACAGTATAGTGGTTCTTCGAAAAATGAAACAGAATTGTGATATGACCCAGCAATCCCATTTCTGGTTATTATCCAAAAGAATTGAAAGTAGGGTCTCGGAGAGATTAATTTGCACACCCATGTTCATAGCCAAGAGGTAGACGCAACTCAAGTGTTCATCAATAAATGACTAGATAGGCAAAATGTGGCCCTTCCATACAATGAATTGTTATTCAGACTTAAAATGAAAGGAAGTTCTGGGGCAGCTGGTTAGCTGAGTTGGTTAGAGCGTGGTGCCCCTAACAACAAGGTTGCCGGTTCGATCCCCACATAGGGCACTGTGGGCTGTGCCCTCCACAACTAGATTGAACCAACTACTTGACTTGGAGCTGATGGGTCCTGGAAAAACACACTTAAACAAAAGTTTAAAAAAAGAAAAAGAAAGAAAGTTCTGACACCTGCTACAGCATGGATGAACGCTGAGGACATCATGCTCAGTGAATAAACCAGACACAGATAAATACTGTGTGATTCTATTTATATGAGTTCCCTAAAGCAGGCAAATTCATAGAGACAAAAAGTAAAATGGCGGGTTACAGGGACTGTGGGAGGGAGGAATGGGGAGTTAGTCTTTAACGGAGACAGAATTTCCATTTTGCAAGATGAAGAGTTCTGGAGATACATGGTGGTGACAATTTCACAACAGTGTGAATATACTTAACCTTAACGAACTATATACTTAAAATGGTTAAGGTGGTAAATTCATGTTATGTATATTTTTACCCCAAATAAAATTATTTAAAAAGTAATAGGGGTCCCACCTGAGCCCCCAAGACAGTGGCCCCAAGTTTCTTGGCCCTCCTCTGGAGAATTCAGAAGCTAATGGACTGTCATGCAGGGTGTCAGGCGGAGTCTCTGGTCCCGCTCCCCGCATTAGAACGCAGGACATGGTGAGGCCAAAAAGGAACACGCATGGGGCCATAGATAGGGGAGTCATACCATTATATTCTCGCTGGCAGCATCCGCCTCTCTGGAATCCACAATCCACAATCCGCCCTTGCTAGCCCCCATTTTCTGCTAGCGTAGCCACGGCAGTTATACTAGTGGCCAATGGCTCACTGGTTACAGCTGACGGCCAACTAGCCACAGCTGATGGCCATTTACTACCTGAGCCAGCACCTTTCAACATGAGGGTGAGAGCCTGGAAACCGCACTCCTGGCTCCGTCCCTACATGGACTCGGTGTAAAGGGTGGCTTTGCCTTCTGTTCACTGGGTGATTCTGGGCAGGTGCCTCCCCTGGTCTCATCTTCTGTAAAGCAGGGTTGACAACACAGTGCTGAAACAACAGGGAAACTCCCCTCCACAGTTCCGCTTCACTTGGAGTTTTTGTTGTGGTTCAGGTTCAGCTGCCTCCTTGGAATGTCAGGCTCCAGGCAAAGTTGTTTTATTAATGTTTGCTCTGCAGCCTCAGGAGGTGGACACTCAGAACCCGCCGCACCCCCACCCCCACTCCTGTTCATAAATAGAGAAACCACGGTTGTCAGGAGCAGAGGGAAGGGATAGGAATCGAGCCCAACTCAGTCTATGCTGATCTTCTGGGGTCTCTGGTGACCTAGGACAAGGGAAACTGAGTCCAGGGCAGTAGGAAGAGGTCTCTTTGAGATAAAATGGGGGCTACTTAGTATGTTTTGTCAAATCAACTCCTCCCTTCCCCTCCCCATATTGGATTTTTGAAGCAATGTTGGAATGTCTGCAAAAGAATATGAAATTAGATCAGGGTGAGGGTTGCACAAACTTGTGAATGTACCAAAACTCAATTGTGCACTTTAAAATGGTAAATTTTGTGGTATGTGAATTATATCTCAATTTTAAAATTAAATTAATTTTTTAGAATATATGAAGTGCACGTGTGCACAAGGTCTCTGGATTGCCTAGGAGGCTCACCCAAGGATTATATCAACAAGTTTCCTCCACCTTTGGCTTCTGGTTGTGTTGGGTTCTGCCAATGGGAGGCACTATTGGTGGAGAACAAAGGGTGGGAGGAGAAAGACCAGAGTATTTATCCTCCAAGCGCCCTCTATTTGAAGTCTCTGTGGATTCGCAGAATCTCCCTATCTAAGGCCCAGCTCCAGTTTCTGAGAACCACTCTTTCCACTTGCCCTTTTGACTAAAGATGGAGACGGAACCCCCACAGTTGCCAGCAGGATGGCACCATAGTGTCCTCCGTAGGACTCCCTACCCCCGGCCCTTCCTTTCACAACTGTCTCTGTCTTCATCATTCCCCAGTTTACCCACTTTGAGTGTGCTCTTTCCATCCAGGACCTGACTGACGGCATATATGTGCGTTAGATAGCAGAGAAGCAAACGGCACTCACTAGACCACCACCCGGCTCCACCAGGAGAACATCATCGATATGGACTGCCTGCCTTATGCCAAAGGGCTCCAGCTGTCCTGAATTCTATGCCACAAATTCCCTTGCTTTTTAAAAAAAACTCCTTTAACTAAATTATTTTAAAAGATAAATTTTTCTCCTTGCCAAGAAGGAAAAGCCATCACAGTCACCGTAAGTGAAGCCACACTTGATATTTATTAGCAGGGGCATACAGTATTCCAAACCCCATACTCACAGACTCCCAGTGCAAACACAGCCCCGGATCCTCTCTCCCAGCTTCCCTTGCAGCTAAAGGGTGATCATGTGACCCCAGTTCCACCCATCAGATGCACAGGATTTAGAATTGAGAATCAGCCACCCGGAGAAGGCGGGCTCAGCAAGGGGAGGTGACAGAAGAGACAGGACAGTTGCATTGCCAGGGTTGGCAGCAATAGCTACAGCTGCTGCCTGATTTCAGGGGGGATGATTTACGCTGTGGCCTTAGCTGCTGCCCTGGACTCCCATTTGGTTCCTTTTCATCTTCCAAGGCTGGTGATTGCATGAGCCCCCAGGGTCCAGCCGACAAATTCCTTTGCAGCTTAAATCACCCTGAGTCAGTTTCTGATGCATTTAAGGAAGAATCATCACCAATCCAGATGGCAACTATAAAATTAATGCAGTGCGGGGGAGGGGGAAAGGGGGAGGGCGGCTGTTATTGAATCTAGCTGGATGCTATTGCTATTTTATTTTTTTACCACGGAGACCAACAGAGATTGACGGAAGTTCAAAAGGTGTTAAAGATGTTGACATAAGAAACCTCCAAACCTGTAAAGAATTTTTAGGCATTTATTTGAGCCAAACTGATGACAATTGCTGGCAAGCAAAATCTCAATGGATTGAGAAAATGCTCCAGAGAATGGCAGTTTTGCAGCTTATTTTATACATTAGAAGGAAGTGACATAAGGAGGGTTACATAAAATCCATTAGTGATAGATTAAGGGAGTGGGAGAAAGCAAAGTGGGGAAATCACTGGAATTGGATAAAAAGTAAAACGGAGAGACACATACTTCTACATTGGTGGGCAATGGATAGTTAAAAATTAACATTTACAGAACTTGGAGACTGTTTGGGGAGGAATGAGATAACAATGAGGGGTTCTGTGGTCTTGGTGCTCTGGTGTGGTAGGTTGTGCCCTGAGAGGTCCAGAAAAGATTACTCTCACAATTAAAAGGTATGTTATCTCAGATGCAAAGACAATAGACAGGCTCACTTAAGATAAAGATGGACCTTTGTCAAGGAAGCTACAAGCCTAGGATGTGACTACCTGTCATGACCCTCTTTTAGTTAGGAATTTTTATGTTCAGACCATCCTAAGGGTTACTTTCAGTCTCTGAGTTTGTAGGGCCTGCCATGCTGGCCTCCCCTGAGCTTGTCAGGTTTGGTACTTGACCCCTTTTTTATCCAAAAGGATCTGCTAACCTTTGGTTCTTGATTTCTACGCACATACCCGGCCCCCTGTTTTACTCATCTTAGCAAAGTTGTTCTTGGGGCGGCCGGATGGCTCAGTGGGTTAGAGCGCGAGCTCTGAACAACAGGGTTGCCGGGTTCGATTCCCACGTGGGCCAGTGAGCTGCGCCCTCCACAACAAGACTGAAGACAACGAGCTGCCACTGAGCTGCCCATGGGGCGGCCAGATGGCTCAGTCGGTTACAGCGCGCACTCTCACCAACAAGGTTGCTGGTTCAATTCCCGCATGGGATGGTGGGCTGAGCCCCCTGCAACTAAAGATTGAAAACGGCAACTGGACTTGGAGCTAAGCTGCGCCCTTCACAACTAGGTTGAAGGACAACGACTTGGAGCTGATGGGCCCTGGAGAAACACACTGTTCCCCAATATTGCCCAATAAAAATTTTTTTAAAAATAGGTAAGTCGTTCTTCTAGTTGCTCACGCCTAAAATCTTGGTATCATCTCTAGTCCCTCTCTGTCACACCCCACAGCCAATCTATCAGGAGATCTTGTTCACTTGACCTGCAAGATATATTCAGAACCAGCCACTTCACAACAACTTCTGTTCCCCACCGCAGTCCTGCCACCAGGATACTGCACCAGGAGTATTTCTCACCTGGAGTATTGTACCAGCCTCCTCCCCTCCCACTTTCTGCATTTGCCCCTAACAATCCATTCTTCACATAACAGCCCAGAGGATCCTTAAAAAACATCTTTGGAATAGATAAAATGTCTTTTTTAATAATTAAAGTATATTTTTAAAACAATTATCCTACTCTCAACTGCCCAACTCCTGACCCCCACCCCTGCCTGCTATAACTTGCTTGAGTTATCTATCCAGATTTTCTTTCTGATTATACAAGAAAGAAAGAAAAAGCTGATGAATGGACAAACTGTGGTATACACACACATGCAAAGTAATACTTTCAGCCTTAACAAGGAAGGATGTTCTGACACCTGCTCCAGCATGAATGAACCCTGAGGACATGATGCTCAGTGAGATAAGCCAGTCACCTAAGGACAAATACTGTGTGATTCCAGTTATATGAGAAAAGTCATATCCTAGAGACAAAGAGAAGAATGATGGGTGCCCAGGGCTGGGGGAGGCAGGTAGGGAGTGAGTGTTTAATAGGGACAGAAGTTCAGTTAGGGAAGATGAGAAAGTTCTGGAGATGATGGTGCTGATGGTGGCACAACAGTGTGAATGTACTTACTACCACTGAATGGAACACTCAAGAACGGTTAAAATGGGAAGTTTTATGTTGTCTATATTTTACGACAATTTAAAAAATAAATTTAGAGTATGTTAGTGGGAAAAACTGAATATATACTTCTTTATTTACTTTTTCGCAAAAAGCAGCATACTGTACATGTAAGTAGAGTTTTACTTCTTTCCCTGAATACTATGTCTTGGAAGATTTTTCCATATCCACCCCAGCAGGCGTCCTCATTCTTATGCAAAGCTACAATATATTCCATTGTGTAGATGGACGTCCTGTACTGATGAATTTTGGGTCTCTTTCCAATTTTTTTGCTATTATATAAATGGCTGCAATGAATAACCTTGTGTGCATACATCATTTCATACATGTGTAAGTGTTTTTTGTCATGGGATTACTTGGCCAAAGAAACTGCATTTGTAATTTTTATGAATATCATCAAATTGGGGGAGGACCGATGACCACATGTTAGCATGTTCACTTCCCCACAGACTCATCACACTGTGCATTATCAACTTCTAAATTTTTGCCAATGTAAAGAGGAAAGAAATTTGTCTGATATTTAACTTATTTCTCTTATTACAAGTGAGGCCAAATGTCTTTTCATATGTTAAGGAACCTTTTGTGTTTCATTTATTGTGGACATTCTGACATCTTTAGTTCAACATTTTTCTTTTGGATTGTTTACATTTCTATTATTAATTCCTAGAAACTCTTTACATATTATGGAGAATAGGAAATCTGTAGTATGAAGTATGACACTTTTTTTCAGTTCCATTTTTTTTTTGTTTTACTTTTCTGTGGTAGTATATGTCTTTATTTTTATGTTACAGCATTATTCATTTGGAGTGGGTACTTTTGGATTTCCAGTCATAATAACAAAAGATATTCCCAAAATGATTCTATTAAAACAGAAATATAATGTCATTCTTCTTCAAAATTCTCCAACGGTTTCCCCTCTTACTTAGATTCAAATCCACAACTATGAGGCCTTCTACATGATCTCATCCCTGAATATTTGTCTCAAATTATCTCCCACTCTCTCCCTTTCACCCACTTCATTCTAGGAATACTCACCTCCTCGCTGTGTCTTAAACATGCCCTGTACACTTCCACCTCAGGGCCTTTGCACTGGCTGTTCCCTCTGCCTAGAATGCTTTTCCCAGCTATCCACAAGACTCCCTCCTTCACCTCCTTTAGAAGGTCAAATGTCAGCTTCTCAGAGAGGCCCTCCCTGATCACCACACAATAACACCCTATCATTCTATCCCTTTAACCGGCCTTATTTCTCATCACTGCCATATACTACAGTTATACACTCCAGTTTGTTTCTTGCCCATCTCCACCCACAGAACATCAATTTCATGGGGAGGAGACTGTTGTCTTTTTGCTCAGCTGTGTCACCAGCACCTAACAACAGCATGTGGCACAGGGTAAGCATCCAAAAATCTGATAAATTAATGAATGGGTGGGTATATGAATGAGACTCTCCTTGGCCTAATAAGAAGATTTAAACATCTTTTTCTGCTCCTCAAACCACCATGTTCCATCTCTCTTCCAGGTCTTTCCACAGGCTGTTCCTACCTCCCCAGAAACAAAACCATCTTCTCTCCCATCCCTAACCCTTCACGTGATCACTCTTACTTCCCCAAGACTCTTGGGCCTCACCCTCAATACCGCTTCCTCCCTCAGGAAGTCTTCTTTGACTCCCCAGGCTGGTTGAGTGAGGAGGCTGGGCCCTCACAGCTGCTTATTCAAATATAGTTCTCCTAGACCAGGCTGTGTTGGGGATAACATTGTAATTCTCCAGTGCTATCAGACCCAGTAATCAACCCTGACCGTGATTGCTGAATTATTCTTCCTCCCAGTTTAGTAACAAGCTTCTCCTGAAAATTCTCACGGCCTGCCAAGACCTCCTTGGACCACGAAGTGAGGGATGCAATGCCCTTAGGGATCAGGAAGCAAGGCCAGTTCCTGAAGCCTTGGGGAGAACAAGTGGAGTGATCAGAAGCCCTTGGGAACCAAGAAATGACCGGAGGAACCTGAGCTGAGACTGGAAGTGACCAACCTGGGCACTTGCCGGCTGCACTCTCTCTGCAAGCTAAGAAGCTCCTGTCACCTCCTACCTGAGCAAGAAACAGCATGTCTCTGAGCCTCAGTTTCCTCATCTGTAAAATGGACACGTTTCTGGTGAGAAAGTCCCTACTGAGTACCAGAACTTAGTAGCTGTTTCAGAAATGACAGTCATTCGATGTGATGTTGATATGGGTATTATTCCTTGCCTCCAAAGTCCAGCCTGGCCTTTACAGGGAAGCTTCAGCTGGAAGCCCTGGAGGAGAAAACAGAGGCCACACCTCCAAGTAAGGTCGCTCCTCCCGTCCTGGTCTCCTGACTGCAAACCCGGGGTTCCAGGGAGGCGGAATCTGAGCAGCAGCAGATGCTCGGGGCACGAGGCCAACGCTCTCCGCCACCAGCATTCCTGCGGGAAGCTGAGCGCTACTCGGCGTCTGCCGGAGGCTCGCTGGCGCCCTCTCGTGGCTAGACTTGACCATTAACGGCTGGAGGGGGGCCCTCAGCGGCTCTCTTCACCACCTACCCTCCTCCCATTTCCTGTTAAGCCCAGGTTCAGGAGCTCAGCTCCATCACTTAACTGCTGTGACCCTGGGAAAGTCATTTAGCCTCCCTGTACTTCAGTCCCAGCGAGAAAATTTGGGACAGAGCACTTCACTCACTGCCTCAAAGAGAAAGGTGGGAGGGACTGAGGATAGAGCACCTACTGTTCCTTGACTTTGGACAAACCCCTGTCCTAGACACCTGGGAGCACACAGGACGGCGTGTGGGAGGCACATGGACACTCTGTGTGGGGATGTTTGAAGGGAAGGACTCACTCCCACCTAAGGAGAGCCGAACAGAACCGGTGGAGATTCCCTGAGAGCCTGGGACAGTAGTGGAACATGCCACCCCAAATGAACGCCAGTGTTCTAGAACCATCTAAATTAGGTCTCACCTACTTGCCAATCCAGGCCTTAATTTGATTCTGTTGATTCTTTACTTCATAAGAGATTGTTTACTGTAGATTTTAAAGCACTGCCTATCCTCACAGCTCACCTGCCGGACATGGGGCAAGTGGCTTACCCTCCTAGAGCCTCAGTTTCCTCATCTGTACAGTGGGTGCTAATTCTTACTTCAGCGTGGCTGTGAGACTTCTGTGAGTCTATACAGAACATGTAGAACAGCATCTGGCACATAGTAGGTACTTAATAAATGCCTGAGGAATACATGAGTAGATTCCAAGTGCCCTCTTTGTTTCTAACACACTAGGTTTTCCAACGCTCGACAAAGATGGTCTGGAAAGTAGGCACACGTTGAACCTAATTCATTGGGAGGCTGTGAGGTTTGAGGAGAAAGTGCACCTTAGACTCTGTGTAAGTTCTCAGTCAATGTACCCTCCACAGGAGCAGGCATTTGTCTTGTGGTCACTTCTGTGTCCCCAGCAAACTAAATAGGTCTGTGCTCCTAGTAAACAGCTGATGAATCTTTGTTGGATAAATGTATATCATCATTGCTTCGGGAGATCTGGGGCCCTCCAACAGGTAAGACTCCCCAGGCTAGCGGCATTGACTTCACCAAAGAAGGAAAACCAGGCAAACTTGTCTGCAACCCCTCCTGCTTCTAAGAGGCAGACACTGCAAAGCGGTCTCAGCATCTTTAATAGGAACATTAAACAGCCAGTGAGAATTATTCCAGGACAGAGAAAGCTTTCTTCCAGGAATGCTTCGAACAGGATGTGTTTTCATCCCTGGTTTAATATATAATTTGCCTTCTGGAAAAGGAGCCCAGAGAGCTTGGCATGATTTACAGACAATGGACAATGGTCACAGTTTACCAAGCATCTCCTTCCTCCTGCAAGGAAGGAGAAAACTGAACAGTGCATGCTGGGTACAGAAAGATCAAGAGCAAGAGGGTCTGACCCGTACATTTCTCAGAAGGCTCCATTATGGTAGTAATCCTGGGACCAGCCGGCTAAATGCCATATGAGTGCTCGGGCCGGTGATTGGGAAATGAACACATAATGCCTGCACCGCTCTCATTTGAGCAGCTCCACCAGAAACCTCGCCAGTTTTTCAAGGACAGAGGTAGGGACAATCCTGTTTCCTCCAGCCCCTTCCAGTCAATCCCCACCAATCCCAAAGTCCAGTGCCCCGACCCACATGACCTAGGCTCCTTGCTGGGTGAAGGGAGGGCTTCAGGTTAGGACTCCATGGTTCATGGAAAAGACAACCCCTCTACCACTCTGGCCCTCAGCAGGGGAGCTGGAACCCTTAACTGTCCCTAGCCTCCCAATGGAGGTTTGGTTGAGAAGGGGAAAACAGCCTCCCCGCCCCCATTGGATTTATGGAGATTCCCTCCCCCCATCCGTTTAGATATTAACTCAGCCAGGACAGGCCAACGCAAACAGACCAGAGCTGGGGCGGACAAGAGGACAGACATCTGTGGCCGGTGGCCTTGCGTCATCTTCCCACCGCCATGGACATGCACTGTCCCCCGGGCTTGATTCTGCTCCTTTGGGGGATCCACCTCACCCAGGCTGAGCCATTGTGAGTCTGGGAAACCGAGGGGACTGGGCCGGCTGCCTGCATATCTGTGGTCTTGATGACTCCCTGCACAGGACCCCATGTGTCTCTGCTGTTGCCTCCCCCACAAGAGTCCCTGTGTGCCTCTGTATTTGTCCACTGGCAGGTACATCCTGGTGACCCCCCGAGTCGTGCGCGTCGGCAGCCCTGAGACCATCCTCGTACAGGCTCACTCAGACTCCGAGCAGCCCCTCATCGGAACCCTCAAAGTGAACCTCACTGTGTGGGACTTCCCCATGAAGAAGACGGTGGTGGCTGAGAACCAGCTCATTCTCTCATCAGAAAACCACTTTATGAACCAGGCATCTGTGGTGGTAGGTGACAGGCCAGGATGGGTGGTTCTGGGAGGCTCTGGGCCAGCAGCAAGGCTGGAGAGGGACAGACGGTAGAGGGACTTCCCACAAGAGACGCGGGAATAGACTCAGGGCTTGGCTATATTTGCTGCTCCTTACGTCCTGTCCATTTAGAAATCAAAAGTCCCGAGTCTGGGCTCCAAGAAGGGCCATGATTAACCCATATGATGCCTCTGTGCGAATTAATAAAAGGCGTCCTCTGCTGGTGGCTTGGGAAACCGAGAATGGCCTGGATTGCATCCCAGCCTTGGCTGGATGTCCTCGTGCAAGAGCAAACTGCACAGCCTTACACGGTGACCTCGCTCCCAAAGGCAGAGCCAGAGGGCGCCCACCCAATTGCTTCTCCCAAGATCTGGCCCAGGCTTTGCCTCCAGGCATGGGGACCCCGGCGGGGCCTGAGGAGCATGCGCATCTCTTCCCAGATTCCTGAAAGTCTGGTATACCCCCCACAACCGGGACAGCAGTACATCATCATCCGGGCAACCTGGACACCAACCTCGGCCTCCTCGTTCATGGAGAAGATGGTGCTGGTGGCTCCCCATGCGGGCTACATCTTCATCCAGACAGACAAAACCATCTATACCCCTGAGCACTTGGGTACAGCCTCTGTGGCACTTGGTGACTCTCACCCCAGGCTCTCCCACTGCCCAAGACCCTCATGACTACACCCTCTTCCAAACTCTATCCAACGCTTAGTGTCTTCCCTCCTCCTCCAGTTCAATACCGGGTGTTCACTGTGAACCACAAGATGGATCCTGTGACCAGGACATTCACTTTGGAAATCAAGGTGGCCTCTCCTGATGGGAGGGTGGATCCTGGACATTGGGGTGAGAGCATGTGCTGAAGGCCTGTGCGTATGAATCACCCACCCCCTGTCCCCACAGAACCCAGAAGGGATCACTGTGATCAGCCAGGATCTGGTGGCCCAGGGAGGTTTCTTCGCCAACTCCTTTCACCTCCCAGAGCTCATCAGGTGCCCTGCTGGAAGCCCTAGGGAAGGAGGGCGGGAGGGTCTCCTCAGTCTCCATCTCTCCTAACTTTCTGTGCCTTAGTCTTGGGACCTGGAGCATCGAGGCCAGTTATCGCTCTGCAGCCAAGCAGAAGTTCAAGGCAGCCTTTGACGTGAAGGAGTATGGTGAGCAGGGTGTGGCAGGGAGGGCGAGGAGGAACACGTCAGAAACTGGGCTGAAAATGGAAAGGAGATCTCATGGCACAACTGTGTGCCGGGGCCCGAGCTGGGAACTGGTGAACAGGACTGTGTGTTCCAGCCCTTGGGGTTTGCCAGCGTCACCAGGGACGAAGTGGGACAGCAAGGGGAGGAGGGGGAATGGTGAAATGCTGAGGTCTACTGCCCTTACTCCACCCAGTGCTCCCATCTTTTGAGGTCCGGCTGAGCCCAAACAAGACTTTCTTCTACCTCAGCGATGAAGCTCTGGGTGTGGACATCCAGGCTTTGTGAGTCCCCTTCCCCCTCCCAGCCTGGCCAGAGGACCAAAGACACCGAGAAACTAAAGGGTAGAGAGAAGGGGGCCACTTCTGTAGCACCTAGGGTGTAGTAGAGGCACTCTCTGCCACCCATCAGATATTCTTGGCCACCTACATTGTCCCATGAGATTGTATAGGGCCACGTCTGCCACCGGTGAGGTTGTGCAGACCACCCCTTCGGGTTTCTGGGGTTGTACAGGCCACCTTGCTTACCGAATGGTAAACACATGAGATGTACCACATCTCCTGGTTTGGACCGTTTCTGAAGGTCCCAAGGTTGCACGGGCACCTTTGGCATCTTGTGAGGTTATTCAGACCATCTTTACAGTTCTATGGAATTGCAAATGCCACGTTTGCTGCCTTATGGGATTTGTAGACCGTCTCCACAGCTCTATGAGGTTGTGCAGGCCATGTTGTCTACCTAAGGCTGTGAGGACCATCTCTGTCACTTCTTAACGTTACACAGATCATTCCTGCAGCTCTATGATGCTGCGCAGGCCACCTCTGCCACCCCATAGGTTGTTCAGACTTTTATGTGGCTCCACATGGTTGTACAAGATACCTCTACCATCTCATGAGGCCGCACAGGCCACCTACAACCCAACAAGGCTTTACACGACATATTTACCACCTCCCAGGATTTTGTTCGTCAGCAATGAAATCGTCTATGTTTCCAGGAGCCACCTCTGCCCTTCCCAAAGTTTTCTAGTCAATGTTGCAGCCCTGTGAGATCATACAGGCCACCTCTACCGCCTCATGAGGTTGTGTGGGTGCTTCAGAGACAGCAGAGTGACCCTTTATCCTCCAGGTATATATTCAACAAGCCAGTGGACGGACATGCCCTGGCCATCTTTGGAGTGAAGCTGGATTCCCGTCGGATACCCATTCAAAGCTCCCTGCAGAGGGTGGAGGTGACCAAGTCTGGACTACTCCCCAGCCTCCCCTCCCCCAACCCTCTTCCACTTCCCCAGAAAACCATATCCTTTCCTTTCTCTTGCCCCAAGAGCAGATGTCTAAAGGCCAGGGTCACATCTCCCTTCAGAAGGACACACTGATGGCTGCATTCCAAGGCCCAGAAGAAGACTTCATTGGGGCCTCAATCTTTGTCAATGTCACCGTGTTCTCCTCAGGTGCCACTTTCACCCAAACCCCTGGTTGAGGTCAGGACACTGTTCTTTCCCAGTCCATACATTCTGTCTATGTAACCTTGGGCCACCTCCTGCCTCAGTTTTCTCATCAGAGAAATGGGAAAACACTTGTAGGGCTGGCAGGAGTTGAAATTGTGTTATTGTCTTTCCCTATCTTCACCAAGATGGGCCTCCCATACCAGCAGCCCCACCACTTTCCCAAGACATTGAACCTCCTCTGACAACCTCATCATCCCACTGTCTCTACAGGGGGTGAGATGGTCCAGGCCGAGACCTCGGGGGTGAAGATCGTCCGGAGCCCATACAACATCAAGTTCATAAGGACACCCCAGTATTTCAAGCCAGGAATGCCCTTCCATTTTAAGGTCAGGGTCTGGGTTCATTCTGCCTAGGGACTCAGGGCCCCACCCCCAAAAAGATCTCCCAGGAAATAAAAACCCATATGGGTCTCATCTGCCCCTGATAACTCATCTATCATGCCCCTCAGACCAATCCCAAGGTTCCCTCAAGTCTTAAGCCATGTCTCCCCAAAGCACATTGTTGGCTCCAGAATATCTCTATCGGGGCTTAGGAGTCACAGTCAGGCTAGAATGTAGTACTTAGGGTTTTTTATCTTGAGGCTACACTTGCAAGCATGCTGTTTTGTCAGACATTCATTTGGGTTGACTTAGAGATGTTTGATGGGCATTAGGAAAGCTACAGCCACTCTTTGGTACCAATCTCTGAGTTTTACCCAAACTCTGAGTTTTACCCAAGCCCTCCATGCCTTCAACTACCTTCTCCATCCCCAATTCCAGCCCACCCCCATCCCTTGGGCACACCAACACCCACCCAGGTCTACCACATGTGGTTGTGCACTGCAAAACTCTAGGGGGTGCCATTCATAAAGACTCTAATATGAATGGTATTTCTGGTGTTGTCCAGTACACAACTTACACAGCTGTACAAGGCAGTCCTATCAAGATTGCATTCCCAGTTCCCACCTTTCATGCCAGTCCACTCCCAAGCCTGTCCTTCATCTCACCCCACATTTCACCCCAGGTCTTTGTCTCAAATCCTGATGGGTCCCCAGCCTCCAGAGTCCTCGTCCGCTGCCAAAACCACAAAGTGTACACCTTGGCCAGTGGGGTGGCCACTCTGACCATCAACACAGACGCAAATATGGAGCAGCTCCCTATCCTGGTACCAACCTTACAGGGCAGGGATGATGGGGTTGTATGAGCTGGAAGGAATGGGAGTTACTTGCCCCTCACTCTCCCCAGGTGGAAACTGATGAGGCTCTCCAACCAGAGGAGCAGGCATCTGCCAAGATGACGGCTTGGCCTTACTCAACTCAGAATGGGTCAGGGAACTTCCTGCACATTGAGATGAAGACGTTAGGCATAGAAGTTGGCAACAACATCCATCTGAGCCTCAACACAAGGCATCAGAACCCTGAAACCAAGGAGCATATCACTCACTTCACCATCCTGGTGAGAGAGAGACTACAACCAGGATTTGAGTCAAGGAATCCTTTCTCTAGAACAATCTTGGCTAGCTGGGTTGGAGAAACTATGAACAATGATGTGAAAGTGGGAACCATCTGGGATGAGCTCAGGCCAACGGGCTGAAGCAAAGGGACTCTGAACTCCCTTTTTGGGCTGATCCTAACTTTCTCATCCTTGGCTTCCCTTGTCTCTAAGGTCCTGAGTAAGGGTCAGATCGTGTGTGCCAAACATCAGTTAAAAAGTCAAGGAAGTGTCTACACGTCAACCACTATTGATGTGACTTCAGAGATGCTGCCCTCTTTCCGCGTCCTGGCCTTTTATTTACTGCCCAGGGGAACAGGCCAGGACCCTGAACTGGTAGCCGATTCCATATGGATCGATGTGAATGACAAATGCATGAGAACGGTGAGCCAAACTCCTTCAAGTTGCACATCACCATCGTAAAATTTGGAAGAAGGTCTGTCCAACTTCCAGGGCTCCCAGTCTAGGGACCCGTGAGTGTAAGAGGAAGAGATGTGGCCTTAAAAGCTCAACTTGGAGTTAGAGCAAAAGCAAGTAAATGTATGCAGTTGGGATTGGCCTGGTGGAGTTCTGTAATGCTTCAGTAGAGCAATAATAACGTGAACCTGAAAGTGGACTTTGGGGAGCCCCTCGGTAGCCTATTAGCCCCCTTTTCTGACATCTCTCTTTTTCCTAGCTCAGCTGAAGGTTGGCTTAAAGAATGAACACTTTGCTTCTTTGGAGCCCAACAGCCAGGTGGAAGTGAAGGTGACAGGTGATGCAGAGGCCACGGTGGGGCTGGTGGCTGTGGACAAGGCTGTCTATGTCTTGAACAGCAAACATAAGCTTACACAGAAGAAGGTAAGAGCATGTAGGTTTGGGGTCGAAAGGTTGCCTAGACATTCTAGCTGGAACTTCACCTTCTTCAGCTGTAAAATGGGCAACATTGATGGTTGCAAAGATTCAAGGAGCTAGTGCACAGCATAGAGATTGGCATGTGGTACGGGCTCAATAAATGGGAGCCAGCAATTACAGTGCAATATTGCACTTTTCCTGGATGGGGCCATATAGGCTCAATATCTAGGTTCCTCTCTTGACTCCCAGGTCTGGGATGTGGTGGAGGAGCATGACATTGGCTGCACAGCGGGCAGTGGAAAAGACAATCTTGCTGTGTTCAAGGATGCTGGATTGGATCTGAAGATGAGCACAGGGATGGACACCCTGGCAAGCTCAGGTACAGGCAGGGGATGGGAGGGGGGCAGGTGGCAGTCAAGGACAGAGGCAATGCTGTATAATAGTTAAGAACCATTGGCGTCTAATGGTTGAAAACCATGGGATTTGGCATCAAACAGATGGACTAAAATCCAGGACCCTGACACTTACCATGAGCCAGTCACATTTCCTCCCTGAGTCTCAATTTCTCTGTCCATAAAATTGGGGTAATAATACAAGAAACTAACTGTCTGTTAGTTAAGAAACAGGTTTGGTTATGTGTATCGGAGATACAAATTAACAGTAGCTTAAATAAGATAAAACTTCATGTCTCTCTCAGTAACAGTCCAAAGATCATTCTGGGACTCAGTCTCCTTCTAGTTTGGTGCTCTGCTGTATTCCAAGATAGCACCTCATCAGGACCTCATTCCAAGCATCAGGATGAAGTCTAGAAGGGAAGGAGAGGACACTTTTTTCACATGCCCTTGGCCATTACACAGTCGCATGACCCCTCCTAGGTGCAAGGGAAGCTGGGAAATGTAGTCTTCGTTCTGAGTGATATAGAAAGGTGAGGGTTTAGTTGCCACAGATGACAGGAGGAGACAACTTTCAGCTATAAATAGTGATATTAATAACAGTTTCTATTTACTGCAAGCTAGACCCTGTGCTAAGTACTTCTATATGCACGATCTCATTGATAGAACTATGGTTATACTCATTTTACACAGCTGGGGAAAGTAAATGTCCAGAGAGGTTAGTGACTTGCTGAAGACCTCATAGCTTTTAAGTGGTGAATTTTGAATATGAGGAACCTGTGGAATGAAAATGAGGTGATTCATGGGGTGGTCGGTTAGCTCAGTTGGTTAGAGCGTGGTGCTAATAACACCAAGGTTGCCAGTTCAATCCCTACATGGGCCACTGTGAGCTGCGCTCTCTTTTAAAAAAAAAAAGGAAAAAAATGAGGCGATGCACCTAAAGCACTGGGCATACAGTAAGCACCCAATAAATACCATCAAAGATATTTCTAGTGATCTTGACAATTGTCCTCATTCTTCCCTCTGACCCCCAGACTGGCACTGCCCTCAGAGCCCCCCTCCCAGCCGCCGCCGCCGCTCCCTGAAAAGACTGGAGACCAAGAGGAATGCAGGTCAGGGCTAAAGCTGGACGTACCCCTCTTGGCTTCCTAACCTACTGTATTCATCAGGGCTTGGGACAGAAAACTGAAATCACTAGGTTTTCAAGCAGGATGGGAGGGATTTAATTATCGGAGTTTGGTGCTTTCAAAATCATTTGGCGGGCTGTAGGAGTGGAAGTTGGAAGGCTGCTTGGTGGAACTCCCCACTGTAGTTCTTGCAATGCAAGGAATCTCATGAGGCTAGTGGGTAGATAGTGGAACATGCAATCTTTCCGATTAAAAAAACACACATAGAGTCTATTATCCAACTGACACTGTACATAGTTATTACAATATTATTCACTATATTCCTTATGCTGTTTTGTATACCTGAAACTAATTTTTTAAAAACCTACACATAGATTGGGGCTCACACATCAGCTAC
This sequence comes from Rhinolophus hipposideros, assembly GCF_964194185.1. Taxonomy (NCBI): domain Eukaryota; kingdom Metazoa; phylum Chordata; class Mammalia; order Chiroptera; family Rhinolophidae; genus Rhinolophus; species Rhinolophus hipposideros. The sequence goes on along the minus strand of NC_138062.1, from coordinate 39,834,773 downwards.
CACTGCTGCGGGGACAATGGTCTCTGCTTCTCTTCCACCTTCCAAATCTCACACAAGAGCATCTTGGGGGCAGAATCTAATTGCATCCAGAACTGTAGTAGGAAGAGTCTGGGAAATGTAGTTTTTAGATGTCAGGCTTCTGTGATACTGGACGGAATGTAAACAAAAGGAGAAATGGGTGCTGAGTGCCATTGGATAATATCTAGCTCTGATCCTGAGGTTCTAGGAGAACGATTGTGGTGTTAGAAACATGCTTTCTTATGAATATTAGATTTTCCAGTCTCTTTGAGCAACACTAATGACTTGTTGGATCTAAATAAAAGGAAAATAAATGAAATCTAATAAAATTCAAGGTAAAACTCTAATTACAGTATCAAAAATCATGCTAACCTTTTTGGGGAGGTTTATAATATGAACTGTTGTTTTGTTTATGGTAATGATCAGTCACATTATTTAACTATAGATGTTCCAACTGTGGTGTATGGTGGACAATAAGGTTTTTAAATTGTGATCATTTTATCTTTAAGTGCATTCTTTCAGTTTGCTAATTTAGAAGCATTCAGCTTGACATCATGCTTTGCAACAAGTTCTGTTTTCATTTCTTAAAAATACATAATGAAAATTGGGAGTCAAAATGGCATCTTTTATAAATAAACGTGGCATTACCAATCCCTGTGAAAAAGGAGAATGAGGAGGGGTGGAGGAGGGAAGGAGAAGCAACATTAGCATGGGTTCTAGTCCCACCTCTGCCACTTGTAAGCTGTGTGACCCTGGGCCAGTGAATAGACCTCTCTGTTGTTCAACTTCTTCATCAGAACTCAGATACAGGCAAAGTGCGAGGACCAGTATCTGCCAGAGTTATGGCTAACTAGAGGCCAAGCAGACATGGTTTTGAAGTGGTCGGCGCCACACTTCCTCAGGTCTTACCCAGTCCCTCTTCATCCCTCTAACTTTGGCCCACAGTGAACAAGTTCGAGACAGAGCTGGAGCGAAAGTGCTGTGAGGCTGGACTCCGGGAGAGCCCAGTGGGACTGTCCTGTGAGGAGAGGACCCAGCATGTCCGCTATGGGCCAACTTGTGTCACTGCTTTCCTGAGCTGCTGCCATCTATCTGAGGCCCTGACTCGGGAGGCCCGGGAAGAACAGCTGCTTCTGGGGACAAGTGAGGGGACCACGGCAGGAAGCACAGGACTGGGGGGTTGAGAGGTTGGGAAGGGAGCCATGGGACAGGTCAAGGGGTGATATGGGCCATAGGGGAACGAGGTGGGAGGACCCCTCTGAGGAGGCTGCTGAGCCAGCCAAGGGAGACGCCGCCCCACACCCCCTCCCTGCAGCGGATGATGACGAGGACTTTGAAGACATCTTTCTGGAGGACCTGCCTGTCCGGACCTTGTTCCCTGAAAGTTGGCTCTGGAGGAAATTTACTCTGCCAAAAAGTGAATCGGGGTAGGAACACCCCCACCCATGCCAGCCTCTGGTCCCTGGCCCTTCCACGCATCAGTGGACGTCCATCACAGACAATGCCCTCAGTGATGACATTGAGCTCTACTCCCACGATTGAGCAGAGTCCCATGATAGGCACTTCCCTGGATGGCAATACAGATCCCAGTTCCCCCAAAACGATGACCCTCTCGTGACGCTGCCTCTTATGAGGTGACCCACTGAGCCCTCCATAGTGATCATAGCCCTGGACAGAGGGTCTGTCCAGACAGCACCACCTCACTGACACCCTTCCCCGCCCCGCCACTTCCAGGAGCATCTCACACTACAACATTCTTGTGAACCTGCCAGATTCCATGACCACATGGCAGTTTGTGGCCGTCAGTCTCAAGGCTGGACAAGGTGACCCCACAAGCCCAATGCCGAGAGGACAGGAAAACGTCCAGCGGGGTGCAGGACAGTGGGATTCTGCTGAACTCCAACATGGTCTCCTGGTTCTAGGTCTCTGTGTCTCAGACTCCTTTGAGCTGACCGTTAGGAAATCATTCTTTGTGGATATTAAGCTGCCCTTCTCTGTGATCAGGAATGAGCAAGTCCAGATCCAAGCGGTGCTGTACAATTTCAGGAACCACCAGGTCAAGGTGAAGCCGCCAGCCCTCCCTTTCCTGCCAAAACATCTGTCAGTGTGCTTTATAAAGGGGATGGGGTGTGTCATTATTCAAAAAGGCCGGAAAAGTGGTGGCCCTTTTGAAAAACTTCTAAGGTATTTTCTTATTGAAACCTCACAATAACCTCAGCAGATGGGTGCTATTATTGTTCTTTAGAGATGAGGAGAGTGAGGCACAGAGAGGTTAAAGGGCTTTCCTGAGATCACACAGCACGTAAGTAGCAGACGGGGTTTGAACCCAGGCAGTGTCTTTGCTGTCAATCAGTATGCTATGCTATCACCTGCTCAGGTTTCAGGGTCAGGACAGAGGGGACTATGAGTCCAGGGTCCTGGGCCCCCAATGCTTCAGGACCCCCCACCTGCCAACTCTGCCCCAGGTCCGCGTGGAGTTCCCCTACAAGGAGCCGCTGTGCAGCGCATCAAAGCCAGGAGCCCCATCCCGCCAGGTGGTGGTCGTGCCTGCCACCTCAACCAAGATGGTGCCCTTTGTGCTTCTCCCACTTGTGGCAGGCAAAGTGGATGTGGAGGTCAAGGTCGTGGGCTACGGGGTGCAGGATCACGTGAAGAAGACGCTCCTGGTCCAGGTAATGGACATCCCCTCTGCCTTGCTGTCAGTGCAGACAGTGGGGCGTTCCCTGGGCCCCAGGCTGTGGGACCACAGGAGGGGCAGGTGGGCCCAGGGCAGGTGGCCTCCTAGATGGAAGAGAGGTGAGAGAATGGATCTGAAAGTTCAATCACAGAGCTCCCACTTTGCAACTTTGGAGTCAGGCCTGGGTTCAAATCTTGTCTCTGCTGTGTGACCTTGGGCAACTCACTTAACTTCTCTGGGCCGCCATTTCCTCATTTGCAGAGTAGGGATAATCAGCATACCTACAAATAGACAGCTGTGACAATTGCGCACAACTGTGTGTAACCCATCAATAAGACTTTCTTTTCTTAACAAACACATGCTTAGCTCTTATGATATAGTAGTACTTTAAAAATATTAACTCATTGAGCCCTCAGAACAACCTGAGGTAGGAACTATTACTCTTTTGACAAATGAGAAAAGTGAGGCACAGAGAGATAAAGTAATTTGTCCAAGGTCACACAGATAGGAAGCAGAAGAGCTGAGATCTGAACCCAGGTATACGAGTATCAGGGCTCGAGAGTCTGATCTTACTGGCTAAGCAATGTTTCCTCTTAGTGTCATTGCAATTGTCATTATTGCCAGTGTTGTTTTGTTATTTTTAACTTGCTTCCTCATTGTATTTCACAGGCAGGAGGGCAAATAGAAAAAATATTTCATAGCATCGTCCTGAACCCCCAAGGTTTGTGAGGTCTAAAGGGAGCATGTGGGATCCTGGGGACAAGCCAGGGCAGAGGAAGGGGTTAAAAGGAGGGGGTCTGGCCAGGTGGGCAGTCCGAGCTCCTTGCAGGCTCTGTGCCCTCTGACCTCCTCAGCCCCCGGCCTGCTTATCACAGGTCGGTCCCAAGTGGAGGTGCTGCCAAGACAGAATGTTTGGAACAAGGTGCCCGATACAGAGGCAGAAGTGTTCATCAGCGTCCAAGGTGCTGAGGGCAGAACAGGCTCCTGGGGGGGCGGAAGGTGGAGGGGGCGCTGGCTTCTCCGGGACCTGCCTGGGCACAGTGGCAGCAGGACCTGGCAGTGCCCATGTGGGATGACCGGCGGCTATGGTGGCTTAGGCCATTCCCGAGGTGACCTTGCCCGCCTGACAGGTGACATACTTGGGGAGACAATCCTGGGCAGCCTGACACCCAGAGAAACGCATGAGCTGCTGAGGCTCCCAACAGGCTGCCCTGAGCAGACGCTGAGCAGTCTGACACCCGTGATCATCCTGACCCGCTATTTGGACACCACGGGCCAATGGGGCAAGGTCGGGGTCGAGCACAGGGACCAGGTGATGAAGAACATTGTCAGCGGTGAGTGCCATTCCCCCGGGACCTCGACGAGGGTGCCTGGGGCACCCCCAGCGTTAGAGGAGGCCCCCATGGGACCCTCCCAGACAATAACACCCAAACCCTGACTCACATCCCAGGTGACAACCTGATACCAACCCCCATGTGATCCCCAAACAGTAACCCCCGAATAGTCATCTCCAGGTGACCCTTCAATGACTCTTGAACTCTGACTCCTTTTCCAGTTGACAACATGATAGCAAGTCCCCCAGGTGACCCCAAACAGTGACCTCCCACGTTACTCCTTCACCTGGACCCCCCCTCCCAGGATACAGTCTGACGAGAGACACACTGGTTTACCCCAAAGAAGCAATCCCCCAGGTTATCTTATATTCAGACACTGTCCCAGGTTATACCCAGTCAGTGCCAGGTCCTGGGTCACCCCCAGGGAACCTCCAAGCAGAAAACTCCAGAGTCCTCAGAACAACCTGAGGAGGTAGAATAATCCCAGGTGGTGGCCTCCCTCTGGGTTACACCTGAATGCTGACACCTCTCCAGGTTACAGCCAAACCTCCATGTAACAGCCAGAGACGAACACCTCTGGTTACAGCCACACAGAGACCCGCAAGTTAATTAGGCCACTGACCCCTCTTCCTGGTTAGTCCTAGACACCAACTGTCCATGCGGGTGCTCTCAACAGTAACCCCCAGGTAACACGCAGACACTGTCACCGTTGATGTTACACCCGAGTATTAAACCTCCAGGTAACCTTCAGGTACCACTCAACCAGCAATGCTCAGAACATACCCGAGCGGTGTCCTCCCAGACAGCGCCCAGGAGCAGCCTCCTCCAGGCTACACAGACATGCTGACACCCTAGTTTGCAGCAAAAACAGACCCCCAAAAAGACCCCCAAGTGGCGCCTTAGGGTGCCCACTTTCCCTGAGCTCTCTGAGTAGCGACTCCCAGTCTCAGCCTGCCCCAGATGGGGTGGTTTCCCAGGTTCCTCCCCGATGCCACTGTGCACTGCCCCCCCCCCCCGTCATCCCTGGCTGTAACCTTTGTTTACACCTAGGCCCTGCAGCTCCCTCTCTATATACCTGGGCAAGTCCCCTCCTCCAGGTTGCATGTACATGGGCTGCACCCCCAAATCTCACTCACACCCTGCCCCCCGAGGTTATACCTGATAACTGACCCCGCCTTCCCAGCTACACCCCAACATCCATCCTCCCTGCAAGACCTCCTCCACTGTTTCCCCAGGATACACCCGGATGCTGACCCATCGCAGCACAGATGGCACCTACCACATCCACAAGGGGAACCCGGGAAGCACCTGGTAAGAACAAGGACGCTGGCCTAGAGCAAGCCCAGGGGCCAGCCTGGGGCTTGCTGACCCCACAGCCTCCGTGCTGCGGGGTGTGGGGGCGGGCAGCCCCAGGCAGCGGCGTCCATGCTACTAGCTGTCAGTCTGGAGCCCCGTGGCCCTGGTAGGTGTCTGTGTAGTGTGCAGCCCCTAGCTTAGAGCCGCCTTGGCTGCCATTCCCAATAATCACCCACCGCGTTGCCCTCCCTACAGGCTCACGAGCTACGTGTTCCGAGTTTTCAGTCTGGCCTACCCCATCATGACCGTCAGTGTGATTGACCGGCACTCTCTCTGTGCCATTGCCCGGTGGATCATCACCGACAGGCAGGCGGAGGACGGACACTTCTTGGAGAAGGGGCCTGTGATCATGGCGTCCATGCAGGTGCCCACAGCCCCCCTGGTTGGGCTGTTCAAACAAAACCCAGGGCTCGGTACAGTATCAGGGGATTGCAGGCCCCTGCCCTGTTCTTGGGTAGAATGAGAAAAGGAAAGAGCCAGGACCTGGTACCCAGCATCACCTCCCCCTGCTCTGGACCATGCTGTATTCTGTTACAATGTGGGGGAGGCTGGGTTCATCTGGAACCCCAGCTCTCCCTCACCCTCACTTCGAAAAGTCAAGCATCCTGTCCCTTCTCTCACTGGGCATGAGTCCACTCCACCTGCCAACCAACATGCCGGGCTCCAAAAACAGCTTTCAAACAGCATGGGAGGTCTCTCCTGCTCAAACACCTTCCATGGCTCACAGTTGCCAACAACAATGTCTCTCTACTGTATCCCTCTCTTCTGTATCTCCTCCCAAGCCTCACCCCTTACTACTCCCTGTTCACAGGTCCCTCAGACTCACCTCCGTGTCTTTGCTTGTGTTGCTCTCTCTGCATGGAATACCTACACCCCATCCCTTTTTTCTTCACCCAGCCAAATTATATTTTCTCTTTAGATTTCTCTTTAGCTCAGACACCACCTCCTCCAGGAAGTCTCCCCTGAATACCAGCCCTGTCTCTGTCAGTATCATTTCATCTATCACATTATTCATTTATTCATTCAACAAACATGTGTATCAGGCCTGTGCTAGGCAGAGGGGAGACATAGCAGTAAACAAGAAATTTACAGCCCCTACTTTGTAGAACTCACAAGCTGGGGATGGGGGGAGGCAGAAGTTCACTAAATAATTGGAGAGAGTGATTGTTTAAATCAAAACTGGCCATGTTCCATGGGAGATAAATACCAGGAAAGAGTAATAGGGGTCATGCCTGGCCCTGGAGGTGTCAGGGGAAGCCTGCAAAACGAAGTGACAATAAAGCAGCAACTTGAAGAGGAATAGGAGTTGGAGGGGTAAGAATGGGAAGAGATCTCCAGGCAAAAGGAACAGCATATGCAAAAGGCCTGAGGCTCTATCATGTTTGAGGAGAAAGAAAAGAGAGCACTGTCACCAGAGCCCAAAGATGGAGGAGAGAGTGGTCCATCCTAAGGCATGAGAGGGAGGAAAGACGTCAGGTCCTGAAGACTACAGAGCCTTGGGGGGCCTCAGGGAGGATTTGAAAGTCTTTTCAGGGTTTGCTTTTTCTATGCTGTGAACCCTTCCAGGAAGGGAAGCGAGTCTAGGTCATTGTAGTTGGCAAGTGTTTGCTGAATAACACTCTAGAGGAATGAAGGAAACAAGCAAACACAGATTGCACCCTCAGAGAAAGTGAGGGCTTAAGGAACCCAGAGGTCTGTGTGAGTAAGAGCCTGACGTTTACTGGAAGGTGATACTGAGAGGGGTTACAAACACAGGTTTCACAAGCTCACAGATCTGAGTTTCTTTCTACCAACAAACATTTGTGCCAGGCACTCTAAGTGCTGAGGATCCCGGGCCAACAATACAGATGAAAATCCCTGTCCTTGTGGGGTGGGCATTTTAGGAGTAGACAAGCAATAAGCGAAATGTAGACATAATTGACGTGGCATGTTAGAAGTGACATGGAGCAACATGCAGGAAAAGGGGGAATCGATGTGATGAGGGTATAATTTTGAAAGGTTTCATGAAGAGATGATTTTTGTACAAAGATAGGAGGAGATGAGGGAGCAAGTCATGTGACTAACTAGGCAAAGGGTCTTCCAAGCATACGGAGCAGCATGTGCAAAGGCCCTGAGACTGGACTGTGCCCAATACATTTGAGGAACAGTGAGGAGACCAGTGTGGCTGGACAGAGTGGGCAGGGGGAGGAGGTAAGGACAGGGAGGTGTTGGAACAGAGCACGCAGGGCCTTGTGCGCTGCAGGAAAGACTTGAGCTTTTCCTCTGAGTGAGGTGGGAGCCATGGAGGGTTCTGAGCAGCGGAGGGACATAACCTGATTCAACAGTCCACAGGCTTCAGTGGCCACTGTCAGAAGAAAAGACTGTGGGGGGTGTATTAGTTTCCTAGGCTGTTGTAACAAAGTACCACAAACTGGGTGTCTTAAAAACAATAGAATTTTCTTTATTCTCTCATAGTTCTAAAGGTCAGAAGTCCAAAACCAAGGTGTCAGCAGGGCCATACTCCTTTGGCCGGCTCTAGAGAAGAATCCTTCCTTGCCTCTTCTACCTTGTGGATCCTAGAAATACTTGGCGTTACTTGGCGTGTAGCTGCATCACTCCAATCTCTGCCTCCATCTTCACATGCGTTTTTCCTTCTGTGTGTCTCCGTATGGCCTTCTTATAAGAACACTAGTCATTAGGTATAGGGACCACCTCAAGTCAGTATGACCTCTTCTTAACTAATTACATCTGCAAAGACTATTTCCAAATAAAATCACATTCTAAGGTTCTGGGTGGACACGAATTTCGGGAGGACACCATTCAACTCAGTACAGGAGTTGAGGGTAGAAGCTAGGAGACTAAAGAGGAGTTTGAACCCTAAGTCAGTCATTTACTAACAATGGAAAGACTTTGCCTCTCTGACCCTCAGTTTCCCTAGCTCCAGTTACATGGAAATACTGCAAGAATGCTCTGAAATGGCATAGAGATCTTAGCACAGCACCCTCCATGGCTGTTAGCTCTTGTTAGTAAGGCAGTACCCACACACACAGATATCAAGATGGCATCTCCTCTCTCTCTCTCTCTCTCTCTCTCTCTCTCTCTCGCTCTCGCTCTCGCTCTCTCTCTCTCTCTCGCTCTCTCTCTCTCTCTCCATCCTGCTTTTAGCATCATCCAGCTTAGAGCTGAGCACCTGGGAGCTTTCCAAGGTCAAACAGGAGAGGTTAGGGAAGGTGTCTCCAAAATGCTAAGGGGATCATGGGTGTGGTTCTGCATCCACAGGGTGGCTACAGAAGCTCCGAGGCAGACGAATCCCTCACAGCTCTTGTTCTGATCGCCCTGGATGAGGGGAAGGAGTTATGCAGCCAGGAGATACCGGTAGGACCCAAAGAAGAGGGCAGGATTTGCAGGGCGCCATACCCCCTGCACTCAGGGATCTGCCCCACCCTCATGGCCCTCTCAGTTCATCTCTCTCTTCTAACTCCCAGACGCCTTTCCTCTGAACACCTCTCTCTAGCCTCCTTTCTCTGACTCTCTAGGATTTGATTGCCAGCATGGAGAGAGCCCGTGATTTCCTGGAGAGACGCCTCCCCGACATTCAAACAACCTTTGCCATAGCCATAGTCTCCTATGCTCTGGCCCTCACCGGGAGCCCCCGAGCCAACGACCGCCTTGACAGCTTTGCCAGCCCTAGTGGGTGGGGGCCATTTCTTAAGCAACTGTGTGTTAACCACAGTCACGGGGGTGGGGGAGGGAGATTGCATGATCCGAAATCCAGTAACATGACTCATCACCCAGCATGTTTAAGCACTTATGGTGTGCCAACCCTTGAGCTCAGACCCCTAGAAGTCTAATATGGTCTCTGCCCTAGAAGTTCTCACCGTCCCTGGGGGAGGCAGACAGAAGACAAACAAATTAATAGAGAATTACTAAGTGAGATAAATGCTGATATGAAACATACAAAGTGGGTGGGAGAGATGAGCAGGGGAGAGGAGTATGGCTTGGAGGTCTGGGACAGCCTCTGTGAAAAGGGGACCTCCAGCTGCAATAAAAGATGAGAAGGCCTACCTCTGTGAAAGGCCAAGGATATTCCAAGCTAAGGGAACGGCACGTGCAAACACGCGGAAGTGGGAAGGTTCTTGGAGTGGTCAAGGATGGAAAGAAGGTCATTAAACGTGGGTAACTGGGAAGGGTCTGCCTCCCGTGGCCTGCCCTATCTCACCCCCGAGTGCCCTATTCCATCCTCTCCATTCCCCAAGTCAAGGAGTAGAGTTAGATGAACTTGTTTTCTGTAGGATTGGAGGGACCCCCAAGGAGCTTCTTTGAAACTCAGTTTCCCCATCTTTAAATCGTCTGTCTCTTAGAGTGATTCCGAAAAAACAATGTCCATATGCCTCCTCAAAGAGGTTCACATAATGTACGTGCTGGATAAAATAGCAGATGAGAAAAATTGATCCAGATGACCCAAGGAGAGGGCCAGTTTAGTTTAGGCGGGCCCAGATCTGGGCGACAAGGTGGACATGCATCTTCTAGACAGAGACCACTGGCGGACACGCAGAGACAGGAAGTCCCTGTACACCATTGAGGCCACCGCCTACGCGCTGATGCAGAAACTGAAGCTGGGTCGGCATAATGAGACACACGCCATCGCCAAGTGGCTGCTGGAGAAGCGGGAGCTGGGAGGAGGCTTCAGGTCCACGCAGGTGACCCGGGGCTGGGGAGGTGGGGGCTGGGGCGGGGGAGGGACGCCGAAGTGCTGCCGCGGACGGCCCGCCCGAAGGAGCTGTCCGTGGTGCTGAGTCGCTACCGCGGGCTCCCGGGGCGCTGTCTGTGGTGCTGATCAAAGATCCCCATCCCAACACCCAGACCACGGTGGTGGCCATTGAGGCCCTCATCCGCTTCCGCGAAGCTGTCCCCTTTGACAGTGTCCAGGACCTCCGCGTCCAGATCAGTGCCCCCAAGAGAGCCTTGAACATGGAGTGGCTCATCAATCAGAACAACGCTTACCAGCTGCGGTCAGCAAAGGTAAGGTGTGGAAGGGTAGACGGGAAGTCCACACAGACGTGACATTGCAGATGAGGCCAAGAATCACGCGCCTGCCAATCTCCTTCCTCAAGATTATCTCACACCACTGGTTATACTGCCGCTGTGTTGATTCATTTGTTGCACAAACATTTCCTGAGCGCCTACTGTGTGCTAAGCATTCTCCTGGGCATTGGGGATACATTATGAAAGGTCTGTGGTCCCTGCTCTCACAGAACTTACAGTCTAGAAAGAAGGTATGACAATAAATACATTCTATTTTAATCTTTCTGAACACAGGGGAAAGAAATGTGTGTAAAGAGGAAAATAACCTGGGTGTGGGGAGTAAAGTAATCTCCATGATCTTACTCCATGGAGGAGGTGACATTTACCTTCAATCATCTGATGAATCTTAATTGAACACTTACTGTGTACTGGACACTGTTCTAGGTGCTAGGAATATGACCATGAAGAAGACCAAAAAAAATCCCTGTCCCTGTAGAATTTTGTAGTTTGGTGGGAAGACAGACAATAAAGACGTGTGAATGAGTAAAATATGTAGTGTATCAAATGGTGGCAAGTGCTATGGGGGCAAATTAACAGGAAGTGGGGTGGGGACATCAAAGACTTGCAATTTCAGATAGTAGGATGGGCAGGGAAGCTCTTACCAAGATGACATTTGAGCAAAGATGTTAAGGAAAGAAAGGAGTAAGCCTTGTGGATATCTAGGCAGAGGAAACAGCTGGTGCAAATGCCTTAAGGCACGAGTGTTCCAAGAACAGCAATAAAGTTTAAGCAGGGGTGGTGTGATTGGATGTGAATTTGTAACATTTTACTCTGGCTCATGAGGGAAGAATATGTGAGGGGAACAAGAGTAGATATAGAGACGCCCAGGATAAGGGTCTTGTGGGGGCTCCACGCGTGGGGAACTTTGTAGACACTGCCAAGTGGACAGATCAGAGATATACATTAGGACACAGCCTGAGTCAGAAGTTGTAGTTGATTTGTGGTAGAGTAGGCACCGCAAATGCTCTATCAGGAAGGAAAAGTAAAACCATCTTTCCTCCCTACCCCCACTGCATTTGAGCCATGTTTTGCTGCTTTCTATGCCTCAAATCCTCCTTCCCCTTCCCTTCAGTTTTCTGCTAAAGACGACCTAGAGATCACAGCCAGCGGCAGTGGGAGAGGCACCATCTCGGTAGGTCAGGGGTCCCATCCTTGTGTTCCTTAGCTGGAGCCCAGGGTCCCCGTAGTTGGTGGGAATAGAGGCAAGTCTGGACTCCAAGACAAGATAGAAATCAGCAAAAAAAAAAAAAAAATAGCTACCATTTAGAGCATTACTGTTTTCTAAAGCCAAACTAAAGACACTTCAACCCTCACCCTGGGAAGTTGGTAAAAATATGGAGTCCATGCAACAAGTGGGAAAATAGAGGATCAGAAAGGTTTTCACCTGCTGAGTTAAGAGTCAGAGAAAGTAAAGGCCAGAGGTTGTTGGGCCTCTCTGCCCCTCCCTGCTGAGTTCCTGAGAGAGGTCTCCTTCCTTGGCCCACAAGGGAAGATTCTCCCTCCAGAGTGTCTCCCAACATCCAGAGGCTAATTTCACCTACCCCCAATATCTGAGCCAGTAAATCCAGTACATCTTCAAGCCCCAGGCCCTGTGGCTCAGGAGGACAGCCCTGTTGTTCACCAAATTTAAGGCAGCCTGTTCTCATGTTTCTGGCAATGGAGTCATGGTTGAATTGCTGGTGTTGTTGTGTGGCCTTGGGCATGTCACACTTCTTGAGACTCAGTTAAATTTAAATTCATTAAAATTAAGTAAAATTTATAATTCAGTTCCTCAGTCACACTACCCACATTTCAAGTGCCTGATAGCCACATGTGGCTGGTGGCTGCAATACGGACAGGGCACATAGAGACAATTGCCATTATTGTGGAAGGTTCTATTACACAGAGCTGGTGTAGCCTCTATAGGGTTTTCTGACTAGGGCACTCAGGGATTGGGGGAGGGGGCAGACTTTGCTATGAATTTCCCACAGGGGCAGAAACCTGGGTAGGGAAGGACTGGATTGAGGAGAAAAGGGAGTGAGTGCGGATGGGCTCTGATACCTTATCTTTCCTGGCAGATCCTGACCATGTACCACAGGTCCCTAGAGTCCTGGGAGGACACCTGCAGCCTGTATCGCCTGAATGCGACTCTCCACAGTACCCTGGAAGGTGTGCCTGGACCCAGCAATGCCCAAGCCTTTCTCATTATTTTATTTTAGTTACCATTCAATAAGCACATTTGTTGCTTTAGTTAGCCATTCAACAAATAATTATTGAGCATTTACTATGTGCCATGCCCCGCTTCCTGACCCTCTTATTTAGAGACATAAACAAGAAAAATATCCTCTCTTCTCTCTCCTGGAGCCTACATTGTATTAGGGAGAGACAAGCAATAATATAATCATAAGCATGTACAGAGGGTGCCAAAAAATGTAGACACATTTTAAGAAAGGAAAAAACTATTAAAATTGTAATACTCAATATACACTGAAAACAAAAGATGAATACAAGTCACGTCTGACTTCTGCAATGACAAGAGGGGCTCAGAGTGGTTCCCTTCAGCGTCCAGACACTTCTGATTACGGCCAACGACTGCTTGAGCAACGTTGGCCAAAGTGTCCGCTTGTATACAGTTTTTGGCACCCCGGTATTATACCTCTACTATTATTTATTTACAACATAAAAGACTCTACATTATAAAAAATAAATATGTAGCACAATAGCAGGTGATGATAAGTACCATAAAAAAATAAAGCAGGGAAAAAAATGATACAAACTTGGAGGAGATCCAGGGGAAGCTCTCCGAGGAGGTGGCGTTTGAGCTGAGTCATGAAAGGAGTGAGAGAGTGAGCCGTGAAGGATCTGAGGGGAAAACGTTCCAGGCAAGGGGTAGAGTTTTAGGAGAAAGTTGGAGAGGTGACGGAGACAGATGGTGCAGAGACTTGCGGGCTACAGTGAGGACTCAGTTTTGCTCGGAGTGAAGTGGGGCCACAGAGAGTTCTGAGCAGAGGAGGGATGGGACCTAGCACAGCGTCGCGCAGGCTCCCTCTGGTGGCTGGAGGGCAAATATGCTGCAGAGGGCAAGGGCGGGAGCTGGGAGACCCAGAGGAGAGGCTGCACTGGTCCAACAAGAGACGATGAGGGCTGGACTACGGTGGGGCTATGGACGTGGGCAGACATGGTGGGATTCTTAGAGTTCACAGTCTGGGGGACCAAGAAGGATGAGAGAGGACACTGCCATTGGGAGCTCACTGTGGGGGTAGGGAAAGCAAGCCTCACCAGTCCCAGGACTTTTAGGGATTAAAAGTGACCGAGGCTTTCGTTTGGGCCCCATTTCTTAATATGTAATAATAATAACTGACAGGTATAAAGCACTGGTTAGGTGCCGTGTTAAAAGATTTATTTGTATTAACTCACTTAATCCTTATAACAACTCTGCTGGGTTGGGAATACCGTGATCCCTATGTACAGATTACAGAACCGAATCATAGAGAGGTTAAGCAACTTGCTCAGTCACACCACAGAGTCAGGATTTGAACGCAGGACGCTAGCTCCAGAGGCTATGTTACCCGGCCTCTAAACTACTGCCTTCTCTCTGCAGAAAATAAAAAGGGGGAAGAGACCTTCCAACTCCGGATGGAAACAAGGTCAGAGCACCAGGATCTTGGGCTAGGCGGGAGGAAGGACCCACTTCCTGGTATCCAGACTCCTTAGCAGCTCTCCCTGTGTGCTGAGTGGAGGGTGGGAACAAGCTAGGCCTGCCTTCCCATGCCTGCCCCCTTATTCTACCTCCCATCCTGCCTTCGGCTGTCTGTCTCCTATTCTGCTCCCTACCCTGCCCTCTTGTGCTTGTCGACCATCCTGCCTCCATTCTGCTATGTCCCGGGATGGCGGGCTCGATCACGGTAACACACCCCAGATGCCCAGCGCTGGCTCCAAGCCCCGCAGCTCTCTCCCATCCTCATTGTCTGCAGACATCCCAGCCCCCAACCCAGTCCTGCTCTGTTTTGAAAATGCCATCTCCCAGATCTGCTCCCAGATCTCTCCAGATCTGCCAACTTGGTGTCAGGCTCTGTTCTAGGAGCTGGGGCACCCTTCCCTGCCTGGTGGAGCTCACACCTTATCAGGGAAGACAGACGATAACCAAATAATCACCCAGAATCAATGTAAAGTGACAACTGTGATTAAATGTGGGAAAGGAGCTACAGGAAGGCAAATTAGAGAATGATCCGGTGTGTGGACCCGAAAAGGCTTACCAGAGGGGGTGATGTATCAGCTGAGATTGCAAAGATAAAAGGATGTTTCAGGGCAAAGAGGAAGGAATGAGGATTCCAGGCTGAGAGAACAGCATGTGCAAAGGCCCCGTGGCAAGAGAGAGACTGACACTTGAGAGCAATCACATGGAGGCTGGGGTGGGAGGAGGTGAAGTTGAAGGCTGAGAGGCATTTAATAAAAGTTGTTAAGCAAGGAGGTGACATATCAGATTGCTGTTTGTTAAAGTTGTATACTGTTGGGGGCAGAGGAGTGATGGGGAGACCCAGGAAGAGGCTACTGCACTCTTCCAGGCAAAAAATGATGGCAGTGGGAGCGTGGGGGGAGAGGCAAGAGGAAGAGACTGGAGCTGTGAAATCCCCAGATTCCAGGGTGATCGAGAGGCCACAATGACCATCATGGAGGTTTCCCTGCTCACTGGCTTCTACCCCAACCAAGATGACCTCAAACAGGTAATGTAGGTCCCACCTGCCCACTGCTGAGCAGGGCAAAGTGCCCTGGCAACATCCCATACTCCCAGTGTGGGCAGAGCTCAGCATCTACCCTTTGTTAGTGCCCCGGTCACTTCTGGTTGTCTTCCTGCCTGACCTTAGTCAAATCCTTGCCCTGATTGTGCCTCAGTTTCCCCAGCACTGAAGCTGATTGGACAAAGGCTGAGAGTTCTGAGAGTTACTTCACACTGATTGGAGCTCCTAGGGCTGTGAGCCTGGGGGGCACCAGCTGACCTGCCATCCTCACCCTGTACTCCAGCTCACAAGCGACGTGGAGATGTACGCTTTCCAGTACGAGACCAAGACGAGCTCCAGTGACAGCACCGTTGTCCTCTACCTGGAGAAGGTAGGAAGGTCGGATGTCCACCAGAGTCCTGTGGGCAGCTCGGTGGGCAGAGAACCCAAGGTCTGTGAGGTTCTCTTGGGTGATGTTGCCAGAGAGCAATGCCATCTGAGGTCAGAACCTCAGTAGTCAAGGCCACATGGTCAGTCGTTATGAGCAAGGCCCTGGGGAAATCGCCCTATGGTCAGTGGCCCTGGTCACCTCAGACAGAACTCTCTCCCCTAGCTCTCCCACAAGGAAGACACGGTTCTGGGCTTCCGGGTCCACAGGATGCTGCACGCGGAGTTCTTGCAGGCCGCCCAGGTCACGGTCTATGACTACTATGAGCCTTGTGAGCAGGGGAGGCCTGGGGGTGTAAGGGGAAGAGGCCTCGAGGGCAAGAGGCCTGCTAAGGACTGGGCCAGGTGGGAGGGATGAGGGGCAGGTGCAAGAAGGGGAAATAGAGCGCGGTTGAGAGGGGCCTGGGCATGGGGGGGGCAAAAAATGTGCTGGAAGGAACCTAATTGGGAGTGGTGATGGGGTGGTCAAAGTGGTGGGGAAGCCTGGAAGTGGGGGGGGAAGGGTATGGCCTGCTGGGGATGGGCTGGGGGGGGAAGGGGCGGGTCTTCAAAGGGGAGGGCCTATTGAGGGATGGCAGGGACGGGCCAGGCAGGAAGGGGCCTGCGGGGCGTGGCCTGCGGCCTGCGGGGGGTGAGGGGGTCAGACAGTTCTGGGAGCGGAGCCAGGCGCGCCCCCAGCCCCCAGGAACGCAGGCTCTAGCCAAACCCAGGCATGTTCCCCGTCTCTCAGCCCGGAGGTGCAGCTCCTTCTACAACCTGCCCACAGAGCGATCCGACCTGCGGAAAATCTGCCACAAAGACGTCTGCAGATGCGCCGAGGGTGAGGGCATGGGGACACGAGAGCCTGGGCTGCCAGGTTGGGAGTACCGGAGCCCTCTGTCACTTCCTGAGTGCTGTCTGGGCTGAGTTTAGGCAGAGAGAGAGACAGCGAGTTAGAAGACAGAGACAAAGAGAGACAGAGAAAAGGAGATCCAGAGGTAGAGAGTGACACACATACACTCAGGCACAGGCGAAGTTGGAGAAAGGCCAGACCCAGAGACCTGGGGCTGGATGGAGGTCGGAGGGGCAGAAGGCCCCTCCCCAATGCAGCCAGAGCACCTGCCACTCTCACCCTCCAGAACTGTGCCCTACCCCGAGGAAAGCCAGCAACCGGCTGAAGCAGGAGGAGCTCCAGGCGGAGGCCTGTGAGGCAGGTGTGGACTTTGGTGAGTGTCAGGTGAGGCAGTAGGCAGGAAAAGGCCCGCGCGCTGGTCAGATGCCAACACGATGCCCTCCTGCCCACCTCTCCCCAGTGTACAAGGCCAAACTGGAGGCTGTGGAGGCCTCTGCCTCCAACCCTTATGTCTACTACAACATGCAGCTCCAAGCCATCATCAAGAGTGGTATGTCCCAGGGGGCAGAGAAGGCGGTGGGGCCCTACCCTGGGGGGGGCGATGTGGGGGGAGGGTCAGGCGTGTGCCAGCTCACACATTGGGTCTTCTCTCCTCCAGGCACGGACTCCGCCACGCCGCTCACCATGAAGAAATTCGTCTCCCATGCCACCTGCCACGACTCCCTGGAGCTGCAAGAACAGGAGACATACCTCATCATGGGCCAGACATCAGACCTGTGGAGAGTCAAATCTGAGTGCGTGGGGGCCTCCTGCTGCGCCTGGGACGCAGGCCTGGGCCCCCTTGCCTCCCCCTGGCCCAGCCCTTGGTGTCAGAATCGCTACTGCACCTGTCAGCAGGAGTGTGGGGTTTCAAGGCTGCCCTGAATGGAGGTGCAGGCTTGTACACTGCACAAGTCCAGGGAACACCATCCACGCAGAGACGCTGTCGATGTAGATTTGGTTTTCTAGCAGTGGGCAGTAGAGTCAGAGGAAAGGGGACTTTTCTAATCCCCTGATGAATGGGCTAGAGGCTGGGGGACCCCAAGATGGCCCTGTGGAGAGGACATAGGCTGAGACTCTGGAACGCTGCCAAGCAGGGCAGAGGGGCAAGGCAGGGAGGTCTCCACACCTCTAGGGGCACCAGGCTCTCCTCACCCTCCTGTCATCTCTGTTCCACAGTTACACCTATGTCCTGGGCAAGGAGACGTTCCTCATGCATTGGCCAGAGAATGGAGATGTGGGAAAGAAAGAATTGCTGGGCCAGCTGGAAGGATTTTCGGAATACATGAGCACCCATGGCTGCGAGTCCTGAGACTCTGCGACCTCTGCTGCTCTCAGGGTTATCTCCAAGCAGGCCCTGGCCACTGGGCGTAACCCCAAATAAAGAACATGGAATGTCATACCCAAGCTCTGGGCATTTGTTCCTGTTCAGCGTTGAGTGGGGCCTGCACAACCTGCCCTGGCATTGTCTCCTCCCTCTCTCTCCTACTCCATTCCCATCACACTGGCCTCTATTGTGTCCTTTCAACATCCAAGCGGACTCCCACCTCAGGGCCTTTGCACTCACGGTGCTCTCTACCAGGTACACCCTTCCTCCAGATATCTGCATGGCTTGAACCCTTCTGTTATTCAGAGAAGGTGTTTAAGTGTCACTTCCTCAAAGATATTTGCTTTAATAACATATCTAAAATAGATCCACTCCCATCACTTTGCATTATTCCCTCCATCACACTTATAAATATATTGTGTATGATATCTATTGGTTTGATTGTTAAATGAGAGTTTCCCCTGCCCCACAATGTTAGCTCCTACAGACGAACACTATGTGTATCTTGCTCACTGTGGTATTCCCAGTTCCTACAGCAGGGGCTGGTATACAGTAGGTGCTAAAGAAATGATTGTGAATGAATGGATGAACTAATGAATGCATTGGCACCCACACTGCACCTGGTCCTGGTGGATGCTTTAATGGGGAACCTCAGGCCACTGGGGAGCGAAGACGGGGCAGGGGAGGATGAATGAGTTCCAAAAACGTGAGCTGGGGTGGAAGTAGGGGACCTGCCAAGCCAAGGTAGCAGCCTATGTGGTCCCGGGACACACTCCCAGGAATACTGGAGGGGCTGCAAGGCATTCAGGATGGCCTGAACTCGGGGTGTGAAGGAGGGACTGAAGGTAAGAGAGAGGAAGAGAAAGGCGGGGCTGAGGAGGCTGCCTGGGGGCTGACTTCATAAAGGGCTTTGAATACCAGGCTAAAGGGCTTGGTCATTATCAAGGGCAGTGGGGAGCCATGGAAGGTGTTTGAGCAGAAGAGAGATTGACCAGCCCTGAGGTAGAAGGCCCAGCTGGCAGATGGGTGGAAATTGAGGCAGAAACCTGAGGAGGAGGCTGGAGCTGTGGTGCTGCAGGATCCATGGCAGCAGTTGCCTGAGTTCCAATTCTGCCTCCACCTCGTCCTGGCTGTGTGACTTTAGCCTGGTTACTCATCTCTCTGTGCTTTGGTTTCCTCATTTCTGACATTATTTCTCTCAGAGAGCGGATGTGTTCACCCAGCACATAGTGTTCAACAAACATTCACTAGCCTTGTTATCAGTAAGCCAGAAAAAAGGCCATGGGGAGGGAATACAGTTGCTAGAATGCACACAGTAGTCTGCGAAGAAAATCAGGGCAGAACGTCGCCTACTCAAACCCCTCCCAGCCTCCCATTGCTCTGACCTTGCAGCTCTCAAGGCCCTGCACTGTAGCCCCATCACCTCCCTGGCCGCATTTCCCCCCACTCTCCATTCCAGCCACACTGGCCTACTCCATGGTCCCCAGAAATTCCAAGCTTTTTCTTGCTTGGGCCTTTGCACAAGCTGTTCTCTGCCCAGAACACTTTCCCCATGACTTCTTTCTCCTCATCCTTCAAATTTCTGCTCAAAAGGCCTTCTCCAGCCACCCTGGCTAGATGAAATTGGACGCTATCCCTGAAGTTACCTCTCCCTGCAACCTGCTTGTTTCCTTCAGAGTAAACGTCACAGTGCATAATGATATGCTAGATTCTTTACCTACACTTTTGCTGTCTGTCTCCCCTACTGGGCTGGGAGTTCTGGGAGAGCAGGGAAGCTATCTGCCTTAATCACAGATGAAACTGCAGCAACCCACTCAGGGCCTGGCACATAGTAGGTGCTCATTTTACTGAATGAATGACTGAATAAATAAAAGTTAAAGAGAAAGAGAGAAGGAAAGGAGAAGAGATCAAAGGAGGGAGATAAAGAAAATGAAAGAGGGATACAGGGAAGAAGGTAGGAAGGAAGGAAGGAAGGAAACAGGGAGGGATTGGGGAGGGAGAGAGGGAGTAAGGTAAAGAGGTTCATGACCTGTTTTTGTACAGCCCTCAAGCTAAGAATGTTTTCTATGTTTTTAAAGGGTTAAATAATGTGCAATAAAAACTGTACGTGACCTGAAAAACCTAAAATACTGGGGATGCCAAAAAATGTACACAAGTGGACACTTTGGTCAACGTTGCTCAAGCAGTAGTTCGCCATAATCAGAAGTGTCTGGACGCTGATGATAACCACTCTGAGCCCCTCTTGTCATTGCAGAAGTCAAACGTGACTTGTATTCATCTTTGGTTATCAGTATATATTTAGTATTATAATTTTAATACTGTTTTCCTTTCTTAAAATGTGTATACATTTTTTTGTCACCCTCTGTATTTATTACTTGGTCCTTTATGGAAAAATGCCTGTCTCTGAGTTAGTACGTTAATTATCTATTGCTACAGAGTAAATTACCCTACAACTTAGAGGCTTAAGGCAATAAATATTGATTATTGTTCGCAGTTTCTGTGGGTTAGGAATCCACAAAGAGCAGCTTAGCTGCCTAGTTTGGGCTCAGGGGTCTCTCATGAGGTGACAATCAAGAGGTCAGCTGGGGCTGCTGTCGTCTGAAGATTTGACTGGGACTAAACGGGCCACCTCCAAGGTAGCTCAGTCACATGCTGGCAAGTTGTTGGTGGTTGTTAGGGGGAGGACTCAGTTCCTTGCCATGTGGACTCTTCACAGAGCTGCTTGAGTGTCCTCACAATATGGCAGCTCGCTTTCACCAGAGTGAGTGATCCAAGAGAAAGCACTAGGAGGAAACCGGGGTGTTTTTTACAACCTGGTTTCGGAAATCACACAAATCATCTCCACAACACTATTGGTCACACAAGCCAGCACTATATTCCGTATGGGCAAGGACTACGCAGACATGACTACCAGGAGGCAAGGGTCACGGGGGTGATCTTGGAGGCTGCCCACCACAGATAGGAAGTGACAGAACTTGGGATCTGAACCTAAGCAATCTGGCTCCAGAGTCTATGCACTCACCACCATACACAGGCAAAGGGTGCGTACACTTTTTAAATAGACTTTATATCAGTTTTAGATTTACAGAAAATTTGAGAAGATAATACAGAGAGTTCTCATATACTCCTGCATATTTCTCCCTATTATTAACACATTACATATTACATTACTATAATGCATTTGTTATAATTAGTAAACCAATATTGATACCTGACTATTATTACCTGATGAATTCCTTTAGCTTTTTCTTGTCTGAGAAGCTCCTTATTTCTCCTTCAATTTTTTGGTTTTTTAAACACTACATTTTTTTTGTTTAAGTTTTTTTTTTTTTTTTTAATTGGGGAACAGTGTGTTTTTCCAGGACCCATCAGCTCCAAGTCATTGTCCTTCAATCTAGTTGTGGAGGGCGCAGCTCAGCTCCAAGTCCAGTCGCCATTTTCAATCTTAGTTGCAGGGGGCAGAGCCCACCATCCCATGCAGAAATTGAACTGGCAACCTTGTTGCTGAGAGCTCATGCTCTAACCTACTGAGCCATCCAGCTGCCCCTCCAGAAGCTCAGCGGCAGCTCATTGTCTTCAATCTAGTTGTGGAGGGCGCAGCTCACTGGCCCATGTGGGAATCAAACCAGCAACCCTGTTGTTAAGAGCTTGCACTCTAACCAACTGAGCCATCTGGCTGCCCCTCTCCTTCAATTTTAAATGACAGCCTTGCTGGATAGAGTAGTCTTGGTGGTAGGTCCTTGCCTTTCATCACTTAGAATATTTTGTGACCATCCCTCTGGCCTGCAAAGATACTGTTGACAAATCAGCTGACAATCTTATAGGAGCTCCCTTATAAATAACTAGTTGCCCTTCTCTTGCTGCTTTTGGGATTTTCTCTTTGTTTTTAACTTTTGCCATTTTAATTATGATGTTTCTTGGTGTGGGCCTATTTGGGATTCTGTGTTTCCTGGGCTTGTATGTCTATTTCCTTCATTATGTTAAGGAAAGTTATTAGTAATTATTTCTTCAAATAGTTTCCCTGTGAACCCCACTCTTTACCCCTCCCCAGGAAGCAGAGCTATCCGTGATTGGCTTGTATGTTCCTTTCCCTCCACATTTGCAGACACCCCGATAGCCACAGGCAAAACCATAACTTAACTTTTTCTTTTCCTGTGTATACAGACTTCCTCCTTCTAAATCAAACATTTCTTAATGTTTAGCTTTAGGGGGGAAAAAAACCAAACAAGCATGCTTTACTTTTGCAGCCAGAAAAGAAAAAGGGCACAGCGTTGTTTTGTTTTGTTTTGTTTGGGGCGGGGAAGCTATCCACAAATTTGATATTTTGAAATTAAAATATAAAGAGATGAAATCACCTGGCCATCCCAGCTCCCAGAGCTAAGAGTTTGGTGCAGGCACCTCATGCACTTTCCCAATACTTTCCCTGTGAGCTTTCTGAAATGTAGAATCAATGATTAACTGTGACTGTTTCTGCTGCCAGGAGCAGAGACAGGGCCACCAAGCCCAGGGCTGGAGCAGAGGACTAGTTCTCACAGGCCATGCCTTTGGAAAAGCAACAGAAACCAAGGTGGTGTAGTAATAAAAATAGCTATGTGTTTTTTGGACTATTTCCTTGGTATCCTCTCAGTCAGCAAAATCCCATAAAAATATAATGCAAGCCACATATGTAATTTTAAATCTTAAAAAGGTGAAAACAAAACAAAACCAGTGAGATTAATTATAATAATTTTATTTAGCCCAACATATCCAAACTATTATCACTTCAACATGTAATCAATATAAAAAGTCACTGATGTGTTGTTTTACATAGTCTTCCAAATCCAGCGTGCATCTGACACTGGCAACACATCTGGATTAGGACCTGCGATGTTTCAAGGGCTCAAATGCCATATGTGGCCAGTGGCTACCCTGTCAGACAGTGCAGGTCTAAATGGTTTATCTACATTAACTCATGGAACTCCCACAACAATTGTATTCCCATTTCAGAGATGGTGAAACTGAGGCCCAGAAAGGTCAAGAAATTGCTCAAAGAGCTAGCAACTGACTCAAACCCAGACTGTCTGGCTCCAAAATGCACCCCTTGACCTCTATACTTCTTGTCCTCAATTCTGGCTTGAAGGAGCATTGTGGAGAGCTGGCCTAGGTTCAAGCTCAGGCTATGCCACTTATTAACTGGGTGTCCTACATGATCTGCTTAATCTCTCTGAAACTCAGATTCTTCATCTGATAACAGGACAGTGTTATCTAAGCCAAAAGGCTGAGGAAGACTTGTAGCCTTAAGCCCAGAGGACATACCACAGAAAGCCTGGCACCCAGCGAGCCTTGGACGCACTCAGAGTATTTTAGCCACTGCGATTTCTCCACTCACCGAATTCATTTGAGCAGGACCCCAACTTTTGCACATAATGCATTACTGGAAACCTGTTTGAAACTGATTTCGCAAAACACTAACAACAGATTTCTGTGTTGTAAAGGACATTCTATTCATTGAAGGCTATACAAATTATGAAATCCCAAATTTTGTCTCTCCAGTTAGGTGTCATTGTCAAAGATATATTTCCAGAGTTTCATACATGTTATTTTTAAAAGTAATTGAACTTATCTTACTGTGTATATTTTGGTTCTGATTACAAAAGCAATGCCAAAAAAATGCAATTGCTAGAGAAATAAGCAATGTGGGAAGTAAAGGTGGTGTTGAAATGCATATGCAGAAATGCCCACAAATGGTTTGTGTGTGCCCAGGGAGGAGTAGTGCCTCCAGGGTCACGAGGCCCCAGATGTCAAAGCATCAGAATACACAAAATGAAAGAAATGGTTAATTCAGCATGGTTAATGCTTTAGTAGATTTTGCCAAGTTGCCCTCTCCAAAGGTTCTACCAAGGGGCACCCTATCCAACATTTTTGAGATTTCCCATTTCCCCACATCTCCAACTCTGGGCATTCCCAAAGTGCTTCATTTGGTTAAACTGAGGGAAAAGTTGACTAGATTGCACAAAGCACACACATGCTCCAATTGTATCCACTTCCTCCACAATTAAACATATGGTCACCAGCTTAAGCTTCAAAGGGTCCAGCTGAAAGCCAAGATTTGCTGCTTTTTTTTCTGGGTGGTGAACACACAATGTGATATATAGATGATATATTACAGAATTATATGCCTGAAACCTATGTGACTTTACTAACCATTGTCACCCCAATAAAGTTTAATTAAAAATATATATGTTTGCTGCTTTTGGCAAAAGCTTCACCCCCTTCCACTTTCCCTGCTCCTCACTAAGCCCAGCCACACTGACCTTTAGCTTCCTCCATGGACCAAGCCCCTTCCTATCTCAGGGCCTTTGCACATGCTGCTCCCTCTGCTCTGCACCTCTTCACCTAAGTAACTCCTATTCACCCCTGGAGCAGATTCTTGCAGTCAGGAAAAAAAAAAACTGTTTTCCCATTTATAATACTACTACCTGCTTCAGCTATGAGGATCAAATGAGATACATAGTTTAAAATTCCCATTAAAACCATTACTCTGGAAGGGCAGAAATGGTCCCCAGCATTATGCTTGCTGCCAAAAAGGCACCTGATGCATGTTTGTCAAATTAATGAATGGATGGATCAAATGGGCTCCATCTTTGACTCAATTATACTAAAGTGTCAGAGGCTACATTTCTTATCGCTGTTATCAGCACATCCATTTTCTCCCTTTCCACACCTTTTTATAAAGACAAAGGATAAAATGCAGTAATGCTCACACCACTGCACCAACAAGTTACATCTGGCCAGGCCAAGACAGCTGCAAATCTCAAACAGAACTGTTGGTGGATAGGGAGCACCCCCATGTGATCGCTGGGAATGTTTATTTTTCTGTTCGTGTACAATGCCAACATTCAATACTCCGGTTTGATCTTCTGTTTGTCCTTCCCTATTAATTCTCACCCTTCTCTCCCCAGCTCTATTCCCTGAGAGGCTGATAGCATGACCCGCTCCCTTGCCCTCCCTGCCTTCTGGTGCAGCCAATGAGAGACTCGAGCGGGAGATGGGAGAGTGGGAGGAGAGAGAGGGTGGAGTCTTCATTCCCGGTCCTTGATCTGGGCTGGATCTAGTGACATGCAGGAGGTGGCAGCAGAAGTGATGCAATGTGACTTCCAAAGCTGGGCCATAAAATGGTACAGCTTCCACCCGGCTTTCCTTCTCTTGGATCACTTGCTCTGGGGAGGCCAGCTGCCAAGCTGGAGTACACTCAAGCATCTCCACTAAGGAGGAGCTGAGGCATTTCACCAATAGCCGACACCCACCTGCCAGCCATGTAAGTGAGCCACCTCAGAAACAGAGAGACCCTGAGCCAGAAAACCCCAGTGAAGCCACTCCTGGATTCCTGACCCACAAAAACTATATGAAATAACAAGTTTGGGGCTAATTTGTTACACAGCAATACAGAAATACTACAACTACTAACAGTCCTCCCATGCTCCCACCTCAGGACCTTTGCACTTGCTGTTCATTCTGCCTGGAACTCTTCTCCCACCTCCTTCAGGTCTCCCCTCAGATGTCACTTCCCACTGCCTTCCCTGATCCCCCTTTCTCTATCCCCCTATCCAGTTCATATGTCACCCTAGCACTTATTATTTCCTGTCCTATTATATATTTGTTTTTTGTCTGTCTCCCCACTAGAATGCCAGCTCTACATTCTAGGGACTTTGTTTTGTTCAATGCCTGGCACAGTGTAAGCATTCAACATGGTGGCCATTGTTATAAGAATCTAGCAGTCTCGATTCTTGTCATAGTTGGATCAGTCTCCCACCTGTTCCCTGCCCACTCGGTGTCCACCCTGGCCACAGGATGGGACATAGCTGTGACCTTCCCCTCCACTGGGTAAGTAGTAATTGGCAGCGGTAAAGGGAAAGCCCCCCAGGCCTTCCCACTTCCCTCAGGACAAAATCCCAGGTGGTCTGTGCAGCCTTCGGGCCCCCATCCCTGTCTGAAATTCCACCATTCAGCCACAAAGAACCAGGAACTGTTTACATTCGTTAAGAGTAAAAGTCTCTAGACCTACAAAGCTTTGGGGTTCAAGTAGAAAACATCAGAACACCTATTTTTTTATCTCCATTGTTTGTTTGCTAAAGAACAAGTAATAATATATTATAAAATAATCTACAGACTCTATTGGTATAACTGTATTTCTACATAATTTATAAGTAAATATCCATCTGGGGGTAGAGCTTCAACATTCTTACTGATAGGGGTGCATAATTGGGAAAACAATTTAGAGTCATTACCCTAATGCAATTTTGCCCCCCAGAGGACATCTGGCAATGTCTGGAGACATTTTCAGTTGTCACAACTGGTGTGTGTGGGGTGCCACTGGCATCCAGTGAGGGAAGCTGCTTAACATCCTACAATGCACAGCACAGGGCCCACCACAAAGCATTCCCCAGCCCAAAATGGCAGCAGTGAGGAGGTTGAGAAACCCTGGCCTAAAACGTCAGACTCTCTCTTGCTTCGGGGATCTTTTCACCAGCTGCTTCCTTCTCCCCACTCTGTGCTTCATCTAGCTAAGACCTCAAACTCCAAGGACTCTATAGGAGCCGTCCCTTTCTCCAAGAAGCCATCCCTGAAATCTCTGGGTTGGGCCAGAGCCCCTCCAGCCCCCTGTGCTGGGTGGGTCGTGGACCTCGGGGTTCTCAACCTTTGGATTTACAATACAGAGTCCCTGGAACCGCTGACGGCCGTATTCTGCCGGACTGCTGGGACCAGGAACCTGTATTTTTAACAAGCACCCCCATCCCCCCACTGCCTGTCCCTTTGGACGGGCACCGAGTAGCTGGCCCGACTAGTTTGCATGCCAAGAGCTACTAAGCGTTCTATCCGGGGTTTGGAATCCTGGCGCTCACGAGTACAGCCCCCCCCAGAATGTGGTCACTTATCACCCCCATTTTATAGAGGAGTAAACTGAGGTTCAGAGAGGAGATGTGGCCGGGTGAGAGACTCAGAGTCAGGAAGGTGCCCAGGTCTTAATTAGCGCCTGATTCCTGGGTGAGGAGAGAAGGCGATGAACGAGGGGAGCGCGAGCTGCGGCGGGGGTAGAAGCGGGAGCCCGAGATTCGCGGCGGCCTTCGATGCGGCCCCGCCCCCACGAGGGACGTGAAGACGCGGACCCCGCGCAGCGTGGGGACATGTGACCGACTGCAGAGGCCGCGCCGCCTCTCCTGGCGGAGGTCTGCGCTGAGTGCGGACCCCGGGAGCCCTCCTCGGTCTGGGGCACAAGAGCAGAGGCGGAGCCGGGGTGGAGCTAGCGTTTCCCCGCAATCGAAAGCGAAAGAGGGGGCCGGGAAGGGAGGGAGGAGCCGGCCCGGAGCCCCGCTCCCTGCCCTGCGCGCGGCTGGACCGCGGGGCGCGTCCAGGTAGGGGACGCTGAGCGCGCAGTGCGGATCCTCGCGGGGACCTGCGTGACTGCCACCATGTCTCAAGAAGGTGTGGAGGTAGGAGATGGCTACGGCTGGGCCGGGGGCCCTCAGGAGACGCCGGGAAGGGCCGGGGCCGCAGAGGGGGCTTCGCAGGTCCCTGGGACGCCATCCGAAGCCCAGACCTTCCTCCTTGTCCCCCCGCCCCCAGAAAGGAGAGTGACCGCCACCTCCTCTTGAGCGAAATGCGGCCCCCTGGGCGAAAAGCAGGGGCTGCAGGGTCAAGGGTCAGAGGCCAGGGGTTACCTGGCCGGCCTCCTCCCGAGCCTAGGACGCTCGCCCCAGTCCGCACCCTCCCCCAATGCCCGGTGGGGACTTTGGCTTTTCCTGGAAATACCATGGAGGGATGGGGGTGGGGGATGCGGAGGCCAAAACCAAGGGTCAAGTTCAGGCCCGGAGAAGGATGCCTAGAAATAGGGAGGGGCAATCTCTCTTCTTCCCCTTTCCGAGCCCCGCTGTCCCCACCCCAGCTGGAGAAGAGCGTCCGGCGCCTCCGGGAGAAGTTTTATGGGAAGGTCTCCAACAGGAAGGCGGGGACTCTGATGAGGAAATTTGACAGCGACCACACCGGAGTGGCCCGCTCCATCGT
The DNA here is from genome assembly GCF_964194185.1 of Rhinolophus hipposideros. Lineage (NCBI taxonomy): Eukaryota > Metazoa > Chordata > Mammalia > Chiroptera > Rhinolophidae > Rhinolophus > Rhinolophus hipposideros. Next base: position 39,806,941 of record NC_138062.1, on the reverse strand, counting down.
GTACGGTGAGCGGGCAGGGTTCCCGGGACTGGTGGGTGTTCCGCGCGGGGGAGCTTGGTCTGTTCGGAGGGTAGGAAGAGGAGTTGAGATCATCTCTTGGGGAGGGTCTGTATTGGGGCTCCGAAGACCCTGAAACTCCCACAAGATCCTCCAAGGGCCCTTCACTTACACTTAACTCTCCCCACCAGGGGTAAAGCAGAAAGATGGACAGGAACTGAGTAATGAACTGGATGTCCAGGTAAACTGCCCCCCTCTGCTCAAAGGACAGGGTAACTGGGGAGGGAGAACAGCACATCTTTGGTGAGCCCCACTCAGTGCACTGCCAGTCCACAACTCATGGTCCAACCACATTTACTTATTCACAGAAGGGCTGTGTGTCCTGCCAGGGAGCCTGCAAACAGTAGGTGTTCATTCCATGCTAATGGTATTAAATGGGGGGGAGAGACACGAAACTAGTGACGCCCGCCAGGATTAAAGTCATCTCAGAGGAGCCCTAGAGGTCAGGAAAGGCTTTCTGGAGGATGTGGTGTCAACTGATCAAGGCTGAAAAAGAGTGATCCCTGGGAATGGAGGGCTCGGAAATAGTCTTCTTGGAAGAGGGAATAGTGTGAGCAAAGGAACATGCAGACAGGCTGGGATGAACAGGAGATGGGGAACAGGAGAGAGGGGGCAGGAGGCTCCTGTTGAATGAATGAACGAACGAATGAATGAATGAATGAATGCTTTAAAGCACAGACACATCATGGCCACTTTGCCCTTTAGATGGCTTTGGTGGCAGATGCACTGTGGATTTTGCCTGCCTTAAAGACCAGTATAGTTGTTAAAGAGTATAATAAAGTACGTATTATACTCTTTACATTTATACATTGACATTTATACCTATAAAGAGTATGGTAAAAAAATAAAGAGTAGCATTTAGCATTGATTGAGCACTTTCCTTGCTGCAGGATTCCAGGAATTTTACCTGTTGATTCATTTCATCACCAAAGCGACCCCTTGAGGCAGGTCCTATTATTTACCGCCAGGTTTTATGGATGAGGAAACTGAGACAGTGATGAAGTCACGGCCAGGATTATGCAGCATGCAGGTGGCAGCTGGGATTTGAACCCGAGCACTCAGAGTCAGAGCCTGGGCTCGGAGATGCCCCTCATTAGGGACCCAAGGGGAGTAGCTTGGCCACACTGCCACAGCTAGAAGTAATGGAGAGTTGGGGATCGAACCTGCATCTATCTGAACTCAGAGACTGAACACTTAGCCTAAAGCAGCATGGCCTCAAAGAGGCAACTAACTCATCCCAATGCCAACAAATGTGTGGTACTTAACCAGCAGTAAGGGTGCATGGGGTCCAGGCCTGCTCTGATCTCAGGCAAGCCCTCTCTTGGCTCGGCCTCAGTTTCCCCATCTGAGTAATGGGGGTAACAGGTGTGCCCACCTCTCAGGACTGTTGTAAGGGTAACAGAGGTCATGTACCTGGTCTCAGTAAGAGCGCTGCCAATCAGCTCCTTGTGAGTTAGGAACACCCTACTCTTATATGGGGCTGGGAGGGTCCCATCCAGGAGCTCGGCCGCCAACAAACAAGGTGAAAAGAGGCCTGAGCTGAATCTCCAGCCTCTGCCCCTGGTGTCTCCACCCAGGATCCACCAGAGGAAATGAAGCAGGACCAGGATATCCAGGTGAGTCCAGGTGGGAATGGGGGAGGTGGAACAGGGAGGACATCCATGGGAGAGAGTGAGGTCATTGTAGAGGAGGGGGTGCATCTGCTAGGAGAGGAGGGCTGAGACTTGTTTATGTTGGTGAGGAAGGCTGACCATCCTCTAATGCTCAGCCCCCTCATTCCACAGGCAGTAGCGACCTCCCTCCTGCCTCTGACACAAGCCAACCTACGCATGTTCCAACGTGCCCAGAAAGACCTCATCCCTGCTGTGGACCGGCAGTTTGCCTGCTCCTCCTGTGACCATGTCTGGTGGCGCCGCGTACCCCAGAGGAAGGAGGTGATAACCCAGTCCAACCTTGACTTTATCTTGAACTCCACTCCCAACCCCCATCTTCAATGTCTGACCTTCTGACCTAAGAACATCAGCCTCAGAGAGCTCAACCTCGATCTCAGACCCCAACCCCCAACCCTGAGCTGGACTTCTGACCTTCAACTTGAGGAGTTCAACCCTTACCCCGGAACCTGACCTCTGACTCCACAGTTTGACAGCTACCATAGCAATCAAATCTGACCCTGAAACCACAACCCCAAATCTGGTATCTAAACCCCCTTAACCAATGGTGTGCTTGTGCTTCTGGTCAATGCTTAACAATCAGCTCTTATGGATGGGAGGAGGGGGGTTGGAGGACCCCAGATTTCTAGTGTTTGACAATTTCTATGGTATAAATGTTCCCACTGTGGCCAATATCAAGCTAGCAGAGTTCCCTCTGATAGTGAGCCTGCTACCTTCTCCACACCTCCAGGTGTCCCAATGCAGGAAATGTCGGAAGCGCTATGAGCCTGTGCCATGTGACAAGATGTGGGGCGTGGCTGAATTCCACTGCCCAAAGTGCCGACACAACTTCCGGTGAGGTCCTGACTCCCCACCTTAGACTCAGCCCTGCCCTACCCCTGCCCTGGCCCAGCCTTGCCCTCTCGCTTGGACCCTCATGGCCCTGCCCACCCCCAGGGGCTGGGCACAGATGGGGTCCTCATCCCCTTGCTACGGCTGCGGCTTTCCCGTGTATCCCACACGGATCCTCCCTCCGCGCCGGGACCGGGACATGGACCACCGCAGCACCAACACCCACTCCTGCTCAGCTGCCGACTGCTACAACCGGCGAGGTGAGGACGCCACTCATTCCCGGTGGCTTCTCCCCACTGTGGGCTGTCTACTTGGCCTTGACACCTGGGGTCTCCACCTCTGGGGCCTTAAGTACCAGGGTCTCTGCCTGCTTTTTCCACGTGCCTCCCAAGGCCTGTCCCCATGGCATCGGCTTCTCCCTCCATGTCTTCCATGGCTCCCCAGTCTCCATGGCCTCCAACACCAGGTCATCTTGGACCCCTGCTCCTCCTAACACCCACCTCCCATGGTCTTGCCTGTGAGACTCTGTAACTTCCCTCCAGTGACCCACACCCATGTCCCAGGGTCTCTGCCTCTGTGGTCTGTGTTCTTAGCCCCCGTGTTGTCTCCTGGAGCCTCGGGTGACACCCATGTCCCTGGATCTCCTATGGATTGTACCTCCAAATTTCCTGTAGCTCTGAGCCTGTGGCCTCAGCCTCCTTGGCCCAGTCTCATGTGCCCTCAGAACCCGTCCCTCCCCAGAGCCCCACGTGCCTGGGACGTCCTGCGCACACCCGAAGAGCCGGAAGCAGAACCACCTGCCAAAAGTCCTACACCCCAGCAACCCCCACATCAGCAGTGGCTCCACGGTGGCCACCTGCCTGAGCCAGGAGGGCCTTCTGGAAGACCTGGACAACCTCATCCTGGACGACCTGAAGGAGGAGGAGGAGGAGGAGGAAGAGGAGGGTGGGCACAGGGAGTGACCCTGCCAGGTGGAGATGCAAACCAGACACGGTCTGTGGATATTTTGTGTTATTATAAAATATGAGCTCAAACCGAGATCTAAGTGCCCTTGGGGAGGCGCCTGGGTTAAGAGATGTTGGCAGGGGGATTCCTGGGTGCTGTTTTCAGGGCCCTGGGGAGCAGATCGATGACAACAGGAAGGTCTGTGGGACATGGCACGCACTGAACCACACAGGAGGTGTGGCCACAACCACTTCGGCTTCTGCTGACAAACATCCCCTGGGACCTGGGGGACAGACGGACAGATGATCACAGCCTCAGGGGCCGGATCAGCATGGCAGCCTTCTTGAGAGAGTAAGCTCCACCGCGAAACTCAGCCCAGTAGACACCATCCTGGTAGCGGCTACGATAGTGGCCACCACGGTGCCATACACCATTGAGGTTGGAGTGGGCACAGGCATGATACCACCAGCCTCCCCGCTGGTACAGGGCACAGTTACCTAAGGGAAGAGAGAGTCCGTGTCCTCCTACCAGAATAAAAGCCTCTACCAGTACTTCACTAGAGCAAGGCTTTTGCCAGGCATCCCCTGGCCCCCACTTTCTTCAGAGCAATGGCCGTAATTCCTTCCATAGCCCCTTATTAAACTACAAGTCATACTTTCCCCACTGTTTCTGCAAACTAGGAGCTCTATCCCTCATTCCTTTACCAGGAAAAAAATCTTTTCTATTTCCTTTCTAAAATAAGTCCTAGCTCTCACAACACCCCCATACTCCCCACATGCATGCCCTGCCTTTCACCAGAACAGGAGTCCTGACTCTTATTGCCTCATCAGAGAAGGAATCTTGAGTTCCCCGTTCTCTTATCAGAATAAAAGTCATATCCTCTGTTCTCTTGCATACCTTGCTTCTTACCAGAAGGAAGTCTTACCCCACCCTTTCATTCCCTCACTAGGAGTCCTTCCTCCCCTACACCCCTCCCCCGCCACAAGAAAAAGAGTTCCTTACCAGAATAGGAGTCTCGGTCCCTATCTACGGTGCTGAAAGGCTTGTCATTGTGCCAGGAAAGAGAGTCTCCAGCATCTCCATGGTACTGGCCAAGCCGTAGGCGGTAGTGGTCGCTCTCAGGCTCCAGGGAAAAACCATCGTAGTGGGCACGTGCACCACGGCCCCTCCAATCTTCCAGGAGCACCAGCAGTTCATGGTCCCCACGGCTGGTCAGCTGATGCACAGGTTCAAGGCCCAGCCAATATTCCCCATCAGGCTGCCCAAAACCCACCTGGCAGGGCAGGAAAGTCAAGAAGTTAGGAGCAGGTCCCCTCCCCTCCCCAGCCCTGCCTACCTACACCCACCTTGTAGTGCTGCCAGGTAGTAAAGAAGTTGACAGAGCCATCTTGCCGCCTCTGGATCACAGTCCAGCCTCCACCTTCCAGCTCTTGCTCACACCATGCCAACACCACATGCCGGCCCAGTTGCAGCTCATACACTCCACTCTGCTTATGGCCTGCCCAATGGGCTTCTGCACAATCCTGCCATGGGCCTGTGAGCACAGAGATATGGGGGAGGCCCGGACCAACCAACCCCTACTGGAGTAAGAGTTTTAATTCTCACTGGTACCCTCATCAGAATAGTAGTCCTGCCTCTCCCATTCCTTCACCAAAATAAGAGCCCCAATACCCATTTCTTTACCTGAATAAGATCCTTAAGTCACTCTTTCACATAGCACATGTGGAGCCTGGGGTTTTTAAATCCTGGCTCTATGATCTCCTCACCAGAATAGAAGTCCTGAACATGGCACGCTGAACCAGCTCAAATTCTCACCAAAGTAGCAGTCCTAAATTCCCTGTCCCCTCATCAATATAAGAGAGCTTCCTCTCCTGTTTTCATACCATAGTAAAAATTTTGGTCTTTATTAGAGTAGGAGCCATAGCTCCATGTTCCATTACCAGATTAAAATTATTTCCTCCAGTCCTCTCACCATGAGAGGAATCTGCTGTTAAAATCCTGACTCCTATTTCCTTATACTCATGCTGCACTGGATGTCCCCTGGCTCTTCACACCCCCAACAGCCCTGCCCTCATCTTACCTGCTGGCTTGGTGGGAACAGCAGGGTACCCTGTGGGCATGGAAGAAGCCAAGGGCTCCTGTTGACTCTGGGGCTCTGGGGCTGGGTCTAGCCTGCTGGTGTCATTCGTGCCACCCACCAGACTGACTGGAACCACAGGTACCAGGGGCGGTGGCAGGATCTGGGGAGACCAAGAAAATCAGATGTGATTGCACTAACCTTCAGCCTAGGCCACTCAGCTCCTAAATCTCCCAGCACCCAGATGGGTGGGAGATCAGGCAGGAGCATGGATTGACCCTCTCCAAAAGCCTAATTAGCTGTCAAGAGCAGACAGTTGGGCCTAAATTCCTGCTCTGGTGTGCACAGCTTAACCAATCTGTGCCTCCAACTTCTTTTCTATAAAGTAGGGATAACATGAGTACCTCCAACAACAAGTATTAACTTACTGAATGCTCCCCACAGCCCTGTATGGTGGGGGCTGTCACAGAGCAACAATCTCTTGATTCAAAACCCAGAGCCAGACATGTTCCAGAATTCATAACAATATGGCAGGAATTAGAAACTGACACAGGGTGTATATTACATAACACCTCCACGTCATGGATCTTTGGTCTTTATCCACACAATATGCTTGATTACAGGATCCTAAGAATAGTCATATGAAGTGGATTAAGTAAAGACTAAATAGCCAACAGTTGCGTTTTGACCCAAATGAGTTATGGGAGGAGAGGTAGGAATCCAGTTTTTGGAACTCCAGATTTCCGGGACTGCTGCTAAAAGATTCTGGGGTTACAGGAGACCCATCTTACAGTCAATGCGCACGTGAAGTGACTGCGATTCTGGGGGGACTACGGGGTTACCTGCTGCTGCCCGCCCGAGCTTCCTGGACACAGGCGCTCCAGGCGGGCGATAAGGCTACTCTGTTGGCTGACCAGCTGCGCCAGCTCGCGGAACTTCACGTCCAGCTGGTGGAAGCGGGCGGCGGCGCGCTGCGCCTCGGCAGACGCGTTGAGCACACGCTCCCCAAGTACCGCCAGGGCGGCGGCGGGCTCCGCTCCCGCGCCGGGCCCAGCTCCCGGGTCCGCCTCGTGCTGCAGCTGCGCGCGCAGCTGGCCCAGGCGCGCGCTCAGGCCGCGGCTGTCCTTGCGCAGTGCGCGCACATCGCCCGCCACGGCGCTGTCGGCCGCCGCCAGCCGGTGAAGTTCGCGCAGCAGCTCCTCGTGACGGCCCACGCGCACGCGCAGCGCCGCCACCTCGCTGGCGTTCACCGCCTCCCGCGTCGGGCCCGCGGAGGCTGGCCCGCTCCAGCACACGGCGCCCGTGAACTTCTGCTGGGGTAGTACGAAGGTGTAGGTGCAGCGCGGGGCACCTGCCCGCGCCCACGATGCGCCCAGCAGGAGCAGCAGCTGCAGCGTGCGCGGCCCGGGCGCCCACATGGCAGGACCTGCAGGCAGAGGACCAACAGGAAGGAGGGAGGGACCCGGGAACCCAGACTCGGGCCCTGAATCTCAGACGGGGCTAAACCCAACTGATCCCACGCGGGAATGCACGTGTCTACACCTGCCTGGCTCTGGGTCTACAGACTCCCGAGGCTGGGAACTACCCAATGGGATACCGCCCTGGCCTCTCCACTGAGGTCCAGAAGCCCTGCGGGACTGCATGGCTCATGCATTCGTTCAACAAGCATTCATTGAGTGCTTACTGTTGCCCACCTCAATTCTGGGGGCTGGGAATACAGTCGGGAACAAAATACAAAATCCTTGCCCATCAGGAACAAAGTAAAGTATAAGATTAATGAAGTGTATTAGATGGCGCTAAGTGCTAAAGATAAAGAGCAGAGAGATATGGGGATTTGTACAGGGGCAATCTAAGAAGGGGGAAAACCTGGAGGAGGTGACATTTGAACAAAGACCTGAAGGAGGTGAGGGAGGAAAGCGTGGGGTGTCTGAGAAAGAGCAGACCTGACCGGGGAACAGCAAGTGCAAAGGTTCTGAGGCTGGCCCTGCCTGATGTACTAAAGGAACCTCTGGAGATGGAGCCGAAGCCGGGGAGAAGGGGTCGGAGAGGGTGAGGTGGGGTGAGAGGCAAGTCTCACTAACGCAGTCTAGTAGTGGACACCCCATCTCCCACATTCTCAGACCAAAGTCCAGCGTCATCCATACCTTCTCTTTCTTCATGGCAGATCCAACCCCTCAGGGGACTACCAGTTCTTGTTTAGACCCTGAATTCCTCCACATCCCCCCACCGACACCCCCCACCATGATCCCAGCTCAACACAACATCTGGATTTCCTTACAGCAGCTGCCTCCCAGGTCTCCAGTTGTCTGTCCTCAACTTCTGGTCTCTCCCTCAGCAGGCAGAGGACGCCTGTGAACACCCAAGCCAGGTCACATCCCTCTTCTGCTCAGAACCTCCATGGCTCTCACCTCCCTCTGAGCAAAAGCCCGAGTCCTCCCCAAAGCCCACAAGGCCCTGCATCCTGTTCCCGTCCCTTCCCTGCCCTCACTTCCTCCCACTCGGCCCTCGCTCACTCGGCAACAGGCACCCTGGCTTCCTTGCTGTTCCTCAAACATACCAGGCATTCTCCAGCCTCAGGACCTTTGCAGGTGCTCTTTCTTCAGCTTCGAACATTCTTCCCTGAATTTTAACATGGCTCCCTCGTTCTCCTTATTCAGATCTCAGCTCAGCTATCCCCTCCTCAGAAGCCTTCCCTGTCTACCCCATTTAGATTTGCCCCTCCTGAGCACTCCCTATACAGTCCATCTTTTTTATTTTAGCGTTTATCATTCTCTGAAATTGCCTCATTTACTTGCAATTGTTTATGATCTGAGTTCCCCCCACCAAAATATCACCCTCCAGAGGCTAAGTCTGGGTTTTGTTCACTGCTCTGTCCCCAGCACCTAAAACAGTGCCTGGTGCCACACACACCCCCAACACCCACATGCCCCAGGTCTGCTGCGCCCCCAGGTATTCCCCAGCTCACACAGGTGGCCTCCTACAAGTGTCCTCACTCGAGGGTGTGTACTTGTGGCCACCTACCCCTGACGCTGTAGGGTCCACACACGGGCCCCCACTGCCTTCACTCCTGGGGTTCACAGCCTCTCAGATGGGGGACACACATGCCTCCCATGTGTACCTGCAGACATTCAGAACATGTCTCGTGTACACTCATCATCCCTGTAGCAAATTCCACTATATCCGAACCCACATGTCCTGGTCTCCATCGTGACACATGCTGCCTCATTTACACATTCAACACACACTCCCTCAGCGCCTGTTGTGTGCCAGGAGCTATGCCAGGCAATGGGAACACAGCTGTGACCAACACAGACAAAATCCCTGCCCTCGAGGAGCTGACAGCCTGGTTGGGAAAATGGACAGTAAATAGGTCAGAAGGTGGTAAGTGCTTAGGAGAAAACTCAAGCAGGGAAGGGGGTGGGAATCCTGGGCTTGGGTGGCATTTTAAATAGAGGAGTCAGGCCTCTATTTAAAGAGATGACACTTGAGTGAAGACTTGAAGGAAGCGAGAGAAGGGGAAGAGCATTCAGGTAGAAGGAACAGCAAGTGCAAAGGCCCTGAGGTGGGATCTTGCTTGATGTACCCAAGGAATGGCAGGGAGGCCTGTGAGGCTGGAACAGAGTGAGCGAGGGGGAGAGTGGGAGGAGGTGAGGGCAGGGAAGTGAGGGGGCAAAGTGTGCGGGGCCCTGAGGGCTTTGAGGAGGACTTCAGGTTTTACTCTGAGTCATGGGAAGTGGGGGGTTGGGTGGGTTCTAAACTGGACAAAGGAACATTTATGACTGAACTCACACATCAAGCAGGAGCTCCCAACAGGTGAGTGGGGTCATCTCCTTGTCTACCTAAGACACCAGGCCCCTCACAACAAAAATGGACCACATCCCCTGGAGCTAGAGTGTGTAACACACGCTGCCTTCCAAGAGTCTCAGCAGGGGTGAGGAGAAGGCCTGCGAAGCCCCCAGTCAAACAGAGGCCCCAGTCTCCCAACAGACAGAATCAGACTTCACTTGCCCTCCCACCCTCCTGTTCTCTCACCTTTCACGACCAAGACCCTGAATCCAGTGAGTCTCGCAGCAGGCACAGAAGTCTGAGGAGGAGCCAAGGTTCTGGCAGGGGCCTCCGAGCTGGGAAAGGGGAGAGGCTGGGGGAGAACAGGAGGGAGGAGGCTTGGTAATGCACCCCTCCTGGCCCTCCAGAGCCTGGGACTAGAACTGTGATGCTGAGCCCAGGAGCTCCAACTGTAAATATTTAGGATTTCCCACATGAGAATTGAGGCCGAATTGCCAGACCCCCCTGGCCAGGCCACCAGAGCCTGATAACACAGGTCAGTGCCCTGGACATTCCCCCCACTGCAGAGCACAGAGCATGGGAGGCTGCAGGCCCCAGGATCAGGGGATCCGGGCCTCAGACACACACACACACACACACACACACACACACACACACACCCCACAGAGAAGGACAATAGCCAACATCAGCGGCACCTGCAGTGTCAGGCATGTCTCTAAACTGTTTACACCTTTTATCTCATTTAATCCTCACAACCTGAGCTGCCTTCTGTGTGTAGCCTCATTTAACAGCAGGGAAAACGGAGCCTCAGAGAGGGTGAGTGACTTGCCCATGGTCACACAGCCCGAAAACGTTGGCAATGGGATTCGGCCCAGGAAGCTTGGCTCCAGAACTCACATGCATATGCTGTGACAGTCACACACACCCGTGCTCACATAACAGTGCAGCACAAAGACATGAGACATGCAACACACCCAATGAGACATGCAAACCGCTGTACAAAGCAGCAAAGATAGACAGATGGAATCTGTGTATGCATGTGTGTCCGTGGATTTGCCTGGCACACGCACACACAGATTCCATTTGCCAAAGACACAACCAGAAACAACAGATTCAGGCAGCAGTTGTGTGTTCAAAATATGCTCTCTCTCTCTCTCTCTCTCTCTCTCTCTCTCACACACACACACACACACACACACACAGAAAACCTCACAACTGAAAAGAAAACCTGTGGGCTGAGTGTGACTGTACCTGTGTATCAGACACATGCACACCCAGGTACATGGGGTCACACACTAGCAAGCACAGAGATGCAGACCAGGTTCACAGCGAGCCCCTAACACCAGCTCACCCCCCCCCCCCCCGCTACCGCACGCATGTGTCCATTTGTCTCCCACACACAGTCACATCTTCACCCAGGTCAAGTCATGCAGGGACAGAAACAGGCAGAAGAAACCAGACAGCCGTTTCTCCGGGGTACAAAGAGATTCATGTAGAGCCCCCCAACCTGAGAGCACAGGCCTGAGGTTTCCAACCTGTGCGAAGGCCTTGCAGACCAGCAGCCTCCTTCCCCAGGTCCTCGGTCCTGAACTCGTAACCTGAGTGGACTCTGGGCCTGAAAGAGGAAATGGTCCTCCCAGATCTGAGAGAGGCTGCCAGGCTGGGCTCCAGGCCTGGGCTGAGGCCCCCCATACTGGGCCCCTCGGCCCCCCACCCACAGCCCCCGCCAGCTTCCCCCATTGGCAGCAGAGAAAAAAAACCTCCCAAGACACAGAGAGGGGCTGACAGAAGGGAGAGTTTGAGACACAGAGAAGGGGAGAGACATGGAGAGCCTGGAGAGGATCAGAGAGAAATGGGGATAGGGACAGAGCAAGAGAGGAGAAGGATGGAAACTTAGAGATGATAAAAGAGACAACTGATGGCAGAGACAACGTTGGGGGAGAAGAAGACAGACATATGGAGGAGACAGAGACGGGGAAGAGGAGAGTGGGGGAAGAATTGGGGAGGGGGAGACAGATGAGGAGGGGAGGCAGATGGGGGAGGGGAGGCAGATGGAGGAAGGGAAGCGAATGGGACAGGGAGAGAGATGTTGGGGGCGTCCCTCCCCCCCACCCCAAGGTTCTGGGGAAGAAGCCAGAGGCCTGAGGCCAAAACTGGGGCTTTGAGCGGAAATCGGGAGGGGATGAATTTTTCACCACTCGCCCACATTGCCCTAAGTTTCCAGAAGGTGATGTGGAGTTTCCATCCTCAGCCCATCCGCAGACAGGGCCCCGGGGGAGGACAGCTGGCCCGCAGGAGCTGGGGGCCCAAAGGAGTAACGGCCACAGCGCTACCCTGCTTGTCTGGTTGCTCCCCAAGTGCCTAGCACCATTGTGCCAAGCGCTGTGCGTACATCGTCTCTCTTAATTCGCAGGTCAGAGAGTAAATTATTATTATCTTCTCGTTAGGGTCCTTTAGGTCCTCGGGGTGGGGAAAGTGGCTCTCAAAATCGCACAGCTGGGGGGCCGGCCTGGTGCCTCAGGAGGTTGGAGCTCCGTGCTCCTAACTCTAAAGGCTGCCGGTTCGATTCCCACATGGGCCAGTGGGCTCTCAGCCACAAGGTTGCTGGTTCAACTCCTGGAGTCCCCCAAGGGATGGTGGGCTCTGCACCCCCTGCAACTAGAAAGAGCAGCTGGACCTGGAGCTGAGCTGCGCCCTCCACAATTAAGACTGAAAGGACAGCAACTTGACTTGGAAAAAACTCCTGGAAGTACACACTGTTCCCCAATAATGTCCTGTTCCCCTTCCCCAATAAAATCTTTTTAAAAACATATCGCACAGCTGGCAGAACTGGCGGAGGCAGGATTCGAACCCGCCACTCACTTCGCTGCGCTCTCTCTGGCTCCCTGTGCTGAGTGGCCCACCCCCGTTTCCGTAAAAATAGGCACCAGGTGTTTCCATAGCAACACCCCCAACGACTTTTCTTTTTTCCCCTCTGGCTATCTGGTGCCGAAGCCTGCCGGGTGACATCACCGCGCAGCGGCGCCTCACGTGACAGCTTCGCCGGTGCCGGAAGTGAGCGGTGTGGCGCCGGAAGCGGCCTGTAGAAGGGCCCTCGTGGGAGAGACGGCGGCATGCGGCAGTCAGGGCGGGTGAGATGCGGCGATCGGGGAGGCGGGCGGCGCGGGCGGCGCGGGCGGAGGCCGCAACGCTCACCGCTCGCCTCTCGCCTCCGTAGTCCCGGCACCAGAAGCGCGCGCGCGCCCAGGCGCAGCTCCGCAGCCTCGAGGCCTACGCCGCGCAGCCGCACTCGTTCGTGTTCGCTCGGGGCCGCGCGGGTCGCGGCGTTCGGCAGCTCAGCCTGGACCTACGGCGGGTCATGGAGCCGCTCACCGCCACCCGCCTTCAGGTCTGCACCCCCCAGCCCTCCTCCGCCTGCCCTGGGCCCCGTTGTCGCGGCTCCAGCCGCTCAGGGCTTCAGCCTCCCTGGGTGGAGAAAGAGACCCGCATGGGGACCATCGTCTTTGGCTCTCAGGGTTTTCCGCAGCAGCAGTGAGGGCGCGCAGATGAACGCACTCAGCTTGGGGTGTAGGTGGGTGCCTGGGAATGGTGGATAATAGGGGACTGTGGAGTCAGCAGAACTGGGCTAGGAACTTGGCTTCTGTGAAATGCCGGGAGCAACTTACATAACCTCGCTGTGCTTCAGCTGGCTTATCTGCAAAATGGGCCGATTCACAGTAAGCAAGAGGCAGTAACCGAATTCAAGTCTGATTGGCTCTAGAGGCCAAGAGCATTGCACTCCACCCCAACTCCAGCCTCCCTTCTGGGAAGGATGAGGTGCAAGAAAAGGCATGCGGTTTTAAGTGTATAGGCTGCTGAAAAAGGGGTCTGTGATCGTTCTTTTTTCTAATTTTCAGGTACGAAAGAAAAATTCTCTGAAGGATTGTGTGGCAGTGGCTGGGCCCCTTGGGGTCACACATTTCCTGATCTTGAGCAAAACGGAGACCAATATCTACTTTGTGAGTGGACACCCACACCCCTCATTTACCCCATACTCTCCTTCTCCCCCAACTCTCATGATGAACCCATATGCCTCTGAGCTGCTGTGATTCTGGCTTCAAAGTAAACGCTCTGAAGAGATGGGGCAGAGGTTCCCACTCCCCCTGCTCCCTAGCTGGAAGCCTCGACCCCTCATCTGTCCTTCCTTCTCTGTAGAAGCTGATGCGCCTCCCAGGAGGCCCCACCTTGACCTTCCGGATCAACAAGGTAAGGATTGGAGGTGGTGTGAGGGCCATGTGCGGTGGGAGCTGGGTTTGGGGGATGGTGCCAGCCATGAGTGGTTGGCAGTCACCCACTCCTCACTACCCCGCTCCCCTCCCCACAGTACACACTGGTGCGTGACGTGGTCTCCTCACTGCGCCGGCACCGCATGCACGAGCAGCAGTTTACCCACCCGCCTCTCCTGGTGCTCAATAGCTTTGGTCCCCACGGCATGCATGTGAAGCTCATGGCCACCATGTTCCAGAACCTGTTCCCCTCCATCAATGTGCACAAGGTAGGCTGGGCCTGGAGTGGCAGGTGTGGGTGGACGCACCAGACAGCAGGTACCACACAGGCCCTGGGGTTGATTGCTCAGTTCTCACTTCCCAGCACTGAGGTTGACATTCCTGGCTTCCAAAGTCAGATCTCTCATTTATGTTGTGTGACGCGAGGCAAGGGGCTCCCTGTGAACTGCCTTTCTCCCTGGCAGGTAGAAAACGCCAGTGGTGCTTTATTGAGTGCTATTTTAAGTGGTGTAGCATCTATTGTCATGACTTCATGTTACAGAGAGGGAAACTGAGGCTGACAGGCGAAGTAACTAGTCTGGGGTTAGATATAAGGCAGTGGGGGAGGATTGTATTTTTCAGTCTAGCTCCTGGGTCCCAGCTTCTAATCCCTGGCATTAGTGGGTCTCAAATTCAGCTTATTAGATGTGATCCTCAGAAAGTCTGGTGTGGGTGGCCTTCGGAGGGCCCTAGAACCAGGATTTCTAGCCAGCAGTCCCCACAGGTCTTGGCTTGAGCTCCAGCATGCAGTGAGGCTCAGGGGCATCTGACCTGGTGCCACGCCCTCATCCTCTCTCTTCCAGGTGAACCTGAACACCATCAAGCGCTGCCTTCTCATCAACTACAACCCAGATTCCCAGGAGCTGGATTTCCGCCACTAGTGAGTATGCGTCCAGCCGATGGCAACACTGCTGCTTAGCCTGATTGTTCGGTGTGAAAGTAAACGCCCTGATGCACTGGAAAAGGGAGAGGGTAGGGCTGGCCTCTGACCCCATGATCCCTGACCGTCCTCTTTACTCCGGCCCCTGCAGTAGCATCAAAGTTGTTCCTGTGGGTGCAAGTCGCGGGATGAAGAAGCTTCTCCAGGAGAAGTTCCCCAACATGAGCCGCCTGCAGGACATCAGTGAGCTGCTGGCCACGTGAGGAGGGGGCGGGGTAGGAGGCTCGCACAGTCCAAGGGGACCCAGAACTGTTCCAGGAGCCTGGGATCCCCTGCTGAGCATGTGTACCCCCTGCACAGGGGCGTGGGGCTGTCGGAGAGCGAGGCAGAGCCCGATGGCGAACACAACATTACGGAGCTGCCCCAGGCTATCGCGGGGCGTGGCAACATGCGGGCCCAGCAGAGCGCCATTCGGCTCACTGAGGTGAGGCCCAGTAGCAGAAGTGGCTTCCTCTGGCAGCCCCTAGACCCCAAGGAAGGACTGATTTTGCCCCCTTGTCCCTCCAGATTGGGCCTCGGATGACACTGCAGCTTATCAAGATCCAGGAGGGTGTTGGGGAAGGGAATGTGCTGTTTCACAGTTTTGGTGAGGACGGGGCTGGCAGGCATGGGGCCAGGGGTCTGAGGCCCTCCAGGGTGGGTCACAAGATGCAGTGCGCACATTTGGATCTTGGTGAACCATCTCTTCTCAGTGCACAAAACGGAGGAGGAGTTGCAAGCCATTCTGGCAGCCAAGGAGGAGAAGTTGCAACTCAAGGCCCAGAGGCAGGACCAGCAGGCCCAGAATGTCCAGCGGAAACAGGAGCAGCGAGAGGCCCACAAGTGTGTGTCTGGTGGGTAATGAGGTGGGTCTTGGGTGGAGGCTGCCACACTGACCGACACCCTTGCCCTCCAGAAAGAAGAGCCTGGCAGGCATGAAGCGGGCACGGGCAGAGGCTGATGGTGACAGCGATGCTGAGGACCCTGGGGCCCCCCCTGAGGCCGAGGGGGCTGGCCAGGAGGAGGAGGATGAAGCAGAGTATTTCCGCCAGGCAGTGGGCGAGGAGCCTGATGAAGGTGCGTGGCAGAAGTCATTGCAGCTGGGCACCGTGGGCTTGTTCCTGTGCCCTGGTGGCCCTGACAGTCTCTCCTTGCAGACATGTTCCCAATGGCCCGACGGAGACGGCCCTCTGGGCCTCCAAGCAAGAAGCGGCAGGTAAAGGAGCGGAAGCTGGACCGTAGCAGTGACCGGAGGCCTCCAAAGGCAAAGGGCAAGCCCTGGGGGGCCCAGGCCAAGCTGGGGCCTCGACGGGCTGCTCGGGACATTGGGCGAGGCCGAGCACGGCCATCTAAGAAAGTGGCCTAAGGCCAACCCTGAGCAGAGGATGGAATGCTGCCCCAGATTGGGGCCCGAGAGGTGCTGCCCTGGGCTCCTGCCTGGGTGTCTGGGTACAGCCCTCAGTTTCCTTTCATAAAGGAGCTGGTTCCCCAACCTCCTACTCTAATAAACACTGATTTCCAATGAGTCAGAGGCTGTGTTTGCAATGGGGGGAGTTGGGTCACAGGACCCAGATGTTACCGGAGAGTGGGCCTTTCTTGGTGAGAAGTCAGGGCTTGGTTCCCACAGCTGGGGGTCAATCCTGGGCCTCGGGAGGAGCACTGGGAAGCTTTGCCGCGACGTTACCGGAGGATGAGCCCACTTTGACGCGGTGTCCAGGTTCTTGGCACTCAGAACAAAGAATTGAGATACCGAGGTCAAGTAGTGAAGGCAGTTTATTAGAAGAAAAAGTCCCCTTCTAAGAAATAGAGGGCCCAGGCAGAAAGCAGTAGCTCACTGGCCAGTATTAAAAGGGACAGTACACTCCACAAAGAGTTTCTAGTGGGCCCCCAGGAAAGGTAAGGCAAAAGGGGGCAATGGCTCAAGGTGGCATTGTTAGGAGAAGAAGTACACTCCAAAGGGTTTGGAGTGGCCCCCTAAGCAAAAGCACCGCTCAAAAATGGTGTGGCTTACAGGATCCTGTGGGTTTTATCTATGATGGGCTGTTCCTCTCCAGGTGTGGGACCACTTGACTGACACCCATGAGTGACAAAAGGCTATTACCTGGTCTCTTTAGACTGCACATGTTCTCTGCAGTTTGAAATGGTTAACTGCAAGCTGATTGGCCCGTTCCTGTACCTGGGCAGTTAATCTTGGCGGGCTCTGCAGCTTGAATGGCCTTGTTACAAGCTAAATGGTCCTCCCACACACACCCCTGAGCTGATTACTCAGTCTGGTGGGCCCTGCAGTTTGAACGAAGTTATTTCCTGTGGCTTTGTTAGGGTGTCGGCCTTAATTCCTTCCACCGTGGCCATGTCCCTGACTGCCTACAGAGTTTTCTGTCTCACAGAGACCAGCAGCCCCTGGGAGTTGGACTTGGTTTCTGACCCCCAGTGTGGGCACTGGAAGTGCAGGACCTTGTTTTACGAATGAGGGAAGTGGGCATATTTGGCTCTAGTCTTCGGCGGCTCTGGGTCCCGGGTCCTGGGCTCCTCCCCCAAACTCAGGGCCAGATCTAGAAAGTACAATGAGGAAGGAAATCCGAGGCAGAAGGAAGGCTGGTGCCTGAACTGTAAGCTCAGCCGCCTGAACATGGAGCTGTAGGGAGGGGACGAAGACACCGCGAGTGCAGCAGACCCAGAAGCAAGTTGTTGGGCCATGGCTGCCACCACGTCAGGTGAGGAGCGAGTGCTGCTGGGTCACTGAGCTGGACACATCCAGGGCGCTGGCCCCTGCAGCCCAGGATGGGTGGAGGGGATGGAGAGACGGTTTAAGAACCTTGTCTGGACAGTGGCTTCCTCCTAGAGCTCTGGAGCCCAAAGCTGGCACGGAGAGGCAGAAGTGAGAGCGCAGAAACAGCCAGGGAAGGGTCTATGCACCTAGCACAGGGGCCAGCCTGTTGGACCCACTGGTAACGGGCCATTTCTCAAGATCAGAAAGCAGGCTGAGTGTGGGAGAGGGAATCAACTCCAGGGTTCTGCTCTTTCCCCATGCTGCAGTGTCCTGGGTGCTTGGGAGCCAGAAGCTGGCACTCCCTGCCTTCAAGAGCGATACTTTCCTGGGGACTTTCCTCACAATGGTCGACGGAGATACAGGCTGTGGAGAAAAAAATAAGCAGGGAAGGGAGCCAAAGTGTGCAGTGGCAATACTATGGTGGTCAGAACGGGCCTCTTGGAACCAGAGAGGAGGAAGTGAAGGAAACAGCCTTAAGGATGTCTGTAGCCTGTGACTGAGGTGGGGAGAGAACAGTCAGTGCAGACGCCCAGAGGCAGGATGTGTCTAACGAACAACCAGGAAGCCAGCGTAGACTTTGTCATGCAGAGCAGATGAGAAGAAAGCAGGGGGGCCGGGGGCAAGAGTGGGGCTTCAGTGAGAACTGGCTTTTCCAGGGAGAGGGATGCGACCGGATCCAGGTGCTCACAGGCGCCCTCTGATGAGGACGGACGAGGAGCTGGGACTCCAGGACCTAAGCAACTGCTGGTCCAGATAGATGACAGAGGCTGGACTCTGGTGGCATTACAGGGGTGACTGATCCTCAAGCTGGGTGGGGTCTGAGCCCCCTGGGTTCCTGCTCCTCCACCCCAGGCCTAAGGGCTCCCAGTCATCACTGCCAGGTTACGTGCTGCTGCCAGGCAGCGACCCCCTGGTTCTTGCCCCAGCTGATTCTTGAGGGTGCCAGCCCCAGAGAGCCTACTGAACGTCATTTGAGTGACAGACTCTGGGCTCCTGACCTTCCTGGGCCCCACTCCCGTAAAAGCCAGCTGCAGTTGACACTCCTCATAGGCATGGACAGAAGTGAAACTCCGTACGCAAAGGGTTCACGCAGGCCTGATGCACAGCAGGTACTCAGGACTGGTGATAGTGGGAGCCACGTTGAGGAGGAACAGGGCTCACTGGGTGACACCCTCTGCCCACAGGTGTCCCACCGTGCCCACCCAACATCTTGGCGGCTGCTGACCGCATCCTGAGTAACTTCCAGGAAGGCTTCCTGTGGCCCATGCTGGTGGTCGAGTTCCTGGTGGCAGTGGCGGGCAACGGCCTGGCCCTCTACCGCTTCAGCACCCAGCAGCAGCGCCCATGGCACCCAGCTGTGGTCTTCTCGGCCCAGCTGGCCGTCAGCGATCTGCTCTATGCCCTGACGCTGCCCCCGCTGGCCGCCTACTTGTACCCACCCAAACACTGGCGCTATGGGGAAGTCACATGCCGCCTGGAGCGCTTCCTCTTTGTCTGCAACCTGCTGGGCAGCGTCATCTTTATCACGTGCATCAGCATCAACCGTTACCTGGGTATCGTTCACCCCTTCTTCTCCCGCAGCCACCTGCAGCCCAAGCAGGCCTGGGCCATCAGCGCTGCTGGCTGGACGCTAGCAGCCCTGCTGGCTGCACCCACACTCAGCTTCTCCCACCTGACAACGCCACACCAGGAAGGCAACTGCACTGTGGACAGGCCTGGGGCCTGCATCAAGTGCCTGGGGACAGCGGGTGACAACCAGCTCGAGGCCTACAGAGTCTACAGCCTGGTGCTGGTGGCACTGGGCTGTGTCCTGCCGCTGCTGCTCACCCTGGTGGCCTATAGCGCCCTCGGGCGGGCTGTGCTACGCAGCCACGGCTTGACAGCAGCTGAGAAAATGCAAGTGGCAGCGCTGGTGGCCAGTGGTGTAGCCCTCTACGCTAGCTCCTATGTGCCCTACTATGTCACACGGGTGCTCAACTTGTCCGCCCGGCAGCGCTGGATAGCCCGCTGCCCAGCATTTGCAGACGTGGCTCAGGCTGAGGCGGCGCTGGACTTGAGGTCCTACGTGGGCCACCAGGTGACGCGGAGCCTCGTGCCCCTGGCCACCTGTATCCACCCGCTGCTCTACATGGCAGTAGCACCTAGCCCGGGCTGCTGCCACTTACACTGCCTCGGCTGCAGGGAGGGCCGGGCCCTAGAGAACACTGCGAGCTCTGGCCAAGCTCTGCCCCTCACTGTCACAGCCACCTGAGCTGAGTCCATTACCTGGGACATTTTGAGCCTCTTCCCCACCAAAAGGACCCTGCAGGGGAACAGGGGTGAGAACACAGCAGGTACCAAACTGCCACTTCCTCCCCCAAAGGCCTGTGATGGGAATTTCCGCCAACAGCACCAAAACTGAGCAGTGAGCAAACCCACACAGGAAGCGGGGGGCTGACCCCACCTGTCACAAGGTAGGTGACACCCATATATAAACAGGACGTGCATAGGGGGATTGGAGCCTTTTTATTGCTCTTGGAGCCCCCTGCTCTTGGAAGTTGCTTTCTGTCATCGCAGGGTCCTGGGGCCAGAGGCCCAGTAGCAGCAGTGGTGGCAGCTGGTTTAGTTGGTAGATGGCCTAAAGAGGGAGACAGTAGTGATGAGGAGGGCAAGTGTGGGGTCTTCAGACCCCAAGGGAACCCCAAGACCTGCCCCCTCCACACACACACAACTGTGGTCTCGGCGTGAGGCACGGCACAAGACACACGTGGAGCCAGACCTGTGGTGACTAGCCTGGCCCCGCCACAAATGGCAGTGGCCCCTCAAGATGAAAAGGACAATAAATGACCTGCACCCCAGAAGACTTGGTGGCTATTCAACTGGTGTGGGGCCCCAGTCAGCCCGAGTGTCAGCTGTGACACGGTGATGGGATAGGGGAGCAGTCTTACTTGGCCCACTCGACATTGAGGATGAGGTGGTCGTAACCAAAGCCGGACACCCCAGCAATGGCACGTGCGGCGTCCTCACGGCGGTGGAAGCTGATGAAGGCAAAGCCCTGGGGGTGGGGAAGGAGAAGGGTGTTTAGGGCACAGCTGGACAGGTGACCCCTCACCCCCTCATGGCCACCAGCCCACCTTGGACTGGCCGGTGGTCTTGTCCTTCGCCAGGTAGATGCGGGAGATGGAGCCAAAGGGCCGGAAAAGCTCTTGCAGGTCAGTCTCACGCGTGTCCTCTGACAGGTTGGTGACACGGATGGTGGCATTGTCATCCGCTGGGCAGGCAAGGAGAGGAAGCTCTGAGGGGCTGGCCTGCCTGGGCCCCACCCACGGGATAATCACTGGGTGCTGGGAGCTGCTTGTCTAGCAGCCTGGCGCCAGGGTGCCCTCACTGCCTCACCTCTGCGGTTAGGCTGCATGGACTCCCCACGGCGGCTGGCCCCGTCCCGCAGGCTTGGTGGCACATACTTCCCTGTCTTGTTCTGGGCAGCCTGCACAGGCTCCAGCTCTGGAAACCAAAAGCACAGTCAGGGCAGGACTCCCCTTGGCACAGCGGAGGGACAGACCCACCCACGATGCCAGCAGTTCCAGCCCTGACATAGCCCGGGCACCAGCTGTCAAAGCCACAAGCATCTGGTTGGTCCCTCAGAGGCCCATTGGCCATGATGACACAAATCTCACACCTAGGAAGCCAGCAGCGCAGGAAGAGCAAAAAGTCATGAGGGTTGATTGGGTCTCAGCCAACAAGGCTGAGAGCTGAGGAATACCCAGCCTACTCTCACCACAGAGCAACATGGGGCAGGGAAAAGCCCCAGGGGACACACACGGCAGGTGACAAGCACGCCGCACCCAAAAGTCAGCTGTAGAGCTGTCCGGACTCAAACTTACCCTCAGCAAATCACGCTGAAGGACAATGACCGCAGACAGTCACCTGTGTGTCTGCTCGCAGGTGTGTGTGCACAGAAGCACACACGGGGCAGCCGCCGCACCGTGGCAGACAGACACGGCACACTCACGTCAGACCATCTCCAAGTCTGCAGCAGAATCACTGCAGGCATGTCTCACACACGGGGTCCCCACTCCTCCCGGGGAGTTACACACGGAGGCATGCACACAGGCAGTTCTCACAGCCCCTGTGACGTCACCAGCAGTCAGAGCACCCACCCGGCTGCTCTCTCTCACACACACACACAAACACGGACTGTGGCCACAGCCTTTGCGGAGCTGACACTGTGGTGTGGGAGACGACAGCTATGATGGAGACAGCCCGTTCAGAGAGAGCAGGTGACAGCCCAGGACTCTCCAGAAGGGCACACAGCCTGCCAGCCGCACCCCCAGCCCCCGGCACCTCCAGGCAGCTTCTCCTTCTCGCCAGTAGACAGGCCCAGCTGCTCGGCCAGCTCCTTCTGCATGGGCCCCAGCGTGTCCTTGTAAGGGCAGCGGGTGGTCCAGTGGTCGCCCTTGCAGATGCGGCAGGACACGATCTTCTGGCCCTTGAGCTTATTCATCGGGTCCTCCTCCTCTTGGCAGTTCAGATCCTGACAGGATGGGCAAGGGCAGCTCAGAGGAGGGCTGCTGCACCCCTGCCACCAACAGCCTGGCCACCACCTTCCTGCCCTATTGCCTCCCTTACCTCTTTGCTGGTGATGAAAGTCATGGACACATCATCGCTGACTGTGGTGGTGGCCACATTAGGCCCTGGTAGGTCAAACTCTGAGTTCCCAAACTTCTTCCAGTTCTGGACTCAGGGCAGGGTGGGGACAGGTCAGGGCAAGAGGAGGTAGGACCACCGCCCCCTGGTACCCAGACCTGCAACAGTGCCCTTCAGGGTGTCTGAGCCTTAAACCCCATTCGCCACCCTCTCCAAATGCCCCCTATAGCAGTGACGATGACAGTTCCTATATCCTGAGTGAGTGCCAGGCTTCATGCCAGTTCCAGGAGGCAGGGGCAGCTCTCTCCCCATATTCCAAATGAGAGAACAGAGGCTCAGGGAAACAGCTGCACAGCCAACAGCTCCTGGGGGTGGGGTGTGCAGGCGGTGGCCCAGCTACCAGCAGGGAGCAATGCTCAGGGGTATGCAGGGGTCATCCAAACTTCGAGGGGCCTTGGGCTAAACAACCTGGTCAGCTTCCTCTCCTATAAAATGAGGATCACAAATGCTCCCCACCTCCCTGGGTTGCTCCGGGGATCAAAATGAGAAAACACTTCCCACAGGGCATTTGGCATGGGGTCTGGCACACAGTGTGCAGATAACTGTGTCAAATGGATTTATTGCTACCACTTCTACTGCTACGACCACCTCAGGGGAACATTTAGCTTTGTTCCTCCTGGTAGACAAGTCAAGAAGCATAAGAAGCGACCCAACCACTCCTACAACTTGGACTGTCTGGGGCCTCAACAGAGTACAAACAGCCCTCGCCTCAATTCTCCTCCAATAAAATCGGTTAAACTGTCAGACCTCACTTCTGAAAATAAGGCACTGGGAAAAAGGATTCTCAAGTCCTCTGAGTTAGCCCTGGGGTAAGCCCCCAAGACAAGGGAGCAGGGTCTCACCTTCCTCCTTGCAACAGCCTTTGAAGCCTTCCGGGTCTCAATTCTGAAGGTGCGGACAATCTGGGGATGGGACAGGAGAGGACAGGTTTGGGCTTCCTGTCCTCAAGGCTCCTGGGCCCAAGGACCCGCCTGACACACACCACTGCTCCCAGCCTCACCTTGAACTTTTTGCCATCCTCATCTATCTTGTACTCAGTCACTGTCTTGATGTTTCCGTTGATGACCTCCTTAGGAGATGGAAGTGGAGCTGGGCGAAGGGAGAAGGGGAGAAGAACTGAGCCACGGGGACGGGGACCAGGCGGAAATGTGGCTAGGGAGAGGGGCAGCCCAGGGATGGGGTGGAGGTCATCGCTCACCTCCTGGCAGCAGCTCGGGCTCGGGGCTGGTGTCGCCAGTGGCCAGAGGAATCCCCTTGAGGAGTTCGCTGGTGACACATTTGTCTGTGAGAGGGAGTGTGGGGGGGAGAGGTGAGGCGAGGGGCGGGAGCTCCCAAGCCGAAACCCAGGGGCCTTTGGGATGATGCCCACACCAGGACGTGAAGAAGGTGGGCCCAGGGGCAGAGGGCTGGCCAGGAAGTACCCTGGGGCAGTGTGCGGGGACACTGGGCTGGCTGCAGTGACGCGGAGCAATGGCAAGGGTGGGGGACGCCTGGCCTAAAGGCAGGGGCAGGTATCAAAGCGTCCGGGCGCTGCTACAAAGGCAGAAGGCAGGCTGTGACCACCTCCTCCCCATCGCGGGGGAGCGGCTCTGAGGGCTGGGGCTGTGAGGCGTGGGGAGGAAGAGGGACAGGCCAGCGAGCGGCTGGCACTGGCGACAGGCGGGCCCAGACGGGGTGGCCGCGGGGGACACGCGGGGTCGGCCGGCGGTGCCAAGGGAGGGGGCTAGAGCGGGCGGCAGCGACCGGGCCGGCGGCCGCGCGGGGACGCGGACCACCTGGCGTCCTCACCGTCCTCTCCTTCCTCCTCCACCTGGTCGGCCCAGCTGGGCTTCGAGCTGCGGGACAAGTTTGGGGGGAAAGCGCTGAGTCAGCGAGGCGAGGCTCCCGCGGCCTCCGCGTACCCACGCGCAGAAGAGCCCCGAGGACCCTGAAGGCACCTTCCGCCCCCTCCCCCACCTCCTGGCGACCCTCGACTCACTCAAAGTCTCCAGTCGGCATCGCAAAGCCTCCACGCAGCCCAAGCCTGGGCCAAAGACAGGAAGTGAGGGGAAAATGAAACTTCCGTTGCCGCGGCCTAGAACAGCCCGGCCGCGGGGCCCACAGCGCCCCTTGCGGACGGAGGCGGAGGCGCCAGTTGCGTGAGCGGCTGCGCGCTGGTACCCAAGAAGGAGCAGAAGCGTATCTCGGGGCTTATCCCATTTACCTTTTTTTTTATTTTTTAATTGTTAATTATACCTCAATAAAAAATAATAAAGTGAAATAATTAGTAATAGCAATAAAGCCAACTCATTAAGCGCTTGCTGTGTGCTCGGCACTGTGAGGAGAAAATTATCATTTCCATTTTGCAGCTGAAAAAAACAAGGCTGGTCGTCCTTGTCTGGAAAGCACTTTCCTGATTCAGATGCTCAAGATGTCAAGTGGCGCCCTCAACCACTCTTCTTTCTTTCCTTTGTAAATTCTTGGCTCTCTGATATAATCTTTAACACTTACTTGTTTATTGTACAGCTCTTCCTTTAAAGCATGCATTCTCAATGGGAGTTTAATTCGGGGGGGGGGGGATGTCCTTAAAAACTACAATGGCTTGTGGCCTTCCAAAACCAACCCTCTCAGACAAAATCTTATTACTAAGTATTTAATTTCTGTCATTAGGGAGAAATTAAATGCAATTAAATTGAAATTGATTGACTTACATTAAATTTAAAGACGATTCCATCTTTTTTCTTTACAAGGGCAATAATGGAAAAAAGCTTCATTATGTGAAACACTGTTGTAGAATGTCAGCCGCAGAAAGCAGACATTTGCCTACTTTGTTCACCTGTGGGTCCCCAGCACCCACAGGGTGACTGCATGTAGTAAGTGCTCAATTAATGGGCATTTAGGGGGGCAGAGTGGGAATAAGATCATAAAGGACTTTTTAAACCAAACTGAAGAGTGTAGGCTCTTTATCCTGTAGGCAGTGGGTGTGGGTGAGATCACTGACAAGTTTTTTGTTTTTTAATTCTTATTGGGGAATATTGGGGAATAGTGTGTTTTTCAAGGACCCATCAGTCATTGTCCTTCTAATTGTGGAGAGTGCAGACTCAGTTCCAAGTCCAGTCGCTGTTTTTAATCTTATTTGCAGAGGGCACAGCCCACCATCCCATAGGGGAATTGAACTGGCAACCTTGTTGTTAAGAGCTCACCTCTAACCAACTGAGCCATCTGGCCCGCCCTTCTGGCAGCTTTGCTGCAGCTCCTTGTCTTCAGTCTACTTGTGGAGGGTGCAGCTCACTGGCCCATGTGGGAATTGAACCAGCAACCCTGTTGTTCAGAGCTTGCACTCTAACCAACTGAGCCATCCGGCCGCCCCAGAGATGACAGACATGTTTTGAGTGGTGACCCGGTATGACCAGGTTTTCTTGTGAGAAAGATTATTTTGGAAGCCTATAGAGGGTAAAGTAGAAAAGAATGAATTAGCGAGAGACCAGGAAGGAGGCTGGGAAAGTGAGTGAAAGAAAGAAAGTCGTCTGGAAATAAGGATGATAATACAAATTTTGTACGAAGGACCAATAAACATTTGTGCACTTACTCAAATTTACTCCAAGAAATGCAAAATACAAACAACATAGCAGATGGGCAAAACTTTAAAAATGTGATGTTATCCAAAGGTAGCAAAGATGTAGAGAAACAGAGGCTTGTACGTATTGTTGGGACGTGAAATTATGCAAACTTTTTGGAGGGAAATTTGACATCTACTAAAACTTGAAATGCACAGATGTATTTTCCTTTGAGCCACCTAGTAATTCGAACTGTGAGAAAAACTTATAAATATTTGCAAAGATGCGAAAATAAGATACCCGTGCAGGGTTGTTTGTGATAGCAAAAGTCAGAAACAATTATCTGTCCATTTGGTGGGGCTGGTTAAATAGATTAAAGTATGTTTTTCCATTACCTATGGAATGCTATGCAGTCTTTAAAAAAGTAGATTCATTTGTGCTCATGTTTTAAAAAATCACGATAAGAGGAGGAAGCAGGATGTAAAATGGCATATGCTATAGGAACCAATTTGTGTAAATCTACATAGATATGTCGATATATGCAAACTATTTTCAGAAAAGAAATATCAAAGTGTTGCTGAGGGATGCTCTGAGAGAGAGGCATCAGGGGAGAAAATCTTGTTTTTGGACTTTTCTGCTGTATCTAAAATTTTTTACCATGTGTATGAATATATTATCTTGATTTAAATATAAATATATACATAAATATAAAATTTATTGTATATACTTTATGTATTAATATATAGTATGTATTTATGTAATATATGTGAGATGTAACATATAAATGTATGTTACTATGTTTTGTACATCCACTACTTTCCACACCCTCTCCTAGGACTAGCCTAGGAGAGGAAATATACATCCAAGTGCATTAAATTGTAAGGAAGTATCTAGCACAGTGTGGCTTAAAGGATTGAAAAATTGAAAACTATGCAACCATCATGAATAAAGAATTAGCTAAATGTTGCCTCCTCCAGACCAGCACCTGGAGAGACACTGTACTGCCCAGAGGACATTAGCCACTAAACGTGGATGCCTCTGGGTGTTTCGATTTGGCTTCATCTTTACTTCCATTTGGGTATTTTTCTGCATGGAATACTTTTTCTCAAACATCAAGCATGTATCATTTTTATAAAAAGTCAAGTACTTCCCAAAGAAATGTAAAAGGAGGCTGGAGGGAGCATAGGGCAGTGGAGAGAAGACTGAATCCAAGGGTGGATGGGGGAAAGCCCCGGAGCCCCTCCTCCACCAAGGTTCTACTTGGTGGCACCAACTTTCTTTCTACGTCTGGCATGTCCAAAGGACAGCAGCCAGCACAGAGCAAACCCAGCTCTGCAATGTGCTTGAGGAGGGGAGCGAGAGCATGATATGCCGTCCTCTGGAAACTGCAGCAGATTCAGGGGGTTTGCTGTAACTCACAATATAGATTCCACTTCTCGGTATTCTCCATAAGAAATCGAAACATCCACAAAAAGCCATGCGTTAGAATATAGACACGGATTGTTCATAGCAGCTTTATTCACAATGGCCAAAAACCAGGAACAACTTCAATTAGTTCGCTAGAGCTTCCATGACAAAGTACCACAGACTGGGCGGCTTAAACAACAGAAATTTATTGGTCTGTCTACGGTATTGCCACATGCCCAGTCTGAGAACCAGGACTGGAATAGAGTTAGTGCTGGATCAGTGGTTGTCTGACGCTGTCCACGTAAGTTTTCTATTATAATAGTAGTCACAGATGGCTATATATGAGTGTAGATAAAGCCTACAAGCACATTACACATATGCACGATAATGGTCACCGTGGCAATGACAGCGTGTTAGAGAAGCTTCCTGGTGACACTGAATGGAGAAACAAACGCTGACCATTCATTTTGTTGGTTGTGGAATTCACTGTACTTTTTCTATAGCTGGCCTTTTTCTAAAAATTCCAAACATGCTTGAGGGAGAAAAGCAGGTTGCAGATAGATATGTGCAGTAAAATAGCATTTATCTTTTTCAAAGACAGAGAGAATACTAA
The DNA here is from genome assembly GCF_964194185.1 of Rhinolophus hipposideros. Classification (NCBI taxonomy): domain Eukaryota; kingdom Metazoa; phylum Chordata; class Mammalia; order Chiroptera; family Rhinolophidae; genus Rhinolophus; species Rhinolophus hipposideros. The sequence continues at coordinate 39,779,340 of NC_138062.1, read as the reverse complement.
GTGTACGGACATGCAGATGTGGTAAGTGCCAAAAACCATGGACAGGAAGGAGACATAACCACACTCTCATAGTGGCTGCGTCTGGGGGAAAAGTAGGCAGGGATCTGGGAAGTGCACAATAGTTTCAGACGTGCCTTGAAAGTTATTTTATGAAAAAACCACCTGCTGCGATGGAAAAGTTTGGCAGTTCCTCAAAAAATTAAACACACAGAAATTCCGTATGATCCAGCAATCCCACTCCTAGGTATACTCTCAAGATAATTGAAATAGAGGTTATTGGGGTTGTACGGGGAGGAGGGAATGAGGAGTTAGCGTTTAATGGTTCCAGTTTCTGTTTGGGAAGATAAAAATGTTCTGGAAATAGTAGTAATGGTTGTATAATAATGTGAGTGCACTGAATGTCACTGAATGGTACACTTGAAAGTGGTTTATATGGTTAAAAAAAATTCCCCAATCCAGCCATGATTCTTGACTGAATAAATTAGATCATTAGGGGTTGCAGAATGATTACCTAAATCTATTATTTCGCCGACATTTATAAACTGCCATTCTATCAGAAATAGAGCTTTCTCCTCATCAGCAGGCACCATCTGGTTATCATCAAATACAGTTCCTTCTGGATAGAATAAAGGCTTGCTTTTCTCCCTTTAATGATTTCAAAGTGTGACATTTAATAGTCACCTCAAATGGTAACGAGGCTTTCAGCATCAGTGGATTTCATTAATTAAATGTATGTCAGTTAACTACAATCACTATTCTTATCAATGCTCCAATTCCACCAGGTTTATCTTCCCAGGTAAAGGCTGAACTTGAACTCTGATGGAAGGAAGAACTTCCCTGCAGCCAGCCAAGGAGCAGGAGCTGTTGGAAGCTGTGTCCCCTTCCTTTGCCCCACCCAACCACAGCAGTGCCCCTCCTGTGCCCACAAGCCTAGCCTAGGCCAGTGGTCTCGGGGTACATGGAGGTGGGTGTAGCTCACAGCAGCCAGTCACTTGGGCCACCCCTAGAACTTCAGCCCTGAGGGACAGCCCCCCACCCCGCTGAGCCTCAATGGCTGAGTCACAGCAGGAAACAGACACAATTTCTACTCCTCATGCTAAAGCGAATCATCAAATTATTCTTGGTAGCATATTATATATCTGAAACGAAGACCTCAACTATAAAAGTACCACGAAAACAAGGGGATTCAGAAAGTTGGCTAGGTTAAAAAAATACATAATCAATATACAAAGCCAATAATACAAGTTAATAATCTTTCTCTGGACAAAGGACCACTGTTTGATAAAATAACATCCCATTTATGTTAGTAAGGAGTTAAATGCCTGAGTCAAGTCAAGAAATTTACAATATATGAAAACTTCAAAGTGCTATGAGGGACATAAAAGAATATCTGAATAACCAGAAGGACCAACCCTGTTCTTAGAAGGGAAGACTTGTCATTAAGATGTCAATTTCCCCCTGCACATTTAATGCAATCCCTATAAAAATACCCACTAGATTTTTAGAGGATGTGCAATTTTAAAGTTTTGACCCAGCCATTCAACTATTAGAAATGTCTCATGGATGTGGATTTACACACGTGTACAAATGTACGTACCACAATTTGACCAACGGCCCATTGAGGGACCACTGTTTCTAAACACAACTGATAAACAGTTTAAAATTAAGGGCATTGCTTCTACTTACTGCATAATAAAAAGAGATAACCTACTGACACACATCAGCCACGTGGATAAATCCCCATAACATGTTGAGTGAAAGAAGCCAGGCATAAGAGCCCAAAGGAACCCATAGGTGGAAGTTATCTATGAAGACGGACTTGGACCAGCGGTTGCCTGTTGGTGGGGGCAGGAGATTATCTGGGGTGATGGAAATGTTTTATAGTTTGATAGGGATGTGGGTTATAGGGTTGTACTTATCAAAATTCAAGCTCTACATTCGGGACCTATGCATTTCAGATTAAACGAATTAAAAAAAATCCAGGGGAACAAGTGAGACATTCTAGGTAGAACAACCTTCAAGGCACAAAGCAGTTTTAATCGATGCCACCATCTATAGCAGCAAACAGATACATATTTGTACTCAAAGAATGACTTTGGAAGGAGACAAAGATTCAAGATGCCTGCAATGCAGAAGAAAGTCTACTTTTCACTCTACTCACAATACATTTTTTTAAAACATTTTTTATTGGGGAATATTGGGGGACAGTGTGTTTCTCCAGGGCCCATCAGCTCTAAGTCGTTGTCCTTCAATCTGCTTGTGGAGGGCGCAGCTCAGCTCCAAGTCCAGTTGCCATTTTTCAATCTTTAGTTGCAGGGGGCGCAGCCCACCATCCCATGCAGGAATTGAACCTTGTTGGTGAGAGCTCGCGCTCCAACCAACTGAGCCATCCAGCTGCCCTCACAATACTTTTTAATGAGTTTTTAGTTTAAAAAAAAAAAGCTGGTAAAGCTAAAAAATAAAATCTGATGGGGGAATTTTTCCAGATACCATATCAAGCTATTTACGTTTGCTGTATGCATTTGTTACCTGTTCAAAAACTACATAAACCAAGGTGCCTGTTTTCGTCCTTCCAAAAGTGAGCCACATGTTAAAATGAGATGTCATAAAAATATGGAAGAAACCATAAGCTTATGATCTGGGGGCAGGGAAGGCCTTCCTAAATAGGCTCCGAAAACCAAAAGCAGACAAATATAACCCCTACGAATAAAATTTCAATCTGGCAATGATGTGATGACTCAAGATGAAAGTAACACATCAGTGGTAGAAATCTAATGCCCAAATAGCTCCCAGTGAAGACTAAGTCGTGTGTCACCACAGAGAGAAGGAACAAACTCCAGTGGTCACCAGACACATGGAAGTGTCGAGTCATTCCTAAAAAATGTTAACAAGACTTTCACTATTGCGTTAAGGACTAAAGAAGCAAAAGCCAGGGCAGGCTGCAAGAAAGTTTGTGCCGTTGGAGATGGCAGTGCTAAAGCCTCTCCAGAGGGGTGGGTCAGCCACACGATCTGAAACGGAAGTCTGAAAACTTTTATGCTTGATGATCCCGGGACCTCTTGAGATTTCCCTGGAGGTAATGGAGAGAAGTACAGGATGTTCGATGCAGCAGTTTATCACGGCAAAGAGAGGCAAACACTACATCACCGAGGAAGGAACTTAGTAAGTGGTGCATTGGAATTATATTTAGTCCTTGAGTCTTGTGACTAACACACCTGGGCTCGCTGAGTGGAAAGAGGGTTGAAGTGCCCCTGAGTGCCCGACTCATGGACGTACGTGTGCAGGTGGCAGGGCAGGTGTTACTTAACTAACCTCTGGGTCGTGAGTGTTGGTGACTGATGCTGTTTTGTCTGCTTCTGCTTTGTTGGCATTTTATAGCAAGTCCTTTGCCAAAGATAAACCAAAGCAAAGGTCTGTTCATCTTAGATGTCAGTAGGATTGAATTAGGCTCAAGGCACAGAAAACCCACCTAACAGTCTTAAGCAAAGAAGGGTTTTGTCAGGAGGTGCAGGCCAGGGCTCCGACTAACTCCTCTGTCTTTGCCCCACCATCCACTGCAAGGGGCTTCTGTTCTCATGGTCACAAGAGGGCTGCTGCACGGCCAGGCATCACAGAGCACTCCAACGGGCTGCAAGGCCATGGGGAAGGCCAACTAAGAGGCTTAGTTAAAATGCTTTCCTGGAAGCCACACTATCAAGTTCCACTTGCATCTCATTGGTCAGAACTGAGTCACACAAGTGGACCCCCACCCACAAACACACACGGGACACATGGAGAGATCTGACTTCAGACAAATGCCTCTGTAGGGTCAGCCACCTTTAGCACTGAGGAGCCCATTCTCACCCAGCCTCAGCCAGAAGCCCCTCATAAGTCACGAGTCACCACCCAGGGTGATTTATAGGAGAGATTTATTTGAAGAAATATTGCAACATATAAAAACTACATAAAGTCTTAATTTCCACTCATACAGTGGTAGATTTGATACAATGCATAATAAAAAACTTTTAAAATCCAGAATGCACAAAGTACTGCACAATTTGACCACTAAGTCATTAGTTGATAAGCAAACCTTACAGAACAGCTTCATGTCAGCCAAGGCCACAAACACCGTGTACAACACATTAGAACTGACAGATTTCAAAGTTAAAAATACAACATCAGTGCATGTTGGGGATCCCTGGTGCCAGAAACAAGGGCGACAGGAGGGCGAAACTAGTCCTTGGTAGTTTTCTCCTCCTTGGTTTTAACTGAAGAGAAAGAGAAAGGCACGTCATTGCTGGGAGCGCACACGACGGCACACCACACAGGCTCACACACACAAGGTCGGGAACTACCTTCACGCCAGGCATCGGTGTTAACGGCTGACCGTAAAAGAACCTGCAGCAGCTCTGAATGAACATTCAGGGAGACTGAGTGCTGCTCAAAGGTGTCCCCTAGAAATTTCCAGACTGCCTAGATTAGAGGCCAAGGCAGGCTTGCTCGGCAGGACAGGGGAAAGAGCGGGGACCCGACCGCACGCCCACTGTGTGCCAGGTACCTGGCTGTTCTAAGCACTCCACACGTGTGACTCCCCCCATCTCACAGCAGCCCACAGAGAGAGGGAGGACACCGGGGAGGGTGCGTGACGTGGAGTCCCAGAGCCTACTGTTATACCCTGGCTGGACCCGGCCCACCACCTTCACCATACCTGAGGCACTCTCTCGAGCTTTGGCCAACATACAGCGCTTGATCTCCAAGCCAATGGCCTTGGCCAGGGGCGGCGGCACGGCGTTACCCACCTGCAGAAGTGAAGGAGGCCGATGCCTGGTTTGGCCCAGCTGGGGTCAGCGCCCCGCTCCCGCCAGCACAAGGATGGGACATTGGGCCCCTGGCCTCATGCTCACATGGGTCCTGGAAGCCCTTGCAGCACGATGGCCTCGGACCTGCCAATCGGGCTATCCTCCCACTCCAAACACCACGGTGTCAAGAACCACCCACAGAGAAGGGGCCTTTCAGGGCTTTAGAAAAACTCAAAGACCTAGAAGCCACATGCTTCTCTTCCAGCTGAGTGGCTGCTTCCAGAGAACAGGACTGGGGGGGGAAAGTGTGAAATACGAGGCTGCTGATACAACCCCAGGCACTGTGGGCGTTTTAAGCCATATGCGTGCATTGCTGGGATGGAAATACACTCATTTAAGAAGCCAAACCAACACCCTGAAAATCAGTGAGGAATTGTCGATTCATCTCTACCCTTAGCAATAGTGAATTTTCACCACTGTGTATTTATCGTGTTTCCCCGAAAATAACACTGGGTCTTATATTAATTTTTGCTCCAAAAGACACATTAGGGCTTATGATCAGATGTCATCCTGAAAAATCACACTAGGGCTTATTTTCCGGTTAGGTCTTATTTTGGGGGAAACAACATGCACTGCGTTGGAAGCTTTATCCCTCTGAGGGATAAATCTGCCTCAGAGCTGTAACTGGCAGCCAACAGGCTTAGTGACTCATCCTAACCCATAAGCACTCTGGGCCGAGAGACAGGGACCCTCCTTCCTCTGGAAGGGTGCCTCTGGGGTAGTGCTGAGGCCAGTCAGACCCCCTCAGAAGTGACCATGTGAGCTGTGCTCCCTGCCGAAAACGCTCCACCCCGGTCAGGGCAGAGGGGCCTCCCCCCACCAGGCCCTCCTCAAGGCCGGAGAACCAGGCGGCTCCACTCCACTGACCTGCCGGTGCTTGTCCAGGATGTTGCCGAACAGCCTATAGGTGTCCGGGAATCCCTGGGAGCGGGCGCACTCCCGCACACTCACCACACGGTGCTGCTCAGGGTGGAGCACGCGACCCTACGGGCAAGAGGCAAGGTGGGTGTGAAGGGATGGAAACTGCGCCCTGGGCAGATCTGGCCTGAGGACTCGGCCGTTCTGTAGGCCTGTGTCCATCAGCACTGAGGCAGGAGCTGAGCAGGGGCAGCTGTGCCTTTGTCCCCTCCCAGGCCTGCCCCCGGTCCTCTGACCCACCTGCTTGCCCATGGGCTCAGGGTTGGTGACGGTCGTGCTGAAGAAGCCGTCCCACTCGAGCCGTCCGTAGAGGCCAGCCCAGTGGTTGTGCCTGTTCCCGGTGTGGGGCAAGCACCAGGGGATGAGTGTGTTGAACTGTCTGGCCGTGGAGTCACAGGCTTTGCCTGCTGGGAGAGGGCTGCAGTGAGGCCGCCGTCACAGAACAGGAGGGCAGCCCGGGAAGGTACCCACAGCGTGCGGAGCTGACAGTCCGCAGGCACCGCTTTTACCACTCGTGCTTTCACACTATTTACTGCAGTCACCCAGGCTCGGCATGTGTGCCCTGCCCAGGGCTTCTGGGTCCTGAGTGCCAGCTCCCAGTATCTCCTGGTGGGAAACCCCAAGAAGCAGTGCCCCGTCCCCGAGCCCCCTGGACAGCTATGGGGGGATTAGAACCTGAGGGGGCAGGCGTTTCCCAATAAACTGGAGGGAAGCCGCACGGAGGGCACAAACAGGTCCCACCTTCCACGCAGGAGCAGACCCCGCGGAGGGCCCCGGTGCTACTGCAGCCATTCTTCCTGTCGTGGTAGGTGTACCGCAGTTTCCTGGTCATGGTGCCGTCGGACAGCCGCACCTCGATGTTGGGCAGGTCGCGCCAGTCTGAGCCCGGCGCCAGGGGGATGTGCCGCATGCGGGCGGCCACCAACGCGCTCATGTCCTGAAAGAGGGCAGCAGGGCCCAGCTGTCACCGAACTCAGGGAGCATCGGAGCATCTGTTGTGGGACCACAAGGACCAAGAACCCCCAAGGGGCTGACAATCCCCCAAATGGACGGCTCAGGGGTTACACAGGTGCCATGAAGACAGAGCAGGGATGTAGAATAATGTGGGCGGAAGAGGTGAGGGATGGCTTAGGGCCAGCGTGGGGAGGACATCGGAGCTGAGCCCTGCACAGTGTGAGGAGTGGGGAGCAGGGGGCACAAAGGGCCAGGTTTGGCACATTTGGGACAACACGCAGAAAACAGGAGTGGCGACAGAGGTCAGGCCGAGGGGGCAGTGAGCACACACCACTCCAGGCCTATTCCAGGAAGAGCAGACACTCTGATCGATGCTTTACACGACTGCAGACCACTGTGGAGGGCATAGGTATTGGGGCAAGAAGAGAAGCAGGAGGCAGTGAGGGGGCAAGGCTGGGACCCAGTCGAGATGACAGTGGTTTGGGTCAGGGGCCAAGAGCAGAAGAGCTGGAGGGAGGCTGGGGTCAGATCCTGCTTCCCACCCTGAACCCAGCTGGGCTTTCTGTAGGTCCGTGTTCCCATGAGGCAGCTGGAAGAAGGCCCCCTCTGACGGCAGTTACCTTACAGATGTGGTCCCTGAGGATGGGCTGGTACTGTGAGCCCCGGAGCTGCCTCTGGAACCAGGACTGAGGCTCCCCGTTGTACGAGATCTCCAGCGCTGAAGCTCCATTCCGGATCTCAGGGAGGTCGGACATGGTGTCACGCACAGTGATGGTTCGGAACGGGCCTGAGCTCAGCCTGCATGGAGCATGGCAGTCACACCTCGGGGAACGCATACCGCCACTGTTTCTTGAGTCATAGCTGCCATCTCCTGACTGCTGGTACTGTCCTCTCCAGAGAGGACCACACAACTCAGAAGTCAAAGGGCCGCCTGAGGTCAGGCAGCATTCTTCTGAGACTCCGTCAGGGAAGGGGATGGGCCTGTGTGGGCTTTGCTCATGACACAGCCAAGCATCTGGCCACTGCCCTGTATGCAGTGCTTACTCGGCGGTCACAACTCGAGGCCGGAGGTGGCAGTGCCAATGCCAAACCTCCCAGGATAACGCTCACAAGCTTGTGACACAGCGGGGCGAGCAGGGACTCCTACCTGGTGATGTTGCTGACAAACTTCTTGTCATCCACGACGACACTCAGCTGGCAGGCCCGGGGCGCAAATACATGCAGTGGCTCTGGGAACAGGGGCAGCTTCTCCCCAGGGGCCGCGGCCAGGATAATGGCCCGCCGCCGTGTCTGGGCCACGCCATACTGACCCGCCTGTGCAAGGGAGAGTCACACACACGGGTCAACGGGCACCTCCGACTGAGGAATCAAGGACCAGGGTAAGAGGCACCCCACTTTATGGAGAGGCTGGCTGGTGTAGAGCTCCCCTGGAGAACCCCTAATTAACCCAGCAGGTTTACTCCTGACAAGACCAAGTGGGACCAGATGAAAGAACACAGATTCCATGTGGCAGCCAGTGGAGAAAATGGAATGAACCCTATTGGGGATCCAGCCAGCACTTTAGAGAGCACTGCAAGGGGCCCTGTGTCTCAGCATGCATGGGGAGGAGGCCAGAGGAGATGCCAGGGAGCCCAGCGCCGAGCTGGCAGCCCGTGTTCACAGGGACAGAGAAAACAGCAGCCAAGCAGGCTTGACCAGTGAGCCTGAGATAGCAGAGGCTGAACTGGGGAGCCATGCGGCTCAGCACTCGCTCGCTCACAGATGGCTTTGCAGCCAACCTCCCCTCCCATGTAATAGTTGTTTCAGTGTTAGTTATGCCAGCAATTCCTGAATGGGTACACACAGTGTGGCTGTTTACAGGTAAGGCCGACTACCCTGGGGCCACCCCTGCAGATAAAGACACTGGTAGCCACCTGCAGTGCGAACCCCCGTCCCCACCTTCTCTAGGTGTCTGTATGCACGTACTTTCGCAGAGGACACACTTGCCTTTTACCCTGTAACAGTTTGGTCTGTGTGTCGTTCTGCCAACCAGGCCTTACCCACCCCTCCGTGGAGAACCCCCTTGCACTTGGCCCCTCCTCAGGCACACGAGGTACAGCTCTGGAGAAGGTGGACTTGCTGGAACACCGGCTCTGAGCTTTCAGATCTAAACGTGGAGAGCTTCACAGAGGCCGTCGCCCCGCCCTCGCCAGCACCGCAGGGCTCCACCCTAAGGCCTGTCCCTTGGAGCCTGACTTCTAGCTGTGGATAGTGCTGCGGTCCAGGGAACACTGACCCCCTCCGGTCCATGTCCATCCTCCCAGCTCCGCCCCGTTCCCTGGGAGCCCCACCTGCAACACGCCAAAGGTGCACTGATAGCCCATGCGGACCAGGCAGCGGAGCGTGAGCTTCAGGACCATAGAACGCTTGAAGGAGACAAAGTTTCTGACGTTCTCCAGGAGGAAGTACCGCGGCCGGTAGTAGTCACAGTAGCTGTGGGAGGCGGTAGAGACCGTAAGAATAAGCGTGAGGTAAGAGAAGACTTACTCTACCAAAAGCCATTCCTGAATGCTCGACGTTTGGCTGTGGAGAAGTTGCACCTCCCAACTCTTGAGGTTTCTCCCCAGTGGAAAGTGAGCCGCGAACTTCCTGAAGGCAAAGGCTGGGGTCTCACCTCAGCAGATGGCCTCCAGCAGCAGCGAAAGCTAAAGCACTTACTGCTCCCCAGCACGGCTAGTGCAGCAGCCCCAGGGCTGGCTGTCCAGTCACCCACAGGCGGCACTGAACACAGAGGGGCCTCTGCTCCATTCACCTGAGGAAGGAGACCACCAGAGAGTTCTTGAACTTGGAGTAGGTACGAGAATTGAAGCGGTTCATGCCGCTGAAGCCTTGGCAGGGAGGCCCGCCGCACAGCATCTCCACATCTCCTTTTTGAGGCAGCTTCTGGCCACGGGAGTTGGTCACCTCCCCGGCCATGACCAGCTTCAGCAGGACGTTGCAGTCCTCCGTGAACACCGTGGACCCAGGATTGTTCAGCCGAAATGCCTGGGCTGCGGGGTCCCACATCTCAATGGCCCACAGCGTTTCTGAGATGCCTGGAGAATACAGAGACAAAGACGAGCTTTGAACCTTGTGGAATGAGGCTTTCGAGTCAGAAAAATGGCCGGAACCAGAAAGCTATTCCCGACAGAATGGGCCTGGTCTGGTTTTACTAGCTGGGCAGACAGAAAACCTCCTGGCCTTTACCTGCTTGGTGGAATCCTTCCGACAATCCCCCACAGCCAGAAAACACATCCAGGGTCCGCAGTTTCGGGAGCGGAATTTCCGCCTCAGGTTCGCTTGGCTCACGTGTCTGAGACTTTGCCCTGCCTTTCCCTGGAGGAGACAGGCCACAAATCAAATCAGAGCCATGACTTGCTTTCTTCAAACACCTTACTGATTCAGAGACGGCCTCCTTTTGAGTTGTTAACACAGAGAATGAAGTAACATTAGAGGCTGTTCTTTTATACTGATCTTAAGTATCCCGAGTTTTAGAAGATGGACTTGAAAAGAACCCCATGGAGTAATGACATACCTTTTCCCTTTCCTTTCCCTTTATTTCCAGGGCTACGGGCATGGTTGGGAGGATCTTCAAAGCTTTTACTCTTGGCATTATAGGCCTGAGAAGGGAAGAACCACAACAGTCTGGCACAGAAATACACTGGTCCCCTCTCTAACAAGTTAATTTGATAAAGATCCACTTCATTTCTCCCTGATTATGGTCATAAGCAATTAGTCACCAATGAAAGTACTTGGATTTTACTATACTTCAAACGAAAAATAAGGAAAAAGCATTCTATTAATACAAATATTTTATGTGACTGACACTGAGATTCCTGCTGTTATAAGTGCCTGAACTGCTCATTCTAAAAATAGGCAAAAGTGTTACACCAACAGACCACACGGTCTGATGAGGCTCTCCACACTAGAACCCGGGGAGACACAGGCACATGTCATACTAAGACAAACCAACACAGAAAAGCCACAATCAGACAATGTAAAAGCAATTATTAGCTTAGTCAACAGAGTCTTAGATCGTCTCTTGATAACCAGGCCCCCCTGCATGGTGTGTGGCCCTGGCCTGGATGCAGACACCTGGCCGGGGGACCGAGAGGCAGGGCTGTTTCCCTGGGGAAGGAGCTCCTATCCCTAACTCACCCTAAGGCACCAGTCAGTCTAGTCTTTAAGTAAATTTTAGTTACCTTAGGACACTCAACTATTACACTTCTTATCTGTGCTTTTTACACTGCTCTCTCAGGGGCTGTGAGGTGGCCCCGAGCCCCGCCCTCCAGGGAGCCCAGAGCAGCACCTCCAGGAAGTAGAAGCGGTCCGGGCCTCCGGCTGAGAAGTCCTGCAGGCACCCGGGGAGGTCCTCCCCGTACTCCACGGTGCAGCGGCCCTGCACGGCCTTGAAGTCCACCACTGCCTCCTCGTCGCTCCAGTACAGCAGGTTGATGTCTGCGTGGTAACTGGCCGGTGTGGACTTGTGCGTGTTCTCTGGCCTGTGCGCAGAGGGGTCTGTGTTAGCATTTCTCTCTCGCCGTGAGCAGGCAAGGATTCAAGGGCACCGCATTCCTGGAGGTGCTCAGAGAATCCATGGGTAGAGACCTTGACCCCGCCCCCAATTAGCTCAGCTTGATTACTGTGCCCCTTAGCTGGCACTAAACACTACAAACTGAGTAGGATTCTTTGCAACAAATGCTCCTTCTGTGGGCGTCTCACCGGACTAGACAGCTCGATGCCGCAGAGAAGCAAACGTTACACATAACTGAACATCAGACCTCAGAGTTTGTTAAATGGTTTGCTTGCTCTTTGTGCCCCCACTGCAGCCCAAACAGACCGGCCCTGTGTCAAGACAGCAGCTGCCTGCCTCCTGTGAGGAAGCATGTCTAGAGCTTCCTTCTCTCGCCTATGCCAGCCAGACTTCTCCTTTCTTTCCCACTGTTACAACTGATTATTACAAAACTTCAAGAAAGTCTAATACATGTTGGCCAAGAGTGAAGCAATGTCATAACTATCTGTATGGCTTAGTTTCAGGTTAGCTCCTAACCCCTACCAGTGACTAGGGTCCCAAAAACAGACTAGGCACAGACAAGACCTTGGGGGAAGTGTAGACAGAGACAAACCCCAGGACACAAAGGCAGGGCTGGGAGAAACAGGAAGATGAAAGCAGGGAGGGCAGAGGGGGAGGGGCGAACGCAGACAGCCATAAATATAACTCGAGATTCTTGTGGGTGGCTCGGAAGAGCCCAGGACACTCCCCCCCTGCCTTTGTCACAGCTTATGGATTTCTATGCGAGAGAGAACTCAGTTGCTTTAAAAGCAAAGCTATGAAACATTCGAGTCACTGTCAGCACTCACCAGGTAATCAGAAACTTCGAAAAACAGCTACCTCTACCTAACTCTTAAAACATCACTGGGTGTGCTATGTTACACCCCCTTTCAGACAGAGCCTTCAGGAAGAGTCTGCAGTCTCCTGGGGGAGCAGAGCCCTCGCTGACCTGTAGAACTTGTTCACTCTGATCTTGATGTCCGTCTCATTGGGCCTGCCGTTGCACTTCTTGACACAGAAGATCTCTTTGATGCGGCCAATTCGGTATGGCTCAGGGGCGTCCAGGTTGCTGCCTTTGATGTAGTCAGAGTATTTCCGGTAGTGTTCCGGGTACAGATCTTCATCCACAGGCTCCTTCCGTGGGCGTTTCACGGGACTAGACAGCTTGATGCTGCGCAGAAGCATACGTTACATGTAACTCAACATTCAACCTTAAAATAGGGAGGCAGTTCAGCACGACCGGCCAGTGACGATGCCATTTAAATTCAAACACCTCACAAATTAGTGCCGCTAAGTACCCTTAGAAAAGACTTAGAGCAAGATGAAATCTGGCCCACTGTTTAAAACGAGCATTGTCCCGTCTATGCCCTGCTAGCCATGGTAGGTGCTGGGTTGTTCGACTATTCCCAGCTCCCCGCTACACGGCAGGAGTGAGCTTCCTAGGATATGACTCACTGAGTGCTCACTGAGTGTGACAAGTGAAGCACAAGCACTTCTAAGGGTGGGGAGAGCATGTAACTGCCAGGAGAGCCTCTAGCATGCTTTCCCTTGCCTCAGAGACTGGCAGCTTTTGAGAGGGTGACAAGTCTGTCAGCCCAGGTCCCTGAATGACATAACAGGCCAAGTTCCCTACTGAACCGTGACGGACACAGTACAGGGAAGAAGCAAACTTCTGCGGTTAGGGTTATTACCACGGTGTAACCCACAGTCTCCTGACCTCGAGGTGATACTGGAGAAGGCAGGGACAAGAGACTGGCAGTCTGGGCAAACCGAATTTGGCCCCACTGTGATGAAGTCAGTCATCTGATTGGCTGCCAAGGTGGCTGGGCTGCATTCTCTGACGACTGCCATTAGGAAGGCGGCAGCCGCACTTCCTACCCACCAGGCTCCCTTCATGGTCTGACGGGCTCATAAGGTGACAGCACCTGTGCTGACACTCCTGCTACACCGGGAGCACCTGGGAAACAGCACTCCAGGCAGCCCCACTTCATGCCAAGGACAATCAGTGGTAGAGGGGGTGACGTACACACCGCCAGGTTGAAAGGACCCTGCTTTCCGTGTTTGTAATTCGTCATAACTGAACTGTGGTTGGGGGCTGGGTTCCAACTGGGACTCCAGGAAAATGGAATTGCAAGCCGAGAAACTGAACTAAATTGGGAAAATGTTGGTTGTTACGCCAACCATGTACCAGTTCTCAGAATGGAAAAAGAATGGATAGTGTGGAAAATTATCTGTGGCTTTGATTTTTCTCTGAAGAGCCTCAGCTCTCTGATATGCAAAGAAGTCTTTTGTTGCATTTCCCGTTATCAGGAATTAGGTCACATTCATTCAGTCTTTACTCTAAGCCAGGCACTGTGCTACCGTGTTTCCCCGAAAACAAGATCTAACTGGAAAACAAGCCCTAGCGTGATTTTTCAGGATGACATCCCCTGAACATAAGCCCGAATGCATCTTTTGGAGCAAAAATTAATATAAGACCCAATCTTCTTTTCTGGGAAACACGCTAAGCACCTCTTTTAACTCACTCAATCCTACGGGCCTGGTAGGCGAGATCCTCCTCTCGGTCCCCATCAGACCAGTTGGGACCGAGAGGAGGGGGTCTCCGGCCCAAGCCTCACAAGCTGGTCAGAGGCAGAGCTGGGTGGGCTTACCACTGACTCTGGTGCTCTCTCTGACTTCTTTCACAGACTCACAGCTTCACTCTGCAACGGAACTGCAGTCGCTCTGCACTGGACAGCTGGACACTGTCTGATCACCACAGATGCCAGCCAGTGTGCTGGCTCAGGCAGCAGCTGGTACTGGAGTGCAGGGCCGGGGACATTCCAAAGCCAACCCTGTACTGAGCCACGGGGACACTCACTTGAATGTGAAGGCCTCGGGAAGGAGGTACACGCCGTCACCCACTCGATACTGGCTGCCATCCTTGGTGGCTGAGCTGTAAAGAACCCGGCCGTCCAGGTCCTCGAGCTGCTCCATGACCCTGGGAAATTCCTTTTGCCTTATTTCAGCCAGACGGGCACAGCATGCGCAGAACCTGAAGGAGTGAAGGACAAACAACCAAAGGCCCTGAGGTGGCAGGTAGTGACTGCAGCAGCAGTTGCTGGCTTAACCCAGAGACTGATGACCAAGAAAAAACATCTGCAGATGTTTAAAGGAACTGGCTTTCCTATACTTTATGTTCACACTTTGAAAACTCTTATTTGGGACCAAAGCCCAGAGATATATACAACACAAGAAAATGTCAAGCCAATACCACTTTTGAGTATTCGCTGTAAAAACCTAAGACATCAACAAACAGAATGTAGAGTATGGTGAGAAATATGCCAGGAGCAAGAATACAGTGGTTCAGGTAGAAACTCAAAATGTCAGAGGAGGCTCATACTATTATCTTGATAAAGGCTAACGAGGTATTTGATCAAGTTCAGCATTATTCCTTAAAGGAGGATTGGAGACCGCTTTCAACATGGAGATCAAGTCAAAAGGCAGAGCAGGCCGATTGGAAAACACCAGAGGCATCTAGAGAGCCCTCCCAGACTTTATCCCACCGCTGCTATGGAGGCACCAGCGCCACGTTCAGTCAAAACAAGTGAGGCACAGAGATTAGAAAGGAAGGTGTAGGCATTTAACATTTAAAAAAAATAAATAAAAAGCCAAGACTCCCTAAGGGTAGTCACCTACCAGTTAGAATAAAATGGAACCAAAGATCTCACTTATGAGAGAAGATACCTAAGAAATGAAAGAAAACATGTGAAATCTGTGGTCCAGACGCTGAGGAACATTCACAAAGGCTGGAAATGGAACCATAAACCCTGCTCCTGGACACGAGAGCTTCTCGTCAAGGTAACTCAGCACCAGGCTGTCCATACACCTAAAACCATCGCCACACAGCCAGACTGGTCTGCAGTTAGCAAAGAAACAAGCAGACGGTGCCAGGGAAACAAACCCAGCAGACAGAAGTTTGTAAAAAGCTAGAGGGACTCACAAAAGCACATTGTCCTCCCCGAGAAGGGACAGCGCCAGGGCCCAGCCCCTACACTCACTTGTACTTGTTGTCCTCTGTTGGCTGGGTGTTTGGAGGGGACTCAAATCTTGCGTAGTCTTGGTCGTACCACAGCTGGTAGAAATAGGTCTTCCCATCGTCCTCCGCCATCAGGGCCTCGGGGTCCATGCCTCCCTTTGGGGACAGGGACGCTGTCAGGCATGAGCCCACCCAGTGAGAGAGCGGCACGCGACAGGCGCCGGGCACTCACCTCCAAGGCCCAGTTTTCCGATGGAGCTTTATAGACGACTGTCACCTTGCTATGAATGTATGACAGCTGCATGTCCTCACACTCGTCTACCAGGAACAGCTCCAGGGGGTCCGATGTGGCCCCAAGAACCGTGTCTGTGCCGGCACAGAACCAATGGGCATGAAACATTTGCCCTTGGCTGCTATCTTCCCACAACGCCGTGACCCTGGAATCAGAAGAGCAGGAGGAAGAAAGTTCCAAATTGATCTGCTTCACGTCTACTTAGGGAATATTTTTCTTTTCAGTTCCGTCTAGGACAGAGTTGCTGCTGCTGTTCAAGAGGAAGTGTGTTCTGAAGTCCAGCAAGGGGAAAGATACACACCTTGCCAAGTACAGTGGTTTTGAGGAGTCATCTGGAATAACAGAGACACAGTCCCCCACTTCTAGGGTTTCTGAGTCAATGCATACCTTCTTATAGAAAGTCTTCTTGCCATCAGTCTGAAAACAAAGACAGTGGATTTCAGGTGGGGATGGGTCTGAGGGTGCACCCTAGGCTTCACCTGCATGGTGTCCTTGTGACTTTATACAAAGGTATAAGCCATAACGATTTCGTGAAGAAGTCATGAGTCATTCCAGCCTGGCTCCTACAGAGAACATCCACCTCCCCAGGCTGGAAGCCTATAGCAAAGGGCACTCATGTTCCTCTCCTGTCAGCTGCGCCCTTACGTGTCTGCAGGGAATCCGCTTCCAGCATTCAAGGTTACAGCACCGCTGCTAGCTCTTCACCATGGTCTTAAAACCGCATCCCACCCCCGGCTCCTCCCGCAGCCACAGGCCTCTCTTCTCCCACCCCAGGCCTTCTGCCCTGCTTCTGCACCAGATCTTCGTGGGGCAGCTCCTCTCCTGCCTTCTGGGCCTCAGTTCAGATGTCGCCTCCTCAGGAAAGCCTCCGCAGCCCCAGCGCCCCTGCAGCTCTTCCCCCGCCTGCTTAGAAGTGGGAGGCCTGCCCTCCTGTCCCCACCATCAGCACCACAGGGCAGGGGTTGAGTCATGCCCAGGCCTGGAGCAGCAAACGGCAGCAGAGGGAGATCTCACACTTGCTCAATGAACCGACCATGCCCTTGGCTCTGGACATCAAGGAAGCAGCGCTGAGAACATTCACTCTCCAGCTTTAGGAAAGAAACTGAGCCTTAGGTGGGGAGGTCATTCTTAGATAGTATGACCAAGAGGCAATCTGCTAGTGCCTCAAAGACACCCACTCCCAGGCCAGAGGGGGTGTCGACAACTCTCTTCAAACAAGCTTGGAGAGGAAGCAGCCTGACACCCTTAGAACTGTGTCAAATACCCATCTTGGAACCTTAGAGAAACCGAGTCTTTTGGCACACAAGCAAAAACACATTTCTGGTGCGTGGCCATGAGCCTCGGCCTCGCAGCCAACCCCGCTCCTCTCAAGAGACAAGCGAGCGGGATTCAGGCTGCTGAAGAGGCTGGGTGGCGAGAACAGGAGACAACACGCTTCTCAGGAGGGCAGAAGCGACGAAGCCCGCTCCAGATTACCTTAACGGCTTCTCCAATCCAAGAGATCCGGTTCTTGTTCTGTTTCTTTTTCTTTCCCTGATGCATTTTTTTGGGCGATGGCACCTCTGGGATATTGTCATCCACTTCTTCGTCGTCATCCGCCTCCTTCATGGCCATATTGGGACACCTACAAAGTTACTTACATAAGCGAGGCCCCTTTTGTAAGTAAAACTGAATGGGGTTGTTGGAGTAAGATAACAGGGACAGGCCTGGTGACGACGCTAGACAAAGACAAAGCTGCCTGCTCTGCACATTTCAAACCAGCCGTCCCACACACAGGGCACCAGCCCCTGCTACCAGAAGAAGTGTCAGCCAAGCCTACCTCCTCTCTTGGCAAGCCTGTTTGCTCCGTCCGCTACCACCAAATTTCACCATATCCTTACAGGCTTTACACTTTCCACACTCGGGCTGCTGGCAAACCTGAAGGACATTCAAAAAGGAAAATCAAACGGCCATTAGTAACAGTCAGTAACCAGTTTTTTGGCAAATTACAATTTTTAGAAATTGTATATTTAGCCTCATTAGAAGTATAGGAAATGAGAGTCAGGAACATATAGATACCACTCATACCCTCCTGATTGGAAAAGGTTAAAAAGTTGGACATGTGGTGTGGGAAATTCGCACTGCCCAAAAGGTTTCGGTTGGTGAACCACTTTGGAGAGCAGTTTTCTAAATTAAAGTTAAGTATATAACCCACAGCCTGGCAACAGTGCTTCTAAGTAGGGCAGTCACAGAGGCCTCATTCAAGGGTGCTGCCGCAGCATGCCTTATAAGCTCGGAAGTCACCCATCACCGAGAGTGAAGTCGGGACCGTCGTATAACGAAGTACTATGGAACAGTCACAGTAAATGAACTAGACCTACCTATGTCAACACATAACCCGATTATGAAAGATATCAGCTATGTATGTTTACAGACATTGTTTTTTAAGCTTGGATACACACGTTAGATTAAAAACAACAGTAAAACCAAAGCAAGAATGGCGAGGACATACAAATTCCTGTTAAGGGTTAGCACTGAAGACAAAAGGAAAAGCTCTGAATCCAGTGGACAGTGGACAGGGCGGTTCTGAAAGCAGCTGCGGTATTTTTGCACTTAAGTTCTCATTCAAAATAAGCCAAATAATAGACACCAAAATATATGTGGTCTCTGGGTCATAGGAGTAGGGGGATTAAGTCCTCCAGAGTGAAGTAAAAATATATTAAAAGTCCACAGAAAGGCCTCAAATCTAAGTTGGACAGAGTCCCCGCTTTCCCAGGAAAGACAGCATAAGGCAGGTGGGCTCCTGGGTGGGTGTCCTCCCCCCGGGGGACAGTGTCTCTGTGGGGTAGTCACTCCCACGGCCTTTATACACTGAGATGCAGGCAGAGCCAATGCTACCCAGGAGGCCAGCCTCCTTTGTGACAGTGGCATTCACAGCCAAGTGCCCGAAAACACCTGTTTCAACAGCTGTCCTACACACCCGTCCCATGGGGCATGCACGTCCCCCCACATCACCAACTTTCTCCCAGCTTTCGTTTTAGGGGTCACATCTGAACAGTGAGTGTCTCAGGCCAGAAAGGGGAAGACGTTGCTCAGCTGGCGTGGGGCGCCCGGCCGCGGAGGTCACCTCGCAGACGCCACAGCGCCGGCGTTTGAAGGCGTTCTCCTTGTCTTCTCGATCATCCTTTTCGATTTGCTCTGCGAAGAACGTGTCGAAGATCTGGTAGACCAGCTTGGTGGTGGTCGCTTTCGTGGGGCCTCGGTCCTTCTCCTTGGCGGAATGACTGATGGTCTGACGTCTTTCAGCGCGCCTGGGAGAGAGGTCCCCAGTGTGAGCGGCCTGGAAGAGCGCTTGGCCCTCAGGTCCTCCGTCTTCCTCCCGCTGCGGCCTCACCTTTTTCCCAGGGTGACCCCCGCCAACTTGATCAGGTCTCTCATGCAGGGGGTCAGGAAGATGGGCTGCTCATCGCTGTCCCCAGCCTCATCATAACTCTCGACTTGTTCCACCACGAACTGGGCATGTCGAAGGAGAGAATCCTCGGTGAATCGATTCAGGTTGAGCACCGAAGGAGGAACAGTGGTCTTTAAGAAAAAAGATCAGAAGTTTCTTAGGCCTAAGTGAAGAACGTGAGTTTTCCAGCACTACCTCTATCGCATGTAAACACGCGTGGATCCCAGATTACAAAGAACCCAACCCCTGTACCTCGATCTTATTGATCAGGTCTTCATAGGTCGAGTCTGGGTTGTTCTGCAGGAACTCGACGACGATCTTACTTATGTAGATCTTCTCCTGCATCACGCTGAACATTGGCGCGTACTCTGGGTTGGGATCCATCAGGATGTATTCGGCAAAGGCTGGAGTAAACAGAAGAGGTTTTTAAAAAGCAGTTGGAACCTAAAGGCAGCTATGGTGGCCAAAGGGCAGAGAGGAGTCTGTGAAGCTTACGGAGAGTCTAAAAGTCATCCCATACCCAAATGTCAAAAACGTAAATAAAGTACGATCAGTTACCAAATTCAGAAGTGGCCTGTCTGAGCCGACTAGAGAATGGAAACTGGCTGAGGGACTTGCATTTGGTTCATCTCTGGTTTTTGGAATTTGGTCTGGGTTTGAGTTGCAAGAATATGAGCTACTTGTATAACTGAGGGTCAGTTCCAGAGCCACTTGTAACTAATAGGAGGCCATCCCAATCGAACCACACATGGTTCCCACAGTCAGTGGTGTTCACGTGAGCCTGCTGAGACTTCCCAGAGCCCAAGCAAGCCCCAGCAAGGACAGGAGCAAAGGCTCCTTTCAGATCCCAGAACAGTCCACAGTTGGCCACATACTTACAGGTGCTGAAGCCAATGAGAGCCTTTTCACCTCCATCAAAGCCAGTGATCCACCATTCATTTATGGGGCCAAGATTTTTGCCATTAACACCACCTAAGAGAGGGAAAAGAAAAATATTTTCTTGAAAGGAAATGGACTCAGAGCTATGATGCACATCAAATACGAAGCGCCCACCTGGGCTGACATGTCTTATCAGCTGAGCCAGGCAGTCCTTATCAGAGCGCAGACTGCGCTTGCTCAGAGCTGTTCACAGCACAAAGTCTCACGACCTCACTTGAAGAGGCAGTAGTTCCTGCTGACTATTGCTTTGCAGGCAAGTTGTTGGTTTTTGAAATATCTGTCCCAAATATAACCTGGAACATTCCGCTTACCTTCAAGAGATGGGTCATCATCATATATTGGCTTTGCCGAACCAGAAAAGAAGAGTTCAACATTCTTCTCAATGAGGCCGGTGTCGATTGGGCACAGGTGACCACGTTTACAGTACACGCTGGACAGGCAACAAAGAGTGTGGTCACCAGCTGGTCAGTAACGGCAAGTTGCAGCACAGAGTCAAGTCCAGACATGAGGTGACAGGACTACGTGCCGTTCCTAGACTCTGTCACCTCTCTGGTTGCCAGAACACTAGATCATACAGTGTTTTCTCACCAAACAGCGTCTACCTGATCCTCCCACCTGCACATCAAGAGCACAAGTGTCTGCAAAGGCAACACCAAGAGATCAGTGAGACTTACAGTGGGAGGAGGGGAAATCTCACGAGAGACTAACTCACTACCTCCTCCCTCGGCATGTTGCTAATGGAGAAATGCTGGCTCTTAAACACATTCTACTCACAGTTGTGCAATCCTCATCTCTATCTAGCTCCAAAACATTTCCATCGCCCAAAATAAAAACTCATACCCGTTAAGCAGTCTCTCCTTATTCCCTCCCCATACCCGGCAACCACTCATCTGCTCTTTCTATGGATTTATCTCTTCATAATATTTCTCATATGGTTAAGTTTTGTTATGTGAGTTTCACCTCAATTAAAAACTTAATAAAATAAAGCATATTGTAGAACAGCATAAAATGTGAAGTATATCGGGGACATGGGAAGGAACGACTTCGGCCTCCCTCTAAGGGAACAGCTCAGGTTTGAGAACGTCCTCGGTCCCACCGCCTCGACACGGACACCGGGAGGTTGTTCCTCGTTAAGAAGGATGCTAAACTTAAGAACAACATGAATCGGGGGTTCTGCTTACGGACCTACTTGTGCTGGCCTCCAGGACTACCCTCCTGCACCGGAGACCCCGTGCCATGCCTCAGAGACCCCACGTAGGCCACGTGGGGTCTGGGCAGGTCTCCTGAGAGCATTTCCCGCCACACTCACTTGGCCAAGGGCCCTGGAAGCCAGCAATCCTCATCTTATCTTACAAAGCTTTTTAAAAAATGAAAATGAACACCTTGAGTTGAGCTGCCCTACTATGTGCCAGGTATGGGAAACAGGACACAGGTCACAGCCCTGCCCTCGGGACTTGAAGTCTGGGGGGAGAAGATGGACACATATCACAGGAGAGTAGGACACCGCAAACCCACAGACAATGAGGATCCAGGGGCCAAGCTATTAGGCTGTCCCTGGGCTCTCTCAGTGAAGGTGACATCAAGGAGAAGTTCTAAGTCCCAGGCAGGAACAGGACCCACTCGTTCACAGGATGGACCGCACCTGAGACTTGTTTCCACTGGCCACATTGAGCCCAAGAATTAGAGGTAAATGGAGTCCCTAAATAACCCAGGCAGTCTGCTCCCATGGCCTGATGCTAAAAGGCACATTATTACCGTAGTGTGTCCTTACTACGACCTTCCCACGCTACAGGAATGAGTTGACAGCAGAACCCATGGTGGGGAAGAAGCCGAGGGACTCCAGCCCTGACATTCCTGCCCACAGCAGCCCTGGCTCCAGCTCCTGGTCCTCTGCTGAGCCTCTGTCCTGAGGAAAGCCACAGGGAGGCACGAGGGCATGAACCCAGCTACCTCAACACAGCATGTTCCACTTGTGTCATCAGGCAGAGGTTAGGGCCAGACCCTAGGGATGACTGGTAGACGAACAGATCAGAATCCCGATTGTGTTGGACAGGGAAACACAACCAACCCAAACACAGGGAGTGTGAAGAGTGCTAGCAGAAGAAATCCCCTGGGGTCTTGTCCCAGGGCACAAGAACCCCCAACCTGCTTTGAAGCACGGATGTCAGAAAGGGCTGCCTAGAAGTGATGTCCACCTGAGGCTTACAACAGGGGTTACTGAGGTGATCCACCTGCCCCCATGACTCCTTCTCTGGGGAAAGAAACAGCATGAGCCTGGGCCTGAAAGGAGACATGGGCTGGCCTTACAGAGTCAAGCCATTTCCCACAAAGAAACAAAGTGAAGCCTCTGAGAGTAACGACACCTCCAGCGACAGGGAGCGGACTACACGGAAGGCGCTGAAGAGCGTGGCGATGCTGCTCACTCAAGGGTTTGCTGAGGCCTTGCCAAAGGGACAGTTCAGATGCATGGACCTTCACTCAGAAAATTCTGGAATGATTGCTGCGGCCTGCAAAGCCCTGCAGGATCTAGCCCCCTCCCTGAATATATCCCATTCCCTCTTCCCTAGCCCTACGAGCGATCCCAGCCCCATCACTGAGTCTTCCACAGCCAACGTGGGCCCACCTCTGAGCCTTTGCACATTCTACTTCCTTCTCCTGGGATGCCTTTCCCTAGCTAATGCCTCAGCTTGTTCTCTTACGCCACCAAGGTCTCTGCTCAAGTTACTTCCCCGCCATTCTAAACTCAACTTCTGTCTCCTACCACTCTCTGCTTTCTGTACTTTCTGCATCTGTCATAGTCATTACTACCTGACAAACACAACTTTGGTTCTGCCTCCGTCAAAGCAGGGACCTGAGGGGCTATATCCATAACACCTTGTGCAGGACCTAGCACAAAGCTGGCGCTCATTTGAATGAATGACCTCCTAGGTGTGTATACAGACTGCAGATTTAACATGTATAGTATTAACAACAGAAAGAAAAACAAAATCCAGCAAAGACCTACTAAGCTTCCACCAGCTGTGTGGCTTTCATCCACCAAGCGTTAGCAGTGCAAGAAATGCTACATTAGGAGCTACAGATGTGAAGAACTTAGGGGTCTTAGGGAAGTGCCCTGTCACAGGAAGAAGCGTATCAGTACCTGAAACATGTCAGTTTGTGCTGGGGAAGAGCCTCGTAACTCTCAAAGCCAGATTCATTGGCATCGAAGATGGACAGTCTCTCGTTTGTCAACAACTGTGGCTCATCTACCTGAGACACATCGGACTGTTAAGCCAAGGCACAAGAGACAGGAAACAAAAGGCTGAAGACAGAGCTGGGACTTACTGCGTCAGGGGGATGATGTTCATACTTTAGTTCGGGGTCATCCAGGTACTGTCCACACTGAATGCACCTCGGAGGATGGGTCTGTGGGCACGTGACACAAAGGGCGCTCAGAGCCGGCTCCAAGCAACGCCATTAGTGTCACACCACCAGCTTTACCCCCAGATCCACATTTACCTTGGAAGACATTACTGTTTTGGTTCGAGCCAGTTTTTTCTCCGTTCTGGGAACAAAGCACAAGATAGCTTTTTAATCATTTCAGAACACATTAGAATCCACTGTCCAAGTTATACCTAAACCCCTCGACCCAGATGAGCATCAGGTGCTGCAGGAGGGGCAAGGTGCTAGGTCACGGGTGTCTTTCACCACATGGAGGGATCCCGCCTCACATGGCAGAACTGGAGCGCCTTGGTCCTGTGCTCATGGACCCGATCAGATTCAAAGCTAGGCTGTCTGGCAATTCATGACAAACCTTTTTTTCTTTCAAGAACAATTACCTTATTATCTGCTATGTAGAAAGACAAAAATAAGTTCTTACGGTTCTTTGGACGTAGTTTTGCGCCTCTTCTCTTCCTAAATGGAGAAACCAAAAAGAGTGACGAGTGAAAATGTATTTCTGGACAATGCTTCAGAATTAAGAATTTAATGTATGTGCTTATCACAAAACCTAGTCAGAGGTAGGGAAGAAGGCAAAAGACCAGTGAGACCTGAGCCACCTCCTGTGTGTAAAGTCTTAAATCAAAATTCTTATAACCAAAAACCTCCTTAAAAGACTCACAAGAGAGACCAAAAAAATCCCCTTAGCTTTCCAAGTGGTACCTCAAGTAAATAACCGATGAGGGGTGCTATGAGCTGAATTGTGCCCCCCTCTCCATTCCTATGTTGAAGCTCTAACCACAAATGTGACTGTATTTGGAAATGGAGCTTTCAAGGAAGTGACTAAGGTAATGAGGTCATAAGGGTGGCACCCTAATCCAATAGGACTAGTGACACCAGAGCTCAGGAGAGAAAGGCCCATGAGGACCCCGTGAGAAGGGGGTGGTCAGCAAGCCAGGAAGGAAGGCCTCACCAGAAACTAACCCTGCCGGCACTTGGATCTTGGACTTCCAGTCTCCAGAATTGTGGAAAAAATAAATGTCTGTTGTTTAAACCAACCAGACTGTTGTCTTTTGTTACAGCAGCCGGAGCAGACTAACATAAGGGGGAACTTATTTCTAGAACAGTTTTGGATAAATGAAGGAATGATAGAACTAGACGATCACCACTTTGCAACTCCTGGTGAAATAATGGAATTAAGCAAAGACTGTTCAAAACATTAGGTGAAAAACGGAGGGGGACTTTCTAATGGATGCAGCGGGCAGACAGCACCTGAGCCCAGTGATCAATCTTAACACCACAGAAAGACAACTGCGCCTTCTGGTGCGACGCAACGGGCAGCATATGGCACTATGCTTGGCACTCCCAAGTCCTCTGGAAAACAACAGAAGGCCTGAATTTGGTCAAGGCTCTGGACCTAACAGTCTGCAGGAGAGAGAGCTGGAAGGGGATGTGAAACACAACAGGAGTGCAAATGGCAGAATCTGCAAACTCTACATAGAAACTGGCTCTTTCCACATATTGCAAATAAGAGAAGGCTGAAACTGTACTGAGACATTTAAGACAAATATCAAGCAAATATACTCTATAGACCTTGTCAGGGTTCTGATTCAAACAAACTGTCAGAACACAATAGAGGGAGACAATCAGGGAAGTCTGAACTAGCAGATCTCAATATTAGTGTGTTAGGATGATGGGATTGCAATAATGTCTAAAGAGTCCTTTCCTTTTATAAGTAGCTCTTTGGTAAATAGTTTAGTAATAAGCCTGGGATTTATCCTCAGGGGTGAAGGGAGAATGAGCGGTGCTTGGCTAAAACATGTTTGGTCACAAGTTGATCATTGTTGAAGGTTGATAAGAATGTGAGAGTTTGCTACCGTATTCTGCCTACTTTTGAGTATGTTTGAATATTTCCAAAACAAAAAGTTAATTTTTAAAAACTTTTACTTTAACATTTCAGCCAGTGGGATGTATGAAATACAGTAAAATTGAAAAAACAAGGCCTTACCTTTTCATCCTCATCTTTCTCATCAGAAACTTGTGGTTTTACTCTTTCAGGTTCTTTTTCTTCGGGTCTCCGTTTGGCAGCTCTGTTGGGTAAACAAATATACACCAAATATTAGCTCAGAAAAACTAACCGTATCACCATCTTGCACAAAAACAAACTAAAACCTACCAAAAAGCAAAATATTCAGAATACATCTGGGGAACAGATTCTTTCTTTCATCCAAAGAAGAGTCCCCTTGTCAAGGTGGCTCTAAAGGCATGTTGCTAACTCAAAATCCCGAAACAAGGCTTTCAGAAGGCCCACGTGACCCCTCAGATGTGGGGGTCCAGATAAGAAGTGTTGGATGCTAAGGGACACATGTGATCTGGAGTGATGGGAGTGTTGCTAGGTGGCAGCGGGTAAAGGGAAGTTCAGGTGCCCCCGCTGATCCAATCTTCCAGTGGCACCAGCCACTCCCTGTAAACCTCCACATCACAGGTCTCCAGCACACATATTTCCGTAATTACAGTCATACAAAGCACAGCCCAAAAGTGCAAGCATTTTAACTACTTACAGATCTTTGGGTTGACTTCTGTGCCTCTTTTCATCCTGAGAGGGTGGAGCAGGGGTGGAGATATAAAGGGGGAAAATTAGCCTCTGAGAAAGAGCTAGACCAAACGCAAAGCATCAGTTAGTGATCGCAGCGTTGTGGTACTAGAGAACAGGAAAATCTGGGCAGATTTACAGGGTAGAGACGAAGCTTCAAATTGTTAACTCAGTTCCCTATCCCCTACAAACAAGACTTGACCAGAAGTTGGCAAAATTTCTGTAAAGGGCCAGAAAACAAACACTTTCAGATTTGCAAACCACATGGTTTGTGTCATAACTACTCAAATCTGCCACTGCAGCAGAAAAACAACCAGAGACAATATGTAAATGAAAAGACGTAGCTGTGTTCCAATAAAACTTCATGATAGGCAGAGGGCTGGATTTGGCCAGTGGGTCATACTCTGCCTACCCCTGTCCCAGGAGAGCTCAGTGTACAAGTGAATATTATAGCACTTTTGCTCATGTTGGCCAAAATGCCTTATAGCTCCACCTGTTATCTGGTCCAAGGTGAAGACTTCACAGACAGACATTGGGATAATGGAGGGGGAAAACAATGACACGACTTAGAATCCGAAATGGAGAAATAAAAAATAAAAATAAGAATTCCCAACTGTGTTACAATTCCTTCTTTTATATGGACAATCTGGTATCTTTTGAACCTGCAGACAAACAATACCTTTCTGATAATACAGCTCATCTTCATAAAGCAACAAATATCTATTAAACTAGAAGAATCCATATTTAATGCATGCCCTTTTTTTTTTTTTTTTTTTTTGGTTGAGAGCCCACTGGCCCATGTGGGAATCGAACCGGCAGCCTTCGGAGTTAGGAGCATGGAGCTCTAACCGCCTGAGCCACCGGGCCGGCCCCCTAGAAGAATCCATATTTAAAAGGCAAAAGTGCTGGCTGTGTGATATAAAGCCTCTGCCAGTCTGAGGAGAATGGGTGGTCTGCTGACACCACTGAGGTCTCTCTAGATCGGGAGGGCAAGTGCTGATAGAAAGGCACCCGACATCTGGACAGAGAAGGTGAGAGGCAAGAAGATGTTCCAGCAAGCTGGAGGGGACACCAAAAGAGTCATGTGGCATAGGATGAGAAGGGACACCCATCACCAACCAGGCTGGACATGAGGACGTTCACAACCCAGTAAGTCTGTGACCTTGGGCTCCACGCTCTAGAGCTCAACAGAAAGAAGACCACAGAGACAATCAGTCCTGGGATTGTCCTAGTTCGGCCCCTCTTAGTCAGACAGGATGAAAGTGCGTAAAGAGCTTGCGGTTCCCGTGCTGCAGCCCCCAGCAGATATGTCCTTGTACTTTTATACAGGCCCAACCCTGTCTCAATGTATAATGTGTAAACCCTCAAACATGCTTCCTTAGCTGAACTGGAGGTGAGGAGGCTGGTGGGAGTGGAGGAAGCTAGACTCAGCAGGGAGGAGACTGGTAAAGCAGCACTGGCATGGCTGACACACGTGTCTGGGGTGACACATGTCAGGCCTTCTCAGCTGAGAAGATCTTAAGAGAAGCTGGCTCCAAATACATCTTAGTCATGCCACACACAGGGCCTCTCCACCATTATGGGGAAACAAACAACTGAACGCTCACTACGTAGCAGGCACTGACCTACAGTGACAACCAGCCCCCACGAGGGTGATGAGGGAATTTGCCCAGTCACCCCACAGATAGGTAGGGCTGGGTTTGAACCCAGAGCCCTGCCCACACCATTTCTCCCAACCAAATGGGAACATAAGAATGAAGTTCAGTAACAAAGATTTAGTTATTACTTTCTCGTCTCCTTCATCCACTTCAGCCTGAAGTCCTGGTCTTGCTTCTCTGTCGGGCTCCTCCTTAGATTTCTGTTTAGGTGTTCTGTCACAAACCAAAAGACACACACACCCCAGTCAGCTCAGGGAGCCGGATGCCATTGCAAACAGCCCAGTGAGGACCTTTACATGGTCTCTTCCCCGAGTTAAAGCATGGATCGCCTTTCCCATCTGAAGGGCAAGCCTTTGCTATAAGAAACCGGAAAGGCATTTATCACCTCAGAACTTATGATCTCAGAAATGCCATCAACACTTCTTACAAATGTTGATGAGATGCCAGCAGTTTAAAACAAAAACAGATAACGAGACTCCACTGATTTCTTGTGACCTGATGGGAATCCTACCTGCAGGGCAAGTGTCTGCCCCGCCCCACCCCCCCAGGCCAACACTGTGAAGGTCAGCAATAGCCAGTCTGATAAGCAGTCTGCACACAGGGGATCTTCACTTCTCCCTCTGCCAGGGCCCTGCCACTTGGTTCCGGGTTCTGCCCACCCCCAGACTTAGGCTCAGTCTCAACATGTTTCAGCCAACTGGATGTCAAGAGGCTTGAAAAAGTGCTACTTTTCACTTCTGCCTTCATGCTCTGTCACTGCCATGGATCACACCCAGGCTGGCCAAATCATATGGCAGAAGCAGCTTGTCCCCATCAAGCCTGGCTAACATCAGCCGACAGCCACCGAGCTGTAGACACGTAAACTCAATAGATGCTTACTGTCTTAAGCCACTGAACTTTGGGGCTATTTGTTCCAGTGTCTCCACAGCTATGAGTAATGGACATTCAGTGCCCTTTAACCACCACTGGACAACTGCTTGCTACATGACCACCACTGAGGAAGGGCCTGGGGTCAAGGTCAGCTGAATCTTCAACTGAATCTTCAGCTGACCTCAGCCTTCGCTGTGGTGGTCTGACCTTCCACAAATAGAACTCACCCACATACTACCTAGTCTGTCCAATCTCTTATTTTTGCCAGAACACTTATTTTAACAACTAAGTTTCACAATATAAACTATAAAGGCATGTTAACTATACTTACAGTTCTTTGGTTTGACTTCTGAGTCTCTTTTCCTAAGTACAGAGGAAAAAAAAGACTAGTTAATTTTTCCCCATTTGGTCCTGCTCTTTCTAGTAGAGTGTTCTATGGAAATAAAATATCTAAACTGATCCAACAGTCTAGTTGGTGAGAGTAAAAATTGTCTATCTTCAAGATAGCAAATTTTTTTGGTGGGATAAGTAGGCAGGAAATTAAACTCTTAGAGGACAGATCCTGCAGTTGAAGTATTTACCCTCAAACCCCCCTATCATCTGTCATGAGTAAGTGTTGACAACTTCACAGATAATAACTTTATATCCAAACTAGGAATCTATAATGAAGGAATGAAGTAGGATGACACAATCTGGACAAGAGCTCTTTCTCAAACATGGACAGTACATCATTTGGAGCCCAAGTTTCAAGAGCTAACCACACCTCTCCAGAAAACTGCTCAAGTCGAATTCGGCCCCAAAAATTCCACACGTTTTGTAAAAAGACCACACAGGTCAGTGGTGTTAAGAGAAGAAACACGCTGCAGACCTTCCTGCTGCAAGAGATCCTGGAAGTCTGACCCCCAGTAAGCGACTGTAGTCTTGCCCAAAGCTCCTTCTTTGGAGAGTGGTCCAGCAAGCCCACTAGAACTGCCTACTCTAAAAGAAACTTGACATGTGTCCCAACTGTGACTGCTGTCTAATTTTAACCAGTATCAGGGAAGGAGAGGTAACTAAAGACTAGCTTCATGTACCAAATGGTTCAAGAATTAGCATACATCTTAGTTGATCCTCCATTATAGCAAAATAACAGATACCCATCCTTCAACAGCCTCCTACCTAATACAGGAACTAACCACCCATTAGAAGAATTGTAAGAAACTTCTAATCCATGTCTTAACATGAAAACTAAAAGGGGACCCAATATTGCTTCATCACCTGTGACCTCCATGTCAGCCCTTTGTCGTATGACAGTGCTGTCTAATGGTAAAGCTTCCAGTGTTAGACCCTCATTCCCTCTCCCACCCCTCTTCAAGGGGGTTCAGGTGGTACATCTGTGTTTCAGAGAACCATAAACACCGATTTTACAAAGGAGCTGGGGGTCTATTCGTCTGATTTCAGTGAAGAATACAACTTTCCATCTGGATGATGCTACAGAACCTTAGCACCTCACATGTTTGAAAATGAGATCTTCACAAAGACCCTGTGAGCAAGATAGACCGGCGGGAAGAGGCACAGACGGAAGCTCTATGACTGACTGATGAGACAGCAAAGGTCCAGCTGACCCCAGGCCTACCACTGATGTACTTACTATCGTCACAACTGTATAACCCACCAGAAAAATAGCGAACCACCAGAAAAATGAGTTCGAAAAGCGTTTTAGTCAAAGTCGGGTCATTTTGATCATTAGTGAAAGTCATTCTGCTCCTATACACTCACCACCCCTACACCCCTTTTCTGGAACCAAATGGGGACTGAGATTAATGTAGAAGTGACAAACTTGGAGGTGACTGGGCTTTACTTTTTCATCTTTTTCTTCTTCCTCTTCCGTGTGTGTTCCCGGTTTCACTCTTTCCGGTTCTTCTGCAGGGAGTGGTCTAGCAACTCTGTCAAGCAAAATAACACACCCAAGAATGACTTTCGCAGACTCCTCCCCTGGAAGCAGTTTTCATAAGGTCCTCCTTCCTGTTCCCACAAGTGATCATCATCTCAAGAACCCTGAAAGGCACGGGCTACCTTAACATTTAATATGTAAATGACCTTTAGATCTAGTTCTGATAATAACTCAGTTGTCCTCACTTCATTCTCTGCAATGAAAATTCTACCAGAATCAAAGGTTATAATCTGACCCCAAACTCAGCATCCTTAACTCATGTATGGTCACCATGGCAACTCACTATAAAGTGCTTTTCAAAACATTTCTGAAAAGTCACTACCGTAATCAAGATTATACATTGCACAGAACAAAAAGGTATATTAATTATTCTTACGGGTCTCTGGATATAACTCGACGTCTCTTTTCCTCCTATGTGGAGAGAAGGCAAGAAAAAAAAAGATAAGAATATTTCAAGAGAAGATCAAAACCAAAAACATTAAATCCAAGTATTAATACATTTGATATGATTTAAAAAAGGGTGGTAAAGGGGGGTGGTCTGGGTTTGGGGTGATGATCTGGGCAACTATCAGTTTGGTATGATGTCCCACCCCCCCCTCACAACAAAACAGGCCCAGGGGGCAGCCCAGCACATGTCTGCGTGCTAGAGATCACCTAGTGTGGCTACATAAAAGATCAGAGATCTTCTACCCTGTGTCAGGAATTCTTTAATAGTAGAAAAAACCAAAATGGTAATTTGGGGTTCACATCAGGAAGTGACGATGACAACCTAAACTGGACACACACTCTTCTTCTCAGATGAGTATCCTAGAACACTAATTCCCTAAGTCAACAATATTTGCCATCTGCAGGACAGCTGTATTTACATCTTTAAAAGGGAAAAAATATTGTGGTAATGAAAAAAATTTGTATCTTATTTGAGGTGGAAATTACAAAATTTCATACATGGATATAAGTGACTATACACACACGTATGAAAACTGGGGAAATCTGAATCAAGTCTGCAGATTGTACCAATGTCAGTTTTTTGGTTTGACTATTGTTATTGCAGTTATGTGAGATGTTGTTATCACTGGGGAAACTTGGGTAAGCCACACAGGACTTCTCTGTACTACACAGAACAGATATTTTTTAAAATCTGAACACACACACACAGTGCCAAAAAAATGTATATACATTTTAAGAAAGGAAAACTGTATTAAAATTGTAATACTCAATATACACTGATAACGAAAGATGAATACAAGTCACATTTGACTTCTGCGATTACAAGAGGGGCTCAAAGTGGTTACCATAAAAAAAAAAGGAGGGGGGTTACCATCAGTGTCCAGAAGACACTTCTGACTATGGTAACCTACTGCTTGAGCAACGTTGACCAAAGTGTCCTCTTGTATACATTTTTGGGCAGCCTCGGTATATAAAATTCTGCCTCCAGACTCCAGCTGCAACATCAACTCTTCTCTGGGTCTCCAGCCTGTAGTCCTTCCTGTCTGTGTATTTCAGACTTGCTAGCCTCATAATGATGTAAACCAATTACTTAAAACCAATCTCATATATACATAAACACACATCCATTCATCCTATTGGTTCCGTTTCTCTGTAGAATCCTAATATAGATTTTATACTGATACACTGTACTAATATATATATGCACATATGTAACCTGAAGCAACATAAAAGAAACTGATAAATGCTTGCCTTTAAGAAAGGCAAACTGGAGGTTCAAGAGGAAAGGGTAAGGGGGAGATCTGTATGCTGCACATCCTTTTGTACTGTTTAAAGTTTTACCAGATATATGTAATACCTGTTTTTAAAACATAAATTCTCAAGACTTTAGGTAAGATTCTCTGTATTACCATTTATTTGACTAATGCCATCTGATAACACCGGTTTAGTGTACTAAGACTTACTCTAGCATATTGGAATAGACAGTTCTCACAAGTGTTCATCCGTGAAGCCGCAAAAGCCTCCCAAATACTGCCAATAAACTGGCCTCTGGTGTGTTTGAGAAACCAGATGAACAGACTATGTAAGCCCTCCCAAAGGTCAGGGTGCAAGAAACTCTAAAGTTGGTGCCTTCGTAAAAAGAGTTACCAATATTACAAGAGCCAGCTTGCTTTCACCTGCAGTAATTCTTTCTAGGAGGCAAGAGACGTGGCCACACGACTTGGACAAGCTGTTTCCCTCTGTGCCTCAGTTTTCCACTTGAGTAGGTAGCCTGACTAAATCTGACTACAGATGCTGAATAAAGATCATGAATAGCTGAATAAAGATCATGCATAGTGACATCTAATTTCCAAGAATAAAGTGACATGAGAATTAGCGAGCGCCACAAAAAGATGTCAAAGTCTATCAATAATACTGGTATCCCAGTGACCCCTGAGTCCAGTGCTTCTCACCCAGGGCAATTTTGACCCCCAGGGACATCTGGCCAAATCTGAAGATGACTTTGATTGTCACAACTGGGAGGGGAGAGGGGGAATGCTATGGTACCTGGTTGGTAGAGGTCTAGGATGATGCTAAACACTCTACAGCACATAGGACCGCTCCCCACAACAAAGGATTGCCCAGCCCCCCCAATCAACAATGCCACGGTAGAGAAACCCTGCCTTAGAGCAAACCATGCAGACTCATCTTTACCAGGTGGCAGTTAGGCATTTACCACTCACACGTAAACCTGTGTAGATTTCCCTTCAACTTCCATAGCTAATCCTGTGGCAAAATTGAAATGAAAATTGATAGCATGTGACCATCGGGTTATTGTGTGGGTTTGGCCCTCCTTACATCA
This sequence comes from Rhinolophus hipposideros, assembly GCF_964194185.1. Taxonomy (NCBI): domain Eukaryota; kingdom Metazoa; phylum Chordata; class Mammalia; order Chiroptera; family Rhinolophidae; genus Rhinolophus; species Rhinolophus hipposideros. Next base: position 39,746,122 of record NC_138062.1, on the reverse strand, counting down.
CAGGGGACAGAACCAGAGATGGACATTTTCCCTACCGAAGGTCTTCAGCAAGCCACCACTTTTCTAACTTAGGAAGTCTAAGTAGCATTATTACACTACACATAACTGTAGCATCTCTGCTTTTACAGAGAAATTAGATGTGGGAAAGGTGCTTATCTGACATCAGAAGCAAATGCTTTAAACATGTCACATCTGCTGGGTTGATTGTCATAACTATCAGCTAGAGCGGTAGGAAGACAGAGGAGGGAACAGACTCTGACATTGTGAGGCGGCCACGAGCGGCAGGGCCTGCTGAGCCCTCAGGTTTAACGTGATAAACTCGTACTGCCCTGGGTCCAGGGACACGTCCTAACACCTCCTCAGTCGCTTTAAGGCCATTTGGACAGAGCAAGTATAAAGTCACAATCCTCAGTAAATGTACCAAAAAAGACAGAGTGAAGACATTTGAAAGAGCCAGCCCCACCTGGTCTTTCTCTTCTTCATGAACAGAATCGTCCAATTTGGCTCTTTCAGGGTCTTCCTCAGGTTTCCGTTTGGCAGGGCTGTTAAACACAGTAAAGCCAACCATTAGCTCACCCAGACCATAGACCTTCAGCGGGTGTGGAATGACCTACACGTCTCCCACCCTCTTTCGGGCAGATTCAGGGCACGGATGCCAAGAAGAAGCCCTCATTGCTAGCGGATTGAAAGAAGCTTCGAGTTTAATGATTCCCTGAGTGACAAGTTTAGAATATCACCATTTTGCAAACCCTAAGAAATCGTGGATCTAGACGTTGATCCGTGGCTGCTAGTATCACAGAAGAGACACTGCATGACTGATGGAAGGCCACAGAGCCATCTATGAAGTCTCAAAAACATAAAGCTGGAATCTGATTAAGGCATTAGACCTAACTACCAGGTTACAGAAAATGGAGACATGGGCACACACTGACCACCACAAGGACGCAGCCAACCAGGTCTAGAAACTCTAGTGGACAAATGACGTAGGTTTTTCAAATAAATGGCAAGAAAGTAAGAAAAGGAATCTATACCTTGAAAGGCTTAAGGAATAAATAACCACAGTTTGCTTGCTACACATGGGGAATGTGAACAATGGCTATATGTTTGATAGTAAAGAATTATTAACTTTACAATTATTACACTTTACAAGTCATTGTTTTGTCTTTTTTTTTAAAGACTGTTTACTAAATATTAGCAATTATAGCAAAACATGAATAAAAAATTCATCAGAGAAAAAGACAACTCATCGTTTAGAAATCTACAGAAATATTTATGGATAAGATACCATGTCTGAGATTAGTGTCAAAGTAATCCAGTTGGGGGGACATGAGGATATATGGAGGCACCATATACTTGGGAGTAATCCAGTTGGTATGTATGGAGGTGTAGATGAAATGAACTTGGGGGTTCGTTTTACTATCCTCGCTTATTCTCTATATATTTGAAGTTTCCTACAGTAAGGTTAAAAATAGATGAGATCATCAGAAATGCTATTCATGAATGTCTAATGAACAAAACTGCAAAATGAAAACCTATGCAATGTGGAAGTCAGAATTGCTAATTCCATACATGTTTTACCAAAAACAATTGGCCCCTGGAAAAGGCGGCTGTCAATTCATTATATACTGACCCCCTTGCAAAATGAGAGGTGATAGTAGTCTGCCTGGTAGTTTGCCTTGTAATCCTGGGGCTAGGTGAGACATCAGCTGTTTAAAGAAAAAAAGAAACAAGAAAAAAAAGCCACTATAAATAAAAAAGTTCACAGCGAAGGAGCAGTTCTTCAGCATCACTAAGCTCGTGCAGAGAACCAGGTTCTGAGGATTTAAGTGTCTGTCCCCTCTTATTCTGATCAACAACTGTCTTGATTCAAGCCTGCAGTTAGCACCTGCCAGTATGCTGAGCCATTTTACACAAGCTAATGTTTGAGGGGCCAACCCGAACCAGACAAGGAAACAGAACCTCCCCTTCTACCGTCAAAAGGTGAAGTGGCCAAGAACCAGATCTGGGCTCAAGTCCATGCTCTTTTGTTTGTAAAGATTCCAAAAGAGTTACTTTGACTACAAACTGGGAAAGAGTCTAAGAATAAATGTTTAGCTTAAATAGGCATATAACTTAGAAATAATAAGTATTAGTAGCTCCTGTTATCTTCAACCTCATAAACTTAGCCATGTTTTGAGATCTAACGCTCTAGACTTGGTCAAAGACAAAATTTAGAGCAGTATACACCTAAGCTAATTAGGAAGTATGCAGTTCTTACTAGTCAGACGTCTACACAAGAAAACAAATCAGGGCCTACTGCCTGGAGGGACCTATGGCTCCAAATCTGACTGTCTCCTCATGTGATACCAGTCTCCATCAAGGTTAAACAAGTCAAGGGTTCTTACACTTCGTTTCTCCATCGGACTTGCTTCTCCTGGGCATGCAAGGTTTGGACACGGGTTTGGAGGACTTGTTTTCCTCTGCCATTCCCACTCTGCGGTCCTTACCACGTGAATGGCTCCCGTTTTCTAGACATCCATTCACTTCCCGACTGAAAGCATGAGCTCCGTTCTCCAAGGACAAATCTTTATTTAGAAGGGATTTGACTTTAGCCAGGTAGCCCTCCTATAGCAGGAAAGGATAATTTAAGTAGCAGTGAATGTAAACAAGTGGTAGTAAGAGAATAAAGACCCACACACATTTCCTTTATAACTATCAGGTAACAAGGAGAGCTGGGGATTATTCTGCCTCGCTGGTCACAGACAAGCTACACAAGAGAAGTTTTCTAGATGCCAGGATGCTGAGAAATGACTTACCTCTGATAATTCTTCTTTATGTAATTTTGTTTCCAAGTCACATAACTGATTCTTAATTTCTGTTTGCAGAAATTCATGCAAGAGATTCAATTTCTCCTTCACACACTCCTAAGGAAAGGATATAGGTTTAGAAGTCCCCAAACTCCCATGCTACTAATGAATGGACTAATACACAAATAATTACACTGCCTGGTCACATAACTGGTCACAATGTAGACTTGGCCCAAAAAAAACCAGTATTCACAAGACTCGTTCATGATGTTTCCATTAAGGTCACATTACACCATCTCCCGAGTGGTAAAAAAATGAAAAAAAATCAGAAGTGGGATGGAGACACACCATAGTGTATTAGAACAAAACTATGCTTTTTAAAACAGTGTGACCAGGAAGAGTTACAATTCAGAATTGATGGTTTAGAACCTAGATGGGGAAACTCGTCAAAGAGTTACCAAGAGTCAACTAATATTAGCAGCATATTAATTAATGCAGCACATTAAGCAATATTGCCAAGTTGTCCTCAAAACAGCATTATAAAACGGCATTATAAAAAAGCTGTTTCCACTTAAACTTTTTACAAGCCACAAAGTATCTAATAGTCACATTTGGTAATAAAAAATTTTTAAGGTGGAATTACCTTTTCTGTTAAACTATCTCTTTCCAAATCTTTGAGCCTGGGGGAAGAAAATAAGGGAGAAACACTTGTTAAGATTATTTGTTTACCTAAAAACATAGTACCAATTTTAAAGAACTTTGGAAGTAAATTTTACATATATGAATGTTAGAAAAAAATACAGTAGTTTCCCCTCCACCCATGTCTAGAATGCCAACTGTAATGCCTAGAAGTCATTTGTGATTGAAATAAGGTCCCTTTTTTTTGGAGGGGGTGAAGGGTAGTTTTTCTGATGATGGTGAGAGGTAATAGAGGAGTGTTCTATAACAATATATATTATTTAAAAGTTACTGGGACTGGGAAAGGAAGCAGGTCAAAGTTGGTGTCCTTCTGTAAGTTAAGTGACCCACAGATAGTCTTCCCCCAGTTGGATCTGAGAAGAGCCCATAAGAAGGTAGAGCATAGCACGGTTGGTGTTAGAATGAGTGGACCAGAGCCATGGGATGCTGTGGGGAACAGGCGGCTAACATTCCCCAAAGGCCAGGGCAGGGCTTGGGGAGGTAGGGGTGGCAGCATTCTAATGAGCAACGTATGAGATGGGGCAATCAAGGCATCTGGGGTGGCAGGGAAGATGGATGAGTTAGAAGAGTTGGCCGGCGCCTCACCCAAGAGCTCATCCTTTGGAATGTTTTTTGTTTTGTTTTGTTTTATATATATATTTCTTTTCTTTGGAATGTTTGTACCTGATCATTCAGAAGTGCAGAACTGCTATTGAGTTTGGCTGGAAAAATCATGCTCTGGTTTCATTATTGAAGATTAGTGTCTTGCCTCTTTTGGAGAAGGGAGGAAAAAATGAAGGAACAAGAATAGAAAGCACCGAGGAAAGGGAAGTGAGTGGAGAGGCTCTTCCTAGCCTGGGGCCGACTGTGGGGTGAGAACAGGTCTAACCAGTCAGGTGAGTGTCAGGGAGGGGAGCACAGCGGGCAGGGACTGGATCCTCCCCGCCAGCACCCACACAGACTAGGTACTCAGTTATCACTTGCCCGAAGGGCAGGAACAGAGCTTTTCCAGAGGGCAGGCATTAGCAGCAAAGCCAGGAATGTGAGTGGCGGGCTTTGCTGGACAAATGTCATACAGTGGCTGCCCGGAGAGCATGTGGGCCTGCTTCTAGCTTCGCTCACCACTCATATCTGTGGGTACCTACTGCATGCCAGGCCCTGTTCCCGGCAACGAGCTGGGTGACTGGACACAGGCATTTCCAGGCGGGCACTTCCCAACTTGGGTGGTCAGGAAAGGTTTTTCTGTAGAAGACATTCAGCAGACTGCAAATAGGGTAGTAGTACAGCTGACCCCTGAACAACGTGGGTTTGAATTACATGGGTCCATTTATATGTGGATTGTTTTCAATAAGTACTGTAAATATATTTTCGCTTCCTTATGATTTTCTTAATAACATTTTGTTTTCTCTAGTTGATTTTATCATGATACAGTACATTACACATACAAAATATGCATTAATCGACTGTTATCCATATGGCTTCAACAGTAGGCTATCAGCGCTTAACTTTGGGGGAGTCAAAAGTTACACCTGGATTTCGACAGTGCAGGGGTTAGCACCCCTAACTCCCACCTTGTTTAAGGATCATGTCCAGGAGCTGGGAAAGGCCCTCAGCTTACAGCCAGCAAAAGAGGGACCTCAGTCTTCCCACAAGGAACTGAGTGCTGCCAACAACCCGAAAGAGTAGGCAGCAGAGTCTCCCCTAAGGCCTCCAGAAAGGAATACAGCCTGCTGACACTTTGATTTTAATCCAGTGAGACCCATAACAAATTTCTAACTACAGAACTAAGATAATAAATTTATGTGGTTTTATTTAAGCCACTAAAATTGTAGTAATTTGTTATGGCAGCAATTAAAAATGAGTCCAGTATTAGAAATTCAGAACTTTTGGGTGGAAGAAAGGAGAATAACCAGGCCATGAGTTTTAGGAGTGATGTTTCAGTGAACAGCAGCTGTCCAGATGGCTATTCAGCAGTTAGAAATCAGAACTGGCTCTCCAGAGAGACGTTAAAACTGGAGGTATCTATGTAACAACATTGATGGAACTGGAAGGTATTATGCTCAGTGAAATAAGTCAGACAGAGAAAGACAAATTATCACTATGATCTCACTTAGATGTGAAATCTAAAGAACAAAATAAACGAACAAACAAGACAGAAACAGACTCATAGAGACAGGGAACAAATTGATGGTTGACAGGACGGGGGTTGGGGGAGTGGGTGAAAAAAAGGTGAAGAGATTAAGAAACACAATTGGTAGTTACAAAATAGTCACGGGGATGTAAAGTACAGGATAGATGATATAGTCAATAACATTGTAATATCTATATAACGCCAGGTGGGTACTAGTCAGTGGGATCACTTCATAAAGTATATACATGTCTAACTACTATGCTGTACACTTGACACTAACATAAAATAATATTGAACATCAACCGTAATTGAAAAGTTTTTTAAAAGGGGGGCAAAGATGAAGGGGAATAAGAGGTTCAGATTTCCAGTTATAAAATAAAGAAGTCATGGGGATATAATGTACAGCATAGGGAATATAGTCATTAATATTATAATAACATTGTACAGTGTCAGATGGTTACTAGGCTTATGGTGATCATTTCTTCAGGTATATAAATGCTGAATAACTACGGTGTACACCTGAAACTAATATAATATTGTATGTTAGTTATATTTTAATAAACTCTTTTTAAAAGAAAAAATAACTAGAGGTTTCTATCTGCAGTGGGCACCCCAACTGCTGAAAATAGAAGTCCCATGACTAGAAGAGATAAGGGTCAAAGAATAAAAGAAAGGGGATGGAGTGGGGGGGGGGGACAAGGAAGAAAGAAGCTCCCTGGTAGTAGAGCATCACAAAAGCCAAGTATATAAAGAATTAAGAAACAAGATACTAAGAGTTGAAAGAAGATAGAAAGCCACCTCAACCCTTCAGAGAGGAATGCCTAATCAAGAGTAGGAGTGCACAGCTGGCACAAAAGCTAAGGTGGCAGCAGAAAGAGTACGTCCTATAAGAAGCCAGACAAAGAGGAAGGCTGGAATCAGCCGGCATATACCTCATCTCAACACGAGATACAATGCTACATCAATACCTGCCTCAGGATAAGATCTGCGTGTCAGTACTTTAAACTATGGTTCCCTTATGGAAATGAAATATCCAGCCGACCACGTAGGTTTCTGTGCAGGTGCTGCTCTACCATATTTACACCGATCAGCTCA